>NC_138864.1:33987784-35280410 GCF_965194805.1 Balaenoptera borealis
GTGTCCACCCTTATGTCTCAATCAGCTGTGGGTCTAGATATGGTCAATCCAGGTGGCATCACAGCCCCTGAACGAATGTAGTAAGAATTTCTCTATCTTTCACTGTCTTTGTTTCACGGGTTTTTAAAAGTGATTGATTTTTATAAAGGGGTTTAGCTGCTTTTCACTGCTGTGTTTATGCCGCTTTACACCCACTTGACTCACTTACAGAGAGATATCAATACATCGGTTGTAAGATTCTTACTAGTCAGATATATTCTTGGGCGGTGAATAGGGGGTGTTGAGTCCAGTTCACTGAGCAAGGAGTAGGTCGTGTCTATTACATATTGGGTTTATGGAACGGTCTCTGAGCTAATTTGAAACCCTTCTTTTAGGCATCACCCCACCTCACCTTTCCCGTTAAGCAGCCATAGTGTGTTTTCTAAACGTGTGACTCTGTTCTGTTTTGTAATTCAGTTCAAGGGTAGCGGTTTTTACATTCCCTCTATAAGTGATATCTTAGGATAAGTGTCTTTTTCTGTGTGACTTATTTCACTTAGAATCGTCGTACCTAAATCCACTCATCATGCTGCTACTAGCCTTATGACGTTGATTTCATGGCTGAGTGATATTCCATTGTACATAAGGACCACAACTTCTTTATCCATTTTTCTCTTTCCTGGGATATTTAAGGTGTAACGAAGTGGAGGTTCTTGTCAACAGAGCAGCCCTAAACTTTGGGGTGCCTGGGTCTTGCTGATTTGTAGTTTTCCCAATTTATACGCCCATGAGTGGAAGTGCCCTATGCTCTCTAAGCTGAGTTTTTTCGATGTTTCAGGACACACCGTACACTTCTCCAGAGGGGCTGTTGGCAATTTACATCCCGCCCATCAGCGTAGCAAGGCTCCCGTTTCTCCATGGCCTGTCCTGCATTTCTGGGTTTGACACTTTATTCAGCATGGCCCTTTTGACCGATGGGAAGCGAGACTTCTTTGTAGCGCTGATTTGCCTTTCCAGGTTGCTTGGTTGGCCAAAAAGGGCGTATGCGTTTTTTCCTGAATATATTCAGGAAAAAACGCATACGCCCTTTTTGGCCAAGGGCATCATTGTCGAGGTTTTGCCGCTTTTCCCGTGCTTTAAAGGCGATTCGAATCTACCTCCTGAAATCTGTTTCCTGCAATTCTGCCTTGCTTTCAAATCCTCTTCGTTGTCTGCCGTCAATATATTTGTGGACGAGAGTTATCATTTATAACTCTGCAGGTTTGTGAATTGCAGTGCCCCTGAGCTCCATTTTTCAACTCGCTTTCTTGGGAGCTGGCCGCAAAAGCGCAGGATTGCTTCAGGCCCTATTCTGGTCCCGGGCGGCAGGCTGAGCCTGTGGTTAATTCTTCTTCCTGATGGGAAAATAGAGTGACCTGTGCCTGTCCCAACACCTAGAGCTAGTGTCTCATTGGTTCCCCCTCTTCCCGTTCATCCTCAGGACAAATTGCAACCTGTACGGAACAGGAGGTTAAAGGTGCTGATTCTCCAAGGAGGGAGATTGCTAGTAAAGCGGCTGGAATGGCGAACCCGAGCACAGGGAGATGAGAAATGAGGTGCGTTTTAGAAACCTTTCCCGATCACACGGTGTACCATCTTCTGGGTTTCTCATGCATGTTTTCGAAGTAGGAAGATGCCCTTGAACCTGGAGATTTGGGACCCATGGGATGGGAACCACGCAGTATTACTTTAAAGGGTCTGCGTTTGCTCACCCAACCTCACCAAACCTCTCAGCCCCAAGAGTGTCCACCCTTATGTCTCAATCAGCTGTGGGTCTAGATATGGTCAATCCAGGTGGCATCACAGCCCCTGAACGAATGTAGTAAGAATTTCTCTATCTTTCACTGTCTTTGTTTCACGGGTTTTTAAAAGTGATTGATTTTTATAAAGGGGTTTAGCTGCTTTTCACTGCTGTGTTTATGCCGCTTTACACCCACTTGACTCACTTACAGAGAGATATCAATACATCGGTTGTAAGATTCTTACTAGTCAGATATATTCTTGGGCGGTGAATAGGGGGTGTTGAGTCCAGTTCACTGAGCAAGGAGTAGGTCGTGTCTATTACATATTGGGTTTATGGAACGGTCTCTGAGCTAATTTGAAACCCTTCTTTTAGGCATCACCCCACCTCACCTTTCCCGTTAAGCAGCCATAGTGTGTTTTCTAAACGTGTGACTCTGTTCTGTTTTGTAATTCAGTTCAAGGGTAGCGGTTTTTACATTCCCTCTATAAGTGATATCTTAGGATAAGTGTCTTTTTCTGTGTGACTTATTTCACTTAGAATCGTCGTACCTAAATCCACTCATCATGCTGCTACTAGCCTTATGACGTTGATTTCATGGCTGAGTGATATTCCATTGTACATAAGGACCACAACTTCTTTATCCATTTTTCTCTTTCCTGGGATATTTAAGGTGTAACGAAGTGGAGGTTCTTGTCAACAGAGCAGCCCTAAACTTTGGGGTGCCTGGGTCTTGCTGATTTGTAGTTTTCCCAATTTATACGCCCATGAGTGGAAGTGCCCTATGCTCTCTAAGCTGAGTTTTTTCGATGTTTCAGGACACACCGTACACTTCTCCAGAGGGGCTGTTGGCAATTTACATCCCGCCCATCAGCGTAGCAAGGCTCCCGTTTCTCCATGGCCTGTCCTGCATTTCTGGGTTTGACACTTTATTCAGCATGGCCCTTTTGACCGATGGGAAGCGAGACTTCTTTGTAGCGCTGATTTGCCTTTCCAGGTTGCTTGGTTGGCCAAAAAGGGCGTATGCGTTTTTTCCTGAATATATTCAGGAAAAAACGCATACGCCCTTTTTGGCCAAGGGCATCATTGTCGAGGTTTTGCCGCTTTTCCCGTGCTTTAAAGGCGATTCGAATCTACCTCCTGAAATCTGTTTCCTGCAATTCTGCCTTGCTTTCAAATCCTCTTCGTTGCCTGCCGTCAATATATTTGTGGACGAGAGTTATCATTTATAACTCTGCAGGTTTGTGAATTGCAGTGCCCCTGAGCTCCATTTTTCAACTCGCTTTCTTGGGAGCTGGCCGCAAAAGCGCAGGATTGCTTCAGGCCCTATTCTGGTCCCGGGCGGCAGGCTGAGCCTGTGGTTAATTCTTCTTCCTGATGGGAAAATAGAGTGACCTGTGCCTGTCCCAACACCTAGAGCTAGTGTCTCATTGGTTCCCCCTCTTCCCGTTCATCCTCAGGACAAATTGCAACCTGTACGGAACAGGAGGTTAAAGGTGCTGATTCTCCAAGGAGGGAGATTGCTAGTAAAGCGGCTGGAATGGCGAACCCGAGCACAGGGAGATGAGAAATGAGGTGCGTTTTAGAAACCTTTCCCGATCACACGGTGTACCATCTTCTGGGTTTCTCATGCATGTTTTCGAAGTAGGAAGATGCCCTTGAACCTGGAGATTTGGGACCCATGGGATGGGAACCACGCAGTATTACTTTAAAGGGTCTGCGTTTGCTCACCCAACCTCACCAAACCTCTCAGCCCCAAGAGTGTCCACCCTTATGTCTCAATCAGCTGTGGGTCTAGATATGGTCAATCCAGGTGGCATCACAGCCCCTGAACGAATGTAGTAAGAATTTCTCTATCTTTCACTGTCTTTGTTTCACGGGTTTTTAAAAGTGATTGATTTTTATAAAGGGGTTTAGCTGCTTTTCACTGCTGTGTTTATGCCGCTTTACACCCACTTGACTCACTTACAGAGAGATATCAATACATCGGTTGTAAGATTCTTACTAGTCAGATATATTCTTGGGCGGTGAATAGGGGGTGTTGAGTCCAGTTCACTGAGCAAGGAGTAGGTCGTGTCTATTACATATTGGGTTTATGGAACGGTCTCTGAGCTAATTTGAAACCCTTCTTTTAGGCATCACCCCACCTCACCTTTCCCGTTAAGCAGCCATAGTGTGTTTTCTAAACGTGTGACTCTGTTCTGTTTTGTAATTCAGTTCAAGGGTAGCGGTTTTTACATTCCCTCTATAAGTGATATCTTAGGATAAGTGTCTTTTTCTGTGTGACTTATTTCACTTAGAATCGTCGTACCTAAATCCACTCATCATGCTGCTACTAGCCTTATGACGTTGATTTCATGGCTGAGTGATATTCCATTGTACATAAGGACCACAACTTCTTTATCCATTTTTCTCTTTCCTGGGATATTTAAGGTGTAACGAAGTGGAGGTTCTTGTCAACAGAGCAGCCCTAAACTTTGGGGTGCCTGGGTCTTGCTGATTTGTAGTTTTCCCAATTTATACGCCCATGAGTGGAAGTGCCCTATGCTCTCTAAGCTGAGTTTTTTCGATGTTTCAGGACACACCGTACACTTCTCCAGAGGGGCTGTTGGCAATTTACATCCCGCCCATCAGCGTAGCAAGGCTCCCGTTTCTCCATGGCCTGTCCTGCATTTCTGGGTTTGACACTTTATTCAGCATGGCCCTTTTGACCGATGGGAAGCGAGACTTCTTTGTAGCGCTGATTTGCCTTTCCAGGTTGCTTGGTTGGCCAAAAAGGGCGTATGCGTTTTTTCCTGAATATATTCAGGAAAAAACGCATACGCCCTTTTTGGCCAAGGGCATCATTGTCGAGGTTTTGCCGCTTTTCCCGTGCTTTAAAGGCGATTCGAATCTACCTCCTGAAATCTGTTTCCTGCAATTCTGCCTTGCTTTCAAATCCTCTTCGTTGCCTGCCGTCAATATATTTGTGGACGAGAGTTATCATTTATAACTCTGCAGGTTTGTGAATTGCAGTGCCCCTGAGCTCCATTTTTCAACTCGCTTTCTTGGGAGCTGGCCGCAAAAGCGCAGGATTGCTTCAGGCCCTATTCTGGTCCCGGGCGGCAGGCTGAGCCTGTGGTTAATTCTTCTTCCTGATGGGAAAATAGAGTGACCTGTGCCTGTCCCAACACCTAGAGCTAGTGTCTCATTGGTTCCCCCTCTTCCCGTTCATCCTCAGGACAAATTGCAACCTGTACGGAACAGGAGGTTAAAGGTGCTGATTCTCCAAGGAGGGAGATTGCTAGTAAAGCGGCTGGAATGGCGAACCCGAGCACAGGGAGATGAGAAATGAGGTGCGTTTTAGAAACCTTTCCCGATCACACGGTGTACCATCTTCTGGGTTTCTCATGCATGTTTTCGAAGTAGGAAGATGCCCTTGAACCTGGAGATTTGGGACCCATGGGATGGGAACCACGCAGTATTACTTTAAAGGGTCTGCGTTTGCTCACCCAACCTCACCAAACCTCTCAGCCCCAAGAGTGTCCACCCTTATGTCTCAATCAGCTGTGGGTCTAGATATGGTCAATCCAGGTGGCATCACAGCCCCTGAACGAATGTAGTAAGAATTTCTCTATCTTTCACTGTCTTTGTTTCACGGGTTTTTAAAAGTGATTGATTTTTATAAAGGGGTTTAGCTGCTTTTCACTGCTGTGTTTATGCCGCTTTACACCCACTTGACTCACTTACAGAGAGATATCAATACATCGGTTGTAAGATTCTTACTAGTCAGATATATTCTTGGGCGGTGAATAGGGGGTGTTGAGTCCAGTTCACTGAGCAAGGAGTAGGTCGTGTCTATTACATATTGGGTTTATGGAACGGTCTCTGAGCTAATTTGAAACCCTTCTTTTAGGCATCACCCCACCTCACCTTTCCCGTTAAGCAGCCATAGTGTGTTTTCTAAACGTGTGACTCTGTTCTGTTTTGTAATTCAGTTCAAGGGTAGCGGTTTTTACATTCCCTCTATAAGTGATATCTTAGGATAAGTGTCTTTTTCTGTGTGACTTATTTCACTTAGAATCGTCGTACCTAAATCCACTCATCATGCTGCTACTAGCCTTATGACGTTGATTTCATGGCTGAGTGATATTCCATTGTACATAAGGACCACAACTTCTTTATCCATTTTTCTCTTTCCTGGGATATTTAAGGTGTAACGAAGTGGAGGTTCTTGTCAACAGAGCAGCCCTAAACTTTGGGGTGCCTGGGTCTTGCTGATTTGTAGTTTTCCCAATTTATACGCCCATGAGTGGAAGTGCCCTATGCTCTCTAAGCTGAGTTTTTTCGATGTTTCAGGACACACCGTACACTTCTCCAGAGGGGCTGTTGGCAATTTACATCCCGCCCATCAGCGTAGCAAGGCTCCCGTTTCTCCATGGCCTGTCCTGCATTTCTGGGTTTGACACTTTATTCAGCATGGCCCTTTTGACCGATGGGAAGCGAGACTTCTTTGTAGCGCTGATTTGCCTTTCCAGGTTGCTTGGTTGGCCAAAAAGGGCGTATGCGTTTTTTCCTGAATATATTCAGGAAAAAACGCATACGCCCTTTTTGGCCAAGGGCATCATTGTCGAGGTTTTGCCGCTTTTCCCGTGCTTTAAAGGCGATTCGAATCTACCTCCTGAAATCTGTTTCCTGCAATTCTGCCTTGCTTTCAAATCCTCTTCGTTGTCTGCCGTCAATATATTTGTGGACGAGAGTTATCATTTATAACTCTGCAGGTTTGTGAATTGCAGTGCCCCTGAGCTCCATTTTTCAACTCGCTTTCTTGGGAGCTGGCCGCAAAAGCGCAGGATTGCTTCAGGCCCTATTCTGGTCCCGGGCGGCAGGCTGAGCCTGTGGTTAATTCTTCTTCCTGATGGGAAAATAGAGTGACCTGTGCCTGTCCCAACACCTAGAGCTAGTGTCTCATTGGTTCCCCCTCTTCCCGTTCATCCTCAGGACAAATTGCAACCTGTACGGAACAGGAGGTTAAAGGTGCTGATTCTCCAAGGAGGGAGATTGCTAGTAAAGCGGCTGGAATGGCGAACCCGAGCACAGGGAGATGAGAAATGAGGTGCGTTTTAGAAACCTTTCCCGATCACACGGTGTACCATCTTCTGGGTTTCTCATGCATGTTTTCGAAGTAGGAAGATGCCCTTGAACCTGGAGATTTGGGACCCATGGGATGGGAACCACGCAGTATTACTTTAAAGGGTCTGCGTTTGCTCACCCAACCTCACCAAACCTCTCAGCCCCAAGAGTGTCCACCCTTATGTCTCAATCAGCTGTGGGTCTAGATATGGTCAATCCAGGTGGCATCACAGCCCCTGTACGAATGTAGTAAGAATTTCTCTATCTTTCACTGTCTTTGTTTCACGGGTTTTTAAAAGTGATTGATTTTTATAAAGGGGTTTAGCTGCTTTTCACTGCTGTGTTTATGCCGCTTTACACCCACTTGACTCACTTACAGAGAGATATCAATACATCGGTTGTAAGATTCTTACTAGTCAGATATATTCTTGGGCGGTGAATAGGGGGTGTTGAGTCCAGTTCACTGAGCAAGGAGTAGGTCGTGTCTATTACA
This sequence comes from Balaenoptera borealis, assembly GCF_965194805.1. Classification (NCBI taxonomy): domain Eukaryota; kingdom Metazoa; phylum Chordata; class Mammalia; order Artiodactyla; family Balaenopteridae; genus Balaenoptera; species Balaenoptera borealis. The sequence continues at coordinate 33,995,149 of NC_138864.1, forward strand.
TATTGGGTTTATGGAACGGTCTCTGAGCTAATTTGAAACCCTTCTTTTAGGCATCACCCCACCTCACCTTTCCCGTTAAGCAGCCATAGTGTGTTTTCTAAACGTGTGACTCTGTTCTGTTTTGTAATTCAGTTCAAGGGTAGCGGTTTTTACATTCCCTCTATAAGTGATATCTTAGGATAAGTGTCTTTTTCTGTGTGACTTATTTCACTTAGAATCGTCGTACCTAAATCCACTCATCATGCTGCTACTAGCCTTATGACGTTGATTTCATGGCTGAGTGATATTCCATTGTACATAAGGACCACAACTTCTTTATCCATTTTTCTCTTTCCTGGGATATTTAAGGTGTAACGAAGTGGAGGTTCTTGTCAACAGAGCAGCCCTAAACTTTGGGGTGCCTGGGTCTTGCTGATTTGTAGTTTTCCCAATTTATACGCCCATGAGTGGAAGTGCCCTATGCTCTCTAAGCTGAGTTTTTTCGATGTTTCAGGACACACCGTACACTTCTCCAGAGGGGCTGTTGGCAATTTACATCCCGCCCATCAGCGTAGCAAGGCTCCCGTTTCTCCATGGCCTGTCCTGCATTTCTGGGTTTGACACTTTATTCAGCATGGCCCTTTTGACCGATGGGAAGCGAGACTTCTTTGTAGCGCTGATTTGCCTTTCCAGGTTGCTTGGTTGGCCAAAAAGGGCGTATGCGTTTTTTCCTGAATATATTCAGGAAAAAACGCATACGCCCTTTTTGGCCAAGGGCATCATTGTCGAGGTTTTGCCGCTTTTCCCGTGCTTTAAAGGCGATTCGAATCTACCTCCTGAAATCTGTTTCCTGCAATTCTGCCTTGCTTTCAAATCCTCTTCGTTGTCTGCCGTCAATATATTTGTGGACGAGAGTTATCATTTATAACTCTGCAGGTTTGTGAATTGCAGTGCCCCTGAGCTCCATTTTTCAACTCGCTTTCTTGGGAGCTGGCCGCAAAAGCGCAGGATTGCTTCAGGCCCTATTCTGGTCCCGGGCGGCAGGCTGAGCCTGTGGTTAATTCTTCTTCCTGATGGGAAAATAGAGTGACCTGTGCCTGTCCCAACACCTAGAGCTAGTGTCTCATTGGTTCCCCCTCTTCCCGTTCATCCTCAGGACAAATTGCAACCTGTACGGAACAGGAGGTTAAAGGTGCTGATTCTCCAAGGAGGGAGATTGCTAGTAAAGCGGCTGGAATGGCGAACCCGAGCACAGGGAGATGAGAAATGAGGTGCGTTTTAGAAACCTTTCCCGATCACACGGTGTACCATCTTCTGGGTTTCTCATGCATGTTTTCGAAGTAGGAAGATGCCCTTGAACCTGGAGATTTGGGACCCATGGGATGGGAACCACGCAGTATTACTTTAAAGGGTCTGCGTTTGCTCACCCAACCTCACCAAACCTCTCAGCCCCAAGAGTGTCCACCCTTATGTCTCAATCAGCTGTGGGTCTAGATATGGTCAATCCAGGTGGCATCACAGCCCCTGAACGAATGTAGTAAGAATTTCTCTATCTTTCACTGTCTTTGTTTCACGGGTTTTTAAAAGTGATTGATTTTTATAAAGGGGTTTAGCTGCTTTTCACTGCTGTGTTTATGCCGCTTTACACCCACTTGACTCACTTACAGAGAGATATCAATACATCGGTTGTAAGATTCTTACTAGTCAGATATATTCTTGGGCGGTGAATAGGGGGTGTTGAGTCCAGTTCACTGAGCAAGGAGTAGGTCGTGTCTATTACATATTGGGTTTATGGAACGGTCTCTGAGCTAATTTGAAACCCTTCTTTTAGGCATCACCCCACCTCACCTTTCCCGTTAAGCAGCCATAGTGTGTTTTCTAAACGTGTGACTCTGTTCTGTTTTGTAATTCAGTTCAAGGGTAGCGGTTTTTACATTCCCTCTATAAGTGATATCTTAGGATAAGTGTCTTTTTCTGTGTGACTTATTTCACTTAGAATCGTCGTACCTAAATCCACTCATCATGCTGCTACTAGCCTTATGACGTTGATTTCATGGCTGAGTGATATTCCATTGTACATAAGGACCACAACTTCTTTATCCATTTTTCTCTTTCCTGGGATATTTAAGGTGTAACGAAGTGGAGGTTCTTGTCAACAGAGCAGCCCTAAACTTTGGGGTGCCTGGGTCTTGCTGATTTGTAGTTTTCCCAATTTATACGCCCATGAGTGGAAGTGCCCTATGCTCTCTAAGCTGAGTTTTTTCGATGTTTCAGGACACACCGTACACTTCTCCAGAGGGGCTGTTGGCAATTTACATCCCGCCCATCAGCGTAGCAAGGCTCCCGTTTCTCCATGGCCTGTCCTGCATTTCTGGGTTTGACACTTTATTCAGCATGGCCCTTTTGACCGATGGGAAGCGAGACTTCTTTGTAGCGCTGATTTGCCTTTCCAGGTTGCTTGGTTGGCCAAAAAGGGCGTATGCGTTTTTTCCTGAATATATTCAGGAAAAAACGCATACGCCCTTTTTGGCCAAGGGCATCATTGTCGAGGTTTTGCCGCTTTTCCCGTGCTTTAAAGGCGATTCGAATCTACCTCCTGAAATCTGTTTCCTGCAATTCTGCCTTGCTTTCAAATCCTCTTCGTTGCCTGCCGTCAATATATTTGTGGACGAGAGTTATCATTTATAACTCTGCAGGTTTGTGAATTGCAGTGCCCCTGAGCTCCATTTTTCAACTCGCTTTCTTGGGAGCTGGCCGCAAAAGCGCAGGATTGCTTCAGGCCCTATTCTGGTCCCGGGCGGCAGGCTGAGCCTGTGGTTAATTCTTCTTCCTGATGGGAAAATAGAGTGACCTGTGCCTGTCCCAACACCTAGAGCTAGTGTCTCATTGGTTCCCCCTCTTCCCGTTCATCCTCAGGACAAATTGCAACCTGTACGGAACAGGAGGTTAAAGGTGCTGATTCTCCAAGGAGGGAGATTGCTAGTAAAGCGGCTGGAATGGCGAACCCGAGCACAGGGAGATGAGAAATGAGGTGCGTTTTAGAAACCTTTCCCGATCACACGGTGTACCATCTTCTGGGTTTCTCATGCATGTTTTCGAAGTAGGAAGATGCCCTTGAACCTGGAGATTTGGGACCCATGGGATGGGAACCACGCAGTATTACTTTAAAGGGTCTGCGTTTGCTCACCCAACCTCACCAAACCTCTCAGCCCCAAGAGTGTCCACCCTTATGTCTCAATCAGCTGTGGGTCTAGATATGGTCAATCCAGGTGGCATCACAGCCCCTGAACGAATGTAGTAAGAATTTCTCTATCTTTCACTGTCTTTGTTTCACGGGTTTTTAAAAGTGATTGATTTTTATAAAGGGGTTTAGCTGCTTTTCACTGCTGTGTTTATGCCGCTTTACACCCACTTGACTCACTTACAGAGAGATATCAATACATCGGTTGTAAGATTCTTACTAGTCAGATATATTCTTGGGCGGTGAATAGGGGGTGTTGAGTCCAGTTCACTGAGCAAGGAGTAGGTCGTGTCTATTACATATTGGGTTTATGGAACGGTCTCTGAGCTAATTTGAAACCCTTCTTTTAGGCATCACCCCACCTCACCTTTCCCGTTAAGCAGCCATAGTGTGTTTTCTAAACGTGTGACTCTGTTCTGTTTTGTAATTCAGTTCAAGGGTAGCGGTTTTTACATTCCCTCTATAAGTGATATCTTAGGATAAGTGTCTTTTTCTGTGTGACTTATTTCACTTAGAATCGTCGTACCTAAATCCACTCATCATGCTGCTACTAGCCTTATGACGTTGATTTCATGGCTGAGTGATATTCCATTGTACATAAGGACCACAACTTCTTTATCCATTTTTCTCTTTCCTGGGATATTTAAGGTGTAACGAAGTGGAGGTTCTTGTCAACAGAGCAGCCCTAAACTTTGGGGTGCCTGTGTCTTGCTGATTTGTAGTTTTCCCAGTTTATACGCCCATGAGTGGAAGTGCCCTATGCTCTCTAAGCTGAGTTTTTTCGATGTTTCAGGACACACCGTACACTTCTCCAGAGGGGCTGTTGGCAATTTACATCCCGCCCATCAGCGTAGCAAGGCTCCCGTTTCTCCATGGCCTGTCCTGCATTTCTGGGTTTGACACTTTATTCAGCATGGCCCTTTTGACCGATGGGAAGCGAGACTTCTTTGTAGCGCTGATTTGCCTTTCCAGGTTGCTTGGTTGGCCAAAAAGGGCGTATGCGTTTTTTCCTGAATATATTCAGGAAAAAACGCATACGCCCTTTTTGGCCAAGGGCATCATTGTCGAGGTTTTGCCGCTTTTCCCGTGCTTTAAAGGCGATTCGAATCTACCTCCTGAAATCTGTTTCCTGCAATTCTGCCTTACTTTCAAATCCTCTTCGTTGTCTGCCGTCAATATATTTGTGGACGAGAGTTATCATTTATAACTCTGCAGGTTTGTGAATTGCAGTGCCCCTGAGCTCCATTTTTCAACTCGCTTTCTTGGGAGCTGGCCGCAAAAGCGCAGGATTGCTTCAGGCCTTATTCTGGCCCGGGCGGCAGGCTGAGCCTGTGGTTAATTCTTCTTCCTGATGGGAAAATAGAGTGACCTGTGCCTGTCCCAACACCTAGAGCTAGTGTCTCATTGGTTCCCCCTCTTCCCGTTCATCCTCAGGACAAATTGCAACCTGTACGGAACAGGAGGTTAAAGGTGCTGATTCTCCAAGGAGGGAGATTGCTAGTAAAGTGGCTGGAATGGCGAACCCGAGCACAGGGAGATGAGAAATGAGGTGCGTTTTAGAAACCTTTCCCGATCACACGGTGTACCATCTTCTGGGTTTCTCATGCATGTTTTCGAAGTAGGAAGATGCCCTTGAACCTGGAGATTTGGGACCCATGGGATGGGAACCACGCAGTATTACTTTAAAGGGTCTGCGTTTGCTCACCCAACCTCACCAAACCTCTCAGCCCCAAGAGTGTCCACCCTTATGTCTCAATCAGCTGTGGGTCTAGATATGGTCAATCCAGGTGGCATCACAGCCCCTGAACGAATGTAGTAAGAATTTCTCTCTCTTTCACTGTCTTTGTTTCACGGGTTTTTAAAAGTGATTGATTTTTATAAAGGGGTTTAGCTGCTTTTCACTGCTGTGTTTATGCCGCTTTACACCCACTTGACTCACTTACAGAGAGATATCAATACATAGGTTGTAAGATTCTTACTAGTCAGATATATTCTTGGGCGGTGAATAGGGGGTGTTGAGTCCAGTTCACTGAGCAAGGAGTAGGTCGTGTCTATTACATATTGGGTTTATGGAACGGTCTCTGAGCTAATTTGAAACCCTTCTTTTACGCATCACCCCACCTCACCTTTCCCGTTAAGCAGCCATAGTGTGTTTTCTAAACGTGTGCCTCTGTTCTGTTTTGTAATTCAGTTCAAGGGTAGCGGTTTTTACATTCCCTCTATAAGTGATATCTTAGGATAAGTGTCTTTTTCTGTGTGACTTATTTCACTTAGAATCGTCGTACCTAAATCCACTCATCATGCTGCTACTAGCCTTATGACGTTGATTTCATGGCTGAGTGATATTCCATTGTACATAAGGACCACAACTTCTTTATCCATTTTTCTCTTTCCTGGGATATTGAAGGTGTAACGAAGTGGAGGTTCTTGTCAACAGAGCAGCCCTAAACTTTGGGGTGCCTGGGTCTTGCTGATTTTTAGTTTTCCCAATTTATACGCCCATGAGTGGAAGTGCCCTATGCTCTCTAAGCTGAGTTTTTTCGATGTTTCAGGACACACCGTACACTTCTCCAGAGGGGCTGTTGGCAATTTACATCCCGCCCATCAGCGTAGCAAGGCTCCCGTTTCTCCATGGCCTGTCCTGCATTTCTGGGTTTGACACTTTATTCAGCATGGCCCTTTTGACCGATGGGAAGCGAGACTTCTTTGTAGCGCTGATTTGCCTTTCCAGGTTGCTTGGTTGGCCAAAAAGGGCGTATGCGTTTTTTCCTGAATATATTCAGGAAAAAACGCATACGCCCTTTTTGGCCAAGGGCATCATTGTCGAGGTTTTGCCGCTTTTCCCGTGCTTTAAAGGCGATTCGAATCTACCTCCTGAAATCTGTTTCCTGCAATTCTGCCTTGCTTTCAAATCCTCTTCGTTGTCTGCCGTCAATATATTTGTGGACGAGAGTTATCATTTATAACTCTGCAGGTTTGTGAATTGCAGTGCCCCTGAGCTCCATTTTTCAACTCGCTTTCTTGGGAGCTGGCCGCAAAAGCGCAGGATTGCTTCAGGCCCTATTCTGGTCCCGGGCGGCAGGCTGAGCCTGTGGTTAATTCTTCTTCCTGATGGGAAAATAGAGTGACCTGTGCCTGTCCCAACACCTAGAGCTAGTGTCTCATTGGTTCCCCCTCTTCCCGTTCATCCTCAGGACAAATTGCAACCTGTACGGAACAGGAGGTTAAAGGTGCTGATTCTCCAAGGAGGGAGATTGCTAGTAAAGCGGCTGGAATGGCGAACCCGAGCACAGGGAGATGAGAAATGAGGTGCGTTTTAGAAACCTTTCCCGATCACACGGTGTACCATCTTCTGGGTTTCTCATGCATGTTTTCGAAGTAGGAAGATGCCCTTGAACCTGGAGATTTGGGACCCATGGGATGGGAACCACGCAGTATTACTTTAAAGGGTCTGCGTTTGCTCACCCAACCTCACCAAACCTCTCAGCCCCAAGAGTGTCCACCCTTATGTCTCAATCAGCTGTGGGTCTAGATATGGTCAATCCAGGTGGCATCACAGCCCCTGTACGAATGTAGTAAGAATTTCTCTATCTTTCACTGTCTTTGTTTCACGGGTTTTTAAAAGTGATTGATTTTTATAAAGGGGTTTAGCTGCTTTTCACTGCTGTGTTTATGCCGCTTTACACCCACTTGACTCACTTACAGAGAGATATCAATACATAGGTTGTAAGATTCTTACTAGTCAGATATATTCTTGGGCGGTGAATAGGGGGTGTTGAGTCCAGTTCACTGAGCAAGGAGTAGGTCGTGTCTATTACATATTGGGTTTATGGAACGGTCTCTGAGCTAATTTGAAACCCTTCTTTTAGGCATCACCCCACCTCACCTTTCCCGTTAAGCAGCCATAGTGTGTTTTCTAAACGTGTGACTCTGTTCTGTTTTGTAATTCAGTTCAAGGGTAGCGGTTTTTACATTCCCTCTATAAGTGATATCTTAGGATAAGTGTCTTTTTCTGTGTGACTTATTTCACTTAGAATCGTCGTACCTAAATCCACTCATCATGCTGCTACTAGCCTTATGACGTTGATTTCATGGCTGAGTGATATTCCATTGTACATAAGGACCACAACTTCTTTATCCATTTTTCTCTTTCCTGGGATATTGAAGGTGTAACGAAGTGGAGGTTCTTGTCAACAGAGCAGCCCTAAACTTTGGGGTGCCTGGGTCTTGCTGATTTGTAGTTTTCCCAATTTATACGCCCATGAGTGGAAGTGCCCTATGCTCTCTAAGCTGAGTTTTTTCGATGTTTCAGGACACACCGTACACTTCTCCAGAGGGGCTGTTGGCAATTTACATCCCGCCCATCAGCGTAGCAAGGCTCCCGTTTCTCCATGGCCTGTCCTGCATTTCTGGGTTTGACACTTTATTCAGCATGGCCCTTTTGACCGATGGGAAGCGAGACTTCTTTGTAGCGCTGATTTGCCTTTCCAGGTTGCTTGGTTGGCCAAAAAGGGCGTATGCGTTTTTTCCTGAATATATTCAGGAAAAAACGCATACGCCCTTTTTGGCCAAGGGCATCATTGTCGAGGTTTTGCCGCTTTTCCCGTGCTTTAAAGGCGATTCGAATCTACCTCCTGAAATCTGTTTCCTGCAATTCTGCCTTGCTTTCAAATCCTCTTCGTTGTCTGCCGTCAATATATTTGTGGACGAGAGTTATCATTTATAACTCTGCAGGTTTGTGAATTGCAGTGCCCCTGAGCTCCATTTTTCAACTCGCTTTCTTGGGAGCTGGCCGCAAAAGCGCAGGATTGCTTCAGGCCCTATTCTGGTCCCGGGCGGCAGGCTGAGCCTGTGGTTAATTCTTCTTCCTGATGGGAAAATAGAGTGACCTGTGCCTGTCCCAACACCTAGAGCTAGTGTCTCATTGGTTCCCCCTCTTCCCGTTCATCCTCAGGACAAATTGCAACCTGTACGGAACAGGAGGTTAAAGGTGCTGATTCTCCAAGGAGGGAGATTGCTAGTAAAGCGGCTGGAATGGCGAACCCGAGCACAGGGAGATGAGAAATGAGGTGCGTTTTAGAAACCTTTCCCGATCACACGGTGTACCATCTTCTGGGTTTCTCATGCATGTTTTCGAAGTAGGAAGATGCCCTTGAACCTGGAGATTTGGGACCCATGGGATGGGAACCACGCAGTATTACTTTAAAGGGTCTGCGTTTGCTCACCCAACCTCACCAAACCTCTCAGCCCCAAGAGTGTCCACCCTTATGTCTCAATCAGCTGTGGGTCTAGATATGGTCAATCCAGGTGGCATCACAGCCCCTGAACGAATGTAGTAAGAATTTCTCTCTCTTTCACTGTCTTTGTTTCACGGGTTTTTAAAAGTGATTGATTTTTATAAAGGGGTTTAGCTGCTTTTCACTGCTGTGTTTATGCCGCTTTACACCCACTTGACTCACTTACAGAGAGATATCAATACATAGGTTGTAAGATTCTTACTAGTCAGATATATTCTTGGGCGGTGAATAGGGGGTGTTGAGTCCAGTTCACTGAGCAAGGAGTAGGTCGTGTCTATTACATATTGGGTTTATGGAACGGTCTCTGAGCTAATTTGAAACCCTTCTTTTAGGCATCACCCCACCTCACCTTTCCCGTTAAGCAGCCATAGTGTGTTTTCTAAACGTGTGACTCTGTTCTGTTTTGTAATTCAGTTCAAGGGTAGCGGTTTTTACATTCCCTCTATAAGTGATATCTTAGGATAAGTGTCTTTTTCTGTGTGACTTATTTCACTTAGAATCGTCGTACCTAAATCCACTCATCATGCTGCTACTAGCCTTATGACGTTGATTTCATGGCTGAGTGATATTCCATTGTACATAAGGACCACAACTTCTTTATCCATTTTTCTCTTTCCTGGGATATTTAAGGTGTAACGAAGTGGAGGTTCTTGTCAACAGAGCAGCCCTAAACTTTGGGGTGCCTGTGTCTTGCTGATTTTTAGTTTTCCCAATTTATACGCCCATGAGGGGAAGTGCCCTTTGCTCTCTAAGCTGAGTTTTTTCGATGTTTCAGGACACACCGTACACTTCTCCAGAGTGGCTGTTGGCAATTTACATCCCGCCCATCAGCGTAGCAAGGCTCCCGTTTCTCCATGGCCTGTCCTGCATTTCTGGTTTTGACACTTTATTCAGCATGGCCCTTTTGACCGATGGGAAGCGAGACTTCTTTGTAGCGCTGATTTGCCTTTCCAGGTTGCTTGGTTGGCCAAAAAGGGCATCATTGTCGAGGTTTTGCCGCTTTTCCCGTGCTTTAAATGCGATTCGAATCTACCTCCTGAAATCTGTTTCCTGCAATTCTGCCTTGCTTTCAAATCCTCTTCGTTGTCTTCCGTCAATATATTTGTGGACGAGAGTTATCATTTATAACTCTGCAGGTTTGTGAATTGCAGTGCCCCTGAGCTCCATTTTTCAACTCGCTTTCTTGGGAGCTGGCCGCAAAAGCGCAGGATTGCTTCAGGCCCTATTCTGGTCCCGGGCGGCAGGCTGAGCCTGTGGTTAATTCTTCTTCCTGATGGGAAAATAGAGTGACCTGTGCCTGTCCCAACACCTAGAGCTAGTGTCTCATTGGTTCCCCCTCTTCCCGTTCATCCTCAGGACAAATTGCAACCTGTACGGAACAGGAGGTTAAAGGTGCTGATTCTCCAAGGAGGGAGATTGCTAGTAAAGTGGCTGGAATGGCGAACCCGAGCACAGGGAGATGAGAAATGAGGTGCGTTTTAGAAACCTTTCCCGATCACACGGTGTACCATCTTCTGGGTTTCTCATGCATGTTTTCGAAGTAGGAAGATGCCCTTGAACCTGGAGATTTGGGACCCATGGGATGGGAACCACGCAGTATTACTTTAAAGGGTCTGCGTTTGCTCACCCAACCTCACCAAACCTCTCAGCCCCAAGAGTGTCCACCCTTATGTCTCAATCAGCTGTGGGTCTAGATATGGTCAATCCAGGTGGCATCACAGCCCCTGAACGAATGTAGTAAGAATTTCTCTATCTTTCACTGTCTTTGTTTCACGGGTTTTTAAAAGTGATTGATTTTTATAAAGGGGTTTAGCTGCTTTTCACTGCTGTGTTTATGCCGCTTTACACCCACTTGACTCACTTACAGAGAGATATCAATACATCGGTTGTAAGATTCTTACTAGTCAGATATATTCTTGGGCGGTGAATAGGGGGTGTTGAGTCCAGTTCACTGAGCAAGGAGTAGGTCGTGTCTATTACATATTGGGTTTATGGAACGGTCTCTGAGCTAATTTGAAACCCTTCTTTTAGGCATCACCCCACCTCACCTTTCCCGTTAAGCAGCCATAGTGTGTTTTCTAAACGTGTGACTCTGTTCTGTTTTGTAATTCAGTTCAAGGGTAGCGGTTTTTACATTCCCTCTATAAGTGATATCTTAGGATAAGTGTCTTTTTCTGTGTGACTTATTTCACTTAGAATCGTCGTACCTAAATCCACTCATCATGCTGCTACTAGCCTTATGACGTTGATTTCATGGCTGAGTGATATTCCATTGTACATAAGGACCACAACTTCTTTATCCATTTTTCTCTTTCCTGGGATATTTAAGGTGTAACGAAGTGGAGGTTCTTGTCAACAGAGCAGCCCTAAACTTTGGGGTGCCTGGGTCTTGCTGATTTGTAGTTTTCCCAGTTTATACGCCCATGAGTGGAAGTGCCCTATGCTCTCTAAGCTGAGTTTTTTCGATGTTTCAGGACACACCGTACACTTCTCCAGAGGGGCTGTTGGCAATTTACATCCCGCCCATCAGCGTAGCAAGGCTCCCGTTTCTCCATGGCCTGTCCTGCATTTCTGGGTTTGACACTTTATTCAGCATGGCCCTTTTGACCGATGGGAAGCGAGACTTCTTTGTAGCGCTGATTTGCCTTTCCAGGTTGCTTGGTTGGCCAAAAAGGGCGTATGCGTTTTTTCCTGAATATATTCAGGAAAAAACGCATACGCCCTTTTTGGCCAAGGGCATCATTGTCGAGGTTTTGCCGCTTTTCCCGTGCTTTAAAGGCGATTCGAATCTACCTCCTGAAATCTGTTTCCTGCAATTCTGCCTTGCTTTCAAATCCTCTTCGTTGTCTGCCGTCAATATATTTGTGGACGAGAGTTATCATTTATAACTCTGCAGGTTTGTGAATTGCAGTGCCCCTGAGCTCCATTTTTCAACTCGCTTTCTTGGGAGCTGGCCGCAAAAGCGCAGGATTGCTTCAGGCCCTATTCTGGTCCCGGGCGGCAGGCTGAGCCTGTGGTTAATTCTTCTTCCTGATGGGAAAATAGAGTGACCTGTGCCTGTCCCAACACCTAGAGCTAGTGTCTCATTGGTTCCCCCTCTTCCCGTTCATCCTCAGGACAAATTGCAACCTGTACGGAACAGGAGGTTAAAGGTGCTGATTCTCCAAGGAGGGAGATTGCTAGTAAAGCGGCTGGAATGGCGAACCCGAGCACAGGGAGATGAGAAATGAGGTGCGTTTTAGAAACCTTTCCCGATCACACCGTGTACCATCTTCTGGGTTTCTCATGCATGTTTTCGAAGTAGGAAGATGCCCTTGAACCTGGAGATTTGGGACCCATGGGATGGGAACCACGCAGTATTACTTTAAAGGGTCTGCGTTTGCTCACCCAACCTCACCAAACCTCTCAGCCCCAAGAGTGTCCACCCTTATGTCTCAATCAGCTGTGGGTCTAGATATGGTCAATCCAGGTGGCATCACAGCCCCTGAACGAATGTAGTAAGAATTTCTCTCTCTTTCACTGTCTTTGTTTCACGGGTTTTTAAAAGTGATTGATTTTTATAAAGGGGTTTAGCTGCTTTTCACTGCTGTGTTTATGCCGCTTTACACCCACTTGACTCACTTACAGAGAGATATCAATACATCGGTTGTAAGATTCTTACTAGTCAGATATATTCTTGGGCGGTGAATAGGGGGTGTTGAGTCCAGTTCACTGAGCAAGGAGTAGGTCGTGTCTATTACATATTGGGTTTATGGAACGGTCTCTGAGCTAATTTGAAACCCTTCTTTTAGGCATCACCCCACCTCACCTTTCCCGTTAAGCAGCCATAGTGTGTTTTCTAAACGTGTGACTCTGTTCTGTTTTGTAATTCAGTTCAAGGGTAGCGGTTTTTACATTCCCTCTATAAGTGATATCTTAGGATAAGTGTCTTTTTCTGTGTGACTTATTTCACTTAGAATCGTCGTACCTAAATCCACTCATCATGCTGCTACTAGCCTTATGACGTTGATTTCATGGCTGAGTGATATTCCATTGTACATAAGGACCACAACTTCTTTATCCATTTTTCTCTTTCCTGGGATATTTAAGGTGTAACGAAGTGGAGGTTCTTGTCAACAGAGCAGCCCTAAACTTTGGGGTGCCTGGGTCTTGCTGATTTGTAGTTTTCCCAATTTATACGCCCATGAGTGGAAGTGCCCTATGCTCTCTAAGCTGAGTTTTTTCGATGTTTCAGGACACACCGTACACTTCTCCAGAGGGGCTGTTGGCAATTTACATCCCGCCCATCAGCGTAGCAAGGCTCCCGTTTCTCCATGGCCTGTCCTGCATTTCTGGGTTTGACACTTTATTCAGCATGGCCCTTTTGACCGATGGGAAGCGAGACTTCTTTGTAGCGCTGATTTGCCTTTCCAGGTTGCTTGGTTGGCCAAAAAGGGCGTATGCGTTTTTTCCTGAATATATTCAGGAAAAAACGCATACGCCCTTTTTGGCCAAGGGCATCATTGTCGAGGTTTTGCCGCTTTTCCCGTGCTTTAAAGGCGATTCGAATCTACCTCCTGAAATCTGTTTCCTGCAATTCTGCCTTGCTTTCAAATCCTCTTCGTTGTCTGCCGTCAATATATTTGTGGACGAGAGTTATCATTTATAACTCTGCAGGTTTGTGAATTGCAGTGCCCCTGAGCTCCATTTTTCAACTCGCTTTCTTGGGAGCTGGCCGCAAAAGCGCAGGATTGCTTCAGGCCCTATTCTGGTCCCGGGCGGCAGGCTGAGCCTGTGGTTAATTCTTCTTCCTGATGGGAAAATAGAGTGACCTGTGCCTGTCCCAACACCTAGAGCTAGTGTCTCATTGGTTCCCCCTCTTCCCGTTCATCCTCAGGACAAATTGCAACCTGTACGGAACAGGAGGTTAAAGGTGCTGATTCTCCAAGGAGGGAGATTGCTAGTAAAGCGGCTGGAATGGCGAACCCGAGCACAGGGAGATGAGAAATGAGGTGCGTTTTAGAAACCTTTCCCGATCACACGGTGTACCATCTTCTGGGTTTCTCATGCATGTTTTCGAAGTAGGAAGATGCCCTTGAACCTGGAGATTTGGGACCCATGGGATGGGAACCACGCAGTATTACTTTAAAGGGTCTGCGTTTGCTCACCCAACCTCACCAAACCTCTCAGCCCCAAGAGTGTCCACCCTTATGTCTCAATCAGCTGTGGGTCTAGATATGGTCAATCCAGGTGGCATCACAGCCCCTGAACGAATGTAGTAAGAATTTCTCTCTCTTTCACTGTCTTTGTTTCACGGGTTTTTAAAAGTGATTGATTTTTATAAAGGGGTTTAGCTGCTTTTCACTGCTGTGTTTATGCCGCTTTACACCCACTTGACTCACTTACAGAGAGATATCAATACATCGGTTGTAAGATTCTTACTAGTCAGATATATTCTTGGGCGGTGAATAGGGGGTGTTGAGTCCAGTTCACTGAGCAAGGAGTAGGTCGTGTCTATTACATATTGGGTTTATGGAACGGTCTCTGAGCTAATTTGAAACCCTTCTTTTAGGCATCACCCCACCTCACCTTTCCCGTTAAGCAGCCATAGTGTGTTTTCTAAACGTGTGACTCTGTTCTGTTTTGTAATTCAGTTCAAGGGTAGCGGTTTTTACATTCCCTCTATAAGTGATATCTTAGGATAAGTGTCTTTTTCTGTGTGACTTATTTCACTTAGAATCGTCGTACCTAAATCCACTCATCATGCTGCTACTAGCCTTATGACGTTGATTTCATGGCTGAGTGATATTCCATTGTACATAAGGACCACAACTTCTTTATCCATTTTTCTCTTTCCTGGGATATTTAAGGTGTAACGAAGTGGAGGTTCTTGTCAACAGAGCAGCCCTAAACTTTGGGGTGCCTGGGTCTTGCTGATTTGTAGTTTTCCCAGTTTATACGCCCATGAGTGGAAGTGCCCTATGCTCTCTAAGCTGAGTTTTTTCGATGTTTCAGGACACACCGTACACTTCTCCAGAGGGGCTGTTGGCAATTTACATCCCGCCCATCAGCGTAGCAAGGCTCCCGTTTCTCCATGGCCTGTCCTGCATTTCTGGGTTTGACACTTTATTCAGCATGGCCCTTTTGACCGATGGGAAGCGAGACTTCTTTGTAGCGCTGATTTGCCTTTCCAGGTTGCTTGGTTGGCCAAAAAGGGCGTATGCGTTTTTTCCTGAATATATTCAGGAAAAAACGCATACGCCCTTTTTGGCCAAGGGCATCATTGTCGAGGTTTTGCCGCTTTTCCCGTGCTTTAAAGGCGATTCGAATCTACCTCCTGAAATCTGTTTCCTGCAATTCTGCCTTGCTTTCAAATCCTCTTCGTTGTCTGCCGTCAATATATTTGTGGACGAGAGTTATCATTTATAACTCTGCAGGTTTGTGAATTGCAGTGCCCCTGAGCTCCATTTTTCAACTCGCTTTCTTGGGAGCTGGCCGCAAAAGCGCAGGATTGCTTCAGGCCCTATTCTGGTCCCGGGCGGCAGGCTGAGCCTGTGGTTAATTCTTCTTCCTGATGGGAAAATAGAGTGACCTGTGCCTGTCCCAACACCTAGAGCTAGTGTCTCATTGGTTCCCCCTCTTCCCGTTCATCCTCAGGACAAATTGCAACCTGTACGGAACAGGAGGTTAAAGGTGCTGATTCTCCAAGGAGGGAGATTGCTAGTAAAGCGGCTGGAATGGCGAACCCGAGCACAGGGAGATGAGAAATGAGGTGCGTTTTAGAAACCTTTCCCGATCACACCGTGTACCATCTTCTGGGTTTCTCATGCATGTTTTCGAAGTAGGAAGATGCCCTTGAACCTGGAGATTTGGGACCCATGGGATGGGAACCACGCAGTATTACTTTAAAGGGTCTGCGTTTGCTCACCCAACCTCACCAAACCTCTCAGCCCCAAGAGTGTCCACCCTTATGTCTCAATCAGCTGTGGGTCTAGATATGGTCAATCCAGGTGGCATCACAGCCCCTGAACGAATGTAGTAAGAATTTCTCTCTCTTTCACTGTCTTTGTTTCACGGGTTTTTAAAAGTGATTGATTTTTATAAAGGGGTTTAGCTGCTTTTCACTGCTGTGTTTATGCCGCTTTACACCCACTTGACTCACTTACAGAGAGATATCAATACATCGGTTGTAAGATTCTTACTAGTCAGATATATTCTTGGGCGGTGAATAGGGGGTGTTGAGTCCAGTTCACTGAGCAAGGAGTAGGTCGTGTCTATTACATATTGGGTTTATGGAACGGTCTCTGAGCTAATTTGAAACCCTTCTTTTAGGCATCACCCCACCTCACCTTTCCCGTTAAGCAGCCATAGTGTGTTTTCTAAACGTGTGACTCTGTTCTGTTTTGTAATTCAGTTCAAGGGTAGCGGTTTTTACATTCCCTCTATAAGTGATATCTTAGGATAAGTGTCTTTTTCTGTGTGACTTATTTCACTTAGAATCGTCGTACCTAAATCCACTCATCATGCTGCTACTAGCCTTATGACGTTGATTTCATGGCTGAGTGATATTCCATTGTACATAAGGACCACAACTTCTTTATCCATTTTTCTCTTTCCTGGGATATTTAAGGTGTAACGAAGTGGAGGTTCTTGTCAACAGAGCAGCCCTAAACTTTGGGGTGCCTGGGTCTTGCTGATTTGTAGTTTTCCCAATTTATACGCCCATGAGTGGAAGTGCCCTATGCTCTCTAAGCTGAGTTTTTTCGATGTTTCAGGACACACCGTACACTTCTCCAGAGGGGCTGTTGGCAATTTACATCCCGCCCATCAGCGTAGCAAGGCTCCCGTTTCTCCATGGCCTGTCCTGCATTTCTGGGTTTGACACTTTATTCAGCATGGCCCTTTTGACCGATGGGAAGCGAGACTTCTTTGTAGCGCTGATTTGCCTTTCCAGGTTGCTTGGTTGGCCAAAAAGGGCGTATGCGTTTTTTCCTGAATATATTCAGGAAAAAACGCATACGCCCTTTTTGGCCAAGGGCATCATTGTCGAGGTTTTGCCGCTTTTCCCGTGCTTTAAAGGCGATTCGAATCTACCTCCTGAAATCTGTTTCCTGCAATTCTGCCTTGCTTTCAAATCCTCTTCGTTGTCTGCCGTCAATATATTTGTGGACGAGAGTTATCATTTATAACTCTGCAGGTTTGTGAATTGCAGTGCCCCTGAGCTCCATTTTTCAACTCGCTTTCTTGGGAGCTGGCCGCAAAAGCGCAGGATTGCTTCAGGCCCTATTCTGGTCCCGGGCGGCAGGCTGAGCCTGTGGTTAATTCTTCTTCCTGATGGGAAAATAGAGTGACCTGTGCCTGTCCCAACACCTAGAGCTAGTGTCTCATTGGTTCCCCCTCTTCCCGTTCATCCTCAGGACAAATTGCAACCTGTACGGAACAGGAGGTTAAAGGTGCTGATTCTCCAAGGAGGGAGATTGCTAGTAAAGCGGCTGGAATGGCGAACCCGAGCACAGGGAGATGAGAAATGAGGTGCGTTTTAGAAACCTTTCCCGATCACACGGTGTACCATCTTCTGGGTTTCTCATGCATGTTTTCGAAGTAGGAAGATGCCCTTGAACCTGGAGATTTGGGACCCATGGGATGGGAACCACGCAGTATTACTTTAAAGGGTCTGCGTTTGCTCACCCAACCTCACCAAACCTCTCAGCCCCAAGAGTGTCCACCCTTATGTCTCAATCAGCTGTGGGTCTAGATATGGTCAATCCAGGTGGCATCACAGCCCCTGAACGAATGTAGTAAGAATTTCTCTCTCTTTCACTGTCTTTGTTTCACGGGTTTTTAAAAGTGATTGATTTTTATAAAGGGGTTTAGCTGCTTTTCACTGCTGTGTTTATGCCGCTTTACACCCACTTGACTCACTTACAGAGAGATATCAATACATCGGTTGTAAGATTCTTACTAGTCAGATATATTCTTGGGCGGTGAATAGGGGGTGTTGAGTCCAGTTCACTGAGCAAGGAGTAGGTCGTGTCTATTACATATTGGGTTTATGGAACGGTCTCTGAGCTAATTTGAAACCCTTCTTTTAGGCATCACCCCACCTCACCTTTCCCGTTAAGCAGCCATAGTGTGTTTTCTAAACGTGTGACTCTGTTCTGTTTTGTAATTCAGTTCAAGGGTAGCGGTTTTTACATTCCCTCTATAAGTGATATCTTAGGATAAGTGTCTTTTTCTGTGTGACTTATTTCACTTAGAATCGTCGTACCTAAATCCACTCATCATGCTGCTACTAGCCTTATGACGTTGATTTCATGGCTGAGTGATATTCCATTGTACATAAGGACCACAACTTCTTTATCCATTTTTCTCTTTCCTGGGATATTTAAGGTGTAACGAAGTGGAGGTTCTTGTCAACAGAGCAGCCCTAAACTTTGGGGTGCCTGGGTCTTGCTGATTTGTAGTTTTCCCAATTTATACGCCCATGAGTGGAAGTGCCCTATGCTCTCTAAGCTGAGTTTTTTCGATGTTTCAGGACACACCGTACACTTCTCCAGAGGGGCTGTTGGCAATTTACATCCCGCCCATCAGCGTAGCAAGGCTCCCGTTTCTCCATGGCCTGTCCTGCATTTCTGGGTTTGACACTTTATTCAGCATGGCCCTTTTGACCGATGGGAAGCGAGACTTCTTTGTAGCGCTGATTTGCCTTTCCAGGTTGCTTGGTTGGCCAAAAAGGGCGTATGCGTTTTTTCCTGAATATATTCAGGAAAAAACGCATACGCCCTTTTTGGCCAAGGGCATCATTGTCGAGGTTTTGCCGCTTTTCCCGTGCTTTAAAGGCGATTCGAATCTACCTCCTGAAATCTGTTTCCTGCAATTCTGCCTTGCTTTCAAATCCTCTTCGTTGTCTGCCGTCAATATATTTGTGGACGAGAGTTATCATTTATAACTCTGCAGGTTTGTGAATTGCAGTGCCCCTGAGCTCCATTTTTCAACTCGCTTTCTTGGGAGCTGGCCGCAAAAGCGCAGGATTGCTTCAGGCCCTATTCTGGTCCCGGGCGGCAGGCTGAGCCTGTGGTTAATTCTTCTTCCTGATGGGAAAATAGAGTGACCTGTGCCTGTCCCAACACCTAGAGCTAGTGTCTCATTGGTTCCCCCTCTTCCCGTTCATCCTCAGGACAAATTGCAACCTGTACGGAACAGGAGGTTAAAGGTGCTGATTCTCCAAGGAGGGAGATTGCTAGTAAAGCGGCTGGAATGGCGAACCCGAGCACAGGGAGATGAGAAATGAGGTGCGTTTTAGAAACCTTTCCCGATCACACGGTGTACCATCTTCTGGGTTTCTCATGCATGTTTTCGAAGTAGGAAGATGCCCTTGAACCTGGAGATTTGGGACCCATGGGATGGGAACCACGCAGTATTACTTTAAAGGGTCTGCGTTTGCTCACCCAACCTCACCAAACCTCTCAGCCCCAAGAGTGTCCACCCTTATGTCTCAATCAGCTGTGGGTCTAGATATGGTCAATCCAGGTGGCATCACAGCCCCTGAACGAATGTAGTAAGAATTTCTCTCTCTTTCACTGTCTTTGTTTCACGGGTTTTTAAAAGTGATTGATTTTTATAAAGGGGTTTAGCTGCTTTTCACTGCTGTGTTTATGCCGCTTTACACCCACTTGACTCACTTACAGAGAGATATCAATACATAGGTTGTAAGATTCTTACTAGTCAGATATATTCTTGGGCGGTGAATAGGGGGTGTTGAGTCCAGTTCACTGAGCAAGGAGTAGGTCGTGTCTATTACATATTGGGTTTATGGAACGGTCTCTGAGCTAATTTGAAACCCTTCTTTTAGGCATCACCCCACCTCACCTTTCCCGTTAAGCAGCCATAGTGTGTTTTCTAAACGTGTGACTCTGTTCTGTTTTGTAATTCAGTTCAAGGGTAGCGGTTTTTACATTCCCTCTATAAGTGATATCTTAGGATAAGTGTCTTTTTCTGTGTGACTTATTTCACTTAGAATCGTCGTACCTAAATCCACTCATCATGCTGCTACTAGCCTTATGACGTTGATTTCATGGCTGAGTGATATTCCATTGTACATAAGGACCACAACTTCTTTATCCATTTTTCTCTTTCCTGGGATATTTAAGGTGTAACGAAGTGGAGGTTCTTGTCAACAGAGCAGCCCTAAACTTTGGGGTGCCTGGGTCTTGCTGATTTTTAGTTTTCCCAATTTATACGCCCATGAGTGGAAGTGCCCTATGCTCTCTAAGCTGAGTTTTTTCGATGTTTCAGGACACACCGTACACTTCTCCAGAGGGGCTGTTGGCAATTTACATCCCGCCCATCAGCGTAGCAAGGCTCCCGTTTCTCCATGGCCTGTCCTGCATTTCTGGGTTTGACACTTTATTCAGCATGGCCCTTTTGACCGATGGGAAGCGAGACTTCTTTGTAGCGCTGATTTGCCTTTCCAGGTTGCTTGGTTGGCCAAAAAGGGCGTATGCGTTTTTTCCTGAATATATTCAGGAAAAAACGCATACGCCCTTTTTGGCCAAGGGCATCATTGTCGAGGTTTTGCCGCTTTTCCCGTGCTTTAAAGGCGATTCGAATCTACCTCCTGAAATCTGTTTCCTGCAATTCTGCCTTGCTTTCAAATCCTCTTCGTTGTCTGCCGTCAATATATTTGTGGACGAGAGTTATCATTTATAACTCTGCAGGTTTGTGAATTGCAGTGCCCCTGAGCTCCATTTTTCAACTCGCTTTCTTGGGAGCTGGCCGCAAAAGCGCAGGATTGCTTCAGGCCCTATTCTGGTCCCGGGCGGCAGGCTGAGCCTGTGGTTAATTCTTCTTCCTGATGGGAAAATAGAGTGACCTGTGCCTGTCCCAACACCTAGAGCTAGTGTCTCATTGGTTCCCCCTCTTCCCGTTCATCCTCAGGACAAATTGCAACCTGTACGGAACAGGAGGTTAAAGGTGCTGATTCTCCAAGGAGGGAGATTGCTAGTAAAGCGGCTGGAATGGCGAACCCGAGCACAGGGAGATGAGAAATGAGGTGCGTTTTAGAAACCTTTCCCGATCACACGGTGTACCATCTTCTGGGTTTCTCATGCATGTTTTCGAAGTAGGAAGATGCCCTTGAACCTGGAGATTTGGGACCCATGGGATGGGAACCACGCAGTATTACTTTAAAGGGTCTGCGTTTGCTCACCCAACCTCACCAAACCTCTCAGCCCCAAGAGTGTCCACCCTTATGTCTCAATCAGCTGTGGGTCTAGATATGGTCAATCCAGGTGGCATCACAGCCCCTGAACGAATGTAGTAAGAATTTCTCTATCTTTCACTGTCTTTGTTTCACGGGTTTTTAAAAGTGATTGATTTTTATAAAGGGGTTTAGCTGCTTTTCACTGCTGTGTTTATGCCGCTTTACACCCACTTGACTCACTTACAGAGAGATATCAATACATCGGTTGTAAGATTCTTACTAGTCAGATATATTCTTGGGCGGTGAATAGGGGGTGTTGAGTCCAGTTCACTGAGCAAGGAGTAGGTCGTGTCTATTACATATTGGGTTTATGGAACGGTCTCTGAGCTAATTTGAAACCCTTCTTTTAGGCATCACCCCACCTCACCTTTCCTGTTAAGCAGCCATAGTGTGTTTTCTAAACGTGTGACTCTGTTCTGTTTTGTAATTCAGTTCAAGGGTAGCGGTTTTTACATTCCCTCTATAAGTGATATCTTAGGATAAGTGTCTTTTTCTGTGTGACTTATTTCACTTAGAGTCGTCGTACCTAAATCCACTCATCATGCTGCTACTAGCCTTATGACGTTGATTTCATGGCTGAGTGATATTCCATTGTACATAAGGACCACAACTTCTTTATCCATTTTTCTCTTTCCTGGGATATTTAAGGTGTAACGAAGTGGAGGTTCTTGTCAACAGAGCAGCCCTAAACTTTGGGGTGCCTGGGTCTTGCTGATTTGTAGTTTTCCCAATTTATACGCCCATGAGTGGAAGTGCCCTATGCTCTCTAAGCTGAGTTTTTTCGATGTTTCAGGACACACCGTACACTTCTCCAGAGGGGCTGTTGGCAATTTACATCCCGCCCATCAGCGTAGCAAGGCTCCCGTTTCTCCATGGCCTGTCCTGCATTTCTGGGTTTGACACTTTATTCAGCATGGCCCTTTTGACCGATGGGAAGCGAGACTTCTTTGTAGCGTTGATTTGCCTTTCCAGGTTGCTTGGTTGGCCAAAAAGGGCGTATGCGTTTTTTCCTGAATATATTCAGGAAAAAACGCATACGCCCTTTTTGGCCAAGGGCATCATTGTCGAGGTTTTGCCGCTTTTCCCGTGCTTTAAAGGCGATTCGAATCTACCTCCTGAAATCTGTTTCCTGCAATTCTGCCTTGCTTTCAAATCCTCTTCGTTGTCTGCCGTCAATATATTTGTGGACGAGAGTTATCATTTATAACTCTGCAGGTTTGTGAATTGCAGTGCCCCTGAGCTCCATTTTTCAACTCGCTTTCTTGGGAGCTGGCCGCAAAAGCGCAGGATTGCTTCAGGCCCTATTCTGGTCCCGGGCGGCAGGCTGAGCCTGTGGTTAATTCTTCTTCCTGATGGGAAAATAGAGTGACCTGTGCCTGTCCCAACACCTAGAGCTAGTGTCTCATTGGTTCCCCCTCTTCCCGTTCATCCTCAGGACAAATTGCAACCTGTACGGAACAGGAGGTTAAAGGTGCTGATTCTCCAAGGAGGGAGATTGCTAGTAAAGCGGCTGGAATGGCGAACCCGAGCACAGGGAGATGAGAAATGAGGTGCGTTTTAGAAACCTTTCCCGATCACACGGTGTACCATCTTCTGGGTTTCTCATGCATGTTTTCGAAGTAGGAAGATGCCCTTGAACCTGGAGATTTGGGACCCATGGGATGGGAACCACGCAGTATTACTTTAAAGGGTCTGCGTTTGCTCACCCAACCTCACCAAACCTCTCAGCCCCAAGAGTGTCCACCCTTATGTCTCAATCAGCTGTGGGTCTAGATATGGTCAATCCAGGTGGCATCACAGCCCCTGAACGAATGTAGTAAGAATTTCTCTATCTTTCACTGTCTTTGTTTCACGGGTTTTTAAAAGTGATTGATTTTTATAAAGGGGTTTAGCTGCTTTTCACTGCTGTGTTTATGCCGCTTTACACCCACTTGACTCACTTACAGAGAGATATCAATACATAGGTTGTAAGATTCTTACTAGTCAGATATATTCTTGGGCGGTGAATAGGGGGTGTTGAGTCCAGTTCACTGAGCAAGGAGTAGGTCGTGTCTATTACATATTGGGTTTATGGAACGGTCTCTGAGCTAATTTGAAACCCTTCTTTTAGGCATCACCCCACCTCACCTTTCCCGTTAAGCAGCCATAGTGTGTTTTCTAAACGTGTGACTCTGTTCTGTTTTGTAATTCAGTTCAAGGGTAGCGGTTTTTACATTCCCTCTATAAGTGATATCTTAGGATAAGTGTCTTTTTCTGTGTGACTTATTTCACTTAGAGTCGTCGTACCTAAATCCACTCATCATGCTGCTACTAGCCTTATGACGTTGATTTCATGGCTGAGTGATATTCCATTGTACATAAGGACCACAACTTCTTTATCCATTTTTCTCTTTCCTGGGATATTTAAGGTGTAACGAAGTGGAGGTTCTTGTCAACAGAGCAGCCCTAAACTTTGGGGTGCCTGGGTCTTGCTGATTTGTAGTTTTCCCAATTTATACGCCCATGAGTGGAAGTGCCCTATGCTCTCTAAGCTGAGTTTTTTCGATGTTTCAGGACACACCGTACACTTCTCCAGAGGGGCTGTTGGCAATTTACATCCCGCCCATCAGCGTAGCAAGGCTCCCGTTTCTCCATGGCCTGTCCTGCATTTCTGGGTTTGACACTTTATTCAGCATGGCCCTTTTGACCGATGGGAAGCGAGACTTCTTTGTAGCGCTGATTTGCCTTTCCAGGTTGCTTGGTTGGCCAAAAAGGGCGTATGCGTTTTTTCCTGAATATATTCAGGAAAAAACGCATACGCCCTTTTTGGCCAAGGGCATCATTGTCGAGGTTTTGCCGCTTTTCCCGTGCTTTAAAGGCGATTCGAATCTACCTCCTGAAATCTGTTTCCTGCAATTCTGCCTTGCTTTCAAATCCTCTTCGTTGTCTGCCGTCAATATATTTGTGGACGAGAGTTATCATTTATAACTCTGCAGGTTTGTGAATTGCAGTGCCCCTGAGCTCCATTTTTCAACTCGCTTTCTTGGGAGCTGGCCGCAAAAGCGCAGGATTGCTTCAGGCCCTATTCTGGTCCCGGGCGGCAGGCTGAGCCTGTGGTTAATTCTTCTTCCTGATGGGAAAATAGAGTGACCTGTGCCTGTCCCAACACCTAGAGCTAGTGTCTCATTGGTTCCCCCTCTTCCCGTTCATCCTCAGGACAAATTGCAACCTGTACGGAACAGGAGGTTAAAGGTGCTGATTCTCCAAGGAGGGAGATTGCTAGTAAAGCGGCTGGAATGGCGAACCCGAGCACAGGGAGATGAGAAATGAGGTGCGTTTTAGAAACCTTTCCCGATCACACGGTGTACCATCTTCTGGGTTTCTCATGCATGTTTTCGAAGTAGGAAGATGCCCTTGAACCTGGAGATTTGGGACCCATGGGATGGGAACCACGCAGTATTACTTTAAAGGGTCTGCGTTTGCTCACCCAACCTCACCAAACCTCTCAGCCCCAAGAGTGTCCACCCTTATGTCTCAATCAGCTGTGGGTCTAGATATGGTCAATCCAGGTGGCATCACAGCCCCTGAACGAATGTAGTAAGAATTTCTCTCTCTTTCACTGTCTTTGTTTCACGGGTTTTTAAAAGTGATTGATTTTTATAAAGGGGTTTAGCTGCTTTTCACTGCTGTGTTTATGCCGCTTTACACCCACTTGACTCACTTACAGAGAGATATCAATACATCGGTTGTAAGATTCTTACTAGTCAGATATATTCTTGGGCGGTGAATAGGGGGTGTTGAGTCCAGTTCACTGAGCAAGGAGTAGGTCGTGTCTATTACATATTGGGTTTATGGAACGGTCTCTGAGCTAATTTGAAACCCTTCTTTTAGGCATCACCCCACCTCACCTTTCCCGTTAAGCAGCCATAGTGTGTTTTCTAAACGTGTGACTCTGTTCTGTTTTGTAATTCAGTTCAAGGGTAGCGGTTTTTACATTCCCTCTATAAGTGATATCTTAGGATAAGTGTCTTTTTCTGTGTGACTTATTTCACTTAGAATCGTCGTACCTAAATCCACTCATCATGCTGCTACTAGCCTTATGACGTTGATTTCATGGCTGAGTGATATTCCATTGTACATAAGGACCACAACTTCTTTATCCATTTTTCTCTTTCCTGGGATATTTAAGGTGTAACGAAGTGGAGGTTCTTGTCAACAGAGCAGCCCTAAACTTTGGGGTGCCTGGGTCTTGCTGATTTGTAGTTTTCCCAATTTATACGCCCATGAGTGGAAGTGCCCTATGCTCTCTAAGCTGAGTTTTTTCGATGTTTCAGGACACACCGTACACTTCTCCAGAGGGGCTGTTGGCAATTTACATCCCGCCCATCAGCGTAGCAAGGCTCCCGTTTCTCCATGGCCTGTCCTGCATTTCTGGGTTTGACACTTTATTCAGCATGGCCCTTTTGACCGATGGGAAGCGAGACTTCTTTGTAGCGCTGATTTGCCTTTCCAGGTTGCTTGGTTGGCCAAAAAGGGCGTATGCGTTTTTTCCTGAATATATTCAGGAAAAAACGCATACGCCCTTTTTGGCCAAGGGCATCATTGTCGAGGTTTTGCCGCTTTTCCCGTGCTTTAAAGGCGATTCGAATCTACCTCCTGAAATCTGTTTCCTGCAATTCTGCCTTGCTTTCAAATCCTCTTCGTTGTCTGCCGTCAATATATTTGTGGACGAGAGTTATCATTTATAACTCTGCAGGTTTGTGAATTGCAGTGCCCCTGAGCTCCATTTTTCAACTCGCTTTCTTGGGAGCTGGCCGCAAAAGCGCAGGATTGCTTCAGGCCCTATTCTGGTCCCGGGCGGCAGGCTGAGCCTGTGGTTAATTCTTCTTCCTGATGGGAAAATAGAGTGACCTGTGCCTGTCCCAACACCTAGAGCTAGTGTCTCATTGGTTCCCCCTCTTCCCGTTCATCCTCAGGACAAATTGCAACCTGTACGGAACAGGAGGTTAAAGGTGCTGATTCTCCAAGGAGGGAGATTGCTAGTAAAGCGGCTGGAATGGCGAACCCGAGCACAGGGAGATGAGAAATGAGGTGCGTTTTAGAAACCTTTCCCGATCACACGGTGTACCATCTTCTGGGTTTCTCATGCATGTTTTCGAAGTAGGAAGATGCCCTTGAACCTGGAGATTTGGGACCCATGGGATGGGAACCACGCAGTATTACTTTAAAGGGTCTGCGTTTGCTCACCCAACCTCACCAAACCTCTCAGCCCCAAGAGTGTCCACCCTTATGTCTCAATCAGCTGTGGGTCTAGATATGGTCAATCCAGGTGGCATCACAGCCCCTGAACGAATGTAGTAAGAATTTCTCTCTCTTTCACTGTCTTTGTTTCACGGGTTTTTAAAAGTGATTGATTTTTATAAAGGGGTTTAGCTGCTTTTCACTGCTGTGTTTATGCCGCTTTACACCCACTTGACTCACTTACAGAGAGATATCAATACATCGGTTGTAAGATTCTTACTAGTCAGATATATTCTTGGGCGGTGAATAGGGGGTGTTGAGTCCAGTTCACTGAGCAAGGAGTAGGTCGTGTCTATTACATATTGGGTTTATGGAACGGTCTCTGAGCTAATTTGAAACCCTTCTTTTAGGCATCACCCCACCTCACCTTTCCCGTTAAGCAGCCATAGTGTGTTTTCTAAACGTGTGACTCTGTTCTGTTTTGTAATTCAGTTCAAGGGTAGCGGTTTTTACATTCCCTCTATAAGTGATATCTTAGGATAAGTGTCTTTTTCTGTGTGACTTATTTCACTTAGAGTCGTCGTACCTAAATCCACTCATCATGCTGCTACTAGCCTTATGACGTTGATTACATGGCTGAGTGATATTCCATTGTACATAAGGACCACAACTTCTTTATCCATTTTTCTCTTTCCTGGGATATTTAAGGTGTAACGAAGTGGAGGTTCTTGTCAACAGAGCAGCCCTAAACTTTGGGGTGCCTGGGTCTTGCTGATTTGTAGTTTTCCCAATTTATACGCCCATGAGTGGAAGTGCCCTATGCTCTCTAAGCTGAGTTTTTTCGATGTTTCAGGACACACCGTACACTTCTCCAGAGGGGCTGTTGGCAATTTACATCCCGCCCATCAGCGTAGCAAGGCTCCCGTTTCTCCATGGCCTGTCCTGCATTTCTGGGTTTGACACTTTATTCAGCATGGCCCTTTTGACCGATGGGAAGCGAGACTTCTTTGTAGCGCTGATTTGCCTTTCCAGGTTGCTTGGTTGGCCAAAAAGGGCGTATGCGTTTTTTCCTGAATATATTCAGGAAAAAACGCATACGCCCTTTTTGGCCAAGGGCATCATTGTCGAGGTTTTGCCGCTTTTCCCGTGCTTTAAAGGCGATTCGAATCTACCTCCTGAAATCTGTTTCCTGCAATTCTGCCTTGCTTTCAAATCCTCTTCGTTGTCTGCCGTCAATAGATTTGTGGACGAGAGTTATCATTTATAACTCTGCAGGTTTGTGAATTGCAGTGCCCCTGAGCTCCATTTTTCAACTCGCTTTCTTGGGAGCTGGCCGCAAAAGCGCAGGATTGCTTCAGGCCCTATTCTGGTCCCGGGCGGCAGGCTGAGCCTGTGGTTAATTCTTCTTCCTGATGGGAAAATAGAGTGACCTGTGCCTGTCCCAACACCTAGAGCTAGTGTCTCATTGGTTCCCCCTCTTCCCGTTCATCCTCAGGACAAATTGCAACCTGTACGGAACAGGAGGTTAAAGGTGCTGATTCTCCAAGGAGGGAGATTGCTAGTAAAGCGGCTGGAATGGCGAACCCGAGCACAGGGAGATGAGAAATGAGGTGCGTTTTAGAAACCTTTCCCGATCACACGGTGTACCATCTTCTGGGTTTCTCATGCATGTTTTCGAAGTAGGAAGATGCCCTTGAACCTGGAGATTTGGGACCCATGGGATGGGAACCACGCAGTATTACTTTAAAGGGTCTGCGTTTGCTCACCCAACCTCACCAAACCTCTCAGCCCCAAGAGTGTCCACCCTTATGTCTCAATCAGCTGTGGGTCTAGATATGGTCAATCCAGGTGGCATCACAGCCCCTGAACGAATGTAGTAAGAATTTCTCTCTCTTTCACTGTCTTTGTTTCACGGGTTTTTAAAAGTGATTGATTTTTATAAAGGGGTTTAGCTGCTTTTCACTGCTGTGTTTATGCCGCTTTACACCCACTTGACTCACTTACAGAGAGATATCAATACATAGGTTGTAAGATTCTTACTAGTCAGATATATTCTTGGGCGGTGAATAGGGGGTGTTGAGTCCAGTTCACTGAGCAAGGAGTAGGTCGTGTCTATTACATATTGGGTTTATGGAACGGTCTCTGAGCTAATTTGAAACCCTTCTTTTAGGCATCACCCCACCTCACCTTTCCCGTTAAGCAGCCATAGTGTGTTTTCTAAACGTGTGACTCTGTTCTGTTTTGTAATTCAGTTCAAGGGTAGCGGTTTTTACATTCCCTCTATAAGTGATATCTTAGGATAAGTGTCTTTTTCTGTGTGACTTATTTCACTTAGAGTCGTCGTACCTAAATCCACTCATCATGCTGCTACTAGCCTTATGACGTTGATTTCATGGCTGAGTGATATTCCATTGTACATAAGGACCACAACTTCTTTATCCATTTTTCTCTTTCCTGGGATATTTAAGGTGTAACGAAGTGGAGGTTCTTGTCAACAGAGCAGCCCTAAACTTTGGGGTGCCTGGGTCTTGCTGATTTGTAGTTTTCCCAATTTATACGCCCATGAGTGGAAGTGCCCTATGCTCTCTAAGCTGAGTTTTTTCGATGTTTCAGGACACACCGTACACTTCTCCAGAGGGGCTGTTGGCAATTTACATCCCGCCCATCAGCGTAGCAAGGCTCCCGTTTCTCCATGGCCTGTCCTGCATTTCTGGGTTTGACACTTTATTCAGCATGGCCCTTTTGACCGATGGGAAGCGAGACTTCTTTGTAGCGCTGATTTGCCTTTCCAGGTTGCTTGGTTGGCCAAAAAGGGCGTATGCGTTTTTTCCTGAATATATTCAGGAAAAAACGCATACGCCCTTTTTGGCCAAGGGCATCATTGTCGAGGTTTTGCCGCTTTTCCCGTGCTTTAAAGGCGATTCGAATCTACCTCCTGAAATCTGTTTCCTGCAATTCTGCCTTGCTTTCAAATCCTCTTCGTTGTCTGCCGTCAATATATTTGTGGACGAGAGTTATCATTTATAACTCTGCAGGTTTGTGAATTGCAGTGCCCCTGAGCTCCATTTTTCAACTCGCTTTCTTGGGAGCTGGCCGCAAAAGCGCAGGATTGCTTCAGGCCCTATTCTGGTCCCGGGCGGCAGGCTGAGCCTGTGGTTAATTCTTCTTCCTGATGGGAAAATAGAGTGACCTGTGCCTGTCCCAACACCTAGAGCTAGTGTCTCATTGGTTCCCCCTCTTCCCGTTCATCCTCAGGACAAATTGCAACCTGTACGGAACAGGAGGTTAAAGGTGCTGATTCTCCAAGGAGGGAGATTGCTAGTAAAGCGGCTGGAATGGCGAACCCGAGCACAGGGAGATGAGAAATGAGGTGCGTTTTAGAAACCTTTCCCGATCACACGGTGTACCATCTTCTGGGTTTCTCATGCATGTTTTCGAAGTAGGAAGATGCCCTTGAACCTGGAGATTTGGGACCCATGGGATGGGAACCACGCAGTATTACTTTAAAGGGTCTGCGTTTGCTCACCCAACCTCACCAAACCTCTCAGCCCCAAGAGTGTCCACCCTTATGTCTCAATCAGCTGTGGGTCTAGATATGGTCAATCCAGGTGGCATCACAGCCCCTGAACGAATGTAGTAAGAATTTCTCTCTCTTTCACTGTCTTTGTTTCACGGGTTTTTAAAAGTGATTGATTTTTATAAAGGGGTTTAGCTGCTTTTCACTGCTGTGTTTATGCCGCTTTACACCCACTTGACTCACTTACAGAGAGATATCAATACATCGGTTGTAAGATTCTTACTAGTCAGATATATTCTTGGGCGGTGAATAGGGGGTGTTGAGTCCAGTTCACTGAGCAAGGAGTAGGTCGTGTCTATTACATATTGGGTTTATGGAACGGTCTCTGAGCTAATTTGAAACCCTTCTTTTAGGCATCACCCCACCTCACCTTTCCCGTTAAGCAGCCATAGTGTGTTTTCTAAACGTGTGACTCTGTTCTGTTTTGTAATTCAGTTCAAGGGTAGCGGTTTTTACATTCCCTCTATAAGTGATATCTTAGGATAAGTGTCTTTTTCTGTGTGACTTATTTCACTTAGAATCGTCGTACCTAAATCCACTCATCATGCTGCTACTAGCCTTATGACGTTGATTTCATGGCTGAGTGATATTCCATTGTACATAAGGACCACAACTTCTTTATCCATTTTTCTCTTTCCTGGGATATTTAAGGTGTAACGAAGTGGAGGTTCTTGTCAACAGAGCAGCCCTAAACTTTGGGGTGCCTGGGTCTTGCTGATTTGTAGTTTTCCCAATTTATACGCCCATGAGTGGAAGTGCCCTATGCTCTCTAAGCTGAGTTTTTTCGATGTTTCAGGACACACCGTACACTTCTCCAGAGGGGCTGTTGGCAATTTACATCCCGCCCATCAGCGTAGCAAGGCTCCCGTTTCTCCATGGCCTGTCCTGCATTTCTGGGTTTGACACTTTATTCAGCATGGCCCTTTTGACCGATGGGAAGCGAGACTTCTTTGTAGCGCTGATTTGCCTTTCCAGGTTGCTTGGTTGGCCAAAAAGGGCGTATGCGTTTTTTCCTGAATATATTCAGGAAAAAACGCATACGCCCTTTTTGGCCAAGGGCATCATTGTCGAGGTTTTGCCGCTTTTCCCGTGCTTTAAAGGCGATTCGAATCTACCTCCTGAAATCTGTTTCCTGCAATTCTGCCTTGCTTTCAAATCCTCTTCGTTGTCTGCCGTCAATATATTTGTGGACGAGAGTTATCATTTATAACTCTGCAGGTTTGTGAATTGCAGTGCCCCTGAGCTCCATTTTTCAACTCGCTTTCTTGGGAGCTGGCCGCAAAAGCGCAGGATTGCTTCAGGCCCTATTCTGGTCCCGGGCGGCAGGCTGAGCCTGTGGTTAATTCTTCTTCCTGATGGGAAAATAGAGTGACCTGTGCCTGTCCCAACACCTAGAGCTAGTGTCTCATTGGTTCCCCCTCTTCCCGTTCATCCTCAGGACAAATTGCAACCTGTACGGAACAGGAGGTTAAAGGTGCTGATTCTCCAAGGAGGGAGATTGCTAGTAAAGCGGCTGGAATGGCGAACCCGAGCACAGGGAGATGAGAAATGAGGTGCGTTTTAGAAACCTTTCCCGATCACACGGTGTACCATCTTCTGGGTTTCTCATGCATGTTTTCGAAGTAGGAAGATGCCCTTGAACCTGGAGATTTGGGACCCATGGGATGGGAACCACGCAGTATTACTTTAAAGGGTCTGCGTTTGCTCACCCAACCTCACCAAACCTCTCAGCCCCAAGAGTGTCCACCCTTATGTCTCAATCAGCTGTGGGTCTAGATATGGTCAATCCAGGTGGCATCACAGCCCCTGAACGAATGTAGTAAGAATTTCTCTCTCTTTCACTGTCTTTGTTTCACGGGTTTTTAAAAGTGATTGATTTTTATAAAGGGGTTTAGCTGCTTTTCACTGCTGTGTTTATGCCGCTTTACACCCACTTGACTCACTTACAGAGAGATATCAATACATCGGTTGTAAGATTCTTACTAGTCAGATATATTCTTGGGCGGTGAATAGGGGGTGTTGAGTCCAGTTCACTGAGCAAGGAGTAGGTCGTGTCTATTACATATTGGGTTTATGGAACGGTCTCTGAGCTAATTTGAAACCCTTCTTTTAGGCATCACCCCACCTCACCTTTCCCGTTAAGCAGCCATAGTGTGTTTTCTAAACGTGTGACTCTGTTCTGTTTTGTAATTCAGTTCAAGGGTAGCGGTTTTTACATTCCCTCTATAAGTGATATCTTAGGATAAGTGTCTTTTTCTGTGTGACTTATTTCACTTAGAGTCGTCGTACCTAAATCCACTCATCATGCTGCTACTAGCCTTATGACGTTGATTTCATGGCTGAGTGATATTCCATTGTACATAAGGACCACAACTTCTTTATCCATTTTTCTCTTTCCTGGGATATTTAAGGTGTAACGAAGTGGAGGTTCTTGTCAACAGAGCAGCCCTAAACTTTGGGGTGCCTGGGTCTTGCTGATTTGTAGTTTTCCCAATTTATACGCCCATGAGTGGAAGTGCCCTATGCTCTCTAAGCTGAGTTTTTTCGATGTTTCAGGACACACCGTACACTTCTCCAGAGGGGCTGTTGGCAATTTACATCCCGCCCATCAGCGTAGCAAGGCTCCCGTTTCTCCATGGCCTGTCCTGCATTTCTGGGTTTGACACTTTATTCAGCATGGCCCTTTTGACCGATGGGAAGCGAGACTTCTTTGTAGCGCTGATTTGCCTTTCCAGGTTGCTTGGTTGGCCAAAAAGGGCGTATGCGTTTTTTCCTGAATATATTCAGGAAAAAACGCATACGCCCTTTTTGGCCAAGGGCATCATTGTCGAGGTTTTGCCGCTTTTCCCGTGCTTTAAAGGCGATTCGAATCTACCTCCTGAAATCTGTTTCCTGCAATTCTGCCTTGCTTTCAAATCCTCTTCGTTGTCTGCCGTCAATATATTTGTGGACGAGAGTTATCATTTATAACTCTGCAGGTTTGTGAATTGCAGTGCCCCTGAGCTCCATTTTTCAACTCGCTTTCTTGGGAGCTGGCCGCAAAAGCGCAGGATTGCTTCAGGCCCTATTCTGGTCCCGGGCGGCAGGCTGAGCCTGTGGTTAATTCTTCTTCCTGATGGGAAAATAGAGTGACCTGTGCCTGTCCCAACACCTAGAGCTAGTGTCTCATTGGTTCCCCCTCTTCCCGTTCATCCTCAGGACAAATTGCAACCTGTACGGAACAGGAGGTTAAAGGTGCTGATTCTCCAAGGAGGGAGATTGCTAGTAAAGCGGCTGGAATGGCGAACCCGAGCACAGGGAGATGAGAAATGAGGTGCGTTTTAGAAACCTTTCCCGATCACACGGTGTACCATCTTCTGGGTTTCTCATGCATGTTTTCGAAGTAGGAAGATGCCCTTGAACCTGGAGATTTGGGACCCATGGGATGGGAACCACGCAGTATTACTTTAAAGGGTCTGCGTTTGCTCACCCAACCTCACCAAACCTCTCAGCCCCAAGAGTGTCCACCCTTATGTCTCAATCAGCTGTGGGTCTAGATATGGTCAATCCAGGTGGCATCACAGCCCCTGAACGAATGTAGTAAGAATTTCTCTATCTTTCACTGTCTTTGTTTCACGGGTTTTTAAAAGTGATTGATTTTTATAAAGGGGTTTAGCTGCTTTTCACTGCTGTGTTTATGCCGCTTTACACCCACTTGACTCACTTACAGAGAGATATCAATACATCGGTTGTAAGATTCTTACTAGTCAGATATATTCTTGGGCGGTGAATAGGGGGTGTTGAGTCCAGTTCACTGAGCAAGGAGTAGGTCGTGTCTATTACATATTGGGTTTATGGAACGGTCTCTGAGCTAATTTGAAACCCTTCTTTTAGGCATCACCCCACCTCACCTTTCCCGTTAAGCAGCCATAGTGTGTTTTCTAAACGTGTGACTCTGTTCTGTTTTGTAATTCAGTTCAAGGGTAGCGGTTTTTACATTCCCTCTATAAGTGATATCTTAGGATAAGTGTCTTTTTCTGTGTGACTTATTTCACTTAGAATCGTCGTACCTAAATCCACTCATCATGCTGCTACTAGCCTTATGACGTTGATTTCATGGCTGAGTGATATTCCATTGTACATAAGGACCACAACTTCTTTATCCATTTTTCTCTTTCCTGGGATATTTAAGGTGTAACGAAGTGGAGGTTCTTGTCAACAGAGCAGCCCTAAACTTTGGGGTGCCTGGGTCTTGCTGATTTTTAGTTTTCCCAATTTATACGCCCATGAGTGGAAGTGCCCTATGCTCTCTAAGCTGAGTTTTTTCGATGTTTCAGGACACACCGTACACTTCTCCAGAGGGGCTGTTGGCAATTTACATCCCGCCCATCAGCGTAGCAAGGCTCCCGTTTCTCCATGGCCTGTCCTGCATTTCTGGGTTTGACACTTTATTCAGCATGGCCCTTTTGACCGATGGGAAGCGAGACTTCTTTGTAGCGCTGATTTGCCTTTCCAGGTTGCTTGGTTGGCCAAAAAGGGCGTATGCGTTTTTTCCTGAATATATTCAGGAAAAAACGCATACGCCCTTTTTGGCCAAGGGCATCATTGTCGAGGTTTTGCCGCTTTTCCCGTGCTTTAAAGGCGATTCGAATCTACCTCCTGAAATCTGTTTCCTGCAATTCTGCCTTGCTTTCAAATCCTCTTCGTTGTCTGCCGTCAATATATTTGTGGACGAGCGTTATCATTTATAACTCTGCAGGTTTGTGAATTGCAGTGCCCCTGAGCTCCATTTTTCAACTCGCTTTCTTGGGAGCTGGCCGCAAAAGCGCAGGATTGCTTCAGGCCCTATTCTGGTCCCGGGCGGCAGGCTGAGCCTGTGGTTAATTCTTCTTCCTGATGGGAAAATAGAGTGACCTGTGCCTGTCCCAACACCTAGAGCTAGTGTCTCATTGGTTCCCCCTCTTCCCGTTCATCCTCAGGACAAATTGCAACCTGTACGGAACAGGAGGTTAAAGGTGCTGATTCTCCAAGGAGGGAGATTGCTAGTAAAGCGGCTGGAATGGCGAACCCGAGCACAGGGAGATGAGAAATGAGGTGCGTTTTAGAAACCTTTCCCGATCACACGGTGTACCATCTTCTGGGTTTCTCATGCATGTTTTCGAAGTAGGAAGATGCCCTTGAACCTGGAGATTTGGGACCCATGGGATGGGAACCACGCAGTATTACTTTAAAGGGTCTGCGTTTGCTCACCCAACCTCACCAAACCTCTCAGCCCCAAGAGTGTCCACCCTTATGTCTCAATCAGCTGTGGGTCTAGATATGGTCAATCCAGGTGGCATCACAGCCCCTGAACGAATGTAGTAAGAATTTCTCTCTCTTTCACTGTCTTTGTTTCACGGGTTTTTAAAAGTGATTGATTTTTATAAAGGGGTTTAGCTGCTTTTCACTGCTGTGTTTATGCCGCTTTACACCCACTTGACTCACTTACAGAGAGATATCAATACATCGGTTGTAAGATTCTTACTAGTCAGATATATTCTTGGGCGGTGAATAGGGGGTGTTGAGTCCAGTTCACTGAGCAAGGAGTAGGTCGTGTCTATTACATATTGGGTTTATGGAACGGTCTCTGAGCTAATTTGAAACCCTTCTTTTAGGCATCACCCCACCTCACCTTTCCCGTTAAGCAGCCATAGTGTGTTTTCTAAACGTGTGACTCTGTTCTGTTTTGTAATTCAGTTCAAGGGTAGCGGTTTTTACATTCCCTCTATAAGTGATATCTTAGGATAAGTGTCTTTTTCTGTGTGACTTATTTCACTTAGAATCGTCGTACCTAAATCCACTCATCATGCTGCTACTAGCCTTATGACGTTGATTTCATGGCTGAGTGATATTCCATTGTACATAAGGACCACAACTTCTTTATCCATTTTTCTCTTTCCTGGGATATTTAAGGTGTAACGAAGTGGAGGTTCTTGTCAACAGAGCAGCCCTAAACTTTGGGGTGCCTGT
This sequence comes from Balaenoptera borealis, assembly GCF_965194805.1. Taxonomy (NCBI): domain Eukaryota; kingdom Metazoa; phylum Chordata; class Mammalia; order Artiodactyla; family Balaenopteridae; genus Balaenoptera; species Balaenoptera borealis. The sequence goes on from NC_138864.1 coordinate 34,030,692, forward strand.
GTCTTGCTGATTTGTAGTTTTCCCAATTTATACGCCCATGAGTGGAAGTGCCCTATGCTCTCTAAGCTGAGTTTTTTCGATGTTTCAGGACACACCGTACACTTCTCCAGAGGGGCTGTTGGCAATTTACATCCCGCCCATCAGCGTAGCAAGGCTCCCGTTTCTCCATGGCCTGTCCTGCATTTCTGGGTTTGACACTTTATTCAGCATGGCCCTTTTGACCGATGGGAAGCGAGACTTCTTTGTAGCGCTGATTTGCCTTTCCAGGTTGCTTGGTTGGCCAAAAAGGGCGTATGCGTTTTTTCCTGAATATATTCAGGAAAAAACGCATACGCCCTTTTTGGCCAAGGGCATCATTGTCGAGGTTTTGCCGCTTTTCCCGTGCTTTAAAGGCGATTCGAATCTACCTCCTGAAATCTGTTTCCTGCAATTCTGCCTTGCTTTCAAATCCTCTTCGTTGTCTGCCGTCAATATATTTGTGGACGAGAGTTATCATTTATAACTCTGCAGGTTTGTGAATTGCAGTGCCCCTGAGCTCCATTTTTCAACTCGCTTTCTTGGGAGCTGGCCGCAAAAGCGCAGGATTGCTTCAGGCCCTATTCTGGTCCCGGGCGGCAGGCTGAGCCTGTGGTTAATTCTTCTTCCTGATGGGAAAATAGAGTGACCTGTGCCTGTCCCAACACCTAGAGCTAGTGTCTCATTGGTTCCCCCTCTTCCCGTTCATCCTCAGGACAAATTGCAACCTGTACGGAACAGGAGGTTAAAGGTGCTGATTCTCCAAGGAGGGAGATTGCTAGTAAAGCGGCTGGAATGGCGAACCCGAGCACAGGGAGATGAGAAATGAGGTGCGTTTTAGAAACCTTTCCCGATCACACGGTGTACCATCTTCTGGGTTTCTCATGCATGTTTTCGAAGTAGGAAGATGCCCTTGAACCTGGAGATTTGGGACCCATGGGATGGGAACCACGCAGTATTACTTTAAAGGGTCTGCGTTTGCTCACCCAACCTCACCAAACCTCTCAGCCCCAAGAGTGTCCACCCTTATGTCTCAATCAGCTGTGGGTCTAGATATGGTCAATCCAGGTGGCATCACAGCCCCTGAACGAATGTAGTAAGAATTTCTCTCTCTTTCACTGTCTTTGTTTCACGGGTTTTTAAAAGTGATTGATTTTTATAAAGGGGTTTAGCTGCTTTTCACTGCTGTGTTTATGCCGCTTTACACCCACTTGACTCACTTACAGAGAGATATCAATACATAGGTTGTAAGATTCTTACTAGTCAGATATATTCTTGGGCGGTGAATAGGGGGTGTTGAGTCCAGTTCACTGAGCAAGGAGTAGGTCGTGTCTATTACATATTGGGTTTATGGAACGGTCTCTGAGCTAATTTGAAACCCTTCTTTTAGGCATCACCCCACCTCACCTTTCCCGTTAAGCAGCCATAGTGTGTTTTCTAAACGTGTGACTCTGTTCTGTTTTGTAATTCAGTTCAAGGGTAGCGGTTTTTACATTCCCTCTATAAGTGATATCTTAGGATAAGTGTCTTTTTCTGTGTGACTTATTTCACTTAGAATCGTCGTACCTAAATCCACTCATCATGCTGCTACTAGCCTTATGACGTTGATTTCATGGCTGAGTGATATTCCATTGTACATAAGGACCACAACTTCTTTATCCATTTTTCTCTTTCCTGGGATATTTAAGGTGTAACGAAGTGGAGGTTCTTGTCAACAGAGCAGCCCTAAACTTTGGGGTGCCTGGGTCTTGCTGATTTGTAGTTTTCCCAATTTATACGCCCATGAGTGGAAGTGCCCTATGCTCTCTAAGCTGAGTTTTTTCGATGTTTCAGGACACACCGTACACTTCTCCAGAGGGGCTGTTGGCAATTTACATCCCGCCCATCAGCGTAGCAAGGCTCCCGTTTCTCCATGGCCTGTCCTGCATTTCTGGGTTTGACACTTTATTCAGCATGGCCCTTTTGACCGATGGGAAGCGAGACTTCTTTGTAGCGCTGATTTGCCTTTCCAGGTTGCTTGGTTGGCCAAAAAGGGCGTATGCGTTTTTTCCTGAATATATTCAGGAAAAAACGCATACGCCCTTTTTGGCCAAGGGCATCATTGTCGAGGTTTTGCCGCTTTTCCCGTGCTTTAAAGGCGATTCGAATCTACCTCCTGAAATCTGTTTCCTGCAATTCTGCCTTGCTTTCAAATCCTCTTCGTTGTCTGCCGTCAATATATTTGTGGACGAGCGTTATCATATATAACTCTGCAGGTTTGTGAATTGCAGTGCCCCTGAGCTCCATTTTTCAACTCGCTTTCTTGGGAGCTGGCCGCAAAAGCGCAGGATTGCTTCAGGCCCTATTCTGGTCCCGGGCGGCAGGCTGAGCCTGTGGTTAATTCTTCTTCCTGATGGGAAAATAGAGTGACCTGTGCCTGTCCCAACACCTAGAGCTAGTGTCTCATTGGTTCCCCCTCTTCCCGTTCATCCTCAGGACAAATTGCAACCTGTACGGAACAGGAGGTTAAAGGTGCTGATTCTCCAAGGAGGGAGATTGCTAGTAAAGCGGCTGGAATGGCGAACCCGAGCACAGGGAGATGAGAAATGAGGTGCGTTTTAGAAACCTTTCCCGATCACACGGTGTACCATCTTCTGGGTTTCTCATGCATGTTTTCGAAGTAGGAAGATGCCCTTGAACCTGGAGATTTGGGACCCATGGGATGGGAACCACGCAGTATTACTTTAAAGGGTCTGCGTTTGCTCACCCAACCTCACCAAACCTCTCAGCCCCAAGAGTGTCCACCCTTATGTCTCAATCAGCTGTGGGTCTAGATATGGTCAATCCAGGTGGCATCACAGCCCCTGAACGAATGTAGTAAGAATTTCTCTATCTTTCACTGTCTTTGTTTCACGGGTTTTTAAAAGTGATTGATTTTTATAAAGGGGTTTAGCTGCTTTTCACTGCTGTGTTTATGCCGCTTTACACCCACTTGACTCACAGAGAGATATCAATACATAGGTTTTAAGATTCTTAGTAGTCAGATATATTCTTGGGCGGTGAATAGGGGGTGTTGAGTCCAGTTCACTGAGCAAGGAGTAGGTCGTGTCTATTACATATTGGGTTTATGGAACGGTCTCTGAGCTAATTTGAAACCCTTCTTTTAGGCATCACCCCACCTCACCTTTCCCGTTAAGCAGCCATAGTGTGTTTTCTAAACGTGTGACTCTGTTCTGTTTTGTAATTCAGTTCAAGGGTAGCGGTTTTTACATTCCCTCTATAAGTGATATCTTAGGATAAGTGTCTTTTTCTGTGTGACTTATTTCACTTAGAATCGTCGTACCTAAATCCACTCATCATGCTGCTACTAGCCTTATGACGTTGATTTCATGGCTGAGTGATATTCCATTGTACATAAGGACCACAACTTCTTTATCCATTTTTCTCTTTCCTGGATATTTAAGGTGTAACGAAGTGGAGGTTCTTGTCAACAGAGCAGCCCTAAACTTTGGGGTGCCTGGGTCTTGCTGATTTTTAGTTTTCCCAATTTATACGCCCATGAGTGGAAGTGCCCTATGCTCTCTAAGCTGAGTTTTTTCGATGTTTCAGGACACACCGTACACTTCTCCAGAGGGGCTGTTGGAAATTTACATCCCGCCCATCAGCGTAGCAAGGCTCCCGTTTCTCCATGGCCTGTCCTGCATTTCTGGGTTTGACACTTTATTCAGCATGGCCCTTTTGACCGATGGGAAGCGAGACTTCTTTGTAGCGCTGATTTGCCTTTCCAGGTTGCTTGGTTGGCCAAAAAGGGCGTATGCGTTTTTTCCTGAATATATTCAGGAAAAAACGCATACGCCCTTTTTGGCCAAGGGCATCATTGTCGAGGTTTTGCCGCTTTTCCCGTGCTTTAAAGGCGATTCGAATCTACCTCCTGAAATCTGTTTCCTGCAATTCTGCCTTGCTTTCAAATCCTCTTCGTTGTCTGCCGTCAATATATTTGTGGACGAGAGTTATCATTTATAACTCTGCAGGTTTGTGAATTGCAGTGCCCCTGAGCTCCATTTTTCAACTCGCTTTCTTGGGAGCTGGCCGCAAAAGCGCAGGATTGCTTCAGGCCCTATTCTGGTCCCGGGCGGCAGGCTGAGCCTGTGGTTAATTCTTCTTCCTGATGGGAAAATAGAGTGACCTGTGCCTGTCCCAACACCTAGAGCTAGTGTCTCATTGGTTCCCCCTCTTCCCGTTCATCCTCAGGACAAATTGCAACCTGTACGGAACAGGAGGTTAAAGGTGCTGATTCTCCAAGGAGGGAGATTGCTAGTAAAGCGGCTGGAATGGCGAACCCGAGCACAGGGAGATGAGAAATGAGGTGCGTTTTAGAAACCTTTCCCGATCACACGGTGTACCATCTTCTGGGTTTCTCATGCATGTTTTCGAAGTAGGAAGATGCCCTTGAACCTGGAGATTTGGGACCCATGGGATGGGAACCACGCAGTATTACTTTAAAGGGTCTGCGTTTGCTCACCCAACCTCACCAAACCTCTCAGCCCCAAGAGTGTCCACCCTTATGTCTCAATCAGCTGTGGGTCTAGATATGGTCAATGCAGGTGGCATCACAGCCCCTGAACGAATTTAGTAAGAATTTCTCTATCTTTCACTGTCTTTGTTTCACGGGTTTTTAAAAGTGATTGATTTTTATAAAGGGGTTTAGCTGCTTTTCACTGCTGTGTTTATGCCGCTTTACACCCACTTGACTCACTTACAGAGAGATATCAATACATAGGTTGTAAGATTCTTACTAGTCAGATATATTCTTGGGCGGTGAATAGGGGGTGTTGAGTCCAGTTCACTGAGCAAGGAGTAGGTCGTGTCTATTACATATTGGGTTTATGGAACGGTCTCTGAGCTAATTTGAAACCCTTCTTTTACGCATCACCCCACCTCACCTTTCCCGTTAAGCAGCCATAGTGTGTTTTCTAAACGTGTGACTCTGTTCTGTTTTGTAATTCAGTTCAAGGGTAGCGGTTTTTACATTCCCTCTATAAGTGATATCTTAGGATAAGTGTCTTTTTCTGTGTGACTTATTTCACTTAGAATCGTCGTACCTAAATCCACTCATCATGCTGCTACTAGCCTTATGACGTTGATTTCATGGCTGAGTGATATTCCATTGTACATAAGGACCACAACTTCTTTATCCATTTTTCTCTTTCCTGGGATATTTAAGGTGTAACGAAGTGGAGGTTCTTGTCAACAGAGCAGCCCTAAACTTTGGGGTGCCTGGGTCTTGCTGATTTGTAGTTTTCCCAATTTATACGCCCATGAGTGGAAGTGCCCTATGCTCTCTAAGCTGAGTTTTTTCGATGTTTCAGGACACACCGTACACTTCTCCAGAGGGGCTGTTGGCAATTTACATCCCGCCCATCAGCGTAGCAAGGCTCCCGTTTCTCCATGGCCTGTCCTGCATTTCTGGGTTTGACACTTTATTCAGCATGGCCCTTTTGACCGATGGGAAGCGAGACTTCTTTGTAGCGCTGATTTGCCTTTCCAGGTTGCTTGGTTGGCCAAAAAGGGCGTATGCGTTTTTTCCTGAATATATTCAGGAACAAACGCATACGCCCTTTTTGGCCAAGGGCATCATTGTCGAGGTTTTGCCGCTTTTCCCGTGCTTTAAAGGCGATTCGAATCTACCTCCTGAAATCTGTTTCCTGCAATTCTGCCTTGCTTTCAAATCCTCTTCGTTGTCTGCCGTCAATATATTTGTGGACGAGAGTTATCATTTATAACTCTGCAGGTTTGTGAATTGCAGTGCCCCTGAGCTCCATTTTTCAACTCGCTTTCTTGGGAGCTGGCCGCAAAAGCGCAGGATTGCTTCAGGCCCTATTCTGGTCCCGGGCGGCAGGCTGAGCCTGTGGTTAATTCTTCTTCCTGATGGGAAAATAGAGTGACCTGTGCCTGTCCCAACACCTAGAGCTAGTGTCTCATTGGTTCCCCCTCTTCCCGTTCATCCTCAGGACAAATTGCAACCTGTACGGAACAGGAGGTTAAAGGTGCTGATTCTCCAAGGAGGGAGATTGCTAGTAAAGCGGCTGGAATGGCGAACCCGAGCACAGGGAGATGAGAAATGAGGTGCGTTTTAGAAACCTTTCCCGATCACACGGTGTACCATCTTCTGGGTTTCTCATGCATGTTTTCGAAGTAGGAAGATGCCCTTGAACCTGGAGATTTGGGACCCATGGGATGGGAACCACGCAGTATTACTTTAAAGGGTCTGCGTTTGCTCACCCAACCTCACCAAACCTCTCAGCCCCAAGAGTGTCCACCCTTATGTCTCAATCAGCTGTGGGTCTAGATATGGTCAATCCAGGTGGCATCACAGCCCCTGAACGAATTTAGTAAGAATTTCTCTATCTTTCACTGTCTTTGTTTCACGGGTTTTTAAAAGTGATTGATTTTTATAAAGGGGTTTAGCTGCTTTTCACTGCTGTGTTTATGCCGCTTTACACCCACTTGACTCACTTACAGAGAGATATCAATACATAGGTTGTAAGATTCTTACTAGTCAGATATATTCTTGGGCGGTGAATAGGGGGTGTTGAGTCCAGTTCACTGAGCAAGGAGTAGGTCGTGTCTATTACATATTGGGTTTATGGAACGGTCTCTGAGCTAATTTGAAACCCTTCTTTTACGCATCACCCCACCTCACCTTTCCCGTTAAGCAGCCATAGTGTGTTTTCTAAACGTGTGACTCTGTTCTGTTTTGTAATTCAGTTCAAGGGTAGCGGTTTTTACATTCCCTCTATAAGTGATATCTTAGGATAAGTGTCTTTTTCTGTGTGACTTATTTCACTTAGAATCGTCGTACCTAAATCCACTCATCATGCTGCTACTAGCCTTATGACGTTGATTTCATGGCTGAGTGATATTCCATTGTACATAAGGACCACAACTTCTTTATCCATTTTTCTCTTTCCTGGGATATTTAAGGTGTAACGAAGTGGAGGTTCTTGTCAACAGAGCAGCCCTAAACTTTGGGGTGCCTGGGTCTTGCTGATTTGTAGTTTTCCCAATTTATACGCCCATGAGTGGAAGTGCCCTATGCTCTCTAAGCTGAGTTTTTTCGATGTTTCAGGACACACCGTACACTTCTCCAGAGGGGCTGTTGGCAATTTACATCCCGCCCATCAGCGTAGCAAGGCTCCCGTTTCTCCATGGCCTGTCCTGCATTTCTGGGTTTGACACTTTATTCAGCATGGCCCTTTTGACCGATGGGAAGCGAGACTTCTTTGTAGCGCTGATTTGCCTTTCCAGGTTGCTTGGTTGGCCAAAAAGGGCGTATGCGTTTTTTCCTGAATATATTCAGGAAAAAACGCATACGCCCTTTTTGGCCAAGGGCATCATTGTCGAGGTTTTGCCGCTTTTCCCGTGCTTTAAAGGCGATTCGAATCTACCTCCTGAAATCTGTTTCCTGCAATTCTGCCTTGCTTTCAAATCCTCTTCGTTGTCTGCCGTCAATATATTTGTGGACGAGAGTTATCATTTATAACTCTGCAGGTTTGTGAATTGCAGTGCCCCTGAGCTCCATTTTTCCACTCGCTTTCTTGGGAGCTGGCCGCAAAAGCGCAGGATTGCTTCAGGCCCTATTCTGGTCCCGGGCGGCAGGCTGAGCCTGTGGTTAATTCTTCTTCCTGATGGGAAAATAGAGTGACCTGTGCCTGTCCCAACACCTAGAGCTAGTGTCTCATTGGTTCCCCCTCTTCCCGTTCATCCTCAGGACAAATTGCAACCTGTACGGAACAGGAGGTTAAAGGTGCTGATTCTCCAAGGAGGGAGATTGCTAGTAAAGCGGCTGGAATGGCGAACCCGAGCACAGGGAGATGAGAAATGAGGTGCGTTTTAGAAACCTTTCCCGATCACACGGTGTACCATCTTCTGGGTTTCTCATGCATGTTTTCGAAGTAGGAAGATGCCCTTGAACCTGGAGATTTGGGACCCATGGGATGGGAACCACGCAGTATTACTTTAAAGGGTCTGCGTTTGCTCACCCAACCTCACCAAACCTCTCAGCCCCAAGAGTGTCCACCCTTATGTCTCAATCAGCTGTGGGTCTAGATATGGTCAATCCAGGTGGCATCACAGCCCCTGAACGAATGTAGTAAGAATTTCTCTATCTTTCACTGTCTTTGTTTCACGGGTTTTTAAAAGTGATTGATTTTTATAAAGGGGTTTAGCTGCTTTTCACTGCTGTGTTTATGCCGCTTTACACCCACTTGACTCACAGAGAGATATCAATACATAGGTTTTAAGATTCTTAGTAGTCAGATATATTCTTGGGCGGTGAATAGGGGGTGTTGAGTCCAGTTCACTGAGCAAGGAGTAGGTCGTGTCTATTACATATTGGGTTTATGGAACGGTCTCTGAGCTAATTTGAAACCCTTCTTTTACGCATCACCCCACCTCACCTTTCCCGTTAAGCAGCCATAGTGTGTTTTCTAAACGTGTGACTCTGTTCTGTTTTGTAATTCAGTTCAAGGGTAGCGGTTTTTACATTCCCTCTATAAGTGATATCTTAGGATAAGTGTCTTTTTCTGTGTGACTTATTTCACTTAGAATCGTCGTACCTAAATCCACTCATCATGCTGCTACTAGCCTTATGACGTTGATTTCATGGCTGAGTGATATTCCATTGTACATAAGGACCACAACTTCTTTATCCATTTTTCTCTTTCCTGGATATTTAAGGTGTAACGAAGTGGAGGTTCTTGTCAACAGAGCAGCCCTAAACTTTGGGGTGCCTGGGTCTTGCTGATTTGTAGTTTTCCCAATTTATACGCCCATGAGTGGAAGTGCCCTATGCTCTCTAAGCTGAGTTTTTTCGATGTTTCAGGACACACCGTACACTTCTCCAGAGGGGCTGTTGGAAATTTACATCCCGCCCATCAGCGTAGCAAGGCTCCCGTTTCTCCATGGCCTGTCCTGCATTTCTGGGTTTGACACTTTATTCAGCATGGCCCTTTTGACCGATGGGAAGCGAGACTTCTTTGTAGCGCTGATTTGCCTTTCCAGGTTGCTTGGTTGGCCAAAAAGGGCGTATGCGTTTTTTCCTGAATATATTCAGGAAAAAACGCATACGCCCTTTTTGGCCAAGGGCATCATTGTCGAGGTTTTGCCGCTTTTCCCGTGCTTTAAAGGCGATTCGAATCTACCTCCTGAAATCTGTTTCCTGCAATTCTGCCTTGCTTTCAAATCCTCTTCGTTGTCTGCCGTCAATATATTTGTGGACGAGAGTTATCATTTATAACTCTGCAGGTTTGTGAATTGCAGTGCCCCTGAGCTCCATTTTTCAACTCGCTTTCTTGGGAGCTGGCCGCAAAAGCGCAGGATTGCTTCAGGCCCTATTCTGGTCCCGGGCGGCAGGCTGAGCCTGTGGTTAATTCTTCTTCCTGATGGGAAAATAGAGTGACCTGTGCCTGTCCCAACACCTAGAGCTAGTGTCTCATTGGTTCCCCCTCTTCCCGTTCATCCTCAGGACAAATTGCAACCTGTAAGGAACAGGAGGTTAAAGGTGCTGATTCTCCAAGGAGGGAGATTGCTAGTAAAGCGGCTGGAATGGCGAACCCGAGCACAGGGAGATGAGAAATGAGGTGCGTTTTAGAAACCTTTCCCGATCACACGGTGTACCATCTTCTGGGTTTCTCATGCATGTTTTCGAAGTAGGAAGATGCCCTTGAACCTGGAGATTTGGGACCCATGGGATGGGAACCACGCAGTATTACTTTAAAGGGTCTGCGTTTGCTCACCCAACCTCACCAAACCTCTCAGCCCCAAGAGTGTCCACCCTTATGTCTCAATCAGCTGTGGGTCTAGATATGGTCAATGCAGGTGGCATCACAGCCCCTGAACGAATTTAGTAAGAATTTCTCTATCTTTCACTGTCTTTGTTTCACGGGTTTTTAAAAGTGATTGATTTTTATAAAGGGGTTTAGCTGCTTTTCACTGCTGTGTTTATGCCGCTTTACACCCACTTGACTCACTTACAGAGAGATATCAATACATAGGTTGTAAGATTCTTACTAGTCAGATATATTCTTGGGCGGTGAATAGGGGGTGTTGAGTCCAGTTCACTGAGCAAGGAGTAGGTCGTGTCTATTACATATTGGGTTTATGGAACGGTCTCTGAGCTAATTTGAAACCCTTCTTTTACGCATCACCCCACCTCACCTTTCCCGTTAAGCAGCCATAGTGTGTTTTCTAAACGTGTGACTCTGTTCTGTTTTGTAATTCAGTTCAAGGGTAGCGGTTTTTACATTCCCTCTATAAGTGATATCTTAGGATAAGTGTCTTTTTCTGTGTGACTTATTTCACTTAGAATCGTCGTACCTAAATCCACTCATCATGCTGCTACTAGCCTTATGACGTTGATTTCATGGCTGAGTGATATTCCATTGTACATAAGGACCACAACTTCTTTATCCATTTTTCTCTTTCCTGGGATATTTAAGGTGTAACGAAGTGGAGGTTCTTGTCAACAGAGCAGCCCTAAACTTTGGGGTGCCTGGGTCTTGCTGATTTGTAGTTTTCCCAATTTATACGCCCATGAGTGGAAGTGCCCTATGCTCTCTAAGCTGAGTTTTTTCGATGTTTCAGGACACACCGTACACTTCTCCAGAGGGGCTGTTGGCAATTTACATCCCGCCCATCAGCGTAGCAAGGCTCCCGTTTCTCCATGGCCTGTCCTGCATTTCTGGGTTTGACACTTTATTCAGCATGGCCCTTTTGACCGATGGGAAGCGAGACTTCTTTGTAGCGCTGATTTGCCTTTCCAGGTTGCTTGGTTGGCCAAAAAGGGCGTATGCGTTTTTTCCTGAATATATTCAGGAAAAAACGCATACGCCCTTTTTGGCCAAGGGCATCATTGTCGAGGTTTTGCCGCTTTTCCCGTGCTTTAAAGGCGATTCGAATCTACCTCCTGAAATCTGTTTCCTGCAATTCTGCCTTGCTTTCAAATCCTCTTCGTTGTCTGCCGTCAATATATTTGTGGACGAGAGTTATCATTTATAACTCTGCAGGTTTGTGAATTGCAGTGCCCCTGAGCTCCATTTTTCAACTCGCTTTCTTGGGAGCTGGCCGCAAAAGCGCAGGATTGCTTCAGGCCCTATTCTGGTCCCGGGCGGCAGGCTGAGCCTGTGGTTAATTCTTCTTCCTGATGGGAAAATAGAGTGACCTGTGCCTGTCCCAACACCTAGAGCTAGTGTCTCATTGGTTCCCCCTCTTCCCGTTCATCCTCAGGACAAATTGCAACCTGTACGGAACAGGAGGTTAAAGGTGCTGATTCTCCAAGGAGGGAGATTGCTAGTAAAGCGGCTGGAATGGCGAACCCGAGCACAGGGAGATGAGAAATGAGGTGCGTTTTAGAAACCTTTCCCGATCACACGGTGTACCATCTTCTGGGTTTCTCATGCATGTTTTCGAAGTAGGAAGATGCCCTTGAACCTGGAGATTTGGGACCCATGGGATGGGAACCACGCAGTATTACTTTAAAGGGTCTGCGTTTGCTCACCCAACCTCACCAAACCTCTCAGCCCCAAGAGTGTCCACCCTTATGTCTCAATCAGCTGTGGGTCTAGATATGGTCAATCCAGGTGGCATCACAGCCCCTGAACGAATGTAGTAAGAATTTCTCTCTCTTTCACTGTCTTTGTTTCACGGGTTTTTAAAAGTGATTGATTTTTATAAAGGGGTTTAGCTGCTTTTCACTGCTGTGTTTATGCCGCTTTACACCCACTTGACTCACTTACAGAGAGATATCAATACATAGGTTGTAAGATTCTTACTAGTCAGATATATTCTTGGGCGGTGAATAGGGGGTGTTGAGTCCAGTTCACTGAGCAAGGAGTAGGTCGTGTCTATTACATATTGGGTTTATGGAACGGTCTCTGAGCTAATTTGAAACCCTTCTTTTAGGCATCACCCCACCTCACCTTTCCCGTTAAGCAGCCATAGTGTGTTTTCTAAACGTGTGACTCTGTTCTGTTTTGTAATTCAGTTCAAGGGTAGCGGTTTTTACATTCCCTCTATAAGTGATATCTTAGGATAAGTGTCTTTTTCTGTGTGACTTATTTCACTTAGAATCGTCGTACCTAAATCCACTCATCATGCTGCTACTAGCCTTATGACGTTGATTTCATGGCTGAGTGATATTCCATTGTACATAAGGACCACAACTTCTTTATCCATTTTTCTCTTTCCTGGGATATTTAAGGTGTAACGAAGTGGAGGTTCTTGTCAACAGAGCAGCCCTAAACTTTGGGGTGCCTGGGTCTTGCTGATTTGTAGTTTTCCCAATTTATACGCCCATGAGTGGAAGTGCCCTATGCTCTCTAAGCTGAGTTTTTTCGATGTTTCAGGACACACCGTACACTTCTCCAGAGGGGCTGTTGGCAATTTACATCCCGCCCATCAGCGTAGCAAGGCTCCCGTTTCTCCATGGCCTGTCCTGCATTTCTGGGTTTGACACTTTATTCAGCATGGCCCTTTTGACCGATGGGAAGCGAGACTTCTTTGTAGCGCTGATTTGCCTTTCCAGGTTGCTTGGTTGGCCAAAAAGGGCGTATGCGTTTTTTCCTGAATATATTCAGGAAAAAACGCATACGCCCTTTTTGGCCAAGGGCATCATTGTCGAGGTTTTGCCGCTTTTCCCGTGCTTTAAAGGCGATTCGAATCTACCTCCTGAAATCTGTTTCCTGCAATTCTGCCTTGCTTTCAAATCCTCTTCGTTGTCTGCCGTCAATATATTTGTGGACGAGCGTTATCATATATAACTCTGCAGGTTTGTGAATTGCAGTGCCCCTGAGCTCCATTTTTCAACTCGCTTTCTTGGGAGCTGGCCGCAAAAGCGCAGGATTGCTTCAGGCCCTATTCTGGTCCCGGGCGGCAGGCTGAGCCTGTGGTTAATTCTTCTTCCTGATGGGAAAATAGAGTGACCTGTGCCTGTCCCAACACCTAGAGCTAGTGTCTCATTGGTTCCCCCTCTTCCCGTTCATCCTCAGGACAAATTGCAACCTGTACGGAACAGGAGGTTAAAGGTGCTGATTCTCCAAGGAGGGAGATTGCTAGTAAAGCGGCTGGAATGGCGAACCCGAGCACAGGGAGATGAGAAATGAGGTGCGTTTTAGAAACCTTTCCCGATCACACGGTGTACCATCTTCTGGGTTTCTCATGCATGTTTTCGAAGTAGGAAGATGCCCTTGAACCTGGAGATTTGGGACCCATGGGATGGGAACCACGCAGTATTACTTTAAAGGGTCTGCGTTTGCTCACCCAACCTCACCAAACCTCTCAGCCCCAAGAGTGTCCACCCTTATGTCTCAATCAGCTGTGGGTCTAGATATGGTCAATCCAGGTGGCATCACAGCCCCTGAACGAATGTAGTAAGAATTTCTCTATCTTTCACTGTCTTTGTTTCACGGGTTTTTAAAAGTGATTGATTTTTATAAAGGGGTTTAGCTGCTTTTCACTGCTGTGTTTATGCCGCTTTACACCCACTTGACTCACAGAGAGATATCAATACATAGGTTTTAAGATTCTTAGTAGTCAGATATATTCTTGGGCGGTGAATAGGGGGTGTTGAGTCCAGTTCACTGAGCAAGGAGTAGGTCGTGTCTATTACATATTGGGTTTATGGAACGGTCTCTGAGCTAATTTGAAACCCTTCTTTTACGCATCACCCCACCTCACCTTTCCCGTTAAGCAGCCATAGTGTGTTTTCTAAACGTGTGACTCTGTTCTGTTTTGTAATTCAGTTCAAGGGTAGCGGTTTTTACATTCCCTCTATAAGTGATATCTTAGGATAAGTGTCTTTTTCTGTGTGACTTATTTCACTTAGAATCGTCGTACCTAAATCCACTCATCATGCTGCTACTAGCCTTATGACGTTGATTTCATGGCTGAGTGATATTCCATTGTACATAAGGACCACAACTTCTTTATCCATTTTTCTCTTTCCTGGATATTTAAGGTGTAACGAAGTGGAGGTTCTTGTCAACAGAGCAGCCCTAAACTTTGGGGTGCCTGGGTCTTGCTGATTTGTAGTTTTCCCAATTTATACGCCCATGAGTGGAAGTGCCCTATGCTCTCTAAGCTGAGTTTTTTCGATGTTTCAGGACACACCGTACACTTCTCCAGAGGGGCTGTTGGAAATTTACATCCCGCCCATCAGCGTAGCAAGGCTCCCGTTTCTCCATGGCCTGTCCTGCATTTCTGGTTTTGACACTTTATTCAGCATGGCCCTTTTGACCGATGGGAAGCGAGACTTCTTTGTAGCGCTGATTTGCCTTTCCAGGTTGCTTGGTTGGCCAAAAAGGGCGTATGCGTTTTTTCCTGAATATATTCAGGAAAAAACGCATACGCCCTTTTTGGCCAAGGGCATCATTGTCGAGGTTTTGCCGCTTTTCCCGTGCTTTAAAGGCGATTCGAATCTACCTCCTGAAATCTGTTTCCTGCAATTCTGCCTTGCTTTCAAATCCTCTTCGTTGTCTGCCGTCAATATATTTGTGGACGAGAGTTATCATTTATAACTCTGCAGGTTTGTGAATTGCAGTGCCCCTGAGCTCCATTTTTCAACTCGCTTTCTTGGGAGCTGGCCGCAAAAGCGCAGGATTGCTTCAGGCCCTATTCTGGTCCCGGGCGGCAGGCTGAGCCTGTGGTTAATTCTTCTTCCTGATGGGAAAATAGAGTGACCTGTGCCTGTCCCAACACCTAGAGCTAGTGTCTCATTGGTTCCCCCTCTTCCCGTTCATCCTCAGGACAAATTGCAACCTGTAAGGAACAGGAGGTTAAAGGTGCTGATTCTCCAAGGAGGGAGATTGCTAGTAAAGCGGCTGGAATGGCGAACCCGAGCACAGGGAGATGAGAAATGAGGTGCGTTTTAGAAACCTTTCCCGATCACACGGTGTACCATCTTCTGGGTTTCTCATGCATGTTTTCGAAGTAGGAAGATGCCCTTGAACCTGGAGATTTGGGACCCATGGGATGGGAACCACGCAGTATTACTTTAAAGGGTCTGCGTTTGCTCACCCAACCTCACCAAACCTCTCAGCCCCAAGAGTGTCCACCCTTATGTCTCAATCAGCTGTGGGTCTAGATATGGTCAATGCAGGTGGCATCACAGCCCCTGAACGAATTTAGTAAGAATTTCTCTATCTTTCACTGTCTTTGTTTCACGGGTTTTTAAAAGTGATTGATTTTTATAAAGGGGTTTAGCTGCTTTTCACTGCTGTGTTTATGCCGCTTTACACCCACTTGACTCACTTACAGAGAGATATCAATACATAGGTTGTAAGATTCTTACTAGTCAGATATATTCTTGGGCGGTGAATAGGGGGTGTTGAGTCCAGTTCACTGAGCAAGGAGTAGGTCGTGTCTATTACATATTGGGTTTATGGAACGGTCTCTGAGCTAATTTGAAACCCTTCTTTTACGCATCACCCCACCTCACCTTTCCCGTTAAGCAGCCATAGTGTGTTTTCTAAACGTGTGACTCTGTTCTGTTTTGTAATTCAGTTCAAGGGTAGCGGTTTTTACATTCCCTCTATAAGTGATATCTTAGGATAAGTGTCTTTTTCTGTGTGACTTATTTCACTTAGAATCGTCGTACCTAAATCCACTCATCATGCTGCTACTAGCCTTATGACGTTGATTTCATGGCTGAGTGATATTCCATTGTACATAAGGACCACAACTTCTTTATCCATTTTTCTCTTTCCTGGGATATTTAAGGTGTAACGAAGTGGAGGTTCTTGTCAACAGAGCAGCCCTAAACTTTGGGGTGCCTGGGTCTTGCTGATTTGTAGTTTTCCCAATTTATACGCCCATGAGTGGAAGTGCCCTATGCTCTCTAAGCTGAGTTTTTTCGATGTTTCAGGACACACCGTACACTTCTCCAGAGGGGCTGTTGGCAATTTACATCCCGCCCATCAGCGTAGCAAGGCTCCCGTTTCTCCATGGCCTGTCCTGCATTTCTGGGTTTGACACTTTATTCAGCATGGCCCTTTTGACCGATGGGAAGCGAGACTTCTTTGTAGCGCTGATTTGCCTTTCCAGGTTGCTTGGTTGGCCAAAAAGGGCGTATGCGTTTTTTCCTGAATATATTCAGGAAAAAACGCATACGCCCTTTTTGGCCAAGGGCATCATTGTCGAGGTTTTGCCGCTTTTCCCGTGCTTTAAAGGCGATTCGAATCTACCTCCTGAAATCTGTTTCCTGCAATTCTGCCTTGCTTTCAAATCCTCTTCGTTGTCTGCCGTCAATATATTTGTGGACGAGAGTTATCATTTATAACTCTGCAGGTTTGTGAATTGCAGTGCCCCTGAGCTCCATTTTTCAACTCGCTTTCTTGGGAGCTGGCCGCAAAAGCGCAGGATTGCTTCAGGCCCTATTCTGGTCCCGGGCGGCAGGCTGAGCCTGTGGTTAATTCTTCTTCCTGATGGGAAAATAGAGTGACCTGTGCCTGTCCCAACACCTAGAGCTAGTGTCTCATTGGTTCCCCCTCTTCCCGTTCATCCTCAGGACAAATTGCAACCTGTACGGAACAGGAGGTTAAAGGTGCTGATTCTCCAAGGAGGGAGATTGCTAGTAAAGCGGCTGGAATGGCGAACCCGAGCACAGGGAGATGAGAAATGAGGTGCGTTTTAGAAACCTTTCCCGATCACACGGTGTACCATCTTCTGGGTTTCTCATGCATGTTTTCGAAGTAGGAAGATGCCCTTGAACCTGGAGATTTGGGACCCATGGGATGGGAACCACGCAGTATTACTTTAAAGGGTCTGCGTTTGCTCACCCAACCTCACCAAACCTCTCAGCCCCAAGAGTGTCCACCCTTATGTCTCAATCAGCTGTGGGTCTAGATATGGTCAATCCAGGTGGCATCACAGCCCCTGAACGAATTTAATAAGAATTTCTCTATCTTTCACTGTCTTTGTTTCACGGGTTTTTAAAAGTGATTGATTTTTATAAAGGGGTTTAGCTGCTTTTCACTGCTGTGTTTATGCCGCTTTACACCCACTTGACTCACTTACAGAGAGATATCAATACATAGGTTGTAAGATTCTTACTAGTCAGATATATTCTTGGGCGGTGAATAGGGGGTGTTGAGTCCAGTTCACTGAGCAAGGAGTAGGTCGTGTCTATTACATATTGGGTTTATGGAACGGTCTCTGAGCTAATTTGAAACCCTTCTTTTACGCATCACCCCACCTCACCTTTCCCGTTAAGCAGCCATAGTGTGTTTTCTAAACGTGTGACTCTGTTCTGTTTTGTAATTCAGTTCAAGGGTAGCGGTTTTTACATTCCCTCTATAAGTGATATCTTAGGATAAGTGTCTTTTTCTGTGTGACTTATTTCACTTAGAATCGTCGTACCTAAATCCACTCATCATGCTGCTACTAGCCTTATGACGTTGATTTCATGGCTGAGTGATATTCCATTGTACATAAGGACCACAACTTCTTTATCCATTTTTCTCTTTCCTGGGATATTTAAGGTGTAACGAAGTGGAGGTTCTTGTCAACAGAGCAGCCCTAAACTTTGGGGTGCCTGGGTCTTGCTGATTTGTAGTTTTCCCAATTTATACGCCCATGAGTGGAAGTGCCCTATGCTCTCTAAGCTGAGTTTTTTCGATGTTTCAGGACACACCGTACACTTCTCCAGAGGGGCTGTTGGCAATTTACATCCCGCCCATCAGCGTAGCAAGGCTCCCGTTTCTCCATGGCCTGTCCTGCATTTCTGGGTTTGACACTTTATTCAGCATGGCCCTTTTGACCGATGGGAAGCGAGACTTCTTTGTAGCGCTGATTTGCCTTTCCAGGTTGCTTGGTTGGCCAAAAAGGGCGTATGCGTTTTTTCCTGAATATATTCAGGAAAAAACGCATACGCCCTTTTTGGCCAAGGGCATCATTGTCGAGGTTTTGCCGCTTTTCCCGTGCTTTAAAGGCGATTCGAATCTACCTCCTGAAATCTGTTTCCTGCAATTCTGCCTTGCTTTCAAATCCTCTTCGTTGTCTGCCGTCAATATATTTGTGGACGAGAGTTATCATTTATAACTCTGCAGGTTTGTGAATTGCAGTGCCCCTGAGCTCCATTTTTCCACTCGCTTTCTTGGGAGCTGGCCGCAAAAGCGCAGGATTGCTTCAGGCCCTATTCTGGTCCCGGGCGGCAGGCTGAGCCTGTGGTTAATTCTTCTTCCTGATGGGAAAATAGAGTGACCTGTGCCTGTCCCAACACCTAGAGCTAGTGTCTCATTGGTTCCCCCTCTTCCCGTTCATCCTCAGGACAAATTGCAACCTGTACGGAACAGGAGGTTAAAGGTGCTGATTCTCCAAGGAGGGAGATTGCTAGTAAAGCGGCTGGAATGGCGAACCCGAGCACAGGGAGATGAGAAATGAGGTGCGTTTTAGAAACCTTTCCCGATCACACGGTGTACCATCTTCTGGGTTTCTCATGCATGTTTTCGAAGTAGGAAGATGCCCTTGAACCTGGAGATTTGGGACCCATGGGATGGGAACCACGCAGTATTACTTTAAAGGGTCTGCGTTTGCTCACCCAACCTCACCAAACCTCTCAGCCCCAAGAGTGTCCACCCTTATGTCTCAATCAGCTGTGGGTCTAGATATGGTCAATCCAGGTGGCATCACAGCCCCTGAACGAATGTAGTAAGAATTTCTCTATCTTTCACTGTCTTTGTTTCACGGGTTTTTAAAAGTGATTGATTTTTATAAAGGGGTTTAGCTGCTTTTCACTGCTGTGTTTATGCCGCTTTACACCCACTTGACTCACAGAGAGATATCAATACATAGGTTTTAAGATTCTTAGTAGTCAGATATATTCTTGGGCGGTGAATAGGGGGTGTTGAGTCCAGTTCACTGAGCAAGGAGTAGGTCGTGTCTATTACATATTGGGTTTATGGAACGGTCTCTGAGCTAATTTGAAACCCTTCTTTTACGCATCACCCCACCTCACCTTTCCCGTTAAGCAGCCATAGTGTGTTTTCTAAACGTGTGACTCTGTTCTGTTTTGTAATTCAGTTCAAGGGTAGCGGTTTTTACATTCCCTCTATAAGTGATATCTTAGGATAAGTGTCTTTTTCTGTGTGACTTATTTCACTTAGAATCGTCGTACCTAAATCCACTCATCATGCTGCTACTAGCCTTATGACGTTGATTTCATGGCTGAGTGATATTCCATTGTACATAAGGACCACAACTTCTTTATCCATTTTTCTCTTTCCTGGATATTTAAGGTGTAACGAAGTGGAGGTTCTTGTCAACAGAGCAGCCCTAAACTTTGGGGTGCCTGGGTCTTGCTGATTTGTAGTTTTCCCAATTTATACGCCCATGAGTGGAAGTGCCCTATGCTCTCTAAGCTGAGTTTTTTCGATGTTTCAGGACACACCGTACACTTCTCCAGAGGGGCTGTTGGAAATTTACATCCCGCCCATCAGCGTAGCAAGGCTCCCGTTTCTCCATGGCCTGTCCTGCATTTCTGGGTTTGACACTTTATTCAGCATGGCCCTTTTGACCGATGGGAAGCGAGACTTCTTTGTAGCGCTGATTTGCCTTTCCAGGTTGCTTGGTTGGCCAAAAAGGGCGTATGCGTTTTTTCCTGAATATATTCAGGAAAAAACGCATACGCCCTTTTTGGCCAAGGGCATCATTGTCGAGGTTTTGCCGCTTTTCCCGTGCTTTAAAGGCGATTCGAATCTACCTCCTGAAATCTGTTTCCTGCAATTCTGCCTTGCTTTCAAATCCTCTTCGTTGTCTGCCGTCAATATATTTGTGGACGAGAGTTATCATTTATAACTCTGCAGGTTTGTGAATTGCAGTGCCCCTGAGCTCCATTTTTCAACTCGCTTTCTTGGGAGCTGGCCGCAAAAGCGCAGGATTGCTTCAGGCCCTATTCTGGTCCCGGGCGGCAGGCTGAGCCTGTGGTTAATTCTTCTTCCTGATGGGAAAATAGAGTGACCTGTGCCTGTCCCAACACCTAGAGCTAGTGTCTCATTGGTTCCCCCTCTTCCCGTTCATCCTCAGGACAAATTGCAACCTGTAAGGAACAGGAGGTTAAAGGTGCTGATTCTCCAAGGAGGGAGATTGCTAGTAAAGCGGCTGGAATGGCGAACCCGAGCACAGGGAGATGAGAAATGAGGTGCGTTTTAGAAACCTTTCCCGATCACACGGTGTACCATCTTCTGGGTTTCTCATGCATGTTTTCGAAGTAGGAAGATGCCCTTGAACCTGGAGATTTGGGACCCATGGGATGGGAACCACGCAGTATTACTTTAAAGGGTCTGCGTTTGCTCACCCAACCTCACCAAACCTCTCAGCCCCAAGAGTGTCCACCCTTATGTCTCAATCAGCTGTGGGTCTAGATATGGTCAATGCAGGTGGCATCACAGCCCCTGAACGAATTTAGTAAGAATTTCTCTATCTTTCACTGTCTTTGTTTCACGGGTTTTTAAAAGTGATTGATTTTTATAAAGGGGTTTAGCTGCTTTTCACTGCTGTGTTTATGCCGCTTTACACCCACTTGACTCACTTACAGAGAGATATCAATACATAGGTTGTAAGATTCTTACTAGTCAGATATATTCTTGGGCGGTGAATAGGGGGTGTTGAGTCCAGTTCACTGAGCAAGGAGTAGGTCGTGTCTATTACATATTGGGTTTATGGAACGGTCTCTGAGCTAATTTGAAACCCTTCTTTTAGGCATCACCCCACCTCACCTTTCCCGTTAAGCAGCCATAGTGTGTTTTCTAAACGTGTGACTCTGTTCTGTTTTGTAATTCAGTTCAAGGGTAGCGGTTTTTACATTCCCTCTATAAGTGATATCTTAGGATAAGTGTCTTTTTCTGTGTGACTTATTTCACTTAGAATCGTCGTACCTAAATCCACTCATCATGCTGCTACTAGCCTTATGACGTTGATTTCATGGCTGAGTGATATTCCATTGTACATAAGGACCACAACTTCTTTATCCATTTTTCTCTTTCCTGGGATATTTAAGGTGTAACGAAGTGGAGGTTCTTGTCAACAGAGCAGCCCTAAACTTTGGGGTGCCTGGGTCTTGCTGATTTGTAGTTTTCCCAATTTATACGCCCATGAGTGGAAGTGCCCTATGCTCTCTAAGCTGAGTTTTTTCGATGTTTCAGGACACACCGTACACTTCTCCAGAGGGGCTGTTGGCAATTTACATCCCGCCCATCAGCGTAGCAAGGCTCCCGTTTCTCCATGGCCTGTCCTGCATTTCTGGGTTTGACACTTTATTCAGCATGGCCCTTTTGACCGATGGGAAGCGAGACTTCTTTGTAGCGCTGATTTGCCTTTCCAGGTTGCTTGGTTGGCCAAAAAGGGCGTATGCGTTTTTTCCTGAATATATTCAGGAAAAAACGCATACGCCCTTTTTGGCCAAGGGCATCATTGTCGAGGTTTTGCCGCTTTTCCCGTGCTTTAAAGGCGATTCGAATCTACCTCCTGAAATCTGTTTCCTGCAATTCTGCCTTGCTTTCAAATCCTCTTCGTTGTCTGCCGTCAATATATTTGTGGACGAGAGTTATCATTTATAACTCTGCAGGTTTGTGAATTGCAGTGCCCCTGAGCTCCATTTTTCAACTCGCTTTCTTGGGAGCTGGCCGCAAAAGCGCAGGATTGCTTCAGGCCCTATTCTGGTCCCGGGCGGCAGGCTGAGCCTGTGGTTAATTCTTCTTCCTGATGGGAAAATAGAGTGACCTGTGCCTGTCCCAACACCTGGAGCTAGTGTCTCATTGGTTCCCCCTCTTCCCGTTCATCCTCAGGACAAATTGCAACCTGTACGGAACAGGAGGTTAAAGGTGCTGATTCTCCAAGGAGGGAGATTGCTAGTAAAGCGGCTGGAATGGCGAACCCGAGCACAGGGAGATGAGAAATGAGGTGCGTTTTAGAAACCTTTCCCGATCACACGGTGTACCATCTTCTGGGTTTCTCATGCATGTTTTCGAAGTAGGAAGATGCCCTTGAACCTGGAGATTTGGGACCCATGGGATGGGAACCACGCAGTATTACTTTAAAGGGTCTGCGTTTGCTCACCCAACCTCACCAAACCTCTCAGCCCCAAGAGTGTCCACCCTTATGTCTCAATCAGCTGTGGGTCTAGATATGGTCAATCCAGGTGGCATCACAGCCCCTGAACGAATGTAGTAAGAATTTCTCTATCTTTCACTGTCTTTGTTTCACGGGTTTTTAAAAGTGATTGATTTTTATAAAGGGGTTTAGCTGCTTTTCACTGCTGTGTTTATGCCGCTTTACACCCACTTGACTCACTTACAGAGAGATATCAATACATCGGTTGTAAGATTCTTACTAGTCAGATATATTCTTGGGCGGTGAATAGGGGGTGTTGAGTCCAGTTCACTGAGCAAGGAGTAGGTCGTGTCTATTACATATTGGGTTTATGGAACGGTCTCTGAGCTAATTTGAAACCCTTCTTTTACGCATCACCCCACCTCACCTTTCCCGTTAAGCAGCCATAGTGTGTTTTCTAAACGTGTGACTCTGTTCTGTTTTGTAATTCAGTTCAAGGGTAGCGGTTTTTACATTCCCTCTATAAGTGATATCTTAGGATAAGTGTCTTTTTCTGTGTGACTTATTTCACTTAGAATCGTCGTACCTAAATCCACTCATCATGCTGCTACTAGCCTTATGACGTTGATTTCATGGCTGAGTGATATTCCATTGTACATAAGGACCACAACTTCTTTATCCATTTTTCTCTTTCCTGGGATATTTAAGGTGTAACGAAGTGGAGGTTCTTGTCAACAGAGCAGCCCTAAACTTTGGGGTGCCTGGGTCTTGCTGATTTGTAGTTTTCCCAATTTATACGCCCATGAGTGGAAGTGCCCTATGCTCTCTAAGCTGAGTTTTTTCGATGTTTCAGGACACACCGTACACTTCTCCAGAGGGGCTGTTGGCAATTTACATCCCGCCCATCAGCGTAGCAAGGCTCCCGTTTCTCCATGGCCTGTCCTGCATTTCTGGGTTTGACACTTTATTCAGCATGGCCCTTTTGACCGATGGGAAGCGAGACTTCTTTGTAGCGCTGATTTGCCTTTCCAGGTTGCTTGGTTGGCCAAAAAGGGCGTATGCGTTTTTTCCTGAATATATTCAGGAAAAAACGCATACGCCCTTTTTGGCCAAGGGCATCATTGTCGAGGTTTTGCCGCTTTTCCCGTGCTTTAAAGGTGATTCGAATCTACCTCCTGAAATCTGTTTCCTGCAATTCTGCCTTGCTTTCAAATCCTCTTCGTTGTCTGCCGTCAATATATTTGTGGACGAGAGTTATCATTTATAACTCTGCAGGTTTGTGAATTGCAGTGCCCCTGAGCTCCATTTTTCAACTCGCTTTCTTGGGAGCTGGCCGCAAAAGCGCAGGATTGCTTCAGGCCCTATTCTGGTCCCGGGCGGCAGGCTGAGCCTGTGGTTAATTCTTCTTCCTGATGGGAAAATAGAGTGACCTGTGCCTGTCCCAACACCTGGAGCTAGTGTCTCATTGGTTCCCCCTCTTCCCGTTCATCCTCAGGACAAATTGCAACCTGTACGGAACAGGAGGTTAAAGGTGCTGATTCTCCAAGGAGGGAGATTGCTAGTAAAGCGGCTGGAATGGCGAACCCGAGCACAGGGAGATGAGAAATGAGGTGCGTTTTAGAAACCTTTCCCGATCACACGGTGTACCATCTTCTGGGTTTCTCATGCATGTTTTCGAAGTAGGAAGATGCCCTTGAACCTGGAGATTTGGGACCCATGGGATGGGAACCACGCAGTATTACTTTAAAGGGTCTGCGTTTGCTCACCCAACCTCACCAAACCTCTCAGCCCCAAGAGTGTCCACCCTTATGTCTCAATCAGCTGTGGGTCTAGATATGGTCAATCCAGGTGGCATCACAGCCCCTGAACGAATGTAGTAAGAATTTCTCTATCTTTCACTGTCTTTGTTTCACGGGTTTTTAAAAGTGATTGATTTTTATAAAGGGGTTTAGCTGCTTTTCACTGCTGTGTTTATGCCGCTTTACACCCACTTGACTCACTTACAGAGAGATATCAATACATCGGTTGTAAGATTCTTACTAGTCAGATATATTCTTGGGCGGTGAATAGGGGGTGTTGAGTCCAGTTCACTGAGCAAGGAGTAGGTCGTGTCTATTACATATTGGGTTTATGGAACGGTCTCTGAGCTAATTTGAAACCCTTCTTTTACGCATCACCCCACCTCACCTTTCCCGTTAAGCAGCCATAGTGTGTTTTCGAAACGTGTGACTCTGTTCTGTTTTGTAATTCAGTTCAAGGGTAGCGGTTTTTACATTCCCTCTATAAGTGATATCTTAGGATAAGTGTCTTTTTCTGTGTGACTTATTTCACTTAGAATCGTCGTACCTAAATCCATTCATCATGCTGCTACTAGCCTTATGACGTTGATTTCATGGCTGAGTGATATTCCATTGTACATAAGGACCACAACTTCTTTATCCATTTTTCTCTTTCCTGGGATATTTAAGGTGTAACGAAGTGGAGGTTCTTGTCAACAGAGCAGCCCTAAACTTTGGGGTGCCTGGGTCTTGCTGATTTGTAGTTTTCCCAATTTATACGCCCATGAGTGGAAGTGCCCTATGCTCTCTAAGCTGAGTTTTTTCGATGTTTCAGGACACACCGTACACTTCTCCAGAGGGGCTGTTGGCAATTTACATCCCGCCCATCAGCGTAGCAAGGCTCCCGTTTCTCCATGGCCTGTCCTGCATTTCTGGGTTTGACACTTTATTCAGCATGGCCCTTTTGACCGATGGGAAGCGAGACTTCTTTGTAGCGCTGATTTGCCTTTCCAGGTTGCTTGGTTGGCCAAAAAGGGCGTATGCGTTTTTTCCTGAATATATTCAGGAAAAAACGCATACGCCCTTTTTGGCCAAGGGCATCATTGTCGAGGTTTTGCCGCTTTTCCCGTGCTTTAAAGGCGATTCGAATCTACCTCCTGAAATCTGTTTCCTGCAATTCTGCCTTGCTTTCAAATCCTCTTCGTTGTCTGCCGTCAATATATTTGTGGACGAGAGTTATCATTTATAACTCTGCAGGTTT
This sequence comes from Balaenoptera borealis, assembly GCF_965194805.1. Classification (NCBI taxonomy): domain Eukaryota; kingdom Metazoa; phylum Chordata; class Mammalia; order Artiodactyla; family Balaenopteridae; genus Balaenoptera; species Balaenoptera borealis. Next base: position 34,055,826 of record NC_138864.1, read on the forward strand.
GTGAATTGCAGTGCCCCTGAGCTCCATTTTTCAACTCGCTTTCTTGGGAGCTGGCCGTAAAAGCGCAGGATTGCTTCAGGCCCTATTCTGGTCCCGGGCGGCAGGCTGAGCCTGTGGTTAATTCTTCTTCCTGATGGGAAAATAGAGTGACCTGTGCCTGTCCCAACACCTGGAGCTAGTGTCTCATTGGTTCCCCCTCTTCCCGTTCATCCTCAGGACAAATTGCAACCTGTACGGAACAGGAGGTTAAAGGTGCTGATTCTCCAAGGAGGGAGATTGCTAGTAAAGCGGCTGGAATGGCGAACCCGAGCACAGGGAGATGAGAAATGAGGTGCGTTTTAGAAACCTTTCCCGATCACACGGTGTACCATCTTCTGGGTTTCTCATGCATGTTTTCGAAGTAGGAAGATGCCCTTGAACCTGGAGATTTGGGACCCATGGGATGGGAACCACGCAGTATTACTTTAAAGGGTCTGCGTTTGCTCACCCAACCTCACCAAACCTCTCAGCCCCAAGAGTGTCCACCCTTATGTCTCAATCAGCTGTGGGTCTAGATATGGTCAATCCAGGTGGCATCACAGCCCCTGAACGAATGTAGTAAGAATTTCTCTATCTTTCACTGTCTTTGTTTCACGGGTTTTTAAAAGTGATTGATTTTTATAAAGGGGTTTAGCTGCTTTTCACTGCTGTGTTTATGCCGCTTTACACCCACTTGACTCACTTACAGAGAGATATCAATACATGGGTTGTAAGATTCTTAGTAGTCAGATATATTCTTGGGCGGTGAATAGGGGGTGTTGAGTCCAGTTCACTGAGCAAGGAGTAGGTCGTGTCTATTACATATTGGGTTTATGGAACGGTCTCTGAGCTAATTTGAAACCCTTCTTTTAGGCATCACCCCACCTCACCTTTCCCGTTAAGCAGCCATAGTGTGTTTTCGAAACGTGTGACTCTGTTCTGTTTTGTAATTCAGTTCAAGGGTAGCGGTTTTTACATTCCCTCTATAAGTGATATCTTAGGATAAGTGTCTTTTTCTGTGTGACTTATTTCACTTAGAATCGTCGTACCTAAATCCACTCATCATGCTGCTACTAGCCTTATGACGTTGATTTCATGGCTGAGTGATATTCCATTGTACATAAGGACCACAACTTCTTTATCCATTTTTCTCTTTCCTGGGATATTTAAGGTGTAACGAAGTGGAGGTTCTTGTCAACAGAGCAGCCCTAAACTTTGGGGTGCCTGGGTCTTGCTGATTTGTAGTTTTCCCAATTTATACGCCCATGAGTGGAAGTGCCCTATGCTCTCTAAGCTGAGTTTTTTCGATGTTTCAGGACACACCGTACACTTCTCCAGAGGGGCTGTTGGCAATTTACATCCCGCCCATCAGCGTAGCAAGGCTCCCGTTTCTCCATGGCCTGTCCTGCATTTCTGGGTTTGACACTTTATTCAGCATGGCCCTTTTGACCGATGGGAAGCGAGACTTCTTTGTAGCGCTGATTTGCCTTTCCAGGTTGCTTGGTTGGCCAAAAAGGGCGTATGCGTTTTTTCCTGAATATATTCAGGAAAAAACGCATACGCCCTTTTTGGCCAAGGGCATCATTGTCGAGGTTTTGCCGCTTTTCCCGTGCTTTAAAGGCGATTCGAATCTACCTCCTGAAATCTGTTTCCTGCAATTCTGCCTTGCTTTCAAATCCTCTTCGTTGTCTGCCGTCAATATATTTGTGGACGAGAGTTATCATTTATAACTCTGCAGGTTTGTGAATTGCAGTGCCCCTGAGCTCCATTTTTCAACTCGCTTTCTTGGGAGCTGGCCGCAAAAGCGCAGGATTGCTTCAGGCCCTATTCTGGTCCCGGGCGGCAGGCTGAGCCTGTGGTTAATTCTTCTTCCTGATGGGAAAATAGAGTGACCTGTGCCTGTCCCAACACCTAGAGCTAGTGTCTCATTGGTTCCCCCTCTTCCCGTTCATCCTCAGGACAAATTGCAACCTGTACGGAACAGGAGGTTAAAGGTGCTGATTCTCCAAGGAGGGAGATTGCTAGTAAAGCGGCTGGAATGGCGAACCCGAGCACAGGGAGATGAGAAATGAGGTGCGTTTTAGAAACCTTTCCCGATCACACGGTGTACCATCTTCTGGGTTTCTCATGCATGTTTTCGAAGTAGGAAGATGCCCTTGAACCTGGAGATTTGGGACCCATGGGATGGGAACCACGCAGTATTACTTTAAAGGGTCTGCGTTTGCTCACCCAACCTCACCAAACCTCTCAGCCCCAAGAGTGTCCACCCTTATGTCTCAATCAGCTGTGGGTCTAGATATGGTCAATCCAGGTGGCATCACAGCCCCTGAACGAATGTAGTAAGAATTTCTCTATCTTTCACTGTCTTTGTTTCACGGGTTTTTAAAAGTGATTGATTTTTATAAAGGGGTTTAGCTGCTTTTCACTGCTGTGTTTATGCCGCTTTACACCCACTTGACTCACTTACAGAGAGATATCAATACATCGGTTGTAAGATTCTTACTAGTCAGATATATTCTTGGGCGGTGAATAGGGGGTGTTGAGTCCAGTTCACTGAGCAAGGAGTAGGTCGTGTCTATTACATATTGGGTTTATGGAACGGTCTCTGAGCTAATTTGAAACCCTTCTTTTAGGCATCACCCCACCTCACCTTTCCCGTTAAGCAGCCATAGTGTGTTTTCTAAACGTGTGACTCTGTTCTGTTTTGTAATTCAGTTCAAGGGTAGCGGTTTTTACATTCCCTCTATAAGTGATATCTTAGGATAAGTGTCTTTTTCTGTGTGACTTATTTCACTTAGAATCGTCGTACCTAAATCCACTCATCATGCTGCTACTAGCCTTATGACGTTGATTTCATGGCTGAGTGATATTCCATTGTACATAAGGACCACAACTTCTTTATCCATTTTTCTCTTTCCTGGGATATTTAAGGTGTAACGAAGTGGAGGTTCTTGTCAACAGAGCAGCCCTAAACTTTGGGGTGCCTGGGTCTTGCTGATTTGTAGTTTTCCCAATTTATACGCCCATGAGTGGAAGTGCCCTATGCCCTCTAAGCTGAGTTTTTTCGATGTTTCAGGACACACCGTACACTTCTCCAGAGGGGCTGTTGGCAATTTACATCCCGCCCATCAGCGTAGCAAGGCTCCTGTTTCTCCATGGCCTGTCCTGCATTTCTGGGTTTGACACTTTATTCAGCATGGCCCTTTTGACCGATGGGAAGCGAGACTTCTTTGTAGCGCTGATTTGCCTTTCCAGGTTGCTTGGTTGGCCAAAAAGGGCGTATGCGTTTTTTCCTGAATATATTCAGGAAAAAACGCATACGCCCTTTTTGGCCAAGGGCATCATTGTCGAGGTTTTGCCGCTTTTCCCGTGCTTTAAAGGCGATTCGAATCTACCTCCTGAAATCTGTTTCCTGCAATTCTGCCTTGCTTTCAAATCCTCTTCGTTGTCTGCCGTCAATATATTTGTGGACGAGAGTTATCATTTATAACTCTGCAGGTTTGTGAATTGCAGTGCCCCTGAGCTCCATTTTTCAACTCGCTTTCTTGGGAGCTGGCCGCAAAAGCGCAGGATTGCTTCAGGCCCTATTCTGGTCCCGGGCGGCAGGCTGAGCCTGTGGTTAATTCTTCTTCCTGATGGGAAAATAGAGTGACCTGTGCCTGTCCCAACACCTAGAGCTAGTGTCTCATTGGTTCCCCCTCTTCCCATTCATCCTCAGGACAAATTGCAACCTGTACGGAACAGGAGGTTAAAGGTGCTGATTCTCCAAGGAGGGAGATTGCTAGTAAAGCGGCTGGAATGGCGAACCCGAGCACAGGGAGATGAGAAATGAGGTGCGTTTTAGAAACCTTTCCCGATCACACGGTGTACCATCTTCTGGGTTTCTCATGCATGTTTTCGAAGTAGGAAGATGCCCTTGAACCTGGAGATTTGGGACCCATGGGATGGGAACCACGCAGTATTACTTTAAAGGGTCTGCGTTTGCTCACCCAACCTCACCAAACCTCTCAGCCCCAAGAGTGTCCACCCTTATGTCTCAATCAGCTGTGGGTCTAGATATGGTCAATCCAGGTGGCATCACAGCCCCTGAACGAATGTAGTAAGAATTTCTCTATCTTTCACTGTCTTTGTTTCACGGGTTTTTAAAAGTGATTGATTTTTATAAAGGGGTTTAGCTGCTTTTCACTGCTGTGTTTATGCCGCTTTACACCCACTTGACTCACAGAGAGATATCAATACATAGGTTTTAAGATTCTTAGTAGTCAGATATATTCTTGGGCGGTGAATAGGGGGTGTTGAGTCCAGTTCACTGAGCAAGGAGTAGGTCGTGTCTATTACATATTGGGTTTATGGAACGGTCTCTGAGCTAATTTGAAACCCTTCTTTTAGGCATCACCCCACCTCACCTTTCCCGTTAAGCAGCCATAGTGTGTTTTCTAAACGTGTGACTCTGTTCTGTTTTGTAATTCAGTTCAAGGGTAGCGGTTTTTACATTCCCTCTATAAGTGATATCTTAGGATAAGTGTCTTTTTCTGTGTGACTTATTTCACTTAGAATCGTCGTACCTAAATCCACTCATCATGCTGCTACTAGCCTTATGACGTTGATTTCATGGCTGAGTGATATTCCATTGTACATAAGGACCACAACTTCTTTATCCATTTTTCTCTTTCCTGGGATATTTAAGGTGTAACGAAGTGGAGGTTCTTGTCAACAGAGCAGCCCTAAACTTTGGGGTGCCTGGGTCTTGCTGATTTTTAGTTTTCCCAATTTATACGCCCATGAGTGGAAGTGCCCTATGCCCTCTAAGCTGAGTTTTTTCGATGTTTCAGGACACACCGTACACTTCTCCAGAGGGGCTGTTGGCAATTTACATCCCGCCCATCAGCGTAGCAAGGCTCCTGTTTCTCCATGGCCTGTCCTGCATTTCTGGGTTTGACACTTTATTCAGCATGGCCCTTTTGACCGATGGGAAGCGAGACTTCTTTGTAGCGCTGATTTGCCTTTCCAGGTTGCTTGGTTGGCCAAAAAGGGCGTATGCGTTTTTTCCTGAATATATTCAGGAAAAAACGCATACGCCCTTTTTGGCCAAGGGCATCATTGTCGAGGTTTTGCCGCTTTTCCCGTGCTTTAAAGGCGATTCGAATCTACCTCCTGAAATCTGTTTCCTGCAATTCTGCCTTGCTTTCAAATCCTCTTCGTTGTCTGCCGTCAATATATTTGTGGACGAGAGTTATCATTTATAACTCTGCAGGTTTGTGAATTGCAGTGCCCCTGAGCTCCATTTTTCAACTCGCTTTCTTGGGAGCTGGCCGCAAAAGCGCAGGATTGCTTCAGGCCCTATTCTGGTCCCGGGCGGCAGGCTGAGCCTGTGGTTAATTCTTCTTCCTGATGGGAAAATAGAGTGACCTGTGCCTGTCCCAACACCTAGAGCTAGTGTCTCATTGGTTCCCCCTCTTCCCGTTCATCCTCAGGACAAATTGCAACCTGTACGGAACAGGAGGTTAAAGGTGCTGATTCTCCAAGGAGGGAGATTGCTAGTAAAGCGGCTGGAATGGCGAACCCGAGCACAGGGAGATGAGAAATGAGGTGCGTTTTAGAAACCTTTCCCGATCACACGGTGTACCATCTTCTGGGTTTCTCATGCATGTTTTCGAAGTAGGAAGATGCCCTTGAACCTGGAGATTTGGGACCCATGGGATGGGAACCACGCAGTATTACTTTAAAGGGTCTGCGTTTGCTCACCCAACCTCACCAAACCTCTCAGCCCCAAGAGTGTCCACCCTTATGTCTCAATCAGCTGTGGGTCTAGATATGGTCAATCCAGGTGGCATCACAGCCCCTGAACGAATGTAGTAAGAATTTCTCTATCTTTCACTGTCTTTGTTTCACGGGTTTTTAAAAGTGATTGATTTTTATAAAGGGGTTTAGCTGCTTTTCACTGCTGTGTTTATGCCGCTTTACACCCACTTGACTCACTTACAGAGAGATATCAATACATCGGTTGTAAGATTCTTACTAGTCAGATATATTCTTGGGCGGTGAATAGGGGGTGTTGAGTCCAGTTCACTGAGCAAGGAGTAGGTCGTGTCTATTACATATTGGGTTTATGGAACGGTCTCTGAGCTAATTTGAAACCCTTCTTTTAGGCATCACCCCACCTCACCTTTCCCGTTAAGCAGCCATAGTGTGTTTTCTAAACGTGTGACTCTGTTCTGTTTTGTAATTCAGTTCAAGGGTAGCGGTTTTTACATTCCCTCTATAAGTGATATCTTAGGATAAGTGTCTTTTTCTGTGTGACTTATTTCACTTAGAATCGTCGTACCTAAATCCACTCATCATGCTGCTACTAGCCTTATGACGTTGATTTCATGGCTGAGTGATATTCCATTGTACATAAGGACCACAACTTCTTTATCCATTTTTCTCTTTCCTGGGATATTTAAGGTGTAACGAAGTGGAGGTTCTTGTCAACAGAGCAGCCCTAAACTTTGGGGTGCCTGGGTCTTGCTGATTTTTAGTTTTCCCAATTTATACGCCCATGAGTGGAAGTGCCCTATGCTCTCTAAGCTGAGTTTTTTCGATGTTTCAGGACACACCGTACACTTCTCCAGAGGGGCTGTTGGCAATTTACATCCCGCCCATCAGCGTAGCAAGGCTCCCGTTTCTCCATGGCCTGTCCTGCATTTCTGGGTTTGACACTTTATTCAGCATGGCCCTTTTGACCGATGGGAAGCGAGACTTCTTTGTAGCGCTGATTTGCCTTTCCAGGTTGCTTGGTTGGCCAAAAAGGGCGTATGCGTTTTTTCCTGAATATATTCAGGAAAAAACGCATACGCCCTTTTTGGCCAAGGGCATCATTGTCGAGGTTTTGCCGCTTTTCCCGTGCTTTAAAGGCGATTCGAATCTACCTCCTGAAATCTGTTTCCTGCAATTCTGCCTTGCTTTCAAATCCTCTTCGTTGTCTGCCGTCAATATATTTGTGGACGAGAGTTATCATTTATAACTCTGCAGGTTTGTGAATTGCAGTGCCCCTGAGCTCCATTTTTCAACTCGCTTTCTTGGGAGCTGGCCGCAAAAGCGCAGGATTGCTTCAGGCCCTATTCTGGTCCCGGGCGGCAGGCTGAGCCTGTGGTTAATTCTTCTTCCTGATGGGAAAATAGAGTGACCTGTGCCTGTCCCAACACCTAGAGCTAGTGTCTCATTGGTTCCCCCTCTTCCCATTCATCCTCAGGACAAATTGCAACCTGTACGGAACAGGAGGTTAAAGGTGCTGATTCTCCAAGGAGGGAGATTGTTAGTAAAGCGGCTGGAATGGCGAACCCGAGCACAGGGAGATGAGAAATGAGGTGCGTTTTAGAAACCTTTCCCGATCACACGGTGTACCATCTTCTGGGTTTCTCATGCATGTTTTCGAAGTAGGAAGATGCCCTTGAACCTGGAGATTTGGGACCCATGGGATGGGAACCACGCAGTATTACTTTAAAGGGTCTGCGTTTGCTCACCCAACCTCACCAAACCTCTCAGCCCCAAGAGTGTCCACCCTTATGTCTCAATCAGCTGTGGGTCTAGATATGGTCAATCCAGGTGGCATCACAGCCCCTGAACGAATTTAGTAAGAATTTCTCTATCTTTCACTGTCTTTGTTTCACGGGTTTTTAAAAGTGATTGATTTTTATAAAGGGGTTTAGCTGCTTTTCACTGCTGTGTTTATGCCGCTTTACACCCACTTGACTCACTTACAGAGAGATATCAATACATAGGTTGTAAGATTCTTACTAGTCAGATATATTCTTGGGCGGTGAATAGGGGGTGTTGAGTCCAGTTCACTGAGCAAGGAGTAGGTCGTGTCTATTACATATTGGGTTTATGGAACGGTCTCTGAGCTAATTTGAAACCCTTCTTTTAGGCATCACCCCACCTCACCTTTCCCGTTAAGCAGCCATAGTGTGTTTTCTAAACGTGTGACTCTGTTCTGTTTTGTAATTCAGTTCAAGGGTAGCGGTTTTTACATTCCCTCTATAAGTGATATCTTATGATAAGTGTCTTTTTCTGTGTGACTTATTTCACTTAGAATCGTCGTACCTAAATCCACTCATCATGCTGCTACTAGCCTTATGACGTTGATTTCATGGCTGAGTGATATTCCATTGTACATAAGGACCACAACTTCTTTATCCATTTTTCTCTTTCCTGGGATATTTAAGGTGTAACGAAGTGGAGGTTCTTGTCAACAGAGCAGCCCTAAACTTTGGGGTGCCTGGGTCTTGCTGATTTTTAGTTTTCCCAATTTATACGCCCATGAGTGGAAGTGCCCTATGCCCTCTAAGCTGAGTTTTTTCGATGTTTCAGGACACACCGTACACTTCTCCAGAGGGGCTGTTGGCAATTTACATCCCGCCCATCAGCGTAGCAAGGCTCCTGTTTCTCCATGGCCTGTCCTGCATTTCTGGGTTTGACACTTTATTCAGCATGGCCCTTTTGACCGATGGGAAGCGAGACTTCTTTGTAGCGCTGATTTGCCTTTCCAGGTTGCTTGGTTGGCCAAAAAGGGCGTATGCGTTTTTTCCTGAATATATTCAGGAAAAAACGCATACGCCCTTTTTGGCCAAGGGCATCATTGTCGAGGTTTTGCCGCTTTTCCCGTGCTTTAAAGGCGATTCGAATCTACCTCCTGAAATCTGTTTCCTGCAATTCTGCCTTGCTTTCAAATCCTCTTCGTTGTCTGCCGTCAATATATTTGTGGACGAGAGTTATCATTTATAACTCTGCAGGTTTGTGAATTGCAGTGCCCCTGAGCTCCATTTTTCAACTCGCTTTCTTGGGAGCTGGCCGCAAAAGCGCAGGATTGCTTCAGGCCCTATTCTGGTCCCGGGCGGCAGGCTGAGCCTGTGGTTAATTCTTCTTCCTGATGGGAAAATAGAGTGACCTGTGCCTGTCCCAACACCTAGAGCTAGTGTCTCATTGGTTCCCCCTCTTCCCGTTCATCCTCAGGACAAATTGCAACCTGTACGGAACAGGAGGTTAAAGGTGCTGATTCTCCAAGGAGGGAGATTGCTAGTAAAGTGGCTGGAATGGCGAACCCGAGCACAGGGAGATGAGAAATGAGGTGCGTTTTAGAAACCTTTCCCGATCACACGGTGTACCATCTTCTGGGTTTCTCATGCATGTTTTCGAAGTAGGAAGATGCCCTTGAACCTGGAGATTTGGGACCCATGGGATGGGAACCACGCAGTATTACTTTAAAGGGTCTGCGTTTGCTCACCCAACCTCACCAAACCTCTCAGCCCCAAGAGTGTCCACCCTTATGTCTCAATCAGCTGTGGGTCTAGATATGGTCAATCCAGGTGGCATCACAGCCCCTGAACGAATGTAGTAAGAATTTCTCTATCTTTCACTGTCTTTGTTTCACGGGTTTTTAAAAGTGATTGATTTTTATAAAGGGGTTTAGCTGCTTTTCACTGCTGTGTTTATGCCGCTTTACACCCACTTGACTCACTTACAGAGAGATATCAATACATAGGTTGTAAGATTCTTAGTAGTCAGATATATTCTTGGGCGGTGAATAGGGGGTGTTGAGTCCAGTTCACTGAGCAAGGAGTAGGTCGTGTCTATTACATATTGGGTTTATGGAACGGTCTCTGAGCTAATTTGAAACCCTTCTTTTAGGCATCACCCCACCTCACCTTTCCCGTTAAGCAGCCATAGTGTGTTTTCTAAACGTGTGACTCTGTTCTGTTTTGTAATTCAGTTCAAGGGTAGCGGTTTTTACATTCCCTCTATAAGTGATATCTTATGATAAGTGTCTTTTTCTGTGTGACTTATTTCACTTAGAATCGTCGTACCTAAATCCACTCATCATGCTGCTACTAGCCTTATGACGTTGATTTCATGGCTGAGTGATATTCCATTGTACATAAGGACCACAACTTCTTTATCCATTTTTCTCTTTCCTGGGATATTTAAGGTGTAACGAAGTGGAGGTTCTTGTCAACAGAGCAGCCCTAAACTTTGGGGTGCCTGGGTCTTGCTGATTTTTAGTTTTCCCAATTTATACGCCCATGAGTGGAAGTGCCCTATGCCCTCTAAGCTGAGTTTTTTCGATGTTTCAGGACACACCGTACACTTCTCCAGAGGGGCTGTTGGCAATTTACATCCCGCCCATCAGCGTAGCAAGGCTCCCGTTTCTCCATGGCCTGTCCTGCATTTCTGGGTTTGACACTTTATTCAGCATGGCCCTTTTGACCGATGGGAAGCGAGACTTCTTTGTAGCGCTGATTTGCCTTTCCAGGTTGCTTGGTTGGCCAAAAAGGGCGTATGCGTTTTTTCCTGAATATATTCAGGAAAAAACGCATACGCCCTTTTTGGCCAAGGGCATCATTGTCGAGGTTTTGCCGCTTTTCCCGTGCTTTAAAGGCGATTCGAATCTACCTCCTGAAATCTGTTTCCTGCAATTCTGCCTTGCTTTCAAATCCTCTTCGTTGTCTGCCGTCAATATATTTGTGGACGAGAGTTATCATTTATAACTCTGCAGGTTTGTGAATTGCAGTGCCCCTGAGCTCCATTTTTCAACTCGCTTTCTTGGGAGCTGGCCGCAAAAGCGCAGGATTGCTTCAGGCCCTATTCTGGTCCCGGGCGGCAGGCTGAGCCTGTGGTTAATTCTTCTTCCTGATGGGAAAATAGAGTGACCTGTGCCTGTCCCAACACCTAGAGCTAGTGTCTCATTGGTTCCCCCTCTTCCCGTTCATCCTCAGGACAAATTGCAACCTGTACGGAACAGGAGGTTAAAGGTGCTGATTCTCCAAGGAGGGAGATTGCTAGTAAAGCGGCTGGAATGGCGAACCCGAGCACAGGGAGATGAGAAATGAGGTGCGTTTTAGAAACCTTTCCCGATCACACCGTGTACCATCTTCTGGGTTTCTCATGCATGTTTTCGAAGTAGGAAGATGCCCTTGAACCTGGAGATTTGGGACCCATGGGATGGGAACCACGCAGTATTACTTTAAAGGGTCTGCGTTTGCTCACCCAACCTCACCAAACCTCTCAGCCCCAAGAGTGTCCACCCTTATGTCTCAATCAGCTGTGGGTCTAGATATGGTCAATCCAGGTGGCATCACAGCCCCTGAACGAATGTAGTAAGAATTTCTCTATCTTTCACTGTCTTTGTTTCACGGGTTTTTAAAAGTGATTGATTTTTATAAAGGGGTTTAGCTGCTTTTCACTGCTGTGTTTATGCCGCTTTACACCCACTTGACTCACTTACAGAGAGATATCAATACATCGGTTGTAAGATTCTTACTAGTCAGATATATTCTTGGGCGGTGAATAGGGGGTGTTGAGTCCAGTTCACTGAGCAAGGAGTAGGTCGTGTCTATTACATATTGGGTTTATGGAACGGTCTCTGAGCTAATTTGAAACCCTTCTTTTAGGCATCACCCCACCTCACCTTTCCCGTTAAGCAGCCATAGTGTGTTTTCTAAACGTGTGACTCTGTTCTGTTTTGTAATTCAGTTCAAGGGTAGCGGTTTTTACATTCCCTCTATAAGTGATATCTTAGGATAAGTGTCTTTTTCTGTGTGACTTATTTCACTTAGAATCGTCGTACCTAAATCCACTCATCATGCTGCTACTAGCCTTATGACGTTGATTTCATGGCTGAGTGATATTCCATTGTACATAAGGACCACAACTTCTTTATCCATTTTTCTCTTTCCTGGGATATTTAAGGTGTAACGAAGTGGAGGTTCTTGTCAACAGAGCAGCCCTAAACTTTGGGGTGCCTGGGTCTTGCTGATTTGTAGTTTTCCCAATTTATACGCCCATGAGTGGAAGTGCCCTATGCTCTCTAAGCTGAGTTTTTTCGATGTTTCAGGACACACCGTACACTTCTCCAGAGGGGCTGTTGGCAATTTACATCCCGCCCATCAGCGTAGCAAGGCTCCCGTTTCTCCATGGCCTGTCCTGCATTTCTGGGTTTGACACTTTATTCAGCATGGCCCTTTTGACCGATGGGAAGCGAGACTTCTTTGTAGCGCTGATTTGCCTTTCCAGGTTGCTTGGTTGGCCAAAAAGGGCGTATGCGTTTTTTCCTGAATATATTCAGGAAAAAACGCATACGCCCTTTTTGGCCAAGGGCATCATTGTCGAGGTTTTGCCGCTTTTCCCGTGCTTTAAAGGCGATTCGAATCTACCTCCTGAAATCTGTTTCCTGCAATTCTGCCTTGCTTTCAAATCCTCTTCGTTGCCTGCCGTCAATATATTTGTGGACGAGAGTTATCATTTATAACTCTGCAGGTTTGTGAATTGCAGTGCCCCTGAGCTCCATTTTTCAACTCGCTTTCTTGGGAGCTGGCCGCAAAAGCGCAGGATTGCTTCAGGCCCTATTCTGGTCCCGGGCGGCAGGCTGAGCCTGTGGTTAATTCTTCTTCCTGATGGGAAAATAGAGTGACCTGTGCCTGTCCCAACACCTAGAGCTAGTGTCTCATTGGTTCCCCCTCTTCCCGTTCATCCTCAGGACAAATTGCAACCTGTACGGAACAGGAGGTTAAAGGTGCTGATTCTCCAAGGAGGGAGATTGCTAGTAAAGCGGCTGGAATGGCGAACCCGAGCACAGGGAGATGAGAAATGAGGTGCGTTTTAGAAACCTTTCCCGATCACACGGTGTACCATCTTCTGGGTTTCTCATGCATGTTTTCGAAGTAGGAAGATGCCCTTGAACCTGGAGATTTGGGACCCATGGGATGGGAACCACGCAGTATTACTTTAAAGGGTCTGCGTTTGCTCACCCAACCTCACCAAACCTCTCAGCCCCAAGAGTGTCCACCCTTATGTCTCAATCAGCTGTGGGTCTAGATATGGTCAATCCAGGTGGCATCACAGCCCCTGAACGAATGTAGTAAGAATTTCTCTATCTTTCACTGTCTTTGTTTCACGGGTTTTTAAAAGTGATTGATTTTTATAAAGGGGTTTAGCTGCTTTTCACTGCTGTGTTTATGCCGCTTTACACCCACTTGACTCACTTACAGAGAGATATCAATACATAGGTTGTAAGATTCTTACTAGTCAGATATATTCTTGGGCGGTGAATAGGGGGTGTTGAGTCCAGTTCACCTAGCAAGGAGTAGGTCGTGTCTATTACATATTGGGTTTATGGAACGGTCTCTGAGCTAATTTGAAACCCTTCTTTTAGGCATCACCCCACCTCACCTTTCCCGTTAAGCAGCCATAGTGTGTTTTCTAAACGTGTGACTCTGTTCTGTTTTGTAATTCAGTTCAAGGGTAGCGGTTTTTACATTCCCTCTATAAGTGATATCTTAGGATAAGTGTCTTTTTCTGTGTGACTTATTTCACTTAGAATCGTCATACCTAAATCCACTCATCATGCTGCTACTAGCCTTATGACGTTGATTTCATGGCTGAGTGATATTCCATTGTACATAAGGACCACAACTTCTTTATCCATTTTTCTCTTTCCTGGGATATTTAAGGTGTAACGAAGTGGAGGTTCTTGTCAACAGAGCAGCCCTAAACTTTGGGGTGCCTGGGTCTTGCTGATTTTTAGTTTTACCAATTTATACGCCCATGAGTGGAAGTGCCCTATGCTCTCTAAGCTGAGTTTTTTCGATGTTTCAGGACACACCGTACACTTCTCCAGAGGGGCTGTTGGCAATTTACATCCCGCCCATCAGCGTAGCAAGGCTCCCGTTTCTCCATGGCCTGTCCTGCATTTCTGGGTTTGACACTTTATTCAGCATGGCCCTTTTGACCGATGGGAAGCGAGACTTCTTTGTAGCGCTGATTTGCCTTTCCAGGTTGCTTGGTTGGCCAAAAAGGGCGTATGCGTTTTTTCCTGAATATATTCAGGAAAAAACGCATACGCCCTTTTTGGCCAAGGGCATCATTGTCGAGGTTTTGCCGCTTTTCCCGTGCTTTAAAGGCGATTCGAATCTACCTCCTGAAATCTGTTTCCTGCAATTCTGCCTTGCTTTCAAATCCTCTTCGTTGCCTTCCCTCAATATATTTGTGGACGAGAGTTATCATTTATAACTCTGCAGGTTTGTGAATTGCAGTGCCCCTGAGCTCCATTTTTCAACTCGCTTTCTTGGGAGCTGGCCGCAAAAGCGCAGGATTGCTTCAGGCCCTATTCTGGTCCCGGGCGGCAGGCTGAGCCTGTGGTTAATTCTTCTTCCTGATGGGAAAATAGAGTGACCTGTGCCTGTCCCAACACCTAGAGCTAGTGTCTCATTGGTTCCCCCTCTTCCCGTTCATCCTCAGGACAAATTGCAACCTGTACGGAACAGGAGGTTAAAGGTGCTGATTCTCCAAGGAGGGAGATTGCTAGTAAAGCGGCTGGAATGGCGAACCCGAGCACAGGGAGATGAGAAATGAGGTGCGTTTTAGAAACCTTTCCCGATCACACGGTGTACCATCTTCTGGGTTTCTCATGCATGTTTTCGAAGTAGGAAGATGCCCTTGAACCTGGAGATTTGGGACCCATGGGATGGGAACCACGCAGTATTACTTTAAAGGGTCTGCGTTTGCTCACCCAACCTCACCAAACCTCTCAGCCCCAAGAGTGTCCACCCTTATGTCTCAATCAGCTGTGGGTCTAGATATGGTCAATCCAGGTGGCATCACAGCCCCTGAACGAATGTAGTAAGAATTTCTCTATCTTTCACTGTCTTTGTTTCACGGGTTTTTAAAAGTGATTGATTTTTATAAAGGGGTTTAGCTGCTTTTCACTGCTGTGTTTATGCCGCTTTACACCCACTTGACTCACTTACAGAGAGATATCAATACATAGGTTTTAAGATTCTTACTAGTCAGATATATTCTTGGGCGGTGAATAGGGGGTGTTGAGTCCAGTTCACTGAGCAAGGAGTAGGTCGTGTCTATTACATATTGGGTTTATGGAACGGTCTCTGAGCTAATTTGAAACCCTTCTTTTATGCATCACCCCACCTCACCTTTCCCGTTAAGCAGCCATAGTGTGTTTTCTAAACGTGTGACTCTGTTCTGTTTTGTAATTCAGTTCAAGGGTAGCGGTTTTTACATTCCCTCTATAAGTGATATCTTAGGATAAGTGTCTTTTTCTGTGTGACTTATTTCACTTAGAATCGTCGTACCTAAATCCACTCATCATGCTGCTACTAGCCTTATGACGTTGATTTCATGGCTGAGTGATATTCCATTGTACATAAGGACCACAACTTCTTTATCCATTTTTCTCTTTCCTGGGATATTTAAGGTGTAACGAAGTGGAGGTTCTTGTCAACAAAGCAGCCCTAAACTTTGGGGTGCCTGGGTCTTGCTGATTTGTAGTTTTCCCAATTTATACGCCCATGAGTGGAAGTGCCCTATGCCCTCTAAGCTGAGTTTTTTCGATGTTTCAGGACACACCGTACACTTCTCCAGAGGGGCTGTTGGCAATTTACATCCCGCCCATCAGCGTAGCAAGGCTCCCGTTTCTCCATGGCCTGTCCTGCATTTCTGGGTTTGACACTTTATTCAGCATGGCCCTTTTGACCGATGGGAAGCGAGACTTCTTTGTAGCGCTGATTTGCCTTTCCAGGTTGCTTGGTTGGCCAAAAAGGGCGTATGCGTTTTTTCCTGAATATATTCAGGAAAAAACGCATACGCCCTTTTTGGCCAAGGGCATCATTGTCGAGGTTTTGCCGCTTTTCCCGTGCTTTAAAGGCGATTCGAATCTACCTCCTGAAATCTGTTTCCTGCAATTCTGCCTTGCTTTCAAATCCTCTTCGTTGCCTGCCGTCAATATATTTGTGGACGAGAGTTATCATTTATAACTCTGCAGGTTTGTGAATTGCAGTGCCCCTGAGCTCCATTTTTCAACTCGCTTTCTTGGGAGCTGGCCGCAAAAGCGCAGGATTGCTTCAGGCCCTATTCTGGTCCCGGGCGGCAGGCTGAGCCTGTGGTTAATTCTTCTTCCTGATGGGAAAATAGAGTGACCTGTGCCTGTCCCAACACCTAGAGCTAGTGTCTCATTGGTTCCCCCTCTTCCCGTTCATCCTCAGGACAAATTGCAACCTGTACGGAACAGGAGGTTAAAGGTGCTGATTCTCCAAGGAGGGAGATTGCTAGTAAAGCGGCTGGAATGGCGAACCCGAGCACAGGGAGATGAGAAATGAGGTGCGTTTTAGAAACCTTTCCCGATCACACGGTGTACCATCTTCTGGGTTTCTCATGCATGTTTTCGAAGTAGGAAGATGCCCTTGAACCTGGAGATTTGGGACCCATGGGATGGGAACCACGCAGTATTACTTTAAAGGGTCTGCGTTTGCTCACCCAACCTCACCAAACCTCTCAGCCCCAAGAGTGTCCACCCTTATGTCTCAATCAGCTGTGGGTCTAGATATGGTCAATCCAGGTGGCATCACAGCCCCTGAACGAATGTAGTAAGAATTTCTCTATCTTTCACTGTCTTTGTTTCACGGGTTTTTAAAAGTGATTGATTTTTATAAAGGGGTTTAGCTGCTTTTCACTGCTGTGTTTATGCCGCTTTACACCCACTTGACTCACTTACAGAGAGATATCAATACATCGGTTGTAAGATTCTTACTAGTCAGATATATTCTTGGGCGGTGAATAGGGGGTGTTGAGTCCAGTTCACTGAGCAAGGAGTAGGTCGTGTCTATTACATATTGGGTTTATGGAACGGTCTCTGAGCTAATTTGAAACCCTTCTTTTAGGCATCACCCCACCTCACCTTTCCCGTTAAGCAGCCATAGTGTGTTTTCTAAACGTGTGACTCTGTTCTGTTTTGTAATTCAGTTCAAGGGTAGCGGTTTTTACATTCCCTCTATAAGTGATATCTTAGGATAAGTGTCTTTTTCTGTGTGACTTATTTCACTTAGAATCGTCGTACCTAAATCCACTCATCATGCTGCTACTAGCCTTATGACGTTGATTTCATGGCTGAGTGATATTCCATTGTACATAAGGACCACAACTTCTTTATCCATTTTTCTCTTTCCTGGGATATTTAAGGTGTAACGAAGTGGAGGTTCTTGTCAACAGAGCAGCCCTAAACTTTGGGGTGCCTGGGTCTTGCTGATTTGTAGTTTTCGCAATTTATACGCCCATGAGTGGAAGTGCCCTATGCTCTCTAAGCTGAGTTTTTTCGATGTTTCAGGACACACCGTACACTTCTCCAGAGGGGCTGTTGGCAATTTACATCCCGCCCATCAGCGTAGCAAGGCTCCCGTTTCTCCATGGCCTGTCCTGCATTTCTGGGTTTGACACTTTATTCAGCATGGCCCTTTTGACCGATGGGAAGCGAGACTTCTTTGTAGCGCTGATTTGCCTTTCCAGGTTGCTTGGTTGGCCAAAAAGGGCGTATGCGTTTTTTCCTGAATATATTCAGGAAAAAACGCATACGCCCTTTTTGGCCAAGGGCATCATTGTCGAGGTTTTGCCGCTTTTCCCGTGCTTTAAAGGCGATTCGAATCTACCTCCTGAAATCTGTTTCCTGCAATTCTGCCTTGCTTTCAAATCCTCTTCGTTGCCTGCCGTCAATATATTTGTGGACGAGAGTTATCATTTATAACTCTGCAGGTTTGTGAATTGCAGTGCCCCTGAGCTCCATTTTTCAACTCGCTTTCTTGGGAGCTGGCCGCAAAAGCGCAGGATTGCTTCAGGCCCTATTCTGGTCCCGGGCGGCAGGCTGAGCCTGTGGTTAATTCTTCTTCCTGATGGGAAAATAGAGTGACCTGTGCCTGTCCCAACACCTAGAGCTAGTGTCTCATTGGTTCCCCCTCTTCCCGTTCATCCTCAGGACAAATTGCAACCTGTACGGAACAGGAGGTTAAAGGTGCTGATTCTCCAAGGAGGGAGATTGCTAGTAAAGCGGCTGGAATGGCGAACCCGAGCACAGGGAGATGAGAAATGAGGTGCGTTTTAGAAACCTTTCCCGATCACACGGTGTACCATCTTCTGGGTTTCTCATGCATGTTTTCGAAGTAGGAAGATGCCCTTGAACCTGGAGATTTGGGACCCATGGGATGGGAACCACGCAGTATTACTTTAAAGGGTCTGCGTTTGCTCACCCAACCTCACCAAACCTCTCAGCCCCAAGAGTGTCCACCCTTATGTCTCAATCAGCTGTGGGTCTAGATATGGTCAATCCAGGTGGCATCACAGCCCCTGAACGAATGTAGTAAGAATTTCTCTATCTTTCACTGTCTTTGTTTCACGGGTTTTTAAAAGTGATTGATTTTTATAAAGGGGTTTAGCTGCTTTTCACTGCTGTGTTTATGCCGCTTTACACCCACTTGACTCACTTACAGAGAGATATCAATACATCGGTTGTAAGATTCTTACTAGTCAGATATATTCTTGGGCGGTGAATAGGGGGTGTTGAGTCCAGTTCACTGAGCAAGGAGTAGGTCGTGTCTATTACATATTGGGTTTATGGAACGGTCTCTGAGCTAATTTGAAACCCTTCTTTTAGGCATCACCCCACCTCACCTTTCCCGTTAAGCAGCCATAGTGTGTTTTCTAAACGTGTGACTCTGTTCTGTTTTGTAATTCAGTTCAAGGGTAGCGGTTTTTACATTCCCTCTATAAGTGATATCTTAGGATAAGTGTCTTTTTCTGTGTGACTTATTTCACTTAGAATCGTCGTACCTAAATCCACTCATCATGCTGCTACTAGCCTTATGACGTTGATTTCATGGCTGAGTGATATTCCATTGTACATAAGGACCACAACTTCTTTATCCATTTTTCTCTTTCCTGGGATATTTAAGGTGTAACGAAGTGGAGGTTCTTGTCAACAGAGCAGCCCTAAACTTTGGGGTGCCTGGGTCTTGCTGATTTGTAGTTTTCCCAATTTATACGCCCATGAGTGGAAGTGCCCTATGCTCTCTAAGCTGAGTTTTTTCGATGTTTCAGGACACACCGTACACTTCTCCAGAGGGGCTGTTGGCAATTTACATCCCGCCCATCAGCGTAGCAAGGCTCCCGTTTCTCCATGGCCTGTCCTGCATTTCTGGGTTTGACACTTTATTCAGCATGGCCCTTTTGACCGATGGGAAGCGAGACTTCTTTGTAGCGCTGATTTGCCTTTCCAGGTTGCTTGGTTGGCCAAAAAGGGCGTATGCGTTTTTTCCTGAATATATTCAGGAAAAAACGCATACGCCCTTTTTGGCCAAGGGCATCATTGTCGAGGTTTTGCCGCTTTTCCCGTGCTTTAAAGGCGATTCGAATCTACCTCCTGAAATCTGTTTCCTGCAATTCTGCCTTGCTTTCAAATCCTCTTCGTTGTCTGCCGTCAATATATTTGTGGACGAGAGTTATCATTTATAACTCTGCAGGTTTGTGAATTGCAGTGCCCCTGAGCTCCATTTTTCAACTCGCTTTCTTGGGAGCTGGCCGCAAAAGCGCAGGATTGCTTCAGGCCCTATTCTGGTCCCGGGCGGCAGGCTGAGCCTGTGGTTAATTCTTCTTCCTGATGGGAAAATAGAGTGACCTGTGCCTGTCCCAACACCTAGAGCTAGTGTCTCATTGGTTCCCCCTCTTCCCGTTCATCCTCAGGACAAATTGCAACCTGTACGGAACAGGAGGTTAAAGGTGCTGATTCTCCAAGGAGGGAGATTGCTAGTAAAGCGGCTGGAATGGCGAACCCGAGCACAGGGAGATGAGAAATGAGGTGCGTTTTAGAAACCTTTCCCGATCACACGGTGTACCATCTTCTGGGTTTCTCATGCATGTTTTCGAAGTAGGAAGATGCCCTTGAACCTGGAGATTTGGGACCCATGGGATGGGAACCACGCAGTATTACTTTAAAGGGTCTGCGTTTGCTCACCCAACCTCACCAAACCTCTCAGCCCCAAGAGTGTCCACCCTTATGTCTCAATCAGCTGTGGGTCTAGATATGGTCAATCCAGGTGGCATCACAGCCCCTGAACGAATGTAGTAAGAATTTCTCTATCTTTCACTGTCTTTGTTTCACGGGTTTTTAAAAGTGATTGATTTTTATAAAGGGGTTTAGCTGCTTTTCACTGCTGTGTTTATGCCGCTTTACACCCACTTGACTCACTTACAGAGAGATATCAATACATCGGTTGTAAGATTCTTACTAGTCAGATATATTCTTGGGCGGTGAATAGGGGGTGTTGAGTCCAGTTCACTGAGCAAGGAGTAGGTCGTGTCTATTACCTATTGGGTTTATGGAACGGTCTCTGAGCTAATTTGAAACCCTTCTTTTAGGCATCACCCCACCTCACCTTTCCCGTTAAGCAGCCATAGTGTGTTTTCTAAACGTGTGACTCTGTTCTGTTTTGTAATTCAGTTCAAGGGTAGCGGTTTTTACATTCCCTCTATAAGTGATATCTTAGGATAAGTGTCTTTTTCTGTGTGACTTATTTCACTTAGAATCGTCGTACCTAAATCCACTCATCATGCTGCTACTAGCCTTATGACGTTGATTTCATGGCTGAGTGATATTCCATTGTACATAAGGACCACAACTTCTTTATCCATTTTTCTCTTTCCTGGGATATTTAAGGTGTAACGAAGTGGAGGTTCTTGTCAACAGAGCAGCCCTAAACTTTGGGGTGCCTGGGTCTTGCTGATTTGTAGTTTTCCCAATTTATACGCCCATGAGTGGAAGTGCCCTATGCTCTCTAAGCTGAGTTTTTTCGATGTTTCAGGACACACCGTACACTTCTCCAGAGGGGCTGTTGGCAATTTACATCCCGCCCATCAGCGTAGCAAGGCTCCCGTTTCTCCATGGCCTGTCCTGCATTTCTGGGTTTGACACTTTATTCAGCATGGCCCTTTTGACCGATGGGAAGCGAGACTTCTTTGTAGCGCTGATTTGCCTTTCCAGGTTGCTTGGTTGGCCAAAAAGGGCGTATGCGTTTTTTCCTGAATATATTCAGGAAAAAACGCATACGCCCTTTTTGGCCAAGGGCATCATTGTCGAGGTTTTGCCGCTTTTCCCGTGCTTTAAAGGCGATTCGAATCTACCTCCTGAAATCTGTTTCCTGCAATTCTGCCTTGCTTTCAAATCCTCTTCGTTGTCTGCCGTCAATATATTTGTGGACGAGCGTTATCATTTATAACTCTGCAGGTTTGTGAATTGCAGTGCCCCTGAGCTCCATTTTTCAACTCGCTTTCTTGGGAGCTGGCCGCAAAAGCGCAGGATTGCTTCAGGCCCTATTCTGGTCCCGGGCGGCAGGCTGAGCCTGTGGTTAATTCTTCTTCCTGATGGGAAAATAGAGTGACCTGTGCCTGTCCCAACACCTAGAGCTAGTGTCTCATTGGTTCCCCCTCTTCCCGTTCATCCTCAGGACAAATTGCAACCTGTACGGAACAGGAGGTTAAAGGTGCTGATTCTCCAAGGAGGGAGATTGCTAGTAAAGCGGCTGGAATGGCGAACCCGAGCACAGGGAGATGAGAAATGAGGTGCGTTTTAGAAACCTTTCCCGATCACACGGTGTACCATCTTCTGGGTTTCTCATGCATGTTTTCGAAGTAGGAAGATGCCCTTGAACCTGGAGATTTGGGACCCATGGGATGGGAACCACGCAGTATTACTTTAAAGGGTCTGCGTTTGCTCACCCAACCTCACCAAACCTCTCAGCCCCAAGAGTGTCCACCCTTATGTCTCAATCAGCTGTGGGTCTAGATATGGTCAATCCAGGTGGCATCACAGCCCCTGAACGAATGTAGTAAGAATTTCTCTATCTTTCACTGTCTTTGTTTCACGGGTTTTTAAAAGTGATTGATTTTTATAAAGGGGTTTAGCTGCTTTTCACTGCTGTGTTTATGCCGCTTTACACCCACTTGACTCACTTACAGAGAGATATCAATACATCGGTTGTAAGATTCTTACTAGTCAGATATATTCTTGGGCGGTGAATAGGGGGTGTTGAGTCCAGTTCACTGAGCAAGGAGTAGGTCGTGTCTATTACCTATTGGGTTTATGGAACGGTCTCTGAGCTAATTTGAAACCCTTCTTTTAGGCATCACCCCACCTCACCTTTCCCGTTAAGCAGCCATAGTGTGTTTTCTAAACGTGTGACTCTGTTCTGTTTTGTAATTCAGTTCAAGGGTAGCGGTTTTTACATTCCCTCTATAAGTGATATCTTAGGATAAGTGTCTTTTTCTGTGTGACTTATTTCACTTAGAATCGTCGTACCTAAATCCACTCATCATGCTGCTACTAGCCTTATGACGTTGATTTCATGGCTGAGTGATATTCCATTGTACATAAGGACCACAACTTCTTTATCCATTTTTCTCTTTCCTGGGATATTTAAGGTGTAACGAAGTGGAGGTTCTTGTCAACAGAGCAGCCCTAAACTTTGGGGTGCCTGGGTCTTGCTGATTTGTAGTTTTCCCAATTTATACGCCCATGAGTGGAAGTGCCCTATGCTCTCTAAGCTGAGTTTTTTCGATGTTTCAGGACACACCGTACACTTCTCCAGAGGGGCTGTTGGCAATTTACATCCCGCCCATCAGCGTAGCAAGGCTCCCGTTTCTCCATGGCCTGTCCTGCATTTCTGGGTTTGACACTTTATTCAGCATGGCCCTTTTGACCGATGGGAAGCGAGACTTCTTTGTAGCGCTGATTTGCCTTTCCAGGTTGCTTGGTTGGCCAAAAAGGGCGTATGCGTTTTTTCCTGAATATATTCAGGAAAAAACGCATACGCCCTTTTTGGCCAAGGGCATCATTGTCGAGGTTTTGCCGCTTTTCCCGTGCTTTAAAGGCGATTCGAATCTACCTCCTGAAATCTGTTTCCTGCAATTCTGCCTTGCTTTCAAATCCTCTTCGTTGTCTGCCGTCAATATATTTGTGGACGAGAGTTATCATTTATAACTCTGCAGGTTTGTGAATTGCAGTGCCCCTGAGCTCCATTTTTCAACTCGCTTTCTTGGGAGCTGGCCGCAAAAGCGCAGGATTGCTTCAGGCCCTATTCTGGTCCCGGGCGGCAGGCTGAGCCTGTGGTTAATTCTTCTTCCTGATGGGAAAATAGAGTGACCTGTGCCTGTCCCAACACCTAGAGCTAGTGTCTCATTGGTTCCCCCTCTTCCCGTTCATCCTCAGGACAAATTGCAACCTGTACGGAACAGGAGGTTAAAGGTGCTGATTCTCCAAGGAGGGAGATTGCTAGTAAAGCGGCTGGAATGGCGAACCCGAGCACAGGGAGATGAGAAATGAGGTGCGTTTTAGAAACCTTTCCCGATCACACGGTGTACCATCTTCTGGGTTTCTCATGCATGTTTTCGAAGTAGGAAGATGCCCTTGAACCTGGAGATTTGGGACCCATGGGATGGGAACCACGCAGTATTACTTTAAAGGGTCTGCGTTTGCTCACCCAACCTCACCAAACCTCTCAGCCCCAAGAGTGTCCACCCTTATGTCTCAATCAGCTGTGGGTCTAGATATGGTCAATCCAGGTGGCATCA
Organism: Balaenoptera borealis; assembly: GCF_965194805.1. NCBI lineage: Eukaryota > Metazoa > Chordata > Mammalia > Artiodactyla > Balaenopteridae > Balaenoptera > Balaenoptera borealis. The sequence continues at coordinate 34,079,280 of NC_138864.1, forward strand.
CAGCCCCTGAACGAATGTAGTAAGAATTTCTCTATCTTTCACTGTCTTTGTTTCACGGGTTTTTAAAAGTGATTGATTTTTATAAAGGGGTTTAGCTGCTTTTCACTGCTGTGTTTATGCCGCTTTACACCCACTTGACTCACTTACAGAGAGATATCAATACATCGGTTGTAAGATTCTTACTAGTCAGATATATTCTTGGGCGGTGAATAGGGGGTGTTGAGTCCAGTTCACTGAGCAAGGAGTAGGTCGTGTCTATTACCTATTGGGTTTATGGAACGGTCTCTGAGCTAATTTGAAACCCTTCTTTTATGCATCACCCCACCTCACCTTTCCCGTTAAGCAGCCATAGTGTGTTTTCTAAACGTGTGACTCTGTTCTGTTTTGTAATTCAGTTCAAGGGTAGCGGTTTTTACATTCCCTCTATAAGTGATATCTTAGGATAAGTGTCTTTTTCTGTGTGACTTATTTCACTTAGAATCGTCGTACCTAAATCCACTCATCATGCTGCTACTAGCCTTATGACGTTGATTTCATGGCTGAGTGATATTCCATTGTACATAAGGACCACAACTTCTTTATCCATTTTTCTCTTTCCTGGGATATTTAAGGTGTAACGAAGTGGAGGTTCTTGTCAACAGAGCAGCCCTAAACTTTGGGGTGCCTGTGTCTTGCTGATTTTTAGTTTTCCCAATTTATACGCCCATGAGTGGAAGTGCCCTATGCTCTCTAAGCTGAGTTTTTTCGATGTTTCAGGACACACCGTACACTTCTCCAGAGGGGCTGTTGGCAATTTACATCCCGCCCATCAGCGTAGCAAGGCTCCCGTTTCTCCATGGCCTGTCCTGCATTTCTGGGTTTGACACTTTATTCAGCATGGCCCTTTTGACCGATGGGAAGCGAGACTTCTTTGTAGCGCTGATTTGCCTTTCCAGGTTGCTTGGTTGGCCAAAAAGGGCGTATGCGTTTTTTCCTGAATATATTCAGGAAAAAACGCATACGCCCTTTTTGGCCAAGGGCATCATTGTCGAGGTTTTGCCGCTTTTCCCGTGCTTTAAAGGCGATTCGAATCTACCTCCTGAAATCTGTTTCCTGCAATTCTGCCTTGCTTTCAAATCCTCTTCGTTGCCTGCCGTCAATATATTTGTGGACGAGAGTTATCATTTATAACTCTGCAGGTTTGTGAATTGCAGTGCCCCTGAGCTCCATTTTTCAACTCGCTTTCTTGGGAGCTGGCCGCAAAAGCGCAGGATTGCTTCAGGCCCTATTCTGGTCCCGGGCGGCAGGCTGAGCCTGTGGTTAATTCTTCTTCCTGATGGGAAAATAGAGTGACCTGTGCCTGTCCCAACACCTAGAGCTAGTGTCTCATTGGTTCCCCCTCTTCCCGTTCATCCTCAGGACAAATTGCAACCTGTACGGAACAGGAGGTTAAAGGTGCTGATTCTCCAAGGAGGGAGATTGCTAGTAAAGCGGCTGGAATGGCGAACCCGAGCACAGGGAGATGAGAAATGAGGTGCGTTTTAGAAACCTTTCCCGATCACACGGTGTACCATCTTCTGGGTTTCTCATGCATGTTTTCGAAGTAGGAAGATGCCCTTGAACCTGGAGATTTGGGACCCATGGGATGGGAACCACGCAGTATTACTTTAAAGGGTCTGCGTTTGCTCACCCAACCTCACCAAACCTCTCAGCCCCAAGAGTGTCCACCCTTATGTCTCAATCAGCTGTGGGTCTAGATATGGTCAATCCAGGTGGCATCACAGCCCCTGAACGAATGTAGTAAGAATTTCTCTATCTTTCACTGTCTTTGTTTCACGGGTTTTTAAAAGTGATTGATTTTTATAAAGGGGTTTAGCTGCTTTTCACTGCTGTGTTTATGCCGCTTTACACCCACTTGACTCACTTACAGAGAGATATCAATACATAGGTTTTAAGATTCTTACTAGTCAGATATATTCTTGGGCGGTGAATAGGGGGTGTTGAGTCCAGTTCACTGAGCAAGGAGTAGGTCGTGTCTATTACATATTGGGTTTATGGAACGGTCTCTGAGCTAATTTGAAACCCTTCTTTTATGCATCACCCCACCTCACCTTTCCCGTTAAGCAGCCATAGTGTGTTTTCTAAACGTGTGACTCTGTTCTGTTTTGTAATTCAGTTCAAGGGTAGCGGTTTTTACATTCCCTCTATAAGTGATATCTTAGGATAAGTGTCTTTTTCTGTGTGACTTATTTCACTTAGAATCGTCGTACCTAAATCCACTCATCATGCTGCTACTAGCCTTATGACGTTGATTTCATGGCTGAGTGATATTCCATTGTACATAAGGACCACAACTTCTTTATCCATTTTTCTCTTTCCTGGGATATTTAAGGTGTAACGAAGTGGAGGTTCTTGTCAACAAAGCAGCCCTAAACTTTGGGGTGCCTGGGTCTTGCTGATTTGTAGTTTTCCCAATTTATACGCCCATGAGTGGAAGTGCCCTATGCTCTCTAAGCTGAGTTTTTTCGATGTTTCAGGACACACCGTACACTTCTCCAGAGGGGCTGTTGGCAATTTACATCCCGCCCATCAGCGTAGCAAGGCTCCCGTTTCTCCATGGCCTGTCCTGCATTTCTGGGTTTGACACTTTATTCAGCATGGCCCTTTTGACCGATGGGAAGCGAGACTTCTTTGTAGCGCTGATTTGCCTTTCCAGGTTGCTTGGTTGGCCAAAAAGGGCGTATGCGTTTTTTCCTGAATATATTCAGGAAAAAACGCATACGCCCTTTTTGGCCAAGGGCATCATTGTCGAGGTTTTGCCGCTTTTCCCGTGCTTTAAAGGCGATTCGAATCTACCTCCTGAAATCTGTTTCCTGCAATTCTGCCTTGCTTTCAAATCCTCTTCGTTGTCTGCCGTCAATATATTTGTGGACGAGAGTTATCATTTATAACTCTGCAGGTTTGTGAATTGCAGTGCCCCTGAGCTCCATTTTTCAACTCGCTTTCTTGGGAGCTGGCCGCAAAAGCGCAGGATTGCTTCAGGCCCTATTCTGGTCCCGGGCGGCAGGCTGAGCCTGTGGTTAATTCTTCTTCCTGATGGGAAAATAGAGTGACCTGTGCCTGTCCCAACACCTAGAGCTAGTGTCTCATTGGTTCCCCCTCTTCCCGTTCATCCTCAGGACAAATTGCAACCTGTACGGAACAGGAGGTTAAAGGTGCTGATTCTCCAAGGAGGGAGATTGCTAGTAAAGCGGCTGGAATGGCGAACCCGAGCACAGGGAGATGAGAAATGAGGTGCGTTTTAGAAACCTTTCCCGATCACACGGTGTACCATCTTCTGGGTTTCTCATGCATGTTTTCGAAGTAGGAAGATGCCCTTGAACCTGGAGATTTGGGACCCATGGGATGGGAACCACGCAGTATTACTTTAAAGGGTCTGCGTTTGCTCACCCAACCTCACCAAACCTCTCAGCCCCAAGAGTGTCCACCCTTATGTCTCAATCAGCTGTGGGTCTAGATATGGTCAATCCAGGTGGCATCACAGCCCCTGAACGAATGTAGTAAGAATTTCTCTATCTTTCACTGTCTTTGTTTCACGGGTTTTTAAAAGTGATTGATTTTTATAAAGGGGTTTAGCTGCTTTTCACTGCTGTGTTTATGCCGCTTTACACCCACTTGACTCACTTACAGAGAGATATCAATACATCGGTTGTAAGATTCTTACTAGTCAGATATATTCTTGGGCGGTGAATAGGGGGTGTTGAGTCCAGTTCACTGAGCAAGGAGTAGGTCGTGTCTATTACCTATTGGGTTTATGGAACGGTCTCTGAGCTAATTTGAAACCCTTCTTTTAGGCATCACCCCACCTCACCTTTCCCGTTAAGCAGCCATAGTGTGTTTTCTAAACGTGTGACTCTGTTCTGTTTTGTAATTCAGTTCAAGGGTAGCGGTTTTTACATTCCCTCTATAAGTGATATCTTAGGATAAGTGTCTTTTTCTGTGTGACTTATTTCACTTAGAATCGTCGTACCTAAATCCACTCATCATGCTGCTACTAGCCTTATGACGTTGATTTCATGGCTGAGTGATATTCCATTGTACATAAGGACCACAACTTCTTTATCCATTTTTCTCTTTCCTGGGATATTTAAGGTGTAACGAAGTGGAGGTTCTTGTCAACAGAGCAGCCCTAAACTTTGGGGTGCCTGGGTCTTGCTGATTTGTAGTTTTCCCAATTTATACGCCCATGAGTGGAAGTGCCCTATGCTCTCTAAGCTGAGTTTTTTCGATGTTTCAGGACACACCGTACACTTCTCCAGAGGGGCTGTTGGCAATTTACATCCCGCCCATCAGCGTAGCAAGGCTCCCGTTTCTCCATGGCCTGTCCTGCATTTCTGGGTTTGACACTTTATTCAGCATGGCCCTTTTGACCGATGGGAAGCGAGACTTCTTTGTAGCGCTGATTTGCCTTTCCAGGTTGCTTGGTTGGCCAAAAAGGGCGTATGCGTTTTTTCCTGAATATATTCAGGAAAAAACGCATACGCCCTTTTTGGCCAAGGGCATCATTGTCGAGGTTTTGCCGCTTTTCCCGTGCTTTAAAGGCGATTCGAATCTACCTCCTGAAATCTGTTTCCTGCAATTCTGCCTTGCTTTCAAATCCTCTTCGTTGTCTGCCGTCAATATATTTGTGGACGAGAGTTATCATTTATAACTCTGCAGGTTTGTGAATTGCAGTGCCCCTGAGCTCCATTTTTCAACTCGCTTTCTTGGGAGCTGGCCGCAAAAGCGCAGGATTGCTTCAGGCCCTATTCTGGTCCCGGGCGGCAGGCTGAGCCTGTGGTTAATTCTTCTTCCTGATGGGAAAATAGAGTGACCTGTGCCTGTCCCAACACCTAGAGCTAGTGTCTCATTGGTTCCCCCTCTTCCCGTTCATCCTCAGGACAAATTGCAACCTGTACGGAACAGGAGGTTAAAGGTGCTGATTCTCCAAGGAGGGAGATTGCTAGTAAAGCGGCTGGAATGGCGAACCCGAGCACAGGGAGATGAGAAATGAGGTGCGTTTTAGAAACCTTTCCCGATCACACGGTGTACCATCTTCTGGGTTTCTCATGCATGTTTTCGAAGTAGGAAGATGCCCTTGAACCTGGAGATTTGGGACCCATGGGATGGGAACCACGCAGTATTACTTTAAAGGGTCTGCGTTTGCTCACCCAACCTCACCAAACCTCTCAGCCCCAAGAGTGTCCACCCTTATGTCTCAATCAGCTGTGGGTCTAGATATGGTCAATCCAGGTGGCATCACAGCCCCTGAACGAATGTAGTAAGAATTTCTCTATCTTTCACTGTCTTTGTTTCACGGGTTTTTAAAAGTGATTGATTTTTATAAAGGGGTTTAGCTGCTTTTCACTGCTGTGTTTATGCCGCTTTACACCCACTTGACTCACTTACAGAGAGATATCAATACATCGGTTGTAAGATTCTTACTAGTCAGATATATTCTTGGGCGGTGAATAGGGGGTGTTGAGTCCAGTTCACTGAGCAAGGAGTAGGTCGTGTCTATTACCTATTGGGTTTATGGAACGGTCTCTGAGCTAATTTGAAACCCTTCTTTTAGGCATCACCCCACCTCACCTTTCCCGTTAAGCAGCCATAGTGTGTTTTCTAAACGTGTGACTCTGTTCTGTTTTGTAATTCAGTTCAAGGGTAGCGGTTTTTACATTCCCTCTATAAGTGATATCTTAGGATAAGTGTCTTTTTCTGTGTGACTTATTTCACTTAGAATCGTCGTACCTAAATCCACTCATCATGCTGCTACTAGCCTTATGACGTTGATTTCATGGCTGAGTGATATTCCATTGTACATAAGGACCACAACTTCTTTATCCATTTTTCTCTTTCCTGGGATATTTAAGGTGTAACGAAGTGGAGGTTCTTGTCAACAGAGCAGCCCTAAACTTTGGGGTGCCTGGGTCTTGCTGATTTGTAGTTTTCCCAATTTATACGCCCATGAGTGGAAGTGCCCTATGCTCTCTAAGCTGAGTTTTTTCGATGTTTCAGGACACACCGTACACTTCTCCAGAGGGGCTGTTGGCAATTTACATCCCGCCCATCAGCGTAGCAAGGCTCCCGTTTCTCCATGGCCTGTCCTGCATTTCTGGGTTTGACACTTTATTCAGCATGGCCCTTTTGACCGATGGGAAGCGAGACTTCTTTGTAGCGCTGATTTGCCTTTCCAGGTTGCTTGGTTGGCCAAAAAGGGCGTATGCGTTTTTTCCTGAATATATTCAGGAAAAAACGCATACGCCCTTTTTGGCCAAGGGCATCATTGTCGAGGTTTTGCCGCTTTTCCCGTGCTTTAAAGGCGATTCGAATCTACCTCCTGAAATCTGTTTCCTGCAATTCTGCCTTGCTTTCAAATCCTCTTCGTTGTCTGCCGTCAATATATTTGTGGACGAGAGTTATCATTTATAACTCTGCAGGTTTGTGAATTGCAGTGCCCCTGAGCTCCATTTTTCAACTCGCTTTCTTGGGAGCTGGCCGCAAAAGCGCAGGATTGCTTCAGGCCCTATTCTGGTCCCGGGCGGCAGGCTGAGCCTGTGGTTAATTCTTCTTCCTGATGGGAAAATAGAGTGACCTGTGCCTGTCCCAACACCTAGAGCTAGTGTCTCATTGGTTCCCCCTCTTCCCGTTCATCCTCAGGACAAATTGCAACCTGTACGGAACAGGAGGTTAAAGGTGCTGATTCTCCAAGGAGGGAGATTGCTAGTAAAGCGGCTGGAATGGCGAACCCGAGCACAGGGAGATGAGAAATGAGGTGCGTTTTAGAAACCTTTCCCGATCACACGGTGTACCATCTTCTGGGTTTCTCATGCATGTTTTCGAAGTAGGAAGATGCCCTTGAACCTGGAGATTTGGGACCCATGGGATGGGAACCACGCAGTATTACTTTAAAGGGTCTGCGTTTGCTCACCCAACCTCACCAAACCTCTCAGCCCCAAGAGTGTCCACCCTTATGTCTCAATCAGCTGTGGGTCTAGATATGGTCAATCCAGGTGGCATCACAGCCCCTGAACGAATGTAGTAAGAATTTCTCTATCTTTCACTGTCTTTGTTTCACGGGTTTTTAAAAGTGATTGATTTTTATAAAGGGGTTTAGCTGCTTTTCACTGCTGTGTTTATGCCGCTTTACACCCACTTGACTCACTTACAGAGAGATATCAATACATCGGTTGTAAGATTCTTACTAGTCAGATATATTCTTGGGCGGTGAATAGGGGGTGTTGAGTCCAGTTCACTGAGCAAGGAGTAGGTCGTGTCTATTACCTATTGGGTTTATGGAACGGTCTCTGAGCTAATTTGAAACCCTTGTTTTAGGCATCACCCCACCTCACCTTTCCCGTTAAGCAGCCATAGTGTGTTTTCTAAACGTGTGACTCTGTTCTGTTTTGTAATTCAGTTCAAGGGTAGCGGTTTTTACATTCCCTCTATAAGTGATATCTTAGGATAAGTGTCTTTTTCTGTGTGACTTATTTCACTTAGAATCGTCGTACCTAAATCCACTCATCATGCTGCTACTAGCCTTATGACGTTGATTTCATGGCTGAGTGATATTCCATTGTACATAAGGACCACAACTTCTTTATCCATTTTTCTCTTTCCTGGGATATTTAAGGTGTAACGAAGTGGAGGTTCTTGTCAACAGAGCAGCCCTAAACTTTGGGGTGCCTGGGTCTTGCTGATTTGTAGTTTTCCCAATTTATACGCCCATGAGTGGAAGTGCCCTATGCTCTCTAAGCTGAGTTTTTTCGATGTTTCAGGACACACCGTACACTTCTCCAGAGGGGCTGTTGGCAATTTACATCCCGCCCATCAGCGTAGCAAGGCTCCCGTTTCTCCATGGCCTGTCCTGCATTTCTGGGTTTGACACTTTATTCAGCATGGCCCTTTTGACCGATGGGAAGCGAGACTTCTTTGTAGCGCTGATTTGCCTTTCCAGGTTGCTTGGTTGGCCAAAAAGGGCGTATGCGTTTTTTCCTGAATATATTCAGGAAAAAACGCATACGCCCTTTTTGGCCAAGGGCATCATTGTCGAGGTTTTGCCGCTTTTCCCGTGCTTTAAAGGCGATTCGAATCTACCTCCTGAAATCTGTTTCCTGCAATTCTGCCTTGCTTTCAAATCCTCTTCGTTGCCTGCCGTCAATATATTTGTGGACGAGAGTTATCATTTATAACTCTGCAGGTTTGTGAATTGCAGTGCCCCTGAGCTCCATTTTTCAACTCGCTTTCTTGGGAGCTGGCCGCAAAAGTGCAGGATTGCTTCAGGCCCTATTCTGGTCCCGGGCGGCAGGCTGAGCCTGTGGTTAATTCTTCTTCCTGATGGGAAAATAGAGTGACCTGTGCCTGTCCCAACACCTAGAGCTAGTGTCTCATTGGTTCCCCCTCTTCCCGTTCATCCTCAGGACAAATTGCAACCTGTACGGAACAGGAGGTTAAAGGTGCTGATTCTCCAAGGAGGGAGATTGCTAGTAAAGCGGCTGGAATGGCGAACCCGAGCACAGGGAGATGAGAAATGAGGTGCGTTTTAGAAACCTTTCCCGATCACACGGTGTACCATCTTCTGGGTTTCTCATGCATGTTTTCGAAGTAGGAAGATGCCCTTGAACCTGGAGATTTGGGACCCATGGGATGGGAACCACGCAGTATTACTTTAAAGGGTCTGCGTTTGCTCACCCAACCTCACCAAACCTCTCAGCCCCAAGAGTGTCCACCCTTATGTCTCAATCAGCTGTGGGTCTAGATATGGTCAATCCAGGTGGCATCACAGCCCCTGAACGAATGTAGTAAGAATTTCTCTATCTTTCACTGTCTTTGTTTCACGGGTTTTTAAAAGTGATTGATTTTTATAAAGGGGTTTAGCTGCTTTTCACTGCTGTGTTTATGCCGCTTTACACCCACTTGACTCACTTACAGAGAGATATCAATACATCGGTTGTAAGATTCTTACTAGTCAGATATATTCTTGGGCGGTGAATAGGGGGTGTTGAGTCCAGTTCACTGAGCAAGGAGTAGGTCGTGTCTATTACATATTGGGTTTATGGAACGGTCTCTGAGCTAATTTGAAACCCTTGTTTTAGGCATCACCCCACCTCACCTTTCCCGTTAAGCAGCCATAGTGTGTTTTCTAAACGTGTGACTCTGTTCTGTTTTGTAATTCAGTTCAAGGGTAGCGGTTTTTACATTCCCTCTATAAGTGATATCTTAGGATAAGTGTCTTTTTCTGTGTGACTTATTTCACTTAGAATCGTCGTACCTAAATCCACTCATCATGCTGCTACTAGCCTTATGACGTTGATTTCATGGCTGAGTGATATTCCATTGTACATAAGGACCACAACTTCTTTATCCATTTTTCTCTTTCCTGGGATATTTAAGGTGTAACGAAGTGGAGGTTCTTGTCAACAGAGCAGCCCTAAACTTTGGGGTGCCTGTGTCTTGCTGATTTTTAGTTTTCCCAATTTATACGCCCATGAGTGGAAGTGCCCTATGCTCTCTAAGCTGAGTTTTTTCGATGTTTCAGGACACACCGTACACTTCTCCAGAGGGGCTGTTGGCAATTTACATCCCGCCCATCAGCGTAGCAAGGCTCCCGTTTCTCCATGGCCTGTCCTGCATTTCTGGGTTTGACACTTTATTCAGCATGGCCCTTTTGACCGATGGGAAGCGAGACTTCTTTGTAGCGCTGATTTGCCTTTCCAGGTTGCTTGGTTGGCCAAAAAGGGCGTATGCGTTTTTTCCTGAATATATTCAGGAAAAAACGCATACGCCCTTTTTGGCCAAGGGCATCATTGTCGAGGTTTTGCCGCTTTTCCCGTGCTTTAAAGGCGATTCGAATCTACCTCCTGAAATCTGTTTCCTGCAATTCTGCCTTGCTTTCAAATCCTCTTCGTTGCCTGCCGTCAATATATTTGTGGACGAGAGTTATCATTTATAACTCTGCAGGTTTGTGAATTGCAGTGCCCCTGAGCTCCATTTTTCAACTCGCTTTCTTGGGAGCTGGCCGCAAAAGCGCAGGATTGCTTCAGGCCCTATTCTGGTCCCGGGCGGCAGGCTGAGCCTGTGGTTAATTCTTCTTCCTGATGGGAAAATAGAGTGACCTGTGCCTGTCCCAACACCTAGAGCTAGTGTCTCATTGGTTCCCCCTCTTCCCGTTCATCCTCAGGACAAATTGCAACCTGTACGGAACAGGAGGTTAAAGGTGCTGATTCTCCAAGGAGGGAGATTGCTAGTAAAGCGGCTGGAATGGCGAACCCGAGCACAGGGAGATGAGAAATGAGGTGCGTTTTAGAAACCTTTCCCGATCACACGGTGTACCATCTTCTGGGTTTCTCATGCATGTTTTCGAAGTAGGAAGATGCCCTTGAACCTGGAGATTTGGGACCCATGGGATGGGAACCACGCAGTATTACTTTAAAGGGTCTGCGTTTGCTCACCCAACCTCACCAAACCTCTCAGCCCCAAGAGTGTCCACCCTTATGTCTCAATCAGCTGTGGGTCTAGATATGGTCAATCCAGGTGGCATCACAGCCCCTGAACGAATGTAGTAAGAATTTCTCTATCTTTCACTGTCTTTGTTTCACGGGTTTTTAAAAGTGATTGATTTTTATAAAGGGGTTTAGCTGCTTTTCACTGCTGTGTTTATGCCGCTTTACACCCACTTGACTCACTTACAGAGAGATATCAATACATCGGTTGTAAGATTCTTACTAGTCAGATATATTCTTGGGCGGTGAATAGGGGGTGTTGAGTCCAGTTCACTGAGCAAGGAGTAGGTCGTGTCTATTACCTATTGGGTTTATGGAACGGTCTCTGAGCTAATTTGAAACCCTTCTTTTAGGCATCACCCCACCTCACCTTTCCCGTTAAGCAGCCATAGTGTGTTTTCTAAACGTGTGACTCTGTTCTGTTTTGTAATTCAGTTCAAGGGTAGCGGTTTTTACATTCCCTCTATAAGTGATATCTTAGGATAAGTGTCTTTTTCTGTGTGACTTATTTCACTTAGAATCGTCGTACCTAAATCCACTCATCATGCTGCTACTAGCCTTATGACGTTGATTTCATGGCTGAGTGATATTCCATTGTACATAAGGACCACAACTTCTTTATCCATTTTTCTCTTTCCTGGGATATTTAAGGTGTAACGAAGTGGAGGTTCTTGTCAACAGAGCAGCCCTAAACTTTGGGGTGCCTGGGTCTTGCTGATTTGTAGTTTTCCCAATTTATACGCCCATGAGTGGAAGTGCCCTATGCTCTCTAAGCTGAGTTTTTTCGATGTTTCAGGACACACCGTACACTTCTCCAGAGGGGCTGTTGGCAATTTACATCCCGCCCATCAGCGTAGCAAGGCTCCCGTTTCTCCATGGCCTGTCCTGCATTTCTGGGTTTGACACTTTATTCAGCATGGCCCTTTTGACCGATGGGAAGCGAGACTTCTTTGTAGCGCTGATTTGCCTTTCCAGGTTGCTTGGTTGGCCAAAAAGGGCGTATGCGTTTTTTCCTGAATATATTCAGGAAAAAACGCATACGCCCTTTTTGGCCAAGGGCATCATTGTCGAGGTTTTGCCGCTTTTCCCGTGCTTTAAAGGCGATTCGAATCTACCTCCTGAAATCTGTTTCCTGCAATTCTGCCTTGCTTTCAAATCCTCTTCGTTGTCTGCCGTCAATATATTTGTGGACGAGAGTTATCATTTATAACTCTGCAGGTTTGTGAATTGCAGTGCCCCTGAGCTCCATTTTTCAACTCGCTTTCTTGGGAGCTGGCCGCAAAAGCGCAGGATTGCTTCAGGCCCTATTCTGGTCCCGGGCGGCAGGCTGAGCCTGTGGTTAATTCTTCTTCCTGATGGGAAAATAGAGTGACCTGTGCCTGTCCCAACACCTAGAGCTAGTGTCTCATTGGTTCCCCCTCTTCCCGTTCATCCTCAGGACAAATTGCAACCTGTACGGAACAGGAGGTTAAAGGTGCTGATTCTCCAAGGAGGGAGATTGCTAGTAAAGCGGCTGGAATGGCGAACCCGAGCACAGGGAGATGAGAAATGAGGTGCGTTTTAGAAACCTTTCCCGATCACACGGTGTACCATCTTCTGGGTTTCTCATGCATGTTTTCGAAGTAGGAAGATGCCCTTGAACCTGGAGATTTGGGACCCATGGGATGGGAACCACGCAGTATTACTTTAAAGGGTCTGCGTTTGCTCACCCAACCTCACCAAACCTCTCAGCCCCAAGAGTGTCCACCCTTATGTCTCAATCAGCTGTGGGTCTAGATATGGTCAATCCAGGTGGCATCACAGCCCCTGAACGAATGTAGTAAGAATTTCTCTATCTTTCACTGTCTTTGTTTCACGGGTTTTTAAAAGTGATTGATTTTTATAAAGGGGTTTAGCTGCTTTTCACTGCTGTGTTTATGCCGCTTTACACCCACTTGACTCACTTACAGAGAGATATCAATACATCGGTTGTAAGATTCTTACTAGTCAGATATATTCTTGGGCGGTGAATAGGGGGTGTTGAGTCCAGTTCACTGAGCAAGGAGTAGGTCGTGTCTATTACCTATTGGGTTTATGGAACGGTCTCTGAGCTAATTTGAAACCCTTGTTTTAGGCATCACCCCACCTCACCTTTCCCGTTAAGCAGCCATAGTGTGTTTTCTAAACGTGTGACTCTGTTCTGTTTTGTAATTCAGTTCAAGGGTAGCGGTTTTTACATTCCCTCTATAAGTGATATCTTAGGATAAGTGTCTTTTTCTGTGTGACTTATTTCACTTAGAATCGTCGTACCTAAATCCACTCATCATGCTGCTACTAGCCTTATGACGTTGATTTCATGGCTGAGTGATATTCCATTGTACATAAGGACCACAACTTCTTTATCCATTTTTCTCTTTCCTGGGATATTTAAGGTGTAACGAAGTGGAGGTTCTTGTCAACAGAGCAGCCCTAAACTTTGGGGTGCCTGGGTCTTGCTGATTTGTAGTTTTCCCAATTTATACGCCCATGAGTGGAAGTGCCCTATGCTCTCTAAGCTGAGTTTTTTCGATGTTTCAGGACACACCGTACACTTCTCCAGAGGGGCTGTTGGCAATTTACATCCCGCCCATCAGCGTAGCAAGGCTCCCGTTTCTCCATGGCCTGTCCTGCATTTCTGGGTTTGACACTTTATTCAGCATGGCCCTTTTGACCGATGGGAAGCGAGACTTCTTTGTAGCGCTGATTTGCCTTTCCAGGTTGCTTGGTTGGCCAAAAAGGGCGTATGCGTTTTTTCCTGAATATATTCAGGAAAAAACGCATACGCCCTTTTTGGCCAAGGGCATCATTGTCGAGGTTTTGCCGCTTTTCCCGTGCTTTAAAGGCGATTCGAATCTACCTCCTGAAATCTGTTTCCTGCAATTCTGCCTTGCTTTCAAATCCTCTTCGTTGCCTGCCGTCAATATATTTGTGGACGAGAGTTATCATTTATAACTCTGCAGGTTTGTGAATTGCAGTGCCCCTGAGCTCCATTTTTCAACTCGCTTTCTTGGGAGCTGGCCGCAAAAGTGCAGGATTGCTTCAGGCCCTATTCTGGTCCCGGGCGGCAGGCTGAGCCTGTGGTTAATTCTTCTTCCTGATGGGAAAATAGAGTGACCTGTGCCTGTCCCAACACCTAGAGCTAGTGTCTCATTGGTTCCCCCTCTTCCCGTTCATCCTCAGGACAAATTGCAACCTGTACGGAACAGGAGGTTAAAGGTGCTGATTCTCCAAGGAGGGAGATTGCTAGTAAAGCGGCTGGAATGGCGAACCCGAGCACAGGGAGATGAGAAATGAGGTGCGTTTTAGAAACCTTTCCCGATCACACGGTGTACCATCTTCTGGGTTTCTCATGCATGTTTTCGAAGTAGGAAGATGCCCTTGAACCTGGAGATTTGGGACCCATGGGATGGGAACCACGCAGTATTACTTTAAAGGGTCTGCGTTTGCTCACCCAACCTCACCAAACCTCTCAGCCCCAAGAGTGTCCACCCTTATGTCTCAATCAGCTGTGGGTCTAGATATGGTCAATCCAGGTGGCATCACAGCCCCTGAACGAATGTAGTAAGAATTTCTCTATCTTTCACTGTCTTTGTTTCACGGGTTTTTAAAAGTGATTGATTTTTATAAAGGGGTTTAGCTGCTTTTCACTGCTGTGTTTATGCCGCTTTACACCCACTTGACTCACTTACAGAGAGATATCAATACATCGGTTGTAAGATTCTTACTAGTCAGATATATTCTTGGGCGGTGAATAGGGGGTGTTGAGTCCAGTTCACTGAGCAAGGAGTAGGTCGTGTCTATTACATATTGGGTTTATGGAACGGTCTCTGAGCTAATTTGAAACCCTTGTTTTAGGCATCACCCCACCTCACCTTTCCCGTTAAGCAGCCATAGTGTGTTTTCTAAACGTGTGACTCTGTTCTGTTTTGTAATTCAGTTCAAGGGTAGCGGTTTTTACATTCCCTCTATAAGTGATATCTTAGGATAAGTGTCTTTTTCTGTGTGACTTATTTCACTTAGAATCGTCGTACCTAAATCCACTCATCATGCTGCTACTAGCCTTATGACGTTGATTTCATGGCTGAGTGATATTCCATTGTACATAAGGACCACAACTTCTTTATCCATTTTTCTCTTTCCTGGGATATTTAAGGTGTAACGAAGTGGAGGTTCTTGTCAACAGAGCAGCCCTAAACTTTGGGGTGCCTGTGTCTTGCTGATTTTTAGTTTTCCCAATTTATACGCCCATGAGTGGAAGTGCCCTATGCTCTCTAAGCTGAGTTTTTTCGATGTTTCAGGACACACCGTACACTTCTCCAGAGGGGCTGTTGGCAATTTACATCCCGCCCATCAGCGTAGCAAGGCTCCCGTTTCTCCATGGCCTGTCCTGCATTTCTGGGTTTGACACTTTATTCAGCATGGCCCTTTTGACCGATGGGAAGCGAGACTTCTTTGTAGCGCTGATTTGCCTTTCCAGGTTGCTTGGTTGGCCAAAAAGGGCGTATGCGTTTTTTCCTGAATATATTCAGGAAAAAACGCATACGCCCTTTTTGGCCAAGGGCATCATTGTCGAGGTTTTGCCGCTTTTCCCGTGCTTTAAAGGCGATTCGAATCTACCTCCTGAAATCTGTTTCCTGCAATTCTGCCTTGCTTTCAAATCCTCTTCGTTGCCTGCCGTCAATATATTTGTGGACGAGAGTTATCATTTATAACTCTGCAGGTTTGTGAATTGCAGTGCCCCTGAGCTCCATTTTTCAACTCGCTTTCTTGGGAGCTGGCCGCAAAAGCGCAGGATTGCTTCAGGCCCTATTCTGGTCCCGGGCGGCAGGCTGAGCCTGTGGTTAATTCTTCTTCCTGATGGGAAAATAGAGTGACCTGTGCCTGTCCCAACACCTAGAGCTAGTGTCTCATTGGTTCCCCCTCTTCCCGTTCATCCTCAGGACAAATTGCAACCTGTACGGAACAGGAGGTTAAAGGTGCTGATTCTCCAAGGAGGGAGATTGCTAGTAAAGCGGCTGGAATGGCGAACCCGAGCACAGGGAGATGAGAAATGAGGTGCGTTTTAGAAACCTTTCCCGATCACACGGTGTACCATCTTCTGGGTTTCTCATGCATGTTTTCGAAGTAGGAAGATGCCCTTGAACCTGGAGATTTGGGACCCATGGGATGGGAACCACGCAGTATTACTTTAAAGGGTCTGCGTTTGCTCACCCAACCTCACCAAACCTCTCAGCCCCAAGAGTGTCCACCCTTATGTCTCAATCAGCTGTGGGTCTAGATATGGTCAATCCAGGTGGCATCACAGCCCCTGAACGAATGTAGTAAGAATTTCTCTATCTTTCACTGTCTTTGTTTCACGGGTTTTTAAAAGTGATTGATTTTTATAAAGGGGTTTAGCTGCTTTTCACTGCTGTGTTTATGCCGCTTTACACCCACTTGACTCACTTACAGAGAGATATCAATACATCGGTTGTAAGATTCTTACTAGTCAGATATATTCTTGGGCGGTGAATAGGGGGTGTTGAGTCCAGTTCACTGAGCAAGGAGTAGGTCGTGTCTATTACATATTGGGTTTATGGAACGGTCTCTGAGCTAATTTGAAACCCTTCTTTTAGGCATCACCCCACCTCACCTTTCCCGTTAAGCAGCCATAGTGTGTTTTCTAAACGTGTGACTCTGTTCTGTTTTGTAATTCAGTTCAAGGGTAGCGGTTTTTACATTCCCTCTATAAGTGATATCTTAGGATAAGTGTCTTTTTCTGTGTGACTTATTTCACTTAGAATCGTCGTACCTAAATCCACTCATCATGCTGCTACTAGCCTTATGACGTTGATTTCATGGCTGAGTGATATTCCATTGTACATAAGGACCACAACTTCTTTATCCATTTTTCTCTTTCCTGGGATATTTAAGGTGTAACGAAGTGGAGGTTCTTGTCAACAGAGCAGCCCTAAACTTTGGGGTGCCTGGGTCTTGCTGATTTGTAGTTTTCCCAATTTATACGCCCATGAGTGGAAGTGCCCTATGCTCTCTAAGCTGAGTTTTTTCGATGTTTCAGGACACACCGTACACTTCTCCAGAGGGGCTGTTGGCAATTTACATCCCGCCCATCAGCGTAGCAAGGCTCCCGTTTCTCCATGGCCTGTCCTGCATTTCTGGGTTTGACACTTTATTCAGCATGGCCCTTTTGACCGATGGGAAGCGAGACTTCTTTGTAGCGCTGATTTGCCTTTCCAGGTTGCTTGGTTGGCCAAAAAGGGCGTATGCGTTTTTTCCTGAATATATTCAGGAAAAAACGCATACGCCCTTTTTGGCCAAGGGCATCATTGTCGAGGTTTTGCCGCTTTTCCCGTGCTTTAAAGGCGATTCGAATCTACCTCCTGAAATCTGTTTCCTGCAATTCTGCCTTGCTTTCAAATCCTCTTCGTTGCCTTCCCTCAATATATTTGTGGACGAGAGTTATCATTTATAACTCTGCAGGTTTGTGAATTGCAGTGCCCCTGAGCTCCATTTTTCAACTCGCTTTCCTGGGACCTGGACGCAAAAGCGCAGGATTGCTTCAGGCCCTATTCTGGTTCCGGGCGGCAGGCTGAGCCTGTGGTTAATTCTTCTTCCTGATGGGAAAATAGAGTGACCTGTGCCTGTCCCAACACCTAGAGCTAGTGTCTCATTGGTTCCCCCTCTTCCCGTTCATCCTCAGGACAAATTGCAACCTGTACGGAACAGGAGGTTAAAGGTGCTGATTCTCCAAGGAGGGAGATTGCTAGTAAAGCAGCTGGAATGGCGAACCCGAGCCCAAGGAGATGAGAAATGAGGTGCGTTTTAGAAACCTTTCCCGATCACACGGTGTACCATCTTCTGGGTTTCTCATGCATGTTTTCGAAGTGGGAAGATGCCCTTGAACCTGGAGATTTGGGACCCATGGGATGGGAACCACGCAGTATTACTTTAAAGGGTCTACGTTTGCTCACCCAACCTCACGAAACCACTCAGCCCCAAGAGTGTCCACCCTTATGTCTCAATCAGCTGTGGGTCTATATATGGTCAATCCAGGTGGCATCACAGCCCCTGAACGAATTTAGTAAGAATTTCTTTCTCTTTCCCTGTCTTTGTTTCACGGGTTTTTAAAAGTGATTGATTTTTATAAAGGGGTTTAGCTGCTTTTCACTGCTGTGTTTATGCCGCTTTACACCCACTTGACTCACTTACAGAGAGATATCAATACATAGGTTTTGAGATTCTTACTAGTCAGATATATTCTTGGGCGGTGAATAGGGGGTGTTGAGTCCAGTTCACTGAGCAAGGAGTAGGTCGTGTCTATTACATATTGGGTTTATGGAACTGTATCTGAGCTAATTTGAAACCCTTGTTTTATGCATCACCCCACCTCACCTTTCCCGTTAAGCAGCCATAGTGTGTTTTCTAAACGTGTGCCTCTGTTCTGTTTTGTAATTCAGTTCAAGGTCGCAGTTTTTACATTCCCTCTATAAGTGATATCTTATGATAAGTGTCTTTTTCTGTGTGACTTATTTCACTTAGAATCGTCGTACCTAAATCCACTCATCATGCTGCTACTAGACTTATGACGTTGATTTCATGGCTGAGTGATATTCTATTATACATAAGGACTAATACTTCTTTATCCATTTTTTTCTTTCCTGGGATATTTACGTTGTAACAAAGTGGAGGTTCTTGTCAACAGAGCAGCCCTAAACTTTGGGGTGCCAGTGTCTTGCTGATTTTTAGTTTTCCCAATTTATATGCCCATGAGTGGAAGTGCCCTATGCTCTCTAAGCTGAGTTTTTTCGATGTTTCAGGACACACCGTACACTTCTCCAGAGTGGCTGTTGGCAATTTACATCCCGCCCTTCAGCGTAGCAAGGCTCCCGTTTCTCCATGGCCTGTCCTGCATTTCTGATTTTGACACTTTATTCAGCATGGCCCTTTTGACCGATGGGAAGCGAGAGTTCTTTGTAGCGCTAATTTGCCTTTCCAGGTTGCTTGGTTGGCCAAAAAGGGCGTATGCGTTTTTTCCTGAATATATTCAGGAAAAAACGCATACGCCCTTTTTGGCCAAGGGCATCATGGTCGAGGTTTTGCCCCTTTTCCTGTGCTTTAAAGGCGATTCGTATCTACCTCCTGAAATCTGTTTCCTGCAATTCTGCCTTGCTTTCAAATCCTCTTCGTTGCCTTCCCTCAATATATTTGTGGACGAGAGTTATCATTTATAACTCTGCAGGTTTGTGAATTGCAGTGCCCCTGAGCTCCATTTTTCAACTCGCTTTCTTGGGAGCTGGCTGCAAAAGCGCAGGATTGCTTCAGGCTCTATTCTGGTCCCGAGCGGCAGGCTGAGCCTGTGGTTAATTCTTCTTCCTGATGGGAAAATAGAGTGACCTGTGCCTGTCCCAACACCTAGAGCTAGTGTCTCATTGGTTCCCCCTCTTCCCGTTCATCCTCAGGACAAATTGCAACCTGTACGGAACAGGAGGTTAAAGGTGCTGATTCTCCAAGGAGGGAGATTGCTAGTAAAGCAGCTGGAATGGCGAACCCGAGCCCAAGGAGATGAGAAATGAGGTCCCTTTTAGAAACCTTTCCCGATCACACGGTGTACCATCTTCTGGGTTTCTCATGCATGTTTTCGAAGTGGGAAGATGCCCTTGAACCTGGAGATTTGGGACCCATGGGATGGGAACCACGCAGTATTACTTTAAAGGGTCTACGTTTGCTCACCCAACCTCACGAAACCTCTCAGCCCCAAGAGTGTCCACCCTTATGTCTCAATCAGCTGTGGGTCTATATATGGTCAATCCAGGTGGCATCACAGCCCCTGAACGAATTTAGTAAGAATTTCTTTCTCTTTCCCTGTCTTTGTTTCACGGGTTTTTAAAAGTGATTGATTTTTATAAAGGGGTTTAGCTGCTTTTCACTGCTGTGTTTATGCCGCTTTACACCCACTTGACTCACTTTCAGAGAGATATCAATACATAGGTTTTAAGATTCTTACTAGTCAGATATATTCTTGGGCGGTGAATAGGGGGTGTTGAGTCCAGTTCACTGAGCAAGGAGTAGGTCGTGTCCATTACATATTGGGTTTATGGAACGGTATCTGAGCTAATTTGAAACCCTTCTTTTATGCATCACCCCACCTCACCTTTCCCGTTAAGCAGCCATAGTGTGTTTTCTAAACGTGTGACTCTGTTCTCTTTTGTAATTCAGTTCAAGGGTAGCGGTTTTCACATTCCCTCTATAAGTGATATCTTATGATAAGTGTCTTTTTCTGTGTGACTTATTTCACTTAGAATCGTCATACCTAAATCCACTCATCATGCTGCTACTAGACTTATGACGTTGATTTCATGGCTGAGTGATATTCTATTATACATAAGGACTAATACTTCTTTATCCATTTTTTTCTTTCCTGGGATATTTACGTTGTAACAAAGTGGAGGTTCTTGTCAACAGAGCAGCCCTAAACTTTGGGGTGCCTGTGTCTTGCTGATTTTTAGTTTTCCCAATTTATACGCCCATGAGTGGAAGTGTCCTATGCTCTGTAAGCTGAGTTTTTTAGATGTTTCAGGACACACCGTACACTTCTACAGAGTGGCTGTTGGCAATTTACATCCCGCCCATCAGCGTAGCAAGGCTCCCGTTTCTCCATGGCCTGTCCTGCATTTCTGGTTTTGACACTTTATTCAGCATGGCCCTTTTGACCGACGGGAAACGAGCCTTCTTTGTAGCGCTGATTTGCCTTTCCAGGTTGCTTGGTTGGCCAAAAAGGGCGTATGCGTTTTTTCCTGAATATATTCAGGAAAAAACGCATACGCCCTTTTTGGCCAAGGGCATCATGGTCGAGGTTTTGCCCCTTTTCCTGTGCTTTAAAGGCGATTCGTATCTACCTCCTGAAATCTGTTTCCTGCAATTCTGCCTTGCTTTCAAATCCTCTTCGTTGCCTTCCCTCAATATATTTGTGGACGAGAGTTATCATTTATAACTCTGCAGGTTTGTGAATTGCAGTGCCCCTGAGCTCCATTTTTCAACTCGCTTTCTTGGGAGCTGGCTGCAAAAGCGCAGGATTGCTTCAGGCTCTATTCTGGTCCCGAGCGGCAGGCTGAGCCTGTGGTTAATTCTTCTTCCTGATGGGAAAATAGAGTGACCTGTGCCTGTCCCAACACCTAGAGCTAGTGTCTCATTGGTTCCCCCTCTTCCCGTTCATCCTCAGGACAAATTGCAACCTGTACGGAACAGGAGGTTAAAGGTGCTGATTCTCCAAGGAGGGAGATTGCTAGTAAAGCGGCTGGAATGGAGAACCCGAGCACAAGGAGTTGAGAAATGAGGTGCGATTTAGAAACCTTTCCAGATCACACGGTGCACCATCTTCTGGGTTTCTCATGCATGTTTTCGAAGTGGGAAGATGCCCTTGAACCTGGAGATTTGGGACCCATGGGATGGGAACCACGCAGTATTACTTTAAAGGGTCTGCGTTTGCTCACCCAACCTCACGAAACCTCTCAGCCCCAAGAGTGTCCACCCTTATGTCTCAATCAGCTGTGGGTCTATATATGGTCAATCCAGGTGGCATCACAGCCCCTGAATGAAGTTAGTAAGAATTTCTCTCTCTTTCACTGTCTTTGTTTCACGGGTTTTTAAAAGTAATTGGTTTTTATAAAGGGGTTTAGCTGCTTTTCACTGCTGTGTTTATGCCGCTTTACACCCACTTGACTCACTTACAGAGAGATATCAGTACATAGGTTTTAAGATTCTTACTAGTCAGATATATTCTTGGGCGGTGAATAGGGGTTGTTGAGTCCAGTTCACTGAGCAAGGAGTAGGTCGTGTCTATTACATATTGGGTTTATGGAATGTTATCTGAGCTAATTTGAAACCCTTGTTTTATGCATCACCCCACCTCACCTTTCCCGTTAAGCAGCCATAGTGTGTTTTCTAAACGTGTGACTCTGTTCTGTTTTGTAATTCAGTTCAAGCGTAGCGGTTTTTACATTCCCTCTATAAGTGATATCTTATGATAAGTGTCTTTTTCTGTGTGACTTATTTCACTTAGAATCGTCCTACCTAAATCCACTCATCATGCTGCTACTAGCCTTATGACGTTGATTTCATGGCTGAGTGATATTCCATTGTACATAAGGACCACAACTTCTTTATCCATTTTTCTCTTTCCTGGGATATTTAAGGTGTAACGAAGTGGAGGTTCTTGTCAACAGAGCAGCCGTAAACTTTGGGGTGCCTGTGTCTTGCTGATTTTTAGTTTTCCCAATTTATACGCCCATGAGTGGAAGTGCCCTATGCTCTCTAAGCTGAGTTTTTTAGATGTTTCAGGACACACTGTACACTTCTCCAGAGTGGCTGTTGGCAATTTACATCCCGCCCTTCAGCGTAGCAAGGCTCCCGTTTCTCCATGGCCTGTCCTGCATTTCTGGTTTTGATACTTTATTCAGCATGGCCCTTTTGACCGATGGGAAGCGAGACTTCTTTGTAGCGCTGATTTGCCTTTCCAGGTTGCTTGGTTGGCCAAAAAGGGCGTATGCGTTTTTTCCTGAATATATTCAGGAAAAAACGCATACGCCCTTTTTGGCCAAGGGCATCATGGTCGAGGTTTTGCCCCTTTTCCTGTGCTTTAAAGGCGATTCGTATCTACCGCCTGAAATCTGTTTCCTGCAATTCTGCCTTGCTTTCAAATCCTCTTCGTTGCCTTCCCTCAATATATTTGTGGACGAGAGTTATCATTTATAACTCTGCAGGTTTGTGAATTGCAGTGCCCCTGAGCTCCATTTTTCAACTCGCTTTCTTGGGAGCTGGCTGCAAAAGCGCAGGATTGCTTCAGGCTCTATTCTGGTCCCGAGCGGCAGGCTGAGCCTGTGGTTAATTCTTCTTCCTGATGGGAAAATAGAGTGACCTGTGCCTGTCCCAACACCTAGAGCTAGTGTCTCATTGGTTCCCCCTCTTCCCGTTCATCCTCAGGACAAATTGCAACCTGTACGGAACAGGAGGTTAAAGGTGCTGATTCTCCAAGGAGGGAGATTGCTAGTAAAGCAGCTGGAATGGCGAACCCGAGCCCAAGGAGATGAGAAATGAGGTCCCTTTTAGAAACCTTTCCCGATCACACGGTGTACCATCTTCTGGGTTTCTCATGCATGTTTTCGAAGTGGGAAGATGCCCTTGAACCTGGAGATTTGGGACCCATGGGATGGGAACCACGCAGTATTACTTTAAAGGGTCTACGTTTGCTCACCCAACCTCACGAAACCACTCAGCCCCAAGAGTGTCCACCCTTATGTCTCAATCAGCTGTGGGTCTATATATGGTCAATCCAGGTGGCATCACAGCCCCTGAACGAATTTAGTAAGAATTTCTTTCTCTTTCCCTGTCTTTGTTTCACGGGTTTTTAAAAGTGATTGATTTTTATAAAGGGGTTTAGCTGCTTTTCACTGCTGTGTTTATGCCGCTTTACAACCACTTGACTCACTTACAGAGAGATATCAATACATAGGTTTTGAGATTCTTACTAGTCAGATATATTCTTGGGCGGTGAATAGGGGGTGTTGAGTCCAGTTCACTGAGCAAGGAGTAGGTCGTGTCTATTACATATTGGGTTTATGGAACTGTATCTGAGCTAATTTGAAACCCTTGTTTTATGCATCACCCCACCTCACCTTTCCCGTTAAGCAGCCATAGTGTGTTTTCTAAACGTGTGCCTCTGTTCTGTTTTGTAATTCAGTTCAAGGTCGCAGTTTTTACATTCCCTCTATAAGTGATATCTTATGATAAGTGTCTTTTTCTGTGTGACTTATTTCACTTAGAATCGTCGTACCTAAATCCACTCATCATGCTGCTACTAGACTTATGACGTTGATTACATGGCTGAGTGATATTCTATTATACATAAGGACTAATACTTCTTTATCCATTTTTTTCTTTCCTGGGATATTTACGTTGTAACAAAGTGGAGGTTCTTGTCAACAGAGCAGCCCTAAACTTTGGGGTGCCTGTGTCTTGCTGATTTTTAGTTTTCCCAATTTATACGCCCATGAGTGGAAGTGCCCTATGCTCTCTAAGCTGAGTTTTTTCGATGTTTCAGGACACACCGTACACTTCTCCAGAGTGGCTGTTGGCAATTTACATCCCGCCCTTCAGCGTAGCAAGGCTCCCGTTTCTCCATGGCCTGTCCTGCATTTCTGATTTTGACACTTTATTCAGCATGGCCCTTTTGACCGATGGGAAGCGAGAGTTCTTTGTAGCGCTAATTTGCCTTTCCAGGTTGCTTGGTTGGCCAAAAAGGGCGTATGCGTTTTTTCCTGAATATATTCAGGAAAAAACGCATACGCCCTTTTTGGCCAAGGGCATCATGGTCGAGGTTTTGCCCCTTTTCCTGTGCTTTAAAGGCGATTCGTATCTACCTCCTGAAATCTGTTTCCTGCAATTCTGCCTTGCTTTCAAATCCTCTTCGTTGCCTTCCCTCAATATATTTGTGGACGAGAGTTATCATTTATAACTCTGCAGGTTTGTGAATTGCAGTGCCCCTGAGCTCCATTTTTCAACTCGCTTTCTTGGGAGCTGGCTGCAAAAGCGCAGGATTGCTTCAGGCTCTATTCTGGTCCCGAGCGGCAGGCTGAGCCTGTGGTTAATTCTTCTTCCTGATGGGAAAATAGAGTGACCTGTGCCTGTCCCAACACCTAGAGCTAGTGTCTCATTGGTTCCCCCTCTTCCCGTTCATCCTCAGGACAAATTGCAACCTGTACGGAACAGGAGGTTAAAGGTGCTGATTCTCCAAGGAGGGAGATTGCTAGTAAAGCAGCTGGAATGGCGAACCCGAGCCCAAGGAGATGAGAAATGAGGTCCCTTTTAGAAACCTTTCCCGATCACACGGTGTACCATCTTCTGGGTTTCTCATGCATGTTTTCGAAGTGGGAAGATGCCCTTGAACCTGGAGATTTGGGACCCATGGGATGGGAACCACGCAGTATTACTTTAAAGGGTCTACGTTTGCTCACCCAACCTCACGAAACCTCTCAGCCCCAAGAGTGTCCACCCTTATGTCTCAATCAGCTGTGGGTCTATATATGGTCAATCCAGGTGGCATCACAGCCCCTGAACGAATTTAGTAAGAATTTCTTTCTCTTTCCCTGTCTTTGTTTCACGGGTTTTTAAAAGTGATTGATTTTTATAAAGGGGTTTAGCTGCTTTTCACTGCTGTGTTTATGCCGCTTTACACCCACTTGACTCACTTTCAGAGAGATATCAATACATAGGTTTTAAGATTCTTACTAGTCAGATATATTCTTGGGCGGTGAATAGGGGGTGTTGAGTCCAGTTCACTGAGCAAGGAGTAGGTCGTGTCCATTACATTTTGGGTTTATGGAACGGTATCTGAGCTAATTTGAAACCCTTCTTTTATGCATCACCCCACCTCACCTTTCCCGTTAAGCAGCCATAGTGTGTTTTCTAAACGTGTGACTCTGTTCTCTTTTGTAATTCAGTTCAAGGGTAGCGGTTTTCACATTCCCTCTATAAGTGATATCTTATGATAAGTGTCTTTTTCTGTGTGACTTATTTCACTTAGAATCGTCATACCTAAATCCACTCATCATGCTGCTACTAGACTTATGACGTTGATTTCATGGCTGAGTGATATTCTATTATACATAAGGACTAATACTTCTTTATCCATTTTTTTCTTTCCTGGGATATTTACGTTGTAACAAAGTGGAGGTTCTTGTCAACAGAGCAGCCCTAAACTTTGGGGTGCCTGTGTCTTGCTGATTTTTAGTTTTCCCAATTTATACGCCCATGAGTGGAAGTGTCCTATGCTCTGTAAGCTGAGTTTTTTAGATGTTTCAGGACACACCGTACACTTCTACAGAGTGGCTGTTGGCAATTTACATCCCGCCCATCAGCGTAGCAAGGCTCCCGTTTCTCCATGGCCTGTCCTGCATTTCTGGTTTTGACACTTTATTCAGCATGGCCCTTTTGACCGACGGGAAACGAGCCTTCTTTGTAGCGCTGATTTGCCTTTCCAGGTTGCTTGGTTGGCCAAAAAGGGCGTATGCGTTTTTTCCTGAATATATTCAGGAAAAAACGCATACGCCCTTTTTGGCCAAGGGCATCATGGTCGAGGTTTTGCCCCTTTTCCTGTGCTTTAAAGGCGATTCGTATCTACCTCCTGAAATCTGTTTCCTGCAATTCTGCCTTGCTTTCAAATCCTCTTCGTTGCCTTCCCTCAATATATTTGTGGACGAGAGTTATCATTTATAACTCTGCAGGTTTGTGAATTGCAGAGCCCCTGAGCTCCATTTTTCAACTCGCTTTCTTGGGAGCTGGCTGCAAAAGCGCAGGATTGCTTCAGGCTCTATTCTGGTCCCGAGCGGCAGGCTGAGCCTGTGGTTAATTCTTCTTCCTGATGGGAAAATAGAGTGACCTGTGCCTGTCCCAACACCTAGAGCTAGTGTCTCATTGGTTCCCCCTCTTCCCGTTCATCCTCAGGACAAATTGCAACCTGTACGGAACAGGAGGTTAAAGGTGCTGATTCTCCAAGGAGGGAGATTGCTAGTAAAGCGGCTGGAATGGAGAACCCGAGCACAAGGAGTTGAGAAATGAGGTGCGATTTAGAAACCTTTCCCGATCACACGGTGCACCATCTTCTGGGTTTCTCATGCATGTTTTCGAAGTGGGAAGATGCCCTTGAACCTGGAGATTTGGGACCCATGGGATGGGAACAACGCAGTATTACTTTAAAGGGTCTGCGTTTGCTCACCCAACCTCACGAAACCTCTCAGCCCCAAGAGTGTCCACCCTTATGTCTCAATCAGCTGTGGGTCTATATATGGTCAATCCAGGTGGCATCACAGCCCCTGAATGAAGTTAGTTAGAATTTCTCTCTCTTTCACTGTCTTTGTTTCACGGGTTTTTAAAAGTAATTGGTTTTTATAAAGGGGTTTAGCTGCTTTTCACTGCTGTGTTTATGCCGCTTTACACCCACTTGACTCACTTACAGAGAGATATCAGTACATAGGTTTTAAGATTCTTACTAGTCAGATATATTCTTGGGCGGTGAATAGGGGTTGTTGAGTCCAGTTCACTGAGCAAGGAGTAGGTCGTGTCTATTACATATTGGGTTTATGTAATGTTATCTGAGCTAATTTGAAACCCTTGTTTTATGCATCACCCCACCTCACCTTTCCCGTTAAGCAGCCATAGTGTGTTTTCTAAACGTGTGACTCTGTTCTGTTTTGTAATTCAGTTCAAGCGTAGCGGTTTTTACATTCCCTCTATAAGTGATATCTTATGATAAGTGTCTTTTTCTGTGTGACTTATTTCACTTAGAATCGTCCTACCTAAATCCACTCATCATGCTGCTACTAGCCTTATGACGTTGATTTCATGGCTGAGTGATATTCCATTGTACATAAGGACCACAACTTCTTTATCCATTTTTCTCTTTCCTGGGATATTTAAGGTGTAACGAAGTGGAGGTTCTTGTCAACAGAGCAGCCCTAAACTTTGGGGTGCCTGGGTCTTGCTGATTTTTAGTTTTCCCAATTTATACGCCCATGAGTGGAAGTGCCCTATGCTCTCTAAGCTGAGTTTTTTAGATGTTTCAGGACACACTGTACACTTCTCCAGAGTGGCTGTTGGCAATTTACATCCCGCCCTTCAGCGTAGCAAGGCTCCCGTTTCTCCATGGCCTGTCCTGCATTTCTGGTTTTGATACTTTATTCAGCATGGCCCTTTTGACCGATGGGAAGCGAGACTTCTTTGTAGCGCTGATTTGCCTTTCCAGGTTGCTTGGTTGGCCAAAAAGGGCGTATGCGTTTTTTCCTGAATATATTCAGGAAAAAACGCATACGCCCTTTTTGGCCAAGGGCATCATGGTCGAGGTTTTGCCCCTTTTCCTGTGCTTTAAAGGCGATTCGTATCTACCTCCTGAAATCTGTTTCCTGCAATTCTGCCTTGCTTTCAAATCCTCTTCGTTGCCTTCCCTCAATATATTTGTGGACGAGAGTTATCATTTATAACTCTGCAGGTTTGTGAATTGCAGTGCCCCTGAGCTCCATTTTTCAACTCGCTTTCTTGGGAGCTGGCTGCAAAAGCGCAGGATTGCTTCAGGCTCTATTCTGGTCCCGAGCGGCAGGCTGAGCCTGTGGTTAATTCTTCTTCCTGATGGGAAAATAGAGTGACCTGTGCCTGTCCCAACACCTAGAGCT
The DNA here is from genome assembly GCF_965194805.1 of Balaenoptera borealis. Classification (NCBI taxonomy): domain Eukaryota; kingdom Metazoa; phylum Chordata; class Mammalia; order Artiodactyla; family Balaenopteridae; genus Balaenoptera; species Balaenoptera borealis. The sequence continues at coordinate 34,107,037 of NC_138864.1, forward strand.
AGTGTCTCATTGGTTCCCCCTCTTCCCGTTCATCCTCAGGACAAATTGCAACCTGTACGGAACAGGAGGTTAAAGGTGCTGATTCTCCAAGGAGGGAGATTGCTAGTAAAGCGGCTGGAATGGAGAACCCGAGCACAAGGAGTTGAGAAATGAGGTGCGATTTAGAAACCTTTCCCGATCACACGGTGCACCATCTTCTGGGTTTCTCATGCATGTTTTCGAAGTGGGAAGATGCCCTTGAACCTGGAGATTTGGGACCCATGGGATGGGAACCACGCAGTATTACTTTAAAGGGTCTGCGTTTGCTCACCCAACCTCACGAAACCTCTCAGCCCCAAGAGTGTCCACCCTTATGTCTCAATCAGCTGTGGGTCTATATATGGTCAATCCAGGTGGCATCACAGCCCCTGAACGAATTTAGTAAGAATTTCTTTCTCTTTCCCTGTCTTTGTTTCACGGGTTTTTAAAAGTGATTGATTTTTATAAAGGGGTTTAGCTGCTTTTCACTGCTGTGTTTATGCCGCTTTACACCCACTTGACTCACTTACAGAGAGATATCAATACATAGGTTTTGAGATTCTTACTAGTCAGATATATTCTTGGGCGGTTAATAGGGGGTGTTGAGTCCAGTTCACTGAGCAAGGAGTAGGTCGTGTCTATTACATATTGGGTTTATGGAACTGTATCTGAGCTAATTTGAAACCCTTGTTTTATGCATCACCCCACCTCACCTTTCCCGTTAAGCAGCCATAGTGTGTTTTCTAAACGTGTGCCTCTGTTCTGTTTTGTAATTCAGTTCAAGGTCGCAGTTTTTACATTCCTCTATAAGTGATATCTTATGATAAGTGTCTTTTTCTGTGTGACTTATTTCACTTAGAATCGTCGTACCTAAATCCACTCATCATGCTGCTACTAGACTTATGACGTTGATTTCATGGCTGAGTGATATTCTATTATATATAAAGACTAATATTTCTTCATGCATTTTTCTCTTTCCTGGGATATTTAAGGTGTAACGAAGTGGAGGTTCTTGTCAACAGAGCAGCCCTAAACTTTGGGGTGCCTGTGTCTTGCTGATTTTTAGTTTTCCCAATTTATACGCCCATGAGTGGAAGTGCCCTATGCTCTCTAAGCTGAGTTTTTTAGATGTTTCACGACACACCGTACACTTCTCCAAAATGGCTGTTGGCAATTTACATCCCGCCCATCAGCGTAGCAAGGCTCCCGTTTCTCCATGGCCTGTCCTGCATTTCTGGTTTTGATACTTTATTCAGCATGGCCCTTTTGACCGATGGGAAGCGAGACTTCTTTGTAGCGCTGATTTGCCTTTCCAGGTTGCTTGGTTGGCCAAAAAGGGCGTATGCGTTTTTTCCTGAATATATTCAGGAAAAAACGCATACGCCCTTTTTGGCCAAGGGCATCATGGTCGAGGTTTTGCCCCTTTTCCTGTGCTTTAAAGGCGATTCGTATCTACCTCCTGAAATCTGTTTCCTGCAATTCTGCCTTGCTTTCAAATCCTCTTCGTTGCCTTCCCTCAATATATTTGTGGACGAGAGTTATCATTTATAACTCTGCAGGTTTGTGAATTGCAGAGCCCCTGAGCTCCATTTTTCAAATCCCTTTCTTGGGACCTGGCCGCAAAAGCGCAGGATTGCTTCAGGCCCTCTACTGGTCACGGGCGGCAGGCTGAGCCTGTGGTTAATTCTTCTTCCTGATGGGAAAATAGAGTGACCTGTGCCTGTCCCAACACCTAGAGTTAGTGTCTCATTGGTTCCCCCTCTTCCCGTTCATCCTCAGGACAAATTGAAACCTGTATGGAACAGGAGGTTAAAGGTGCTGATTCTCCAAGGAGGGAGATTGCTATTAAAGCGGCTGGAATGGCGAACCCGAGCCCAAGGAGATGAGAAATGAGGTGCGTTTTAGAAACCTTTCCCGATCACATGGTGTACCATCTTCTGGGTTTCTCATGCATGTTTTCGATGAAAGAAGATGCCCTTGAACCTGGAGATTTGGGACCCATGGGATGGGTACCACGCAGTATTACTTTAAAGGGTCTGTGTTTGCTCACCCAACCTCTCCAAACCTCTCAGCCCCAAGAGTGTCCACCCTTATGTCTCAATCAGCTGTGGGTCTAGATATGGTCAATCCAGGTGGCATCACAGCCCCTGAACGAATGTAGTAAGAATTTCTCTCTCTTTAACTGTCTTTGTTTCACAGGTTTTTAAAAGTGATTGATTTTTATAAAGGGGTTTAGCTGCTTTTCACTGCTGTTTATGCCGCTTTACACCCACTTGACTTACTTACAGAGAGATATCAATACATATGTTTTAAGATTCTTACTAGTCAGATATATTCTTGGGCGGTGAATAGGGGGTGTTGAGTCCAGTTCACTGAGCAAGGAGTAGGTCGTGTCTATTACATATTGGGTTTATGGAACGGTATCTGAGCTAATTTGAAACCCTTCTTTTATGCATCACCCCACCTCACCTTTCCCGTTAAGCAGCCATAGTGTGTTTTCTAAACGTGACTCTGTTCTGTTTTGTAATTCAGTTCAAGGGTAGCGGTTTTTACTTTTCCTCTATAAGTGATATCATATGATAAGTCTCTTTTTCTGTGTGACTTATTTCACTTAGAATCGTCGTACCTAAATCCACTCATCATGCTGCTACTAGCCTTATGAAGTTGATTTCATGGCTGAGTGATATTCCGTTGTACATAAGGACCACAACTTCTTTATCCATTTTTCTCTTTCCTGGGATATTTAAGGTGTAACGAAGTGGAGGTTCTTGTCAACAGAGCAGCCCTAAACTTTGGGGTGCCTGGGTCTTGCTGATTTGTAGTTTTCCCAATTTATACGCCCATGAGTGGAAGTGCCCTATGCTCTCTAAGCTGAGTTTTTTCGATGTTTCAGGACACACCGTACACTTCTCCAGAGGGGCTGTTGGCAATTTACATCCCGCCCATCAGCGTAGCAAGGCTCCCGTTTCTCCATGGCCTGTCCTGCATTTCTGGGTTTGACACTTTATTCAGCATGGCCCTTTTGACCGATGGGAAGCGAGACTTCTTTGTAGCGCTGATTTGCCTTTCCAGGTTGCTTGGTTGGCCAAAAAGGGCGTATGCGTTTTTTCCTGAATATATTCAGGAAAAAACGCATACGCCCTTTTTGGCCAAGGGCATCATTGTCGAGGTTTTGCCGCTTTTCCCGTGCTTTAAAGGCGATTCGAATCTACCTCCTGAAATCTGTTTCCTGCAATTCTGCCTTGCTTTCAAATCCTCTTCGTTGTCTGCCGTCAATATATTTGTGGACGAGAGTCATCATTTATAACTCTGCAGGTTTGTGAATTGCAGTGCCCCTGAGCTCCATTTTTCCACTCGCTTTCTTGGGAGCTGGCCGCAAAAGCGCAGGATTGCTTCAGGCCCTATTCTGGTCCCGGGCGGCAGGCTGAGCCTGTGGTTAATTCTTCTTCCTGATGGGAAAATAGAGTGACCTGTGCCTGTCCCAACACCTAGAGCTAGTGTCTCATTGGTTCCCCCTCTTCCCGTTCATCCTCAGTACAAATTGCAACCTGTACGGAACAGGAGGTTAAAGTTGCTGATTCTCCAAGGAGGGAGATTGCTAGTAAAGCGGCTGGAATGGCGAACCCGAGCACAGGGAGATGAGAAATGAGGTGCGTTTTAGAAACCTTTCCCGATCACACGGTGTACCATCTTCTGGGTTTCTCATGCATGTTTTCGAAGTAGGAAGATGCCCTTGAACCTGGAGATTTGGGACCCATGGGATGGGAACCACGCAGTATTACTTTAAAGGGTCTGCGTTTGCTCACCCAACCTCACCAAACCTCTCAGCCCCAAGAGTGTCCACCCTTATGTCTCAATCAGCTGTGGGTCTAGATATGGTCAATCCAGGTGGCATCACAGCCCCTGAACGAATTTAGTAAGAATTTCTCTCTCTTTCACTGTCTTTGTTTCACGGGTTTTTAAAAGTGATTGATTTTTATAAAGGGGTTTAGCTGCTTTTCACTGCTGTGTTTATGCCGCTTTACACCCACTTGACTCACTTACAGAGAGATATCAATACATAGGTTTTAAGATTCTTACTAGTCAGATATATTCTTGGGCGGTGAATAGGGGGTGTTGAGTCCAGTTCACTGAGCAAGGAGTAGGTCGTGTCTATTACATATTGGGTTTATGGAACGGTCTCTGAGCTAATTTGAAACCCTTCTTTTATGCATCACCCCACCTCACCTTTCCCGTTAAGCAGCCATAGTGTGTTTTCTAAACGTGTGACTCTGTTCTGTTTTGTAATTCAGTTCAAGGGTAGCGGTTTTTACATTCCCTCTATAACTGATATCTTATGATAAGTGTCTTTTTCAGTGTGACTTATTTCACTTAGGATCGTCGTACCTAAATCCACTCATCATGCTGCTACTAGCCTTATGACGTTGATTTCATGGCTGAGTGATATTCCATTGTACATAAGGACCACAACTTCTTTATCCATTTTTCTCTTTCCTGGGATATTTAAGGTGTAACGAAGTGGAGGTTCTTGTCAACAGAGCAGCCCTAAACTTTGGGGTGCCTGGGTCTTGCTGATTTGTAGTTTTCCCAATTTATACGCCCATGAGTGGAAGTGCCCTATGCTCTCTAAGCTGAGTTTTTTCGATGTTTCAGGACACACCGTACACTTCTCCAGAGTGGCTGTTGGCAATTTACATCCCGCCCATCAGCGTAGCAAGGCTCCCGTTTCTCCATGGCCTGTCCTGCATTTCTGGGTTTGACACTTTATTCAGCATGGCCCTTTTGACCGATTGGAAGCGAGACTTCTTTGTAGCGCTGATTTGCCTTTCCAGGTTGCTTGGTTGGCCAAAAAGGGCGTATGCGTTTTTTCCTGAATATATTCAGGAAAAAACGCATACGCCCTTTTTGGCCAAGGGAATGATTGTCGAGGTTTTGCCGCTTTTCCCTTGCTTTAAAGGCGATTCGAATCTACCTCCTGAAATCTGTTTCCTGCAATTCTGCCTTGCTTTCAAATCCTCTTCGTTGTCTGCCGTCAATATATTTGTAGACGAGAGTTATCATTTATAACTCTGCAGGTTTGTGAATTGCAGTGCCCCTGAGCTCCATTTTTCCACTCGCTTTCTTGGGAGCTGGCCGCAAAAGCGCAGGATTGCTTCAGGCCCTATTCTGGTCCTGGGCGGCAGGCTGAGCCTGTGGTTAATTCTTCTTCCTGATGGGAAAATAGAGTGACCTGTGCCTGTCCCAACACCTAGAGGTATTGTCTCATTGGTTCCCCCTCTTCCCGTTCATCCTCAGGACAAATTGCAACCTGTACGGAACAGGAGGTTAAAGGTGCTGATTCTCCAAGGAGGGAGATTGCTAGTAAAGCGGCTGGAATGGCGAACCCGAGCACAGGGAGATGAGAAATGAGGTGCGTTTTAGAAACCTTTCCCGATCACACGGTGTACCATCTTCTGGGTTTCTCATGCATGTTTTCGAAGTAGGAAGATGCCCTTGAACCTGGAGATTTGGGACCCATGGGATGGGAACCACGCAGTATTACTTTAAAGGGTCTGCGTTTGCTCACCCAACCTCACCAAACCTCTCAGCCCCAAGAGTGTCCACCCTTATGTCTCAATCAGCTGTGAGTCTAGATATGGTCAATCCAGGTGGCATCACAGCCCCTGAACGAATTTAGTAAGAATTTATCTATCTTTCACTGTCTTTGTTTCACGGGTTTTTCAAAGTGATTGATTTTTATAAAGGGGTTTAGCTGCTTTTCACTGCTGTGTTTATGCCGCTTTACACCCACTTGACTCACTTACAGAGAGATATCAATACATAGGTTGTAAGATTCTTAGTAGTCAGATATATTCTTGGGCGGTGAATAGGGGGTGTTGAGTCCAGTTCACTGAGCAAGGAGTAGGTCGTGTCTATTACATATTGGGTTTATGGAACGGTCTCTGAGCTAATTTGAAACCCTTCTTTTATGCATCACCCCACCTCACCTTTCCCGTTAAGCAGCCATAGTGTGTTTTCTAAACGTGTGACTCTGTTCTGTTTTGCAATTCAGTTCAAGGGTAGCGGTTTTTACATTCCCTCTATAAGTGATATCTTAGGATAAGTGTCTTTTTCTGTGTGACTTATTTCACTTAGAATCGTCGTACCTAAATCCACTCATCATTCTGCTACTAGCCTTATGAAGTTGATTTCATGGCTGAGTGATATTCCGTTGTACATAAGGACCACTACTTCTTTATCCATTTTTCTCTTTCCTGGGATATTTAAGGTGTAACGAAGTGGAGGTTCTTGCCAACAGAGCAGCCCTAAACTTTGGGGTGCCTGTGTCTTGCTGATTTTTAATGTTCCCAATTTATACGCCCATGAGTGGAAGTGCCCTATGCTCTCTAAGCTGAGTTTTTTAGATGTTTCAGGACACACTGTACACTTCTCCAGAGTGGCTGTTGGCAATTTACATCCCGCCCATCAGCGTAGCAAGGCTCCCGTTTCTCCATGGCCTGTCCTGCATTTCTGGGTTTGACACTTTATTCAGCATGGCCCTTTTGACCGATGGGAAGCGAGACTTCTTTGTAGCGCTGATTTGCCTTTCCAGGTTGCTTGGTTGGCCAAAAAGGGCGTATGCGTTTTTTCCTGAATATATTCAGGAAAAAACGCATACGCCCTTTTTGGCCAAGGGCATCATTGTCGAGGTTTTGCCGCTTTTCCTTTGCTTTAAAGTCGATTCGAATCTACCTCCTGAAATCTGTTTCCTGCAATTCTGCCGTGCTTTCTAATCCTCTTCGTTGCCTTCCCTCAATATATTTGTGGACGAGAGTTATCATTTATAACTCTGCAGGTTTGTGAATTGCAGTGCCCCTGAGCTCCATTTTTCAACTCGCTTTCTTGGGAGCTGGCCGCAAAAGCACAGGATTGCTTCAGGCCCTATTCTGGTTCCGGGCGGCAGGCTGACCCTGTGGTTAATTCTTCTTCCTGATGGGAAAATAGAGTGACCTGTGCCTGTCCCAACACCTAGAGCTAGTGTCTCATTGGTTCTCCCTCTTCCCGTTCATCCTCAGGACAAATTGCAACCTGTATGGAACAGGAGGTTAAAGGTGCTGATTCTCCAAGGAGGGAGATTGCTAGTAAAGTGGCTGGAATGGCGAACCCGAGCACAAGGAGATGAGAAATGAGGTGCGTTTTAGAAACCTTTCCCGATCACATGGTGTACCATCTTCTGGGTTTCTCATGCATGTTTTCGAAGTAGGAAGATGCCCTTGAACCTGGAGATTTGGGACCCATGGGATGGGAACCACGCAGTATTACTTTAAAGGGTCTGCGTTTGCTCACCCAACCTCACCAAACCTCTCAGTCCCAAGAGTGTCCACCCTTATGTCTCAATCAGCTGTGGGTCTAGATATGGTCAATCCAGGTGGCATCACAGCCTCTGAGCGAATTTAGTAAGAATTTCTCTCTCTTTCACTGTATTTGTTTCACGGGTTTTTAAAAGTGATTGATTTTTATAAAGGGGTTTAGCTGCTTTTCACTGCTGTGTTTATGCCGCTTTACACCCACTTGACTCACTTACAGAGAGATATCAATACATAGGTTTTAAGATTCTTACTAGTCAGATATATTCTTGGGCGGTGAATAGGGGGTGTTGAGTCCAGTTCACTGAGCAAGGAGTAGGTCGTGTCTATTACATATTGGGTTTATGGAACGGTCTCTGAGCTAATTTGAAACCCTTCTTTTATGCATCACCCCACCTCACCTTTCCCGTTAAGCAGCCATAGTGTGTTTTCTAAACGTGTGACTCTGTTCTGTTTTGCAATTCAGTTCAAGGGTAGCGGTTTTAACATTCCCTCTATAAGTGATATCTTATGATAAGTGTCTTTTTCTGTTTGACTTATTTCACTTAGAATCGTCGTACCTAAATCCACTCCTCATTCTGCTACTAGCCTTATGAAGTTGATTTCATGGCTGAATGATATTCCATTGTACATAAGGACCACAACTTCTTTATCCATTTTTCTCTTTCCTGGGATATTTAAGGTGTAACGAAGTGGAGGTTCTTGTCAACAGAGCAGCCCTAAACTTTCGGGTGCCTGTGTCTTGTTGATTTTTATTTTTCTCATTTTATACGCCCATGAGTTGAAGTGCCCTACACTCTCTAGCTGTGTTTTTTAGATGTTTTAGGAAACACCATACACTTCTCCAGAGTGGCCGTTGGCAAATTACATCCCGCCCATCAGCCTTACATGGCTCTCTTTTCTCCATGGCCTTTCCTGCATTTCTGGGTTTTACACTCTTTTAGAATGGCCCTTTTGACCCCTGTGAAGTGAGACTTCTTTGTAGTGCTCATTTGCATTTCTGCCTTGCTTGATTGGCGAAAAAGGCATATGCGTTTTTTCCTGAATATATTCAGGAAAAAACGTATACTCCATCTTTGGCCAAGGGCATCATTTTCGATGTTTTACCGCTTTTCATGTGCTTTAAAGGCGATTCGAATCTACCTCCTGAAATTTGTTTCCTGCAATTCTGCCTTGCTTTCATATCGTCTTCGTTGCCTTCCCTCAATATATTTTTGGATGAGAGTGATCATTTATAACTCTGCATGTTTGTGAATTGCAGTGCCCTTGAGCTCCATTTTTCAACTCACTTTTTTGTGAGCTGGCTGCAAAACCACAGGATTGCTTTAGGCCTTATACTGGTTCCGTGGGGTAGGCTGAGCCTGTGGTTAATTCTTCTTCTTGATGGGAAATTAGAGTGACCTGTGCCTGTCTGAACATCTAGGGCTTGTCTCTCTTTGTTTCTCCTCCTTCCCCTTCATCCTCTGGACAAATTTCAAACTCTGTTCAACAGGATGTTGAAGGTGCTGACATCCTCAAGTGTGGAGAATGTTAGGAAAGAGGCTGGAGGGGTGAACCCGACAACCAGGGGGTTAGGAGATGAGGTGCCTTTTCCAAAATCTTCCTGATCCAACCGTGTACCATCTTCTGGGTGTCACAGGCATGTTTTAGCTGTAGGAAAGGTCCCATGTATGTAAGGAGAACTCCAGGGATTTTTTCAAATCAGTGTCTCCCCGAACCCCAATCTCGGGAATTTTTAAGCTACTGGTACATGTATGTTCATTAAGGGACTGGGCTGTAGGCAGAGTCCGAACTTTACAGGATTGAAGTCTTCATGTTCAGAAATGCTCACCATCGGCCTCCTTTAGTTTCCATTTTATCTGTAGTTGATAGATGATGTCGGTATTGATATCTATTGTTTTTCAGATTATTTCCCCTTAGGGGTTATTACAAAATATTGAGTATAGTTCCCTGTGCTATACAGCAGTTCCTTGTTGATGATATATTTTATACATAGCAGTGTGTATATGTTAATCCGAAACTGTTAATTTATCCTTCCTCCCACCTTTCCCCTTTGGTAATAAAAAAATACAAGATTTAGTACTTCTCAGAAATCTAGGAGCTGAAAGAGAGGTATCATTTTCAATGGAAAATCATTCAAAACAAGATTGAAACTTCAGCCAAGATTAGTAGATCCACATCCTTGGAAAGAAATCACTGCATTTCTCTAATGTTGACCTGACAAATACGACAAACCCCTCCACTGAACTTGCTTATAATAAAGTGATGGAAATATCAAATGGAAGTGTTAGAAATACCTTATTTTACACGACCCTTATACACTGCTCTATGTTAACTACAGTTTGGCTCACACATCTGTTCATTGTAGTTACAATATTTGGCTCACACATCTGTTCATTGAAGTTACAATATTTGGCTCACACATCTGTTCATTGAAGTTACAATGTTCTCAAATTCTGTTACTGATCCTGCAGAGTCGGCCCCAACAAGGGTCCCCCTGCCCAGTGTCATTGGAGCCAACAGATCGAGACTGAGTTTGGTTCAGAAGCAAAGGAAAACTTTATATTTTGATCAGAGAATGGAGAGGTGAGAGCGTGCGCTCCCCCGCGGGCTGTGGGCCGGGCTGCTCTGTAGGGATCCCGTCAGCGTCAGCGGGAGGGATGGGGCGGAGCTCTCGAGGGCTGAGTTGGCTGGAGCTCTGGCTCTATGTGGCGGAGTCTGCACAGGGCCCCGAGAGCTGAGGTGTCGGCCCAGCCATTTTGCACTAGGAAATCGGGTCTGAAGTGCCAGGTGTGGGACCTCTGCCTGTGGAAACCTAGGAACAAGTGAAATTAGAAAAAGCACAAAGGAAAAAAAGGTTAGACTTTATTTTATTGCCCAGATTCTATTTTTATCTCCCAGGAATTTTTAATGGGCTTTGCCGGTGACAAACCCCTCCTCTGCCTCTTGTCCCATTCCACATTCTTGGGGCGCTGAGGGTGCAGACACCTCTTCTGTAAATGCTTCGTGCTGAGTTGGGTGTCCTCATACCCGGGGGGAGGGGCAGGACTTCTCCCCAGCAGCCTCCAGGTGAGGTTGATTGTCCCCAGGCCTCCTCCCTCACTGCTCGTCTGCCTGAGCACCAGCGTTGGAAGTTTTATAGATTCTAATGACCTTTAAGGGTCCAGGAAAGAGATGCGCAGGGACGCTGGGGGGGCCGGTTTTACCCTGCTCCACATTGGTTTGGCCCCCTTAGGCTGACGGTTTCTGCCAGCCTAGATGCTCTGACCAGTAGTCTGCGCTTTCTTCAGTTAGGCCACTGAATTAACGTACAAAGAGCACCAGGTGTCAGAGCCCTGCCTGCTCAACTCCCAGACAGTCCAGGGCCGGTGGTGATCCAGGACCATGACGGCCACTCAGTCACCGCCCTTTTGAAGTAACCAGGAGTACATCTGGTCTCATTGGTCGCCGTCACCATGGTGTCTGTAGGCTTTTCTATGGTGGCAGCGTTATTTACGGGTCCCCTGCCAGGTTTATTAGCTCCGCTCTGGGTGCAGTAAGTCCTGCAAGCAATAGTCTGTTCTTTTGGGGCACACTCTTGTGGTTTTCTGAGAGAAGCTCCAGGTCAAGGGATGGTCACACGAGTCGTCATGGGGGCCTGTTGCCTCAGGTTGTCTCTCTGGAGGTTGGAGTTGGAGGGCCTCCTCACTCGAGGTCATTGTGCCCACGGAGCGATCCCTGCAACTTCAGGGCATGGTGGGTGGTTAGGATCACCAAGTGGCGTCCTTTACCCTTAGGAGGGAGCTGGCCTTGCGGGCTGCTCATTTCCAGGTTTTTAGATACCCCCAGTATCCTGGTCGGATGGGGTGGCTGGCCAATGCCTGGAGGGCATTCTTGCGTTGTTCCATTTCAAGTGGTCCCAGTTTTGGCACTAAAACTCCAAGGGCGATTCGCCTTCGACCAGGAATGTAAAGGTCAAAGGGTTTAGCTAAATTAAGGAGGTCCAGGGCAAGGGTCTGAATTGACTGCTCTCCATTCTTGAAAGGCCACTTCTGGATTCTATTCAAAAGGATCATCATCTTTTCCTTTCAGTGTTTCATATAGAGGCCCAGGTATTAGACTGTAGTTAGGGATTCAGATGCAGCAAACCCTGGTCTCCCCAGGAACCCCTAAGCTGTCTTCTAGTTTTAGGAAGGGTGAGGCTGCAAATGGCTTCTTCCCTTTCCTGGGATGGGCTTCTCCGATCTTCTGTGAGAATGAAGCCCAGGCAGGTCACCTTAGTCTGTGATATTTGAGCCTTTTTCTTGGACACCTTCTATCTTTTATTGGCTAGGTAGTCCAGAGGCCTCCTTAGTAGGGCTGGCGATCAGAATGTCGTCTGCATATTTTTTTTAATTTATTTATTTATTATTTATGGCTGTGTTGGGTCTTCGTTTCTGTGCGAGGGTTTTCTCTAGTTGCGGCAAGCTGGGGCCACTCTTCATCACGGTGCGCGGGCCTCTCACTATCGCAGCCTCTCTTATTGTGGAGCACAGGCTCCAGACGCGCAGGCTCAGTAATTGTGGCGCACGGGCCTAGGTGCTCCGCGGCATATGGGATCTTCTCAGACCAGGGCTCGAACCTGTGTCCCCTGCACTGGCAGGCAGATTCTCAACCACTGCGCCACTAGGGAAGCCCAGAATGTCGTCTGCATATTGAAGGAGGGTTCACTTCTCCAGAGGTAGATCTTTTAGGGTTTTAGCTAACGTTTCCCCAAAGATGGTGTGGGAATTTTTGAACCCCTGGGGCAGGACGGCCAAGCAGTATTCTTTTTGTTGTATGTTGAGTCCTGCCACTCACAGCCAAAATTTCTTGTGACTCTGGGACTAATGGAATACAGAAGAAGGCATCATTGAAGTCTAATACAGAATACCATGTCCTGGTGGATGGTAGAATGACCAGCAGGGTGTAGGAATTAGGAACTACTGGATGTATATCCTCTGTGGCTTCACTGACTGTCCTGGCGTCCTTTACCAGGTCCCCAGCAGCCCACGGGGCTCTCATGGTCAGGCCCCTCCCAGGATATGGAGCTCACCTGTGCAGGTAGCCAGCAGCCCACGGGGCTCTCGTGGTTAGGCCCCTCCCAGGATATGGAGCTCACCTGTGCAGGTAGCCAGCAGCCCACGGGGCTCTCGTGGTTAGGCCCCTCCCAGGATATGGAGCTCACCTGTGCAGGTACCCAGCAGCCCACGGGGCTCTCATTGTCAGGCCCCTCCCAGGATATGGAGCTCACCTGGGCAGGTACCCAGCAGCCCACGGGGCTCTCATTGTCAGGCCCCTCCCAGGATATGGAGCTCACCTGGGCAGGTACCCAGCAGCCCACGGGGCTCTCATTGTCAGGCCCCTCCCAGGATATGGAGCTCACCTGGGCAGGTACCCAGCAGCCCACGGGGCTCTCGTGGTCAGGCCCCTCCCAGGATATGGAGCTCACCTGGGCAGGTACCCAGCAGCTCACGGGGCTCTCGTGGGCAGGCCCCTCCCTGGATATGGAGCTCCCTTGGACAGGTACCCTGGCAGAGCTGGGCACACAGGAACCGTGCACATAGCCCTCATTGCAGAGCACCCCCAGCACACCTGTCGCTCAGAGCTGACACAGAGCACCTCAGAGCAGGGCTTGAACTAACAAACAGCAGCGCCGACATGTCTGTGACCCTAGGCTTCACTCTGTGCGGCCTCCCTCCACCTGGTCTTCCAGGGGCTTCCACTGCAGCCGGGGCACCAGGCCTCTGTCTCCACCCACCAACCCTCCTCTCCCTGACTCCTGGGTTCCTCTCATTAGGAGAGGGTCTTCTTGAAGTTGTCTTCCACTCATGGACCAGATAAAATGATTAGAAAACAAGCCAGGGCTGCCGCCCCTTGTCTATCCTGACTCTCGGGACCCTACACCTGTTCCTTGGATCTGGCCGGTGCAGCAAGGCCCATTATCTGCAACTCTGAGCCCCTGAGGGGCGAGGATTGGCTGACCTGGGCAGCCTGACCTGGCCGGCCAGCCCTTCCCAGGTGTGCCTCGGTTGAGGTCAATATAAACACCCCTCCAGGCAGCAAAAGCCTCTGCAGCTGTGCCTGACGCCATATTCTCTGCCCCGTCAGCAGTCTCGGGGTTGTGCTGGTGGGAGGGAGTAGGGCCCAGGGCTCTATGAGTGGCCCCGTGTGAGTGGGGCTCTGCTGGACTTTCTGCAGGAGTTGCCGGGCTGCCACCTGCTAAAGAAGACGATGTGTCACCCATACCTGCTGCTGGAATTTCTCCCCGGGTAGAGGTGAGGAAGGAAAAAAGCAGTGGGGACCGGGACAGGAGGGGTACCTCAGGCAGGGAAATGGAAAGCTTCCAGAAGAGCGCCCGCAGCCAGGACCGTCCTGGCTGGCCTGCAGGCACCAAGTCGGCCTGCGTGCTGTCGCTGGTGTGACTCCAAGCCCTTTCCTCTAGGCTTTAAAGTCTTTGTACACATTCGGGTGTTTTACCTGGGAAGGGTGGGAAAAGTTCAGCAGCAGCTGGCCTGAGGCTCAGCTCACGTTTACTCAGAGACGCCTCCTCACGGTCCCTCAGCTTTGCAATGAGGAAGCTCCTTGCGGGGGAGCTGCTGGCTGCATGGGAGACGATTCCCCACCTCTGATCAACTTCAGAATTGTTTACCACTGGAGCAAGTGCCCTGATAGGGTTTTCCTCTGTATGACCAGTGGGTTCTGTTTTTTTTTTTCTTTTTTGGTTCAAGGTAGGTTTTATTCTTCTTTTTGTATTTATAGATATAAGCATGGAAATAATTCATTCATATAAATACGTCTATGGGAACGACAGAACTTTTTTTTTCTGTTTTCTGTTTTTAAATATTATTTTTTAATTTTTAAATTTTATTTTATTCATTTTTTTATACAGCAGGTTCTTATTGGTTATCTATTTTATACATATAAGTGTATATATGTCAATCCCAGGCTCACAATTCATCCCACCACCACCACCCTGCCACTTTCCCCCCTTGGTGACCATACATTTGTTCTCTACATCTGTGTCTCTATTTCTGCCTTGCAAACCGGTTCATCTGTACCATTTTTCTAGGTTCCACATGTATGCGTTAATATACGATATTTGTTTTTCTTTTTCTGACTTACTTCACTCTGTATGACAGTCTCTAGATCTATCCACGCCTCTACAAATGACCCAATTTCATTCCTTTTTATGGCTGAGTAATATTCCATTTTATATATGTACCACATATTTTCCATTTGTCTATCTATGGGCATTTAGGTTGCTTCCATGACCTGGCTATTGTAAATAGTGCTGCAATGAACATTGTGGTGAATGTGACTTTTTGAATTATGGTTTTCTCTGGGTATATGCCCAGTAGTGGGATTGCTGGGTCATATGGTAATTCTATTTTTAGTTTTTTAAGGAACCTCCATACTGTTCTCCATAGTGACTGTATCAATTTACATTCCCACAAATAGTGTAAGGGGGTTCCCTTTTCTCCACACCCTCTCCAGCATTTGTTGTTTGTAGCTGTTCTGATGATGCCCATTCTAACTTGTGTGAGGTGATACCTCATTGTAGTTTTGGTTTATATTTCTCTAATAATTAGTGATGTTGAGCAGCTTTTCATGTGCTTCTTGGCCATCTGTATGTCTTCTCGGGACAAATGTCTGTTTACGTCATCTGCCCATTTTTGGATTGGGTTGTTTGTTTTTTTACTGTTGAGCTGCATGTGCTGTTTATATATATTGGAGATTAATCCTTTGTCCATTGATTCATTTGCAAATATTTTCTCCCATTCTGAGGTTGTCTTTTCGTCTTGTTTGTAGTTTCCTTTGCTTTGCAAAAGCTTTTAGGTTTCATTTGCTCCCATTTGTTTATTTTTGTTTTTTATTCCATTACTCTAGTAGGTGGATCAAAAAAGATCTTGTTGTGATTTTTGTCAAAGAGTATTCTTCCTATGTTTTCCTCTAAGAGTTTTATAGTGTCCAGTCTTACATTTCGATCTCTAATCCATTTTGAGTTTATTTTTTGTGTATGGTGTTAGGGAGTGTTCTAATTTCATTCTTTTACATGTAGCTGTCCATTTTTCCCAGCACCACTTATTGAAGAGACTGTCTTTTCTCCATTGTATATCCTTGCCTCCTTTGTCATAGATTAGTGGACCATAGGTGTGTAGGTTTATCTCTGGGCTTTCTTTTTTTTTTCCTTTTACATCTTTATTGGAGTATAATTGCTTTACAATTGTGTGTTAGTTTCTGCTGTATAAAAAAGTGAATCAGCTATACGTATACATATAACACCATATCCACTCCCTCTTGCACCTCCCTCTCACTCCCTTATTCCACCCCTTTAGGTGGTCACAAAGCACCGAGCTGATCTCCCTGTGCTATGTGGCTGCTTCCCAGTAGCTATCAATTTTACATTTGGTAGTGTATATATGTCCATACCACTCTCTCACTTTGTCCCAGCTTACACTTCCCCCTCCCCGTGTCCTCAAGTCCTTTCTCTACGTCTGTGTCCTTAATCCTTTCCTGACCCTAGGTTCTTTATAACCTTTTTTTCTTTTAGATTCCATATATATGTGTTAGCATACGGTATTTGTTTTTCTCTTTCTGACTTACTTCACTCTGTAGGACAGACTCTAGATCCATCCACCTCACTACAAATAACTCAGTTTCGTTTCTTTTTATGGCTGAATAATGTTCCATTGTATATATGTGCCACATCTTCTTTATCCAGTTATCTGTTGATGGACACTTAGGTTGCTTCCATGTCCTGGCTATTGTAAATAGAGCTACAATGAACATTGTGGTACATGACTCTTTTTGAATTATGGTTTTCTCAGGGTAAATGTCCAGTAGTGGGATTGCTGGGTTGTACGGTTGTTCTATTTTTAGTTTTTAAGGAACCCCCATACCGTTCTCCCTAGTGGCTATATCAATTTACATTCCCACCAACAGTGCAAGAGGGTTCCCTTTTCTCCAATAAATGCCTCTCCAGCATTTATTGTTGGTAGAATTTTTGATGATGGCCATTCTGACTGGTGTGAGGTGATACCTCATTGTAGTTTTGATTTGCATTTCTCTAATAATTAGTGATGTTCAACATCCTTTCATGTGTTTGTTGGCAACCTGTATATCTTCTTTGGAGAAATGTCTATTTAGGTCTTCTGCCCATTTTTGGATTGGGTTGTTTGGTTTTGTGATATTGAGCTACAGGAGCTGCTTTTTGGAGGTTAATCCTTTGCCATTTGCTTCATTTGAAAATATTTTCTCCCATTCTGATGGTTGTCTTTTCATCTTGCTTATGTTTTCCTTTGCTGTGCAAAAGATTTTAAATTTCATTAAGTCCCATTTTTTTATTTTTGTTTTTATTTCCATTTCTCTAGGAGGTGGGTCAAAAAGGATCTTGCTGTGATTTATGTCATAGACTGTTCTGCTTATGTTTTCCTCTAAGAGTTTTATAGTGGCTGGTCTTACATTTAGGTCTCTAATCCATTTTGAGTTTATTTTTGTGTATGGTGTTAGGGAGTGTTCTAATTTCATTCTTTTACATGTAGCTGTCCAGTTTTCCCAGCACCACTTACTGAAGACACTGTCTTTTCTCCATTGTATACCCTTGCCTCCTTTGTCATAGATTAGTGGACCGTAGGTACGTGGGTTTATCTCTGTGCTTTCTATCCTGTTCTATTGATCTATATTTCTGTTTTTGTGCCACTACCATATTATCTTGATTACTGTAGCTTTGCAATATAGTCTGAAGTCTGGAAGTTTGATTCCTCCAGCTCTTTTTTTTTCCCCTCAAGACTGCTTTGGCTATCCGGGGTCTTTTGTGTCTCCCTACAAATTTTAAGATTTTTTTTTCTAGTTCTGTAGAAAATGCCAAAGGTATTTTGATAGGGATTGCATTGAATCTGTAGATTGCTTTGGGTAGTATAGTCATTTTCACAATATTGATTCTTCTAATCCAAGAACATGGTATATGTCTCCATCTGTTTATATCATCTTTGATTTCTTTCATCAGTGTCATAGTTTTCTGAGTACAGGTCTTTTACTTCCTTAGGTAGGTTTATTCCTAGGTATTTTATTTTTGTTGCAGTGGTAATGGGATTGTTTCCTTAATTTCTCTTTCTGTTCTTTCATTGTTAGTGTATAGGAATGCAAGCAATTTCTGTGCATTAATTTTGTATCCTGCAACTTTATCAAATTCATTGATTAGCTCCAGTGGTTTTCTGGTGGCATCCTTAGGATTCTCTATCTATGATATGATGTCATTTGCAAACAGTGACAATTTTACTTCTTCTTTTCCTTTTTGTATTTCTTTTATTTCTTTTTCTTCTCTGATTGCCATGGCTAGGACTTCCAAAACTATGTTGAATAGTAGTGGTGAGAGTGGACATCCTCGTCTTGTTCCTGATCTTAGAGGAAACGTTTTCAGTTTTTCACCGTTGAGAATGATGTTTGCTGTGGGTTTGTCATATATGGCCTTTATTATGTTGAGGTAGTTTCCCTCTATGCCCACACTCTGCAGAGTTTTTATCGTAAATGGGTGTTGAATTTTCTCAAAATCTTTTCCTGCATCTATTGAGATGATCATATGGTTTTATTCTACAATTTGTTAATATGGTGTATCACATTGATTTGTGTGTATTGAAGAATCCTTGCATCCCTGGGATAAACCCCACTTGATCATGGTGTTTGATCCTTTTAATGTGTTGTTCGATTCTGTTTGCTAGTATTTTGTTGAGGATTTTTACATCTATATTCATCAGTGATATTGGTCTATAATTTTCTTTCCTTGTAGTATCTTTGTCTGGTTTTGGTATCAGGGTGACGGTGGTCTCATAGAATGAGTTTGGGAGTGTTCCTTCCCCTGCAATTGTTTTGAAGAATTTGAGAAGGTTGGGTGTTAGCTCTTCTCTAAATGTTTGACAGAATTCACCTGTGATGCCATCTGGTTCTGGACTTTTGTTTGTTGGAAGATTTTTAATCACAGTTTCAATTTCATTGCTTGTGATAGGTTTGTTCATATTTTCTATTTCTTCCTGGTTCAGTCTTGGAAGGTTATCCCTTTCTAAGAATTTGTCCATTTCTTCCAGGTTGTCCATTTTATTGGCATAGAGTTGCTTGTAGTAGTCTCTTAGGATGCTTTGTATTCCTGTGGTGTCTGTTGTAACTTCTCCTTTTTCACTTCTAATTTTGTTGATTTGATTCCTCTCCCTCTTTTTCTTGAGTCTGGCTAAAGGTTTATCATTTTTGTTTCTCTTCTCAAAGAACCGGCTTTTAGTTTTATTGATCTTTGCTTTCGTTTTCTTTGCTTCTATTTCATTTATTTCTGCTTTGATCTTTATGATTTCTTTCATTCTACTAACTTTGGGTTTTGTTCTTCTTTCTCTAGTTCCTCTAGGTGTAAGGTTAGATTGTTTAGTTGAGATTTTTCTTGTTTCCTGAGGTAGGCTTGTATTGCTATAAACTTCCCTCTTAGAACTGCTTTTGCTGCATCCCATAGGTTTTGGATCATCGTGTGTTTCTTGTCATTTGTCTCTAGGTAGTTTTTGATTTCCTCTTTTATTTCTTCGGTGATCTCTTGGTTATTTAGTAACGTATTGTTTAGCCTCCATGTGTTTGTGTTTTTTACGGTTTTGTCCCTGTTATTGATTTCTAATCTCATAGCATTGTGGTTGGAACAGCTGCTTGATATGATTTCAGTTTTCTTAAATTTACTGAGGCTTTATTTGTGACCCAAGATGTGATCTATCCTGGAGAATGTTCCGTGTGCAGTTGAGAAGAACGTGTAATCTGCTGTTTTTGGATGGAATGTCCTATAAATATCAATTAACTATATCTGGTCTATTGTGTCATTTAAAGCTTGTGTTTCCTTATTAATTTTCTGTCTGGATGATCTCCACTGGTGCAAGTGAGCTGTTAAAGTCCCCTGCTATTATGGTGTTACTGTTGATTTCCTCTTTTATAGCTGTTAGCAGTTGCCTTATGTATTGAGGTGCTCCTATGTTGGGCACATATATATCTATAATTGTTATATCTTCTTCTTGGATTGATCCCTTGACCATTATGTAGTGTCTTTCCTTGTCTCTTGTAACATTCTTTATTTTAAAGTCTATTTTATCTGATATGAGTATTGCTACTCCAGCTTTCTTTTGATTTTCATTTGCATAGAATATATTTTTCCATCGCCTCACTTTCAGTCTGTATGTGTCCCTAGGTCTGAAATGGGTCTCTTGTAGACAGCATATATACGGGTCTTGTTTTTGTATCCATTCAGGGAGCCTGTGTCTTTTGGTTGGAACATTTAGTCCATTCACGTTTAAAGTAATTATTGATATGTATGTTCCTATTACTATTTTCTTAATTGTTATGGGTTTGTCTTGGTGGGTCCTTTTCTTCTCTTGTGTTTCCCACTTAGAGAAGTTCCTTTAGCATTTGGTGTAGAGCTGGTTTCATGGTGCTGAATTCTCTTAGCTTTTGCTTGTCTGTAGGGCTTATGATTTCTCTGTCAAATCTGAATGAGATCCTTGCTGGGTGGAGTACTCTTGGTTGTAAGTTCTTCCCTTTCATCACTTTAAATTTATGCCACTCCCTTCTGGCTTGTAGATTTTCTGCTGAGAAATCAGATGTTATCCTTATGGGAGTTCCCTTGTATGTTATTTGTCATTTTTCCCTTGTTGCTTTCAATAATTTTTCTTTGTCTTCAATTTTTGTCAATTTGGTTACTATGTGTCTTGGCATTTTTCTCCTTTGATTTATCCTGACTGGGACTCTCTGCACTTCCTGGACTTGGGTGGCTATTTCTTTTCCCATGCTAGGGAAGTTTTCGACTATAATCTCTTCAAATGTATTCTCGGGTCCTTTCTCTCTCTCTTCTCCTTCTGGGACCCCTTTGATGTGAATGTTGTTGCATTAAATGTTGTCCCAGAGGACTCTTAGGGTGTCTTCATTTATTTTCATTCTTTTTCTTTATTCTGTTCCATGGCAGTGATTTCCACCTTTCTGTCTTCCAGGCCACTTATCCGTTCTTCTGCCACAGTTATTCTGCTACTGATTGCTTCTGGTGTATTTTTCATTTCAGTTATTATATTGTTCACCTCTGTTTGTTTGTTCTTTAATTCTTCTAGGTGTTTGCTCCTTAATTCTTCTAGGTCTTTGTTAAGCATTTCTTGCATCTTCTCGATCTTTGCCTCCATTCTTTTGCCAAGGTCTTGGATCATGTTCACTATCATTATTCTGAATTCTTTTTCTGGAAGGTTCCCTATCTCCACCTCATTTCGTTTTTTTCCCTAGGGTTTTATCTTGTTCCTTAATCTCGTATAAAGTCCTCTGCCTTCTCATTTTGTCTATCTTTCTGTGAATGTGGTTTTCCTTCCACAGGCTGCAGAATTATAGTTCTTCTTGCTTCTGCTGTCTGCTCTCCAGTGGATGAGTCTATCTTAGAGGCTTGTGCAAGCTTCCTGATGGGAGGGACTGGTGGTGGGTAGAGCTGGGTGTTGCTTTGGTGGGCAAAGCTTTAATCTGCTTGTCTGCAGATTAAATAAAACTTTAATAAAAAGTTTAATCCACTTATCTGCTGATGCATGGGGCTGGGTTCCCTCCCTGTTGGTAGTTTTGCCTGAGGTGACCCAGCACTGGAGCCTACCTTGCTCTTGGTGGGGTTAATGGCGGACTCTGGGAGGGCTCACACCAAGGAGTATTTCCCAGAACTTCTGCTGCCAGTGTCGTTGTCCTCACGGTGAGCCACAGCCACAGCTACCACCTGCCTCTGCAGGAGACCCTCTAAAACTATCAGGTAGTTCTGGTCATTCTCCTACGAGGTCACTGCTCCTTCCCCTGGGTTCTGATGTGCTCACTACTTTGTGTGTGCCCTCCAAGAGTGGAGTATCTGAGTGGAGTTGAGACTCTGAGACTCTGCGTGGAGTCGCACAGACTCTGGGTCCTGTGAAGCTTCGATGCTTTGTGGTTCTAGAAATCCTATAGGAGACGGTCCACAGCAGGTGAAGCTATTGCTGTCAGTTGAGGTGGTGAAGCCAAAGATCTGCAGTTCCGACTAGAGGTGCCGATGTACATACAGGACAAAATCATCTCGTGTGAATGTAGTTCAGGCATGTTTAAGATGAATGGAGCCATGTTAATGCCTACCATATTCTATCTTGAGCCTCTCCTCAGGGACCCCCTCCTCAGTTCCTGAGGCTCCTGTAAGTCATGTACAGGGGACTGGAGAGTGGGCTCTGTCCAATCTGAGCCCTGAGTTACCCTGTGTGTATCTTAGGATACTTTGTATTTCTGTGGGGTCTGTTGTAACATCAACTCTTTCATTTCAGATTTATTTGGGCCCTCTCTTTTTAAAAAAAACATACTACTGTTGTCTTTTATTCTTTACAGAAGTTTAATAAGTGTTTGATCTACCTTGACTTACTCTATGTATACTTTTTGCAGTGAGATTTTTACTTTTCTTTGTTTTCTTGTTACTATCAATAATTAGTGAGACTTCTTTTAAGCTACCTTCAACATTGATTATAAAGCTGCTTTATTAGTGATGACAGAGCCTTAATGGAAGTCATGTTCTGGTTGTAAATTAGAATGCAATGTGCCAGCAAAAAGCCCCTTAAGTTTATTTCTCATTACTTCTTGGTCTTTTTTTAATTTAATTTTTATTTTTTATCAGAGCAAATTTGATTAAAATGTTTTGTTTCTTCTAGGTGTGCAAGATGTGGTTCTTTTAAACATATACATATATCTATTCTTCTTTGGATCATTTTCCCATGTAGGTTATGATACAATGTTGAGTAATCTTCTTTTGGTATTACGTAGGTCTTTGGTGATTACACATTTCACATTTGTTTCTATATCTATGTTAACCCCAATATCCTAAGGTATCCAATCCTCACACCTTTCCATTTGGTGAACCATAAGTTAGTTTAGTGAATCTGTGATTGCATTTCTCTGTGGAAATATCTTCATTGGTATCAATTTTTAGCTAAGATCTATAAGTGATATTATAGGATATGTGTCTTTTGCTTTCTGACTTAGTACAATTTGCCTGATTACCTCAAGAATCATACATGGTGCTGCAAATGGCATTGTTTTATTTTTTCCCCTGGCTAATATTCCATCTGTACGTATACCAGTTCTTCTTTGGCCACGCACCTCTTGATGGACCTTTTGGTTGTCTCCATGTCTTGGCTATTGTAATACTGCTGCAATACACATTTGCTTGCCTGTGTCTTTCCAGTTCTATCTTCTTATGTTATAGTCCAAGGAGTGGGCTTGCTGTATCATATGGTAACTCAGTGTGTACGTTTTAAAGGCATCACCATTCAGTTCTCATTAGTGGCTCTTTCCAGGTTACGTCCAACTTAAAGTTGAGGGTATGCATTTCTCCAAAACACCTTCAGTATTTATTGTTTGTAGTTTTCTTGCTGAGGGTTATTCTGACAGGTATGAGCTGATACCCCTTTGTGGTTGAATTTGCATGTATCCCATAATCTGTTGAAATTGAGCTTTAAAGCATATCCTTTTTATTTATCAAACAGTGATTACAGCTTAGTTCTTCAAGGTGTTTTCTTAAAGTATGTGTCACATTTTGAAAATTTTTGGCCATTACCTCCCTCGAGACATTTTGAGGGCAGTTTTCATTTACAGCCCTGCATTATTTGTTCATATGAAGTGACCATTAGCACAGGCTTTAAAGCTGCTTTTGCAGGTAACGGCCTGAGGGCGGCAGCCTTTCTACGTTCCCCACTCTGGTAACTAGGGAAACAGACCTTTCGGCCTGTGGTGTTCCTCGGTTATAAATTAGAGTGCAATGTGCCCGGATAAACCCACAAATGCTGATGTCTCCTTAGTTTTGTTTGTTTTTTTTTTAATTTAATTTATATTTAGTATTGGAGTAATATTCCATTGTGTACATGGACCACTTCTTCTTGGTGCATTCCTCGGTTGATGGACATTTTCATTGCTTCCAAGTGTTGACTATGGTAAATATTGCTGGAGTGAAGGATTGCCAGCCTGTGACTTTTTTTTTAATTAATTAATTAATTTATTTATTTATTATTTATGGCTGTGTTGGGTCTTCGTTTCTGTGAGAGGGCCCTCTCCAGTTGCGGCAAGCGGGGGTCACTCTTCATCGCCGTGCGTGGGCCTCTCACCATCGCGGCCTCTCTTGTTGTGGAGCACAGGCTCCAGACACGCAGGCTCAGCAATTGTGGCTCACGGGCACAGTTGCTTCATGGCATATGGGATCTTCCCAGACCAGGGCTCGAACCTGTGTCCCCTGCGTTGGCAGGCAGACTCTCAACCACTGCGCCACCAGGGAAGCCCCTGCCTGTGACTTTTTGATTCTCATTTTCTCAGGTGATAGGTCCAGCAGTGGTTTTGATTGATTGACTGGTAGCTCAATGTTTCCCTTTTCAAAGCACCTACATTGTGTTTTCATTAGTGACTCTTAACATGCCCCCCCTTACAACCGAGGGTACGCATTTCTCCACAATCCCTTCAGCATTTATTTTTTGCAGCATTTTTGCTAATGGCCATTCTGACTGCTGTGAGCTGATAGGTATTTGTAATATGGGTATGCATGTCGTTAAATAGTCTAAAATTCATCATTTTTCCACGCCTTTTTCTTTTCTGTTAAAAGAAAAAAGAAAAAAAATTGTGAGTGCAATATCCGTCTTGAAAGTGTCTTCCTGGAACGTTGCCCTCTTTTGAAATTTTGGTCAATTTTCAACCCCAGGATTGTTTTGAAATGTAGGTGTCATTTACAGGCCTGCAATGAGTGTGAATATTTAGGGACCATTAGCACTAGGTTTAAGCTGTAGACCTCCCTTGTTATATGGTCGGTCTTTTTGTAATATGTATATAATATGTATTTGGATCATATCCATATCATATAGTAACACAAATCTTCATTTATCCATTCCCGCCACCTTTCCCTTTAGATGAGCAAAGTTGGTTTTCTAAGTTTGTGAGTGTATTTCTCTGTGAATTGTGTTCATTTGTGTCAGTTATTAGATAACGCCTATTAGTGATATCATAGGATATAAGTCTTTTGCTTTCCGACTTACCTCATGATTTATGATTATCTCCAGGCTCATTTGTGGTGCCTCAAAGAGCAGGGTTTCCTTGTTTTCCATGGCGAATACTCCATTGTGTACCTGGACCACTTATTCTATATCCATTCACTTGTTGATGGACATTTTTATCGCTTCACTGCCTTGGCTATTGTGAATAATGCTGCACTGCAGCTTTTGCAACCTGTGTCTTCTTGATACTTGTCTTCTCAGGTGAGAGGTCCAATGGTGCGCCTGCTGGATTGAATGGTACCTAAATTTTTACTTTTAAACGCAGCTCTTTTCTGTTCTCATTACTGGCTGTTAACCACTTTGCATCTCACCAGCAGCTAGAGGATACACAATTCTCTACAACCGCATCAGCATTTATGCTTTGTAGACTTTTTGCTGATGGTCAGTCGACTGGTGTGATTGGAAACCCTTTTGTTGATTAGATTGCATGAGTCTAATAATTCCTGAGGTTGAGCCTTAATCCATTCTCCTTTTATTTAAAGACAGTGAGTAATACTTACCTCTTTATAGTATTTTATTGAAAAATTTGCCTGTATTAAATTTTTTTTTCCGTTCCCTACCTCAGCACAATTTTTGACGGCAGGTGTCCTTTACAGCCCTGAGTCCTTGTGAATTTTAAGTGACCATTAGCTGTGGGTTTAAAGCCGCTCTTGTGGGAAACGGCCACAAGGCGGCAGCATTTCTCCTTTACCAAATCTGGTTACTATGGCAACAGAGCCTTACTGGAAGTGATGGTCTAGGTTGCAAATTAGAATGGAATGTGCCAGGAAAAAGCCCCTTAAGTTTATGTCTCATTACTTCTTGTTCATATTTTTAAGTTAATTTTTATTTTTTGTCACAACAAACTTGATTACAATGTTTTGTTTGTTCTAGGTGTGCAAGATGTGGTTCTTTCACACATATGCATATACATATATCTATTCTTCTTCGGATCCTTTTCCCATGTAGGTTATGACACAATGTAGAGTAGTCTTCTCTTGGTATTCTGTAGGTCTTTGGTGATTATATATTTCACATGTGTTTGTATGTCTCTGTTAACCTCAATATGGTAATGTATCCAATCCTCACACCTTTCCATCTGGTGAACCATAAGTTTCTTTAATGTATCTGTGATTGCCTTTCTCTGTGGAAATATCTTCGTTTCTATCAATTTTTAGGTAACACCTATATCTGATATGATAGGATATGTGTCTTTCACTTTCTCACTTACTACAAGTTGTGTGATTACCTCTAGACTCATCTATGGTGCTGCAAATGGCATTGCTTCATTTTGTCACTAGCTCATATTCCATCTGTACATGTAGCAGTTCTTCTTTGTCCACCCATTTGTCAGTGGACTTTTTGGTTACTTCCATATATTGGCTATTGTAATAGTATGCATTGCAGATTTGCCTGCCTGTGTCCTTCCAATTCTGTCTTTGTCGGTTATAGTCCAGGAATAGGTCTGCTAGGTCATATGGTAGCTCAGTGTTTACCTTTTAAAGGTACCTCCATTCTGTTTTCATTAGTGGCTCTTTCCAGGTTACGTCCCACTTAAAGTTGAGGGTATACATTTCTCCACAGCACCTTCAGCATTTATTATTTGTAGTTTTTGCTGATGGTTATTCTGACGGGTGTGAGCTGACACCTCTTTACGGTTGAATTTGCATGTGTCTCATATTCCGTTGCAATTGAGCTTTAAGGCAAGTCATTTTTATTTTTCAAGCTGTAATTACAGCTTAGTTCTTCAAAGTGGTTTCTTAAACTATGTGTCAAATTTTGAAATGTTTTGGCCATTACCTCCCTCAAGACATTTTGAGGGCAGATTTCATTTTCAGCCCTACAGTACTTGTTCATATGAAGTGACCATTAGCACAGGCTTTAAACTGCTTTTGCAGGTAACGGCCACAGGGCTGCTACCTTTCTACATTCCCCACGCTGATACTAGGGAAACAGACTTTACGGCCAGTGGTGTTCCTCGGTTGTAAATTAGAGTAGAATGTGCCCAGATAAACACAAAAAAGCTGATGATTCCTTACTTTTGTTGGATTTTTAAATTTAATTTATATTTATTATTGGAGTTAATATTCTATTCTGTACATGGACCACTTCTTGGTGCATTCCTCTGTTGATGGACATTTTCATTGCTTCCAAGTGTTGGCTATGGTAAATATTGTTGGAGTGCAGGATTGCCAGCCTGTGACTTTTTGATTCTCATTTTCTCTGGTGATAGGCCCAGCAGTGGGTGTGATTGATGGACTGGTCACTCAGTGTTTACTTTTTCAAAGCACCTCCAATGTGTTTTTATTAGTGGCTTTTACAATGTCCCCCTTAGAACCGAGGGTACGCATTTCTCCACAATCGCTTCAGCATTTATTGTTTGCACCATTTTTGCTGATGGCCATTCTGACTGCTGTGATCTGATAGGTATTTGTAATTTGGGTTTGCATATCTTTCAAAATTCCTAAAATTCATCATTTTTCCACATCTTTTTCTTTTATCAAAAGAATAATCTGTGAGCACAATATACCTCTTGAAATTATCTTCTTCGAAGGTTGCCCTCTTTTGAATTTTTTGTTCGATTTTTGACCCCAGAATTTTTTTGGAGGGCCGGTGTCATTTACAGAACTGCAAGTTGTTGAATATTAATGACAGTTTGCAGTGGGTTTAAAGCTGCTGTTGTGGGAAACGGCCAAAAGGAGGCAGCATTTCGCCATTCCCCAATCTAGGTACTAGGGCAACAGAGCCTTTCTGGAAGTCGTTGTCTTAGGTTGTAAATTAGAATGGAGTTTGCCAGGAGAAATCCCCATAAGTTTATGTCTCATTAGTTCTTATTCGTTTTTTTTTCCAAACACACACACTGTATTTTATTTTTATAAGAGATAAATAGACTGACATCAAGCATTGTACATGGATGATCACAACAAAAGCAACAATGATTGCAATTACCAAACATGAAACACACTCATACTATGTCAAAATATTGACATTCAGTCCAGTAATCCTTCACTGTAGCAGCTGCTTTACTTTGCAGTGAAAATTGATTTGTATATTCTTTGCCTCTGAGTCCTTGTGGGATTTTTTTTTTAATTTAAACAGAAAGTAACAAAAATTATACTTATCATCATCAGTTCACTCAGTCCCATGTAATAAATTTTTTTTTCATCTGGATCTTTTGTTAGCACTTTTATGAGTTCATTAGTTTTATCATTAGAGTTATGAAAATGCTTATTCATTCATTTCAGCAGTACAATAGAGTTACCAGAAACCTGTACTTGTCAGAGTCTTTTCCATGAATTTCATGAAGATGAAACCCTTTTATAGGAACATATTTGCAAAAGCATCAGAGTACACCCAGAACTGTCTGTAAATGACAAAAGACTTAAAAATGACCACGGTTAAAGATTTGATGAAAGTTTATAATAATGCAGTTGACAAGAAAATTAGTTATTTCTGAGATATACATTTTAAAGTAATAACTAGGATTATGAATTATAACATTGTACCAGAACATATAAGATTTTTAGAAATTTCATGTAATGTCTGAAACATTTATATTAACATATTTCCATACAAAAAACCGAATGAAAGTTTAGTATTAGTTGTTTTGTTTGTTTTTTTTATACTGCAGGTTCTTATCAGTCATCAATTTTATACACATCAGTGTATACATGTCAATCCCAATAGCCCAATTCAGCACAACACCATCCCCACCCCACCGCATTCCCCCCCCCCCCTTGGTGTCCATGTGTCTGTGCTCTACATCTGTGTCTCAACTTATGCCCTGCAAACTGGCTCATCTGTACCAATTTTCTAGGTTCCACATACCTGCGTTAATATACGGTATTTGTTTTTCTCTTTCTGACTTACTTCACTCTGTATGACAGTCTCTAGATCCATCCACGTCTCAACAAATGACTCAATTTGGTTCCTTTTTGTGGCTGAGTAATATTCCATTCTATATATGTACCACAACTTCTTTATCCATTCGTCTGTTGATGGGCATTTAGGTTGCTTCCGTGACCAGGCTATTGTAAATAGTGCTGTAATAAACATTCGGGTGCAAGTGTACTTTTGAATTATGGTTTTCTCTGGGTGTATACACAGTAGTGGGATTGCTGGGTCATACGGTAGCTCAATGTTCACATTTTTAAGGCACGTACATTCCGTTCTCTTTAGTGCCTCTTTCCAAGTTATATCCCACTTAAAGTTCAGGGTATGCATTTCTCCACAACACCTTCAGCATTTATTGTTTGTAGTTTTCTTGCTGATGGTTATTCTGACAAGAGTGAGCTGATACCTCTCTGTGGTTGAATTCGAATGTGCCACATAATCTGTTGAAATTGAGCTTTAAGGCATGTCCTTTTCTATTTTTCAACCTGTGATTACCCCTTAGTTCTTCAAAGTGTTCTCTTTAAGTATGTGTCACATTTTGAAATATTTTGGCCTTTACCTCCCTCAAGACATTTTGAGGGCCTGTTTCATTTACAGTTCTGCAGTACTTGTTCCTATGAAGTGACCATTAGCACAGGCTTTAAAGCTGCTTTTGCAGGTAACTGCCAGAGGGCGGCAGCCTTTCTATGTCCCCCACCCTGGTAAATAGGGAAAAGCCCTTGTGGCCTGTGGTGTTTCTCGGTTATAAATTAGAGTGGAGTGTGCCCGGACAAACCCACACAAGCTGATGTCTCCTTACTTTTGTTGGATTTTTAAATTGAATTTTTATTTTTTATTGGAGTAATTTTCCACTGTGTACGTGGACCACTTCTACTTTGTGCATTAATCGGTTGATGGACATTTTCATTGCTTCCAAGTGTTGGCTATGGTAAATATTGTTGGAGTGCAGGATTGCCAGCCTGTGACTTTTTGATTCTCATTTTCTCAGGTGATAGGCCCAGCAGTGGGTGTGATTGATTGACTGGTAGCACCGTGTTACCCTTTTCAAAGCAACTTCTTTGTGTTTTCATTAGTGGCTCTTACCACGTCCCCCTTAGAATCGACGGTATGCATTTCTCCACAATCGCTTCAGCATTTATTGTTTGCAGCATTTATGCTAATGGCCCTTCTGGCTGCTGTGAGCTGATAGGTTTTTGTAATTTGGGTTTGCATGTCTTTGAAAATTCGTAAAACTCATCATTTTTCTCCACCGTTTTCTTTTCTGTTAAAAAAAGGAAACAATTGGGAGTACAATAGAACTCTTGAAATTGTGTTCTTGGAAGGTTGCCCTCTTTTGAAATTTTTGGTCGATTTTCCACCCCAGAATTTTATTAGAAAGCAGGTGTCTTTTATCGAACTGCAAGTTTGGTGAATATTTAGTGACCTTTAGCAGTGGGTTTAAAGCTGCTGTTGTAGGAAGTGGCCTCAAGCAGGAAGCATGTCTCCATTCCCATATCTGGGTACTAGGGCAGCAGAGCCTTTCTGGAAGTCGTGTTCCTAGTTTGTAAATTACATTGGAATGTGCATGGAGAAAGCCCCATAAGTTTATGTCTCATTATTTCTTCTTGGTTTTAAATTTTTTTTTAATTGGGGTAAAGCTTAGAATATTGTTTGTCCTAGGTGTACACAATCTGGTTCGTTTGTACATTATATATGTCTATTCAAGTACAGATCCTCTTCCCATGTAAAATGTTACTGAGGGTTCCGCAGACCTCCCTTGCTATATGGTTGGTCTTTTTGAGATATGTATATAATATGTGTTTGTATACATATAGTAACACTAATCTTAATTTATCCATTCCCCCCACCTTTCCTTTTAGATGAGCATAGTTTGTTTTCTAAGTCTGTGAGTGTCTTTCTCTGTGGAAATATGTTCCTTTGTGTCAGTTATTAGATAACGCCTATAAGTGATATCATAGAATATAGGTCTTTTGCTTTCCGACTTACCTCATGTTTCGTGATTATCTCCAGACTCATTTGTGGTGCCTCAGAGAGCAGTGGTTCATTGTTTTCCATGGCTATTATTCCATTGTGTACATGGACCACTTCTTCTTTATCCATTCACCTGTTGTTGGACATTTTGATTGCTCCACTGTCTTGGCTATTGTGAATAAGGCTGCACTGCAGCTTTTGCGGCCTGTGTCTTCTCGATTCTTGTCTTCTCAAGTGAGAGGTCCAATGGTGCGCCTGCTGGATTGAATGGTACCTCCATTTTTACTTTTAAACACAGCTCCTTTCTGTTCTCATTATTGGCTGTTACCCCTTTACGTCTCACCAGCAGGTAGAGGGTACACAGTTCCCTAAAACCCCTTCAGCATTTGTTGTTTGTAGACTTTTTGCTCATGGTCAGTCGAGTGGTGTAAGTTGAAACTATTTGTAGATTAGATTGCATGGGTCTAACACTCCCTGAGGTTGAGCTTTTATCCATTTTCCTTTTTTTTAAAAGAACGTGAGTAAAACTTAACTCTTCATACTCTCTTCTTGAAATATTTGCCTGTTTTGAATTTTTTTGTCCATTCCTTCCTTCAGCACAATTTTTTAGGGCAGGTGTCCTTTACAGCCCTGAGTCCTTGGGAATGTTAAGTGACCATTAGCTGTGAGTTTAAAGCTGTTCTTGCAGGAAACGGCCACAAGGTGGCAGCATTTCCCCTTTACCATATTTGGTTACTAGGGAAACAGAGCCTTAATGGAAGTGGTGTTGTAGGTTGTAAATTAGAATGGAATGTGCCAGGGAAAAGCCCTTTAAGTTTATGTCTCATTACTTCTTGTTCATATTTGTAATTTATTTTTTATTTTTTATCCCAGCAAATATGATTACAATGGTTTGTTTGTTCTAGGTGTGCAAGATGTGGTTCTTTCACACATATACATGTATCTATTCTTCCTCGCATCCTTTTCCCATGTAGGTTATGACACAATGTTGAGTAGTCTTCTCCTGGTCTTCCGTACGTCTTTGGTGGTTATATATTTCACATGGTTTGTATATCTCTGTTAACCCCAATGTGGTAATGTATCCAATCCTCATCCCTTTCTATTTGGTGAACCATAAGTTTTTTAATGAATCTGTGATTGCCTTTCTCTGTGGAAATATCTTCATTGGTATCAATTTTTAAGTAACTCTTAAAAGTGATATGATAGGATATGTGTCTTTTGCTTTCTCACTTACTACACGTGGCGTGATTACGTCTAGACTCATCTATGGTGCTGCAAACGGCATTGTTTCATTTTTTTCACTAGCGAATATTCCATCTGTACATGGAGGAGTTCTTCTTTGTCCATCCATCTGTTGGTGGACTTTTTGGTTACTTCCATATCTTGGCTATTGTAATACTGTGCAGTGCAGATTTGCCTGCCTGTGTCTTTCCAATTCTCTCTTCTTAGGTTTTACGTCGAGGAGTGGGCCTGCTGGATCATATAGTAGCTCAATGTTTACCTTTTTAAGGCACCTCCATTCTGTTCTCATTCGTGGCCCTTTCCAAGTTACGTCCCCTTTGAAGTTGAGGGTATGCATTTCTCCACAACACTTTCAGCATTTATTGTTTGTAGTTTTCTTGCTGATGGTTATTCTGACAAGTGTGAGCTGATACCTCTCTGTGGTTGAATTCGAATGTGCCACATAATCTGTTGAAATTGAGCTTTAAGGCATGTCCTTTGCTATTTTTCAAGCTGTGATTACCCCTTAGTTCTTCAAAGTGTTCTCTTTAAGTATGTGTCACATTTTGAAATGTTTTGGCCTTTACCTCCCTCAAGACATTTTGAGGGCCTGTTTCATTTACAGTTCTGCAGTACTTGTTCCTATGAAGTGACCATTAGCACAGGCTTTAAAGCTGCTTTTGCTGGTAACTGCCAGAGGGCGGCAGCCTTTCTCTGTCCCCCACCCTGGTAACTAGGGAAAAGCCCTTGCGGCCTGTGGTGTTTCTCGGTTATAAATTAGAGTGGAGTGTGCCCGGACAAACCCACACAAGCTGATGTCTCCTTACTTTTGTTGGATTTTTACATTTAATTTTTATTTTTTATTGGAGTAATTTTCCACTGTGTACGTGGACCACTTCTACTTTGTGCATTCCTCGGTTGATGGACATTTTCATTGCTTCCAAGTGTTGGCTATGGTAAATATTGTTGGAGTGCAGAATTGCCAGCCTGTGACTTTTTGATTCTCATTTTCTCAGGTGATAGGCCCAGCAGTGGGTGTGATTGATTGACTGGTAGCACCGTGTTTCCCTTTTCAAAGCACCTTCTTTGTGTTTTCATTAGTGGCTCTTACCACGTCCCCCTTAGAATCCGGGGTACGCATTTCTCCACAATCGCTTCAGCATATATTGTTTGCAGCATTTATGCTAATGGCCCTTCTGGCTGCTGTGAGCTGATAGGTTTTTGTAATTTGGGTTTGCATGTCTTTGAAAATTCGTAAAACTCATCATTTTTCTCCACCGTTTTCTTTTCTGTTAAAAAAAAAGGAAACAATTGGGAGTACAATAGAACTCTTGAAATTGTGTTCTTGGAAGGTTGCCCTCTTTTGAAATTTTTGGTCGATTTTCCACCCCAGAATTTTTTTAGAAAGCAGGTGTCTTTTACCGAACTGCAAGTTTGGTGAATATTTAGTGACCTTTAGCAATGGGTTTAAAGCTGCTGTTGTAGGAAGTGGCCTCAAGCAGGCAGCATATCTCCATTCCCATATCTGGGTACTAGGGCAGCAGAGCCTTTCTGGAAGTCGTGTTCCTAGTTTGTAAATTACATTGGAATGTGCATGGAGAAAGCCCCATAAGTATATGTCTCATTATTTCTTCTTGGTTTTAAAATTTTTTTTTAATTGGGGTAAAGCTTAGAATATTGTTTGTCCTAGGTGTACACAATCTGGTTCGTTTGTACATTATATATGTCTATTCAAGTACAGATCCTCTTCCCATGTAAAATGTTACTGAGGGTTCCACAGACCTCCCTTGCTATATGGTTGGTCTTTTTGAGATATGTATATAATATGTGTTTGTATACATATAGTAACACTAATCTTAATTTATCCATTCCCCCCACCTTTCCTTTTAGATGAGCATAGTTTGTTTTCTAAGTCTGTGAGTGTCTTTCTCTGTGGAAATATGTTCCTTTGTGTCAGTTATTAGATAACGCCTATAAGTGATATCATAGAATATAGGTCTTTTGCTTTCCGACTTACCTCATGTTTCGTGATTATCTCCAGACTCATTTGTGGTGCCTCAGAGAGCAGTGGTTCATTGTTTTCCATGGCTATTATTCCATTGTGTACATGGACCACTTCTTCTTTATCCATTCACCTGTTGTTGGACATTTTGATTGCTCCACTGTCTTGGCTATTGTGAATAAGGCTGCACTGCAGCTTTTGCGGCCTGTGTCTTCTCGATTCTTGTCTTCTCAGGTGAGAGGTCCAATGGTGCGCCTGCTGCATTGAATGGTGCCTGCAGTTTTACTTTTAAACACAGCTCCTTTCTGTTCTCATTATTGGCTGTTACCCCTTCACGTCTCACCAGCAGGTAGAGTGTACACAGTTCTCTAAAACCCCTTCAGCATTTATTGTTTGTTGACTTTTTGCTGATGGTAAGTCAACTGGTGTAAGTTGAAACTTTTTGTAGATTAGATTGCATGGGTCTAACACTCCCTGAGGTTGAGCTTTTATCCATTTTCCTTTTTTTTAAAAGGACGTGAGTAAAACTTAACTCTTCATACTCTCTTCTTGAAACATTTGCCTGTTTTGAATTGTTTTGTCCATTCCCTCCTTCAGCACAATTTTTTAGGGCAGGTGTTCTTTACAGCCCTGAGTCCTTGGGAATGTTAAGTGACCATTCGCTGTGAGTTTAAAGCTGTTCTTGCAGGAAACGGCCACAAGGTGGCAGCATTTCCCCTTTACCATATTTGGTTACTAGGGAAACAGAGCCTTAATGGAAGTGGTGTTGTAGGTTGTAAATTAGAATGGAATGTGCCAGGGAAAAGCCCTTTAAGTTTATGTCTCATTACTTCTTGTTCATATTTGTAGTTTACTTTTTATTTTTTATCCCAGTAAATATGATTACAATGGTTTGTTTGTTCTAGGTGTGCAAGATGTGGTTCTTTCACACATATACATGTATCTATTCTTCCTCGCCTCCTTTTCCCATGTAGGTTATGACACAATGTTGAGTAGTCTTCTCCTGGTCTTCCGTACGTCTTTGGTGGTTATATATTTCACATGGTTTGTATATCTCTGTTAACCCCAATGTGGCAATGTATCCAATCCTCATCCCTTTCTATTTGGTGAACCATAAGTTTTTTAATGAATCTGTGATTGCCTTTCTCTGTGGAAATATCTTCATTGGTATCAATTTTTAAGTAACTCTTAAAAGTGATATGATAGGATATGTGTCGTTTGCTTTCTCACTTACTACACGTGGCGTGATTACGTCTAGACTCATCTATGGTGCTGCAAACGGCATTGTTTCATTTTTTTCACTAGCGAATATTCCATCTGTACATGGAGGAGTTCTTCTTTGTCCATCCATCTGTTGGTGGACTTTTTGGTTACTTCCATATCTTGGCTATTGTAATACTGTGCAGTGCAAATTTGCCTGCCTGTGTCTTTCCAATTCTCTCTTCTTAGGTTTTACGTCGAGGAGTGGGCCTGCTGGATCATATAGTAGCTCAATGTTTACCTTTTTAAGGCACCTCCATTCTGTTCTCATTCGTGGCCCTTTCCAAGTTACGTCCCCTTTGATGTTGAGGGTATGCATTTCTCCACAACACCTTTAGCATTTATTGTTTGTAGTTTTCTTGCTGATGGTTATTCTGACAAGAGTGAGCTGATACCTCTCTGTGGTTGAATTCGAATGTGCCACATAATCTGTTGAAATTGAGCTTTAAGGCATGTCCTTTTCTATTTTTCAACCTGTGATTACCCCTTAGTTCTTCAAAGTGTTCTCTTTAAGTATGTGTCACATTTTGAAATATTTTGGCCTTTACCTCCCTCAAGACATTTTGAGGGCCTGTTTCATTTACAGTTCTGCAGTACTTGTTCCTATGAAGTGACCATTAGCACAGGCTTTAAAGCTGCTTTTGCAGGTAACTGCCAGAGGGCGGCAGCCTTTCTATGTCCCCCACCCTGGTAAATAGGGAAAAGCCCTTGTGGCCTGTGGTGTTTCTCGGTTATAAATTAGAGTGGAGTGTGCCCGGACAAACCCACACAAGCTGATGTCTCATTACTTTTGTTGGATTTTTAAATTTAATTTTTATTTTTTATTGGAGTAATTTTCCACTGTGTACGTGGACCACTTCTACTTTGTGCATTAATCGGTTGATGGACATTTTCATTGCTTCCAAGTGTTGGCTATGGTAAATATTGTTGGAGTGCAGGATTGCCAGCCTGTGACTTTTTGATTCTCATTTTCTCAGGTGATAGGCCCAGCAGTGGGTGTGATTGATTGACTGGTAGCACCGTGTTACCCTTTTCAAAGCAACTTCTTTGTGTTTTCATTAGTGGCTCTTACCACGTCCCCCTTAGAATCGACGGTATGCATTTCTCCACAATCGCTTCAGCATTTATTGTTTGCAGCATTTATGCTAATGGCCCTTCTGGCTGCTGTGAGCTGATAGGTTTTTGTAATTTGGGTTTGCATGTCTTTGAAAATTCGTAAAACTCATCATTTTTCTCCACCGTTTTCTTTTCTGTTAAAAAAAGGAAACAATTGGGAGTACAATAGAACTCTTGAAATTGTGTTCTTGGAAGGTTGCCCTCTTTTGAAATTTTTGGTCGATTTTCCACCCCAGAATTTTATTAGAAAGCAGGTGTCTTTTACCGAACTGCAAGTTTGGTGAATATTTAGTGACCTTTAGCAGTGGGTTTAAAGCTGCTGTTGTAGGAAGTGGCCTCAAGCAGGAAGCATGTCTCCATTCCCATATCTGGGTACTAGGGCAGCAGAGCCTTTCTGGAAGTCGTGTTCCTAGTTTGTAAATTACATTGGAATGTGCATGGAGAAAGCCCCATAAGTTTATGTCTCATTATTTCTTCTTGGTTTTAAAATTTTTTTTAATTGGGGTAAAGCTTAGAATATTGTTTGTCCTAGGTGTACACAATCTGGTTCGTTTGTACATTATATATGTCTATTCAAGTACAGATCCTCTTCCCATGTAAAATGTTACTGAGGGTTCCGCAGACCTCCCTTGCTATATGGTTGGTCTTTTTGAGATATGTATATAATATGTGTTTGTATACATATAGTAACACTAATCTTAATTTATCCATTCCCCCCACCTTTCCTTTTAGATGAGCATAGTTTGTTTTCTAAGTCTGTGAGTGTCTTTCTCTGTGGAAATATGTTCCTTTGTGTCAGTTATTAGATAACGCCTATAAGTGATATCATAGAATATAGGTCTTTTGCTTTCCGACATACCTCATGTTTCGTGATTATCTCCAGACTCATTTGTGGTGCCTCAGAGAGCAGTGGTTCATTGTTTTCCATGGCTATTATTCCATTGTGTACATGGACCACTTCTTCTTTATCCATTCACCTGTTGTTGGACATTTTGATTGCTCCACTGTCTTGGCTATTGTGAATAAGGCTGCACGGCAACTTTTGCGGCCTGTGTCTTCTCGATTCTTGTCTTCTCAAGTGAGAGGTCCATTGGTGCGCCTGCTGGATTGAATGGTACCTCCATTTTTACTTTTAAACACAGCTCCTTTCTGTTCTCATTATTGGCTGTTACCCCTTTACGTCTCACCAGCAGGTAGAGGGTACACAGTTCCCTAAAACCCGTTCAGCATTTATTGTTTGTAGACTTTTTGCTCATGGTCAGTCGACTGGTGTAAGTTGAAACTTTTTGTAGATTAGATTGCATGGGTCTAACACTCCCTGAGGTTGAGCTTTTATCCATTTTCCTTTTTTTTAAAAGAGCGTGAGTAAAACTTAACTCTTCATACTCTCTTCTTGAAACAT
Organism: Balaenoptera borealis; assembly: GCF_965194805.1. Taxonomy (NCBI): domain Eukaryota; kingdom Metazoa; phylum Chordata; class Mammalia; order Artiodactyla; family Balaenopteridae; genus Balaenoptera; species Balaenoptera borealis. The sequence goes on from NC_138864.1 coordinate 34,144,321, forward strand.
TTGCCTGTTTTGAATTGTTTTGTCCATTCCCTCCTTCAGCACAATTTTTTAGGGCAGGTGTTCTTTACAGCCCTGAGTCCTTGGGAATGTTAAGTGACCATTCGCTGTGAGTTTAAAGCTGTTCTTGCAGGAAACGGCCACAAGGTGGCAGCATTTCCCCTTTACCATATTTGGTTCCTAGGGAAACAGAGCCTTAATGGAAGTGGTGTTGTAGGTTGTAAATTAGAATGGAATGTGCCAGGGAAAAGCCCTTTAAGTTTATGTCTCATTACTTCTTGTTCATATTTGTAGTTTACTTTTTATTTTTTATCCCAGTAAATATGATTACAATGGTTTGTTTGTTCTAGGTGTGCAAGATGTGGTTCTTTCACACATATACATGTATCTATTCTTCCTCGCCTCCTTTTCCCATGTAGGTTATGACACAATGTTGAGTAGTCTTCTCCTGGTCTTCCGGACGTCTTTGGTGGTTATATATTTCACATGGTTTGTATATCTCTGTTAACCCCAATGTGGCAATGTATCCAATCCTCATCCCTTTCTATTTGGTGAACCATAAGTTTTTTAATGAATCTGTGATTGCCTTTCTCTGTGGAAATATCTTCATTGGTATCAATTTTTAAGTAACTCTTAAAAGTGATATGATAGGATATGTGTCGTTTGCTTTCTCACTTACTACACGTGGCGTGATTACGTCTAGACTCATCTATGGTGCTGCAAACGGCATTGTTTCATTTTTTTCACTAGCGAATATTCCATCTGTACATGGAGGAGTTCTTCTTTGTCCATCCATCTGTTGGTGGACTTTTTGGTTACTTCCATATCTTGGCTATTGTAATACTGTGCAGTGCAGATTTGCCTGCCTGTGTCTTTCCAATTCTCTCTTCTTAGGTTTTACGTCGAGGAGTGGGCCTGCTGGATCATATAGTAGCTCAATGTTTACCTTTTTAAGGCACCTCCATTCTGTTCTCATTCGTGGCCCTTTCCAAGTTACGTCCCCTTTGAAGTTGAGGGTATGCATTTCTCCACAACACTTTCAGCATTTATTGTTTGCAGTTTTCTTGCTGATGGTTATTCTGACAAGTGTGAGCTGATACCTCTCTGTGGTTGAATTCGAATGTGCCACATAATCTGTTGAAATTGAGCTTTAAGGCATGTCCTTTTCTATTTTTCAAGCTGTGATTACCCCTTAGTTCTTCAAAGTGTTCTCTTTAAGTATGTGTCACATTTTGAAATGTTTTGGCCTTTACCTCCCTCAAGACATTTAGAGGGCCTGTTTCATTTACAGTTCTGCAGTACTTGTTCCTATGAAGTGACCATTAGCACAGGCTTTAAAGCTGCTTTTGCAGGTAACTGCCAGAGGGCGGCAGCCTTTCTAGGTCCCCCACCCTGGTAAATAGGGAAAAGCCCTTGCGGCCTGTGGTGTTTCTCGGTTATAAATTAGAGTGGAGTGTGCCCGGACAAACCCACACAAGCTGATGTCTCCTTACTTTTGTTGGATTTTTACATTTAATTTTTATTTTTTATTGGAGTAATTTTCCACTGTGTTCGTGGACCACTTCTACTTTGTGCATTCCTCGGTTGATGGACATTTTCATTGCTTCCAAGTGTTGGCTATGGTAAATATTGTTGGAGTGCAGGATTGCCAGGCTGTGACTTTTCGATTCACATTTTCTCAGGTGATAGGCCCAGCAGTGGGTGTAATTGATTGACTGGTAGCACCGTGTTTCCCTTTTCAAAGCACCTTCTTTGTGTTTTCATTAGTGGCTCTTACCACGTCCCCCTTAGAATCGAGGGTACGCATTTCTCCACAATCGCTTCAGCATATATTGTTTGCAGCATTTATGCTAATGGCCCTTCTGGCTGCTGTGAGCTGATAGGTTTTTGTAATTTGGGTTTGCATGTCTTTGAAAATTCGTAAAACTCATCATTTTTCTCCACCGTTTTCTTTTCTGTTAAAAAAAAGGAAACAATTGGGAGTACAATAGAACTCTTGAAATTGTGTTCTTGGAAGGTTGCCCTCTTTTGAAATTTTTGGTCGATTTTCCACTCCAGAATTTTTTTAGAAAGCAGGTGTCTTTTAGCGAACTGCAAGTTTGGTGAATATTTAGTGACCTTTAGCAATGGGTTTAAAGCTGCTGTTGTGGGAAGTGGCCTCAAGCAGGCAGCATATCTCCATTCCCATATCTGGGTACTAGGGCAGCAGAGCCTTTCTGGAAGTCGTGTTCCTAGTTTGTAAATTACATTGGAATGTGCATGGAGAAAGCCCCATAAGTATATGTCTCATTTCTTCTTGGTTTTAAAGTTGTTTTTAATTGGGGTAAAGCTGAGAATATTGTTTGTCCTAGGTGTACACAATCTGGTTCGTTTGTATATTATATATGTCTATTCAAGTACAGATCCTCTTCCCATGTAAAATGTTACTGTCGGTTCCGCAGACCTCCCTTGCTATATGGTTGGTCTTTTTGAGATATGGATATAATATGTGTTTGTATACATATAGTAACACTAATCTTAACTTATCCATTCCCCCCACCTTTCCTTTTAGATGAGCATAGTTTGTTTTCTAAGTCTGTGAGTGTCTTTCTCTGTGGAAATATGTTCCTTTGTGTCAGTTATTAGATAACGCCTATAAGTGATATCATAGAATATAGGTCTTTTGCTTTCCGACTTACCTCATGTTTCGTGATTATCTCCAGACTCATTTGTGGTGCCTCAGAGAGCAGTGGTTCATTGTTTTCCATGGCTATTATTCCATTGTGTACATGGACCACTTCTTTATCCATTCACCTGTTGTTGGACATTTTGATTGCTCCACTATCTTGGCTATTGTGAATAAGGCTGCACTGCAGCTTTTGCGGCCTGTGTCTTCTCGATTCTTGTCTTCTCAGGTGAGAGGTCCAATGGTGCGCCTGCTGCATTGAATGGTGCCTGCAGTTTTACTTTTAAACACAGCTCCTTTCTGTTCTCATTATTGGCTGTTACTCCTTCACGTCTCACCAGCAGGTAGAGTGTACACAGTTCTCTAAAACCCCTTCAGCATTTATTGTTTGTTGACTTTTTGCTGATGGTAAGTCAACTGGTGTAAGTTGAAACATTTTGTAGATTAGATTACATGGGTCTAACACTCCCTGAGGTTGAGCTTTTATCCATTTTCCTTTTTTTTAAAAGAACGTGAGTAAAACTTAACTCTTCATACTCTCTTCTTGAAACATTTGCCTGTTTTGAATTTTTTTGTCCATTCCTTCCTTCAGCACAATTTTTTAGGGCAGGTGTTCTTTACAGCCCTGAGTCCTTGGGAATGTTAAGTGACCATTAGCTGTGAGTTTAAAGCTGTTCTTGCAGGAAACGGCCACAAGGTGGCAGCATTTCCCCTTTACCATATTTGGTTACTAGGGAAACAGAGCCTTAATGGAAGTGGTGTTGTAGGTTGTAAATTAGAATGGAATGTGCCAGGGAAAAGCCCTTTAAGTTTATGTCTCATTACTTCTTGTTCATATTTGTAGTTTACTTTTTATTTTTTATCCCAGTAAATATGATTACAATGGTTTGTTTGTTCTAGGTGTGCAAGATGTGGTTCTTTCACACATATACATGTATCTATTCTTCCTCGCATCCTTTTCCCATGTAGGTTATGACACAATGTTGAGTAGTCTTCTCCTGGTCTTCCGTACGTCTTTGGTGATTATATATTTCACATGGTTTGTATATCTCTGTTAACCCCAATGTGGCAATGTATCCAATCCTCATCCCTTTCTATTTGGTGAACCATAAGTTTTTTAATGAATCTGTGATTGCCTTTCTCTGTGGAAATATCTTCATTGGTATCAATTTTTAAGTAACTCTTAAAAGTGATATGATAGGATATGTGCCTTTTGCTTTCTCACTTACTACACGTGGCGTGATTACGTCTAGACTCATCCATGGTGCTTCAAATGGCATTGTCTCATTTTTTTCACTAGCGAATATTCCATCTGTACATGGAGGAGTTCTTCTTTGTCCATCCATCTGTTGGTGGACTTTTTGGTTACTTCCATATCTTGGCTATTGTAATGGTGTGCAATGCAGATTTGCCTGCCTGTGTCTTTCCAATTCTCTCTTCTTAGGTTATACGTCGAGGAGTGGGCCTGCTGGATCATATAGTAGCTCAATGTTTACCTTTTTAAGGCACCTCCATTCTGTTCTCATTCGTGGCCCTTTCCAAGTTACGTCCCCTTTGAAGTTGAGGGTATGCATTTCTCCACAACACTTTCAGCATTTATTGTTTGTAGTTTTCTTGCTGATGGTTATTCTGACAAGTGTGAGCTGATACCTCTCTGTGGTTGAATTCGAATGTGCCACATAATCTGTTGAAATTGAGCTTTAAGGCATGTCCTTTTCTATTTTTCAAGCTGTGATTACCCCTTAGTTCTTCAAAGTGTTCTCTTTAAGTATGTGTCACATTTTGAAATGTTTTGGCCTTTACCTCCCTCAAGACATTTTGAGGGCCTGTTTCATTTACAGTTCTGCAGTACTTGTTCCTATGAAGTGACCATTAGCACAGGCTTTAAAGCTGCTTTTGCAGGTAACTGCCAGAGGGCGGCAGCCTTTCTATGTCCCCCACCCTGGTAACTAGGGAAAAGCCCTTGCGGCCTGTGGTGTTTCTCGGTTATAAATTAGAGTGGAGTGTGCCCGGACAAACCCACACAAGCTGATGTCTCCTTACTTTTGTTGGATTGTTACATTTAATTTTTATTTTTTTATTGGAGTAATTTTCCACTGTGTACGTGGACCACTTCTACTTTGTGCATTCCTCGGTTGATGGACATTTTCATTGCTTCCAAGTGTTGGCTATGGTAAATATTGTTGGAGTGCAGGATTGCCAGGCTGTGACTTTTCGATTCTCATTTTCTCAGGTGATAGGCCCAGCAGTGGGTGTAATTGATTGACTGGTAGCACCGTGTTTCCCTTTTCAAAGCACCTTATTTGTGTTTTCATTAGTGGCTCTTACCACGTCCCCCTTAGAATCGAGGGTACGCATTTCTCCACAATCGCTTCAGCATATATTGTTTGCAGCATTTATGCTAATGGCCCTTCTGGCTGCTGTGAGCTGATAGGTTTTTGTAATTTGGGTTTGCATGTCTTTGAAAATTCGTAAAACTCATCATTTTTCTCCACCGTTTTCTTTTCTGTTAAAAAAAAGGAAACAAGTGGGAGTACAATAGAACTCTTGAAATTGTGTTCTTGGAAGGTTGCCCTCTTTTGAAATTTTTGGTCGATTTTTCACTCCAGAATTTTTTTAGAAAGCAGGTGTCTTTTACCGAACTGCAAGTTTGGTGAATATTTAGTGACCTTTAGCAATGGGTTTAAATCTGCTGTTGTGGGAAGTGGCCTAAAGCAGGCAGCATATCTCCATTCCCATATCTGGGTACTAGGGCAGCAGAGCCTTTCTGGAAGTCGTGTTCCTAGTTTGTAAATTACATTGGAATGTGCATGGAGAAAGCCCCATAAGTATATGTCTCATTATTTCTTCTTGGTTTTAAATTTTTTTTAATTGGGGTAAAGCTTAGAATATTGTTTGTCCTAGGTGTACACCATCTGGTTGGTTTGTACATTATATATGTCTATTCAAGTACAGATCCTCTTCCCATGTAAAATGTTACTGAGGGTTCCGCAGACCTCCCTTGCTATATGGTTGGTCTTTTTGAGATATGGATATAATATGTGTTTGTATACATATAGTAACACTAATCTTAATTTATCCATTCCCCCCACCTTTCCTTTTAGATGAGCATAGTTTGTTTTCTAAGTCTGTGAGTGTCTTTCTCTGTGGAAATATGTTCCTTTGTGTCAGTTATTAGATAACGCCTATAAGTGATATCATAGAATATAGGTCTTTTGCTTTCCGACTTACCTCATGTTTCGTGATTATCTCCAGACTCATTTGTGGTGCCTCAGAGAGCAGTGGTTCATTGTTTTCCATGGCTATTATTCCATTGTGTACATGGACCACTTCTTCTTTATCCATTCACCTGTTGTTGGACATTTTGATTGCTCCACTGTCTTGGCTATTGTGAATAAGGCTGCACTGCAGCTTTTGCGGCCTGTGTCTTCTCGATTCTTGTCTTCTCAGGTGAGAGGTCCAATGGTGCGCCTGCTGCATTGAATGGTGCCTGCAGTTTTACTTTTAAACACAGCTCCTTTCTGTTCTCATTATTGGCTGTTACCCCTTCACGTCTCACCAGCAGGTAGAGTGTACACAGTTCTCTAAAACCCCTTCAGCATTTATTGTTTGTTGACTTTTTGCTGATGGTAAGTCAACTGGTGTAAGTTGAAACTTTTTGTAGATTAGATTGCATGGGTCTAACACTCCCTGAGGTTGAGCTTTTATCCATTTTCCTTTTTTTTAAAAGGACGTGAGTAAAACTTAACTCTTCATACTCTCTTCTTGAAACATTTGCCTGTTTTGAATTTTTTTGTCCATTCCTTCCTTCAGCACAATTTTTTAGGGCAGGTGTCCTTTACAGCCCTGAGTCCTTGGGAATGTTAAGTGACCATTAGCTGTGAGTTTAAAGCTGTTCTTGCAGGAAACGGCCACAAGGTGGCAGCATTTCCCCTTTACCATATTTGGTTACTAGGGAAACAGAGCCTTAATGGAAGTGGTGTTGTAGGTTGTAAATTAGAATGGAATGTGCCAGGGAAAAGCCCTTTAAGTTTATGTCTCATTACTTCTTGTTCATATTTGTAGTTTACTTTTTATTTTTTATCCCAGCAAATATGATTACAATGGTTTGTTTGTTCTAGGTGTGCAAGATGTGGTTCTTTCCCACATATACATGTATCTATTCTTCCTCGCATCCTTTTCCCATGTAGGTTATGACACAATGTTGAGTAGTCTTCTCCTGGTCTTCCGGACGTCTTTGGTGGTTATATATTTCACATGGTTTGTATATCTCTGTTAACCCCAATGTGGCAATGTATCCAATCCTCATCCCTTTCTATTTGGTGAACCATAAGTTTTTTAATGAATCTGTGATTGCCTTTCTCTGTGGAAATATCTTCATTGGTATCAATTTTTAAGTAACTCTTAAAAGTGATATGATAGGATATGTGTCGTTTGCTTTCTCACTTACTACACGTGGCGTGATTACGTCTAGACTCATCTATGGTGCTGCAAACGGCATTGTTTCATTTTTTTCACTAGCGAATATTCCATCTGTACATGGAGGAGTTCTTCTTTGTCCATCCATCTGTTGGTGGACTTTTTGGTTACTTCCATATCTTGGCTATTGTAATACTGTGCAGTGCAAATTTGCCTGCCTGTGTCTTTCCAATTCTCTCTTCTTAGGTTTTACGTCGAGGAGTGGGCCTGCTGGATCATATAGTAGCTCAATGTTTACCTTTTTAAGGCACCTCCATTCTGTTCTCATTCGTGGCCCTTTCCAAGTTACGTCCCCTTTGATGTTGAGGGTATGCATTTCTCCACAACACCTTTAGCATTTATTGTTTGTAGTTTTCTTGCTGATGGTTATTCTGACAAGAGTGAGCTGATACCTCTCTGTGGTTGAATTCGAATGTGCCACATAATCTGTTGAAATTGAGCTTTAAGGCATGTCCTTTTCTATTTTTCAACCTGTGATTACCCCTTAGTTCTTCAAAGTGTTCTCTTTAAGTATGTGTCACATTTTGAAATATTTTGGCCTTTACCTCCCTCAAGACATTTTGAGGGCCTGTTTCATTTACAGTTCTGCAGTACTTGTTCCTATGAAGTGACCATTAGCACAGGCTTTAAAGCTGCTTTTGCAGGTAACTGCCAGAGGGCGGCAGCCTTTCTATGTCCCCCACCCTGGTAAATAGGGAAAAGCCCTTGTGGCCTGTGGTGTTTCTCGGTTATAAATTAGAGTGGAGTGTGCCCGGACAAACCCACACAAGCTGATGTCTCATTACTTTTGTTGGATTTTTAAATTTAATTTTTATTTTTTATTGGAGTAATTTTCCACTGTGTACGTGGACCACTTCTACTTTGTGCATTAATCGGTTGATGGACATTTTCATTGCTTCCAAGTGTTGGCTATGGTAAATATTGTTGGAGTGCAGGATTGCCAGCCTGTGACTTTTTGATTCTCATTTTCTCAGGTGATAGGCCCAGCAGTGGGTGTGATTGATTGACTGGTAGCACCGTGTTACCCTTTTCAAAGCACCTTATTTGTGTTTTCATTAGTGGCTCTTACCACGTCCCCCTTAGAATCGACGGTATGCATTTCTCCACAATCGCTTCAGCATTTATTGTTTGCAGCATTTATGCTAATGGCCCTTCTGGCTGCTGTGAGCTGATAGGTTTTTGTAATTTGGGTTTGCATGTCTTTGAAAATTCGTAAAACTCATCATTTTTCTCCACCGTTTTCTTTTCTGTTAAAAAAAGGAAACAATTGGGAGTACAATAGAACTCTTGAAATTGTGTTCTTGGAAGGTTGCCCTCTTTTGAAATTTTTGGTCGATTTTCCACCCCAGAATTTTATTAGAAAGCAGGTGTCTTTTACCGAACTGCAAGTTTGGTGAATATTTAGTGACCTTTAGCAGTGGGTTTAAAGCTGCTGTTGTAGGAAGTGGCCTCAAGCAGGAAGCATGTCTCCATTCCCATATCTGGGTACTAGGGCAGCAGAGCCTTTCTGGAAGTCGTGTTCCTAGTTTGTAAATTACATTGGAATGTGCATGGAGAAAGCCCCATAAGTTTATGTCTCATTATTTCTTCTTGGTTTTAAAATTTTTTTTAATTGGGGTAAAGCTTAGAATATTGTTTGTCCTAGGTGTACACAATCTGGTTCGTTTGTACATTATATATGTCTATTCAAGTACAGATCCTCTTCCCATGTAAAATGTTACTGAGGGTTCCGCAGACCTCCCTTGCTATATGGTTGGTCTTTTTGAGATATGTATATAATATGTGTTTGTATACATATAGTAACACTAATCTTAATTTATCCATTCCCCCCACCTTTCCTTTTAGATGAGCATAGTTTGTTTTCTAAGTCTGTGAGTGTCTTTCTCTGTGGAAATATGTTCCTTTGTGTCAGTTATTAGATAACGCCTATAAGTGATATCATAGAATATAGGTCTTTTGCTTTCCGACATACCTCATGTTTCGTGATTATCTCCAGACTCATTTGTGGTGCCTCAGAGAGCAGTGGTTCATTGTTTTCCATGGCTATTATTCCATTGTGTACATGGACCACTTCTTCTTTATCCATTCACCTGTTGTTGGACATTTTGATTGCTCCACTGTCTTGGCTATTGTGAATAAGGCTGCACGGCAACTTTTGCGGCCTGTGTCTTCTCGATTCTTGTCTTCTCAAGTGAGAGGTCCATTGGTGCGCCTGCTGGATTGAATGGTACCTCCATTTTTACTTTTAAACACAGCTCCTTTCTGTTCTCATTATTGGCTGTTACCCCTTTACGTCTCACCAGCAGGTAGAGGGTACACAGTTCCCTAAAACCCGTTCAGCATTTATTGTTTGTAGACTTTTTGCTCATGGTCAGTCGACTGGTGTAAGTTGAAACTTTTTGTAGATTAGATTGCATGGGTCTAACACTCCCTGAGGTTGAGCTTTTATCCATTTTCCTTTTTTTTAAAAGAGCGTGAGTAAAACTTAACTCTTCATACTCTCTTCTTGAAACATTTGCCTGTTTTGAATTGTTTTGTCCATTCCCTCCTTCAGCACAATTTTTTAGGGCAGGTGTTCTTTACAGCCCTGAGTCCTTGGGAATGTTAAGTGACCATTCGCTGTGAGTTTAAAGCTGTTCTTGCAGGAAACGGCCACAAGGTGGCAGCATTTCCCCTTTACCATATTTGGTTACTAGGGAAACAGAGCCTTAATGGAAGTGGTGTTGTAGGTTGTAAATTAGAATGGAATGTGCCAGGGAAAAGCCCTTTAAGTTTATGTCTCATTACTTCTTGTTCATATTTGTAGTTTACTTTTTATTTTTTATCCCAGTAAATATGATTACAATGGTTTGTTTGTTCTAGGTGTGCAAGATGTGGTTCTTTCACACATATACATGTATCTATTCTTCCTCGCCTCCTTTTCCCATGTAGGTTATGACACAATGTTGAGTAGTCTTCTCCTGGTCTTCCGGACGTCTTTGGTGGTTATATATTTCACATGGTTTGTATATCTCTGTTAACCCCAATGTGGCAATGTATCCAATCCTCATCCCTTTCTATTTGGTGAACCATAAGTTTTTTAATGAATCTGTGATTGCCTTTCTCTGTGGAAATATCTTCATTGGTATCAATTTTTAAGTAACTCTTAAAAGTGATATGATAGGATATGTGTCGTTTGCTTTCTCACTTACTACACGTGGCGTGATTACGTCTAGACTCATCTATGGTGCTGCAAACGGCATTGTTTCATTTTTTTCACTAGCGAATATTCCATCTGTACATGGAGGAGTTCTTCTTTGTCCATCCATCTGTTGGTGGACTTTTTGGTTACTTCCATATCTTGGCTATTGTAATACTGTGCAGTGCAGATTTGCCTGCCTGTGTCTTTCCAATTCTCTCTTCTTAGGTTTTACGTCGAGGAGTGGGCCTGCTGGATCATATAGTAGCTCAATGTTTACCTTTTTAAGGCACCTCCATTCTGTTCTCATTCGTGGCCCTTTCCAAGTTACGTCCCCTTTGAAGTTGAGGGTATGCATTTCTCCACAACACTTTCAGCATTTATTGTTTGCAGTTTTCTTGCTGATGGTTATTCTGACAAGTGTGAGCTGATACCTCTCTGTGGTTGAATTCGAATGTGCCACATAATCTGTTGAAATTGAGCTTTAAGGCATGTCCTTTTCTATTTTTCAAGCTGTGATTACCCCTTAGTTCTTCAAAGTGTTCTCTTTAAGTATGTGTCACATTTTGAAATGTTTTGGCCTTTACCTCCCTCAAGACATTTAGAGGGCCTGTTTCATTTACAGTTCTGCAGTACTTGTTCCTATGAAGTGACCATTAGCACAGGCTTTAAAGCTGCTTTTGCAGGTAACTGCCAGAGGGCGGCAGCCTTTCTAGGTCCCCCACCCTGGTAACTAGGGAAAAGCCCTTGCGGCCTGTGGTGTTTCTCGGTTATAAATTAGAGTGGAGTGTGCCCGGACAAACCCACACAAGCTGATGTCTCCTTACTTTTGTTGGATTTTTACATTTAATTTTTATTTTTTATTGGAGTAATTTTCCACTGTGTTCGTGGACCACTTCTACTTTGTGCATTCCTCGGTTGATGGACATTTTCATCGCTTCCAAGTGTTGGCTATGGTAAATATTGTTGGAGTGCAGGATTGCCAGGCTGTGACTTTTCGATTCACATTTTCTCAGGTGATAGGCCCAGCAGTGGGTGTAATTGATTGACTGGTAGCACCGTGTTTCCCTTTTCAAAGCACCTTCTTTGTGTTTTCATTAGTGGCTCTTACCACGTCCCCCTTAGAATCGAGGGTACGCATTTCTCCACAATCGCTTCAGCATATATTGTTTGCAGCATTTATGCTAATGGCCCTTCTGGCTGCTGTGAGCTGATAGGTTTTTGTAATTTGGGTTTGCATGTCTTTGAAAATTCGTAAAACTCATCATTTTTCTCCACCGTTTTCTTTTCTGTTAAAAAAAAGGAAACAATTGGGAGTACAATAGAACTCTTGAAATTGTGTTCTTGGAAGGTTGCCCTCTTTTGAAATTTTTGGTCGATTTTCCACTCCAGAATTTTTTTAGAAAGCAGGTGTCTTTTAGCGAACTGCAAGTTTGGTGAATATTTAGTGACCTTTAGCAATGGGTTTAAAGCTGCTGTTGTGGGAAGTGGCCTCAAGCAGGCAGCATATCTCCATTCCCATATCTGGGTACTAGGGCAGCAGAGCCTTTCTGGAAGTCGTGTTCCTAGTTTGTAAATTACATTGGAATGTGCATGGAGAAAGCCCCATAAGTATATGTCTCATTTCTTCTTGGTTTTAAAGTTGTTTTTAATTGGGGTAAAGCTGAGAATATTGTTTGTCCTAGGTGTACACAATCTGGTTCGTTTGTATATTATATATGTCTATTCAAGTACAGATCCTCTTCCCATGTAAAATGTTACTGTCGGTTCCGCAGACCTCCCTTGCTATATGGTTGGTCTTTTTGAGATATGGATATAATATGTGTTTGTATACATATAGTAACACTAATCTTAACTTATCCATTCCCCCCACCTTTCCTTTTAGATGAGCATAGTTTGTTTTCTAAGTCTGTGAGTGTCTTTCTCTGTGGAAATATGTTCCTTTGTGTCAGTTATTAGATAACGCCTATAAGTGATATCATAGAATATAGGTCTTTTGCTTTCCGACTTACCTCATGTTTCGTGATTATCTCCAGACTCATTTGTGGTGCCTCAGAGAGCAGTGGTTCATTGTTTTCCATGGCTATTATTCCATTGTGTACATGGACCACTTCTTTATCCATTCACCTGTTGTTGGACATTTTGATTGCTCCACTATCTTGGCTATTGTGAATAAGGCTGCACTGCAGCTTTTGCGGCCTGTGTCTTCTCGATTCTTGTCTTCTCAGGTGAGAGGTCCAATGGTGCGCCTGCTGCATTGAATGGTGCCTGCAGTTTTACTTTTAAACACAGCTCCTTTCTGTTCTCATTATTGGCTGTTACTCCTTCACGTCTCACCAGCAGGTAGAGTGTACACAGTTCTCTAAAACCCCTTCAGCATTTATTGTTTGTTGACTTTTTGCTGATGGTAAGTCAACTGGTGTAAGTTGAAACATTTTGTAGATTAGATTACATGGGTCTAACACTCCCTGAGGTTGAGCTTTTATCCATTTTCCTTTTTTTTAAAAGAACGTGAGTAAAACTTAACTCTTCATACTCTCTTCTTGAAACATTTGCCTGTTTTGAATTTTTTTGTCCATTCCTTCCTTCAGCACAATTTTTTAGGGCAGGTGTTCTTTACAGCCCTGAGTCCTTGGGAATGTTAAGTGACCATTAGCTGTGAGTTTAAAGCTGTTCTTGCAGGAAACGGCCACAAGGTGGCAGCATTTCCCCTTTACCATATTTGGTTACTAGGGAAACAGAGCCTTAATGGAAGTGGTGTTGTAGGTTGTAAATTAGAATGGAATGTGCCAGGGAAAAGCCCTTTAAGTTTATGTCTCATTACTTCTTGTTCATATTTGTAGTTTACTTTTTATTTTTTATCCCAGTAAATATGATTACAATGGTTTGTTTGTTCTAGGTGTGCAAGATGTGGTTCTTTCACACATATACATGTATCTATTCTTCCTCGCATCCTTTTCCCATGTAGGTTATGACACAATGTTGAGTAGTCTTCTCCTGGTCTTCCGTACGTCTTTGGTGATTATATATTTCACATGGTTTGTATATCTCTGTTAACCCCAATGTGGCAATGTATCCAATCCTCATCCCTTTCTATTTGGTGAACCATAAGTTTTTTAATGAATCTGTGATTGCCTTTCTCTGTGGAAATATCTTCATTGGTATCAATTTTTAAGTAACTCTTAAAAGTGATATGATAGGATATGTGCCTTTTGCTTTCTCACTTACTACACGTGGCGTGATTACGTCTAGACTCATCCATGGTGCTTCAAATGGCATTGTCTCATTTTTTTCACTAGCGAATATTCCATCTGTACATGGAGGAGTTCTTCTTTGTCCATCCATCTGTTGGTGGACTTTTTGGTTACTTCCATATCTTGGCTATTGTAATGGTGTGCAATGCAGATTTGCCTGCCTGTGTCTTTCCAATTCTCTCTTCTTAGGTTATACGTCGAGGAGTGGGCCTGCTGGATCATATAGTAGCTCAATGTTTACCTTTTTAAGGCACCTCCATTCTGTTCTCATTCGTGGCCCTTTCCAAGTTACGTCCCCTTTGAAGTTGAGGGTATGCATTTCTCCACAACACTTTCAGCATTTATTGTTTGTAGTTTTCTTGCTGATGGTTATTCTGACAAGTGTGAGCTGATACCTCTCTGTGGTTGAATTCGAATGTGCCACATAATCTGTTGAAATTGAGCTTTAAGGCATGTCCTTTTCTATTTTTCAAGCTGTGATTTCCCCTTAGTTCTTCAAAGTGTTCTCTTTAAGTATGTGTCACATTTTGAAATGTTTTGGCCTTTACCTCCCTCAAGACATTTTGAGGGCCTGTTTCATTTACAGTTCTGCAGTACTTGTTCCTATGAAGTGACCATTAGCACAGGCTTTAAAGCTGCTTTTGCAGGTAACTGCCAGAGGGCGGCAGCCTTTCTATGTCCCCCACCCTGGTAACTAGGGAAAAGCCCTTGCGGCCTGTGGTGTTTCTCGGTTATAAATTAGAGTGGAGTGTGCCCGGACAAACCCACACAAGCTGATGTCTCCTTACTTTTGTTGGATTTTTACATTTAATTTTTATTTTTTTATTGGAGTAATTTTCCACTGTGTACGTGGACCACTTCTACTTTGTGCATTCCTCGGTTGATGGACATTTTCATTGCTTCCAAGTGTTGGCTATGGTAAATATTGTTGGAGTGCAGGATTGCCAGGCTGTGACTTTTCGATTCTCATTTTCTCAGGTGATAGGCCCAGCAGTGGGTGTAATTGATTGACTGGTAGCACCGTGTTTCCCTTTTCAAAGCACCTTATTTGTGTTTTCATTAGTGGCTCTTACCACGTCCCCCTTAGAATCGAGGGTACGCATTTCTCCACAATCGCTTCAGCATATATTGTTTGCAGCATTTATGCTAATGGCCCTTCTGGCTGCTGTGAGCTGATAGGTTTTTGTAATTTGGGTTTGCATGTCTTTGAAAATTCGTAAAACTCATCATTTTTCTCCACCGTTTTCTTTTCTGTTAAAAAAAAGGAAACAAGTGGGAGTACAATAGAACTCTTGAAATTGTGTTCTTGGAAGGTTGCCCTCTTTTGAAATTTTTGGTCGATTTTTCACTCCAGAATTTTTTTAGAAAGCAGGTGTCTTTTACCGAACTGCAAGTTTGGTGAATATTTAGTGACCTTTAGCAATGGGTTTAAATCTGCTGTTGTGGGAAGTGGCCTAAAGCAGGCAGCATATCTCCATTCCCATATCTGGGTACTAGGGCAGCAGAGCCTTTCTGGAAGTCGTGTTCCTAGTTTGTAAATTACATTGGAATGTGCATGGAGAAAGCCCCATAAGTATATGTCTCATTATTTCTTCTTGGTTTTAAATTTTTTTTAATTGGGGTAAAGCTTAGAATATTGTTTGTCCTAGGTGTACACCATCTGGTTGGTTTGTACATTATATATGTCTATTCAAGTACAGATCCTCTTCCCATGTAAAATGTTACTGAGGGTTCCGCAGACCTCCCTTGCTATATGGTTGGTCTTTTTGAGATATGGATATAATATGTGTTTGTATACATATAGTAACACTAATCTTAATTTATCCATTCCCCCCACCTTTCCTTTTAGATGAGCATAGTTTGTTTTCTAAGTCTGTGAGTGTCTTTCTCTGTGGAAATATGTTCCTTTGTGTCAGTTATTAGATAACGCCTATAAGTGATATCATAGAATATAGGTCTTTTGCTTTCCGACTTACCTCATGTTTCGTGATTATCTCCAGACTCATTTGTGGTGCCTCAGAGAGCAGTGGTTCATTGTTTTCCATGGCTATTATTCCATTGTGTACATGGACCACTTCTTCTTTATCCATTCACCTGTTGTTGGACATTTTGATTGCTCCACTGTCTTGGCTATTGTGAATAAGGCTGCACTGCAGCTTTTGCGGCCTGTGTCTTCTCGATTCTTGTCTTCTCAGGTGAGAGGTCCAATGGTGCGCCTGCTGCATTGAATGGTGCCTGCAGTTTTACTTTTAAACACAGCTCCTTTCTGTTCTCATTATTGGCTGTTACCCCTTCACGTCTCACCAGCAGGTAGAGTGTACACAGTTCTCTAAAACCCCTTCAGCATTTATTGTTTGTTGACTTTTTGCTGATGGTAAGTCAACTGGTGTAAGTTGAAACTTTTTGTAGATTAGATTGCATGGGTCTAACACTCCCTGAGGTTGAGCTTTTATCCATTTTCCTTTTTTTTAAAAGGACGTGAGTAAAACTTAACTCTTCATACTCTCTTCTTGAAACATTTGCCTGTTTTGAATTTTTTTGTCCATTCCTTCCTTCAGCACAATTTTTTAGGGCAGGTGTCCTTTACAGCCCTGAGTCCTTGGGAATGTTAAGTGACCATTAGCTGTGAGTTTAAAGCTGTTCTTGCAGGAAACGGCCACAAGGTGGCAGCATTTCCCCTTTACCATATTTGGTTACTAGGGAAACAGAGCCTTAATGGAAGTGGTGTTGTAGGTTGTAAATTAGAATGGAATGTGCCAGGGAAAAGCCCTTTAAGTTTATGTCTCATTACTTCTTGTTCATATTTGTAGTTTACTTTTTATTTTTTATCCCAGCAAATATGATTACAATGGTTTGTTTGTTCTAGGTGTGCAAGATGTGGTTCTTTCCCACATATACATGTATCTATTCTTCCTCGCATCCTTTTCCCATGTAGGTTATGACACAATGTTGAGTAGTCTTCTCCTGGTCTTCCGTACGTCTTTGGTGGTTATATATTTCACATGGTTTGTATATCTCTGTTAACCCCAATGTGGCAATGTATCCAATCCTCATCCCTTTGTATTTGGTGAACCATAAGTTTTTTAATGAATCTGTGATTGTCTTTCTCTGTGGAAATATCTTCATTGGTATCAATTTTTAAGTAACTCTTAAAAGTGATATGATAGGATATGTGTCTTCTGCTTTCTCACTTACTACACGTGGCGTGATTACGTCTAGACTCATCTATGGTGCTTCAAATAGCATTGTCTCATTTTTTTCACTAGCGAATATTCCATTTGTACAGGGAGGAGTTCTTCTTTGTCCATCCATCTGTTGGTGGACTTTTTGGTTACTTCCATATCTTGGCTATTGTAATGGTGTGCAATGCAGATTTGCCTGCCTGTGTCTTTCCAATTCTCTCTTCTTAGGTTATACGTCGAGGAGTGGGCCTGCTGGATCATATGGTAGCTCAATGTTTACCTTTTTAAGGCACCTCCATTCTGTTCTCATTCGTGGCCCTTTCCAAGTTACGTCCCCTTTGATGTTGAGGGTATGCATTTCTCCACAACACCTTCAGCATTTATTGTTTGTAGTTTTCTTGCTGATGGTTATTCTGACAAGAGTGAGCTGATACCTCTCTGTGGTTGAATTCGAATGTGCCACATAATCTGTTGAAATTGAGCTTTAAGGCATGTCCTTTTCTATTTTTCAAGCTGTGATTACCCCTTAGTTCTTCAAAGTGTTCTCTTTAAGTATGTGTCACATTTTGAAATATTTTGGCCTTTACCTCCCTCAAGACATTTTGAGGGCCTGTTTCATTTACAGTTCTGCAGTACTTGTTCCTATGAAGTGACCATTAGCACAGGCTTTAAAGCTGCTTTTGCAGGTAACTGCCAGAGGGCGGCAGCCTTTCTATATCCCCCACCCTGGTAAATAGGGAAAAGCCCTTGTGGCCTGTGGTGTTTCTCGGTTATAAATTAGAGTGGAGTGTGCCCGGACAAACCCACACAAGCTGATGTCTCCTTACTTTTGTTGGATTTTTAAATTTAATTTTTATTTTTTATTGGAGTAATTTTCCACTGTGTACGTGGACCACTTCTACTTTGTGCATTAATCGGTTGATGGACATTTTCATTGCTTCCAAGTGTTGGCTATGGTAAATATTGTTGGAGTGCAGGATTGCCAGCCTGTGACTTTTTGATTCTCATTTTCTCAGGTGATAGGCCCAGCAGTGGGTGTGATTGATTGACTGGTAGCACCGTGTTACCCTTTTCAAAGCAACTTCTTTGTGTTTTCATTAGTGGCTCTTACCACATCCCCCTTAGAATCGACGGTATGCATTTCTCCACAATCGCTTCAGCATTTATTGTTTGCAGCATTTATGCTAATGGCCCTTCTGGCTGCTGTGAGCTGATAGGTTTTTGTAATTTGGGTTTGCATGTCTTTGAAAATTCGTAAAACTCATCATTTTTCTCCACCGTTTTCTTTTCTGTTAAAAAAAGGAAACAATTGGGAGTACAATAGAACTCTTGAAATTGTGTTCTTGGAAGGTTGCCCTCTTTTGAAATTTTTGGTCGATTTTCCACCCCAGAATTTTATTAGAAAGCAGGTGTCTTTTAGCGAACTGCAAGTTTGGTGAATATTTAGTGACCTTTAGCAGTGGGTTTAAAGCTGCTGTTGTAGGAAGTGGCCTCAAGCAGGAAGCATGTCTCCATTCCCATATCTGGGTACTAGGGCAGCAGAGCCTTTCTGGAAGTCGTGTTCCTAGTTTGTAAATTACATTGGAATGTGCATGGAGAAAGCCCCATAAGTTTATGTCTCATTATTTCTTCTTGGTTTTAAATTTTTTTTTAATTGGGGTAAAGCTTAGAATATTGTTTGTCCTAGGTGTACACAATCTGGATCGTTTGTACATTATATATGTCTATTCAAGTACAGATCCTCTTCCCATGTAAAATGTTACTGAGGGTTCCGCAGACCTCCCTTGCTATATGGTTGGTCTTTTTGAGATATGTATATAATATGTGTTTGTATACATATAGTAACACTAATCTTAATTTATCCATTCCCCCCACCTTTCCTTTTAGATGAGCATAGTTTGTTTTCTAAGTCTGTGAGTGTCTTTCTCTGTGGAAATATGTTCCTTTGTGTCAGTTATTAGATAACGCCTATAAGTGATATCATAGAATATAGGTCTTTTGCTTTCCGACTTACCTCATGTTTTGTGATTATCTCCAGACTCATTTGTGGTGCCTCAGAGAGCAGTGGTTCATTGTTTTCCATGGCTATTATTCCATTGTGTACATGGACCACTTCTTCTTTATCCATTCACCTGTTGTTGGACATTTTGATTGCTCCACTGTCTTGGCTATTGTGAATAAGGCTGCACTGCAGCTTTTGCGGCCTGTGTCTTCTCGATTCTTGTCTTCTCAAGTGAGAGGTCCATTGGTGCGCCTGCTGGATTGAATGGTACCTCCATTTTTACTTTTAAACACAGCTCCTTTCTGTTCTCATTATTGGCTGTTACCCCTTTACGTCTCACCAGCAGGTAGAGGGTACACAGTTCCCTAAAACCCCTTCAGCATTTATTGTTTGTAGACTTTTTGCTCATGGTCAGTCGACTGGTGTAAGTTGAAACTTTTTGTAGATTAGATTGCATGGGTCTAACACTCCCTGAGGTTGAGCTTTTATCCATTTTCCTTTTTTTTAAAAGAGCGTGAGTAAAACTTAACTCTTCATACTCTCTTCTTGAAACATTTGCCTGTTTTGAATTGTTTTGTCCATTCCCTCCTTCAGCACAATTTTTTAGGGCAGGTGTTCTTTACAGCCCTGAGTCCTTGGGAATGTTAAGTGACCATTCGCTGTGAGTTTAAAGCTGTTCTTGCAGGAAACGGCCACAAGGTGGCAGCATTTCCCCTTTACCATATTTGGTTACTAGGGAAACAGAGCCTTAATGGAAGTGGTGTTGTAGGTTGTAAATTAGAATGGAATGTGCCAGGGAAAAGCCCTTTAAGTTTATGTCTCATTACTTCTTGTTCATATTTGTAGTTTACTTTTTATTTTTTATCCCAGTAAATATGATTACAATGGTTTGTTTGTTCTAGGTGTGCAAGATGTGGTTCTTTCACACATATACATGTATCTATTCTTCCTCGCATCCTTTTCCCATGTAGGTTATGACACAATGTTGAGTAGTCTTCTCCTGGTCTTCCGTACGTCTTTGGTGAATATATATTTCACATGTTTTGTATATCTCTGTTAACCCCAATGTGGCAATGTATCCAATCCTCATCCCTTTCTATTTGGTGAACCATAAGTTTTTTAATGAATCTGTGATTGCCTTTCTCTGTGGAAATATCTTCATTGGTATCAATTTTTAAGTAACTCTTAAAAGTGATATGATAGGATATGTGCCTTTTGCTATCTCACTTACTACACGTGGGGTGATTACGTCTAGGCTCATCTATGGTGCTGCAAACGGCATTGTTTCATTTTTTTCACTAGCGAATATTCCATCTGTACATGGAGGAGTTCTTCTTTGTCCATCCATCTGTTGGTGGACTTTTTGGTTACTTCCATATCTTGGCTATTGTAATACTGTGCAGTGCAGATTTGCCTGCCTGTGTCTTTCCAATTCTCTCTTCTTAGGTTTTACGTCGAGGAGTGGGCCTGCTGGATCATATAGTAGCTCAATGTTCACCTTTTTAAGGCACCTCCATTCTGTTCTCATTCGTGGCCCTTTCCAAGTTACGTCCCCTTTGAAGTTGAGGGTATGCATTTCTCCACAACACTTTCAGCATTTATTGTTTGTAGTTTTCTTGCTGATGGTTATTCTGACAAGTGTGAGCTGATACCTCTCTGTGGTTGAATTCGAATGTGCCACATAATCTGTTGAAATTGAGCTTTAAGGCATGTCCTTTTCTATTTTTCAAGCTGTGATTACCCCTTAGTTCTTCAAAGTGTTCTCTTTAAGTATGTGTCACATTTTGAAATGTTTTGGCCTTTACCTCCCTCAAGACATTTTGAGGGCCTGTTTCATTTACAGTTCTGCAGTACTTGTTCCTATGAAGTGACCATTAGCACAGGCTTAAAAGCTGCTTTTGCAGGTAACTGCCAGAGGGCGGCAGCCTTTCTATGTCCCCCACCCTGGTAAGTAGGGAAAAGCCCTTGCGGCCTGTGGTGTTTCTCGGTTATAAATTAGAGTGGAGTGTGCCCGGACAAACCCACTCAAGCTGATGTCTCCTTACTTTTGTTGGATTTTTACATTTAATTTTTATTTTTTATTGGAGTAATTTTCCACTGTGTACGTGGACCACTTCTACTTTGTGCATTCCTCGGTTGATGGACATTTTCATTGCTTCCAAGTGTTGGCTATGGTAAATATTGTTGGAGTGCAGGATTGCCAGGCTGTGACTTTTCGATTCTCATTTTCTCAGGTGATAGGCCCAGCAGTGGGTGTAATTGATTGACTGGTAGCACCGTGTTTCCCTTTTCAAAGCACCTTCTTTGTGTTTTCATTAGTGGCTCTTACCACGTCCCCCTTAGAATCCAGGGTACGCATTTCTCCACAATCGCTTCAGCATATATTGTTTGCAGCATTTATGCTAATGGCCCTTCTGGCTGCTGTGAGCTGATAGGTTTTTGTAATTTGGGTTTGCATGTCTTTGAAAATTCGTAAAACTCATCATTTTTCTCCACCGTTTTCTTTTCTGTTAAAAAAAAGGAAACAATTGGGAGTACAATAGAACTCTTGAAATTGTGTTCTTGGAAGGTTGCCCTCTTTTGAAATTTTTGGTCGATTTTCCACTCCAGAATTTTTTTAGAAAGCAGGTGTCTTTTAGCGAACTGCAAGTTTGGTGAATATTTAGTGACCTTTAGCAATGGGTTTAAAGCTGCTGTTGTGGGAAGTGGCCTCAAGCAGGCAGCATATCTCCATTCCCATATCTGGGTACTAGGGCAGCAGAGCCTTTCTGGAAGTCGTGTTCCTAGTTTGTAAATTACATTGGAATGTGCATGGAGAAAGCCCCATAAGTATATGTCTCATTATTTCTTCTTGGTTTTAAAGTTGTTTTTAATTGGGGTAAAGCTGAGAATATTGTTTGTCCTAGGTGTACACAATCTGGTTCGTTTGTACATTATATGTGTCTATTCAAGTACAGATCCTCTTCCCATGTAAAATGTTACTGTCGGTTCCGCAGACCTCCCTTGCTATATGGTTGGTCTTTTTGAGATATGGATATAATATGTGTTTGTATACATATAGTAACACTAATCTTAATTTATCCATTCCCCCCACCTTTCCTTTTAGATGAGCATAGTTTGTTTTCTAAGTCTGTGAGTGTCTTTCTCTGTGGAAATATGTTCCTTTGTGTCAGTTATTAGATAACGCCTATAAGTGATATCATAGAATATAGGTCTTTTGCTTTCCGACTTACCTCATGTTTCGTGATTATCTCCAGACTCATTTGTGGTGCCTCAGAGAGCAGTGGTTCATTGTTTTCCATGGCTATTATTCCATTGTGTACATGGACCACTTCTTTATCCATTCACCTGTTGTTGGACATTTTGATTGCTCCACTGTCTTGGCTATTGTGAATAAGGCTGCACTGCAGCTTTTGCGGCCTGTGTCTTCTCGATTCTTGTCTTCTCAAGTGAGAGGTCCATTGGTGCGCCTGCTGGATTGAATGGTACCTCCATTTTTACTTTTAAACACAGCTCCTTTCTGTTCTCATTATTGGCTGTTACCCCTTTACGTCTCACCAGCAGGTAGAGGGTACACAGTTCCCTAAAACCCCTTCAGCATTTATTGTTTGTAGACTTTTTGCTCATGGTCAGTCGACTGGTGTAAGTTGAAACTTTTTGTAGATTAGATTGCATGGGTCTAACACTCCCTGAGGTTGAGCTTTTATCCATTTTCCTTTTTTTTAAAAGAGCGTGAGTAAAACTTAACTCTTCATACTCTCTTCTTGAAACATTTGCCTGTTTTGAATTGTTTTGTCCATTCCCTCCTTCAGCACAATTTTTTAGGGCAGGTGTTCTTTACAGCCCTGAGTCCTTGGGAATGTTAAGTGACCATTCGCTGTGAGTTTAAAGCTGTTCTTGCAGGAAACGGCCACAAGGTGGCAGCATTTCCCCTTTACCATATTTGGTTACTAGGGAAACAGAGCCTTAATGGAAGTGGTGTTGTAGGTTGTAAATTACAATGGAATGTGCCAGGGAAAAGCCCTTTAAGTTTATGTCTCATTACTTCTTGTTCATATTTGTAGTTTACTTTTTATTTTTTATCCCAGTAAATATGATTACAATGGTTTGTTTGTTCTAGGTGTGCAAGATGTGGTTCTTTCACACATATACATGTATCTATTCTTCCTCGCATCCTTTTCCCATGTAGGTTATGACACAATGTTGAGTAGTCTTCTCCTGGTCTTCCGTACATCTTTGGTGATTATATATTTCACATGTTTTGTATATCTCTGTTAACCCCAATGTGGCAATGTATCCAATCCTCATCCCTTTCTATTTGGTGAACCATAAGTTTTTTAATGAATCTGTGATTGCCTTTCTCTGTGGAAATATCTTCATTGGTATCAATTTTTAAGTAACTCTTAAAAGTGATATGATAGGATATGTGCCTTTTGCTATCTCACTTACTACACGTGGGGTGATTACGTCTAGACTCATCTATGGTGCTGCAAACGGCATTGTTTCATTTTTTTCACTAGCGAATATTCCATCTGTACATGGAGGAGTTCTTCTTTGTCCATCCATCTGTTGGTGGACTTTTTGGTTACTTCCATATCTTGGCTATTGTAATACTGTGCAGTGCAGATTTGCCTGCCTGTGTCTTTCCAATTCTCTCTTCTTAGGTTTTACGTCGAGGAGTGGGCCTGCTGGATCATATAGTAGCTCAATGTTCACCTTTTTAAGGCACCTCCATTCTGTTCTCATTCGTGGCCCTTTCCAAGTTACGTCCCCTTTGAAGTTGAGGGTATGCATTTCTCCACAACACTTTCAGCATTTATTGTTTGTAGTTTTCTTGCTGATGGTTATTCTGACAAGTGTGAGCTGATACCTCTCTGTGGTTGAATTCGAATGTGCCACATAATCTGTTGAAATTGAGCTTTAAGGCATGTCCTTTTCTATTTTTCAAGCTGTGATTACCCCTTAGTTCTTCAAAGTGTTCTCTTTAAGTATGTGTCACATTTTGAAATGTTTTGGCCTTTACCTCCCTCAAGACATTTTGAGGGCCTGTTTCATTTACAGTTCTGCAGTACTTGTTCCTATGAAGTGACCATTAGCACAGGCTTTAAAGCTGCTTTTGCAGGTAACTGCCAGAGGGCGGCAGCCTTTCTATGTCCCCCACCCTGGTAAGTAGGGAAAAGCCCTTGCGGCCTGTGGTGTTTCTCGGTTATAAATTAGAGTGGAGTGTGCCCGGACAAACCCACTCAAGCTGATGTCTCCTTACTTTTGTTGGATTTTTACATTTAATTTTTATTTTTTATTGGAGTAATTTTCCACTGTGTACGTGGACCACTTCTACTTTGTGCATTCCTCGGTTGATGGACATTTTCATTGCTTCCAAGTGTTGGCTATGGTAAATATTGTTGGAGTGCAGGATTGCCAGGCTGTGACTTTTCGATTCTCATTTTCTCAGGTGATAGGCCCAGCAGTGGGTGTAATTGATTGACTGGTAGCACCGTGTTTCCCTTTTCAAAGCACCTTCTTTGTGTTTTCATTAGTGGCTCTTACCACGTCCCCCTTAGAATCCAGGGTACGCATTTCTCCACAATCGCTTCAGCATATATTGTTTGCAGCATTTATGCTAATGGCCCTTCTGGCTGCTGTGAGCTGATAGGTTTTTGTAATTTGGGTTTGCATGTCTTTGAAAATTCGTAAAACTCATCATTTTTCTCCACCGTTTTCTTTTCTGTTAAAAAAAAGGAAACAATTGGGAGTACAATAGAACTCTTGAAATTGTGTTCTTGGAAGGTTGCCCTCTTTTGAAATTTTTGGTCGATTTTCCACTCCAGAATTTTTTTAGAAAGCAGGTGTCTTTTAGCGAACTGCAAGTTTGGTGAATATTTAGTGACCTTTAGCAATGGGTTTAAAGCTGCTGTTGTGGGAAGTGGCCTCAAGCAGGCAGCATATCTCCATTCCCATATCTGGGTACTAGGGCAGCAGAGCCTTTCTGGAAGTCGTGTTCCTAGTTTGTAAATTACATTGGAATGTGCATGGAGAAAGCCCCATAAGTATATGTCTCATTATTTCTTCTTGGTTTTAAAGTTGTTTTTAATTGGGGTAAAGCTGAGAATATTGTTTGTCCTAGGTGTACACAATCTGGTTCGTTTGTACATTATATGTGTCTATTCAAGTACAGATCCTCTTCCCATGTAAAATGTTACTGTCGGTTCCGCAGACCTCCCTTGCTATATGGTTGGTCTTTTTGAGATATGGATATAATATGTGTTTGTATACATATAGTAACACTAATCTTAATTTATCCATTCCCCCCACCTTTCCTTTTAGATGAGCATAGTTTGTTTTCTAAGTCTGTGAGTGTCTTTCTCTGTGGAAATATGTTCCTTTGTGTCAGTTATTAGATAACGCCTATAAGTGATATCATAGAATATAGGTCTTTTGCTTTCCGACTTACCTCATGTTTCGTGATTATCTCCAGACTCATTTGTGGTGCCTCAGAGAGCAGTGGTTCATTGTTTTCCATGGCTATTATTCCATTGTGTACATGGACCACTTCTTTATCCATTCACCTGTTGTTGGACATTTTGATTGCTCCACTGTCTTGGCTATTGTGAATAAGGCTGCACTGCAGCTTTTGCGGCCTGTGTCTTCTCGATTCTTGTCTTCTCAAGTGAGAGGTCCATTGGTGCGCCTGCTGGATTGAATGGTACCTCCATTTTTACTTTTAAACACAGCTCCTTTCTGTTCTCATTATTGGCTGTTACCCCTTTACGTCTCACCAGCAGGTAGAGGGTACACAGTTCCCTAAAACCCCTTCAGCATTTATTGTTTGTAGACTTTTTGCTCATGGTCAGTCGACTGGTGTAAGTTGAAACTTTTTGTAGATTAGATTGCATGGGTCTAACACTCCCTGAGGTTGAGCTTTTATCCATTTTCCTTTTTTTTAAAAGAGCGTGAGTAAAACTTAACTCTTCATACTCTCTTCTTGAAACATTTGCCTGTTTTGAATTGTTTTGTCCATTCCCTCCTTCAGCACAATTTTTTAGGGCAGGTGTTCTTTACAGCCCTGAGTCCTTGGGAATGTTAAGTGACCATTCGCTGTGAGTTTAAAGCTGTTCTTGCAGGAAACGGCCACAAGGTGGCAGCATTTCCCCTTTACCATATTTGGTTACTAGGGAAACAGAGCCTTAATGGAAGTGGTGTTGTAGGTTGTAAATTACAATGGAATGTGCCAGGGAAAAGCCCTTTAAGTTTATGTCTCATTACTTCTTGTTCATATTTGTAGTTTACTTTTTATTTTTTATCCCAGTAAATATGATTACAATGGTTTGTTTGTTCTAGGTGTGCAAGATGTGGTTCTTTCACACATATACATGTATCTATTCTTCCTCGCATCCTTTTCCCATGTAGGTTATGACACAATGTTGAGTAGTCTTCTCCTGGTCTTCCGTACATCTTTGGTGATTATATATTTCACATGTTTTGTATATCTCTGTTAACCCCAATGTGGCAATGTATCCAATCCTCATCCCTTTCTATTTGGTGAACCATAAGTTTTTTAATGAATCTGTGATTGCCTTTCTCTGTGGAAATATCTTCATTGGTATCAATTTTTAAGTAACTCTTAAAAGTGATATGATAGGATATGTGCCTTTTGCTATCTCACTTACTACACGTGGGGTGATTACGTCTAGACTCATCTATGGTGCTGCAAACGGCATTGTTTCATTTTTTTCACTAGCGAATATTCCATCTGTACATGGAGGAGTTCTTCTTTGTCCATCCATCTGTTGGTGGACTTTTTGGTTACTTCCATATCTTGGCTATTGTAATACTGTGCAGTGCAGATTTGCCTGCCTGTGTCTTTCCAATTCTCTCTTCTTAGGTTTTACGTCGAGGAGTGGGCCTGCTGGATCATATAGTAGCTCAATGTTCACCTTTTTAAGGCACCTCCATTCTGTTCTCATTCGTGGCCCTTTCCAAGTTACGTCCCCTTTGAAGTTGAGGGTATGCATTTCTCCACAACACTTTCAGCATTTATTGTTTGTAGTTTTCTTGCTGATGGTTATTCTGACAAGTGTGAGCTGATACCTCTCTGTGGTTGAATTCGAATGTGCCACATAATCTGTTGAAATTGAGCTTTAAGGCATGTCCTTTTCTATTTTTCAAGCTGTGATTACCCCTTAGTTCTTCAAAGTGTTCTCTTTAAGTATGTGTCACATTTTGAAATGTTTTGGCCTTTACCTCCCTCAAGACATTTTGAGGGCCTGTTTCATTTACAGTTCTGCAGTACTTGTTTCTATGAAGTGACCATTAGCACAGGCTTTAAAGCTGCTTTCGCAGGTAACTGCCAGAGGGCGGCAGCCTTTCTATGTCCCCCACCCTGGTAACTAGGGAAAAGCCCTTGCGGCCTGTGGTGTTTCTCGGTTATAAATTAGAGTGGAGTGTGCCCGGACAAACCCACACAAGCTGATGTCTCCTTACTTTTGTTGGATTTTTACATTTAATTTTTATTTTTTATTGGAGTAATTTTCCACTGTGTACGTGGACCACTTCTACTTTGTGCATTCCTCGGTTGATGGACATTTTCATTGCTTCCAAGTGTTGGCTATGGTAAATATTGTTGGAGTGCAGGATTGCCAGGCTGTGACTTTTCGATTCTCATTTTCTCAGGTGATAGGCCCAGCAGTGGGTGTAATTGATTGACTGGTAGCACCGTGTTTCCCTTTTCAAAGCACCTTCTTTGTGTTTTCATTAGTGGCTCTTACCACGTCCCCCTTAGAATCCAGGGTACGCATTTCTCCACAATCGCTTCAGCATATATTGTTTGCAGCATTTATGCTAATGGCCCTTCTGGCTGCTGTGAGCTGATAGGTTTTTGTAATTTGGGTTTGCATGTCTTTGAAAATTCGTAAACTCATCATTTTTCTCCACCGTTTTCTTTTCTGTTAAAAAAAAGGAAACAATTGGGAGTACAATAGAACTCTTGAAATTGTGTTCTTGGAAGGTTGCCCTCTTTTGAAATTTTTGGTCGATTTTCCACTCCAGAATTTTTTTAGAAAGCAGGTGTCTTTTAGCGAACTGCAAGTTTGGTGAATATTTAGTGACCTTTAGCAATGGGTTTAAATCTGCTGTTGTGGGAAGTGGCCTCAAGCAGGCAGCATATCTCCATTCCCATATCTGGGTACTAGGGCAGCAGAGCCTTTCTGGAAGTCGTGTTCCTAGTTTGTAAATTACATTGGAATGTGCATGGAGAAAGCCCCATAAGTATATGTCTCATTATTTCTTCTTGGTTTTAAAGTTGTTTTTAATTGGGGTAAAGCTGAGAATATTGTTTGTCCTAGGTGTACACAATCTGGTTCGTTTGTACATTATATGTGTCTATTCAAGTACAGATCCTCTTCCCATGTAAAATGTTACTGTCGGTTCCGCAGACCTCCCTTGCTATATGGTTGGTCTTTTTGAGATATGGATATAGTATGTGTTTGTATACATATAGTAACACTAATCTTAATTTATCCATTCCCCCCACCTTTCCTTTTAGATGAGCATAGTTTGTTTTCTAAGTCTGTGAGTGTCTTTCTCTGTGGAAATATGTTCCTTTGTGTCAGTTATTAGATAACGCCTATAAGTGATATCATAGAATATAGGTCTTTTGCTTTCCGACTTACCTCATGTTTCGTGATTATCTCCAGACTCATTTGTGGTGCCTCAGAGAGCAGTGGTTCATTGTTTTCCATGGCTATTATTCCATTGTGTACATGGACCACTTCTTTATCCATTCACCTGTTGTTGGACATTTTGATTGCTCCACTGTCTTGGCTATTGTGAATAAGGCTGCACTGCAGCTTTTGCGGCCTGTGTCTTCTCGATTCTTGTCTTCTCAGGTGAGAGGTCCAATGGTGCGCCTGCTGCATTGAATGGTGCCTGCAGTTTTACTTTTAAACACAGCTCCTTTCTGTTCTCATAATTGGCTGTTACTCCTTCACGTCTCACCAGCAGGTAGAGTGTACACAGTTCTCTAAAACCCCTTCAGCATTTATTCTTTGTTGACTTTTTGCTGATGGTAAGTCAACTGGTGTAAGTTGAAACTTTTTGTAGATTAGATTGCATGGGTCTAACACTCCCTGAGGTTGAGCTTTTATCCATTTTCCTTTTTTTTAAAAGAACGTGAGTAAAACTTAACTCTTCATACTCTCTTCTTGAAACATTTGCCTGTTTTGAATTGTTTTGTCCATTCCTTCCTTCAGCACAATTTTTTAGGGCAGGTGTCCTTTACAGCCCTGAGTCCTTGGGAATGTTAAGTGACCATTCGCTGTGAGTTTAAAGCTGTTCTTGCAGGAAACGGCCACAAGGTGGTAGCATTTCCCCTTTACCATATTTGGTTACTAGGGAAAAAGAGCCTTAATGGAAGTGGTGTTGTAGGTTGTAAATTAGAATGGAATGTGCCAGGGAAAAGCCCTTTAAGTTTATGTCTCATTACTTCTTGTTCAAATTTGTAGTTTACTTTTTATTTTTTATCCCAGTAAATATGATTACAATGGTTTGTTTGTTCTAGGTGTGCAAGAAGTGGTTCTTTCACACATACACATGTATCTATTCTTCCTCGCATCCTTTTCCCATGTAGGTTATGACACAATGTTGAGTAGTCTTCTCCTGGTCTTCCGTACGTCTTTGGTGATTATATATTTCACATGGTTTGTATATCTCTGTTAACCCCAATGTGGCAATGTATCCAATCCTCATCCCTTTCTATTTGGTGAACCATAAGTTTTTTAATGAATCTGTGATTGCCTTTCTCTGTGGAAATATCTTCATTGGTATCAATTTTTAAGTAACTCTTAAAAGTGATATGATAGGATATGTGCCTTTTGCTTTCTCACTTACTACACGTGGCGTGATTACGTCTAGACTCATCTATGGTGCTTCAAATAGCATTGTTTCATTTTTTTCACTAGCGAATATTCCATCTGTACATGGAGGAGTTCTTCTTTGTCCATCCATCTGTTGGTGGACATTTTGGTTACTTCCCTATCTTGGCTATTGTAATACTGTGCAGTGCAGATTTGCCTGCCTGTGTCTTTCCAATTCTCTCTTCTTAGGTTATACGTCGAGGAGTGGGCCTGCTGGATCATATGGTAGCTCAATGTTTACCTTTTTAAGGCACCTCCATTCTGTTCTCATTCGTGGCCCTTTCCAAGTTACGTCCCCTTTGATGTTGAGGGTATGCATTTCTCCACAACACCTTCAGCATTTATTGTTTGTAGTTTTCTTGCTGATGGTTATTCTGACAAGAGTGAGCTGATACCTCTCTGTGGTTGAATTCGAATGTGCCACATAATCTGTTGAAATTGAGCTTTAAGGCATGTCCTTTTCTATTTTTCAAGCTGTGATTACCCCTTAGTTCTTCAAAGTGTTCTCTTTAAGTATGTGTCACATTTTGAAATATTTTGGCCTTTACCTCCCTCAAGACATTTTGAGGGCCTGTTTCATTTACAGTTCTGCAGTACTTGTTCCTATGAAGTGACCATTAGCACAGGCTTTAAAGCTGCTTTTGCAGGTAACTGCCAGAGGGCGGCAGCCTTTCTATGTCCCCCACCCTGGTAAATAGGGAAAAGCCCTTGTGGCCTGTGGTGTTTCTCGGTTATAAATTAGAGTGGAGTGTGCCCGGACAAACCCACACAAGCTGATGTCTCATTACTTTTGTTGGATTTTTAAATTTAATTTTTATTTTTTATTGGAGTAATTTTCCACTGTGTACGTGGACCACTTCTACTTTGTGCATTAATCGGTTGATGGACATTTTCATTGCTTCCAAGTGTTGGCTATGGTAAATATTGTTGGAGTGCAGGATTGCCAGCCTGTGACTTTTTGATTCTCATTTTCTCAGGTGATAGGCCCAGGAGTGGGTGTGATTGATTGACTGGTAGCACCGTGTTACCCTTTTCAAAGCACCTTCTTTGTGTTTTCATTAGTGGCTCTTACCACGTCCCCCTTAGAATCGATGGTATGCATTTCTCCACAATCGCTTCAGCATTTATTGTTTGCAGCATTTATGCTAATGGCCCTTCTGGCTGCTGTGAGCTGATAGGTTTTTGTAATTTGGGTTTGCATGTCTTTGAAAATTCGTAAAACTCATCATTTTTCTCCACCGTTTTCTTTTCTGTTAAAAAAAGGAAACAATTGGGAGTACAATAGAACTCTTGAAATTGTGTTCTTGGAAGGTTGCCCTCTTTTGAAATTTTTGGTCGATTTTCCACCCCAGAATTTTATTAGAAAGCAGGTGTCTTTTACCGAACTGCAAGTTTGGTGAATATTTAGTGACCTTTAGCAATGGGTTTAAAGCTGCTGTTGTAGGAAGTGGCCTCAAGCAGGAAGCATGTCTCCATTCCCATATCTGGGTACTAGGGCAGCAGAGCCTTTCTGGAAGTCGTGTTCCTAGTTTGTAAATTACATTGGAATGTGCATGAAGAAAGCCCCATAAGTTTATATCTCATTATTTCTTCTTGGTTTTAAATTTTTTTTTTTAATTGGGGTAAAGCTTAGAATATTGTTTGTCCTAGGTGTACACCATCTGGTTCGTTTGTACATTATGTATGTCTATTCAAGTACAGATCCTCTTCCCATGTAAAATGTTACTGAGGGTTCCGCAGACCTCCCTTGCTATATGGTTGGTCTTTTTGAGATATGGATATAATATGTGTTTGTATACATATAGTAACACTAATCTTAATTTATCCATTCCCCCCACCTTTCCTTTTAGATGAGCATAGTTTGTTTTCTAAGTCTGTGAGTGTCTTTCTCTGTGGAAATATGTTCCTTTGTGTCAGTTATTAGATAACGCCTATAAGTGATATCATAGAATATAGGTCTTTTGCTTTCCGACTTACCTCATGTTTCGTGATTATCTCCAGACTCATTTGTGGTGCCTCAGAGAGCAGTGGTTCATTGTTTTCCATGGCTATTATTCCATTGTGTACATGGACCACTTCTTCTTTATCCATTTACCGGTTGTTGGACATTTTGATTGCTTCACTGTCTTGGCTATTGTGAATAAGGCTGCACTGCAGCTTTTGCGGCCTGTGTCTTCTCGATTCTTGTCTTCTCAAGTGAGAGGTCCATTGGTGCGCCTGCTGGATTGAATGGTACCTCCATTTTTACTTTTAAACACAGCTCCTTTCTGTTCTCATTATTGGCTGTTACCCCTTTACGTCTCACCAGCAGGTAGAGGGTACACAGTTCCCTAAAACCCCTTCAGCATTTATTGTTTGTAGACTTTTTGCTCATGGTCAGTCGACTGGTGTAAGTTGAAACTTTTTGTAGATTAGATTGCATGGGTCTAACACTCCCTGAGGTTGAGCTTTTATCCATTTTCCTTTTTTTTAAAAGAGCGTGAGTAAAACTTAACTCTTCATACTCTCTTCTTGAAACATTTGCCTGTTTTGAATTGTTTTGTCCATTCCTTCCTTCAGCACAATTTTTTAGGGCAGGTGTCCTTTACAGCCCTGAGTCCTTGGGAATGTTAAGTGACCATTAGCTGTGAGTTTAAAGCTGTTCTTGCAGGAAACGGCCACAAGGTGGTAGCATTTCCCCTTTACCATATTTGGTTACTAGGGAAACAGAGCCTTAATGGAAGTGGTGTTGTAGGTTGTAAATTAGAATGGAATGTGCCAGGGAAAAGCCCTTTAAGTTTATGTCTCATTACTTCTTGTTCAAATTTGTAGTTTACTTTTTATTTTTTATCCCAGTAAATATGATTACAATGGTTTGTTTGTTCTAGGTGTGCAAGAAGTGGTTCTTTCACACATACACATGTATCTATTCTTCCTCGCATCCTTTTCCCATGTAGGTTATGACACAATGTTGAGTAGTCTTCTCCTGGTCTTCCGTACGTCTTTGGTGATTATATATTTCACATGGTTTGTATATCTCTGTTAACCCCAATGTGGCAATGTATCCAATCCTCATCCCTTTCTATTTGGTGAACCATAAGTTTTTTAATGAATCTGTGATTGCCTTTCTCTGTGGAAATATCTTCATTGGTATCAATTTTTAAGAAACTCTTAAAAGTGATATGATAGGATATGTGCCTTTTGCTTTCTCACTTACTACACGTGGCGTGATTACGTCTAGACTCATCTATGGTGCTTCAAATAGCATTGTTTCATTTTTTTCACTAGCGAATATTCCATCTGTACATGGAGAAGTTCTTCTTTGTCCATCCATCTGTTGGTGGACATTTTGGTTACTTCCCTATCTTGGCTATTGTAATACTGTGCAGTGCAGATTTGCCTGCCTGTGTCTTTCCAATTCTCTCTTCTTAGGTTATACGTCGAGGAGTGGGCCTGCTGGATCATATGGTAGCTCAATGTTTACCTTTTTAAGGCACCTCCATTCTGTTCTCATTCGTGGCCCTTTCCAAGTTACGTCCCCTTTGATGTTGAGGGTATGCATTTCTCCACAACACCTTCAGCATTTATTGTTTGTAGTTTTCTTGCTGATGGTTATTCTGACAAGAGTGAGCTGATACCTCTCTGTGGTTGAATTCGAATGTGCCACATAATCTGTTGAAATTGAGCTTTAAGGCATGTCCTTTTCTATTTTTCAAGCTGTGATTACCCCTTAGTTCTTCAAAGTGTTCTCTTTAAGTATGTGTCACATTTTGAAATATTTTGGCCTTTACCTCCCTCAAGACATTTTGAGGGCCTGTTTCATTTACAGTTCTGCAGTACTTGTTCCTATGAAGTGACCATTAGCACAGGCTTTAAAGAGGCTTTTGCAGGTAACTGCTAGAGGGCGGCAGCCTTTCTATGTCCCCCACCCTGGTAAATAGGGAAAAGCCCTTGTGGCCTGTGGTGTTTCTCGGTTATAAATTAGAGTGGAGTGTGCCCGGACAAACCCACACAAGCTGATGTCTCATTACTTTTGTTGGATTTTTAAATTTAATTTTTATTTTTTATTGGAGTAATTTTCCACTGTGTACGTGGACCACTTCTACTTTGTGCATTAATCGGTTGATGGACATTTTCATTGCTTCCAAGTGTTGGCTATGGTAAATATAGTTGGAGTGCAGGATTGCCAGCCTGTGACTTTTTGATTCTCATTTTCTCAGGTGATAGGCCCAGCAGTGGGTGTGATTGATTGACTGGTAGCACCGTGTTACCCTTTTCAATGCAACTTCTTTGTGTTTTCATTAGTGGCTCTTACCACGTCCCCCTTAGAATCCAGGGTACGCATTTCTCCACAATTGCTTCAGCTTTTATTGTTTGCAGCATTTATGCTAATGGCCCTTCTGGCTGCTGTGAGCTGATAGGTTTTTGTAATTTGGGTTTGCATGTCTTTGAAAATTCGTAAAACTCATCATTTTTCTCCACCGTTTTCTTTTCTGTTAAAAAAAGGAAACAATTGGGAGTACAATATAACTCTTGAAATTGTGTTCTTGGAAGGTTGCCCTCTTTTGAAATTTTTGGTCGATTTTCCACCCCAGAATTTTATTAGAAAGCAGGTGTCTTTTACCGAACTGCAAGTTTGGTGAATATTTAGTGACCTTTAGCAGTGGGTTTAAAGCTGCTGTTGTAGGAAGTGGCCTCAAGCATGAAGCATGTCTCCATTCCCATATCTGGGTACTAGGGCAGCAGAGCCTTTCTGGAAGTCGTGTTCCTAGTTTGTAAATTACATTGGAATGTGCATGGAGAAAGCCCCATAAGTTTATGTCTCATTATTTCTTCTTGGTTTTAAAATTTTTTTTAATTGGGGTAAAGCTTAGAATATTGTTTGTCCTAGGTGTACACAATCTGGTTCGTTTGTACATTATATATGTCTATTCAAGTACAGATCCTCTTCCCATGTAAAATGTTACTGAGGGTTCCGCAGACCTCCGTTGCTATATGGTTGGTCTTTTTGAGATATGGATATAATATGTGTTTGTATACATATAGTAACACTAATCTTAATTTATCCATTCCCCCCACCTTTCCTTTTAGATGAGCATAGTTTGTTTTCTAAGTCTGTGAGTGTCTTTCTCTGTGGAAATATGTTCCTTTGTGTCAGTTATTAGATAACGCCTATAAGTGATATCATAGAATATAGGTCTTTTGCTTTCCGACTTACCTCATGTTTTGTGATTATCTCCAGACTCATTTGTGGTGCCTCAGAGAGCAGTGGTTCATTGTTTTCCATGGCTATTATTCCATTGTGTACATGGACCACTTCTTCTTTATCCATTCACCTGTTGTTGGACATTTTGATTGCTCCACTGTCTTGGCTATTGTGAATAAGGCTGCACTGCAGCTTTTGCGGCCTGTGTCTTCTCGATTCTTGTCTTCTCAAGTGAGAGGTCCATTGGTGCGCCTGCTGGATTGAATGGTACCTCCATTTTTACTTTTAAACACAGCTCCTTTCTGTTCTCATTATTGGCTGTTACCCCTTTACGTCTCACCAGCAGGTAGAGGGTACACAGTTCCCTAAAACCCCTTCAGCATTTATTGTTTGTAGACTTTTTGCTCATGGTCAGTCGACTGGTGTAAGTTGAAACTTTTTGTAGATTAGATTGCATGGGTCTAACACTCCCTGAGGTTGAGCTTTTATCCATTTTCCTTTTTTTTAAAAGAGTGTGAGTAAAACTTAACTCTTCATACTCTCTTCTTGAAACATTTGCCTGTTTTGAATTGTTTTGTCCATTCCCTCCTTCAGCACAATTTTTTAGGGCAGGTGTTCTTTACAGCCCTGAGTCCTTGGGAATGTTAAGTGACCATTCGCTGTGAGTTTAAGGCTATTCTTGCAGGAAACGGCCACAAGGTGGCAGCATTTCCCCTTTACCATATTTGGTTACTAGGGAAACAGAGCCTTAATGGAAGTGGTGTTGTAGGTTGTAAATTAGAATGGAATGTGCCAGGGAAAAGCCCTTTAGGTTTATGTCTCATTACTTCTTGTTCATATTTGTAGTTTACTTTTTATTTTTTATCCCAGTAAATATGATTACAATGGTTTGTTTGTTCTAGGTGTGCAAGATGTGGTTCTTTCACACATATACATGTATCTATTCTTCCTCGCATCCTTTTCCCATGTAGGTTATGACACAATGTTGAGTAGTCTTCTCCTGGTCTTCCGTACGTCTTTGGTGGTTATATATTTCACATGGTTTGTATATCTCTGTTAACCCCAATGTGGCAATGTATCCAATCCTCATCCCTTTCTATTTGGTGAACCATAAGTTTTTTAATGAATCTGTGATTGCCTTTCTCTGTGGAAATATCTTCATTGGTATCAATTTTTAAGTAACTCTTAAAAGTGATATGATAGGATATGTGCCTTTTGCTTTCTCACTTACTACACGTGGCGTGATTACGTCTAGACTCATCTATGGTGCTGCAAACGGCATTGTTTCATTTTTTTCACTAGCGAATATTCCATCTGTACATGGAGGAGTTCTTCTTTGTCCATCCATCTGTTGGTGGACTTTTTGGTTACTTCCATATCTTGGCTATTGTAATACTGTGCAGTGCAGATTTGCCTGCCTGTGTCTTTCCAATTCTCTCTTCTTAGGTTTTACGTCGAGGAGTGGGCCTGCTGGATCATATAGTAGCTCAATGTTTACCTTTTTAAGGCACCTCCATTCTGTTCTCATTCGTGGCCCTTTCCAAGTTACGTCCCCTTTGAAGTTGAGGGTATGAATTTCTCCACAACACTTTCAGCATTTATTGTTTGTAGTTTTCTTGCTGATGGTTATTCTGACAAGTGTGAGCTGATACCTCTCTGTGGTTGAATTCGAATGTGCCACATAATCTGTTGAAATTGAGCTTTAAGGCATGTCCTTTTCTATTTTTCAAGCTGTGATTACCCCTTAGTTCTTTAAAGTGTTCTCTTTAAATATGTGTCACATTTTGAAATGTTTTGGCCTTTACCTCCCTCAAGACATTTTGAGGGCCTGTTTCATTTACAGTTCTGCAGTACTTGTTCCTATGAAGTGACCATTAGCACAGGCTTTAAAGCTGCTTTTGCAGGTAACTGCCAGAGGGCGGCAGCCTTTCTATGTCCCCCACCCTGGTAACTAGGGAAAAGCCCTTGCGGCCTGTGGTGTTTCTCGGTTATAAATTAGAGTGGAGTGTGCCCGGACAAACCCACACAAGCTGATGTCTCCTTACTTTTGTTGGATTTTTACATTTAATTTTTATTTTTTATTGGAGTAATTTTCCACTGTGTACGTGGACCACTTCTACTTTGTGCATTCCTCGGTTGATGGACATTTTCATTGCTTCCAAGTGTTGGCTATGGTAAATATTGTTGGAGTGCAGGATTGCCAGGCTGTGACTTTTCGATTCTCATTTTCTCAGGTGATAGGCCCAGCAGTGGGTGTAATTGATTGACTGGTAGCACCGTGTTTCCCTTTTCAAAGCACCTTCTTTGTGTTTTCATTAGTGGCTCTTACCACGTCCCCCTTAGAATCCAGGGTACGCATTTCTCCACAATCGCTTCAGCATATATTGTTTGCAGCATTTATGCTAATGGCCCTTCTGGCTGCTGTGAGCTGATAGGTTTTTGTAATTTGGGTTTGCATGTCTTTGAAAATTCGTAAAACTCATCATTTTTCTCCACCGTTTTCTTTTCTGTTAAAAAAAAGGAAACAATTGGGAGTACAATAGAACTCTTGAAATTGTGTTCTTGGAAGGTTGCCCTCTTTTGAAATTTTTGGTCGATTTTCCACTCCAGAATTTTTTTAGAAAGCAGGTGTCTTTTAGCGAACTGCAAGTTTGGTGAATATTTAGTGACCTTTAGCAATGGGTTTAAAGCTGCTGTTGTGGGAAGTGGCCTCAAGCAGGCAGCATATCTCCATTCCCATATCTGGGTACTAGGGCAGCAGAGCCTTTCTGGAAGTCGTGTTCCTAGTTTGTAAATTACATTGGAATGTGCATGGAGAAAGCCCCATAAGTATATGTCTCATTATTTCTTCTTGGTTTTAAAGTTGTTTTTAATTGGGGTAAAGCTGAGAATATTGTTTGTCCTAGGTGTACACAATCTGGTTCGTTTGTACATTATATATGTCTATTCAAGTACAGATCCTCTTCCCATGTAAAATGTTACTGTCGGTTCCGCAGACCTCCGTTGCTATATGGTTGGTCTTTTTGAGATATGGATATAATATGTGTTTGTATACATATAGTAACACTAATCTTAATTTATCCATTCCCCCCACCTTTCCTTTTAGATGAGCATAGTTTGTTTTCTAAGTCTGTGAGTGTCTTTCTCTGTGGAAATATGTTCCTTTGTGTCAGTTATTAGATAACGCCTATAAGTGATATCATAGAATATAGGTCTTTTGCTTTCCGACTTACCTCATGTTTCGTGATTATCTCCAGACTCATTTGTGGTGCCTCAGAGAGCAGTGGTTCATTGTTTTCCATGGCTATTATTCCATTGTGTACATGGACCACTTCTTTATCCATTCACCTGTTGTTGGACATTTTGATTGCTCCACTGTCTTGGCTATTGTGAATAAGGCTGCACTGCAGCTTTTGCGGCCTGTGTCTTCTCGATTCTTGACTTCTCAGGTGAGAGGTCCAATGGTGCGCCTGCTGCATTGAATGGTGCCTGCAGTTTTACTTTTAAACACAGCTCCTTTCTGTTCTCATAATTGGCTGTTACTCCTTCACGTCTCACCAGCAGGTAGAGTGTACACAGTTCTCTAAAACCCCTTCAGCATTTATTGTTTGTTGACTTTTTGCTGATGGTAAGTCAACTGGTGTAAGTTGAAACTTTTTGTAGATTAGATTGCATGGGTCTAACACTCCCTGAGGTTGAGCTTTTATCCATTTTCCTTTTTTTTAAAAGAACGTGAGTAAAACTTAACTCATCATACTCTCTTCTTGAAACATTTGCCTGTTTTGAATTTTTTTGTCCATTCCTTCCTTCAGCACAATTTTTTAGGGCAGGTGTCCTTTACAGCCCTGAGTCCTTGGGAATGTTAAGTGACCATTAGCTGTGAGTTTAAAGCTGTTCTTGCAGGAAACGGCCACAAGGTGGCAGCATTTCCCCTTTACCATATTTGGTTACTAGGGAAACAGAGCCTTAATGGAAGTGGTGTTGTAGGTTGTAAATTAGAATGGAATGTGCCAGGGAAAAGCCCTTTAAGTTTATGTCTCATTACTTCTTGTTCATATTTGTAGTTTACTTTTTATTTTTTATCCCAGTAAATATGATTACAATGGTTTGTTTGTTCTAGGTGTGCAAGATGTGGTTCTTTCACACATACACATGTATCTATTCTTCCTCGCATCCTTTTCCCATGTAGGTTATGACACAATGTTGAGTAGTCTTCTCCTGGTCTTCCGTACGTCTTTGGTGATTATATATTTCACATGGTTTGTATATCTCTGTTAACCCCAATGTGGCAATGTATCCAATCCTCATCCCTTTCTATTTGGTGAACCATAAGTTTTTTAATGAATCTGTGATTGCCTTTCTCTGTGGAAATATCTTCATTGGTATCAATTTTTAAGTAACTCTTAAAAGTGATATGATAGGATATGTGCCTTTTGCTTTCTCACTTACTACACGTGGCGTGATTACGTCTAGACTCATCTATGGTGCTTCAAATAGCATTGTTTCATTTTTTTCACTAGCGAATATTCCATCTGTACATGGAGGAGTTCTTCTTTGTCCATCCATCTGTTGGTGGACATTTTGGTTACTTCCATATCTTGGCTATTGTAATACTGTGCAGTGCAGATTTGCCTGCCTGTGTCTTTCCAATTCTCTCTTCTTAGGTTATACGTCGAGGAGTGGGCCTGCTGGATCATATGGTAGCTCAATGTTTACCTTTTTAAGGCACCTCCATTCTGTTCTCATTCGTGGCCCTTTCCAAGTTACGTCCCCTTTGATGTTGAGGGTATGCATTTCTCCACAACACCTTCAGCATTTATTGTTTGTAGTTTTCTTGCTGATGGTTATTCTGACAAGAGTGAGCTGATACCTCTCTGTGGTTGAATTCGAATGTGCCACATAATCTGTTGAAATTGAGCTTTAAGGCATGTCCTTTTCTATTTTTCAAGCTGTGATTACCCCTTAGTTCTTCAAAGTGTTCTCTTTAAGTATGTGTCACATTTTGAAATATATTGGCCTTTACCTCCCTCAAGACATTTTGAGGGCCTGTTTCATTTACAGTTCTGCAGTACTTGTTCCTATGAAGTGACCATTAGCACAGGCTTTAAAGCTGCTTTTGCAGGTAACTGCCAGAGGGCGGCAGCCTTTCTATGTCCCCCACCCTGGTAAATAGGGAAAAGCCCTTGTGGCCTGTGGTGTTTCTCGGTTATAAATTAGAGTGGAGTGTGCCCGGACAAACCCACACAAGCTGATGTCTCATTACTTTTGTTGGATTTTTAAATTTAATTTTTATTTTTTATTGGAGTAATTTTCCACTGTGTACGTGGACCACTTCTACTTTGTGCATTAATCGGTTGATGGACATTTTCATTGCTTCCAAGTGTTGGCTATGGTAAATATTGTTGGAGTGCAGGATTGCCAGCCTGTGACTTTTTGATTCTCATTTTCTCAGGTGATAGGCCCAGGAGTGGGTGTGATTGATTGACTGGTAGCACCGTGTTACCCTTTTCAAAGCACCTTCTTTGTGTTTTCATTAGTGGCTCTTACCACGTCCCCCTTAGAATCGATGGTATGCATTTCTCCACAATCGCTTCAGCATTTATTGTTTGCAGCATTTATGCTAATGGCCCTTCTGGCTGCTGTGAGCTGATAGGTTTTTGTAATTTGGGTTTGCATGTCTTTGAAAATTCGTAAAACTCATCATTTTTCTCCACCGTTTTCTTTTCTGTTAAAAAAAGGAAACAATTGGGAGTACAATAGAACTCTTGAAATTGTGTTCTTGGAAGGTTGCCCTCTTTTGAAATTTTTGGTCGATTTTCCACCCCAGAATTTTATTAGAAAGCAGGTGTCTTTTACCGAACTGCAAGTTTGGTGAATATTTAGTGACCTTTAGCAATGGGTTTAAAGCTGCTGTTGTAGGAAGTGGCCTCAAGCAGGAAGCATGTCTCCATTCCCATATCTGGGTACTAGGGCAGCAGAGCCTTTCTGGAAGTCGTGTTCCTAGTTTGTAAATTACATTGGAATGTGCATGAAGAAAGCCCCATAAGTTTATATCTCATTATTTCTTCTTGGTTTTAAATTTTTTTTTTTAATTGGGGTAAAGCTTAGAATATTGTTTGTCCTAGGTGTACACCATCTGGTTCGTTTGTACATTATGTATGTCTATTCAAGTACAGATCCTCTTCCCATGTAAAATGTTACTGAGGGTTCCGCAGACCTCCCTTGCTATATGGTTGGTCTTTTTGAGATATGTATATAATATGTGTTTGTATACATATAGTAACACTAATCTTAATTTATCCATTCCCCCCACCTTTCCTTTTAGATGAGCATAGTTTGTTTTCTAAGTCTGTGAGTGTCTTTCTCTGTGGAAATATGTTCCTTTGTGTCAGTTATTAGATAACGCCTATAAGTGATATCATAGAATATAGGTCTTTTGCTTTCCGACTTACCTCATGTTTCGTGATTATCTCCAGACTCATTTGTGGTGCCTCAGAGAGCAGTGGTTCATTGTTTTCCATGGCTATTATTCCATTGTGTACATGGACCACTTCTTCTTTATCCATTTACCGGTTGTTGGACATTTTGATTGCTTCACTGTCTTGGCTATTGTGAATAAGGCTGCACTGCAGCTTTTGCGGCCTGTGTCTTCTCGATTCTTGTCTTCTCAAGTGAGAGGTCCATTGGTGCGCCTGCTGGATTGAATGGTACCTCCATTTTTACTTTTAAACACAGCTCCTTTCTGTTCTCATTATTGGCTGTTACCCCTTTACGTCTCACCAGCAGGTAGAGGGTACACAGTTCCCTAAAACCCCTTCAGCATTTATTGTTTGTAGACTTTTTGCTCATGTTCAGGCGACTGGTGTAAGTTGATACTTTTTGTAGATTAGATTGCATGGGTCTAACACTCCCTGAGGTTGAGCTTTTATCCATTTTCCTTTTTTTTGAGAAGAGCGTGAGTAAAATTTAACTCTTCATACTCTCTTCTTGAAATATTTGCCTGTTTTGAATTGTTTTGTCCATTCCCTCCTTCAGCACAATTTTTTAGGGCAGGTGTCCTTTACAGCCCTGAGTCCTTGGGAATGTTACGTGACCATTAGCTGTGAGTTTAAAGCTGTTCTTGCAGGAAACGGCCACAAGGTGGCAGCATTTCCCCTTTACCATATTTGGTTACTAGGGAAACAGAGCCTTAATGGAAGTGGTGTTGTAGGTTGTAAATTAGAATGGAATGTGCCAGGGAAAAGCCCTTTAAGTTTATGTCTCATTACTTCTTGTTCATATTTGTAGTTTACTTTTTATTTTTTATCCCAGTAAATATGATTACAATGGTTTGTTTGTTCTAGGTGTGCAAGATGTGGTTCTTTCACACATATACATGTATCTATTGTTCCTCGCATCCTTTTCCCATGTAGGTTATGACACAATGTTGAGTAGTCTTCTCCTGGTCTTCCGTACGTCTTTGGTGGTTATATATTTCACATGGTTTGTATATCTCTGTTAACCCCAATGTGGCAATGTATCCAATCCTCATCCCTTTCTATTTGGTGAACCATAAGTTTTTTAATGAATCTGTGATTGCCTTTCTCTGTGGAAATATCTTCATTGGTATCAATTTTTAAGTAACTCTTAAAAGTGATATGATAGGATATGTGTCTTTTGCTTTCTCACTTACTACACGTGGCGTGATTACGTCTAGACTCATCTATGGTGCTGCAAACGGCATTGTTTCATTTTTTTCACTAGCGAATATTCCATCTGTACATGGAGGAGTTCTTCTTTGTCCATCCATCTGTTGGTGGACTTTTTGGTTACTTCCATATCTTGGCTATTGTAATACTGTGCAGTGCAGATTTGCCTGCCTGTGTCTTTCCAATTCTCTCTTCTTAGGTTTTACGTCGAGGAGTGGGCCTGCTGGATCATATAGTAGCTCAATGTTTACCTTTTTAAGGCACCTCCATTCTGTTCTCATTCGTGGCCCTTTCCAAGTTACGTCCCCTTTGAAGTTGAGGGTATGCATTTCTCCACAACACTTTCAGCATTTATTGTTTGTAGTTTTCTTGCTGATGGTTATTCTGACAAGTGTGAGCTGATACCTCTCTGTGGTTGAATTCGAATGTGCCACATAATCTGTTGAAATTGAGCTTTAAGGCATGTCCTTTGCTATTTTTCAAGCTGTGATTACCCCTTAGTTCTTCAAAGTGTTCTCTTTAAGTATGTGTCACATTTTGAAATGTTTTGGCCTTTACCTCCCTCAAGACATTTTGAGGGCCTGTTTCATTTACAGTTCTGCAGTACTTGTTCCTATGAAGTGACCATTAG
Organism: Balaenoptera borealis; assembly: GCF_965194805.1. Classification (NCBI taxonomy): domain Eukaryota; kingdom Metazoa; phylum Chordata; class Mammalia; order Artiodactyla; family Balaenopteridae; genus Balaenoptera; species Balaenoptera borealis. The sequence continues at coordinate 34,187,492 of NC_138864.1, forward strand.
CACAGGCTTTAAAGTTGCTTTTGCAGGTAACTGCCAGAGGGCGGCAGCCTTTCTATGTCCCCCACCCTGGTAACTAGGGAAAAGCCCTTGCGGCCTGTGGTGTTTCTCGGTTATAAATTAGAGTGGAGTGTGCCCGGACAAACCCACACAAGCTGATGTCTCCTTACTTTTGTTGGATTTTTACATTTAATTTTTATTTTTTATTGGAGTAAGTTTCCACTGTGTACGTGGACCACTTCTACTTTGTGCATTCCTCGGTTGATGGACATTTTCATTGCTTCCAAGTGTTGGCTATGGTAAATATTGTTGGAGTGCAGGATTGCCAGGCTGTGACTTTTCGATTCTCATTTTTTCTCAGGTGATAGGCCCAGCAGTGGGTGTGATTGATTGACTGGTAGCACCGTGTTTCCCTTTTCAAAGCACCTTCTTTGTGTTTTCATTAGTGGCTCTTACCACGTCCCCCTTAGAATCGAGGGTACGCATTTCTCCACAATCGCTTCAGCATTTATTGTTTGCAGCATTTATGCTAATGGCCCTTCTGGCTGCTGTGAGCTGATAGGTTTTTGTAATTTGGGTTTGCATGTCTTTGAAAATTCGTAAAACTCATCATTTTTCTCCACCGTTTTCTTTTCTGTTAAAAAAAAAGGAAACAATTGGGAGTACAATAGAACTCTTGAAATTGTGTTCTTGGAAGGTTGCCCTCTTTTGAAATTTTTGGTCGATTTTCCACTCCAGAATTTTTTTAGAAAGCAGGTGTCTTTTACCGAACTGCAAGTTTGGTGAATATTTAGTGACCTTTAGCAATGGGTTTAAAGCTGCTGTTGTGGGAAGTGGCCTCAAGCAGGCAGCATATCTCCATTCCCATATCTGGGTACTAGGGCAGCTGAGCCTTTCTGGAAGTCGTGTTCCTAGTTTGTAAATTACATTGGAATGTGCATGGAGAAAGCCCCATAAGTTTATGTCTCATTATTTCTTCTTGGTTTTAAAATTTTTTTAAATTGGGATAAAGCTTAGAATATTGTTTGTCCTAGGTGTACACAATCTGGTTCGTTTGTACATTATATATGTCTATTCAAGTACAGATCCTCTTCCCATGTAAAATGTTACTGACGGTTCCGCAGACCTCCCTTGCTATATGGTTGGTCTTTTTGAGATATGGATATAATATGTGTTTGTATACATATAGTAACACTAATCTTAATTTATCCATTCCCCCCACCTTTCCTTTTAGATGAGCATAGTTTGTTTTCTAAGTCTGTGAGTGTCTTTCTCTGTGGAAATATGTTCCTTTGTGTCAGTTATTAGATAACGCCTATAAGTGATATCATAGAATATAGGTCTTTTGCTTTCCGACTTACCTCATGTTTTGTGATTATCTCCAGACTCATTTGTGGTGCCTCAGAGAGCAGTGGTTCATTGTTTTCCATGGCTATTATTCCATTGTGTACATGGACCACTTCTTCTTTATCCATTCACCTGTTGTTGGACATTTTGATTGCTCCACTGTCTTGGCTATTGTGAATAAGGCTGCACTGCAGCTTTTGCGGCCTGTGTCTTCTCGATTCTTGTCTTCTCAGGTGAGAGGTCCAATGGTGCGCCTGCTGCATTGAATGGTGCCTGCAGTTTTACTTTTAAACACAGCTCCTTTCTGTTCTCATTATTGGCTGTTACCCCTTCACGTCTCACCAGGAGGTAGAGTGTACACAGTTCCCTAAAACCCCTTCAGCATTTATTGTTTGTAGACTTTTTGCTCATGTTCAGTCGACTGGTGTAAGTTGAAACTTTTTGTAGATTAGATTGCATGGGTCTAACACTCCCTGAGGTTGAGCTTTTATCCATTTTCCTTTTTTTTTAAAAGAGCGTGAGTAAAACTTAACTCTTCATACTCTCTTCTTGAAACATTTGCCTGTTTTGAATTATTTTGTCCATTCCCTCCTTCAGCACAATTTTTTAGGGCAGGTGTCCTTTACAGCCCTGAGTCCTTGGGAATGTTAAGTGACCATTAGCTGTGAGTTTAAAGCTGTTCTTGCAGGAAACGGCCACAAGGTGGCAGCATTTCCCCTTTACCATATTTGGTTACTAGGGAAACAGAGCCTTAATGGAAGTGGTGTTGTAGGTTGTAAATTAGAATGGAATGTGCCAGGGAAAAGCCCTTTAAGTTTATGTCTCATTACTTCTTGTTCATATTTGTAGTTTACTTTTTATTTTTTATCCCAGTAAATATGATTACAATGGTTTGTTTGTTCTAGGTGTGCAAGATGTGGTTCTTTCACACATATACATGTATCTATTGTTCCTCGCATCCTTTTCCCATGTAGGTTATGACACAATGTTGAGTAGTCTTCTCCTGGTCTTCCGTACGTCTTTGGTGGTTATATATTTCACATGGTTTGTATATCTCTGTTAACCCCAATGTGGCAATGTATCCAATCCTCATCCCTTTCTATTTGGTGAACCATAAGTTTTTTAATGAATCTGTGATTGCCTTTCTCTGTGGAAATATCTTCATTGGTATCAATTTTTAAGTAACTCTTAAAAGTGATATGATAGGATATGTGTCTTTTGCTTTCTCACTTACTACACGTGGCGTGATTACGTCTAGACTCATCTATGGTGCTGCAAACGGCATTGTTTCATTTTTTTCACTAGCGAATATTCCATCTGTACATGGAGGAGTTCTTCTTTGTCCATCCATCTGTTGGTGGACTTTTTGGTTACTTCCATATCTTGGCTATTGTAATACTGTGCAGTGCAGATTTGCCTGCCTGTGTCTTTCCAATTCTCTCTTCTTAGGTTTTACGTCGAGGAGTGGGCCTGCTGGATCATATAGTAGCTCAATGTTTACCTTTTTAAGGCACCTCCATTCTGTTCTCATTCGTGGCCCTTTCCAAGTTACGTCCCCTTTGAAGTTGAGGGTATGCATTTCTCCACAACACTTTCAGCATTTATTGTTTGTAGTTTTCTTGCTGATGGTTATTCTGACAAGTGTGAGCTGATACCTCTCTGTGGTTGAATTCGAATGTGCCACATAATCTGTTGAAATTGAGCTTTAAGGCATGTCCTTTGCTATTTTTCAAGCTGTGATTACCCCTTAGTTCTTCAAAGTGTTCTCTTTAAGTATGTGTCACATTTTGAAATGTTTTGGCCTTTACCTCCCTCAAGACATTTTGAGGGCCTGTTTCATTTACAGTTCTGCAGTACTTGTTCCTATGAAGTGACCATTAGCACAGGCTTTAAAGCTGCTTTTGCAGGTAACTGCCAGAGGGCGGCAGCCTTTCTAGGTCCCCCACCCTGGTAACTAGGGAAAAGCCCTTGCGGCCTGTGGTGTTTCTCGGTTATAAATTAGAGTGGAGTGTGCCCGGACAAACCCACACAAGCTGATGTCTCCTTACTTTTGTTGGATTTTTACATTTAATTTTTATTTTTTATTGGAGTAATTTTCCACTGTGTACGTGGACCACTTCTACTTTGTGCATTCCTCGGTTGATGGACATTTTCATTGCTTCCAAGTGTTGGCTATGGTAAATATTGTTGGAGTGCAGGATTGCCAGGCTGTGACTTTTCGATTCTCATTTTTTCTCAGGTGATAGGCCCAGCAGTGGGTGTGATTGATTGACTGGTAGCACCGTGTTTCCCTTTTCAAAGCACCTTCTTTGTGTTTTCATTAGTGGCTCTTACCACGTCCCCCTTAGAATCGAGGGTACGCATTTCTCCACAATCGCTTCAGCATATATTGTTTGCAGCATTTATGCTAATGGCCCTTCTGGCTGCTGTGAGCTGATAGGTTTTTGTAATTTGGGTTTGCATGTCTTTGAAAATTCGTAAAACTCATCATTTTTCTCCACCGTTTTCTTTTCTGTTAAAAAAAAAAGGAAACAATTGGGAGTACAATAGAACTCTTGAAATTGTGTTCTTGGAAGGTTGCCCTCTTTTGAAATTTTTGGTCGATTTTCCACTCCAGAATTTTTTTAGAAAGCAGGTGTCTTTTACCGAACTGCAAGTTTGGTGAATATTTAGTGACCTTTAGCAATGGGTTTAAATCTGCTGTTGTGGGAAGTGGCCTCAAGCAGGCAGCATATCTCCATTCCCATATCTGGGTACTAGGGCAGCAGAGCCTTTCTGGAAGTCGTGTTCCTAGTTTGTAAATTACATTGGAATGTGCATGGAGAAAGCCCCATAAGTATATGTCTCATTATTTCTTCTTGGTTTTAAATTTTTTTTTTAATTGGGGTAAAGCTTAGAATATTGTTTGTCCTAGGTGTACACCATCTGGTTCGTTTGTACATTATAGATGTCTATTCAAGTACAGATCCTCTTCCCATGTAAAATGTTACTGACGGTTCCGCAGACCTCCCTTGCTATATGGTTGGTCTTTTTGAGATATGGATACAATATGTGTTTGTATACATATAGTAACACTAATCTTAATTTATCCATTCCCCCCACCTTTCCTTTTAGATGAGCATAGTTTGTTTTCTAAGTCTGTGAGTGTCTTTCTCTGTGGAAATATGTTCCTTTGTGTCAGTTATTAGATAACGCCTATAAGTGATATCATAGAATATAGGTCTTTTGCTTTCCGACTTACCTCATGTTTCGTGATTATCTCCAGACTCATTTGTGGTGCCTCAGAGAGCAGTGGTTCATTGTTTTCCATGGCTATTATTCCATTGTGTACATGGACCACTTCTTCTTTATCCATTCACCTGTTGTTGGACATTTTGATTGCTCCACTGTCTTGGCTATTGTGAATAAGGCTGCACTGCAGCTTTTGCGGCCTGTGTCTTCTCGATTCTTGTCTTCTCAGGTGAGAGGTCCAATGGTGCGCCTGCTGCATTGAATGGTGCCTGCAGTTTTACTTTTAAACACAGCTCCTTTCTGTTCTCATTATTGGCTGTTACCCCTTCACGTCTCACCAGCAGGTAGAGGGTACACAGTTCCCTAAAACCCCTTCAGCATTTATTGTTTGTAGACTTTTTGCTCATGTTCAGGCGACTGGTGTAAGTTGAAACTTTTTGTAGATTAGATTGCATGGGTCTAACACTCCCTGAGGTTGAGCTTTTATCCATTTTCCTTTTTTTTTAAAAGAGCGTGAGTAAAACTTAACTCTTCATACTCTCTTCTTGAAACATTTGCCTGTTTTGAATTGTTTTGTCCATTCCCTCCTTCAGCACAATTTTTTAGGGCAGGTGTCCTTTACAGCCCTGAGTCCTTGGGAATGTTACGTGACCATTAGCTGTGAGTTTAAAGCTGTTCTTGCAGGAAACGGCCACAAGGTGGCAGCATTTCCCCTTTACCATATTTGGTTACTAGGGAAACAGAGCCTTAATGGAAGTGGTGTTGTAGGTTGTAAATTAGAATGGAATGTGCCAGGGAAAAGCCCTTTAAGTTTATGTCTCATTACTTCTTGTTCATATTTGTAGTTTACTTTTTATTTTTTATCCCAGTAAATATGATTACAATGGTTTGTTTGTTCTAGGTGTGCAAGATGTGGTTCTTTCACACATATACATGTATCTATTGTTCCTCGCATCCTTTTCCCATGTAGGTTATGACACAATGTTGAGTAGTCTTCTCCTGGTCTTCCGTACGTCTTTGGTGGTTATATATTTCACATGGTTTGTATATCTCTGTTAACCCCAATGTGGCAATGTATCCAATCCTCATCCCTTTCTATTTGGTGAACCATAAGTTTTTTAATGAATCTGTGATTGCCTTTCTCTGTGGAAATATCTTCATTGGTATCAATTTTTAAGTAACTCTTAAAAGTGATATGATAGGATATGTGTCTTTTGCTTTCTCACTTACTACACGTGGCGTGATTACGTCTAGACTCATCTATGGTGCTGCAAACGGCATTGTTTCATTTTTTTCACTAGCGAATATTCCATCTGTACATGGAGGAGTTCTTCTTTGTCCATCCATCTGTTGGTGGACTTTTTGGTTACTTCCATATCTTGGCTATTGTAATACTGTGCAGTGCAGATTTGCCTGCCTGTGTCTTTCCAATTCTCTCTTCTTAGGTTTTACGTCGAGGAGTGGGCCTGCTGGATCATATAGTAGCTCAATGTTTACCTTTTTAAGGCACCTCCATTCTGTTCTCATTCGTGGCCCTTTCCAAGTTACGTCCCCTTTGAAGTTGAGGGTATGCATTTCTCCACAACACTTTCAGCATTTATTGTTTGTAGTTTTCTTGCTGATGGTTATTCTGACAAGTGTGAGCTGATACCTCTCTGTGGTTGAATTCGAATGTGCCACATAATCTGTTGAAATTGAGCTTTAAGGCATGTCCTTTGCTATTTTTCAAGCTGTGATTACCCCTTAGTTCTTCAAAGTGTTCTCTTTAAGTATGTGTCACATTTTGAAATGTTTTGGCCTTTACCTCCCTCAAGACATTTTGAGGGCCTGTTTCATTTACAGTTCTGCAGTACTTGTTCCTATGAAGTGACCATTAGCACAGGCTTTAAAGCTGCTTTTGCAGGTAACTGCCAGAGGGCGGCAGCCTTTCTATGTCCCCCACCCTGGTAACTAGGGAAAAGCCCTTGCGGCCTGTGGTGTTTCTCGGTTATAAATTAGAGTGGAGTGTGCCCGGACAAACCCACACAAGCTGATGTCTCCTTACTTTTGTTGGATTTTTACATTTAATTTTTATTTTTTATTGGAGTAAGTTTCCACTGTGTACGTGGACCACTTCTACTTTGTGCATTCCTCGGTTGATGGACATTTTCATTGCTTCCAAGTGTTGGCTATGGTAAATATTGTTGGAGTGCAGGATTGCCAGGCTGTGACTTTTCGATTCTCATTTTTTCTCAGGTGATAGGCCCAGCAGTGGGTGTGATTGATTGACTGGTAGCACCGTGTTTCCCTTTTCAAAGCACCTTCTTTGTGTTTTCATTAGTGGCTCTTACCACGTCCCCCTTAGAATCGAGGGTACGCATTTCTCCACAATCGCTTCAGCATATATTGTTTGCAGCATTTATGCTAATGGCCCTTCTGGCTGCTGTGAGCTGATAGGTTTTTGTAATTTGGGTTTGCATGTCTTTGAAAATTCGTAAAACTCATCATTTTTTTCCACCGTTTTCTTTTCTGTTAAAAAAAAGGAAACAATTGGGAGTACAATAGAACTCTTGAAATTGTGTTCTTGGAAGGTTGCCCTCTTTTGAAATTTTTGGTCGATTTTCCACCCCAGAATTTTTTTAGAAAGCAGGTGTCTTTTACCGAACTGCAAGTTTGGTGAATATTTAGTGACCTTTAGCAATGGGTTTAAAGCTGCTGTTGTAGGAAGTGGCCTCAAGCAGGCAGCATATCTCCATTCCCATATCTGGGTACTAGGGCAGCAGAGCCTTTCTGGAAGTCGTGTTCCTAGTTTGTAAATTACATTGGAATGTGCATGGAGAAAGCCCCATAACTTTATGTCTCATTATTTCTTCTTGGTTTTAAAATTTTTTTAAATTGGGATAAAGCTTAGAATATTGTTTGTCCTAGGTGTACACAATCTGGTTCGTTTGTACATTATATATGTCTATTCAAGTACAGATACTCTTCTCATGTAAAATGTTACTGAGGGTTCCGCAGACCTCCCTTGTTATATGCTTGGTCTTTTTGAGATATGTATATAATATGTGTTTGCATACATATAGTAACACTAATCTTAATTTATCCATTCCCCCCACCTTTCCTTTTAGATGAGCATAGTTTGTTTTCTAAGTCTGTGAGTGTCTTTCTCTGTGGAAATATGTTCCTTTGTGTCAGTTATTAGATAACGCCTATAAGTGATATCATAGAATATAGGTCTTTTGCTTTCCGACTTACCTCATGTTTCGTGATTATCTCCAGACTCATTTGTGGTGCCTCAGAGAGCAGTGGTTCATTGTTTTCCATGGCTATTATTCCATTGTGTACATGGACCACTTCTTCTTTATCCATTCACCTGTTGTTGGACATTTTGATTGCTCCACTGTCTTGGCTATTGTGAATAAGGCTGCACTGCAGCTTTTGCGGCCTGTGTCTTCTCGATTCTTGTCTTCTCAGGTGAGAGGTCCAATGGTGCGCCTGCTGCATTGAATGGTGCCTGCAGTTTTACTTTTAAACACAGCTCCTTTCTGTTCTCATTATTGGCTGTTACCCCTTCACGTCTCACCAGCAGGTAGAGGGTACACAGTTCCCTAAAACCCCTTCAGCATTTATTGTTTGTAGACTTTTTGCTCATGTTCAGGCGACTGGTGTAAGTTGAAACTTTTTGTAGATTAGATTGCATGGGTCTAACACTCCCTGAGGTTGAGCTTTTATCCATTTTCCTTTTTTTTTAAAAGAGCGTGAGTAAAACTTAACTCTTCATACTCTCTTCTTGAAACATTTGCCTGTTTTGAATTGTTTTGTCCATTCCCTCCTTCAGCACAATTTTTTAGGGCAGGTGTCCTTTACAGCCCTGAGTCCTTGGGAATGTTACGTGACCATTAGCTGTGAGTTTAAAGCTGTTCTTGCAGGAAACGGCCACAAGGTGGCAGCATTTCCCCTTTACCATATTTGGTTACTAGGGAAACAGAGCCTTAATGGAAGTGGTGTTGTAGGTTGTAAATTAGAATGGAATGTGCCAGGGAAAAGCCCTTTAAGTTTATGTCTCATTACTTCTTGTTCATATTTGTAGTTTACTTTTTATTTTTTATCCCAGTAAATATGATTACAATGGTTTGTTTGTTCTAGGTGTGCAAGATGTGGTTCTTTCACACATATACATGTATCTATTGTTCCTCACATCCTTTTCCCATGTAGGTTATGACACAATGTTGAGTAGTCTTCTCCTGGTCTTCCGTACGTCTTTGGTGGTTATATATTTCACATGGTTTGTATATCTCTGTTAACCCCAATGTGGCAATGTATCCAATCCTCATCCCTTTCTATTTGGTGAACCATAAGTTTTTTAATGAATCTGTGATTGCCTTTCTCTGTGGAAATATCTTCATTGGTATCAATTTTTAAGTAACTCTTAAAAGTGATATGATAGGATATGTGTCTTTTGCTTTCTCACTTACTACACGTGGCGTGATTACGTCTAGACTCATCTATGGTGCTGCAAACGGCATTGTTTCATTTTTTTCACTAGCGAATATTCCATCTGTACATGGAGGAGTTCTTCTTTGTCCATCCATCTGTTGGTGGACTTTTTGGTTACTTCCATATCTTGGCTATTGTAATACTGTGCAGTGCAGATTTGCCTGCCTGTGTCTTTCCAATTCTCTCTTCTTAGGTTTTACGTCGAGGAGTGGGCCTGCTGGATCATATAGTAGCTCAATGTTTACCTTTTTAAGGCACCTCCATTCTGTTCTCATTCGTGGCCCTTTCCAAGTTACGTCCCCTTTGAAGTTGAGGGTATGCATTTCTCCACAACACTTTCAGCATTTATTGTTTGTAGTTTTCTTGCTGATGGTTATTCTGACAAGTGTGAGCTGATACCTCTCTGTGGTTGAATTCGAATGTGCCACATAATCTGTTGAAATTGAGCTTTAAGGCATGTCCTTTGCTATTTTTCAAGCTGTGATTACCCCTTAGTTCTTCAAAGTGTTCTCTTTAAGTATGTGTCACATTTTGAAATGTTTTGGCCTTTACCTCCCTCAAGACATTTTGAGGGCCTGTTTCATTTACAGTTCTGCAGTACTTGTTCCTATGAAGTGACCATTAGCACAGGCTTTAAAGCTGCTTTTGCAGGTAACTGCCAGAGGGCGGCAGCCTTTCTATGTCCCCCACCCTGGTAACTAGGGAAAAGCCCTTGCGGCCTGTGGTGTTTCTCGGTTATAAATTAGAGTGGAGTGTGCCCGGACAAACCCACACAAGCTGATGTCTCCTTACTTTTGTTGGATTTTTACATTTAATTTTTATTTTTTATTGGAGTAATTTTCCACTGTGTACGTGGACCACTTCTACTTTGTGCATTCCTCGGTTGATGGACATTTTCATTGCTTCCAAGTGTTGGCTATGGTAAATATTGTTGGAGTGCAGGATTGCCAGGCTGTGACTTTTCGATTCTCATTTTCTCAGGTGATAGGCCCAGCAGTGGGTGTGATTGATTGACTGGTAGCACCGTGTTTCCCTTTTCAAAGCACCTTCTTTGTGTTTTCATTAGTGGCTCTTACCACGTCCCCCTTAGAATCGAGGGTACGCATTTCTCCACAATCGCTTCAGCATATATTGTTTGCAGCATTTATGCTAATGGCCCTTCTGGCTGCTGTGAGCTGATAGGTTTTTGTAATTTGGGTTTGCATGTCTTTGAAAATTCGTAAAACTCATCATTTTTCTCCACCGTTTTCTTTTCTGTTAAAAAAAAAAGGAAACAATTGGGAGTACAATAGAACTCTTGAAATTGTGTTCTTGGAAGGTTGCCCTCTTTTGAAATTTTTGGTCGATTTTCCACTCCAGAATTTTTTTAGAAAGCAGGTGTCTTTTACCGAACTGCAAGTTTGGTGAATATTTAGTGACCTTTAGCAATGGGTTTAAATCTGCTATTGTGGGAAGTGGCCTCAAGCAGGCAGCATATCTCCATTCCCATATCTGGGTACTAGGGCAGCAGAGCCTTTCTGGAAGTCGTGTTCCTAGTTTGTAAATTACATTGGAATGTGCATGGAGAAAGCCCCATAAGTATATGTCTCATTATTTCTTCTTGGTTTTAAATTTTTTTTTTAATTGGGGTAAAGCTTAGAATATTGTTTGTCCTAGGTGTACACCATCTGGTTCGTTTGTACATTATAGATGTCTATTCAAGTACAGATCCTCTTCCCATGTAAAATGTTACTGACGGTTCCGCAGACCTCCCTTGCTATATGGTTGGTCTTTTTGAGATATGGATACAATATGTGTTTGTATACATATAGTAACACTAATCTTAATTTATCCATTCCCCCCACCTTTCCTTTTAGATGAGCATAGTTTGTTTTCTAAGTCTGTGAGTGTCTTTCTCTGTGGAAATATGTTCCTTTGTGTCAGTTATTAGATAACGCCTATAAGTGATATCATAGAATATAGGTCTTTTGCTTTCCGACTTACCTCATGTTTCGTGATTATCTCCAGACTCATTTGTGGTGCCTCAGAGAGCAGTGGTTCATTGTTTTCCATGGCTATTATTCCATTGTGTACATGGACCACTTCTTCTTTATCCATTCACCTGTTGTTGGACATTTTGATTGCTCCACTGTCTTGGCTATTGTGAATAAGGCTGCACTGCAGCTTTTGCGGCCTGTGTCTTCTCGATTCTTGTCTTCTCAGGTGAGAGGTCCAATGGTGCGCCTGCTGCATTGAATGGTGCCTGCAGTTTTACTTTTAAACACAGCTCCTTTCTGTTCTCATTATTGGCTGTTACCCCTTCACGTCTCACCAGCAGGTAGAGGGTACACAGTTCCCTAAAACCCCTTCAGCATTTATTGTTTGTAGACTTTTTGCTCATGTTCAGGCGACTGGTGTAAGTTGAAACTTTTTGTAGATTAGATTGCATGGGTCTAACACTCCCTGAGGTTGAGCTTTTATCCATTTTCCTTTTTTTTTAAAAGAGCGTGAGTAAAACTTAACTCTTCATACTCTCTTCTTGAAACATTTGCCTGTTTTGAATTGTTTTGTCCATTCCCTCCTTCAGCACAATTTTTTAGGGCAGGTGTCCTTTACAGCCCTGAGTCCTTGGGAATGTTACGTGACCATTAGCTGTGAGTTTAAAGCTGTTCTTGCAGGAAACGGCCACAAGGTGGCAGCATTTCCCCTTTACCATATTTGGTTACTAGGGAAACAGAGCCTTAATGGAAGTGGTGTTGTAGGTTGTAAATTAGAATGGAATGTGCCAGGGAAAAGCCCTTTAAGTTTATGTCTCATTACTTCTTGTTCATATTTGTAGTTTACTTTTTATTTTTTATCCCAGTAAATATGATTACAATGGTTTGTTTGTTCTAGGTGTGCAAGATGTGGTTCTTTCACACATATACATGTATCTATTGTTCCTCGCATCCTTTTCCCATGTAGGTTATGACACAATGTTGAGTAGTCTTCTCCTGGTCTTCCGTACGTCTTTGGTGGTTATATATTTCACATGGTTTGTATATCTCTGTTAACCCCAATGTGGCAATGTATCCAATCCTCATCCCTTTCTATTTGGTGAACCATAAGTTTTTTAATGAATCTGTGATTGCCTTTCTCTGTGGAAATATCTTCATTGGTATCAATTTTTAAGTAACTCTTAAAAGTGATATGATAGGATATGTGTCTTTTGCTTTCTCACTTACTACACGTGGCGTGATTACGTCTAGACTCATCTATGGTGCTGCAAACGGCATTGTTTCATTTTTTTCACTAGCGAATATTCCATCTGTACATGGAGGAGTTCTTCTTTGTCCATCCATCTGTTGGTGGACTTTTTGGTTACTTCCATATCTTGGCTATTGTAATACTGTGCAGTGCAGATTTGCCTGCCTGTGTCTTTCCAATTCTCTCTTCTTAGGTTTTACGTCGAGGAGTGGGCCTGCTGGATCATATAGTAGCTCAATGTTTACCTTTTTAAGGCACCTCCATTCTGTTCTCATTCGTGGCCCTTTCCAAGTTACGTCCCCTTTGAAGTTGAGGGTATGCATTTCTCCACAACACTTTCAGCATTTATTGTTTGTAGTTTTCTTGCTGATGGTTATTCTGACAAGTGTGAGCTGATACCTCTCTGTGGTTGAATTCGAATGTGCCACATAATCTGTTGAAATTGAGCTTTAAGGCATGTCCTTTGCTATTTTTCAAGCTGTGATTACCCCTTAGTTCTTCAAAGTGTTCTCTTTAAGTATGTGTCACATTTTGAAATGTTTTGGCCTTTACCTCCCTCAAGACATTTTGAGGGCCTGTTTCATTTACAGTTCTGCAGTACTTGTTCCTATGAAGTGACCATTAGCACAGGCTTTAAAGCTGCTTTTGCAGGTAACTGCCAGAGGGCGGCAGCCTTTCTATGTCCCCCACCCTGGTAACTAGGGAAAAGCCCTTGCGGCCTGTGGTGTTTCTCGGTTATAAATTAGAGTGGAGTGTGCCCGGACAAACCCACACAAGCTGATGTCTCCTTACTTTTGTTGGATTTTTACATTTAATTTTTATTTTTTATTGGAGTAAGTTTCCACTGTGTACGTGGACCACTTCTACTTTGTGCATTCCTCGGTTGATGGACATTTTCATTGCTTCCAAGTGTTGGCTATGGTAAATATTGTTGGAGTGCAGGATTGCCAGGCTGTGACTTTTCGATTCTCATTTTCTCAGGTGATAGGCCCAGCAGTGGGTGTGATTGATTGACTGGTAGCACCGTGTTTCCCTTTTCAAAGCACCTTCTTTGTGTTTTCATTAGTGGCTCTTACCACGTCCCCCTTAGAATCGAGGGTACGCATTTCTCCACAATCGCTTCAGCATATATTGTTTGCAGCATTTATGCTAATGGCCCTTCTGGCTGCTGTGAGCTGATAGGTTTTTGTAATTTGGGTTTGCATGTCTTTGAAAATTCGTAAAACTCATCATTTTTCTCCACCGTTTTCTTTTCTGTTAAAAAAAAAAGGAAACAATTGGGAGTACAATAGAACTCTTGAAATTGTGTTCTTGGAAGGTTGCCCTCTTTTGAAATTTTTGGTCGATTTTCCACTCCAGAATTTTTTTAGAAAGCAGGTGTCTTTTACCGAACTGCAAGTTTGGTGAATATTTAGTGACCTTTAGCAATGGGTTTAAATCTGCTATTGTGGGAAGTGGCCTCAAGCAGGCAGCATATCTCCATTCCCATATCTGGGTACTAGGGCAGCAGAGCCTTTCTGGAAGTCGTGTTCCTAGTTTGTAAATTACATTGGAATGTGCATGGAGAAAGCCCCATAAGTATATGTCTCATTATTTCTTCTTGGTTTTAAATTTTTTTTTTAATTGGGGTAAAGCTTAGAATATTGTTTGTCCTAGGTGTACACCATCTGGTTCGTTTGTACATTATAGATGTCTATTCAAGTACAGATCCTCTTCCCATGTAAAATGTTACTGACGGTTCCGCAGACCTCCCTTGCTATATGGTTGGTCTTTTTGAGATATGGATACAATATGTGTTTGTATACATATAGTAACACTAATCTTAATTTATCCATTCCCCCCACCTTTCCTTTTAGATGAGCATAGTTTGTTTTCTAAGTCTGTGAGTGTCTTTCTCTGTGGAAATATGTTCCTTTGTGTCAGTTATTAGATAACGCCTATAAGTGATATCATAGAATATAGGTCTTTTGCTTTCCGACTTACCTCATGTTTCGTGATTATCTCCAGACTCATTTGTGGTGCCTCAGAGAGCAGTGGTTCATTGTTTTCCATGGCTATTATTCCATTGTGTACATGGACCACTTCTTCTTTATCCATTCACCTGTTGTTGGACATTTTGATTGCTCCACTGTCTTGGCTATTGTGAATAAGGCTGCACTGCAGCTTTTGCGGCCTGTGTCTTCTCGATTCTTGTCTTCTCAGGTGAGAGGTCCAATGGTGCGCCTGCTGCATTGAATGGTGCCTGCAGTTTTACTTTTAAACACAGCTCCTTTCTGTTCTCATTATTGGCTGTTACCCCTTCACGTCTCACCAGCAGGTAGAGGGTACACAGTTCCCTAAAACCCCTTCAGCATTTATTGTTTGTAGACTTTTTGCTCATGTTCAGGCGACTGGTGTAAGTTGAAACTTTTTGTAGATTAGATTGCATGGGTCTAACACTCCCTGAGGTTGAGCTTTTATCCATTTTCCTTTTTTTTTAAAAGAGCGTGAGTAAAACTTAACTCTTCATACTCTCTTCTTGAAACATTTGCCTGTTTTGAATTGTTTTGTCCATTCCCTCCTTCAGCACAATTTTTTAGGGCAGGTGTCCTTTACAGCCCTGAGTCCTTGGGAATGTTACGTGACCATTAGCTGTGAGTTTAAAGCTGTTCTTGCAGGAAACGGCCACAAGGTGGCAGCATTTCCCCTTTACCATATTTGGTTACTAGGGAAACAGAGCCTTAATGGAAGTGGTGTTGTAGGTTGTAAATTAGAATGGAATGTGCCAGGGAAAAGCCCTTTAAGTTTATGTCTCATTACTTCTTGTTCATATTTGTAGTTTACTTTTTATTTTTTATCCCAGTAAATATGATTACAATGGTTTGTTTGTTCTAGGTGTGCAAGATGTGGTTCTTTCACACATATACATGTATCTATTGTTCCTCGCATCCTTTTCCCATGTAGGTTATGACACAATGTTGAGTAGTCTTCTCCTGGTCTTCCGTACGTCTTTGGTGGTTATATATTTCACATGGTTTGTATATCTCTGTTAACCCCAATGTGGCAATGTATCCAATCCTCATCCCTTTCTATTTGGTGAACCATAAGTTTTTTAATGAATCTGTGATTGCCTTTCTCTGTGGAAATATCTTCATTGGTATCAATTTTTAAGTAACTCTTAAAAGTGATATGATAGGATATGTGTCTTTTGCTTTCTCACTTACTACACGTGGCGTGATTACGTCTAGACTCATCTATGGTGCTGCAAACGGCATTGTTTCATTTTTTTCACTAGCGAATATTCCATCTGTACATGGAGGAGTTCTTCTTTGTCCATCCATCTGTTGGTGGACTTTTTGGTTACTTCCATATCTTGGCTATTGTAATACTGTGCAGTGCAGATTTGCCTGCCTGTGTCTTTCCAATTCTCTCTTCTTAGGTTTTACGTCGAGGAGTGGGCCTGCTGGATCATATAGTAGCTCAATGTTTACCTTTTTAAGGCACCTCCATTCTGTTCTCATTCGTGGCCCTTTCCAAGTTACGTCCCCTTTGAAGTTGAGGGTATGCATTTCTCCACAACACTTTCAGCATTTATTGTTTGTAGTTTTCTTGCTGATGGTTATTCTGACAAGTGTGAGCTGATACCTCTCTGTGGTTGAATTCGAATGTGCCACATAATCTGTTGAAATTGAGCTTTAAGGCATGTCCTTTGCTATTTTTCAAGCTGTGATTACCCCTTAGTTCTTCAAAGTGTTCTCTTTAAGTATGTGTCACATTTTGAAATGTTTTGGCCTTTACCTCCCTCAAGACATTTTGAGGGCCTGTTTCATTTACAGTTCTGCAGTACTTGTTCCTATGAAGTGACCATTAGCACAGGCTTTAAAGCTGCTTTTGCAGGTAACTGCCAGAGGGCGGCAGCCTTTCTATGTCCCCCACCCTGGTAACTAGGGAAAAGCCCTTGCGGCCTGTGGTGTTTCTCGGTTATAAATTAGAGTGGAGTGTGCCCGGACAAACCCACACAAGCTGATGTCTCCTTACTTTTGTTGGATTTTTACATTTAATTTTTATTTTTTATTGGAGTAATTTTCCACTGTGTACGTGGACCACTTCTACTTTGTGCATTCCTCGGTTGATGGACATTTTCATTGCTTCCAAGTGTTGGCTATGGTAAATATTGTTGGAGTGCAGGATTGCCAGGCTGTGACTTTTCGATTCTCATTTTCTCAGGTGATAGGCCCAGCAGTGGGTGTGATTGATTGACTGGTAGCACCGTGTTTCCCTTTTCAAAGCACCTTCTTTGTGTTTTCATTAGTGGCTCTTACCACGTCCCCCTTAGAATCGAGGGTACGCATTTCTCCACAATCGCTTCAGCATATATTGTTTGCAGCATTTATGCTAATGGCCCTTCTGGCTGCTGTGAGCTGATAGGTTTTTGTAATTTGGGTTTGCATGTCTTTGAAAATTCGTAAAACTCATCATTTTTCTCCACCGTTTTCTTTTCTGTTAAAAAAAAAAGGAAACAATTGGGAGTACAATAGAACTCTTGAAATTGTGTTCTTGGAAGGTTGCCCTCTTTTGAAATTTTTGGTCGATTTTCCACTCCAGAATTTTTTTAGAAAGCAGGTGTCTTTTACCGAACTGCAAGTTTGGTGAATATTTAGTGACCTTTAGCAATGGGTTTAAATCTGCTATTGTGGGAAGTGGCCTCAAGCAGGCAGCATATCTCCATTCCCATATCTGGGTACTAGGGCAGCAGAGCCTTTCTGGAAGTCGTGTTCCTAGTTTGTAAATTACATTGGAATGTGCATGGAGAAAGCCCCATAAGTATATGTCTCATTATTTCTTCTTGGTTTTAAATTTTTTTTTTAATTGGGGTAAAGCTTAGAATATTGTTTGTCCTAGGTGTACACCATCTGGTTCGTTTGTACATTATAGATGTCTATTCAAGTACAGATCCTCTTCCCATGTAAAATGTTACTGACGGTTCCGCAGACCTCCCTTGCTATATGGTTGGTCTTTTTGAGATATGGATACAATATGTGTTTGTATACATATAGTAACACTAATCTTAATTTATCCATTCCCCCCACCTTTCCTTTTAGATGAGCATAGTTTGTTTTCTAAGTCTGTGAGTGTCTTTCTCTGTGGAAATATGTTCCTTTGTGTCAGTTATTAGATAACGCCTATAAGTGATATCATAGAATATAGGTCTTTTGCTTTCCGACTTACCTCATGTTTCGTGATTATCTCCAGACTCATTTGTGGTGCCTCAGAGAGCAGTGGTTCATTGTTTTCCATGGCTATTATTCCATTGTGTACATGGACCACTTCTTCTTTATCCATTCACCTGTTGTTGGACATTTTGATTGCTCCACTGTCTTGGCTATTGTGAATAAGGCTGCACTGCAGCTTTTGCGGCCTGTGTCTTCTCGATTCTTGTCTTCTCAGGTGAGAGGTCCAATGGTGCGCCTGCTGCATTCAATGGTGCCTGCAGTTTTACTTTTAAACACAGCTCCTTTCTGTTCTCATTATTGGCTGTTACCCCTTCACGTCTCACCAGCAGGTAGAGGGTACACAGTTCCCTAAAACCCCTTCAGCATTTATTGTTTGTAGACTTTTTGCTCATGTTCAGGCGACTGGTGTAAGTTGAAACTTTTTGTAGATTAGATTGCATGGGTCTAACACTCCCTGAGGTTGAGCTTTTATCCATTTTCCTTTTTTTTTAAAAGAGCGTGAGTAAAACTTAACTCTTCATACTCTCTTCTTGAAACATTTGCCTGTTTTGAATTGTTTTGTCCATTCCCTCCTTCAGCACAATTTTTTAGGGCAGGTGTCCTTTACAGCCCTGAGTCCTTGGGAATGTTACGTGACCATTAGCTGTGAGTTTAAAGCTGTTCTTGCAGGAAACGGCCACAAGGTGGCAGCATTTCCCCTTTACCATATTTGGTTACTAGGGAAACAGAGCCTTAATGGAAGTGGTGTTGTAGGTTGTAAATTAGAATGGAATGTGCCAGGGAAAAGCCCTTTAAGTTTATGTCTCATTACTTCTTGTTCATATTTGTAGTTTACTTTTTATTTTTTATCCCAGTAAATATGATTACAATGGTTTGTTTGTTCTAGGTGTGCAAGATGTGGTTCTTTCACACATATACATGTATCTATTGTTCCTCGCATCCTTTTCCCATGTAGGTTATGACACAATGTTGAGTAGTCTTCTCCTGGTCTTCCGTACGTCTTTGGTGGTTATATATTTCACATGGTTTGTATATCTCTGTTAACCCCAATGTGGCAATGTATCCAATCCTCATCCCTTTCTATTTGGTGAACCATAAGTTTTTTAATGAATCTGTGATTGCCTTTCTCTGTGGAAATATCTTCATTGGTATCAATTTTTAAGTAACTCTTAAAAGTGATATGATAGGATATGTGTCTTTTGCTTTCTCACTTACTACACGTGGCGTGATTACGTCTAGACTCATCTATGGTGCTGCAAACGGCATTGTTTCATTTTTTTCACTAGCGAATATTCCATCTGTACATGGAGGAGTTCTTCTTTGTCCATCCATCTGTTGGTGGACTTTTTGGTTACTTCCATATCTTGGCTATTGTAATACTGTGCAGTGCAGATTTGCCTGCCTGTGTCTTTCCAATTCTCTCTTCTTAGGTTTTACGTCGAGGAGTGGGCCTGCTGGATCATATAGTAGCTCAATGTTTACCTTTTTAAGGCACCTCCATTCTGTTCTCATTCGTGGCCCTTTCCAAGTTACGTCCCCTTTGAAGTTGAGGGTATGCATTTCTCCACAACACTTTCAGCATTTATTGTTTGTAGTTTTCTTGCTGATGGTTATTCTGACAAGTGTGAGCTGATACCTCTCTGTGGTTGAATTCGAATGTGCCACATAATCTGTTGAAATTGAGCTTTAAGGCATGTCCTTTGCTATTTTTCAAGCTGTGATTACCCCTTAGTTCTTCAAAGTGTTCTCTTTAAGTATGTGTCACATTTTGAAATGTTTTGGCCTTTACCTCCCTCAAGACATTTTGAGGGCCTGTTTCATTTACAGTTCTGCAGTACTTGTTCCTATGAAGTGACCATTAGCACAGGCTTTAAAGCTGCTTTTGCAGGTAACTGCCAGAGGGCGGCAGCCTTTCTATGTCCCCCACCCTGGTAACTAGGGAAAAGCCCTTGCGGCCTGTGGTGTTTCTCGGTTATAAATTAGAGTGGAGTGTGCCCGGACAAACCCACACAAGCTGATGTCTCCTTACTTTTGTTGGATTTTTACATTTAATTTTTATTTTTTATTGGAGTAATTTTCCACTGTGTACGTGGACCACTTCTACTTTGTGCATTCCTCGGTTGATGGACATTTTCATTGCTTCCAAGTGTTGGCTATGGTAAATATTGTTGGAGTGCAGGATTGCCAGGCTGTGACTTTTCGATTCTCATTTTCTCAGGTGATAGGCCCAGCAGTGGGTGTGATTGATTGACTGGTAGCACCGTGTTTCCCTTTTCAAAGCACCTTCTTTGTGTTTTCATTAGTGGCTCTTACCACGTCCCCCTTAGAATCGAGGGTACGCATTTCTCCACAATCGCTTCAGCATATATTGTTTGCAGCATTTATGCTAATGGCCCTTCTGGCTGCTGTGAGCTGATAGGTTTTTGTAATTTGGGTTGGCATGTCTTTGAAAATTCGTAAAACTCATCATTTTTTTCCACCGTTTTCTTTTCTGTTAAAAAAAAGGAAACAATTGGGAGTACAATAGAACTCTTGAAATTGTGTTCTTGGAAGGTTGCCCTCTTTTGAAATTTTTGGTCGATTTTCCACCCCAGAATTTTTTTAGAAAGCAGGTGTCTTTTACCGAACTGCAAGTTTGGTGAATATTTAGTGACCTTTAGCAATGGGTTTAAAGCTGCTGTTGTAGGAAGTGGCCTCAAGCAGGCAGCATATCTCCATTCCCATATCTGGGTACTAGGGTAGCAGAGCCTTTCTGGAAGTCGTGTTCCTAGTTTGTAAATTACATTGGAATGTGCATGGAGAAAGCCCCATAAGTTTATGTCTCATTATTTCTCCTTGGTTTTAAAATTTTTTTAAATTGGGATAAAGCTTAGAATATTGTTTGTCCTAGGTGTACACAATCTGGTTCGTTTGTACATTATATATGTCTATTCAAGTACAGATACTCTTCTCATGTAAAATGTTACTGAGGGTTCCGCAGACCTCCCTTGTTATATGCTTGGTCTTTTAGAGATATGTATATAATATGTGTTTGCATACATATAGTAACACTAATCTTAATTTATCCATTCCCCCCACCTTTCCTTTTAGATGAGCATAGTTTGTTTTCTAAGTCTGTGAGTGTCTTTCTCTGTGGAAATATGTTCCTTTGTGTCAGTTATTAGATAACGCCTATAAGTGATATCATAGAATATAGGTCTTTTGCTTTCCGACTTACCTCATGTTTCGTGATTATCTCCAGACTCATTTGTGGTGCCTCAGAGAGCAGTGGTTCATTGTTTTCCATGGCTATTATTCCATTGTGTACATGGACCACTTCTTCTTTATCCATTTACCGGTTGTTGGACATTTTGATTGCTTCACTGTCTTGGCTATTGTGAATAAGGCTGCACTGCAGCTTTTGCGGCCTGTGTCTTCTCGATTCTTGTCTTCTCAAGTGAGAGGTCCATTGGTGCGCCTGCTGGATTGAATGGTACCTCCATTTTTACTTTTAAACACAGCTCCTTTCTGTTCTCATTATTGGCTGTTACCCCTTTACGTCTCACCAGCAGGTAGAGGGTACACAGTTCCCTAAAACCCCTTCAGCATTTATTGTTTGTAGACTTTTTGCTCATGTTCAGGCGACTGGTGTAAGTTGATACTTTTTGTAGATTAGATTGCATGGGTCTAACACTCCCTGAGGTTGAGCTTTTATCCATTTTCCTTTTTTTTGAAAAGAGCGTGAGTAAAACTTAACTCTTCATACTCTCTTCTTGAAACATTTGCCTGTTTTGAATTGTTTTTTCCATTCCCTCCTTCAGCACAATTTTTTAGGGCAGGTGTCCTTTACAGCCCTGAGTCCTTGGGAATGTTACGTGACCATTAGCTGTGAGTTTAAAGCTGTTCTTGCAGGAAACGGCCAAAAGGTGGCAGCATTTCCCCTTTACCATATTTGGTTACTAGGGAAACAGAGCCTTAATGGAAGTGGTGTTGTAGGTTGTAAATTAGAATGGAATGTGCCAGGGAAAAGCCCTTTAAGTTTATGTCTCATTACTTCTTGTTCATATTTGTAGTTTACTTTTTATTTTTTATCCCAGTAAATATGATTACAATGGTTTGTTTGTTCTAGGTGTGCAAGATGTGGTTCTTTCACACATATACATGTATCTATTGTTCCTCGCATCCTTTTCCCATGTAGGTTATGACACAATGTTGAGTAGTCTTCTCCTGGTCTTCCGTACGTCTTTGGTGGTTATATATTTCACATGGTTTGTATATCTCTGTTAACCCCAATGTGGCAATGTATCCAATCCTCATCCCTTTCTATTTGGTGAACCATAAGTTTTTTAATGAATCTGTGATTGCCTTTCTCTGTGGAAATATCTTCATTGGTATCAATTTTTAAGTAACTCTTAAAAGTGATATGATAGGATATGTGTCTTTTGCTTTCTCACTTACTACACGTGGCGTGATTACGTCTAGACTCATCTATGGTGCTGCAAACGGCATTGTTTCATTTTTTTCACTAGCGAATATTCCATCTGTACATGGAGGAGTTCTTCTTTGTCCATCCATCTGTTGGTGGACTTTTTGGTTACTTCCATATCTTGGCTATTGTAATACTGTGCAGTGCAGATTTGCCTGCCTGTGTCTTTCCAATTCTCTCTTCTTAGGTTTTACGTCGAGGAGTGGGCCTGCTGGATCATATAGTAGCTCAATGTTTACCTTTTTAAGGCACCTCCATTCTGTTCTCATTCGTGGCCCTTTCCAAGTTACGTCCCCTTTGAAGTTGAGGGTATGCATTTCTCCACAACACTTTCAGCATTTATTGTTTGTAGTTTTCTTGCTGATGGTTATTCTGACAAGTGTGAGCTGATACCTCTCTGTGGTTGAATTCGAATGTGCCACATAATCTGTTGAAATTGAGCTTTAAGGCATGTCCTTTGCTATTTTTCAAGCTGTGATTACCCCTTAGTTCTTCAAAGTGTTCTCTTTAAGTATGTGTCACATTTTGAAATGTTTTGGCCTTTACCTCCCTCAAGACATTTTGAGGGCCTGTTTCATTTACAGTTCTGCAGTACTTGTTCCTATGAAGTGACCATTAGCACAGGCTTTAAAGCTGCTTTTGCAGGTAACTGCCAGAGGGCGGCAGCCTTTCTAGGTCCCCCACCCTGGTAACTAGGGAAAAGCCCTTGCGGCCTGTGGTGTTTCTCGGTTATAAATTAGAGTGGAGTGTGCCCGGACAAACCCACACAAGCTGATGTCTCCTTACTTTTGTTGGATTTTTACATTTAATTTTTATTTTTTATTGGAGTAATTTTCCACTGTGTACGTGGACCACTTCTACTTTGTGCATTCCTCGGTTGATGGACATTTTCATTGCTTCCAAGTGTTGGCTATGGTAAATATTGTTGGAGTGCAGGATTGCCAGGCTGTGACTTTTCGATTCTCATTTTTTCTCAGGTGATAGGCCCAGCAGTGGGTGTGATTGATTGACTGGTAGCACCATGTTTCCCTTTTCAAAGCACCTTCTTTGTGTTTTCATTAGTGGCTCTTACCACGTCCCCCTTAGAATCGAGGGTACGCATTTCTCCACAATCGCTTCAGCATATATTGTTTGCAGCATTTATGCTAATGGCCCTTCTGGCTGCTGTGAGCTGATAGGTTTTTGTAATTTGGGTTTGCATGTCTTTGAAAATTCGTAAAACTCATCATTTTTCTCCACCGTTTTCTTTTCTGTTAAAAAAAAAAGGAAACAATTGGGAGTACAATAGAACTCTTGAAATTGTGTTCTTGGAAGGTTGCCCTCTTTTGAAATTTTTGGTCGATTTTCCACTCCAGAATTTTTTTAGAAAGCAGGTGTCTTTTACCGAACTGCAAGTTTGGTGAATATTTAGTGACCTTTAGCAATGGGTTTAAATCTGCTGTTGTGGGAAGTGGCCTCAAGCAGGCAGCATATCTCCATTCCCATATCTGGGTACTAGGGCAGCAGAGCCTTTCTGGAAGTCGTGTTCCTAGTTTGTAAATTACATTGGAATGTGCATGGAGAAAGCCCCATAAGTATATGTCTCATTATTTCTTCTTGGTTTTAATTTTTTTTTTTAATTGGGGTAAAGCTTAGAATATTGTTTGTCCTAGGTGTACACCATCTGGTTCGTTTGTACATTATAGATGTCTATTCAAGTACAGATCCTCTTCCCATGTAAAATGTTACTGACGGTTCCGCAGACCTCCCTTGCTATATGGTTGGTCTTTTTGAGATATGGATACAATATGTGTTTGTATACATATAGTAACACTAATCTTAATTTATCCATTCCCCCCACCTTTCCTTTTAGATGAGCATAGTTTGTTTTCTAAGTCTGTGAGTGTCTTTCTCTGTGGAAATATGTTCCTTTGTGTCAGTTATTAGATAACGCCTATAAGTGATATCATAGAATATAGGTCTTTTGCTTTCCGACTTACCTCATGTTTCGTGATTATCTCCAGACTCATTTGTGGTGCCTCAGAGAGCAGTGGTTCATTGTTTTCCATGGCTATTATTCCATTGTGTACATGGACCACTTCTTCTTTATCCATTCACCTGTTGTTGGACATTTTGATTGCTCCACTGTCTTGGCTATTGTGAATAAGGCTGCACTGCAGCTTTTGCGGCCTGTGTCTTCTCGATTCTTGTCTTCTCAGGTGAGAGGTCCAATGGTGCGCCTGCTGCATTGAATGGTGCCTGCAGTTTTACTTTTAAACACAGCTCCTTTCTGTTCTCATTATTGGCTGTTACCCCTTCACGTCTCACCAGCAGGTAGAGGGTACACAGTTCCCTAAAACCCCTTCAGCATTTATTGTTTGTAGACTTTTTGCTCATGTTCAGGCGACTGGTGTAAGTTGAAACTTTTTGTAGATTAGATTGCATGGGTCTAACACTCCCTGAGGTTGAGCTTTTATCCATTTTCCTTTTTTTTTAAAAGAGCGTGAGTAAAACTTAACTCTTCATACTCTCTTCTTGAAACATTTGCCTGTTTTGAATTGTTTTGTCCATTCCCTCCTTCAGCACAATTTTTTAGGGCAGGTGTCCTTTACAGCCCTGAGTCCTTGGGAATGTTACGTGACCATTAGCTGTGAGTTTAAAGCTGTTCTTGCAGGAAACGGCCACAAGGTGGCAGCATTTCCCCTTTACCATATTTGGTTACTAGGGAAACAGAGCCTTAATGGAAGTGGTGTTGTAGGTTGTAAATTAGAATGGAATGTGCCAGGGAAAAGCCCTTTAAGTTTATGTCTCATTACTTCTTGTTCATATTTGTAGTTTACTTTTTATTTTTTATCCCAGTAAATATGATTACAATGGTTTGTTTGTTCTAGGTGTGCAAGATGTGGTTCTTTCACACATATACATGTATCTATTGTTCCTCGCATCCTTTTCCCATGTAGGTTATGACACAATGTTGAGTAGTCTTCTCCTGGTCTTCCGTACGTCTTTGGTGGTTATATATTTCACATGGTTTGTATATCTCTGTTAACCCCAATGTGGCAATGTATCCAATCCTCATCCCTTTCTATTTGGTGAACCATAAGTTTTTTAATGAATCTGTGATTGCCTTTCTCTGTGGAAATATCTTCATTGGTATCAATTTTTAAGTAACTCTTAAAAGTGATATGATAGGATATGTGTCTTTTGCTTTCTCACTTACTACACGTGGCGTGATTACGTCTAGACTCATCTATGGTGCTGCAAACGGCATTGTTTCATTTTTTTCACTAGCGAATATTCCATCTGTACATGGAGGAGTTCTTCTTTGTCCATCCATCTGTTGGTGGACTTTTTGGTTACTTCCATATCTTGGCTATTGTAATACTGTGCAGTGCAGATTTGCCTGCCTGTGTCTTTCCAATTCTCTCTTCTTAGGTTTTACGTCGAGGAGTGGGCCTGCTGGATCATATAGTAGCTCAATGTTTACCTTTTTAAGGCACCTCCATTCTGTTCTCATTCGTGGCCCTTTCCAAGTTACGTCCCCTTTGAAGTTGAGGGTATGCATTTCTCCACAACACTTTCAGCATTTATTGTTTGTAGTTTTCTTGCTGATGGTTATTCTGACAAGTGTGAGCTGATACCTCTCTGTGGTTGAATTCGAATGTGCCACATAATCTGTTGAAATTGAGCTTTAAGGCATGTCCTTTGCTATTTTTCAAGCTGTGATTACCCCTTAGTTCTTCAAAGTGTTCTCTTTAAGTATGTGTCACATTTTGAAATGTTTTGGCCTTTACCTCCCTCAAGACATTTTGAGGGCCTGTTTCATTTACAGTTCTGCAGTACTTGTTCCTATGAAGTGACCATTAGCACAGGCTTTAAAGCTGCTTTTGCAGGTAACTGCCAGAGGGCGGCAGCCTTTCTAGGTCCCCCACCCTGGTAACTAGGGAAAAGCCCTTGCGGCCTGTGGTGTTTCTCGGTTATAAATTAGAGTGGAGTGTGCCCGGACAAACCCACACAAGCTGATGTCTCCTTACTTTTGTTGGATTTTTACATTTAATTTTTATTTTTTATTGGAGTAATTTTCCACTGTGTACGTGGACCACTTCTACTTTGTGCATTCCTCGGTTGATGGACATTTTCATTGCTTCCAAGTGTTGGCTATGGTAAATATTGTTGGAGTGCAGGATTGCCAGGCTGTGACTTTTCGATTCTCATTTTTTCTCAGGTGATAGGCCCAGCAGTGGGTGTGATTGATTGACTGGTAGCACCGTGTTTCCCTTTTCAAAGCACCTTCTTTGTGTTTTCATTAGTGGCTCTTACCACGTCCCCCTTAGAATCGAGGGTACGCATTTCTCCACAATCGCTTCAGCATATATTGTTTGCAGCATTTATGCTAATGGCCCTTCTGGCTGCTGTGAGCTGATAGGTTTTTGTAATTTGGGTTTGCATGTCTTTGAAAATTCGTAAAACTCATCATTTTTCTCCACCGTTTTCTTTTCTGTTAAAAAAAAAAGGAAACAATTGGGAGTACAATAGAACTCTTGAAATTGTGTTCTTGGAAGGTTGCCCTCTTTTGAAATTTTTGGTCGATTTTCCACTCCAGAATTTTTTTAGAAAGCAGGTGTCTTTTACCGAACTGCAAGTTTGGTGAATATTTAGTGACCTTTAGCAATGGGTTTAAATCTGCTGTTGTGGGAAGTGGCCTCAAGCAGGCAGCATATCTCCATTCCCATATCTGGGTACTAGGGCAGCAGAGCCTTTCTGGAAGTCGTGTTCCTAGTTTGTAAATTACATTGGAATGTGCATGGAGAAAGCCCCATAAGTATATGTCTCATTATTTCTTCTTGGTTTTAAAATTTTTTTTTAATTGGGGTAAAGCTTAGAATATTGTTTGTCCTAGGTGTACACCATCTGGTTCGTTTGTACATTATAGATGTCTATTCAAGTACAGATCCTCTTCCCATGTAAAATGTTACTGACGGTTCCGCAGACCTCCCTTGCTATATGGTTGGTCTTTTTGAGATATGGATACAATATGTGTTTGTATACATATAGTAACACTAATCTTAATTTATCCATTCCCCCCACCTTTCCTTTTAGATGAGCATAGTTTGTTTTCTAAGTCTGTGAGTGTCTTTCTCTGTGGAAATATGTTCCTTTGTGTCAGTTATTAGATAACGCCTATAAGTGATATCATAGAATATCGGTCTTTTGCTTTCCGACTTACCTCATGTTTCGTGATTATCTCCAGACTCATTTGTGGTGCCTCAGAGAGCAGTGGTTCATTGTTTTCCATGGCTATTATTCCATTGTGTACATGGACCACTTCTTCTTTATCCATTCACCTGTTGTTGGACATTTTGATTGCTCCACTGTCTTGGCTATTGTGAATAAGGCTGCACTGCAGCTTTTGCGGCCTGTGTCTTCTCGATTCTTGTCTTCTCAGGTGAGAGGTCCAATGGTGCGCCTGCTGCATTGAATGGTGCCTGCAGTTTTACTTTTAAACACAGCTCCTTTCTGTTCTCATTATTGGCTGTTACCCCTTCACGTCTCACCAGCAGGTAGAGGGTACACAGTTCTCTAAAACCCTTTCAGCCTTTATTGTTTGTAGACTTTTTGCTCATGTTCAGGCGACTGGTGTAAGTTGAAACTTTTTGTAGATTAGATTGCATGGGTCTAACACTCCCTGAGGTTGAGCTTTTATCCATTTTCCTTTTTTTTTAAAAGAGCGTGAGTAAAACTTAACTCTTCATACTCTCTTCTTGAAACATTTGCCTGTTTTGAATTGTTTTGTCCATTCCCTCCTTCAGCACAATTTTTTAGGGCAGGTGTCCTTTACAGCCCTGAGTCCTTGGGAATGTTACGTGACCATTAGCTGTGAGTTTAAAGCTGTTCTTGCAGGAAACGGCCACAAGGTGGCAGCATTTCCCCTTTACCATATTTGGTTACTAGGGAAACAGAGCCTTAATGGAAGTGGTGTTGTAGGTTGTAAATTAGAATGGAATGTGCCAGGGAAAAGCCCTTTAAGTTTATGTCTCATTACTTCTTGTTCATATTTGTAGTTTACTTTTTATTTTTTATCCCAGTAAATATGATTACAATGGTTTGTTTGTTCTAGGTGTGCAAGATGTGGTTCTTTCACACATATACATGTATCTATTGTTCCTCGCATCCTTTTCCCATGTAGGTTATGACACAATGTTGAGTAGTCTTCTCCTGGTCTTCCGTACGTCTTTGGTGGTTATATATTTCACATGGTTTGTATATCTCTGTTAACCCCAATGTGGCAATGTATCCAATCCTCATCCCTTTCTATTTGGTGAACCATAAGTTTTTTAATGAATCTGTGATTGCCTTTCTCTGTGGAAATATCTTCATTGGTATCAATTTTTAAGTAACTCTTAAAAGTGATATGATAGGATATGTGTTGTTTGCTTTCTCACTTACTACACGTGGCGTGATTACGTCTAGACTCATCTATGGTGCTGCAAACGGCATTGTTTCATTTTTTTCACTAGCGAATAGTCCATCTGTACATGGAGGAGTTCTTCTTTGTCCATCCATCTGTTGGTGGACTTTTTGGTTACTTCCATATCTTGGCTATTGTAATACTGTGCAGTGCAGATTTGCCTGCCTGTGTCTTTCCAATTCTCTCTTCTTAGGTTTTACGTCGAGGAGTGGGCCTGCTGGATCATATAGTAGCTCAATGTTTACCTTTTTAAGGCACCTCCATTCTGTTCTCATTCGTGGCCCTTTCCAAGTTACGTCCCCTTTGAAGTTGAGGGTATGCATTTCTCCACAACACTTTCAGCATTTATTGTTTGTAGTTTTCTTGCTGATGGTTATTCTGACAAGTGTGAGCTGATACCTCTCTGTGGTTGAATTCGAATGTGCCACATAATCTGTTGAAATTGAGCTTTAAGGCATGTCCTTTGCTATTTTTCAAGCTGTGATTACCCCTTAGTTCTTCAAAGTGTTCTCTTTAAGTATGTGTCACATTTTGAAATGTTTTGGCCTTTACCTCCCTCAAGACATTTTGAGGGCCTGTTTCATTTACAGTTCTGCAGTACTTGTTCCTATGAAGTGACCATTAGCACAGGCTTTAAAGCTGCTTTTGCAGGTAACTGCCAGAGGGCGGCAGCCTTTCTATGTCCCCCACCCTGGTAACTAGGGAAAAGCCCTTGCGGCCTGTGGTGTTTCTCGGTTATAAATTAGAGTGGAGTGTGCCCGGACAAACCCACACAAGCTGATGTCTCCTTACTTTTGTTGGATTGTTACATTTAATTTTTATTTTTTATTGGAGTAATTTTCCACTGTGTACGTGGACCACTTCTACTTTGTGCATTCCTCGGTTGATGGACATTTTCATTGCTTCCAAGTGTTGGCTATGGTAAATATTGTTGGAGTGCAGGATTGCCAGGCTGTGACTTTTCGATTCTCATTTTTTCTCAGGTGATAGGCCCAGCAGTGGGTGTGATTGATTGACTGGTAGCACCGTGTTTCCCTTTTCAAAGCACCTTCTTTGTGTTTTCATTAGTGGCTCTTACCACGTCCCCCTTAGAATCGAGGGTACGCATTTCTCCACAATCGCTTCAGCATATATTGTTTGCAGCATTTATGCTAATGGCCCTTCTGGCTGCTGTGAGCTGATAGGTTTTTGTAATTTGGGTTTGCATGTCTTTGAAAATTCGTAAAACTCATCATTTTTCTCCACCGTTTTCTTTTCTGTTAAAAAAAAAAGGAAACAATTGGGAGTACAATAGAACTCTTGAAATTGTGTTCTTGGAAGGTTGCCCTCTTTTGAAATTTTTGGTCGATTTTCCACTCCAGAATTTTTTTAGAAAGCAGGTGTCTTTTACCGAACTGCAAGTTTGGTGAATATTTAGTGACCTTTAGCAATGGGTTTAAATCTGCTGTTGTGGGAAGTGGCCTCAAGCAGGCAGCATATCTCCATTCCCATATCTGGGTACTAGGGCAGCAGAGCCTTTCTGGAAGTCGTGTTCCTAGTTTGTAAATTACATTGGAATGTGCATGGAGAAAGCCCCATAAGTATATGTCTCATTATTTCTTCTTGGTTTTAAAATTTATTTTTAATTGGGGTAAAGCTTAGAATATTGTTTGTCCTAGGTGTACACCATCTGGTTCGTTTGTACATTATAGATGTCTATTCAAGTACAGATCCTCTTCCCATGTAAAATGTTACTGACGGTTCCGCAGACCTCCCTTGCTATATGGTTGGTCTTTTTGAGATATGGATACAATATGTGTTTGTATACATATAGTAACACTAATCTTAATTTATCCATTCCCCCCACCTTTCCTTTTAGATGAGCATAGTTTGTTTTCTAAGTCTGTGAGTGTCTTTCTCTGTGGAAATATGTTCCTTTGTGTCAGTTATTAGATAACGCCTATAAGTGATATCATAGAATATAGGTCTTTTGCTTTCCGACTTACCTCATGTTTCGTGATTATCTCCAGACTCATTTGTGGTGCCTCAGAGAGCAGTGGTTCATTGTTTTCCATGGCTATTATTCCATTGTGTACATGGACCACTTCTTCTTTATCCATTCACCTGTTGTTGGACATTTTGATTGCTCCACTGTCTTGGCTATTGTGAATAAGGCTGCACTGCAGCTTTTGCGGCCTGTGTCTTCTCGATTCTTGTCTTCTCAGGTGAGAGGTCCAATGGTGCGCCTGCTGCATTCAATGGTGCCTGCAGTTTTACTTTTAAACACCGCTCCTTTCTGTTCTCATTATTGGCTGTTACCCCTTTACGTCTCACCAGCAGGTAGAGGGTACACAGTTCCCTAAAACCCCTTCAGCATTTATTGTTTGTAGACTTTTTGCTCATGTTCAGGCGACTGGTGTAAGTTGAAACTTTTTGTAGATTAGATTGCATGGGTCTAACACTCCCTGAGGTTGAGCTTTTATCCATTTTCCTTTTTTTTTAAAAGAGCGTGAGTAAAACTTAACTCTTCATACTCTCTTCTTGAAACATTTGCCTGTTTTGAATTGTTTTTTCCATTACCTCCTTCAGCACAATTTTTTAGGGCAGGTGTCCTTTACAGCCCTGAGTCCTTGGGAATGTTAAGTGACCATTCGCTGTGAGTTTAAAGCTGTTCTTGCAGGAAACGGCCACAAGGTGGCAGCATTTCCCCTTTACCATATTTGGTTACTAGGGAAACAGAGCCTTAATGGAAGTGGTGTTGTAGGTTGTAAATTAGAATGGAATGTGCCAGGGAAAAGCCCTTTAAGTTTATGTCTCATTACTTCTTGTTCATATTTGTAGTTTACTTTTTATTTTTTATCCCAGTAAATATGATTACAATGGTTTGTTTGTTCTAGCTGTGCAAGATGTGGTTCTTTCACACATATACATGTATCTATTCTTCCTCGCCTCCTTTTCCCATGTAGGTTAGGACACAATGTTGAGTAGTCTTCTCCTGGTCTTCCGTACGTCTTTGGTGGTTATATATTTCACATGGTTTGTATATCTCTGTTAACCCCAATGTGGCAATGTATCCAATCCTCATCCCTTTCTATTTGGTGAACCATAAGTTTTTTAATGAATCTGTGATTGCCTTTCTCTGTGGAAATATCTTCATTGGTATCAATTTTTAAGTAACTCTTAAAAGTGATATGATAGGATATGTGTCGTTTGCTTTCTCACTTACTACACGTGGCGTGATTACGTCTAGACTCATCTATGGTGCTGCAAACGGCATTGTTTCATTTTTTTCACTAGCGAATATTCCATCTGTACATGGAGGAGTTCTTCTTTGTCCATCCATCTGTTGGTGGACTTTTTGGTTACTTCCATATCTTGGCTATTGTAATACTGTGCAGTGCAGATTTGCCTGCCTGTGTCTTTCCAATTCTCTCTTCTTAGGTTTTACGTCGAGGAGTGGGCCTGCTGGATCATATAGTAGCTCAATGTTTACCTTTTTAAGGCACCTCCATTCTGTTCTCATTCGTGGCCCTTTCCAAGTTACGTCCCCTTTGAAGTTGAGGGTATGCATTTCTCCACAACACTTTCAGCTTTTATTGTTTGTAGTTTTCTTGCTGATGGTTATTCTGACAAGTGTGAGCTGATACCTCTCTGTGGTTGAATTCGAATGTGCCACATAATCTGTTGAAATTGAGCTTTAAGGCATGTCCTTTGCTATTTTTCAAGCTGTGATTACCCCTTAGTTCTTCAAAGTGTTCTCTTTAAGTATGTGTCACATTTTGAAATGTTTTGGCCTTTACCTCCCTCAAGACATTTTGAGGGCCTGTTTCATTTACAGTTCTGCAGTACTTGTTCCTATGAAGTGACCATTAGCACAGGCTTTAAAGCTGTTTTTGCAGGTAACTGCCAGAGGGCGGCAGCCTTTCTATGTCCCCCACCCTGGTAACTAGGGAAAAGCCCTTGCGGCCTGTGGTGTTTCTCGGTTATAAATTAGAGTGGAGTGTGCCCGGACAAACCCACACAAGCTGATGTCTCCTTACTTTTGTTGGATTTTTACATTTAATTTTTATTTTTTATTGGAGTAATTTTCCACTGTGTACGTGGACCACTTCTACTTTGTGCATTCCTCGGTTGATGGACATTTTCATTGCTTCCAAGTGTTGGCTATGGTAAATATTGTTGGAGTGCAGGATTGCCAGGCTGTGACTTTTCGATTCTCATTTTTTCTCAGGTGATAGGCCCAGCAGTGGGTGTGATTGATTGACTGGTAGCACCGTGTTTCCCTTTTCAAAGCACCTTCTTTGTGTTTTCATTAGTGGCTCTTACCACGTCCCCCTTAGAATCGAGGGTACGCATTTCTCCACAATCGCTTCAGCATATATTGTTTGCAGCATTTATGCTAATGGCCCTTCTGGCTGCTGTGAGCTGATAGGTTTTTGTAATTTGGGTTTGCATGTCTTTGAAAATTCGTAAAACTCATCATTTTTCTCCACCGTTTTCTTTTCTGTTAAAAAAAAAGGAAACAATTGGGAGTACAATAGAACTCTTGAAATTGTGTTCTTGGAAGGTTGCCCTCTTTTGAAATTTTTGGTCGATTTTCCACTCCAGAATTTTTTTAGAAAGCAGGTGTCTTTTAGCGAACTGCAAGTTTGGTGAATATTTAGTGACCTTTAGCAATGGGTTTAAATCTGCTGTTGTGGGAAGTGGCCTCAAGCAGGCAGCATATCTCCATTCCCATATCTGGGTACTAGGGCAGCAGAGCCTTTCTGGAAGTCGTGTGCCTAGTTTGTAAATTACATTGGAATGTGCATGGAGAAAGCCCCATAAGTATATGTCTCATTATTTCTTCTTGGTTTTAAAATTTTTTTTAATTGGGGTAAAGCTTAGAATATTGTTTGTCCTAGGTGTACACCATCTGGTTCGTTTGTACATTATATATGTCTATTCAAGTACAGATCCTCTTCCCATGTAAAATGTTACTGACGGTTCCGCAGACCTCCCTTGCTATATGGTTGGTCTTTTTGAGATATGGATATAATATGTGTTTGTATACATATAGTAACACTAATCTTAATTTATCCATTCCCCCCACCTTTCCTTTTAGATGAGCATAGTTTGTTTTCTAAGTCTGTGAGTGTCTTTCTCTGTGGAAATATGTTCCTTTGTGTCAGTTATTAGATAACGCCTATAAGTGATATCATAGAATATAGGTCTTTTGCTTTCCGACTTACCTCATGTTTCGTGATTATCTCCAGACTCATTTGTGGTGCCTCAGAGAGCAGTGGTTCATTGTTTTCCATGGCTATTATTCCATTGTGTACATGGACCACTTCTTCTTTATCCATTCACCTGTTGTTGGACATTTTGATTGCTCCACTGTCTTGGCTATTGTGAATAAGGCTGCACTGCAGCTTTTGCGGCCTGTGTCTTCTCGATTCTTGTCTTCTCAGGTGAGAGGTCCAATGGTGCGCCTGCTGCATTCAATGGTGCCTGCAGTTTTACTTTTAAACACAGCTCCTTTCTGTTCTCATTATTGGCTGTTACCCCTTTACGTCTCACCAGCAGGTAGAGGGTACACAGTTCCCTAAAACCCCTTCAGCATTTATTGTTTGTAGACTTTTTGCTCATGTTCAGGCGACTGGTGTAAGTTGAAACTTTTTGTAGATTAGATTGCATGGGTCTAACACTCCCTGAGGTTGAGCTTTTATCCATTTTCCTTTTTTTTTAAAAGAGCGTGAGTAAAACTTAACTCTTCATACTCTCTTCTTGAAACATTTGCCTGTTTTGAATTGTTTTGTCCATTACCTCCTTCAGCACAATTTTTTAGGGCAGGTGTCCTTTACAGCCCTGAGTCCTTGGGAATGTTAAGTGACCATTCGCTGTGAGTTTAAAGCTGTTCTTGCAGGAAACGGCCACAAGGTGGCAGCATTTCCCCTTTACCATATTTGGTTACTAGGGAAACAGAGCCTTAATGGAAGTGGTGTTGTAGGTTGTAAATTAGAATGGAATGTGCCAGGGAAAAGCCCTTTAAGTTTATGTCTCATTACTTCTTGTTCATATTTGTAGTTTACTTTTTATTTTTTATCCCAGTAAATATGATTACAATGGTTTGTTTGTTCTAGCTGTGCAAGATGTGGTTCTTTCACACATATACATGTATCTATTCTTCCTCGCCTCCTTTTCCCATGTAGGTTAGGACACAATGTTGAGTAGTCTTCTCCTGGTCTTCCGTACGTCTTTGGTGGTTATATATTTCACATGGTTTGTATATCTCTGTTAACCCCAATGTGGCAATGTATCCAATCCTCATCCCTTTCTATTTGGTGAACCATAAGTTTTTTAATGAATCTGTGATTGCCTTTCTCTGTGGAAATATCTTCATTGGTATCAATTTTTAAGTAACTCTTAAAAGTGATATGATAGGATATATGTCGTTTGCTTTCTCACTTACTACACGTGGCGTGATTACGTCTAGACTCATCTATGGTGCTGCAAACGGCATTGTTTCATTTTTTTCACTAGCGAATATTCCATCTGTACATGGAGGAGTTCTTCTTTGTCCATCCATCTGTTGGTGGACTTTTTGGTTACTTCCATATCTTGGCTATTGTAATACTGTGCAGTGCAGATTTGCCTGCCTGTGTCTTTCCAATTCTCTCTTCTTAGGTTTTACGTCGAGGAGTGGGCCTGCTGGATCATATAGTAGCTCAATGTTTACCTTTTTAAGGCACCTCCATTCTGTTCTCATTCGTGGCCCTTTCCAAGTTACGTCCCCTTTGAAGTTGAGGGTATGCATTTCTCCACAACACTTTCAGCATTTATTGTTTGTAGTTTTCTTGCTGATGGTTATTCTGACAAGTGTGAGCTGATACCTCTCTGTGGTTGAATTCGAATGTGCCACATAATCTGTTGAAATTGAGCTTTAAGGCATGTCCTTTGCTATTTTTCAAGCTGTGATTACCCCTTAGTTCTTCAAAGTGTTCTCTTTAAGTATGTGTCACATTTTGAAATGTTTTGGCCTTTACCTCCCTCAAGACATTTTGAGGGCCTGTTTCATTTACAGTTCTGCAGTACTTGTTCCTATGAAGTGACCATTAGCACAGGCTTTAAAGCTGCTTTTGCAGGTAACTGCCAGAGGGCGGCAGCCTTTCTATGTCCCCCACCCTGGTAACTAGGGAAAAGCCCTTGCGGCCTGTGGTGTTTCTCGGTTATAAATTAGAGTGGAGTGTGCCCGGACAAACCCACACAAGCTGATGTCTCCTTACTTTTGTTGGATTTTTACATTTAATTTTTATTTTTTATTGGAGTAATTTTCCACTGTGTACGTGGACCACTTCTACTTTGTGCATTCCTCGGTTGATGGACATTTTCATTGCTTCCAAGTGTTGGCTATGGTAAATATTGTTGGAGTGCAGGATTGCCAGGCTGTGACTTTTCGATTCTCATTTTTTCTCAGGTGATAGGCCCAGCAGTGGGTGTGATTGATTGACT
Organism: Balaenoptera borealis; assembly: GCF_965194805.1. Classification (NCBI taxonomy): domain Eukaryota; kingdom Metazoa; phylum Chordata; class Mammalia; order Artiodactyla; family Balaenopteridae; genus Balaenoptera; species Balaenoptera borealis. Next base: position 34,223,364 of record NC_138864.1, read on the forward strand.
GGTAGCACCGTGTTTCCCTTTTCAAAGCACCTTCTTTGTGTTTTCATTAGTGGCTCTTACCACGTCCCCCTTAGAATCGAGGGTACGCATTTCTCCACAATCGCTTCAGCATATATTGTTTGCAGCATTTATGCTAATGGCCCTTCTGGCTGCTGTGAGCTGATAGGTTTTTGTAATTTGGGTTTGCATGTCTTTGAAAATTCGTAAAACTCATCATTTTTCTCCACCGTTTTCTTTTCTGTTAAAAAAAAAGGAAACAATTGGGAGTACAATAGAACTCTTGAAATTGTGTTCTTGGAAGGTTGCCCTCTTTTGAAATTTTTGGTCGATTTTCCACTCCAGAATTTTTTTAGAAAGCAGGTGTCTTTTAGCGAACTGCAAGTTTGGTGAATATTTAGTGACCTTTAGCAATGGGTTTAAATCTGCTGTTGTGGGAAGTGGCCTCAAGCAGGCAGCATATCTCCATTCCCATATCTGGGTACTAGGGCAGCAGAGCCTTTCTGGAAGTCGTGTTCCTAGTTTGTAAATTACATTGGAATGTGCATGGAGAAAGCCCCATAAGTATATGTCTCATTATTTCTTCTTGGTTTAAAAATTTTTTTTAATTGGGGTAAAGCTTAGAATATTGTTTGTCCTAGGTGTACACCATCTGGTTCGTTTGTACATTATATATGTCTATTCAAGTACAGATCCTCTTCCCATGTAAAATGTTACTGACGGTTCCGCAGACCTCCCTTGCTATATGGTTGGTCTTTTTGAGATATGGATATAATATGTGTTTGTATACATATAGTAACACTAATCTTAATTTATCCATTCCCCCCACCTTTCCTTTTAGATGAGCATAGTTTGTTTTCTAAGTCTGTGAGTGTCTTTCTCTGTGGAAATATGTTCCTTTGTGTCAGTTATTAGATAACGCCTATAAGTGATATCATAGAATATAGGTCTTTTGCTTTCCGACTTACCTCATGTTTCGTGATTATCTCCAGACTCATTTGTGGTGCCTCAGAGAGCAGTGGTTCATTGTTTTCCATGGCTATTATTCCATTGTGTACATGGACCACTTCTTCTTTATCCATTCACCTGTTGTTGGACATTTTGATTGCTCCACTGTCTTGGCTATTGTGAATAAGGCTGCACTGCAGCTTTTGCGGCCTGTGTCTTCTCGATTCTTGTCTTCTCAGGTGAGAGGTCCAATGGTGCGCCTGCTGCATTCAATGGTGCCTGCAGTTTTACTTTTAAACACAGCTCCTTTCTGTTCTCATTATTGGCTGTTACCCCTTTACGTCTCACCAGCAGGTAGAGGGTACACAGTTCCCTAAAACCCCTTCAGCATTTATTGTTTGTAGACTTTTTGCTCATGTTCAGGCGACTGGTGTAAGTTGAAACTTTTTGTAGATTAGATTGCATGGGTCTAACACTCCCTGAGGTTGAGCTTTTATCCATTTTCCTTTTTTTTTAAAAGAGCGTGAGTAAAACTTAACTCTTCATACTCTCTTCTTGAAACATTTGCCTGTTTTGAATTGTTTTTTCCATTACCTCCTTCAGCACAATTTTTTAGGGCAGGTGTCCTTTACAGCCCTGAGTCCTTGGGAATGTTAAGTGACCATTCGCTGTGAGTTTAAAGCTGTTCTTGCAGGAAACGGCCACAAGGTGGCAGCATTTCCCCTTTACCATATTTGGTTACTAGGGAAACAGAGCCTTAATGGAAGTGGTGTTGTAGGTTGTAAATTAGAATGGAATGTGCCAGGGAAAAGCCCTTTAAGTTTATGTCTCATTACTTCTTGTTCATATTTGTAGTTTACTTTTTATTTTTTATCCCAGTAAATATGATTACAATGGTTTGTTTGTTCTAGCTGTGCAAGATGTGGTTCTTTCACACATATACATGTATCTATTCTTCCTCGCCTCCTTTTCCCATGTAGGTTAGGACACAATGTTGAGTAGTCTTCTCCTGGTCTTCCGTACGTCTTTGGTGGTTATATATTTCACATGGTTTGTATATCTCTGTTAACCCCAATGTGGCAATGTATCCAATCCTCATCCCTTTCTATTTGGTGAACCATAAGTTTTTTAATGAATCTGTGATTGCCTTTCTCTGTGGAAATATCTTCATTGGTATCAATTTTTAAGTAACTCTTAAAAGTGATATGATAGGATATGTGTCTTTTGCTTTCTCACTTACTACACGTGGCGTGATTACGTCTAGACTCATCTATGGTGCTGCAAACGGCATTGTTTCATTTTTTTCACTAGCGAATATTCCATCTGTACATGGAGGAGTTCTTCTTTGTCCATCCATCTGTTGGTGGACTTTTTGGTTACTTCCATATCTTGGCTATTGTAATACTGTGCAGTGCAGATTTGCCTGCCTGTGTCTTTCCAATTCTCTCTTCTTAGGTTTTACGTCGAGGAGTGGGCCTGCTGGATCATATAGTAGCTCAATGTTTACCTTTTTAAGGCACCTCCATTCTGTTCTCATTCGTGGCCCTTTCCAAGTTACGTCCCCTTTGAAGTTGAGGGTATGCATTTCTCCACAACACTTTCAGCATTTATTGTTTGTAGTTTTCTTGCTGATGGTTATTCTGACAAGTGTGAGCTGATACCTCTCTGTGGTTGAATTCGAATGTGCCACATAATCTGTTGAAATTGAGCTTTAAGGCATGTCCTTTGCTATTTTTCAAGCTGTGATTACCCCTTAGTTCTTCAAAGTGTTCTCTTTAAGTATGTGTCACATTTTGAAATGTTTTGGCCTTTACCTCCCTCAAGACATTTTGAGGGCCTGTTTCATTTACAGTTCTGCAGTACTTGTTCCTATGAAGTGACCATTAGCACAGGCTTTAAAGCTGCTTTTGCAGGTAACTGCCAGAGGGCGGCAGCCTTTCTATGTCCCCCACCCTGGTAACTAGGGAAAAGCCCTTGCGGCCTGTGGTGTTTCTCGGTTATAAATTAGAGTGGAGTGTGCCCGGACAAACCCACACAAGCTGATGTCTCCTTACTTTTGTTGGATTTTTACATTTAATTTTTATTTTTTATTGGAGTAATTTTCCACTGTGTACGTGGACCACTTCTACTTTGTGCATTCCTCGGTTGATGGACATTTTCATTGCTTCCAAGTGTTGGCTATGGTAAATATTGTTGGAGTGCAGGATTGCCAGGCTGTGACTTTTCGATTCTCATTTTTTCTCAGGTGATAGGCCCAGCAGTGGGTGTGATTGATTGACTGGTAGCACCGTGTTTCCCTTTTCAAAGCACCTTCTTTGTGTTTTCATTAGTGGCTCTTACCACGTCCCCCTTAGAATCGAGGGTACGCATTTCTCCACAATCGCTTCAGCATATATTGTTTGCAGCATTTATGCTAATGGCCCTTCTGGCTGCTGTGAGCTGATAGGTTTTTGTAATTTGGGTTTGCATGTCTTTGAAAATTCGTAAAACTCATCATTTTTCTCCACCGTTTTCTTTTCTGTTAAAAAAAAAGGAAACAATTGGGAGTACAATAGAACTCTTGAAATTGTGTTCTTGGAAGGTTGCCCTCTTTTGAAATTTTTGGTCGATTTTCCACTCCAGAATTTTTTTAGAAAGCAGGTGTCTTTTAGCGAACTGCAAGTTTGGTGAATATTTAGTGACCTTTAGCAATGGGTTTAAATCTGCTGTTGTGGGAAGTGGCCTCAAGCAGGCAGCATATCTCCATTCCCATATCTGGGTACTAGGGCAGCAGAGCCTTTCTGGAAGTCGTGTTCCTAGTTTGTAAATTACATTGGAATGTGCATGGAGAAAGCCCCATAAGTATATGTCTCATTATTTCTTCTTGGTTTTAAAATTTTTTTTTAATTGGGGTAAAGCTTAGAATATTGTTTGTCCTAGGTGTACACCATCTGGTTCGTTTGTACATTATATATGTCTATTCAAGTACAGATCCTCTTCCCATGTAAAATGTTACTGACGGTTCCGCAGACCTCCCTTGCTATATGGTTGGTCTTTTTGAGATATGGATATAATATGTGTTTGTATACATATAGTAACACTAATCTTAATTTATCCATTCCCCCCACCTTTCCTTTTAGATGAGCATAGTTTGTTTTCTAAGTCTGTGAGTGTCTTTCTCTGTGGAAATATGTCCTTTGTGTCAGTTATTAGATAACGCCTATAAGTGATATCATAGAATATAGGTCTTTTGCTTTCCGACTTACCTCATGTTTCGTGATTATCTCCAGACTCATTTATGGTGCCTCAGAGAACAGTGGTTCATTGTTTTCCATGGCTATTATTCCATTGTGTACATGGACCACTTCTTCTTTATCCATTCACCTGTTGTTGGACATTTTGATTGCTCCACTGTCTTGGCTATTGTGAATAAGGCTGCACTGCAGCTTTTGCGGCCTGTGTCTTCTCGATTCTTGTCTTCTCAGGTGAGAGGTCCAATGGTGCGCCTGCTGCATTGAATGGTGCCTGCAGTTTTACTTTTAAACACAGCTCCTTTCTGTTCTCATTATTGGCTGTTACCCCTTTACGTCTCACCAGCAGGTAGAGGGTACACAGTTCCCTAAAACTCCTTCAGCATTTATTGTTTGTAGACTTTTTGCTCATGTTCAGGCGACTGGTGTAAGTTGAAACTTTTTGTAGATTAGATTGCATGGGTCTAACACTCCCTGAGGTTGAGCTTTTATCCATTTTCCTTTTTTTTTAAAAGAGCGTGAGTAAAACTTAACTCTTCATACTCTCTTCTTGAAACATTTGCCTGTTTTGAATTGTTTTGTCCATTCCCTCCTTCAGCACAATTTTTTAGGGCAGGTGTCCTTTACAGCCCTGAGTCCTTGGGAATGTTACGTGACCATTAGCTGTGAGTTTAAAGCTGTTCTTGCAGGAAACGGCCACAAGGTGGCAGCATTTCCCCTTTACCATATTTGGTTACTAGGGAAACAGAGCCTTAATGGAAGTGGTGTTGTAGGTTGTAAATTAGAATGGAATGTGCCAGGGAAAAGCCCTTTAAGTTTATGTCTCATTACTTCTTGTTCATATTTGTAGTTTACTTTTTATTTTTTATCCCAGTAAATATGATTACAATGGTTTGTTTGTTCTAGGTGTGCAAGATGTGGTTCTTTCACACATATACATGTATCTATTGTTCCTCGCCTCCTTTTCCCATGTAGGTTATGACACAATGTTGAGTAGTCTTCTCCTGGTCTTCCGTACGTCTTTGGTGGTTATATATTTCACATGGTTTGTATATCTCTGTTAACCCCAATGTGGCAATGTATCCAATCCTCATCCCTTTCTATTTGGTGAACCATAAGTTTTTTAATGAATCTGTGATTGCCTTTCTCTGTGGAAATATCTTCATTGGTATCAATTTTTAAGTAACTCTTAAAAGTGATATGATAGGATATGTGTCTTTTGCTTTCTCACTTACTACACGTGGCGTGATTACGTCTAGACTCATCTATGGTGCTGCAAACGGCATTGTTTCATTTTTTTCACTAGCGAATATTCCATCTGTACATGGAGGAGTTCTTCTTTGTCCATCCATCTGTTGGTGGACTTTTTGGTTACTTCCATATCTTGGCTATTGTAATACTGTGCAGTGCAGATTTGCCTGCCTGTGTCTTTCCAATTCTCTCTTCTTAGGTTTTACGTCGAGGAGTGGGCCTGCTGGATCATATAGTAGCTCAATGTTTACCTTTTTAAGGCACCTCCATTCTGTTCTCATTCGTGGCCCTTTCCAAGTTACGTCCCCTTTGAAGTTGAGGGTATGCATTTCTCCACAACACTTTCAGCTTTTATTGTTTGTAGTTTTCTTGCTGATGGTTATTCTGACAAGTGTGAGCTGATACCTCTCTGTGGTTGAATTCGAATGTGCCACATAATCTGTTGAAATTGAGCTTTAAGGCATGTCCTTTGCTATGTTTCAAGCTGTGATTACCCCTTAGTTCTTCAAAGTGTTCTCTTTAAGTATGTGTCACATTTTGAAATGTTTTGGCCTTTACCTCCCTCAAGACATTTTGAGGGCCTGTTTCATTTACAGTTCTGCAGTACTTTTTCCTATGAAGTGACCATTAGCACAGGCTTTAAAGCTGCTTTTGCAGGTAACTGCCAGAGGGCGGCAGCCTTTCTATGTCCCCCACCCTGGTAACTAGGGAAAAGCCCTTGCGGCCTGTGGTGTTTCTCGGTTATAAATTAGAGTGGAGTGTGCCCGGACAAACCCACACAAGCTGATGTCTCCTTACTTTTGTTGGATTGTTACATTTAATTTTTATTTTTTATTGGAGTAATTTTCCACTGTGTACGTGGACCACTTCTACTTTGTGCATTCCTCGGTTGATGGACATTTTCATTGCTTCCAAGTGTTGGCTATGGTAAATATTGTTGGAGTGCAGGATTGCCAGGCTGTGACTTTTCGATTCTCATTTTCTCAGGTGATAGGCCCAGCAGTGGGTGTGATTGATTGACTGGTAGCACCGTGTTTCCCTTTTCAAAGCACCTTCTTTGTGTTTTCATTAGTGGCTCTTACCACGTCCCCCTTAGAATCGAGGGTACGCATTTCTCCACAATCGCTTCAGCATATATTGTTTGCAGCATTTATGCTAATGGCCCTTCTGGCTGCTGTGAGCTGATAGGTTTTTGTAATTTGGGTTTGCATGTCTTTGAAAATTCGTAAAACTCATCATTTTTCTCCACCGTTTTCTTTTCTGTTAAAAAAAAAAGGAAACAATTGGGAGTACAATAGAACTCTTGAAATTGTGTTCTTGGAAGGTTGCCCTCTTTTGAAATTTTTGGTCGATTTTCCACTCCAGAATTTTTTTAGAAAGCAGGTGTCTTTTACCGAACTGCAAGTTTGGTGAATATTTAGTGACCTTTAGCAATGGGTTTAAATCTGCTGTTGTGGGAAGTGGCCTCAAGCAGGCAGCATATCTCCATTCCCATATCTGGGTACTAGGGCAGCAGAGCCTTTCTGGAAGTCGTGTTCCTAGTTTGTAAATTACATTGGAATGTGCATGGAGAAAGCCCCATAAGTATATGTCTCATTATTTCTTCTTGGTTTTAAAATTTTTTTTTAATTGGGGTAAAGCTTAGAATATTGTTTGTCCTAGGTGTACACCATCTGGTTCGTTTGTACATTATATATGTCTATTCAAGTACAGATCCTCTTCCCATGTAAAATGTTACTGACGGTTCCGCAGACCTCCCTTGCTATATGGTTGGTCTTTTTGAGATATGGATACAATATGTGTTTGTATACATATAGTAACACTAATCTTAATTTATCCATTCCCCCCACCTTTCCTTTTAGATGAGCATAGTTTGTTTTCTAAGTCTGTGAGTGTCTTTCTCTGTGGAAATATGTTCCTTTGTGTCAGTTATTAGATAACGCCTATAAGTGATATCATAGAATATAGGTCTTTTGCTTTCCGACTTACCTCATGTTTCGTGATTATCTCCAGACTCATTTGTGGTGCCTCAGAGAGCAGTGGTTCATTGTTTTCCATGGCTATTATTCCATTGTGTACATGGACCACTTCTTCTTTATCCATTCAACTGTTGTTGGACATTTTGATTGCTTCACTGTCTTGGCTATTGTGAATAAGGCTGCAATGCAGCTTTTGCGGCCTGTGTCTTCTCGATTCTTGTCTTCTCAAGTGAGAGGTCCATTGGTGCGCCTGCTGGATTGAATGGTACCTCCATTTTTACTTTTAAACACAGCTCCTTTCTGTTCTCATTATTGGCTGTTACCCCTTTACGTCTCACCAGCAGGTAGAGGGTACACAGTTCCCTAAAACCCCTTCAGCATTTATTGTTTGTAGACTTTTTGCTCATGTTCAGGCGACTGGTGTAAGTTGATACTTTTTGTAGATTAGATTGCATGGGTCTAACACTCCCTGAGGTTGAGCTTTTATCCATTTTCCTTTTTTTTTTAAAAGAGCGTGAGTAAAACTTAACTCTTCATACTCTCTTCTTGAAACATTTGCCTGTTTTGAATTGTTTTGTCCATTCCCTCCTTCAGCACAATTTTTTAGGGCAGGTGTCCTTTACAGCCCTGAGTCCTTGGGAATGTTACGTGACCATTAGCTGTGAGTTTAAAGCTGTTCTTGCAGGAAACGGCCAAAAGGTGGCAGCATTTCCCCTTTACCGTATTTGGTTACTAGGGAAACAGAGCCTTAATGGAAGTGGTGTTGTAGGTTGTAAATTAGAATGGAATGTGCCAGGGAAAAGCCCTTTAAGTTTATGTCTCATTACTTCTTGTTCATATTTGTAGTTTACTTTTTATTTTTTATCCCAGTAAATATGATTACAATGGTTTGTTTGTTCTAGCTGTGCAAGATGTGGTTCTTTCACACATATACATGTATCTATTGTTCCTCGCATCCTTTTCCCATGTAGGTTATGACACAATGTTGAGTAGTCTTCTCCTGGTCTTCCGTACGTCTTTGGTGGTTATATATTTCACATGGTTTGTATATCTCTGTTAACCCCAATGTGGCAATGTATCCAATCCTCATCCCTTTCTATTTGGTGAACCATAAGTTTTTTAATGAATCTGTGATTGCCTTTCTCTGTGGAAATATCTTCATTGGTATCAATTTTTAAGTAACTCTTAAAAGTGATATGATAGGATATGTGTCTTTTGCTTTCTCACTTACTACACGTGGCGTGATTACGTCTAGACTCATCTATGGTGCTGCAAACGGCATTGTTTCATTTTTTTCACTAGCGAATATTCCATCTGTACATGGAGGAGTTCTTCTTTGTCCATCCATCTGTTGGTGGACTTTTTGGTTACTTCCATATCTTGGCTATTGTAATACTGTGCAGTGCAGATTTGCCTGCCTGTGTCTTTCCAATTCTCTCTTCTTAGGTTTTACGTCGAGGAGTGGGCCTGCTGGATCATATAGTAGCTCAATGTTTACCTTTTTAAGGCACCTCCATTCTGTTCTCATTCGTGGCCCTTTCCAAGTTACGTCCCCTTTGAAGTTGAGGGTATGCATTTCTCCACAACACTTTCAGCATTTATTGTTTGTAGTTTTCTTGCTGATGGTTATTCTGACAAGTGTGAGCTGATACCTCTCTGTGGTTGAATTCGAATGTGCCACATAATCTGTTGAAATTGAGCTTTAAGGCATGTCCTTTGCTATGTTTCAAGCTGTGATTACCCCTTAGTTCTTCAAAGTGTTCTCTTTAAGTATGTGTCACATTTTGAAATGTTTTGGCCTTTACCTCCCTCAAGACATTTTGAGGGCCTGTTTCATTTACAGTTCTGCAGTACTTTTTCCTATGAAGTGACCATTAGCACAGGCTTTAAAGCTGCTTTTGCAGGTAACTGCCAGAGGGCGGCAGCCTTTCTATGTCCCCCACCCTGGTAACTAGGGAAAAGCCCTTGCGGCCTGTGGTGTTTCTCGGTTATAAATTAGAGTGGAGTGTGCCCGGACAAACCCACACAAGCTGATGTCTCCTTACTTTTGTTGGATTGTTACATTTAATTTTTATTTTTTATTGGAGTAATTTTCCACTGTGTACGTGGACCACTTCTACTTTGTGCATTCCTCGGTTGATGGACATTTTCATTGCTTCCAAGTGTTGGCTATGGTAAATATTGTTGGAGTGCAGGATTGCCAGGCTGTGACTTTTCGATTCTCATTTTCTCAGGTGATAGGCCCAGCAGTGGGTGTGATTGATTGACTGGTAGCACCGTGTTTCCCTTTTCAAAGCACCTTCTTTGTGTTTTCATTAGTGGCTCTTACCACGTCCCCCTTAGAATCGAGGGTACGCATTTCTCCACAATCGCTTCAGCATATATTGTTTGCAGCATTTATGCTAATGGCCCTTCTGGCTGCTGTGAGCTGATAGGTTTTTGTAATTTGGGTTTGCATGTCTTTGAAAATTCGTAAAACTCATCATTTTTCTCCACCGTTTTCTTTTCTGTTAAAAAAAAAAGGAAACAATTGGGAGTACAATAGAACTCTTGAAATTGTGTTCTTGGAAGGTTGCCCTCTTTTGAAATTTTTGGTCGATTTTCCACTCCAGAATTTTTTTAGAAAGCAGGTGTCTTTTACCGAACTGCAAGTTTGGTGAATATTTAGTGACCTTTAGCAATGGGTTTAAATCTGCTGTTGTGGGAAGTGGCCTCAAGCAGGCAGCATATCTCCATTCCCATATCTGGGTACTAGGGCAGCAGAGCCTTTCTGGAAGTCGTGTTCCTAGTTTGTAAATTACATTGGAATGTGCATGGAGAAAGCCCCATAAGTATATGTCTCATTATTTCTTCTTGGTTTTAAAATTTTTTTTTAATTGGGGTAAAGCTTAGAATATTGTTTGTCCTAGGTGTACACCATCTGGTTCGTTTGTACATTATATATGTCTATTCAAGTACAGATCCTCTTCCCATGTAAAATGTTACTGACGGTTCCGCAGACCTCCCTTGCTATATGGTTGGTCTTTTTGAGATATGGATACAATATGTGTTTGTATACATATAGTAACACTAATCTTAATTTATCCATTCCCCCCACCTTTCCTTTTAGATGAGCATAGTTTGTTTTCTAAGTCTGTGAGTGTCTTTCTCTGTGGAAATATGTTCCTTTGTGTCAGTTATTAGATAACGCCTATAAGTGATATCATAGAATATAGGTCTTTTGCTTTCCGACTTACCTCATGTTTCGTGATTATCTCCAGACTCATTTGTGGTGCCTCAGAGAGCAGTGGTTCATTGTTTTCCATGGCTATTATTCCATTGTGTACATGGACCACTTCTTCTTTATCCATTCAACTGTTGTTGGACATTTTGATTGCTTCACTGTCTTGGCTATTGTGAATAAGGCTGCAATGCAGCTTTTGCGGCCTGTGTCTTCTCGATTCTTGTCTTCTCAAGTGAGAGGTCCATTGGTGCGCCTGCTGGATTGAATGGTACCTCCATTTTTACTTTTAAACACAGCTCCTTTCTGTTCTCATTATTGGCTGTTACCCCTTTACGTCTCACCAGCAGGTAGAGGGTACACAGTTCCCTAAAACCCCTTCAGCATTTATTGTTTGTAGACTTTTTGCTCATGTTCAGGCGACTGGTGTAAGTTGATACTTTTTGTAGATTAGATTGCATGGGTCTAACACTCCCTGAGGTTGAGCTTTTATCCATTTTCCTTTTTTTTTTAAAAGAGCGTGAGTAAAACTTAACTCTTCATACTCTCTTCTTGAAACATTTGCCTGTTTTGAATTGTTTTGTCCATTCCCTCCTTCAGCACAATTTTTTAGGGCAGGTGTCCTTTACAGCCCTGAGTCCTTGGGAATGTTACGTGACCATTAGCTGTGAGTTTAAAGCTGTTCTTGCAGGAAACGGCCAAAAGGTGGCAGCATTTCCCCTTTACCGTATTTGGTTACTAGGGAAACAGAGCCTTAATGGAAGTGGTGTTGTAGGTTGTAAATTAGAATGGAATGTGCCAGGGAAAAGCCCTTTAAGTTTATGTCTCATTACTTCTTGTTCATATTTGTAGTTTACTTTTATTTTTTATCCCAGTAAATATGATTACAATGGTTTGTTTGTTCTAGCTGTGCAAGATGTGGTTCTTTCACACATATACATGTATCTATTGTTCCTCGCATCCTTTTCCCATGTAGGTTATGACACAATGTTGAGTAGTCTTCTCCTGGTCTTCCGTACGTCTTTGGTGGTTATATATTTCACATGGTTTGTATATCTCTGTTAACCCCAATGTGGCAATGTATCCAATCCTCATCCCTTTCTATTTGGTGAACCATAAGTTTTTTAATGAATCTGTGATTGCCTTTCTCTGTGGAAATATCTTCATTGGTATCAATTTTTAAGTAACTCTTAAAAGTGATATGATAGGATATGTGTCTTTTGCTTTCTCACTTACTACACGTGGCGTGATTACGTCTAGACTCATCTATGGTGCTGCAAACGGCATTGTTTCATTTTTTTCACTAGCGAATATTCCATCTGTACATGGAGGAGTTCTTCTTTGTCCATCCATCTGTTGGTGGACTTTTTGGTTACTTCCATATCTTGGCTATTGTAATACTGTGCAGTGCAGATTTGCCTGCCTGTGTCTTTCCAATTCTCTCTTCTTAGGTTTTACGTCGAGGAGTGGGCCTGCTGGATCATATAGTAGCTCAATGTTTACCTTTTTAAGGCACCTCCATTCTGTTCTCATTCGTGGCCCTTTCCAAGTTACGTCCCCTTTGAAGTTGAGGGTATGCATTTCTCCACAACACTTTCAGCTTTTATTGTTTGTAGTTTTCTTGCTGATGGTTATTCTGACAAGTGTGAGCTGATACCTCTCTGTGGTTGAATTCGAATGTGCCACATAATCTGTTGAAATTGAGCTTTAAGGCATGTCCTTTGCTATGTTTCAAGCTGTGATTACCCCTTAGTTCTTCAAAGTGTTCTCTTTAAGTATGTGTCACATTTTGAAATGTTTTGGCCTTTACCTCCCTCAAGACATTTTGAGGGCCTGTTTCATTTACAGTTCTGCAGTACTTTTTCCTATGAAGTGACCATTAGCACAGGCTTTAAAGCTGCTTTTGCAGGTAACTGCCAGAGGGCGGCAGCCTTTCTATGTCCCCCACCCTGGTAACTAGGGAAAAGCCCTTGCGGCCTGTGGTGTTTCTCGGTTATAAATTAGAGTGGAGTGTGCCCGGACAAACCCACACAAGCTGATGTCTCCTTACTTTTGTTGGATTGTTACATTTAATTTTTATTTTTTATTGGAGTAATTTTCCACTGTGTACGTGGACCACTTCTACTTTGTGCATTCCTCGGTTGATGGACATTTTCATTGCTTCCAAGTGTTGGCTATGGTAAATATTGTTGGAGTGCAGGATTGCCAGGCTGTGACTTTTCGATTCTCATTTTTTCTCAGGTGATAGGCCCAGCAGTGGGTGTGATTGATTGACTGGTAGCACCGTGTTTCCCTTTTCAAAGCACCTTCTTTGTGTTTTCATTAGTGGCTCTTACCACGTCCCCCTTAGAATCGAGGGTACGCATTTCTCCACAATCGCTTCAGCATATATTGTTTGCAGCATTTATGCTAATGGCCCTTCTGGCTGCTGTGAGCTGATAGGTTTTTGTAATTTGGGTTTGCATGTCTTTGAAAATTCGTAAAACTCATCATTTTTCTCCACCGTTTTCTTTTCTGTTAAAAAAAAGGAAACAATTGGGAGTACAATAGAACTCTTGAAATTGTGTTCTTGGAAGGTTGCCCTCTTTTGAAATTTTTGGTCGATTTTCCACTCCAGAATTTTTTTAGAAAGCAGGTGTCTTTTACCGAACTGCAAGTTTGGTGAATATTTAGTGACCTTTAGCAATGGGTTTAAATCTGCTGTTGTGGGAAGTGGCCTCAAGCAGGCAGCATATCTCCATTCCCATATCTGGGTACTAGGGCAGCAGAGCCTTTCTGGAAGTCGTGTTCCTAGTTTGTAAATTACATTGGAATGTGCATGGAGAAAGCCCCATAAGTATATGTCTCATTATTTCTTCTTGGTTTTAAAATTTTTTTTTAATTGGGGTAAAGCTTAGAATATTGTTTGTCCTAGGTGTACACCATCTGGTTCGTTTGTACATTATATATGTCTATTCAAGTACAGATCCTCTTCCCATGTAAAATGTTACTGACGGTTCCGCAGACCTCCCTTGCTATATGGTTGGTCTTTTTGAGATATGGATACAATATGTGTTTGTATACATATAGTAACACTAATCTTAATTTATCCATTCCCCCCACCTTTCCTTTTAGATGAGCATAGTTTGTTTTCTAAGTCTGTGAGTGTCTTTCTCTGTGGAAATATGTTCCTTTGTGTCAGTTATTAGATAACGCCTATAAGTGATATCATAGAATATAGGTCTTTTGCTTTCCGACTTACCTCATGTTTCGTGATTATCTCCAGACTCATTTGTGGTGCCTCAGAGAGCAGTGGTTCATTGTTTTCCATGGCTATTATTCCATTGTGTACATGGACCACTTCTTCTTTATCCATTCAACTGTTGTTGGACATTTTGATTGCTTCACTGTCTTGGCTATTGTGAATAAGGCTGCAATGCAGCTTTTGCGGCCTGTGTCTTCTCGATTCTTGTCTTCTCAAGTGAGAGGTCCATTGGTGCGCCTGCTGGATTGAATGGTACCTCCATTTTTACTTTTAAACACAGCTCCTTTCTGTTCTCATTATTGGCTGTTACCCCTTTACGTCTCACCAGCAGGTAGAGGGTACACAGTTCCCTAAAACCCCTTCAGCATTTATTGTTTGTAGACTTTTTGCTCATGTTCAGGCGACTGGTGTAAGTTGATACTTTTTGTAGATTAGATTGCATGGGTCTAACACTCCCTGAGGTTGAGCTTTTATCCATTTTCCTTTTTTTTTTAAAAGAGCGTGAGTAAAACTTAACTCTTCATACTCTCTTCTTGAAACATTTGCCTGTTTTGAATTGTTTTGTCCATTCCCTCCTTCAGCACAATTTTTTAGGGCAGGTGTCCTTTACAGCCCTGAGTCCTTGGGAATGTTACGTGACCATTAGCTGTGAGTTTAAAGCTGTTCTTGCAGGAAACGGCCAAAAGGTGGCAGCATTTCCCCTTTACCGTATTTGGTTACTAGGGAAACAGAGCCTTAATGGAAGTGGTGTTGTAGGTTGTAAATTAGAATGGAATGTGCCAGGGAAAAGCCCTTTAAGTTTATGTCTCATTACTTCTTGTTCATATTTGTAGTTTACTTTTTATTTTTTATCCCAGTAAATATGATTACAATGGTTTGTTTGTTCTAGCTGTGCAAGATGTGGTTCTTTCACACATATACATGTATCTATTGTTCCTCGCATCCTTTTCCCATGTAGGTTATGACACAATGTTGAGTAGTCTTCTCCTGGTCTTCCGTACGTCTTTGGTGGTTATATATTTCACATGGTTTGTATATCTCTGTTAACCCCAATGTGGCAATGTATCCAATCCTCATCCCTTTCTATTTGGTGAACCATAAGTTTTTTAATGAATCTGTGATTGCCTTTCTCTGTGGAAATATCTTCATTGGTATCAATTTTTAAGTAACTCTTAAAAGTGATATGATAGGATATGTGTCTTTTGCTTTCTCACTTACTACACGTGGCGTGATTACGTCTAGACTCATCTATGGTGCTGCAAACGGCATTGTTTCATTTTTTTCACTAGCGAATATTCCATCTGTACATGGAGGAGTTCTTCTTTGTCCATCCATCTGTTGGTGGACTTTTTGGTTACTTCCATATCTTGGCTATTGTAATACTGTGCAGTGCAGATTTGCCTGCCTGTGTCTTTCCAATTCTCTCTTCTTAGGTTTTACGTCGAGGAGTGGGCCTGCTGGATCATATAGTAGCTCAATGTTTACCTTTTTAAGGCACCTCCATTCTGTTCTCATTCGTGGCCCTTTCCAAGTTACGTCCCCTTTGAAGTTGAGGGTATGCATTTCTCCACAACACTTTCAGCTTTTATTGTTTGTAGTTTTCTTGCTGATGGTTATTCTGACAAGTGTGAGCTGATACCTCTCTGTGGTTGAATTCGAATGTGCCACATAATCTGTTGAAATTGAGCTTTAAGGCATGTCCTTTGCTATGTTTCAAGCTGTGATTACCCCTTAGTTCTTCAAAGTGTTCTCTTTAAGTATGTGTCACATTTTGAAATGTTTTGGCCTTTACCTCCCTCAAGACATTTTGAGGGCCTGTTTCATTTACAGTTCTGCAGTACTTTTTCCTATGAAGTGACCATTAGCACAGGCTTTAAAGCTGCTTTTGCAGGTAACTGCCAGAGGGCGGCAGCCTTTCTATGTCCCCCACCCTGGTAACTAGGGAAAAGCCCTTGCGGCCTGTGGTGTTTCTCGGTTATAAATTAGAGTGGAGTGTGCCCGGACAAACCCACACAAGCTGATGTCTCCTTACTTTTGTTGGATTTTTACATTTAATTTTTATTTTTTATTGGAGTAATTTTCCACTGTGTACGTGGACCACTTCTACTTTGTGCATTCCTCGGTTGATGGACATTTTCATTGCTTCCAAGTGTTGGCTATGGTAAATATTGTTGGAGTGCAGGATTGCCAGGCTGTGACTTTTCGATTCTCATTTTTTCTCAGGTGATAGGCCCAGCAGTGGGTGTGATTGATTGACTGGTAGCACCGTGTTTCCCTTTTCAAAGCACCTTCTTTGTGTTTTCATTAGTGGCTCTTACCACGTCCCCCTTAGAATCGAGGGTACGCATTTCTCCACAATCGCTTCAGCATATATTGTTTGCAGCATTTATGCTAATGGCCCTTCTGGCTGCTGTGAGCTGATAGGTTTTTGTAATTTGGGTTTGCATGTCTTTGAAAATTCGTAAAACTCATCATTTTTCTCCACCGTTTTCTTTTCTGTTAAAAAAAAGGAAACAATTGGGAGTACAATAGAACTCTTGAAATTGTGTTCTTGGAAGGTTGCCCTCTTTTGAAATTTTTGGTCGATTTTCCACTCCAGAATTTTTTTAGAAAGCAGGTGTCTTTTACCGAACTGCAAGTTTGGTGAATATTTAGTGACCTTTAGCAATGGGTTTAAATCTGCTGTTGTGGGAAGTGGCCTCAAGCAGGCAGCATATCTCCATTCCCATATCTGGGTACTAGGGCAGCAGAGCCTTTCTGGAAGTCGTGTTCCTAGTTTGTAAATTACATTGGAATGTGCATGGAGAAAGCCCCATAAGTATATGTCTCATTATTTCTTCTTGGTTTTAAAATTTTTTTTTAATTGGGGTAAAGCTTAGAATATTGTTTGTCCTAGGTGTACACCATCTGGTTCGTTTGTACATTATATATGTCTATTCAAGTACAGATCCTCTTCCCATGTAAAATGTTACTGACGGTTCCGCAGACCTCCCTTGCTATATGGTTGGTCTTTTTGAGATATGGATACAATATGTGTTTGTATACATATAGTAACACTAATCTTAATTTATCCATTCCCCCCACCTTTCCTTTTAGATGAGCATAGTTTGTTTTCTAAGTCTGTGAGTGTCTTTCTCTGTGGAAATATGTTCCTTTGTGTCAGTTATTAGATAACGCCTATAAGTGATATCATAGAATATAGGTCTTTTGCTTTCCGACTTACCTCATGTTTCGTGATTATCTCCAGACTCATTTGTGGTGCCTCAGAGAGCAGTGGTTCATTGTTTTCCATGGCTATTATTCCATTGTGTACATGGACCACTTCTTCTTTATCCATTCAACTGTTGTTGGACATTTTGATTGCTTCACTGTCTTGGCTATTGTGAATAAGGCTGCAATGCAGCTTTTGCGGCCTGTGTCTTCTCGATTCTTGTCTTCTCAAGTGAGAGGTCCATTGGTGCGCCTGCTGGATTGAATGGTACCTCCATTTTTACTTTTAAACACAGCTCCTTTCTGTTCTCATTATTGGCTGTTACCCCTTTACGTCTCACCAGCAGGTAGAGGGTACACAGTTCCCTAAAACCCCTTCAGCATTTATTGTTTGTAGACTTTTTGCTCATGTTCAGGCGACTGGTGTAAGTTGATACTTTTTGTAGATTAGATTGCATGGGTCTAACACTCCCTGAGGTTGAGCTTTTATCCATTTTCCTTTTTTTTTTAAAAGAGCGTGAGTAAAACTTAACTCTTCATACTCTCTTCTTGAAATATTTGCCTGTTTTGAATTGTTTTGTCCATTCCCTCCTTCAGCACAATTTTTTAGGGCAGGTGTCCTTTACAGCCCTGAGTCCTTGGGAATGTTACGTGACCATTAGCTGTGAGTTTAAAGCTGTTCTTGCAGGAAACGGCCAAAAGGTGGCAGCATTTCCCCTTTACCGTATTTGGTTACTAGGGAAACAGAGCCTTAATGGAAGTGGTGTTGTAGGTTGTAAATTAGAATGGAATGTGCCAGGGAAAAGCCCTTTAAGTTTATGTCTCATTACTTCTTGTTCATATTTGTAGTTTACTTTTTATTTTTTATCCCAGTAAATATGATTACAATGGTTTGTTTGTTCTAGCTGTGCAAGATGTGGTTCTTTCACACATATACATGTATCTATTGTTCCTCGCATCCTTTTCCCATGTAGGTTATGACACAATGTTGAGTAGTCTTCTCCTGGTCTTCCGTACGTCTTTGGTGGTTATATATTTCACATGGTTTGTATATCTCTGTTAACCCCAATGTGGCAATGTATCCAATCCTCATCCCTTTCTATTTGGTGAACCATAAGTTTTTTAATGAATCTGTGATTGCCTTTCTCTGTGGAAATATCTTCATTGGTATCAATTTTTAAGTAACTCTTAAAAGTGATATGATAGGATATGTGTCTTTTGCTTTCTCACTTACTACACGTGGCGTGATTACGTCTAGACTCATCTATGGTGCTGCAAACGGCATTGTTTCATTTTTTTCACTAGCGAATATTCCATCTGTACATGGAGGAGTTCTTCTTTGTCCATCCATCTGTTGGTGGACTTTTTGGTTACTTCCATATCTTGGCTATTGTAATACTGTGCAGTGCAGATTTGCCTGCCTGTGTCTTTCCAATTCTCTCTTCTTAGGTTTTACGTCGAGGAGTGGGCCTGCTGGATCATATAGTAGCTCAATGTTTACCTTTTAAGGCACCTCCATTCTGTTCTCATTCGTGGCCCTTTCCAAGTTACGTCCCCTTTGAAGTTGAGGGTATGCATTTCTCCACAACACTTTCAGCATTTATTGTTTGTAGTTTTCTTGCTGATGGTTATTCTGACAAGTGTGAGCTGATACCTCTCTGTGGTTGAATTCGAATGTGCCACATAATCTGTTGAAATTGAGCTTTAAGGCATGTCCTTTGCTATGTTTCAAGCTGTGATTACCCCTTAGTTCTTCAAAGTGTTCTCTTTAAGTATGTGTCATATTTTGAAATGTTTTGGCCTTTACCTCCCTCAAGACATTTTGAGGGCCTGTTTCATTTACAGTTCTGCAGTACTTGTTCCTATGAAGTGACCATTAGCACAGGCTTTAAAGCTGCTTTTGCAGGTAACTGCCA
The DNA here is from genome assembly GCF_965194805.1 of Balaenoptera borealis. Taxonomy (NCBI): domain Eukaryota; kingdom Metazoa; phylum Chordata; class Mammalia; order Artiodactyla; family Balaenopteridae; genus Balaenoptera; species Balaenoptera borealis. The sequence goes on from NC_138864.1 coordinate 34,242,359, forward strand.
GAGGGCGGCAGCCTTTCTATGTCCCCCACCCTGGTAACTAGGGAAAAGCCCTTGCGGCCTGTGGTGTTTCTCGGTTATAAATTAGAGTGGAGTGTGCCCGGACAAACCCACACAAGCTGATGTCTCCTTACTTTTGTTGGATTGTTACATTTAATTTTTATTTTTTATTGGAGTAATTTTCCACTGTGTACGTGGACCACTTCTACTTTGTGCATTCCTCGGTTGATGGACATTTTCATTGCTTCCAAGTGTTGGCTATGGTAAATATTGTTGGAGTGCAGGATTGCCAGGCTGTGACTTTTCGATTCTCATTTTCTCAGGTGATAGGCCCAGCAGTGGGTGTGATTGATTGACTGGTAGCACCGTGTTTCCCTTTTCAAAGCACCTTCTTTGTGTTTTCATTAGTGGCTCTTACCACGTCCCCCTTAGAATCCAGGGTACGCATTTCTCCACAATCGCTTCAGCATATATTGTTTGCAGCATTTATGCTAATGGCCCTTCTGGCTGCTGTGAGCTGATAGGTTTTTGTAATTTGGGTTTGCATGTCTTTGAAAATTCGTAAAACTCATCATTTTTCTCCACCGTTTTCTTTTCTGTTAAAAAAAAGGAAACAATTGGGAGTACAATAGAACTCTTGAAATTGTGTTCTTGGAAGGTTGCCCTCTTTTGAAATTTTTGGTCGATTTTCCACTCCAGAATTTTTTTAGAAAGCAGGTGTCTTTTAGCGAACTGCAAGTTTGGTGAATATTTAGTGACCTTTAGCAATGGGTTTAAATCTGCTGTTGTGGGAAGTGGCCTCAAGCAGGCAGCATATCTCCATTCCCATATCTGGGTACTAGGGCAGCAGAGCCTTTCTGGAAGTCGTGTTCCTAGTTTGTAAATTACATTGGAATGTGCATGGAGAAAGCCCCATAAGTATATGTCTCATTATTTCTTCTTGGTTTTAAAATTTTTTTTTAATTGGGGTAAAGCTTAGAATATTGTTTGTCCTAGGTGTACACCATCTGGTTCGTTTGTACATTATATATGTCTATTCAAGTACAGATCCTCTTCCCATGTAAAATGTTACTGATGGTTCCGCAGACCTCCCTTGCTATATGGTTGGTCTTTTTGAGATATGGATATAATATGTGTTTGTATACATATAGTAACACTAATCTTAATTTATCCATTCCCCCCACCTTTCCTTTTAGATGAGCATAGTTTGTTTTCTAAGTCTGTGAGTGTCTTTCTCTGTTTAAATATGTTCCTTTGTGTCAGTTATTAGATAACGCCTATAAGTGATATCATAGAATATAGGTCTTTTGCTTTCCGACTTACCTCATGTTTCGTGATTATCTCCAGACTCATTTGTGGTGCCTCAGAGAGCAGTGGTTCATTGTTTTCCATGGCTATTATTCCATTGTGTACATGGACCACTTCTTCTTTATCCATTCACCTGTTGTTGGACATTTTGATTGCTTCACTGTCTTGGCTATTGTGAATAAGGCTGCACTGCAGCTTTTGCGGCCTGTGTCTTCTCGATTCTTGTCTTCTCAAGTGAGAGGTCCATTGGTGCGCCTGCTGGATTGAATGGTACCTCCATTTTTACTTTTAAACACAGCTCCTTTCTGTTCTCATTATTGGCTGTTACCCCTTTACGTCTCACCAGCAGGTAGAGGGTACACAGTTCCCTAAAACCCCTTCAGCATTTATTGTTTGTAGACTTTTTGCTCATGGTCAGTCGACTGGTGTAAGTTGAAACTTTTTGTAGATTAGATTGCATGGGTCTAACACTCCCTGAGGTTGAGCTTTTATCCATTTTCCTTTTTTTTAAAAGAGCGTGAGTAAAACTTAACTCTTCATACTCTCTTCTTGAAACATTTGCCTGTTTTGAATTGTTTTGTCCATTCCCTCCTTCAGCACAAGTTTTTAGGGCAGGTGTCCTTTACAGCCCTGAGTCCTTGGGAATGTTAAGTGACCATTAGCTGTGAGTTTAAAGCTGTTCTTGCAGGAAACGGCCACAAGTTGGCAGCATTTCTCATTTACCATATTTGGTAACTGGGGAAACAGAGCCTTAATGGAAGTGGTGTTCTAGGTTGTAAATTAGAATGGAATGTGCCAGGGAAAAGCCCTTTAAGTTTATGTCTCATTACTTCTTGTTCATATTTGTAATTTACTTTTTATTTTTTATCCCAGCAAATATGATTACAATGGGTTGTTTGTTCTAGGTGTGCAAGATGTGGTTCTTTCACACATATACATGCATCTATTCTTCCTCGCATCCTTTTCCCATGTAGGTTATGACACAATGTTGAGTAGTCTTCTCCTGGTCTTCCGTACGTCTTTGGTGGTTATATATTTCACATGGTTTGTATATCTCTGTTAACCCCAATGTGGTAATGTATCCAATCCTCATCCCTTTCTATTTGGTGAACCATAAGTTTTTTAATGAATCTGTGATTGCCTTTCTCCGTGGAAATATCTTCATTGGTATCAATTTTTAAGTAACTCTTAAAAGTGATATGATAGGATATGTGCCTTTTGCTTTCTCACTTACTACACGTGACGTGATTACGTCTAGACTCATCTATGGTGCTTCAAATAGCAGTGTTTCATTTTTTTTCACTAGCGAATATTCCATCTGTACATGGAGGAGTTCTTCTTTGTCCATCCATCTGTTGGTGGACTTTTTGGTTACTTCCATATCTTGGCTATTGTAATGGTGTGCAATGCAGATTTGCCTGCCTGTGTCTTTCCAATTCTCTCTTCTTAGGTTATACGTCGAGTGGTGGGCCTGCTGGATCATATGGTAGCTCAGTGTTTACCTTTGTAAGGCACCTCCATTCTGTTCTCATTCGTGGCCCTTTCCAAGTTACGTCCCCTTTGATGTTGAGGGTATGCATTTCTCCACAACACCTTCAGCATTTATTGTTTGTAGTTTTCTTGCTGATGGTTATTCTGACAAGTGTGAGCTGATACCTCTCTGTGGTTGAATTCGAATGTGCCACATAATCTGTTGAAATTGAGTTTTAAGGAATGTCCTTTTCTATTTTTCAAGCTGTGATTAACCCTTAGTTCTTCAAAGTGTTCTCTTTAAGTATGTGTCACATTTTGAAATGTTTTGGCCTTTACCTCCCTCAAGACATTTTGAGGGCAGGTTTCATTTACAGTTCTGCAGTACTTGTTCCTCTGAAGTGGCCATTAGCACAGGCTTAAAAGCTGCTTTTGCAGGTAACTGCCAGAGGGCGGCAGCCTTTCTATGTCCCCCACCCTGGTAACTAGGGAAAAGCCCTTGCGGCCTGTGGTGTTTCTCGGTTATAAATTAGAGTGGAGTGTGCCCGGACAAACCCACACAAGCTGATGTCTCCTTACCTTTGTTGGATTTTTACATTTAATTTTTATTTTTTATTGGAGTAATTTTCCACTGTGTACGTGGACCACTTCTACTTTGTGCATTCCTCGGTTGATGGACATTTTCATTGCTTCCAAGTGTTGGCTATGGTAAATATTGTTGGAGTGCAGGATTGCCAGGCTGTGACTTTTCGATTCTCATTTTCTCAGGTGATAGGCCCAGCAGTGGGTGTGATTGATCGACTGGTAGCACAGTGTTTCCCTTTTCAAAGCACCTTCTTTGTGTTTTCATTAGTGGCTCTTACCACGTCCCCCTTAGAATCCAGGGTACGCATTTCTCCACAATCGCTTCAGCATTTATTGTTTGCAGCATTTATGCTAATGGCCCTTCTGGCTGCTGTGAGCTGATAGGTTTTTGTAATTTGGGTTTGCATGTCTTTGAAAATTCGTAAAACTCATCATTTTTCTCCACCGTTTTCTTTTCTGTTAAAAAAAAAAAGGAAACAATTGGGAGTACAATAGAACTCTTGAAATTGTGTTCTTGGAAGGTTGCCCTCTTTTGAAATTTTTGGTCGATTTTCCACCCCAGAATTTTTTTAGAAAGCAGGTGTCTTTTACCGAACTGCAAGTTTGGTGAATATTTAGTGACGTTTAGCAATGGGTTTAAATTTGCTGTTGTGGGAAGTGGCCTCAAGCAGGCAGCATGTCTCCATTCCCATATCTGGGTACTAGGGCAGCAGAGCCTTTCTGGAGGTCGTGTTCCTAGTTTGTAAATTACATTGGAATGTGCATGGAGAAAGCCCCATAAGTTTATGTCTCATTATTTCTTCTTGGTTTTAAAATTTTTTTTAATTGGGGTAAATCTTAGAATATTGTTTGTGCTAGGTGTACACCATCTGGTTCGTTTGTACATTATATATGTCTATTCAAGTACAGATACTCTTCCCATGTAAAATGTTACTGAGGGTTCCGCAGACCTCCTTTGTTATATGGTTGGTCTTTGTGAGATATGTATATAATATGTGTTTGTATACATATAGTAACACTAATCTTAATTTCTCTATTCCCCCCACCTTTCCTTTTAGATGAGCATAGTTTGTTTTCTAAGTCTGTGAGTGTCTTTCTCTGTGGAAATATGTTCCTTTGTGTCAGTTATTAGATAACGCCTATAAGTGATATCATAGAATATAGGTCTTTTGCTTTCCGACTTACCTCATGTTTTGTGATTATCTCCAGACTCATTTGTGGTGCCTCAGAGAGCAGTGGTTCATTGTTTTCCATGGCTATTATTTCATTGTGTACATGGACCACTTCTTCTTTATCCATTTACCGGTTGTTGGACATTTTGATTGCTTCACTGTCTTGGCTATTGTCAATAAGGCTGCACTGCAACTTTTGCGGCCTGTGTCTTCTCGATTCTTGTCTTCTCAAGTGAGAGGTCCATTGGTGCGCCTGCTGGAGTGAATGGTACCTCCATTTTTACTTTTAAACACAGCTCCTTTCTGTTCTCATTATTGGCTGTTACCCCTTTACATCTCACCAGCAGGTAGAGGGTACACAGTTCCCTAAAACCCCTTCAGCATTTATTGTTTGTAGACTTTTTGCTCATGGTCAGTCGACTGGTGTAAGTTGAAACTTTTTGTAGATTAGATTGCATGGGTCTAACACTCCCTGAGGTTGAGCTTTTATCCATTTTCCTTTTTTTTAAAAGAGCGTGAGTAAAACTTAACTCTTCATACTCTCTTCTTGAAACATTTGCCTGTTTTGAATTGTTTTGTCCATTCCCTCCTTCAGCACAAGTTTTTAGGGCAGGTGTCCTTTACAGCCCTGAGTCCTTGGGAATGTTAAGTGACCATTAGCTGTGAGTTTAAAGCTGCTCTTGCAGGAAACGGCCACAAGTTGGCAGCATTTCTCATTTACCATATTTGGTAACTGGGGAAACAGAGCCTTAATGGAAGTGGTGTTCTAGGTTGTAAATTAGAATGGAATGTGCCAGGGAAAAGCCCTTTAAGTTTATGTCTCATTCCTTCTTGTTCATATTTGTAATTTACTTTTTATTTTTTATCCCAGCAAATATGATTACAATGGGTTGTTTGTTCTAGGTGTGCAAGATGTGGTTCTTTCACACATATACATGCATCTATTCTTCCTCGCATCCTTTTCCCATGTAGGTTATGACACAATGTTGAGTAGTCTTCTCCTGGTCTTCCGTGCGTCTTTGGTGGTTATATATTTCACATGGTTTGTATATCTCTGTTAACCCCAATGTGGTAATGTATCCAATCCTCATCCCTTTCTATTTGGTGAACCATAAGTTTTTTAATGAATCTGTGATTGCCTTTCTCCGTGGAAATATCTTCATTGGTATCAATTTTTAAGTAACTCTTAAAAGTGATATGATAGGATATGTGCCTTTTGCTTTCTCACTCACTACACGTGACGTGATTACGTCTAGACTCATCTATGGTGCTTCAAATAGCAGTGTTTCATTTTTTTTCACTAGCGAATATTCCATCTGTACATGGAGGAGTTCTTCTTTGTCCATCCATCTGTTGGTGGACTTTTTGGTTACTTCCATATCTTGGCTATTGTAATGGTGTGCAATGCAGATTTGCCTGCCTGTGTCTTTCCAATTCTCTCTTCTTAGGTTATACGTCGAGTGGTGGGCCTGCTGGATCATATGGTAGCTCAGTGTTTACCTTTTTAAGGCACCTCCATTCTGTTCTCATTCGTGGCCCTTTCCAAGTTACGTCCCCTTTGATGTTGAGGGTATGCATTTCTCCACAACACCTTCAGCATTTATTGTTTGTAGTTTTCTTGCTGATGGTTATTCTGACAAGTGTGAGCTGATACCTCTCTGTGGTTGAATTCGAATGTGCCACATAATCTGTTGAAATTGAGCTTTAAGGAATGTCCTTTTCTATGTTTCAAGCTGTGATTAACCCTTAGTTCTTCAAAGTGTTCTCTTTAAGTATGTGTCACATTTTGAAATGTTTTGGCCTTTACCTCCCTCAAGACATTTTGAGGGCAGGTTTCATTTACAGTTCTGCAGTACTTGTTCCTATGAAGTGGCCATTAGCACAGGCTTAAAAGCTGCTTTTGCAGGTAACTGCCAGAGGGCGGCAGCCTTTCTATGTCCCCCACCCTGGTAACTAGGGAAAAGCCCTTGCGGCCTGTGGTGTTTCTCGGTTATAAATTAGAGTGGAGTGTGCCCGGACAAACCCACACAAGCTGATGTGTGGGTTTACTTTTGTTGGAGTCTGAGATATAATGTGCTGATTACTTTTGTTGGATTTTTACATTTAATTTTTATTTTTTATTGGAGTAATTTTCCACCGTGTTCGTGGACCACTTCTACTTTGTGCATTCTTCGGTTGATGGACATTTTCATTGCTTCCAAGTGTTGGCTATGGTAAATATTGTTGGAGTGCCCGATTGCCAGGCTGTGACTTTTCGATTCTCATTTTCTCAGGTGATAGGCCCAGCAGTGGGTGTGATTGATTGACTGGTAGCACAGTGTTTCCCTTTTCAAAGCACCTTCTTTGTGTTTTCATTAGTGGCTCTTACCACGTCCCCCTTAGAATCCAGGGTACGCATTTCTCCACAATCGCTTCAGCATTTATTGTTTGCAGCATTTATGCTAATGGCCCTTCTGGCTGCTGTGAGCTGATAGGTTTTTGTAATTTGGGTTTGCATGTCTTTGAAAATTCGTAAAACTCATCATTTTTCTCCACCGTTTTCTTTTCTGTTAAAAAAAAGGAAACAATTGGGAGTACAATAGAACTCTTGAAATTGTGTTCTTGGAAGGTTGCCCTCTTTTGAAATTTTTGGTCGATTTTCCACCCCAGAATTTTTTTAGAAAGCAGGTGTCTTTTACCGAACTGAGAGTTTGGTGAATATTTAGTGACGTTTAGCAATGGGTTTAAATTTGCTGTTGTGGGAAGTGGCCTCAAGCAGGCAGCATGTCTCCATTCCCATATCTGGGTACTAGGGCAGCAGAGCCTTTCTGGAGGTCGTGTTCCTAGTTTGTAAATTACATTGGAATGTGCATGGAGAAAGCCCCATAAGTTTATGTCTCATTATTTCTTCTTGGTTTTAAAATTTTTTTTAATTGGGGTAAATCTTAGAATATTGTTTGTCCTAGGTGTACACCATCTGGTTCGTTTGTACATTATATATGTCTATTCAAGTACAGATACTCTTCCCATGTAAAATGTTACTGAGGGTTCCGCAGACCTCCCTTGCTATATGGTTGGTCTTTTTGAGATATGTATATAATATGTGTTTGTATACATATAGTAACACTAATCTTAATTTATCTATTCCCCCCACCTTTCCTTTTAGATGAGCATAGTTTGTTTTCTAAGTCTGTGAGTGTCTTTCTCTGTGGAAATATGTTCCTTTGTGTCAGTTATTAGATAACGCCTATAAGTGATATCATAGAATAGAGGTCTTTTGCTTTCCGACTTACCTCATGTTTTGTGATTATCTCCAGACTCATTTGTGGTGCCTCAGAGAGCAGTGGTTCATTGTTTTCCATGGCTATTATTCCATTGTGTACATGGAGCACATCTTCTTTGTGCATTCCTCTGGTGATGCACGTATTCATTGCTTCCAAATATTGGGTATGGTAAATGTTGCTGGAGTGCAGGATTGCCAACTCCTGTCTTTTTGATCCTCATCTTCTCAGGTGATAGCCCCTGCAGTGGGCATGGAAAAATGCTCAACATCTTGAATTAATAAAGACATGCTAATCCAATCTACAAAAACATTTACCTCACAACAGTCAGAATGATCATCACCAAAAAATCTACAAACGATAAATGCTGAACGGGTATTAGAGAACTGTGTACCCTCTAGCAGCTGATTGGATGTAAACTGGTAACAGTCAGTAGTGAGAACATAATGGAGGTGAGTTTAAAGGTAAACATTGAGCTACTATATGATCTGGAAAGCCCACTTCTGGGAGTATCACCTTAGAAGACCAGAATCAAAAAGACACAGGCTGGCAATCCTGCACTGCTGCAATATTTACCATAGCCAAAAGTTGGAAACAACCAAAATGTCCTTCAACAGATGAATGCACAAAGAAGAAATTTTCATTGTACACTGTCGAATATTAGCCATGGAAAAGAGTGAAACAGTGACGTTTGCAAAACCATAGAAAGACCTAGAGATAATCACAGAACTTGAAGTAACGAAGAAACCGAAAGACAGATATCCTCTGATATCACTTTTAGGTTTTACCTAAAAATTGATACACATGAAGTTATTTCCAAGACAAGGGCCCTAATGGATGAAGAAAACAAAACCATATTTAACCAAATGGAAATGTGTGAGGCATGTATAAATTAGGATATGCTGGATTACAGACCTATACTAATACATATGAAAAATATAAATCACCAAACCTAGGCTATACCTACAGATGTCTACTGAACACTCCGTAATAACCTACGTGGGATAGGATCCAAAGATCTATAGATACATATATATAATGAACCAGATTTTGTACACCTAGAAGAAACACAACATTTTAATCAAATTTGCTCTAATAAAAAATAAATTTAAAAATCAAACAAAAAGTAAGGAGATATTAGCTGTTGGGTGTTGTCTTGGCACATTCCACTCTAATTTTCAGCCTACTAACACGATTTCCAGGAAGGCTCTGTTGCCCAAGTGCCGAGAGTTGGAAATGCTGCCTCCTTGTGGCCATTTAACGCAAGACCAGCTTTAACCCCACAGCTAATGGTCAGTTAATATTCACAAGGACTCAGGGCTGTAAAGGACACCTGTCCTCAAAAAATGTCCTGGGGCAGGGAAAGGGCAAAAAACTCAACACACAGCAAATTTTTCAAGAAGATCATTGGTAAGTTTTACTCACTTTTTTTTAAGGGGTAAGTTTTACACACTTTTTTTAAAAAAGGAAAATAGATATAAACTACACATAAAGAATTATTAGACTAATGCAAATCTAATCTACAAAAAGTTTCAACTCGCACCAGTCAAATAAACATTAGCAAAACGTCTACGAACAATAAATGCTGAAGGGGTTTTAGCCAACTCTGTGACCTGAAGCGGCTGGTGAGATGTAAAGTGGTAAGAGCCAATAATGAGAAGAGAAAGGAGCTGCGTTTAAAAGTAAAAATTGAGCCACCATTTGATCCAGCAGGACCAGAGCTGGGCCTATCACCAGAGAAGAGCAGAATCGAGAAGACACAGGCTGCAAAAGCTGCACTGCAGCAGTATTCACAATAGGCAAGACAAGGAAGCAACCAAAATGCCCATCAACATGAATAGACAAAGAAGAAGTGGTCGGGGTACACAATGGAATATTTGCCATAGGAAACAATAAAACACTGATCTTTGCAGCACCGTAGATGAGCCTAGACGTAATCACAGAACATGAGGTACTTCGGAAAGCAAAAGAAAAATATACTATGATATTACTTATAGGTATTATCTAACAACTGACACAAATGAACATATTTCCACAGAGAAAGACACTCACAGACTTAGAAAACAAACTATGCTCATCTAAAACGAAAGGTGGGGGGAATGGATAAATTAAGATTAGTGTTACTATATGTATACAAACACATATTATATACATATCTCAAAAAGACCAACCATATAGCAAGGGAGGTCTGCGGAACCCTCAGTAACATTTTACATGGGAAGAGGATCTGTACTTGAATAGACATATATAATGTACAAACGAACCAGATGGTGTACACCTAGGACAAACAATATTCTAAGCTTTACCCCAATTAAAAAAAAATTTAAAACCAAGAAGAAATAATGAGACATAAACTTATGGGGCTTTCTAAATGCACATTCCAATGTAATTTACAAACTAGGAACACGACTTCCAGAAAGGCTCTGCTGCCCTAGTAGCCAGATATGGGAATGGAGATATGCTTCCTGCTTGAGGCCACTTCCTACAACAGCAGCTTTAAACCCATTGCTAAAGGTCACTAAATATTCACCAAACTTGCAGTTCGGTAAAAGACACCTGCTTTCTAAAAAAATTCTGGGGTGGAAAATCGACCAAAAATTTCAAAAGAGGGCAACCTTCCAAGAACACAATTTCAAGAGTTCTATTGTACTCCCAATTGTTTCCTTTTTTTTAACAGAAAAGAAAACGGTGGAGAAAAATGATGAGTTTTACGAATTTTCAAAGACATGCAAACCCAAATTACAAAAACCTATCAGCTCACAGCAGCCAGTAGGGCCATTAGCATAAATGCTGCAAACAATAAATGCTGAAGCGATTGTGGAGAAATGCGTACCCTGGATTCTAAGGGGGACGTGGTAAGAGCCACTAATGAAAACACAAAGAAGGTGCTTTGAAAAGGGTAACACGGTGCTACCAGTCAATCAATCACACCCACTGCTGGGCCTATCACCTGAGAAAATGAGAATCGAAAAGTCACAGCCTGGCAATCCTGCACTCCAACAATATTTACCATAGCCAACACTTGGAAGCAATGAAAATGTCCATCAACCGAGGAATGCACAAAGTAGAAGTGGTCCACGTACACAGTGGAAAATTACTCCAAAAAAATAAAAATTAAATGTAACAATCCAACAAAAGTAAGGAGACATCAGCTTGTGTGGGTTTGTCCGGGCACACTCCACTCTAATTTATAACCGAGAAACACCACAGGCCGCAAGGGCTTTTCCCTAGTTACCAGGGTGGGGGACATAGAAAGGCTGCCGCCCTCTGGCAGTTACCTGCAAAAGCAGCTTTTAAGCCTGTGCTAATGGTCACTTCATAGGAACAAGTACTGCAGAACTGTAAATGAAACAGGCCCTCAAAATGTCTTGAGGGAGGTAAAGGCCAAAACATTTCAAAATGTGACACATACTTAAAGAGAACACTTTGAAGAACTAAGGGGTAATCACAGCTTGAAACATAGAAAAGGACATGCCTTAAAGCTCAATTTCAACAGATTATGTGGCACATTCGAATTCAACCACAGAGAGGTATCAGTTCACACTTGTCAGAATAACCATCAGCAAGAAAACTACAAACAATAAATGCTGAAGGTGTTGTGGAGAAATGCATACCCTCAACTTCAAAGGGGACGTAACTTGGAAAGGGCAAGAATGAGTACAGAATGGAGGTGCCTTAAAAAGGTAAACATTGAGCTACTATATGATCCAGCAGGCCCACTCCTCGACGTAAAACCTAAGAAGAGAGAATTTGAAAGACACAGGCAGGCAAATCTGCACTGCACAGTATTACAATAGCCAAGATATGGAAGTAACCAAAAAGTCCACCAACAGATGGATGGACAAAGAAGAACTCCTCCATGTACAGATGGAATATTCGCTAGTGAAAAAAATGAAACAATGCCGTTTGCAGCACCATAGATGAGTCTAGACGTAATCACGCCACGTGTAGTAAGTGAGAAAGGAGAAGACACATATCCTATCATATCACTTTTAAGAGTTACTTAAAAATTGATACCAATGAAGATATTTCCACAGAGAAAGGCAATCACAGATTCATTAAAAAACTTATGGTTCACCAAATAGAAAGGGATGAGGATTGGATACATTACCATGTTGGGGTTAACAGAGATATACAAACCATGTGAAATATATAACCACCAAAGACGTACGGAAGACCAGGAGAAGACTACTCAACATTGTGTCATAACCTACATGGGAAAAGGAGGCGAGGAAGAATAGATACATGTATATGTGTGAAAGAACCACATCTTGCACACCTAGAACAAACAAACCATTGTAATCATATTTGCTGGGATAAAAAATAAAAAGTAAACTACAAATACGAACAAGAAGTAATGAGACATAAACTTAAAGGGCTTTTCCCTGGCACATTCCATTCTAATTTACAACCTACAACACCACTTCCATTAAGGCTCTGTTTCCCTAGTAACCAAATATGGTAAAGGGGAAATGCTGCCACCTTGTGGCCGTTTCCTGCAAGAACAGCTTTAAACTCACAGCTAATGGTCACTTAACATTCCCAAGGACTCAGGGCTGTAAAGGACACCTGCCCTAAAAAATTGTGCTGAAGGAAGGAATGGACAAAACAATTCAAAACAGGCAAATATTTCAAGAAGAGAGTATGAAGAGTTAAGTTTTACTCACGCTCTTTTAAAAAAAAGGAAAATGGATAAAAGCTCAACCTCAGGGAGTGTTAGACCCATGCAATCTAATCTACAAAAAGTTTCAACTTACACCAGTTGCCTTACCATCAGCAAAAAGTCAACAAACAATAAATGCTGAAGGGGTTTTAGAGAACTGTGTACACTCTACCTGCTGGTGAGACGTGAAGGGGTAACAGCCAATAATGAGAACAGAAAGGAGCTGTGTTTAAAAGTATAACTGCAGGCACCATTCAATGCAGCAGGCGCACCATTGGACCTCTCACCTGAGAAGACAAGAATCGAGAAGACACAGGCCGCAAAAGCTGCAGTGCAGCCTTATTCACAATAGCCAAGACAGTGGAGCAATCAAAATGTCCAACAACAGGTGAATGGATAAAGAAGAAGTGGTCCATGTACACAATGGAATAATAGCCATGGAAAACAATGAACCACTGCTCTCTGAGGCACCACAAATGAGTCTGGAGATAATCACGAAACATGAGGTAAGTCGGAAAGCAAAAGACCTATATTCTATGATATCACTTATAGGCGTTATCTAAAAACTGACACAAAGGAACATATTTCCACAGAGAAAGACACTCACAGACTTAGAAAACAAACTATGCTCATCTAAAAGGAAAGGTGGGGGGAATGGATAAATTAAGATTAGTGTTACTATATGTATACAAACACATATTATATCCATATCTCAAAAAGACCAACCATATAGCAAGGGAGGTCTGCGGAACCGTCAGTAACATTTTACATGGGAAGAGGATCTGTACTTGAATAGACATATATAATGTACAAACGAACCAGATGGTGTACACCTATGACAAACAATATTCTAAGCTTTACCCCAATTAAAAAAAAATGTTAAAACCAAGAAGAAATAATGAGACATAAACTTATGGGGCTTTCTCCATGCACATTCCAATGTAATTTACAAACTAGGAACACGACTTCCAGAAAGGCTCTGCTGCCCTAGTACCCAGATATGGGAATGGAGATATGCTGCCTGCTTGAGGCCACTTCCCACAACAGCAGATTTAAACCCATTGCTAAAGGTCACTAAATATTCACCAAACTTGCAGTTCGCTAAAAGACACCTGCTTTCTAAAAAAATTCTGGGGTGGAAATCGACCAAAAATTTCAAAAGAGGGCAACCTTCCAAGAACACAATTTCAAGAGTTCTATTGTACTCCCAATTGTTTCCTTTTTTTTAACAGAAAAGAAAACGGTGGAGAAAAATGATGAGTTTTACGAATTTTCAAAGACATGCAAACCCAAATTACAAAAACCTATCAGCTCACAGCAGCCAGAAGGGCCATTAGCATAAATGCTGCAAACAATATATGCTGAAGCGATTGTGGAGAAATGCGTACCCTCGATTCTAAGGGGGACGTGGTAAGAGCCACTAATGAAAACACAAAGAAGGTGCTTTGAAAAGGGAAACACCGTGCTACCAGTCAATCAATCACACCCACTGCTGGGCCTATCACCTGAGAAAATGAGAATCGAAAAGTCACAGCCTGGCAATCCGGCACTCCAACAATATTTACCATAGCCAACACTTGGAAGCAATGAAAATGTCCATCAACCGAGGAATGCACAAAGTAGAAGTGGTCCACGTACACAGTGGAAAATTACTCCAAAAAAATAAAAATTAAATGTAAAAATCCAACAAAAGTAAGGAGACATCAGCTTGTGTGGGTTTGTCCGGGCACACTCCACTCTAATTTATAACCGAGAAACACCACAGGCCGCAAGGGCTTTTCCCTAGTTACCAGGGTGGGGGACATAGAAAGGCTGCCGCCCTCTGGCAGTTACCTGCAAAAGCAGCTTTTAAGCCTGTGCTAATGGTCACTTCATAGGAACAAGTACTGCAGAACTGTAAATGAAACAGGCCCTCAAAATGTCTTGAGGGAGGTAAAGGCCAAAACATTTCAAAATGTGACACATACTTAAAGAGAACACTTTGAAGAACTAAGGGGTAATCACAGCTTGAAACATAGAAAAGGACATGCCTTAAAGCTCAATTTCAACAGATTATGTGGCACATTCGAATTCAACCACAGAGAGGTATCAGCTCACACTTGTCAGAATAACCATCAGCAAGAAAACTACAAACAATAAATGCTGAAGGTGTTGTGGAGAAATGCATACCCTAAACTTCAAAGGGGACGTAACTTGGAAAGGGCAAGAATGAGTACAGAATGGAGGTGCCTTAAAAAGGTAAACATTGAGCTACTATATGATCCAGCAGGCCCACTCCTCGACGTAAAACCTAAGAAGAGAGAATTTGAAAGACACAGGCAGGCAAATCTGCACTGCACAGTATTACAATAGCCAAGATATGGAAGTAACCAAAAAGTCCACCAACAGATGGATGGACAAAGAAGAACTCCTCCATGTACAGATGGAATATTCGCTAGTGAAAAAAATGAAACAATGCCGTTTGCAGCACCATAGATGAGTCTAGACGTAATCACGCCACGTGTAGTAAGTGAGAAAGGAGAAGACACATATCCTATCATATCACTTTTAAGAGTTACTTAAAAATTGATACCAATGAAGATATTTCCACAGAGAAAGGCAATCACAGATTCATTAAAAAACTTATGGTTCACCAAATAGAAAGGGATGAGGATTGGATACATTACCATGTTGGGGTTAACAGAGATATACAAACCATGTGAAATATATAACCACCAAAGACGTACGGAAGACCAGGAGAAGACTACTCAACATTGTGTCATAACCTACATGGGAAAAGGAGGCGAGGAAGAATAGATACATGTATATGTGTGAAAGAACCACATCTTGCACACCTAGAACAAACAAACCATTGTAATCATATTTGCTGGGATAAAAAATAAAAAGTAAACTACAAATACGAACAAGAAGTAATGAGACATAAACTTAAAGGGCTTTTCCCTGGCACATTCCATTCTAATTTACAACCTACAACACCACTTCCATTAAGGCTCTGTTTCCCTAGTAACCAAATATGGTAAAGGGGAAATGCTGCCACCTTGTGGCCGTTTCCTGCAAGAACAGCTTTAAACTCACAGCTAATGGTCACTTAACATTCCCAAGGACTCAGGGCTGTAAAGGACACCTGCCCTAAAAAATTGTGCTGAAGGAAGGAATGGACAAAACAATTCAAAACAGGCAAATATTTCAAGAAGAGAGTATGAAGAGTTAAGTTTTACTCACGCTCTTTTAAAAAAAAGGAAAATGGATAAAAGCTCAACCTCAGGGAGTGTTAGACCCATGCAATCTAATCTACAAAAAGTTTCAACTTACACCAGTTGCCTTACCATCAGCAAAAAGTCAACAAACAATAAATGCTGAAGGGGTTTTAGAGAACTGTGTACACTCTACCTGCTGGTGAGACGTGAAGGGGTAACAGCCAATAATGAGAACAGAAAGGAGCTGTGTTTAAAAGTATAACTGCAGGCACCATTCAATGCAGCAGGCGCACCATTGGACCTCTCACCTGAGAAGACAAGAATCGAGAAGACACAGGCCGCAAAAGCTGCAGTGCAGCCTTATTCACAATAGCCAAGACAGTGGAGCAATCAAAATGTCCAACAACAGGTGAATGGATAAAGAAGAAGTGGTCCATGTACACAATGGAATAATAGCCATGGAAAACAATGAACCACTGCTCTCTGAGGCACCACAAATGAGTCTGGAGATAATCACGAAACATGAGGTAAGTCGGAAAGCAAAAGACCTATATTCTATGATATCACTTATAGGCGTTATCTAATAACTGACACAAAGGAACATATTTCCACAGAGAAAGACACTCACAGACTTAGAAAACAAACTATGCTCATCTAAAAGGAAAGGTGGGGGGAATGGATAAATTAAGATTAGTGTTACTATATGTATACAAACACATATTATATCCATATCTCAAAAAGACCAACCATATAGCAAGGGAGGTCTGCGGAACCGTCAGTAACATTTTACATGGGAAGAGGATCTGTACTTGAATAGACATATATAATGTACAAACGAACCAGATGGTGTACACCTAGGACAAACAATATTCTAAGCTTTACCCCAATTAAAAAAAAATGTTAAAACCAAGAAGAAATAATGAGACATAAACTTATGGGGCTTTCTCCATGCACATTCCAATGTAATTTACAAACTAGGAACACGACTTCCAGAAAGGCTCTGCTGCCCTAGTACCCAGATATGGGAATGGAGATATGCTGCCTGCTTGAGGCCACTTCCCACAACAGCAGATTTAAACCCATTGCTAAAGGTCACTAAATATTCACCAAACTTGCAGTTCGCTAAAAGACACCTGCTTTCTAAAAAAATTCTGGGGTGGAAATCGACCAAAAATTTCAAAAGAGGGCAACCTTCCAAGAACACAATTTCAAGAGTTCTATTGTACTCCCAATTGTTTCCTTTTTTTTAACAGAAAAGAAAACGGTGGAGAAAAATGATGAGTTTTACGAATTTTCAAAGACATGCAAACCCAAATTACAAAAACCTATCAGCTCACAGCAGCCAGAAGGGCCATTAGCATAAATGCTGCAAACAATAAATGCTGAAGCGATTGTGGAGAAATGCGTACCCTGGATTCTAAGGGGGACGTGGTAAGAGCCACTAATGAAAACACAAAGAAGGTGCTTTGAAAAGGGAAACACGGTGCTACCAGTCAATCAATCACACCCACTGCTGGGCCTATCACCTGAGAAAATGAGAATCGAAAAGTCACAGGCTGGCAATCCTGCACTCCAACAATATTTACCATAGCCAACACTTGGAAGCAATGAAAATGTCCATCAACCGAGGAATGCACAAAGTAGAAGTGGTCCACGTACACAGTGGAAAATTACTCCAATAAAAAATAAAAATTAAATGTAAAAATCCAACAAAAGTAAGGAGACATCAGCTTGTGTGGGTTTGTCCGGGCACACTCCACTCTAATTTATAACCGAGAAACACCACAGGCCGCAAGGGCTTTTCCCTAGTTACCAGGGTGGGGGACCTAGAAAGGCTGCCGCCCTCTGGCAGTTACCTGCAAAAGCAGCTTTAAAGCCTGTGCTAATGGTCACTTCATAGGAACAAGTACTGCAGAACTGTAAATGAAACAGGCCCTCAAAATGTCTTGAGGGAGGTAAAGGCCAAAACATTTCAAAATGTGACACATACTTAAAGAGAACACTTTGAAGAACTAAGGGGTAATCACAGCTTGAAAAATAGAAAAGGACATTCCTTAAAGCTCAATTTCAACAGATTATGTGGCACATTCGAATTCAACCACAGAGAGGTATCAGCTCACACTTGTCAGAATAACCATCAGCAAGAAAACTACAAACACTAAATGCTGAAGGTGTTGTGGAGAAATGCATACCCTCAACTTCAAAGGGGACGTAACTTGGAAAGGGCCACGAATGAGAACAGAATGCAGGTGCCTTAAAAAGGTAAACATTGAGCTACTATATGATCCAGCAGGCCCACTCCTCGACGTAAAACCTAAGAAGAGAGAATTGGAAAGACACAGGCAGGCAAATCTGCACTGCACAGTATTACAATAGCCAAGATATGGAAGTAACCGAAAAGTCCACCAACAGATGGATGGACAAAGAAGAACTCCTCCATGTACAGATGGAATATTCGCTAGTGAAAAAAATGAAACAATGCCGTTTGCAGCACCATAGATGAGTCTAGACGTAATCACGCCACGTGTAGTAAGTGAGAAAGCAAAAGACACATATCCTATCATATCACTTTTAAGAGTTACTTAAAAATTGATACCAATGAAGATATTTCCACAGAGAAAGGCAATCACAGATTCATTAAAAAACTTATGGTTCACCAAATAGAAAGGGATGAGGATTGGATACATTGCCACATTGGGGTTAACAGAGATATACAAACCATGTGAAATATATAACCACCAAAGACGTACGGAAGACCAGGAGAAGACTACTCAACATTGTGTCATAACCTACATGGGAAAAGGATGCGAGGAAGAATAGTTCCATGTATATGTGTGAAAGAACCACATCTTGCACAAATAGAACAAACAAACCATTGTCATCATATTTACTGGGATAAAAAATAAAAAGTAAACTACAAATATGAACAAGAAGTAATGAGACATAAACTTAAAGGGCTTTTCCCTGGCACATTCCATTCTAAATTACAACCTACAACACCACTTCCATTAAGGCTCTGTTTCCCTAGTAACCAAATATGGTAAAGGGGAAATGCTGCCACCTTGTGGCCGTTTCCTCCAAGAGCAGCTTTAAACTCACAGCTAATGGTCACTTAACATTCCCAAGGACTCAGGGCTGTAAAGGACACCTGCCCTAAAAACTTGTGCTGAAGGAGGGAATGGACAAAACAATTCAAAACAGGCAAATGTTTCAAGAAGAGAGTATGAAGAGTTAAGTTTTACTCACGCTCTTTTAAAAAAAAGGAAAATGGATAAAAGCTCAACCTCAGGGAGTGTTAGAGCCATGCAATCTAATCTACAAAAAGTTTCAACTTACAACAGTTGACTGACCATCAGCAAAAAGTCAACAAACAATAAATGCTGAAGGGGTTTTAGAGAACTGTGTACACTCTACCTGCTGGTGAGACGTGAGGGAGTAACAGCCAATAATGAGAACAGAAAGGAGCTGTGTTTAAAAGTATAACTGCAGGCACCATTCAATGCAGCAGGCGCACCATTGGACCTCTCACCTGAGAAGACAAGAATCGAGAAGACACAGGCCGCAAAAGCTGCAGTGCAGCCTTATTCACAATAGCCAAGACAGTGGAGCAATCAAAATGTCCAACAACAGGTGAATGGATAAAGAAGAAGTGGTTCATGTACACAATGGAATAATAGCCATGGAAAACAATGAACCACTGCTCTCTGAGGCACCACAAATGAGTCTGGAGATAATCACGAAACATGAGGTAAGTCGGAAAGCAAAAGACCTATATTCTATGATATCACTTATAGGCGTTATCTAATAACTGACACAAAGGAACATATTTCCACAGAGAAAGACACTCACAGACTTAGAAAACAAACTATGCTCATCTAAAAGGAAAGGTGGGGGGAATGGATAAATTAAGATTAGTGTTACTATATGTATACAAACACATATTATATACAAATCTCAAAAAGACCAACCATATAGCAAGGGAGGTCTGCGGAACCCTCAGTAACATTTTACATGGGAAGAGGATCTGTACTTGAAAAGACATATATAATGTACAAACGAACCAGATTGTGTACACCTAGGACAAACAATATTCTAAGCTTTACCCCAATTAAAAAAAAAATTTAAAACCAAGAAGAAATAATGAGACATAAACTTATGGGGCTTTCTCCATGCACATTCCAATGTAATTTACAAACTAGGAACACGACTTCCAGAAAGGCTCTGCTGCCCTAGTACCCAGATATGGGAATGGAGATATGCTGCCTGCTTGAGGCCACTTCCCACAACAGCAGATTTAAACCCATTGCTAAAGGTCACTAAATAATCACCAAACTTGCAGTTCGCTAAAAGACACCTGCTTTCTAAAAAAATTCTGGGGTGGAAAATCGACCAAAAATTTCAAAAGAGGGCAACCTTCCAAGAACACAATTTCAAGAGTTCTATTGTACTCCCAATTGTTTCCTTTTTTTTAACAGAAAAGAAAACGGTGGAGAAAAATGATGAGTTTTACGAATTTTCAAAGACATGCAAACCCAAATTACAAAAACCTATCAGCTCACAGCAGCCAGAAGGGCCATTAGCATAAATGCTGCAAACAATAAATGCTGAAGCGATTGTGGAGAAATGCGTACCCTGGATTCTAAGGGGGACGTGGTAAGAGCCACTAATGAAAACACAAAGAAGGTGCTTTGAAAAGGGAAACACGGTGCTACCAGTCAATCAATCACACCCACTGCTGGGCCTATCACCTGAGAAAATGAGAATCGAAAAGTCACAGGCTGGCAATCCTGCACTCCAACAATATTTACCATAGCCAACACTTGGAAGCAATGAAAATGTCCATCAACCGAGGAATGCACAAAGTAGAAGTGGTCCACGTACACAGTGGAAAATTACTCCAATAAAAAATAAAAATTAAATGTAAAAATCCAACAAAAGTAAGGAGACATCAGCTTGTGTGGGTTTGTCCGGGCACACTCCAGTCTAATTTATAACCGAGAAACACCACAGGCCGCAAGGGCTTTTCCCTAGTTACCAGGGTGGGGGACCTAGAAAGGCTGCCGCCCTCTGGCAGTTACCTGCAAAAGCAGCTTTAAAGCCTGTGCTAATGGTCACTTCATAGGAACAAGTACTGCAGAACTGTAAATGAAACAGGCCCTCAAAATGTCTTGAGGGAGGTAAAGGCCAAAACATTTCAAAATATGACACATACTTAAAGAGAACACTTTGAAGAACTAAGGGGTAATCACAGCTTGAAACATAGAAAAGGACATGCCTTAAAGCTCAATTTCAACAGATTATGTGGCACATTCGAATTCAACCACAGAGAGGTATCAGCTCACACTTGTCAGAATAACCATCAGCAAGAAAACTACAAACACTAAATGCTGAAGGTGTTGTGGAGAAATGCATACCCTCAACTTCAAAGGGGACGTAACTTGGAAAGGGCCACGAATGAGAACAGAATGCAGGTGCCTTAAAAGGTAAACATTGAGCTACTATATGATCCAGCAGGCCCACTCCTCGACGTAAAACCTAAGAAGAGAGAATTGGAAAGACACAGGCAGGCAAATCTGCACTGCACAGTATTACAATAGCCAAGATATGGAAGTAACCGAAAAGTCCACCAACAGATGGATGGACAAAGAAGAACTCCTCCATGTACAGATGGAATATTCGCTAGTGAAAAAAAAAGAAACAATGCCGTTTGCAGCACCATAGATGAGTCTAGACGTAATCACGCCACGTGTAGTAAGTGAGAAAGCAAAAGACACATATCCTATCATATCACTTTTAAGAGTTACTTAAAAATTGATACCAATGAAGATATTTCCACAGAGAAAGGCAATCACAGATTCATTAAAAAACTTATGGTTCACCAAATAGAAAGGGATGAGGATTGGATACATTACCACATTGGGGTTAACAGAGATATACAAACCATGTGAAATATATAACCACCAAAGACGTACGGAAGACCAGGAGAAGACTACTCAACATTGTGTCATAACCTACATGGGAAAAGGAGGCGAGGAACAATAGTTACATGTATATGTGTGAAAGAACCACATCTTGCACACCTAGAACAAACAAACCATTGTAATCATATTTACTGGGATAAAAAATAAAAAGTAAACTACAAATATGAACAAGAAGTAATGAGACATAAACTTAAAGGGCTTTTCCCTGGCACATTCCATTCTAAATTACAACCTACAACACCACTTCCATTAAGGCTCTGTTTCCCTAGTAACCAAATATGGTAAAGGGGAAATGCTGCCACCTTGTGGCCGTTTCCTCCAAGAGCAGCTTTAAACTCACAGCTAATGGTCACTTAACATTCCCAAGGACTCAGGGCTGTAAAGACACCTGCCCTAAAAAATTGTGCTGAAGGAAGGAATGGACAAAACAATTCAAAACAGGCAAATGTTTCAAGAAGAGAGTATGAAGAGTTAAGTTTTACTCATGCTCTTTTAAAAAAAAGGAAAATGGATAAAAGCTCAACCTCAGGGAGTGTTAGACCCATGCAATCTAATCTACAAAAAGTTTCAACTTACACCAGTTGACTTACCATCAGCAAAAAGTCAACAAACAATAAATGCTGAAGGGGTTTTAGAGAACTGTGTACACTCTACCTGCTGGTGAGACGTGAAGGGGTAACAGCCAATAATGAGAACAGAAAGGAGCTGTGTTTAAAAGTAAAACTGCAGGCACCATTCAATGCAGCAGGCGCACCATTGGACCTCTCACCTGAGAAGACAAGAATCGAGAAGACACAGGCCGCAAAAGCTGCAGTGCAGCCTTATTCACAATAGCCAAGACAGTGGAGCAATCAAAATGTCCAACAACAGGTGAATGGATAAAGAAGAAGTGGTCCATGTACACAATGGAATAATAGCCATGGAAAACAATGAACCACTGCTCTCTGAGGCACCACAAATGAGTCTGGAGATAATCACGAAACATGAGGTAAGTCGGAAAGCAAAAGACCTATAATCTATGATATCACTTATAGGCGTTATCTAATAACTGACACAAAGGAACATATTTCCACAGAGAAAGACACTCACAGACTTAGAAAACAAACTATGCTCATCTAAAAGGAAAGGTGGGGGGAATGGATAAATTAAGATTAGTGTTACTATATGTATACAAACACATATTATATCCATATCTCAAAAAGACCAACCATATAGCAAGGGAGGTCTGCGGAACCGTCAGTAACATTTTACATGGGAAGAGGATCTGTACTTGAAAAGACATATATAATGTACAAACGAACCAGATGGTGTACACCTAGGACAAACAATATTCTAAGCTTTACCCCAATTAAAAAAAAAATTTAAAACCAAGAAGAAATAATGAGACATAAACTTATGGGGCTTTCTCCATGCACATTCCAATGTAATTTACAAACTAGGAACACGACTTCCAGAAAGGCTCTGCTGCCCTAGTACCCAGATATGGGAATGGAGATATGCTGCCTGCTTGAGGCCACTTCCCACAACAGCAGATTTAAACCCATTGCTAAAGGTCACTAAATAATCACCAAACTTGCAGTTCGCTAAAAGACACCTGCTTTCTAAAAAAATTCTGGGGTGGAAAATCGACCAAAAATTTCAAAAGAGGGCAACCTTCCAAGAACACAATTTCAAGAGTTCTATTGTACTCCCAATTGTTTCCTTTTTTTTAACAGAAAAGAAAACGGTGGAGAAAAATGATGAGTTTTACGAATTTTCAAAGACATGCAAACCCAAATTACAAAAACCTATCAGCTCACAGCAGCCAGAAGGGCCATTAGCATAAATGCTGCAAACAATAAATGCTGAAGCGATTGTGGAGAAATGCGTACCCTGGATTCTAAGGGGGACGTGGTAAGAGCCACTAATGAAAACACAAAGAAGGTGCTTTGAAAAGGGAAACACGGTGCTACCAGTCAATCAATCACACCCACTGCTGGGCCTATCACCTGAGAAAATGAGAATCGAAAAGTCACAGGCTGGCAATCCTGCACTCCAACAATATTTACCATAGCCAACACAATGAAGCAATGAAGCAATGAAAATGTCCATCAACCGAGGAATGCACAAAGTAGAAGTGGTCCACGTACACAGTGGAAAATTACTCCAATAAAAAATAAAAATTAAATGTAAAAATCCAACAAAAGTAAGGAGACATCAGCTTGTGTGGGTTTGTCCGGGCACACTCCACTCTAATTTATAACCGAGAAACACCACAGGCCGCAAGGGCTTTTCCCTAGTTACCAGGGTGGGGGACCTAGAAAGGCTGCCGCCCTCTGGCAGTTACCTGCAAAAGCAGCTTTAAAGCCTGTGCTAATGGTCACTTCATAGGAACAAGTACTGCAGAACTGTAAATGAAACAGGCCCTCAAAATGTCTTGAGGGAGGTAAAGGCCAAAACATTTCAAAATATGACACATACTTAAAGAGAACACTTTGAAGAACTAAGGGGTAATCACAGCTTGAAACATAGAAAAGGACATGCCTTAAAGCTCAATTTCAACAGATTATGTGGCACATTCGAATTCAACCACAGAGAGGTATCAGCTCACACTTGTCAGAATAACCATCAGCAAGAAAACTACAAACACTAAATGCTGAAGGTGTTGTGGAGAAATGCATACCCTCAACTTCAAAGGGGACGTAACTTGGAAAGGGCCACGAATGAGAACAGAATGCAGGTGCCTTAAAAGGTAAACATTGAGCTACTATATGATCCAGCAGGCCCACTCCTCGACGTAAAACCTAAGAAGAGAGAATTGGAAAGACACAGGCAGGCAAATCTGCACTGCACAGTATTACAATAGCCAAGATATGGAAGTAACCGAAAAGTCCACCAACAGATGGATGGACAAAGAAGAACTCCTCCATGTACAGATGGAATATTCGCTAGTGAAAAAAAAAGAAACAATGCCGTTTGCAGCACCATAGATGAGTCTAGACGTAATCACGCCACGTGTAGTAAGTGAGAAAGCAAAAGACACATATCCTATCATATCACTTTTAAGAGTTACTTAAAAATTGATACCAATGAAGATATTTCCACAGAGAAAGGCAATCACAGATTCATTAAAAAACTTATGGTTCACCAAATAGAAAGGGATGAGGATTGGATACATTACCACATTGGGGTTAACAGAGATATACAAACCATGTGAAATATATAACCACCAAAGACGTACGGAAGACCAGGAGAAGACTACTCAACATTGTGTCATAACCTACATGGGAAAAGGAGGCGAGGAACAATAGTTACATGTATATGTGTGAAAGAACCACATCTTGCACACCTAGAACAAACAAACCATTGTAATCATATTTACTGGGATAAAAAATAAAAAGTAAACTACAAATATGAACAAGAAGTAATGAGACATAAACTTAAAGGGCTTTTCCCTGGCACATTCCATTCTAAATTACAACCTACAACACCACTTCCATTAAGGCTCTGTTTCCCTAGTAACCAAATATGGTAAAGGGGAAATGCTACCACCTTGTGGCCGTTTCCTCCAAGAGCAGCTTTAAACTCACAGCTAATGGTCACTTAACATTCCCAAGGACTCAGGGCTGTAAAGACACCTGCCCTAAAAAATTGTGCTGAAGGAAGGAATGGACAAAACAATTCAAAACAGGCAAATGTTTCAAGAAGAGAGTATGAAGAGTTAAGTTTTACTCATGCTCTTTTAAAAAAAAGGAAAATGGATAAAAGCTCAACCTCAGGGAGTGTTAGACCCATGCAATCTAATCTACAAAAAGTTTCAACTTACACCAGTTGACTTACCATCAGCAAAAAGTCAACAAACAATAAATGCTGAAGGGGTTTTAGAGAACTGTGTACACTCTACCTGCTGGTGAGACGTGAAGGGGTAACAGCCAATAATGAGAACAGAAAGGAGCTGTGTTTAAAAGTAAAACTGCAGGCACCATTCAATGCAGCAGGCGCACCATTGGACCTCTCACCTGAGAAGACAAGAATCGAGAAGACACAGGCCGCAAAAGCTGCAGTGCAGCCTTATTCACAATAGCCAAGACAGTGGAGCAATCAAAATGTCCAACAACAGGTGAATGGATAAAGAAGAAGTGGTTCATGTACACAATGGAATAATAGCCATGGAAAACAATGAACCACTGCTCTCTGAGGCACCACAAATGAGTCTGGAGATAATCACGAAACATGAGGTAAGTCGGAAAGCAAAAGACCTATATTCTATGATATCACTTATAGGCGTTATCTAATAACTGACACAAAGGAACATATTTCCACAGAGAAAGACACTCACAGACTTAGAAAACAAACTATGCTCATCTAAAAGGAAAGGTGGGGGGAATGGATAAATTAAGATTAGTGTTACTATATGTATACAAACACATATTATATCCATATCTCAAAAAGACCAACCATATAGCAAGGGAGGTCTGCGGAACCGTCAGTAACATTTTACATGGGAAGAGGATCTGTACTTGAATAGACATATATAATGTACAAACCAACCAGATGGTGTACACCTAGGACAAACAATATTCTAAGCTTTACCCCAATTAAAAAAAAAATTTTAAAACCAAGAAGAAATAATGAGACATATACTTATGGGGCTTTCTCCATGCACATTCCAATGTAATTTACAAACTAGGAACACGACTTCCAGAAAGGCTCTGCTGCCCTAGTACCCAGATATGGGAATGGAGATATGCTGCCTGCTTGAGGCCACTTCCCACAACAGCAGATTTAAACCCATTGCTAAAGGTCACTAAATATTCACCAAACTTGCAGTTTGGTAAAAGACACCTGCTTTCTAAAAAAATTCTGGAGTGGAAAATCGACCAAAAATTTCAAAAGAGGGCAACCTTCCAAGAACACAATTTCAAGAGTTCTATTGTACTCCCAATTGTTTCCTTTTTTTTAACAGAAAAGAAAACGGTGGAGAAAAATGATGAGTTTTACGAATTTTCAAAGACATGCAAACCCAAATTACAAAAACCTATCAGCTCACAGCAGCCAGAAGGGCCATTAGCATAAATGCTGCAAACAATAAATGCTGAAGCGATTGTGGAGAAATGCGTACCCTGGATTCTAAGGGGGACGTGGTAAGAGCCACTAATGAAAACACAAAGAAGGTGCTTTGAAAAGGGAAACACGGTGCTACCAGTCAATCAATCACACCCACTGCTGGGCCTATCACCTGAGAAAATGAGAATCGAAAAGTCACAGGCTGGCAATCCTGCACTCCAACAATATTTACCATAGCCAACACTTGGAAGCAATGAAAATGTCCATCAACCGAGGAATGCACAAAGTAGAAGTGGTCCACGTACACAGTGGAAAATTACTCCAATAAAAAATAAAAATTAAATGTAAAAATCCAACAAAAGTAAGGAGACATCAGCTTGTGTGGGTTTGTCCGGGCACACTCCACTCTAATTTATAACCGAGAAACACCACAGGCCGCAAGGGCTTTTCCCTAGTTACCAGGGTGGGGGACCTAGAAAGGCTGCCGCCCTCTGGCAGTTACCTGCAAAAGCAGCTTTAAAGCCTGTGCTAATGGTCACTTCATAGGAACAAGTACTGCAGAACTGTAAATGAAACAGGCCCTCAAAATGTCTTGAGGGAGGTAAAGGCCAAAACATTTCAAAATATGACACATACTTAAAGAGAACACTTTGAAGAACTAAGGGGTAATCACAGCTTGAAACATAGAAAAGGACATGCCTTAAAGCTCAATTTCAACAGATTATGTGGCACATTCGAATTCAACCACAGAGAGGTATCAGCTCACACTTGTCAGAATAACCATCAGCAAGAAAACTACAAACACTAAATGCTGAAGGTGTTGTGGAGAAATGCATACCCTCAACTTCAAAGGGGACGTAACTTGGAAAGGGCCACGAATGAGAACAGAATGGAGGTGCCTTAAAAGGTAAACATTGAGCTACTATATGATCCAGCAGGCCCACTCCTCGACGTAAAACCTAAGAAGAGAGAATTGGAAAGACACAGGCAGGCAAATCTGCACTGCACAGTATTACAATAGCCAAGATATGGAAGTAACCGAAAAGTCCACCAACAGATGGATGGACAAAGAAGAACCCCTCCATGTACAGATGGAATATTCGCTAGTGAAAAAAATGAAACAATGCCGTTTGCAGCACCATAGATGAGTCTAGACGTAATCACGCCACGTGTAGTAAGTGAGAAAGCAAAAGACACATATCCTATCATATCACTTTTAAGAGTTACTTAAAAATTGATACCAATGAAGATATTTCCACAGAGAAAGGCAATCACAGATTCATTAAAAAACTTATGGTTCACCAAATAGAAAGGGATGAGGATTGGATACATTGCCACATTGGGGTTAACAGAGATATACAAACCATGTGAAATATATAACCACCAAAGACGTACGGAAGACCAGGAGAAGACTACTCAACATTGTGTCATAACCTACATGGGAAAAGGATGCGAGGAAGAATAGATACATGTATATGTGTGAAAGAACCACATCTTGCACACCTAGAACAAACAAACCATTGTAATCAAATTTACTGAGATAAAAAATAAAAAGTAAACTACAAATATGAACAAGAAGTAATGAGACATAAACTTAAAGGGCTTTTCCCTGGCACATTCCATTCTAAATTACAACCTACAACACCACTTCCATTAAGGCTCTGTTTCCCTAGTAACCAAATATGGTAAAGGGGAAATGCTGCCACCTTGTGGCCGTTTGCTCCAAGAGCAGCTTTAAACTCACAGCTAATGGTCACTTAACATTCCCAAGGACTCAGGGCTGTAAAGGACACCTGCCCTAAAAAATTGTGCTGAAGGAAGGAATGGACAAAACAATTCAAAACAGGCAAATGTTTCAAGAAGAGAGTATGAAGAGTTAAGTTTTACTCACGCTCTTTTAAAAAAAAGGAAAATGGATAAAAGTTCAACCTCAGGGAGTGTTAGACCCATGCAATCTAATCTACAGAAAGTTTCAACTTACACCAGTTGACTTACCATCAGCAAAAAGTCAACAAACAATAAATGCTGAAGGGGTTTTAGAGAACTGTGTACACTCTACCTGCTGGTGAGACGTGAAGGGGTAACAGCCAATAATGAGAACAGAAAGGAGCTGTGTTTAAAAGTATAACTGCAGGCACCATTCAATGCAGCAGGCGCACCATTGGACCTCTCACCTGAGAAGACAAGAATCGAGAAGACACAGGCCGCAAAAGCTGCAGTGCAGCCTTATTCACAATAGCCAAGACAGTGGAGCAATCAAAATGTCCAACAACAGGTGAATGGATAAAGAAGAAGTGGTTCATGTACACAATGGAATAATAGCCATGGAAAACAATGAACCACTGCTCTCTGAGGCACCACAAATGAGTCTGGAGATAATCACGAAACATGAGGTAAGTCGGAAAGCAAAAGACCTATATTCTATGATATCACTTATAGGCGTTATCTAATAACTGACACAAAGGAACATATTTCCACAGAGAAAGACACTCACAGACTTAGAAAACCAACTATGCTCATCTAAAAGGAAAGGTGGGGGGAATGGATAAATTAAGATTAGTGTTACTATATGTATACAAACACATATTATATCCATATCTCAAAAAGACCAACCATATAGCAAGGGAGGTCTGCGGAACCCTCAGTAACATTTTACATGGGAAGAGGATCTGTACTTGAAAAGACATATATAATGTACAAACGAACCAGATTGTGTACACCTAGGACAAACAATATTCTAAGCTTTACCCCAATTAAAAAAAAAATTTAAAACCAAGAAGAAATAATGAGACATAAAGTTATGGGGCTTTCTCCATGCACATTCCAATGTAATTTACAAACTAGGAACACGACTTCCAGAAAGGCTCTGCTGCCCTAGTACCCAGATATGGGAATGGAGATATGCTGCCTGCTTGAGGCCACTTCCCACAACAGCAGATTTAAACCCATTGCTAAAGGTCACTAAATATTCACCAAACTTGCAGTTCGCTAAAAGACACCTGCTTTCTAAAAAAATTCTGGGGTGGAAATCGACCAAAAATTTCAAAAGAGGGCAACCTTCCAAGAACACAATTTCAAGAGTTCTATTGTACTCCCAATTGTTTCCTTTTTTTTAACAGAAAAGAAAACGGTGGAGAAAAATGATGAGTTTTACGAATTTTCAAAGACATGCAAACCCAAATTACAAAAACCTATCAGCTCACAGCAGCCAGAAGGGCCATTAGCATAAATGCTGCAAACAATAAATGCTGAAGCGATTGTGGAGAAATGCGTACCCTGGATTCTAAGGGGGACGTGGTAAGAGCCACTAATGAAAACACAAAGAAGGTGCTTTGAAAAGGGAAACACGGTGCTACCAGTCAATCAATCACACCCACTGCTGGGCCTATCACCTGAGAAAATGAGAATCGAAAAGTCACAGGCTGGCAATCCTGCACTCCAACAATATTTACCATAGCCAACACTTGGAAGCAATGAAAATGTCCATCAACCGAGGAATGCACAAAGTAGAAGTGGTCCACGTACACAGTGGAAAATTACTCCAATAAAAAATAAAAATTAAATGTAAAAATCCAACAAAAGTAAGGAGACATCAGCTTGTGTGGGTTTGTCCGGGCACACTCCACTCTAATTTATAACCGAGAAACACCACAGGCCGCAAGGGCTTTTCCCTAGTTACCAGGGTGGGGGACCTAGAAAGGCTGCCGCCCTCTGGCAGTTACCTGCAAAAGCAGCTTTAAAGCCTGTGCTAATGGTCACTTCATAGGAACAAGTACTGCAGAACTGTAAATGAAACAGGCCCTCAAAATGTCTTGAGGGAGGTAAAGGCCAAAACATTTCAAAATATGACACATACTTAAAGAGAACACTTTGAAGAACTAAGGGGTAATCACAGCTTGAAACATAGAAAAGGACATGCCTTAAAGCTCAATTTCAACAGATTATGTGGCACATTCGAATTCAACCACAGAGAGGTATCAGCTCACACTTGTCAGAATAACCATCAGCAAGAAAACTACAAACACTAAATGCTGAAGGTGTTGTGGAGAAATGCATACCCTCAACTTCAAAGGGGACGTAACTTGGAAAGGGCCACGAATGAGAACAGAATGGAGGTGCCTTAAAAGGTAAACATTGAGCTACTATATGATCCAGCAGGCCCACTCCTCGACGTAAAACCTAAGAAGAGAGAATTGGAAAGACACAGGCAGGCAAATCTGCACTGCACAGTATTACAATAGCCAAGATATGGAAGTAACCGAAAAGTCCACCAACAGATGGATGGACAAAGAAGAACCCCTCCATGTACAGATGGAATATTCGCTAGTGAAAAAAATGAAACAATGCCGTTTGCAGCACCATAGATGAGTCTAGACGTAATCACGCCACGTGTAGTAAGTGAGAAAGCAAAAGACACATATCCTATCATATCACTTTTAAGAGTTACTTAAAAATTGATACCAATGAAGATATTTCCACAGAGAAAGGCAATCACAGATTCATTAAAAAACTTATGGTTCACCAAATAGAAAGGGATGAGGATTGGATACATTACCACATTGGGGTTAACAGAGATATACAAACCATGTGAAATATATAACCACCAAAGACGTACGGAAGACCAGGAGAAGACTACTCAACATTGTGTCATAACCTACATGGGAAAAGGATGCGAGGAAGAATAGTTACATGTATATGTGTGAAAGAACCACATCTTGCACACCTAGAACAAACAAACCATTGTAATCATATTTACTGGGATAAAAAATAAAAAGTAAACTACAAATATGAACAAGAAGTAATGAGACATAAACTTAAAGGGCTTTTCCCTGGCACATTCCATTCTAAATTACAACCTACAACACCACTTCCATTAAGGCTCTGTTTCCCTAGTAACCAAATATGGTAAAGGGGAAATGCTGCCACCTTGTGGCCGTTTCCTCCAAGAGCAGCTTTAAACTCACAGCTAATGGTCACTTAACATTCCCAAGGACTCAGGGCTGTAAAGGACACCTGCCCTAAAAAATTGTGCTGAAGGAAGGAATGGACAAAACAATTCAAAACAGGCAAATGTTTCAAGAAGAGAGTATGAAGAGTTAAGTTTTACTCACGCTCTTTTAAAAAAAAGGAAAATGGATAAAAGCTCAACCTCAGGGTGTGTTAGACCCATGCAATCTAATCTACAAAAAGTTTCAACTTACACCAGTTGACTTACCATCAGCAAAAAGTCAACAAACAATAAATGCTGAAGGGGTTTTAGAGAACTGTGTACACTCTACCTGCTGGTGAGACGTGAAGGGGTAACAGCCAATAATGAGAACAGAAAGGAGCTGTGTTTAAAAGTATAACTGCAGGCACCATTCAATGCAGCAGGCGCACCATTGGACCTCTCACCTGAGAAGACAAGAATCGAGAAGACACAGGCCGCAAAAGCTGCAGTGCAGCCTTATTCACAATAGCCAAGACAGTGGAGCAATCAAAATGTCCAACAACAGGTGAATGGATAAAGAAGAAGTGGTTCATGTACACAATGGAATAATAGCCATGGAAAACAATGAACCACTGCTCTCTGAGGCACCACAAATGAGTCTGGAGATAATCACGAAACATGAGGTAAGTCGGAAAGCAAAAGACCTATATTCTATGATATCACTTATAGGCGTTATCTAATAACTGACACAAAGGAACATATTTCCACAGAGAAAGACACTCACAGACTTAGAAAACAAACTATGCTCATCTAAAAGGAAAGGTGGGGGGAATGGATAAATTAAGATTAGTGTTACTATATGTATACAAACACATATTATATACATATCTCAAAAAGACCAACCATATAGCAAGGGAGGTCTGCGGAACCCTCAGTAACATTTTACATGGGAAGAGGATCTGTACTTGAAAAGACATATATAATGTACAAACGAACCAGATTGTGTACACCTAGGACAAACAATATTCTAAGCTTTACCCCAATTAAAAAAAAAATTTAAAACCAAGAAGAAATAATGAGACATAAACTTATGGGGCTTTCTCCATGCACATTCCAATGTAATTTACAAACTAGGAACACGACTTCCAGAAAGGCTCTGCTGCCCTAGTACCCAGATATGGGAATGGAGATATGCTGCCTGCTTGAGGCCACTTCCCACAACAGCAGATTTAAACCCATTGCTAAAGGTCAGTAAATATTCACGAAACTTGCAGTTCGCTAAAAGACACCTGCTTTCTAAAAAAATTCTGGGGTGGAAAATCGACCAAAAATTTCAAAAGAGGGCAACCTTCCAAGAACACAATTTCAAGAGTTCTATTGTACTCCCAATTGTTTCCTTTTTTTTAACAGAAAAGAAAACGGTGGAGAAAAATGATGAGTTTTACGAATTTTCAAAGACATGCAAACCCAAATTACAAAAACCTATCAGCTCACAGCAGCCAGAAGGGCCATTAGCATAAATGCTGCAAACAATAAATGCTGAAGCGATTGTGGAGAAATGCGTACCCTGGATTCTAAGGGGGACGTGGTAAGAGCCACTAATGAAAACACAAAGAAGGTGCTTTGAAAAGGGAAACACGGTGCTACCAGTCAATCAATCACACCCACTGCTGGGCCTATCACCTGAGAAAATGAGAATCGAAAAGTCACAGGCTGGCAATCCTGCACTCCAACAATATTTACCATAGCCAACACTTGGAAGCAATGAAAATGTCCATCAACCGAGGAATGCACAAAGTAGAAGTGGTCCACGTACACAGTGGAAAATTACTCCAATAAAAAATAAAAATTAAATGTAAAAATCCAACAAAAGTAAGGAGACATCAGCTTGTGTGGGTTTGTCCGGGCACACTCCACTCTAATTTATAACCGAGAAACACCACAGGCCGCAAGGGCTTTTCCCTAGTTACCAGGGTGGGGGACCTAGAAAGGCTGCCACCCTCTGGCAGTTACCTGCAAAAGCAGCTTTAAAGCCTGTGCTAATGGTCACTTCATAGGAACAAGTACTGCAGAACTGTAAATGAAACAGGCCCTCAAAATGTCTTGAGGGAGGTAAAGGCCAAAACATTTCAAAATATGACACATACTTAAAGAGAACACTTTGAAGAACTAAGGGGTAATCACAGCTTGAAAAATAGAAAAGGACATGCCTTAAAGCTCAATTTCAACAGATTATGTGGCACATTCGAAATCAACCACAGAGAGGTATCAGCTCACACTTGTCAGAATAACCATCAGCAAGAAAACTACAAACACTAAATGCTGAAGGTGTTGTGGAGAAATGCATACCCTCAACTTCAAAGGGGACGTAACTTGGAAAGGGCCACGAATGAGAACAGAATGCAGGTGCCTTAAAAGGTAAACATTGAGCTACTATATGATCCAGCAGGCCCACTCCTCGACGTAAAACCTAAGAAGAGAGAATTGGAAAGACACAGGCAGGCAAATCTGCACTGCACAGTATTACAATAGCCAAGATATGGAAGTAACCGAAAAGTCCACCAACAGATGGATGGACAAAGAAGAACTCCTCCATGTACAGATGGAATATTCGCTAGTGAAAAAAAATGAAACAATGCCGTTTGCAGCACCATAGATGAGTCTAGACGTAATCACGCCACGTGTAGTAAGTGAGAAAGCAAAAGACACATATCCTATCATATCACTTTTAAGAGTTACTTAAAAATTGATACCAATGAAGATATTTCCACAGAGAAAGGCAATCACAGATTCATTAAAAAACTTATGGTTCACCAAATAGAAAGGGATGAGGATTGGATACATTACCACATTGGGGTTAACAGAGATATACAAACCATGTGAAATATATAACCACCAAAGACGTACGGAAGACCAGGAGAAGACTACTCAACATTGTGTCATAACCTACATGGGAAAAGGATGCGAGGAAGAATAGTTACATGTATATGTGTGAAAGAACCACATCTTGCACACCTAGAACAAACAAACCATTGTAATCATATTTACTGGGATAAAAAATAAAAAGTAAACTACAAATATGAACAAGAAGTAATGAGACATAAACTTAAAGGGCTTTTCCCTGGCACATTCCATTCTAAATTACAACCTACAACACCACTTCCATTAAGGCTCTGTTTCCCTAGTAACCAAATATGGTAAAGGGGAAATGCTGCCACCTTGTGGCCGTTTCCTCCAAGAGCAGCTTTAAACTCACAGCTAATGGTCACTTAACATTCCCAAGGACTCAGGGCTGTAAAGGACACCTGCCCTAAAAAATTGTGCTGAAGGAAGGAATGGACAAAACAATTCAAAACAGGCAAATGTTTCAAGAAGAGAGTATGAAGAGTTAAGTTTTACTCATGCTCTTTTAAAAAAAAGGAAAATGGATAAAAGCTCAACCTCAGGGAGTGTTAGACCCATGCAATCTAATCTACAAAAAGTTTCAACTTACACCAGTTGACTTACCATCAGCAAAAAGTCAACAAACAATAAATGCTGAAGGGGTTTTAGAGAACTGTGTACACTCTACCTGCTGGTGAGACGTGAAGGGGTAACAGCCAATAATGAGAACAGAAAGGAGCTGTGTTTAAAAGTAAAACTGCAGGCACCATTCAATGCAGCAGGCGCACCATTGGACCTCTCACCTGAGAAGACAAGAATCGAGAAGACACAGGCCGCAAAAGCTGCAGTGCAGCCTTATTCACAATAGCCAAGACAGTGGAGCAATCAAAATGTCCAACAACAGGTGAATGGATAAAGAAGAAGTGGTCCATGTACACAATGGAATAATAGCCATGGAAAACAATGAACCACTGCTCTCTGAGGCACCACAAATGAGTCTGGAGATAATCACGAAACATGAGGTAAGTCGGAAAGCAAAAGACCTATAATCTATGATATCACTTATAGGCGTTATCTAATAACTGACACAAAGGAACATATTTCCACAGAGAAAGACACTCACAGACTTAGAAAACAAACTATGCTCATCTAAAAGGAAAGGTGGGGGGAATGGATAAATTAAGATTAGTGTTACTATATGTATACAAACACATATTATATCCATATCTCAAAAAGACCAACCATATAGCAAGGGAGGTCTGCGGAACCGTCAGTAACATTTTACATGGGAAGAGGATCTGTACTTGAATAGACATATATAATGTACAAACCAACCAGATGGTGTACACCTAGGACAAACAATATTCTAAGCTTTACCCCAATTAAAAAAAAAATTTTAAAACCAAGAAGAAATAATGAGACATATACTTATGGGGCTTTCTCCATGCACATTCCAATGTAATTTACAAACTAGGAACACGACTTCCAGAAAGGCTCTGCTGCCCTAGTACCCAGATATGGGAATGGAGATATGCTGCCTGCTTGAGGCCACTTCCCACAACAGCAGATTTAAACCCATTGCTAAAGGTCACTAAATATTCACCAAACTTGCAGTTTGGTAAAAGACACCTGCTTTCTAAAAAAATTCTGGAGTGGAAAATCGACCAAAAATTTCAAAAGAGGGCAACCTTCCAAGAACACAATTTCAAGAGTTCTATTGTACTCCCAATTGTTTCCTTTTTTTTAACAGAAAAGAAAACGGTGGAGAAAAATGATGAGTTTTACGAATTTTCAAAGACATGCAAACCCAAATTACAAAAACCTACCAGCTCACAGCAGCCAGAAGGGCCATTAGCATAAATGCTGCAAACAATAAATGCTGAAGCGATTGTGGAGAAATGCGTACCCTGGATTCTAAGGGGGACGTGGTAAGAGCCACTAATGAAAACACAAAGAAGGTGCTTTGAAAAGGGAAACACGGTGCTACCAGTCAATCAATCACACCCACTGCTGGGCCTATCACCTGAGAAAATGAGAATCGAAAAGTCACAGGCTGGCAATCCTGCACTCCAACAATATTTACCATAGCCAACACTTGGAAGCAATGAAAATGTCCATCAACCGAGGAATGCACAAAGTAGAAGTGGTCCACGTACACAGTGGAAAATTACTCCAATAAAAAATAAAAATTAAATGTAAAAATCCAACAAAAGTAAGGAGACATCAGCTTGTGTGGGTTTGTCCGGGCACACTCCACTCTAATTTATAACCGAGAAACACCACAGGCCGCAAGGGCTTTTCCCTAGTTACCAGGGTGGGGGACCTAGAAAGGCTGCCGCCCTCTGGCAGTTACCTGCAAAAGCAGCTTTAAAGCCTGTGCTAATGGTCACTTCATAGGAACAAGTACTGCAGAACTGTAAATGAAACAGGCCCTCAAAATGTCTTGAGGGAGGTAAAGGCCAAAACATTTCAAAATATGACACATACTTAAAGAGAACACTTTGAAGAACTAAGGGGTAATCACAGCTTGAAACATAGAAAAGGACATGCCTTAAAGCTCAATTTCAACAGATTATGTGGCACATTCGAATTCAACCACAGAGAGGTATCAGCTCACACTTGTCAGAATAACCATCAGCAAGAAAACTACAAACACTAAA
This sequence comes from Balaenoptera borealis, assembly GCF_965194805.1. NCBI lineage: Eukaryota > Metazoa > Chordata > Mammalia > Artiodactyla > Balaenopteridae > Balaenoptera > Balaenoptera borealis. The sequence continues at coordinate 34,279,511 of NC_138864.1, forward strand.
TGCTGAAGGTGTTGTGGAGAAATGCATACCCTCAACTTCAAAGGGGACGTAACTTGGAAAGGGCCACGAATGAGAACAGAATGGAGGTGCCTTAAAAGGTAAACATTGAGCTACTATATGATCCAGCAGGCCCACTCCTCGACGTAAAACCTAAGAAGAGAGAATTGGAAAGACACAGGCAGGCAAATCTGCACTGCACAGTATTACAATAGCCAAGATATGGAAGTAACCGAAAAGTCCACCAACAGATGGATGGACAAAGAAGAACCCCTCCATGTACAGATGGAATATTCGCTAGTGAAAAAAATGAAACAATGCCGTTTGCAGCACCATAGATGAGTCTAGACGTAATCACGCCACGTGTAGTAAGTGAGAAAGCAAAAGACACATATCCTATCATATCACTTTTAAGAGTTACTTAAAAATTGATACCAATGAAGATATTTCCACAGAGAAAGGCAATCACAGATTCATTAAAAAACTTATGGTTCACCAAATAGAAAGGGATGAGGATTGGATACATTACCACATTGGGGTTAACAGAGATATACAAACCATGTGAAATATATAACCACCAAAGACGTACGGAAGACCAGGAGAAGACTACTCAACATTGTGTCATAACCTACATGGGAAAAGGATGCGAGGAAGAATAGTTACATGTATATGTGTGAAAGAACCACATCTTGCACACCTAGAACAAACAAACCATTGTAATCATATTTACTGGGATAAAAAATAAAAAGTAAACTACAAATATGAACAAGAAGTAATGAGACATAAACTTAAAGGGCTTTTCCCTGGCACATTCCATTCTAAATTACAACCTACAACACCACTTCCATTAAGGCTCTGTTTCCCTAGTAACCAAATATGGTAAAGGGGAAATGCTGCCACCTTGTGGCCGTTTCCTCCAAGAGCAGCTTTAAACTCACAGCTAATGGTCACTTAACATTCCCAAGGACTCAGGGCTGTAAAGGACACCTGCCCTAAAAAATTGTGCTGAAGGAAGGAATGGACAAAACAATTCAAAACAGGCAAATGTTTCAAGAAGAGAGTATGAAGAGTTAAGTTTTACTCACGCTCTTTTAAAAAAAAGGAAAATGGATAAAAGCTCAACCTCAGGGTGTGTTAGACCCATGCAATCTAATCTACAAAAAGTTTCAACTTACACCAGTTGACTTACCATCAGCAAAAAGTCAACAAACAATAAATGCTGAAGGGGTTTTAGAGAACTGTGTACACTCTACCTGCTGGTGAGACGTGAAGGGGTAACAGCCAATAATGAGAACAGAAAGGAGCTGTGTTTAAAAGTATAACTGCAGGCACCATTCAATGCAGCAGGCGCACCATTGGACCTCTCACCTGAGAAGACAAGAATCGAGAAGACACAGGCCGCAAAAGCTGCAGTGCAGCCTTATTCACAATAGCCAAGACAGTGGAGCAATCAAAATGTCCAACAACAGGTGAATGGATAAAGAAGAAGTGGTTCATGTACACAATGGAATAATAGCCATGGAAAACAATGAACCACTGCTCTCTGAGGCACCACAAATGAGTCTGGAGATAATCACGAAACATGAGGTAAGTCGGAAAGCAAAAGACCTATATTCTATGATATCACTTATAGGCGTTATCTAATAACTGACACAAAGGAACATATTTCCACAGAGAAAGACACTCACAGACTTAGAAAACAAACTATGCTCATCTAAAAGGAAAGGTGGGGGGAATGGATAAATTAAGATTAGTGTTACTATATGTATACAAACACATATTATATACATATCTCAAAAAGACCAACCATATAGCAAGGGAGGTCTGCGGAACCCTCAGTAACATTTTACATGGGAAGAGGATCTGTACTTGAAAAGACATATATAATGTACAAACGAACCAGATTGTGTACACCTAGGACAAACAATATTCTAAGCTTTACCCCAATTAAAAAAAAAATTTAAAACCAAGAAGAAATAATGAGACATAAACTTATGGGGCTTTCTCCATGCACATTCCAATGTAATTTACAAACTAGGAACACGACTTCCAGAAAGGCTCTGCTGCCCTAGTACCCAGATATGGGAATGGAGATATGCTGCCTGCTTGAGGCCACTTCCCACAACAGCAGATTTAAACCCATTGCTAAAGGTCACTAAATATTCACGAAACTTGCAGTTCGCTAAAAGACACCTGCTTTCTAAAAAAATTCTGGGGTGGAAAATCGACCAAAAATTTCAAAAGAGGGCAACCTTCCAAGAACACAATTTCAAGAGTTCTATTGTACTCCCAATTGTTTCCTTTTTTTTAACAGAAAAGAAAACGGTGGAGAAAAATGATGAGTTTTACGAATTTTCAAAGACATGCAAACCCAAATTACAAAAACCTATCAGCTCACAGCAGCCAGAAGGGCCATTAGCATAAATGCTGCAAACAATAAATGCTGAAGCGATTGTGGAGAAATGCGTACCCTGGATTCTAAGGGGGACGTGGTAAGAGCCACTAATGAAAACACAAAGAAGGTGCTTTGAAAAGGGAAACACGGTGCTACCAGTCAATCAATCACACCCACTGCTGGGCCTATCACCTGAGAAAATGAGAATCGAAAAGTCACAGGCTGGCAATCCTGCACTCCAACAATATTTACCATAGCCAACACTTGGAAGCAATGAAAATGTCCATCAACCGAGGAATGCACAAAGTAGAAGTGGTCCACGTACACAGTGGAAAATTACTCCAATAAAAAATAAAAATTAAATGTAAAAATCCAACAAAAGTAAGGAGACATCAGCTTGTGTGGGTTTGTCCGGGCACACTCCACTCTAATTTATAACCGAGAAACACCACAGGCCGCAAGGGCTTTTCCCTAGTTACCAGGGTGGGGGACCTAGAAAGGCTGCCACCCTCTGGCAGTTACCTGCAAAAGCAGCTTTAAAGCCTGTGCTAATGGTCACTTCATAGGAACAAGTACTGCAGAACTGTAAATGAAACAGGCCCTCAAAATGTCTTGAGGGAGGTAAAGGCCAAAACATTTCAAAATATGACACATACTTAAAGAGAACACTTTGAAGAACTAAGGGGTAATCACAGCTTGAAAAATAGAAAAGGACATGCCTTAAAGCTCAATTTCAACAGATTATGTGGCACATTCGAAATCAACCACAGAGAGGTATCAGCTCACACTTGTCAGAATAACCATCAGCAAGAAAACTACAAACACTAAATGCTGAAGGTGTTGTGGAGAAATGCATACCCTCAACTTCAAAGGGGACGTAACTTGGAAAGGGCCACGAATGAGAACAGAATGCAGGTGCCTTAAAAAGGTAAACATTGAGCTACTATATGATCCAGCAGGCCCACTCCTCGACGTAAAACCTAAGAAGAGAGAATTGGAAAGACACAGGCAGGCAAATCTGCACTGCACAGTATTACAATAGCCAAGATATGGAAGTAACCGAAAAGTCCACCAACAGATGGATGGACAAAGAAGAACTCCTCCATGTACAGATGGAATATTCGCTAGTGAAAAAAAAAGAAACAATGCCGTTTGCAGCACCATAGATGAGTCTAGACGTAATCACGCCACGTGTAGTAAGTGAGAAAGCAAAAGACACATATCCTATCATATCACTTTTAAGAGTTACTTAAAAATTGATACCAATGAAGATATTTCCACAGAGAAAGGCAATCACAGATTCATTAAAAAACTTATGGTTCACCAAATAGAAAGGGATGAGGATTGGATACATTACCACATTGGGGTTAACAGAGATATACAAACCATGTGAAATATATAACCACCAAAGACGTACGGAAGACCAGGAGAAGACTACTCAACATTGTGTCATAACCTACATGGGAAAAGGAGGCGAGGAACAATAGTTACATGTATATGTGTGAAAGAACCACATCTTGCACACCTAGAACAAACAAACCATTGTAATCATATTTACTGGGATAAAAAATAAAAAGTAAACTACAAATATGAACAAGAAGTAATGAGACATAAACTTAAAGGGCTTTTCCCTGGCACATTCCATTCTAAATTACAACCTACAACACCACTTCCATTAAGGCTCTGTTTCCCTAGTAACCAAATATGGTAAAGGGGAAATGCTGCCACCTTGTGGCCGTTTCCTCCAAGAGCAGCTTTAAACTCACAGCTAATGGTCACTTAACATTCCCAAGGACTCAGGGCTGTAAAGACACCTGCCCTAAAAAATTGTGCTGAAGGAAGGAATGGACAAAACAATTCAAAACAGGCAAATGTTTCAAGAAGAGAGTATGAAGAGTTAAGTTTTACTCATGCTCTTTTAAAAAAAAGGAAAATGGATAAAAGCTCAACCTCAGGGAGTGTTAGACCCATGCAATCTAATCTACAAAAAGTTTCAACTTACACCAGTTGACTTACCATCAGCAAAAAGTCAACAAACAATAAATGCTGAAGGGGTTTTAGAGAACTGTGTACACTCTACCTGCTGGTGAGACGTGAAGGGGTAACAGCCAATAATGAGAACAGAAAGGAGCTGTGTTTAAAAGTAAAACTGCAGGCACCATTCAATGCAGCAGGCGCACCATTGGACCTCTCACCTGAGAAGACAAGAATCGAGAAGACACAGGCCGCAAAAGCTGCAGTGCAGCCTTATTCACAATAGCCAAGACAGTGGAGCAATCAAAATGTCCAACAACAGGTGAATGGATAAAGAAGAAGTGGTCCATGTACACAATGGAATAATAGCCATGGAAAACAATGAACCACTGCTCTCTGAGGCACCACAAATGAGTCTGGAGATAATCACGAAACATGAGGTAAGTCGGAAAGCAAAAGACCTATAATCTATGATATCACTTATAGGCGTTATCTAATAACTGACACAAAGGAACATATTTCCACAGAGAAAGACACTCACAGACTTAGAAAACAAACTATGCTCATCTAAAAGGAAAGGTGGGGGGAATGGATAAATTAAGATTAGTGTTACTATATGTATACAAACACATATTATATCCATATCTCAAAAAGACCAACCATATAGCAAGGGAGGTCTGCGGAACCGTCAGTAACATTTTACATGGGAAGAGGATCTGTACTTGAAAAGACATATATAATGTACAAACGAACCAGATGGTGTACACCTAGGACAAACAATATTCTAAGCTTTACCCCAATTAAAAAAAAAATTTAAAACCAAGAAGAAATAATGAGACATAAACTTATGGGGCTTTCTCCATGCACATTCCAATGTAATTTACAAACTAGGAACACGACTTCCAGAAAGGCTCTGCTGCCCTAGTACCCAGATATGGGAATGGAGATATGCTGCCTGCTTGAGGCCACTTCCCACAACAGCAGATTTAAACCCATTGCTAAAGGTCACTAAATAATCACCAAACTTGCAGTTCGCTAAAAGACACCTGCTTTCTAAAAAAATTCTGGGGTGGAAAATCGACCAAAAATTTCAAAAGAGGGCAACCTTCCAAGAACACAATTTCAAGAGTTCTATTGTACTCCCAATTGTTTCCTTTTTTTTAACAGAAAAGAAAACGGTGGAGAAAAATGATGAGTTTTACGAATTTTCAAAGACATGCAAACCCAAATTACAAAAACCTATCAGCTCACAGCAGCCAGAAGGGCCATTAGCATAAATGCTGCAAACAATAAATGCTGAAGCGATTGTGGAGAAATGCGTACCCTGGATTCTAAGGGGGACGTGGTAAGAGCCACTAATGAAAACACAAAGAAGGTGCTTTGAAAAGGGAAACACGGTGCTACCAGTCAATCAATCACACCCACTGCTGGGCCTATCACCTGAGAAAATGAGAATCGAAAAGTCACAGGCTGGCAATCCTGCACTCCAACAATATTTACCATAGCCAACACAATGAAGCAATGAAGCAATGAAAATGTCCATCAACCGAGGAATGCACAAAGTAGAAGTGGTCCACGTACACAGTGGAAAATTACTCCAATAAAAAATAAAAATTAAATGTAAAAATCCAACAAAAGTAAGGAGACATCAGCTTGTGTGGGTTTGTCCGGGCACACTCCAGTCTAATTTATAACCGAGAAACACCACAGGCCGCAAGGGCTTTTCCCTAGTTACCAGGGTGGGGGACCTAGAAAGGCTGCCGCCCTCTGGCAGTTACCTGCAAAAGCAGCTTTAAAGCCTGTGCTAATGGTCACTTCATAGGAACAAGTACTGCAGAACTGTAAATGAAACAGGCCCTCAAAATGTCTTGAGGGAGGTAAAGGCCAAAACATTTCAAAATATGACACATACTTAAAGAGAACACTTTGAAGAACTAAGGGGTAATCACAGCTTGAAACATAGAAAAGGACATGCCTTAAAGCTCAATTTCAACAGATTATGTGGCACATTCGAATTCAACCACAGAGAGGTATCAGCTCACACTTGTCAGAATAACCATCAGCAAGAAAACTACAAACACTAAATGCTGAAGGTGTTGTGGAGAAATGCATACCCTCAACTTCAAAGGGGACGTAACTTGGAAAGGGCCACGAATGAGAACAGAATGCAGGTGCCTTAAAAGGTAAACATTGAGCTACTATATGATCCAGCAGGCCCACTCCTCGACGTAAAACCTAAGAAGAGAGAATTGGAAAGACACAGGCAGGCAAATCTGCACTGCACAGTATTACAATAGCCAAGATATGGAAGTAACCGAAAAGTCCACCAACAGATGGATGGACAAAGAAGAACTCCTCCATGTACAGATGGAATATTCGCTAGTGAAAAAAAAAGAAACAATGCCGTTTGCAGCACCATAGATGAGTCTAGACGTAATCACGCCACGTGTAGTAAGTGAGAAAGCAAAAGACACATATCCTATCATATCACTTTTAAGAGTTACTTAAAAATTGATACCAATGAAGATATTTCCACAGAGAAAGGCAATCACAGATTCATTAAAAAACTTATGGTTCACCAAATAGAAAGGGATGAGGATTGGATACATTACCACATTGGGGTTAACAGAGATATACAAACCATGTGAAATATATAACCACCAAAGACGTACGGAAGACCAGGAGAAGACTACTCAACATTGTGTCATAACCTACATGGGAAAAGGAGGCGAGGAACAATAGTTACATGTATATGTGTGAAAGAACCACATCTTGCACACCTAGAACAAACAAACCATTGTAATCATATTTACTGGGATAAAAAATAAAAAGTAAACTACAAATATGAACAAGAAGTAATGAGACATAAACTTAAAGGGCTTTTCCCTGGCACATTCCATTCTAAATTACAACCTACAACACCACTTCCATTAAGGCTCTGTTTCCCTAGTAACCAAATATGGTAAAGGGGAAATGCTGCCACCTTGTGGCCGTTTCCTCCAAGAGCAGCTTTAAACTCACAGCTAATGGTCACTTAACATTCCCAAGGACTCAGGGCTGTAAAGACACCTGCCCTAAAAAATTGTGCTGAAGGAAGGAATGGACAAAACAATTCAAAACAGGCAAATGTTTCAAGAAGAGAGTATGAAGAGTTAAGTTTTACTCATGCTCTTTTAAAAAAAAGGAAAATGGATAAAAGCTCAACCTCAGGGAGTGTTAGACCCATGCAATCTAATCTACAAAAAGTTTCAACTTACACCAGTTGACTTACCATCAGCAAAAAGTCAACAAACAATAAATGCTGAAGGGGTTTTAGAGAACTGTGTACACTCTACCTGCTGGTGAGACGTGAAGGGGTAACAGCCAATAATGAGAACAGAAAGGAGCTGTGTTTAAAAGTAAAACTGCAGGCACCATTCAATGCAGCAGGCGCACCATTGGACCTCTCACCTGAGAAGACAAGAATCGAGAAGACACAGGCCGCAAAAGCTGCAGTGCAGCCTTATTCACAATAGCCAAGACAGTGGAGCAATCAAAATGTCCAACAACAGGTGAATGGATAAAGAAGAAGTGGTTCATGTACACAATGGAATAATAGCCATGGAAAACAATGAACCACTGCTCTCTGAGGCACCACAAATGAGTCTGGAGATAATCACGAAACATGAGGTAAGTCGGAAAGCAAAAGACCTATATTCTATGATATCACTTATAGGCGTTATCTAATAACTGACACAAAGGAACATATTTCCACAGAGAAAGACACTCACAGACTTAGAAAACAAACTATGCTCATCTAAAAGGAAAGGTGGGGGGAATGGATAAATTAAGATTAGTGTTACTATATGTATACAAACACATATTATATCCATATCTCAAAAAGACCAACCATATAGCAAGGGAGGTCTGCGGAACCGTCAGTAACATTTTACATGGGAAGAGGATCTGTACTTGAATAGACATATATAATGTACAAACCAACCAGATGGTGTACACCTAGGACAAACAATATTCTAAGCTTTACCCCAATTAAAAAAAAAATTTTAAAACCAAGAAGAAATAATGAGACATATACTTATGGGGCTTTCTCCATGCACATTCCAATGTAATTTACAAACTAGGAACACGACTTCCAGAAAGGCTCTGCTGCCCTAGTACCCAGATATGGGAATGGAGATATGCTGCCTGCTTGAGGCCACTTCCCACAACAGCAGATTTAAACCCATTGCTAAAGGTCACTAAATATTCACCAAACTTGCAGTTTGGTAAAAGACACCTGCTTTCTAAAAAAATTCTGGAGTGGAAAATCGACCAAAAATTTCAAAAGAGGGCAACCTTCCAAGAACACAATTTCAAGAGTTCTATTGTACTCCCAATTGTTTCCTTTTTTTTAACAGAAAAGAAAACGGTGGAGAAAAATGATGAGTTTTACGAATTTTCAAAGACATGCAAACCCAAATTACAAAAACCTATCAGCTCACAGCAGCCAGAAGGGCCATTAGCATAAATGCTGCAAACAATAAATGCTGAAGCGATTGTGGAGAAATGCGTACCCTGGATTCTAAGGGGGACGTGGTAAGAGCCACTAATGAAAACACAAAGAAGGTGCTTTGAAAAGGGAAACACGGTGCTACCAGTCAATCAATCACACCCACTGCTGGGCCTATCACCTGAGAAAATGAGAATCGAAAAGTCACAGGCTGGCAATCCTGCACTCCAACAATATTTACCATAGCCAACACTTGGAAGCAATGAAAATGTCCATCAACCGAGGAATGCACAAAGTAGAAGTGGTCCACGTACACAGTGGAAAATTACTCCAATAAAAAATAAAAATTAAATGTAAAAATCCAACAAAAGTAAGGAGACATCAGCTTGTGTGGGTTTGTCCGGGCACACTCCACTCTAATTTATAACCGAGAAACACCACAGGCCGCAAGGGCTTTTCCCTAGTTACCAGGGTGGGGGACCTAGAAAGGCTGCCGCCCTCTGGCAGTTACCTGCAAAAGCAGCTTTAAAGCCTGTGCTAATGGTCACTTCATAGGAACAAGTACTGCAGAACTGTAAATGAAACAGGCCCTCAAAATGTCTTGAGGGAGGTAAAGGCCAAAACATTTCAAAATATGACACATACTTAAAGAGAACACTTTGAAGAACTAAGGGGTAATCACAGCTTGAAACATAGAAAAGGACATGCCTTAAAGCTCAATTTCAACAGATTATGTGGCACATTCGAATTCAACCACAGAGAGGTATCAGCTCACACTTGTCAGAATAACCATCAGCAAGAAAACTACAAACACTAAATGCTGAAGGTGTTGTGGAGAAATGCATACCCTCAACTTCAAAGGGGACGTAACTTGGAAAGGGCCACGAATGAGAACAGAATGGAGGTGCCTTAAAAGGTAAACATTGAGCTACTATATGATCCAGCAGGCCCACTCCTCGACGTAAAACCTAAGAAGAGAGAATTGGAAAGACACAGGCAGGCAAATCTGCACTGCACAGTATTACAATAGCCAAGATATGGAAGTAACCGAAAAGTCCACCAACAGATGGATGGACAAAGAAGAACCCCTCCATGTACAGATGGAATATTCGCTAGTGAAAAAAATGAAACAATGCCGTTTGCAGCACCATAGATGAGTCTAGACGTAATCACGCCACGTGTAGTAAGTGAGAAAGCAAAAGACACATATCCTATCATATCACTTTTAAGAGTTACTTAAAAATTGATACCAATGAAGATATTTCCACAGAGAAAGGCAATCACAGATTCATTAAAAAACTTATGGTTCACCAAATAGAAAGGGATGAGGATTGGATACATTGCCACATTGGGGTTAACAGAGATATACAAACCATGTGAAATATATAACCACCAAAGACGTACGGAAGACCAGGAGAAGACTACTCAACATTGTGTCATAACCTACATGGGAAAAGGATGCGAGGAAGAATAGATACATGTATATGTGTGAAAGAACCACATCTTGCACACCTAGAACAAACAAACCATTGTAATCAAATTTACTGAGATAAAAAATAAAAAGTAAACTACAAATATGAACAAGAAGTAATGAGACATAAACTTAAAGGGCTTTTCCCTGGCACATTCCATTCTAAATTACAACCTACAACACCACTTCCATTAAGGCTCTGTTTCCCTAGTAACCAAATATGGTAAAGGGGAAATGCTGCCACCTTGTGGCCGTTTGCTCCAAGAGCAGCTTTAAACTCACAGCTAATGGTCACTTAACATTCCCAAGGACTCAGGGCTGTAAAGGACACCTGCCCTAAAAAATTGTGCTGAAGGAAGGAATGGACAAAACAATTCAAAACAGGCAAATGTTTCAAGAAGAGAGTATGAAGAGTTAAGTTTTACTCACGCTCTTTTAAAAAAAAGGAAAATGGATAAAAGTTCAACCTCAGGGAGTGTTAGACCCATGCAATCTAATCTACAGAAAGTTTCAACTTACACCAGTTGACTTACCATCAGCAAAAAGTCAACAAACAATAAATGCTGAAGGGGTTTTAGAGAACTGTGTACACTCTACCTGCTGGTGAGACGTGAAGGGGTAACAGCCAATAATGAGAACAGAAAGGAGCTGTGTTTAAAAGTATAACTGCAGGCACCATTCAATGCAGCAGGCGCACCATTGGACCTCTCACCTGAGAAGACAAGAATCGAGAAGACACAGGCCGCAAAAGCTGCAGTGCAGCCTTATTCACAATAGCCAAGACAGTGGAGCAATCAAAATGTCCAACAACAGGTGAATGGATAAAGAAGAAGTGGTTCATGTACACAATGGAATAATAGCCATGGAAAACAATGAACCACTGCTCTCTGAGGCACCACAAATGAGTCTGGAGATAATCACGAAACATGAGGTAAGTCGGAAAGCAAAAGACCTATATTCTATGATATCACTTATAGGCGTTATCTAATAACTGACACAAAGGAACATATTTCCACAGAGAAAGACACTCACAGACTTAGAAAACCAACTATGCTCATCTAAAAGGAAAGGTGGGGGGAATGGATAAATTAAGATTAGTGTTACTATATGTATACAAACACATATTATATCCATATCTCAAAAAGACCAACCATATAGCAAGGGAGGTCTGCGGAACCCTCAGTAACATTTTACATGGGAAGAGGATCTGTACTTGAAAAGACATATATAATGTACAAACGAACCAGATTGTGTACACCTAGGACAAACAATATTCTAAGCTTTACCCCAATTAAAAAAAAAATTTAAAACCAAGAAGAAATAATGAGACATAAAGTTATGGGGCTTTCTCCATGCACATTCCAATGTAATTTACAAACTAGGAACACGACTTCCAGAAAGGCTCTGCTGCCCTAGTACCCAGATATGGGAATGGAGATATGCTGCCTGCTTGAGGCCACTTCCCACAACAGCAGATTTAAACCCATTGCTAAAGGTCACTAAATATTCACCAAACTTGCAGTTCGCTAAAAGACACCTGCTTTCTAAAAAAATTCTGGGGTGGAAATCGACCAAAAATTTCAAAAGAGGGCAACCTTCCAAGAACACAATTTCAAGAGTTCTATTGTACTCCCAATTGTTTCCTTTTTTTTAACAGAAAAGAAAACGGTGGAGAAAAATGATGAGTTTTACGAATTTTCAAAGACATGCAAACCCAAATTACAAAAACCTATCAGCTCACAGCAGCCAGAAGGGCCATTAGCATAAATGCTGCAAACAATAAATGCTGAAGCGATTGTGGAGAAATGCGTACCCTGGATTCTAAGGGGGACGTGGTAAGAGCCACTAATGAAAACACAAAGAAGGTGCTTTGAAAAGGGAAACACGGTGCTACCAGTCAATCAATCACACCCACTGCTGGGCCTATCACCTGAGAAAATGAGAATCGAAAAGTCACAGGCTGGCAATCCTGCACTCCAACAATATTTACCATAGCCAACACTTGGAAGCAATGAAAATGTCCATCAACCGAGGAATGCACAAAGTAGAAGTGGTCCACGTACACAGTGGAAAATTACTCCAATAAAAAATAAAAATTAAATGTAAAAATCCAACAAAAGTAAGGAGACATCAGCTTGTGTGGGTTTGTCCGGGCACACTCCACTCTAATTTATAACCGAGAAACACCACAGGCCGCAAGGGCTTTTCCCTAGTTACCAGGGTGGGGGACCTAGAAAGGCTGCCGCCCTCTGGCAGTTACCTGCAAAAGCAGCTTTAAAGCCTGTGCTAATGGTCACTTCATAGGAACAAGTACTGCAGAACTGTAAATGAAACAGGCCCTCAAAATGTCTTGAGGGAGGTAAAGGCCAAAACATTTCAAAATATGACACATACTTAAAGAGAACACTTTGAAGAACTAAGGGGTAATCACAGCTTGAAACATAGAAAAGGACATGCCTTAAAGCTCAATTTCAACAGATTATGTGGCACATTCGAATTCAACCACAGAGAGGTATCAGCTCACACTTGTCAGAATAACCATCAGCAAGAAAACTACAAACACTAAATGCTGAAGGTGTTGTGGAGAAATGCATACCCTCAACTTCAAAGGGGACGTAACTTGGAAAGGGCCACGAATGAGAACAGAATGGAGGTGCCTTAAAAGGTAAACATTGAGCTACTATATGATCCAGCAGGCCCACTCCTCGACGTAAAACCTAAGAAGAGAGAATTGGAAAGACACAGGCAGGCAAATCTGCACTGCACAGTATTACAATAGCCAAGATATGGAAGTAACCGAAAAGTCCACCAACAGATGGATGGACAAAGAAGAACCCCTCCATGTACAGATGGAATATTCGCTAGTGAAAAAAATGAAACAATGCCGTTTGCAGCACCATAGATGAGTCTAGACGTAATCACGCCACGTGTAGTAAGTGAGAAAGCAAAAGACACATATCCTATCATATCACTTTTAAGAGTTACTTAAAAATTGATACCAATGAAGATATTTCCACAGAGAAAGGCAATCACAGATTCATTAAAAAACTTATGGTTCACCAAATAGAAAGGGATGAGGATTGGATACATTACCACATTGGGGTTAACAGAGATATACAAACCATGTGAAATATATAACCACCAAAGACGTACGGAAGACCAGGAGAAGACTACTCAACATTGTGTCATAACCTACATGGGAAAAGGATGCGAGGAAGAATAGTTACATGTATATGTGTGAAAGAACCACATCTTGCACACCTAGAACAAACAAACCATTGTAATCATATTTACTGGGATAAAAAATAAAAAGTAAACTACAAATATGAACAAGAAGTAATGAGACATAAACTTAAAGGGCTTTTCCCTGGCACATTCCATTCTAAATTACAACCTACAACACCACTTCCATTAAGGCTCTGTTTCCCTAGTAACCAAATATGGTAAAGGGGAAATGCTGCCACCTTGTGGCCGTTTCCTCCAAGAGCAGCTTTAAACTCACAGCTAATGGTCACTTAACATTCCCAAGGACTCAGGGCTGTAAAGACACCTGCCCTAAAAAATTGTGCTGAAGGAAGGAATGGACAAAACAATTCAAAACAGGCAAATGTTTCAAGAAGAGAGTATGAAGAGTTAAGTTTTACTCATGCTCTTTTAAAAAAAAGGAAAATGGATAAAAGCTCAACCTCAGGGAGTGTTAGACCCATGCAATCTAATCTACAAAAAGTTTCAACTTACACCAGTTGACTTACCATCAGCAAAAAGTCAACAAACAATAAATGCTGAAGGGGTTTTAGAGAACTGTGTACACTCTACCTGCTGGTGAGACGTGAAGGGGTAACAGCCAATAATGAGAACAGAAAGGAGCTGTGTTTAAAAGTAAAACTGCAGGCACCATTCAATGCAGCAGGCGCACCATTGGACCTCTCACCTGAGAAGACAAGAATCGAGAAGACACAGGCCGCAAAAGCTGCAGTGCAGCCTTATTCACAATAGCCAAGACAGTGGAGCAATCAAAATGTCCAACAACAGGTGAATGGATAAAGAAGAAGTGGTCCATGTACACAATGGAATAATAGCCATGGAAAACAATGAACCACTGCTCTCTGAGGCACCACAAATGAGTCTGGAGATAATCACGAAACATGAGGTAAGTCGGAAAGCAAAAGACCTATAATCTATGATATCACTTATAGGCGTTATCTAATAACTGACACAAAGGAACATATTTCCACAGAGAAAGACACTCACAGACTTAGAAAACAAACTATGCTCATCTAAAAGGAAAGGTGGGGGGAATGGATAAATTAAGATTAGTGTTACTATATGTATACAAACACATATTATATCCATATCTCAAAAAGACCAACCATATAGCAAGGGAGGTCTGCGGAACCGTCAGTAACATTTTACATGGGAAGAGGATCTGTACTTGAAAAGACATATATAATGTACAAACGAACCAGATGGTGTACACCTAGGACAAACAATATTCTAAGCTTTACCCCAATTAAAAAAAAAATTTAAAACCAAGAAGAAATAATGAGACATAAACTTATGGGGCTTTCTCCATGCACATTCCAATGTAATTTACAAACTAGGAACACGACTTCCAGAAAGGCTCTGCTGCCCTAGTACCCAGATATGGGAATGGAGATATGCTGCCTGCTTGAGGCCACTTCCCACAACAGCAGATTTAAACCCATTGCTAAAGGTCACTAAATAATCACCAAACTTGCAGTTCGCTAAAAGACACCTGCTTTCTAAAAAAATTCTGGGGTGGAAAATCGACCAAAAATTTCAAAAGAGGGCAACCTTCCAAGAACACAATTTCAAGAGTTCTATTGTACTCCCAATTGTTTCCTTTTTTTTAACAGAAAAGAAAACGGTGGAGAAAAATGATGAGTTTTACGAATTTTCAAAGACATGCAAACCCAAATTACAAAAACCTATCAGCTCACAGCAGCCAGAAGGGCCATTAGCATAAATGCTGCAAACAATAAATGCTGAAGCGATTGTGGAGAAATGCGTACCCTGGATTCTAAGGGGGACGTGGTAAGAGCCACTAATGAAAACACAAAGAAGGTGCTTTGAAAAGGGAAACACGGTGCTACCAGTCAATCAATCACACCCACTGCTGGGCCTATCACCTGAGAAAATGAGAATCGAAAAGTCACAGGCTGGCAATCCTGCACTCCAACAATATTTACCATAGCCAACACAATGAAGCAATGAAGCAATGAAAATGTCCATCAACCGAGGAATGCACAAAGTAGAAGTGGTCCACGTACACAGTGGAAAATTACTCCAATAAAAAATAAAAATTAAATGTAAAAATCCAACAAAAGTAAGGAGACATCAGCTTGTGTGGGTTTGTCCGGGCACACTCCAGTCTAATTTATAACCGAGAAACACCACAGGCCGCAAGGGCTTTTCCCTAGTTACCAGGGTGGGGGACCTAGAAAGGCTGCCGCCCTCTGGCAGTTACCTGCAAAAGCAGCTTTAAAGCCTGTGCTAATGGTCACTTCATAGGAACAAGTACTGCAGAACTGTAAATGAAACAGGCCCTCAAAATGTCTTGAGGGAGGTAAAGGCCAAAACATTTCAAAATATGACACATACTTAAAGAGAACACTTTGAAGAACTAAGGGGTAATCACAGCTTGAAACATAGAAAAGGACATGCCTTAAAGCTCAATTTCAACAGATTATGTGGCACATTCGAATTCAACCACAGAGAGGTATCAGCTCACACTTGTCAGAATAACCATCAGCAAGAAAACTACAAACACTAAATGCTGAAGGTGTTGTGGAGAAATGCATACCCTCAACTTCAAAGGGGACGTAACTTGGAAAGGGCCACGAATGAGAACAGAATGCAGGTGCCTTAAAAGGTAAACATTGAGCTACTATATGATCCAGCAGGCCCACTCCTCGACGTAAAACCTAAGAAGAGAGAATTGGAAAGACACAGGCAGGCAAATCTGCACTGCACAGTATTACAATAGCCAAGATATGGAAGTAACCGAAAAGTCCACCAACAGATGGATGGACAAAGAAGAACTCCTCCATGTACAGATGGAATATTCGCTAGTGAAAAAAAAAGAAACAATGCCGTTTGCAGCACCATAGATGAGTCTAGACGTAATCACGCCACGTGTAGTAAGTGAGAAAGCAAAAGACACATATCCTATCATATCACTTTTAAGAGTTACTTAAAAATTGATACCAATGAAGATATTTCCACAGAGAAAGGCAATCACAGATTCATTAAAAAACTTATGGTTCACCAAATAGAAAGGGATGAGGATTGGATACATTACCACATTGGGGTTAACAGAGATATACAAACCATGTGAAATATATAACCACCAAAGACGTACGGAAGACCAGGAGAAGACTACTCAACATTGTGTCATAACCTACATGGGAAAAGGAGGCGAGGAACAATAGTTACATGTATATGTGTGAAAGAACCACATCTTGCACACCTAGAACAAACAAACCATTGTAATCATATTTACTGGGATAAAAAATAAAAAGTAAACTACAAATATGAACAAGAAGTAATGAGACATAAACTTAAAGGGCTTTTCCCTGGCACATTCCATTCTAAATTACAACCTACAACACCACTTCCATTAAGGCTCTGTTTCCCTAGTAACCAAATATGGTAAAGGGGAAATGCTGCCACCTTGTGGCCGTTTCCTCCAAGAGCAGCTTTAAACTCACAGCTAATGGTCACTTAACATTCCCAAGGACTCAGGGCTGTAAAGACACCTGCCCTAAAAAATTGTGCTGAAGGAAGGAATGGACAAAACAATTCAAAACAGGCAAATGTTTCAAGAAGAGAGTATGAAGAGTTAAGTTTTACTCATGCTCTTTTAAAAAAAAGGAAAATGGATAAAAGCTCAACCTCAGGGAGTGTTAGACCCATGCAATCTAATCTACAAAAAGTTTCAACTTACACCAGTTGACTTACCATCAGCAAAAAGTCAACAAACAATAAATGCTGAAGGGGTTTTAGAGAACTGTGTACACTCTACCTGCTGGTGAGACGTGAAGGGGTAACAGCCAATAATGAGAACAGAAAGGAGCTGTGTTTAAAAGTAAAACTGCAGGCACCATTCAATGCAGCAGGCGCACCATTGGACCTCTCACCTGAGAAGACAAGAATCGAGAAGACACAGGCCGCAAAAGCTGCAGTGCAGCCTTATTCACAATAGCCAAGACAGTGGAGCAATCAAAATGTCCAACAACAGGTGAATGGATAAAGAAGAAGTGGTTCATGTACACAATGGAATAATAGCCATGGAAAACAATGAACCACTGCTCTCTGAGGCACCACAAATGAGTCTGGAGATAATCACGAAACATGAGGTAAGTCGGAAAGCAAAAGACCTATATTCTATGATATCACTTATAGGCGTTATCTAATAACTGACACAAAGGAACATATTTCCACAGAGAAAGACACTCACAGACTTAGAAAACAAACTATGCTCATCTAAAAGGAAAGGTGGGGGGAATGGATAAATTAAGATTAGTGTTACTATATGTATACAAACACATATTATATCCATATCTCAAAAAGACCAACCATATAGCAAGGGAGGTCTGCGGAACCGTCAGTAACATTTTACATGGGAAGAGGATCTGTACTTGAATAGACATATATAATGTACAAACCAACCAGATGGTGTACACCTAGGACAAACAATATTCTAAGCTTTACCCCAATTAAAAAAAAAATTTTAAAACCAAGAAGAAATAATGAGACATATACTTATGGGGCTTTCTCCATGCACATTCCAATGTAATTTACAAACTAGGAACACGACTTCCAGAAAGGCTCTGCTGCCCTAGTACCCAGATATGGGAATGGAGATATGCTGCCTGCTTGAGGCCACTTCCCACAACAGCAGATTTAAACCCATTGCTAAAGGTCACTAAATATTCACCAAACTTGCAGTTTGGTAAAAGACACCTGCTTTCTAAAAAAATTCTGGAGTGGAAAATCGACCAAAAATTTCAAAAGAGGGCAACCTTCCAAGAACACAATTTCAAGAGTTCTATTGTACTCCCAATTGTTTCCTTTTTTTTAACAGAAAAGAAAACGGTGGAGAAAAATGATGAGTTTTACGAATTTTCAAAGACATGCAAACCCAAATTACAAAAACCTATCAGCTCACAGCAGCCAGAAGGGCCATTAGCATAAATGCTGCAAACAATAAATGCTGAAGCGATTGTGGAGAAATGCGTACCCTGGATTCTAAGGGGGACGTGGTAAGAGCCACTAATGAAAACACAAAGAAGGTGCTTTGAAAAGGGAAACACGGTGCTACCAGTCAATCAATCACACCCACTGCTGGGCCTATCACCTGAGAAAATGAGAATCGAAAAGTCACAGGCTGGCAATCCTGCACTCCAACAATATTTACCATAGCCAACACTTGGAAGCAATGAAAATGTCCATCAACCGAGGAATGCACAAAGTAGAAGTGGTCCACGTACACAGTGGAAAATTACTCCAATAAAAAATAAAAATTAAATGTAAAAATCCAACAAAAGTAAGGAGACATCAGCTTGTGTGGGTTTGTCCGGGCACACTCCACTCTAATTTATAACCGAGAAACACCACAGGCCGCAAGGGCTTTTCCCTAGTTACCAGGGTGGGGGACCTAGAAAGGCTGCCGCCCTCTGGCAGTTACCTGCAAAAGCAGCTTTAAAGCCTGTGCTAATGGTCACTTCATAGGAACAAGTACTGCAGAACTGTAAATGAAACAGGCCCTCAAAATGTCTTGAGGGAGGTAAAGGCCAAAACATTTCAAAATATGACACATACTTAAAGAGAACACTTTGAAGAACTAAGGGGTAATCACAGCTTGAAACATAGAAAAGGACATGCCTTAAAGCTCAATTTCAACAGATTATGTGGCACATTCGAATTCAACCACAGAGAGGTATCAGCTCACACTTGTCAGAATAACCATCAGCAAGAAAACTACAAACACTAAATGCTGAAGGTGTTGTGGAGAAATGCATACCCTCAACTTCAAAGGGGACGTAACTTGGAAAGGGCCACGAATGAGAACAGAATGGAGGTGCCTTAAAAGGTAAACATTGAGCTACTATATGATCCAGCAGGCCCACTCCTCGACGTAAAACCTAAGAAGAGAGAATTGGAAAGACACAGGCAGGCAAATCTGCACTGCACAGTATTACAATAGCCAAGATATGGAAGTAACCGAAAAGTCCACCAACAGATGGATGGACAAAGAAGAACCCCTCCATGTACAGATGGAATATTCGCTAGTGAAAAAAATGAAACAATGCCGTTTGCAGCACCATAGATGAGTCTAGACGTAATCACGCCACGTGTAGTAAGTGAGAAAGCAAAAGACACATATCCTATCATATCACTTTTAAGAGTTACTTAAAAATTGATACCAATGAAGATATTTCCACAGAGAAAGGCAATCACAGATTCATTAAAAAACTTATGGTTCACCAAATAGAAAGGGATGAGGATTGGATACATTGCCACATTGGGGTTAACAGAGATATACAAACCATGTGAAATATATAACCACCAAAGACGTACGGAAGACCAGGAGAAGACTACTCAACATTGTGTCATAACCTACATGGGAAAAGGATGCGAGGAAGAATAGATACATGTATATGTGTGAAAGAACCACATCTTGCACACCTAGAACAAACAAACCATTGTAATCAAATTTACTGAGATAAAAAATAAAAAGTAAACTACAAATATGAACAAGAAGTAATGAGACATAAACTTAAAGGGCTTTTCCCTGGCACATTCCATTCTAAATTACAACCTACAACACCACTTCCATTAAGGCTCTGTTTCCCTAGTAACCAAATATGGTAAAGGGGAAATGCTGCCACCTTGTGGCCGTTTGCTCCAAGAGCAGCTTTAAACTCACAGCTAATGGTCACTTAACATTCCCAAGGACTCAGGGCTGTAAAGGACACCTGCCCTAAAAAATTGTGCTGAAGGAAGGAATGGACAAAACAATTCAAAACAGGCAAATGTTTCAAGAAGAGAGTATGAAGAGTTAAGTTTTACTCACGCTCTTTTAAAAAAAAGGAAAATGGATAAAAGTTCAACCTCAGGGAGTGTTAGACCCATGCAATCTAATCTACAGAAAGTTTCAACTTACACCAGTTGACTTACCATCAGCAAAAAGTCAACAAACAATAAATGCTGAAGGGGTTTTAGAGAACTGTGTACACTCTACCTGCTGGTGAGACGTGAAGGGGTAACAGCCAATAATGAGAACAGAAAGGAGCTGTGTTTAAAAGTATAACTGCAGGCACCATTCAATGCAGCAGGCGCACCATTGGACCTCTCACCTGAGAAGACAAGAATCGAGAAGACACAGGCCGCAAAAGCTGCAGTGCAGCCTTATTCACAATAGCCAAGACAGTGGAGCAATCAAAATGTCCAACAACAGGTGAATGGATAAAGAAGAAGTGGTTCATGTACACAATGGAATAATAGCCATGGAAAACAATGAACCACTGCTCTCTGAGGCACCACAAATGAGTCTGGAGATAATCACGAAACATGAGGTAAGTCGGAAAGCAAAAGACCTATATTCTATGATATCACTTATAGGCGTTATCTAATAACTGACACAAAGGAACATATTTCCACAGAGAAAGACACTCACAGACTTAGAAAACCAACTATGCTCATCTAAAAGGAAAGGTGGGGGGAATGGATAAATTAAGATTAGTGTTACTATATGTATACAAACACATATTATATCCATATCTCAAAAAGACCAACCATATAGCAAGGGAGGTCTGCGGAACCCTCAGTAACATTTTACATGGGAAGAGGATCTGTACTTGAAAAGACATATATAATGTACAAACGAACCAGATTGTGTACACCTAGGACAAACAATATTCTAAGCTTTACCCCAATTAAAAAAAAAATTTAAAACCAAGAAGAAATAATGAGACATAAAGTTATGGGGCTTTCTCCATGCACATTCCAATGTAATTTACAAACTAGGAACACGACTTCCAGAAAGGCTCTGCTGCCCTAGTACCCAGATATGGGAATGGAGATATGCTGCCTGCTTGAGGCCACTTCCCACAACAGCAGATTTAAACCCATTGCTAAAGGTCACTAAATATTCACCAAACTTGCAGTTCGCTAAAAGACACCTGCTTTCTAAAAAAATTCTGGGGTGGAAATCGACCAAAAATTTCAAAAGAGGGCAACCTTCCAAGAACACAATTTCAAGAGTTCTATTGTACTCCCAATTGTTTCCTTTTTTTTAACAGAAAAGAAAACGGTGGAGAAAAATGATGAGTTTTACGAATTTTCAAAGACATGCAAACCCAAATTACAAAAACCTATCAGCTCACAGCAGCCAGAAGGGCCATTAGCATAAATGCTGCAAACAATAAATGCTGAAGCGATTGTGGAGAAATGCGTACCCTGGATTCTAAGGGGGACGTGGTAAGAGCCACTAATGAAAACACAAAGAAGGTGCTTTGAAAAGGGAAACACGGTGCTACCAGTCAATCAATCACACCCACTGCTGGGCCTATCACCTGAGAAAATGAGAATCGAAAAGTCACAGGCTGGCAATCCTGCACTCCAACAATATTTACCATAGCCAACACTTGGAAGCAATGAAAATGTCCATCAACCGAGGAATGCACAAAGTAGAAGTGGTCCACGTACACAGTGGAAAATTACTCCAATAAAAAATAAAAATTAAATGTAAAAATCCAACAAAAGTAAGGAGACATCAGCTTGTGTGGGTTTGTCCGGGCACACTCCACTCTAATTTATAACCGAGAAACACCACAGGCCGCAAGGGCTTTTCCCTAGTTACCAGGGTGGGGGACCTAGAAAGGCTGCCGCCCTCTGGCAGTTACCTGCAAAAGCAGCTTTAAAGCCTGTGCTAATGGTCACTTCATAGGAACAAGTACTGCAGAACTGTAAATGAAACAGGCCCTCAAAATGTCTTGAGGGAGGTAAAGGCCAAAACATTTCAAAATATGACACATACTTAAAGAGAACACTTTGAAGAACTAAGGGGTAATCACAGCTTGAAACATAGAAAAGGACATGCCTTAAAGCTCAATTTCAACAGATTATGTGGCACATTCGAATTCAACCACAGAGAGGTATCAGCTCACACTTGTCAGAATAACCATCAGCAAGAAAACTACAAACACTAAATGCTGAAGGTGTTGTGGAGAAATGCATACCCTCAACTTCAAAGGGGACGTAACTTGGAAAGGGCCACGAATGAGAACAGAATGGAGGTGCCTTAAAAGGTAAACATTGAGCTACTATATGATCCAGCAGGCCCACTCCTCGACGTAAAACCTAAGAAGAGAGAATTGGAAAGACACAGGCAGGCAAATCTGCACTGCACAGTATTACAATAGCCAAGATATGGAAGTAACCGAAAAGTCCACCAACAGATGGATGGACAAAGAAGAACCCCTCCATGTACAGATGGAATATTCGCTAGTGAAAAAAATGAAACAATGCCGTTTGCAGCACCATAGATGAGTCTAGACGTAATCACGCCACGTGTAGTAAGTGAGAAAGCAAAAGACACATATCCTATCATATCACTTTTAAGAGTTACTTAAAAATTGATACCAATGAAGATATTTCCACAGAGAAAGGCAATCACAGATTCATTAAAAAACTTATGGTTCACCAAATAGAAAGGGATGAGGATTGGATACATTACCACATTGGGGTTAACAGAGATATACAAACCATGTGAAATATATAACCACCAAAGACGTACGGAAGACCAGGAGAAGACTACTCAACATTGTGTCATAACCTACATGGGAAAAGGATGCGAGGAAGAATAGTTACATGTATATGTGTGAAAGAACCACATCTTGCACACCTAGAACAAACAAACCATTGTAATCATATTTACTGGGATAAAAAATAAAAAGTAAACTACAAATATGAACAAGAAGTAATGAGACATAAACTTAAAGGGCTTTTCCCTGGCACATTCCATTCTAAATTACAACCTACAACACCACTTCCATTAAGGCTCTGTTTCCCTAGTAACCAAATATGGTAAAGGGGAAATGCTGCCACCTTGTGGCCGTTTCCTCCAAGAGCAGCTTTAAACTCACAGCTAATGGTCACTTAACATTCCCAAGGACTCAGGGCTGTAAAGGACACCTGCCCTAAAAAATTGTGCTGAAGGAAGGAATGGACAAAACAATTCAAAACAGGCAAATGTTTCAAGAAGAGAGTATGAAGAGTTAAGTTTTACTCACGCTCTTTTAAAAAAAAGGAAAATGGATAAAAGCTCAACCTCAGGGTGTGTTAGACCCATGCAATCTAATCTACAAAAAGTTTCAACTTACACCAGTTGACTTACCATCAGCAAAAAGTCAACAAACAATAAATGCTGAAGGGGTTTTAGAGAACTGTGTACACTCTACCTGCTGGTGAGACGTGAAGGGGTAACAGCCAATAATGAGAACAGAAAGGAGCTGTGTTTAAAAGTATAACTGCAGGCACCATTCAATGCAGCAGGCGCACCATTGGACCTCTCACCTGAGAAGACAAGAATCGAGAAGACACAGGCCGCAAAAGCTGCAGTGCAGCCTTATTCACAATAGCCAAGACAGTGGAGCAATCAAAATGTCCAACAACAGGTGAATGGATAAAGAAGAAGTGGTTCATGTACACAATGGAATAATAGCCATGGAAAACAATGAACCACTGCTCTCTGAGGCACCACAAATGAGTCTGGAGATAATCACGAAACATGAGGTAAGTCGGAAAGCAAAAGACCTATATTCTATGATATCACTTATAGGCGTTATCTAATAACTGACACAAAGGAACATATTTCCACAGAGAAAGACACTCACAGACTTAGAAAACAAACTATGCTCATCTAAAAGGAAAGGTGGGGGGAATGGATAAATTAAGATTAGTGTTACTATATGTATACAAACACATATTATATACATATCTCAAAAAGACCAACCATATAGCAAGGGAGGTCTGCGGAACCCTCAGTAACATTTTACATGGGAAGAGGATCTGTACTTGAAAAGACATATATAATGTACAAACGAACCAGATTGTGTACACCTAGGACAAACAATATTCTAAGCTTTACCCCAATTAAAAAAAAAATTTAAAACCAAGAAGAAATAATGAGACATAAACTTATGGGGCTTTCTCCATGCACATTCCAATGTAATTTACAAACTAGGAACACGACTTCCAGAAAGGCTCTGCTGCCCTAGTACCCAGATATGGGAATGGAGATATGCTGCCTGCTTGAGGCCACTTCCCACAACAGCAGATTTAAACCCATTGCTAAAGGTCACTAAATATTCACGAAACTTGCAGTTCGCTAAAAGACACCTGCTTTCTAAAAAAATTCTGGGGTGGAAAATCGACCAAAAATTTCAAAAGAGGGCAACCTTCCAAGAACACAATTTCAAGAGTTCTATTGTACTCCCAATTGTTTCCTTTTTTTTAACAGAAAAGAAAACGGTGGAGAAAAATGATGAGTTTTACGAATTTTCAAAGACATGCAAACCCAAATTACAAAAACCTATCAGCTCACAGCAGCCAGAAGGGCCATTAGCATAAATGCTGCAAACAATAAATGCTGAAGCGATTGTGGAGAAATGCGTACCCTGGATTCTAAGGGGGACGTGGTAAGAGCCACTAATGAAAACACAAAGAAGGTGCTTTGAAAAGGGAAACACGGTGCTACCAGTCAATCAATCACACCCACTGCTGGGCCTATCACCTGAGAAAATGAGAATCGAAAAGTCACAGGCTGGCAATCCTGCACTCCAACAATATTTACCATAGCCAACACTTGGAAGCAATGAAAATGTCCATCAACCGAGGAATGCACAAAGTAGAAGTGGTCCACGTACACAGTGGAAAATTACTCCAATAAAAAATAAAAATTAAATGTAAAAATCCAACAAAAGTAAGGAGACATCAGCTTGTGTGGGTTTGTCCGGGCACACTCCACTCTAATTTATAACCGAGAAACACCACAGGCCGCAAGGGCTTTTCCCTAGTTACCAGGGTGGGGGACCTAGAAAGGCTGCCACCCTCTGGCAGTTACCTGCAAAAGCAGCTTTAAAGCCTGTGCTAATGGTCACTTCATAGGAACAAGTACTGCAGAACTGTAAATGAAACAGGCCCTCAAAATGTCTTGAGGGAGGTAAAGGCCAAAACATTTCAAAATATGACACATACTTAAAGAGAACACTTTGAAGAACTAAGGGGTAATCACAGCTTGAAAAATAGAAAAGGACATGCCTTAAAGCTCAATTTCAACAGATTATGTGGCACATTCGAAATCAACCACAGAGAGGTATCAGCTCACACTTGTCAGAATAACCATCAGCAAGAAAACTACAAACACTAAATGCTGAAGGTGTTGTGGAGAAATGCATACCCTCAACTTCAAAGGGGACGTAACTTGGAAAGGGCCACGAATGAGAACAGAATGCAGGTGCCTTAAAAGGTAAACATTGAGCTACTATATGATCCAGCAGGCCCACTCCTCGACGTAAAACCTAAGAAGAGAGAATTGGAAAGACACAGGCAGGCAAATCTGCACTGCACAGTATTACAATAGCCAAGATATGGAAGTAACCGAAAAGTCCACCAACAGATGGATGGACAAAGAAGAACTCCTCCATGTACAGATGGAATATTCGCTAGTGAAAAAAAATGAAACAATGCCGTTTGCAGCACCATAGATGAGTCTAGACGTAATCACGCCACGTGTAGTAAGTGAGAAAGCAAAAGACACATATCCTATCATATCACTTTTAAGAGTTACTTAAAAATTGATACCAATGAAGATATTTCCACAGAGAAAGGCAATCACAGATTCATTAAAAAACTTATGGTTCACCAAATAGAAAGGGATGAGGATTGGATACATTACCACATTGGGGTTAACAGAGATATACAAACCATGTGAAATATATAACCACCAAAGACGTACGGAAGACCAGGAGAAGACTACTCAACATTGTGTCATAACCTACATGGGAAAAGGATGCGAGGAAGAATAGTTACATGTATATGTGTGAAAGAACCACATCTTGCACACCTAGAACAAACAAACCATTGTAATCATATTTACTGGGATAAAAAATAAAAAGTAAACTACAAATATGAACAAGAAGTAATGAGACATAAACTTAAAGGGCTTTTCCCTGGCACATTCCATTCTAAATTACAACCTACAACACCACTTCCATTAAGGCTCTGTTTCCCTAGTAACCAAATATGGTAAAGGGGAAATGCTGCCACCTTGTGGCCGTTTCCTCCAAGAGCAGCTTTAAACTCACAGCTAATGGTCACTTAACATTCCCAAGGACTCAGGGCTGTAAAGGACACCTGCCCTAAAAAATTGTGCTGAAGGAAGGAATGGACAAAACAATTCAAAACAGGCAAATGTTTCAAGAAGAGAGTATGAAGAGTTAAGTTTTACTCATGCTCTTTTAAAAAAAAGGAAAATGGATAAAAGCTCAACCTCAGGGAGTGTTAGACCCATGCAATCTAATCTACAAAAAGTTTCAACTTACACCAGTTGACTTACCATCAGCAAAAAGTCAACAAACAATAAATGCTGAAGGGGTTTTAGAGAACTGTGTACACTCTACCTGCTGGTGAGACGTGAAGGGGTAACAGCCAATAATGAGAACAGAAAGGAGCTGTGTTTAAAAGTAAAACTGCAGGCACCATTCAATGCAGCAGGCGCACCATTGGACCTCTCACCTGAGAAGACAAGAATCGAGAAGACACAGGCCGCAAAAGCTGCAGTGCAGCCTTATTCACAATAGCCAAGACAGTGGAGCAATCAAAATGTCCAACAACAGGTGAATGGATAAAGAAGAAGTGGTCCATGTACACAATGGAATAATAGCCATGGAAAACAATGAACCACTGCTCTCTGAGGCACCACAAATGAGTCTGGAGATAATCACGAAACATGAGGTAAGTCGGAAAGCAAAAGACCTATAATCTATGATATCACTTATAGGCGTTATCTAATAACTGACACAAAGGAACATATTTCCACAGAGAAAGACACTCACAGACTTAGAAAACAAACTATGCTCATCTAAAAGGAAAGGTGGGGGGAATGGATAAATTAAGATTAGTGTTACTATATGTATACAAACACATATTATATCCATATCTCAAAAAGACCAACCATATAGCAAGGGAGGTCTGCGGAACCGTCAGTAACATTTTACATGGGAAGAGGATCTGTACTTGAATAGACATATATAATGTACAAACCAACCAGATGGTGTACACCTAGGACAAACAATATTCTAAGCTTTACCCCAATTAAAAAAAAAATTTTAAAACCAAGAAGAAATAATGAGACATATACTTATGGGGCTTTCTCCATGCACATTCCAATGTAATTTACAAACTAGGAACACGACTTCCAGAAAGGCTCTGCTGCCCTAGTACCCAGATATGGGAATGGAGATATGCTGCCTGCTTGAGGCCACTTCCCACAACAGCAGATTTAAACCCATTGCTAAAGGTCACTAAATATTCACCAAACTTGCAGTTTGGTAAAAGACACCTGCTTTCTAAAAAAATTCTGGAGTGGAAAATCGACCAAAAATTTCAAAAGAGGGCAACCTTCCAAGAACACAATTTCAAGAGTTCTATTGTACTCCCAATTGTTTCCTTTTTTTTAACAGAAAAGAAAACGGTGGAGAAAAATGATGAGTTTTACGAATTTTCAAAGACATGCAAACCCAAATTACAAAAACCTACCAGCTCACAGCAGCCAGAAGGGCCATTAGCATAAATGCTGCAAACAATAAATGCTGAAGCGATTGTGGAGAAATGCGTACCCTGGATTCTAAGGGGGACGTGGTAAGAGCCACTAATGAAAACACAAAGAAGGTGCTTTGAAAAGGGAAACACGGTGCTACCAGTCAATCAATCACACCCACTGCTGGGCCTATCACCTGAGAAAATGAGAATCGAAAAGTCACAGGCTGGCAATCCTGCACTCCAACAATATTTACCATAGCCAACACTTGGAAGCAATGAAAATGTCCATCAACCGAGGAATGCACAAAGTAGAAGTGGTCCACGTACACAGTGGAAAATTACTCCAATAAAAAATAAAAATTAAATGTAAAAATCCAACAAAAGTAAGGAGACATCAGCTTGTGTGGGTTTGTCCGGGCACACTCCACTCTAATTTATAACCGAGAAACACCACAGGCCGCAAGGGCTTTTCCCTAGTTACCAGGGTGGGGGACCTAGAAAGGCTGCCGCCCTCTGGCAGTTACCTGCAAAAGCAGCTTTAAAGCCTGTGCTAATGGTCACTTCATAGGAACAAGTACTGCAGAACTGTAAATGAAACAGGCCCTCAAAATGTCTTGAGGGAGGTAAAGGCCAAAACATTTCAAAATATGACACATACTTAAAGAGAACACTTTGAAGAACTAAGGGGTAATCACAGCTTGAAACATAGAAAAGGACATGCCTTAAAGCTCAATTTCAACAGATTATGTGGCACATTCGAATTCAACCACAGAGAGGTATCAGCTCACACTTGTCAGAATAACCATCAGCAAGAAAACTACAAACACTAAATGCTGAAGGTGTTGTGGAGAAATGCATACCCTCAACTTCAAAGGGGACGTAACTTGGAAAGGGCCACGAATGTGAACAGAATGGAGGTGCCTTAAAAGGTAAACATTGAGCTACTATATGATCCAGCAGGCCCACTCCTCGACGTAAAACCTAAGAAGAGAGAATTGGAAAGACACAGGCAGGCAAATCTGCACTGCACAGTATTACAATAGCCAAGATATGGAAGTAACCGAAAAGTCCACCAACAGATGGATGGACAAAGAAGAACCCCTCCATGTACAGATGGAATATTCGCTAGTGAAAAAAATGAAACAATGCCGTTTGCAGCACCATAGATGAGTCTAGACGTAATCACGCCACGTGTAGTAAGTGAGAAAGCAAAAGACACATATCCTATCATATCACTTTTAAGAGTTACTTAAAAATTGATACCAATGAAGATATTTCCACAGAGAAAGGCAATCACAGATTCATTAAAAAACTTATGGTTCACCAAATAGAAAGGGATGAGGATTGGATACATTACCACATTGGGGTTAACAGAGATATACAAACCATGTGAAATATATAACCACCAAAGACGTACGGAAGACCAGGAGAAGACTACTCAACATTGTGTCATAACCTACATGGGAAAAGGATGCGAGGAAGAATAGTTACATGTATATGTGTGAAAGAACCACATCTTGCACACCTAGAACAAACAAACCATTGTAATCATATTTACTGGGATAAAAAATAAAAAGTAAACTACAAATATGAACAAGAAGTAATGAGACATAAACTTAAAGGGCTTTTCCCTGGCACATTCCATTCTAAATTACAACCTACAACACCACTTCCATTAAGGCTCTGTTTCCCTAGTAACCAAATATGGTAAAGGGGAAATGCTGCCACCTTGTGGCCGTTTCCTCCAAGAGCAGCTTTAAACTCACAGCTAATGGTCACTTAACATTCCCAAGGACTCAGGGCTGTAAAGGACACCTGCCCTAAAAAATTGTGCTGAAGGAAGGAATGGACAAAACAATTCAAAACAGGCAAATGTTTCAAGAAGAGAGTATGAAGAGTTAAGTTTTACTCACGCTCTTTTAAAAAAAAGGAAAATGGATAAAAGCTCAACCTCAGGGTGTGTTAGACCCATGCAATCTAATCTACAAAAAGTTTCAACTTACACCAGTTGACTTACCATCAGCAAAAAGTCAACAAACAATAAATGCTGAAGGGGTTTTAGAGAACTGTGTACACTCTACCTGCTGGTGAGACGTGAAGGGGTAACAGCCAATAATGAGAACAGAAAGGAGCTGTGTTTAAAAGTATAACTGCAGGCACCATTCAATGCAGCAGGCGCACCATTGGACCTCTCACCTGAGAAGACAAGAATCGAGAAGACACAGGCCGCAAAAGCTGCAGTGCAGCCTTATTCACAATAGCCAAGACAGTGGAGCAATCAAAATGTCCAACAACAGGTGAATGGATAAAGAAGAAGTGGTTCATGTACACAATGGAATAATAGCCATGGAAAACAATGAACCACTGCTCTCTGAGGCACCACAAATGAGTCTGGAGATAATCACGAAACATGAGGTAAGTCGGAAAGCAAAAGACCTATATTCTATGATATCACTTATAGGCGTTATCTAATAACTGACACAAAGGAACATATTTCCACAGAGAAAGACACTCACAGACTTAGAAAACAAACTATGCTCATCTAAAAGGAAAGGTGGGGGGAATGGATAAATTAAGATTAGTGTTACTATATGTATACAAACACATATTATATACATATCTCAAAAAGACCAACCATATAGCAAGGGAGGTCTGCGGAACCCTCAGTAACATTTTACATGGGAAGAGGATCTGTACTTGAAAAGACATATATAATGTACAAACGAACCAGATTGTGTACACCTAGGACAAACAATATTCTAAGCTTTACCCCAATTAAAAAAAAAATTTAAAACCAAGAAGAAATAATGAGACATAAACTTATGGGGCTTTCTCCATGCACATTCCAATGTAATTTACAAACTAGGAACACGACTTCCAGAAAGGCTCTGCTGCCCTAGTACCCAGATATGGGAATGGAGATATGCTGCCTGCTTGAGGCCACTTCCCACAACAGCAGATTTAAACCCATTGCTAAAGGTCACTAAATATTCACGAAACTTGCAGTTCGCTAAAAGACACCTGCTTTCTAAAAAAATTCTGGGGTGGAAAATCGACCAAAAATTTCAAAAGAGGGCAACCTTCCAAGAACACAATTTCAAGAGTTCTATTGTACTCCCAATTGTTTCCTTTTTTTTAACAGAAAAGAAAACGGTGGAGAAAAATGATGAGTTTTACGAATTTTCAAAGACATGCAAACCCAAATTACAAAAACCTATCAGCTCACAGCAGCCAGAAGGGCCATTAGCATAAATGCTGCAAACAATAAATGCTGAAGCGATTGTGGAGAAATGCGTACCCTGGATTCTAAGGGGGACGTGGTAAGAGCCACTAATGAAAACACAAAGAAGGTGCTTTGAAAAGGGAAACACGGTGCTACCAGTCAATCAATCACACCCACTGCTGGGCCTATCACCTGAGAAAATGAGAATCGAAAAGTCACAGCCTGGCAATCCTGCACTCCAACAATATTTACCATAGCCAACACTTGGAAGCAATGAAAATGTCCATCAACCGAGGAATGCACAAAGTAGAAGTGGTCCACGTACACAGTGGAAAATTACTCCAATAAAAAATAAAAATTAAATGTAAAAATCCAACAAAAGTAAGGAGACATCAGCTTGTGTGGGTTTGTCCGGGCACACTCCACTCTAATTTATAACCGAGAAACACCACAGGCCGCAAGGGCTTTTCCCTAGTTACCAGGGTGGGGGACCTAGAAAGGCTGCCACCCTCTGGCAGTTACCTGCAAAAGCAGCTTTAAAGCCTGTGCTAATGGTCACTTCATAGGAACAAGTACTGCAGAACTGTAAATGAAACAGGCCCTCAAAATGTCTTGAGGGAGGTAAAGGCCAAAACATTTCAAAATATGACACATACTTAAAGAGAACACTTTGAAGAACTAAGGGGTAATCACAGCTTGAAAAATAGAAAAGGACATGCCTTAAAGCTCAATTTCAACAGATTATGTGGCACATTCGAAATCAACCACAGAGAGGTATCAGCTCACACTTGTCAGAATAACCATCAGCAAGAAAACTACAAACACTAAATGCTGAAGGTGTTGTGGAGAAATGCATACCCTCAACTTCAAAGGGGACGTAACTTGGAAAGGGCCACGAATGAGAACAGAATGCAGGTGCCTTAAAAGGTAAACATTGAGCTACTATATGATCCAGCAGGCCCACTCCTCGACGTAAAACCTAAGAAGAGAGAATTGGAAAGACACAGGCAGGCAAATCTGCACTGCACAGTATTACAATAGCCAAGATATGGAAGTAACCGAAAAGTCCACCAACAGATGGATGGACAAAGAAGAACTCCTCCATGTACAGATGGAATATTCGCTAGTGAAAAAAAATGAAACAATGCCGTTTGCAGCACCATAGATGAGTCTAGACGTAATCACGCCACGTGTAGTAAGTGAGAAAGCAAAAGACACATATCCTATCATATCACTTTTAAGAGTTACTTAAAAATTGATACCAATGAAGATATTTCCACAGAGAAAGGCAATCACAGATTCATTAAAAAACTTATGGTTCACCAAATAGAAAGGGATGAGGATTGGATACATTACCACATTGGGGTTAACAGAGATATACAAACCATGTGAAATATATAACCACCAAAGACGTACGGAAGACCAGGAGAAGACTACTCAACATTGTGTCATAACCTACATGGGAAAAGGATGCGAGGAAGAATAGTTACATGTATATGTGTGAAAGAACCACATCTTGCACACCTAGAACAAACAAACCATTGTAATCATATTTACTGGGATAAAAAATAAAAAGTAAACTACAAATATGAACAAGAAGTAATGAGACATAAACTTAAAGGGCTTTTCCCTGGCACATTCCATTCTAAATTACAACCTACAACACCACTTCCATTAAGGCTCTGTTTCCCTAGTAACCAAATATGGTAAAGGGGAAATGCTGCCACCTTGTGGCCGTTTCCTCCAAGAGCAGCTTTAAACTCACAGCTAATGGTCACTTAACATTCCCAAGGACTCAGGGCTGTAAAGGACACCTGCCCTAAAAAATTGTGCTGAAGGAAGGAATGGACAAAACAATTCAAAACAGGCAAATGTTTCAAGAAGAGAGTATGAAGAGTTAAGTTTTACTCATGCTCTTTTAAAAAAAAGGAAAATGGATAAAAGCTCAACCTCAGGGAGTGTTAGACCCATGCAATCTAATCTACAAAAAGTTTCAACTTACACCAGTTGACTTACCATCAGCAAAAAGTCAACAAACAATAAATGCTGAAGGGGTTTTAGAGAACTGTGTACACTCTACCTGCTGGTGAGACGTGAAGTGGTAACAGCCAATAATGAGAACAGAAAGGAGCTGTGTTTAAAAGTAAAACTGCAGGCACCATTCAATGCAGCAGGCGCACCATTGGACCTCTCACCTGAGAAGACAAGAATCGAGAAGACACAGGCCGCAAAAGCTGCAGTGCAGCCTTATTCACAATAGCCAAGACAGTGGAGCAATCAAAATGTCCAACAACAGGTGAATGGATAAAGAAGAAGTGGTCCATGTACACAATGGAATAATAGCCATGGAAAACAATGAACCACTGCTCTCTGAGGCACCACAAATGAGTCTGGAGATAATCACGAAACATGAGGTAAGTCGGAAAGCAAAAGACCTATAATCTATGATATCACTTATAGGCGTTATCTAATAACTGACACAAAGGAACATATTTCCACAGAGAAAGACACTCACAGACTTAGAAAACAAACTATGCTCATCTAAAAGGAAAGGTGGGGGGAATGGATAAATTAAGATTAGTGTTACTATATGTATACAAACACATATTATATCCATATCTCAAAAAGACCAACCATATAGCAAGGGAGGTCTGCGGAACCGTCAGTAACATTTTACATGGGAAGAGGATCTGTACTTGAATAGACATATATAATGTACAAACCAACCAGATGGTGTACACCTAGGACAAACAATATTCTAAGCTTTACCCCAATTAAAAAAAAAATTTTAAAACCAAGAAGAAATAATGAGACATATACTTATGGGGCTTTCTCCATGCACATTCCAATGTAATTTACAAACTAGGAACACGACTTCCAGAAAGGCTCTGCTGCCCTAGTACCCAGATATGGGAATGGAGATATGCTGCCTGCTTGAGGCCACTTCCCACAACAGCAGATTTAAACCCATTGCTAAAGGTCACTAAATATTCACCAAACTTGCAGTTTGGTAAAAGACACCTGCTTTCTAAAAAAATTCTGGAGTGGAAAATCGACCAAAAATTTCAAAAGAGGGCAACCTTCCAAGAACACAATTTCAAGAGTTCTATTGTACTCCCAATTGTTTCCTTTTTTTTAACAGAAAAGAAAACGGTGGAGAAAAATGATGAGTTTTACGAATTTTCAAAGACATGCAAACCCAAATTACAAAAACCTATCAGCTCACAGCAGCCAGAAGGGCCATTAGCATAAATGCTGCAAACAATATATGCTGAAGCGATTGTGGAGAAATGCGTACCCTCGATTCTAAGGGGGACGTGGTAAGAGCCACTAATGAAAACACAAATAAGGTGCTTTGAAAAGGGAAACACGGTGCTACCAGTCAATCAATTAAACCCACTGCTGGGCCTATCACCTGAGAAAATGAGAATCGAAAAGTCACAGGCTGGCAATCCTGCACTCCAACAATATTTACCATAGCCAACACTTGGAAGCAATGAAAATGTCCATCAACCGAGGAATGCACAAAGTAGAAGTGGTCCACGTACACAGTGGAAAATTACTCCAATAAAAAATAAAAATTAAATGTAACAATCCAACAAAAGTAAGGAGACATCAGCTTGTGTGGGTTTGTCCGGGCACACTCCACTCTAATTTATAACCGAGAAACACCACAGGCCGCAAGGGCTTTTCCCTAGTTACCAGGGTGGGGGACATAGAAAGGCTGCCGCCCTCTGGCAGTTACCTGCAAAAGCAGCTTTAAAGCCTGTGCTAATGGTCACTTCATAGGAACAAGTACTGCAGAACTGTAAATGAAACAGGCCCTCAAAATGTCTTGAGGGAGGTAAAGGCCAAAACATTTCAAAATATGACACATACTTAAAGAGAACACTTTGAAGAACTAAGGGGTAATCACAGCTTGAAACATAGAAAAGGACATGCCTTAAAGCTCAATTTCAACAGATTATGTGGCACATTCGAATTCAACCACAGAGAGGTATCAGCTCACAC
Source organism: Balaenoptera borealis (assembly GCF_965194805.1). Classification (NCBI taxonomy): domain Eukaryota; kingdom Metazoa; phylum Chordata; class Mammalia; order Artiodactyla; family Balaenopteridae; genus Balaenoptera; species Balaenoptera borealis. The sequence continues at coordinate 34,314,921 of NC_138864.1, forward strand.
TTGTCAGAATAACCATCAGCAAGAAAACTACAAACACTAAATGCTGAAGGTGTTGTGGAGAAATGCATACCCTCAACTTCAAAGGGGACGTAACTTGGAAAGGGCCACGAATGAGAACAGAATGGAGGTGCCTTAAAAGGTAAACATTGAGCTACTATATGATCCAGCAGGCCCACTCCTCGACGTAAAACCTAAGAAGAGAGAATTGGAAAGACACAGGCAGGCAAATCTGCACTGCACAGTATTACAATAGCCAAGATATGGAAGTAACCGAAAAGTCCACCAACAGATGGATGGACAAAGAAGAACCCCTCCATGTACAGATGGAATATTCGCTAGTGAAAAAAATGAAACAATGCCGTTTGCAGCACCATAGATGAGTCTAGACGTAATCACGCCACGTGTAGTAAGTGAGAAAGCAAAAGACACATATCCTATCATATCACTTTTAAGAGTTACTTAAAAATTGATACCAATGAAGATATTTCCACAGAGAAAGGCAATCACAGATTCATTAAAAAACTTATGGTTCACCAAATAGAAAGGGATGAGGATTGGATACATTACCACATTGGGGTTAACAGAGATATACAAACCATGTGAAATATATAACCACCAAAGACGTACGGAAGACCAGGAGAAGACTACTCAACATTGTGTCATAACCTACATGGGAAAAGGATGCGAGGAAGAATAGTTACATGTATATGTGTGAAAGAACCACATCTTGCACACCTAGAACAAACAAACCATTGTAATCATATTTACTGGGATAAAAAATAAAAAGTAAACTACAAATATGAACAAGAAGTAATGAGACATAAACTTAAAGGGCTTTTCCCTGGCACATTCCATTCTAAATTAAAACCTACAACACCACTTCCATTAAGGCTCTGTTTCCCTAGTAACCAAATATGGTAAAGGGGAAATGCTGCCACCTTGTGGCCGTTTCCTCCAAGAGCAGCTTTAAACTCACAGCTAATGGTCACTTAACATTCCCAAGGACTCAGGGCTGTAAAGGACACCTGCCCTAAAAAATTGTGCTGAAGGAAGGAATGGACAAAACAATTCAAAACAGGCAAATGTTTCAAGAAGAGAGTATGAAGAGTTAAGTTTTACTCATGCTCTTTTAAAAAAAAGGAAAATGGATAAAAGCTCAACCTCAGGGAGTGTTAGACCCATGCAATCTAATCTACAAAAAGTTTCAACTTACACCAGTTGACTTACCATCAGCAAAAAGTCAACAAACAATAAATGCTGAAGGGGTTTTAGAGAACTGTGTACACTCTACCTGCTGGTGAGACGTGAAGTGGTAACAGCCAATAATGAGAACAGAAAGGAGCTGTGTTTAAAAGTAAAACTGCAGGCACCATTCAATGCAGCAGGCGCACCATTGGACCTCTCACCTGAGAAGACAAGAATCGAGAAGACACAGGCCGCAAAAGCTGCAGTGCAGCCTTATTCACAATAGCCAAGACAGTGGAGCAATCAAAATGTCCAACAACAGGTGAATGGATAAAGAAGAAGTGGTCCATGTACACAATGGAATAATAGCCATGGAAAACAATGAACCACTGCTCTCTGAGGCACCACAAATGAGTCTGGAGATAATCACGAAACATGAGGTAAGTCGGAAAGCAAAAGACCTATAATCTATGATATCACTTATAGGCGTTATCTAATAACTGACACAAAGGAACATATTTCCACAGAGAAAGACACTCACAGACTTAGAAAACAAACTATGCTCATCTAAAAGGAAAGGTGGGGGGAATGGATAAATTAAGATTAGTGTTACTATATGTATACAAACACATATTATATCCATATCTCAAAAAGACCAACCATATAGCAAGGGAGGTCTGCGGAACCGTCAGTAACATTTTACATGGGAAGAGGATCTGTACTTGAATAGACATATATAATGTACAAACCAACCAGATGGTGTACACCTAGGACAAACAATATTCTAAGCTTTACCCCAATTAAAAAAAAAATTTTAAAACCAAGAAGAAATAATGAGACATATACTTATGGGGCTTTCTCCATGCACATTCCAATGTAATTTACAAACTAGGAACACGACTTCCAGAAAGGCTCTGCTGCCCTAGTACCCAGATATGGGAATGGAGATATGCTGCCTGCTTGAGGCCACTTCCCACAACAGCAGATTTAAACCCATTGCTAAAGGTCACTAAATATTCACCAAACTTGCAGTTTGGTAAAAGACACCTGCTTTCTAAAAAAATTCTGGAGTGGAAAATCGACCAAAAATTTCAAAAGAGGGCAACCTTCCAAGAACACAATTTCAAGAGTTCTATTGTACTCCCAATTGTTTCCTTTTTTTTAACAGAAAAGAAAACGGTGGAGAAAAATGATGAGTTTTACGAATTTTCAAAGACATGCAAACCCAAATTACAAAAACCTATCAGCTCACAGCAGCCAGAAGGGCCATTAGCATAAATGCTGCAAACAATATATGCTGAAGCGATTGTGGAGAAATGCGTACCCTCGATTCTAAGGGGGACGTGGTAAGAGCCACTAATGAAAACACAAATAAGGTGCTTTGAAAAGGGAAACACGGTGCTACCAGTCAATCAATTAAACCCACTGCTGGGCCTATCACCTGAGAAAATGAGAATCGAAAAGTCACAGGCTGGCAATCCTGCACTCCAACAATATTTACCATAGCCAACACTTGGAAGCAATGAAAATGTCCATCAACCGAGGAATGCACAAAGTAGAAGTGGTCCACGTACACAGTGGAAAATTACTCCAATAAAAAATAAAAATTAAATGTAACAATCCAACAAAAGTAAGGAGACATCAGCTTGTGTGGGTTTGTCCGGGCACACTCCACTCTAATTTATAACCGAGAAACACCACAGGCCGCAAGGGCTTTTCCCTAGTTACCAGGGTGGGGGACATAGAAAGGCTGCCGCCCTCTGGCAGTTACCTGCAAAAGCAGCTTTAAAGCCTGTGCTAATGGTCACTTCATAGGAACAAGTACTGCAGAACTGTAAATGAAACAGGCCCTCAAAATGTCTTGAGGGAGGTAAAGGCCAAAACATTTCAAAATATGACACATACTTAAAGAGAACACTTTGAAGAACTAAGGGGTAATCACAGCTTGAAACATAGAAAAGGACATGCCTTAAAGCTCAATTTCAACAGATTATGTGGCACATTCGAATTCAACCACAGAGAGGTATCAGCTCACACTTGTCAGAATAACCATCAGCAAGAAAACTACAAACACTAAATGCTGAAGGTGTTGTGGAGAAATGCATACCCTCAACTTCAAAGGGGACGTAACTTGGAAAGGGCCACGAATGAGAACAGAATGGAGGTGCCTTAAAAGGTAAACATTGAGCTACTATATGATCCAGCAGGCCCACTCCTCGACGTAAAACCTAAGAAGAGAGAATTGGAAAGACACAGGCAGGCAAATCTGCACTGCACAGTATTACAATAGCCAAGATATGGAAGTAACCGAAAAGTCCACCAACAGATGGATGGACAAAGAAGAACCCCTCCATGTACAGATGGAATATTCGCTAGTGAAAAAAATGAAACAATGCCGTTTGCAGCACCATAGATGAGTCTAGACGTAATCACGCCACGTGTAGTAAGTGAGAAAGCAAAAGACACATATCCTATCATATCACTTTTAAGAGTTACTTAAAAATTGATACCAATGAAGATATTTCCACAGAGAAAGGCAATCACAGATTCATTAAAAAACTTATGGTTCACCAAATAGAAAGGGATGAGGATTGGATACATTACCACATTGGGGTTAACAGAGATATACAAACCATGTGAAATATATAACCACCAAAGACGTACGGAAGACCAGGAGAAGACTACTCAACATTGTGTCATAACCTACATGGGAAAAGGATGCGAGGAAGAATAGTTACATGTATATGTGTGAAAGAACCACATCTTGCACACCTAGAACAAACAAACCATTGTAATCATATTTACTGGGATAAAAAATAAAAAGTAAACTACAAATATGAACAAGAAGTAATGAGACATAAACTTAAAGGGCTTTTCCCTGGCACATTCCATTCTAAATTACAACCTACAACACCACTTCCATTAAGGCTCTGTTTCCCTAGTAACCAAATATGGTAAAGGGGAAATGCTGCCACCTTGTGGCCGTTTCCTCCAAGAGCAGCTTTAAACTCACAGCTAATGGTCACTTAACATTCCCAAGGACTCAGGGCTGTAAAGGACACCTGCCCTAAAAAATTGTGCTGAAGGAAGGAATGGACAAAACAATTCAAAACAGGCAAATGTTTCAAGAAGAGAGTATGAAGAGTTAAGTTTTACTCACGCTCTTTTAAAAAAAAGGAAAATGGATAAAAGCTCAACCTCAGGGTGTGTTAGACCCATGCAATCTAATCTACAAAAAGTTTCAACTTACACCAGTTGACTTACCATCAGCAAAAAGTCAACAAACAATAAATGCTGAAGGGGTTTTAGAGAACTGTGTACACTCTACCTGCTGGTGAGACGTGAAGGGGTAACAGCCAATAATGAGAACAGAAAGGAGCTGTGTTTAAAAGTATAACTGCAGGCACCATTCAATGCAGCAGGCGCACCATTGGACCTCTCACCTGAGAAGACAAGAATCGAGAAGACACAGGCCGCAAAAGCTGCAGTGCAGCCTTATTCACAATAGCCAAGACAGTGGAGCAATCAAAATGTCCAACAACAGGTGAATGGATAAAGAAGAAGTGGTTCATGTACACAATGGAATAATAGCCATGGAAAACAATGAACCACTGCTCTCTGAGGCACCACAAATGAGTCTGGAGATAATCACGAAACATGAGGTAAGTCGGAAAGCAAAAGACCTATATTCTATGATATCACTTATAGGCGTTATCTAATAACTGACACAAAGGAACATATTTCCACAGAGAAAGACACTCACAGACTTAGAAAACCAACTATGCTCATCTAAAAGGAAAGGTGGGGGGAATGGATAAATTAAGATTAGTGTTACTATATGTATACAAACACATATTATATACATATCTCAAAAAGACCAACCATATAGCAAGGGAGGTCTGCGGAACCCTCAGTAACATTTTACATGGGAAGAGGATCTGTACTTGAAAAGACATATATAATGTACAAACGAACCAGATTGTGTACACCTAGGACAAACAATATTCTAAGCTTTACCCCAATTAAAAAAAAAATTTAAAACCAAGAAGAAATAATGAGACATAAAGTTATGGGGCTTTCTCCATGCACATTCCAATGTAATTTACAAACTAGGAACACGACTTCCAGAAAGGCTCTGCTGCCCTAGTACCCAGATATGGGAATGGAGATATGCTGCCTGCTTGAGGCCACTTCCCACAACAGCAGATTTAAACCCATTGCTAAAGGTCACTAAATATTCACCAAACTTGCAGTTCGCTAAAAGACACCTGCTTTCTAAAAAAATTCTGGGGTGGAAATCGACCAAAAATTTCAAAAGAGGGCAACCTTCCAAGAACACAATTTCAAGAGTTCTATTGTACTCCCAATTGTTTCCTTTTTTTTAACAGAAAAGAAAACGGTGGAGAAAAATGATGAGTTTTACGAATTTTCAAAGACATGCAAACCCAAATTACAAAAACCTATCAGCTCACAGCAGCCAGAAGGGCCATTAGCATAAATGCTGCAAACAATAAATGCTGAAGCGATTGTGGAGAAATGCGTACCCTGGATTCTAAGGGGGACGTGGTAAGAGCCACTAATGAAAACACAAAGAAGGTGCTTTGAAAAGGGAAACACGGTGCTACCAGTCAATCAATCACACCCACTGCTGGGCCTATCACCTGAGAAAATGAGAATCGAAAAGTCACAGGCTGGCAATCCTGCACTCCAACAATATTTACCATAGCCAACACTTGGAAGCAATGAAAATGTCCATCAACCGAGGAATGCACAAAGTAGAAGTGGTCCACGTACACAGTGGAAAATTACTCCAATAAAAAATAAAAATTAAATGTAAAAATCCAACAAAAGTAAGGAGACATCAGCTTGTGTGGGTTTGTCCGGGCACACTCCACTCTAATTTATAACCGAGAAACACCACAGGCCGCAAGGGCTTTTCCCTAGTTACCAGGGTGGGGGACCTAGAAAGGCTGCCACCCTCTGGCAGTTACCTGCAAAAGCAGCTTTAAAGCCTGTGCTAATGGTCACTTCATAGGAACAAGTACTGCAGAACTGTAAATGAAACAGGCCCTCAAAATGTCTTGAGGGAGGTAAAGGCCAAAACATTTCAAAATATGACACATACTTAAAGAGAACACTTTGAAGAACTAAGGGGTAATCACAGCTTGAAAAATAGAAAAGGACATGCCTTAAAGCTCAATTTCAACAGATTATGTGGCACATTCGAAATCAACCACAGAGAGGTATCAGCTCACACTTGTCAGAATAACCATCAGCAAGAAAACTACAAACACTAAATGCTGAAGGTGTTGTGGAGAAATGCATACCCTCAACTTCAAAGGGGACGTAACTTGGAAAGGGCCACGAATGAGAACAGAATGCAGGTGCCTTAAAAGGTAAACATTGAGCTACTATATGATCCAGCAGGCCCACTCCTCAACGTAAAACCTAAGAAGAGAGAATTGGAAAGACACAGGCAGGCAAATCTGCACTGCACAGTATTACAATAGCCAAGATATGGAAGTAACCGAAAAGTCCACCAACAGATGGATGGACAAAGAAGAACTCCTCCATGTACAGATGGAATATTCGCTAGTGAAAAAAAATGAAACAATGCCGTTTGCAGCACCATAGATGAGTCTAGACGTAATCACGCCACGTGTAGTAAGTGAGAAAGCAAAAGACACATATCCTATCATATCACTTTTAAGAGTTTCTTAAAAATTGATACCAATGAAGATATTTCCACAGAGAAAGGCAATCACAGATTCATTAAAAAACTTATGGTTCACCAAATAGAAAGGGATGAGGATTGGATACATTACCACATTGGGGTTAACAGAGATATACAAACCATGTGAAATATATAACCACCAAAGACGTACGGAAGACCAGGAGAAGACTACTCAACATTGTGTCATAACCTACATGGGAAAAGGATGCGAGGAAGAATAGTTACATGTATATGTGTGAAAGAACCACATCTTGCACACCTAGAACAAACAAACCATTGTAATCATATTTACTGGGATAAAAAATAAAAAGTAAACTACAAATATGAACAAGAAGTAATGAGACATAAACTTAAAGGGCTTTTCCCTGGCACATTCCATTCTAAATTAAAACCTACAACACCACTTCCATTAAGGCTCTGTTTCCCTAGTAACCAAATATGGTAAAGGGGAAATGCTGCCACCTTGTGGCCGTTTCCTCCAAGAGCAGCTTTAAACTCACAGCTAATGGTCACTTAACATTCCCAAGGACTCAGGGCTGTAAAGGACACCTGCCCTAAAAAATTGTGCTGAAGGAAGGAATGGACAAAACAATTCAAAACAGGCAAATGTTTCAAGAAGAGAGTATGAAGAGTTAAGTTTTACTCATGCTCTTTTAAAAAAAAGGAAAATGGATAAAAGCTCAACCTCAGGGAGTGTTAGACCCATGCAATCTAATCTACAAAAAGTTTCAACTTACACCAGTTGACTTACCATCAGCAAAAAGTCAACAAACAATAAATGCTGAAGGGGTTTTAGAGAACTGTGTACACTCTACCTGCTGGTGAGACGTGAAGGGGTAACAGCCAATAATGAGAACAGAAAGGAGCTGTGTTTAAAAGTAAAACTGCAGGCACCATTCAATGCAGCAGGCGCACCATTGGACCTCTCACCTGAGAAGACAAGAATCGAGAAGACACAGGCCGCAAAAGCTGCAGTGCAGCCTTATTCACAATAGCCAAGACAGTGGAGCAATCAAAATGTCCAACAACAGGTGAATGGATAAAGAAGAAGTGGTCCATGTACACAATGGAATAATAGCCATGGAAAACAATGAACCACTGCTCTCTGAGGCACCACAAATGAGTCTGGAGATAATCACGAAACATGAGGTAAGTCGGAAAGCAAAAGACCTATAATCTATGATATCACTTATAGGCGTTATCTAATAACTGACACAAAGGAACATATTTCCACAGAGAAAGACACTCACAGACTTAGAAAACAAACTATGCTCATCTAAAAGGAAAGGTGGGGGGAATGGATAAATTAAGATTAGTGTTACTATATGTATACAAACACATATTATATCCATATCTCAAAAAGACCAACCATATAGCAAGGGAGGTCTGCGGAACCGTCAGTAACATTTTACATGGGAAGAGGATCTGTACTTGAATAGACATATATAATGTACAAACCAACCAGATGGTGTACACCTAGGACAAACAATATTCTAAGCTTTACCCCAATTAAAAAAAAAATTTTAAAACCAAGAAGAAATAATGAGACATATACTTATGGGGCTTTCTCCATGCACATTCCAATGTAATTTACAAACTAGGAACACGACTTCCAGAAAGGCTCTGCTGCCCTAGTACCCAGATATGGGAATGGAGATATGCTGCCTGCTTGAGGCCACTTCCCACAACAGCAGATTTAAACCCATTGCTAAAGGTCACTAAATATTCACCAAACTTGCAGTTTGGTAAAAGACACCTGCTTTCTAAAAAAATTCTGGAGTGGAAAATCGACCAAAAATTTCAAAAGAGGGCAACCTTCCAAGAACACAATTTCAAGAGTTCTATTGTACTCCCAATTGTTTCCTTTTTTTTAACAGAAAAGAAAACGGTGGAGAAAAATGATGAGTTTTACGAATTTTCAAAGACATGCAAACCCAAATTACAAAAACCTATCAGCTCACAGCAGCCAGAAGGGCCATTAGCATAAATGCTGCAAACAATATATGCTGAAGCGATTGTGGAGAAATGCGTACCCTCGATTCTAAGGGGGACGTGGTAAGAGCCACTAATGAAAACACAAATAAGGTGCTTTGAAAAGGGAAACACGGTGCTACCAGTCAATCAATTACACCCACTGCTGGGCCTATCACCTGAGAAAATGAGAATCGAAAAGTCACAGGCTGGCAATCCTGCACTCCAACAATATTTACCATAGCCAACACTTGGAAGCAATGAAAATGTCCATCAACCGAGGAATGCACAAAGTAGAAGTGGTCCACGTACACAGTGGAAAATTACTCCAATAAAAAATAAAAATTAAATGTAACAATCCAACAAAAGTAAGGAGACATCAGCTTGTGTGGGTTTGTCCGGGCACACTCCACTCTAATTTATAACCGAGAAACACCACAGGCCGCAAGGGCTTTTCCCTAGTTACCAGGGTGGGGGACATAGAATGGCTGCCGCCCTCTGGCAGTTACCTGCAAAAGCAGCTTTAAAGCCTGTGCTAATGGTCACTTCATAGGAACAAGTGCTGCAGAACTGTAAATGAAACAGGCCCTCAAAATGTCTTGAGGGAGGTAAAGGCCAAAACATTTCAAAATGTGACACATACTTAAAGAGAACACTTTGAAGAACTAAGGGGTAATCACAGCTTGAAAAATAGAAAAGGACATGCCTTAAAGCTCAATTTCAACAGATTATGTGGCACATTCGAATTCAACCACAGAGAGGTATCAGCTCACACTTGTCAGAATAACCATCAGCAAGAAAACTACAAACAATAAATGCTGAAAGTGTTGTGGAGAAATCCATACCCTCAACTTCAAAGGGGACGTAACTTGGAAAGGGCCACGAATGAGAATAGAATGGAGGTGCCTTAAAAAGGTAAACATTGAGCTACTATATGATCCAGCAGGCCCACTCCTCGACGTAAAACCTAAGAAGAGAGAATTGGAAAGACACAGGCAGGCAAATCTGCACTGCACAGTATTACAATAGCCAAGATATGGAAGTAACCAAAAAGTCCACCAACAGATGGATGGACAGAGAAGAACTCCTCCATGTACAGATGGAATATTCGCTAGTGAAAAAAATGAAACAATGCCGTTTGCAGCACCATAGATGAGTCTAGACGTAATCACGCCACGTGTAGTAAGTGAGAAAGCAAAAGACACATATCCTATCATATCACTTTTAAGAGTTACTTAAAAATTGATACCAATGAAGATATTTCCACAGAGAAAGGCAATCACAGATTCATTAAAAAACTTATGGTTCACCAAATAGAAAGGGATGAGGATTGGATACATTGCCACATTGGGGTTAACAGAGATATACAAACCATGTGAAATATATAACCACCAAAGACGTACGGAAGACCAGGAGAAGACTACTCAACATTGTGTCATAACCTACATGGGAAAAGGATGCGAGGAAGAATAGATACATGTATATGTGGGAAAGAACCACATCTTGCACACCTAGAACAAACAAACCATTGTAATCATATTTGCTGGGATAAAAAATAAAAAGTAAATTACAAATAAGAACAAGAAGTAATGAGACATAAACTTAAAGGGCTTTTCCCTGGCACATTCCATTCTAATTTACAACCTACAACACCACTTCCATTAAGGCTCTGTTTCCCTAGTAACCAAATATGGTAAAGGGGAAATGCTGCCACCTTGTGGCCGTTTCCTGCAAGAACAGCTTTAAAATCACAGCTAATGGTCACTTAACATTCCCAAGGACTCAGGGCTGTAAAGGACACCTGCCCTAAAAAATTGTGCTGAAGGAAGGAATGGACAAAACAATTCAAAACAGGCAAATATTTCAAGAAGAGAGTATGAAGAGTTAAGTTTTACTCACGTTCTTTTAAAAAAAAGGAAAATGGATAAAAGTTCAACCTCAGGGAGTGTTAGACCCATGCAATCTAATCTACAAAAAGTTTCAACTTACACCAGTTGACTTACCATCAGCAAAAAGTCAACAAACAATAAATGCTGAAGGGGTTTTAGAGAACTGTGTACACTCTACCTGCTGGTGAGACGTGAAGGGGTAACAGCCAATAATGAGAACAGAAAGGAGCTGTGTTTAAAAGTAAAACTGCAGGCACCATTCAATGCAGCAGGCGCACCATTGGACCTCTCACCTGAGAAGACAAGAATCGAGAAGACACAGGCCGCAAAAGCTGCAGTGCAGCCTTATTCACAATAGCCAAGACAGTGGAGCAATCAAAATGTCCAACAACAGGTGAATGGATAAAGAAGAAGTGGTCCATGTACACAATGGAATAATAGCCATGGAAAACAATGAACCACTGCTCTCTGAGGCACCACAAATGAGTCTGGAGATAATCACGAAACATGAGGTAAGTCGGAAAGCAAAAGACCTATAATCTATGATATCACTGATAGGCGTTATCTAATAACTGACACAAAGGAACATATTTCCACAGAGAAAGACACTCACAGACTTAGAAAACAAACTATGCTCATCTAAAAGGAAAGGTGGGGGGAATGGATAAATTAAGATTAGTGTTACTATATGTATACAAACACATATTATATCCATATCTCAAAAAGACCAACCATATAGCAAGGGAGGTCTGCGGAACCGTCAGTAACATTTTACATGGGAAGAGGATCTGTACTTGAATAGACATATATAATTTACAAAGCAACCAGATGGTGTACACCTAGGACAAACAATATTCTAAGCTTTACCCCAATTAAAAAAAAATTTTAAAACCAAGAAGAAATAATGAGACATATACTTATGGGGCTTTCTCCATGCACATTCCAATGTAATTTACAAACTAGGAACACGACTTCCAGAAAGGCTCTGCTGCCCTAGTACCCAGATATGGGAATGGAGATATGCTGCCTGCTTGAGGCCACTTCCCACAACAGCAGATTTAAACCCATTGCTAAAGGTCACTAAATATTCACCAAACTTGCAGTTTGGTAAAAGACACCTGCTTTCTAAAAAAATTCTGGAGTGGAAAATCGACCAAAAATTTCAAAAGAGGGCAACCTTCCAAGAACACAATTTCAAGAGTTCTATTGTACTCCCAATTGTTTCCTTTGTTTTAACAGAAAAGAAAACGGTGGAGAAAAATGATGAGTTTTACGAATTTTCAAAGACATGCAAACGCAAATTACAAAAACCTATCAGCTCACAGCAGCCAGAAGGGCCATTAGCATAAATGCTGCAAACAATAAATGCTGAAGCGATTGTGGAGAAATGCGTACCCTGGATTCTAAGGGGGACGTGGTAAGAGCCACTAATGAAAACACAAAGAAGGTGCTTTGAAAAGGGAAACACGGTGCTACCAGTCAATCAATCACACCCACTGCTGGGCCTATCACCTGAGAAAATGAGAATCGAAAAATCACAGCCTGGCAATCCTGCACTCCAACAATATTTACCATAGCCAACACTTGGAAGCAATGAAAATGTCCATCAACCGAGGAATGCACAAAGTAGAAGTGGTCCACGTACACAGTGGAAAATTACTCCAATAAAAAATAAAAATTAAATGTAACAATCCAACAAAAGTAAGGAGACATCAGCTTGTGTGGGTTTGTCCGGGCACACTCCACTCTAATTTATAACCGAGAAACACCACAGGCCGCAAGGGCTTTTCCCTAGTTACCAGGGTGGGGGACATAGAAAGGCTGCCGCCCTCTGGCAGTTACCTGCAAAAGCAGCTTTAAAGCCTGTGCTAATGGTCACTTCATAGGAACAAGTACTGCAGAACTGTAAATGAAACAGGCCCTCAAAATGTCTTGAGGGAGGTAAAGGCCAAAACATTTCAAAATATGACACATACTTAAAGAGAACACTTTGAAGAACTAAGGGGTAATCACAGCTTGAAACATAGAAAAGGACATGCCTTAAAGCTCAATTTCAACAGATTATGTGGCACATTCGAATTCAACCACAGAGAGGTATCAGCTCACACTTGTCAGAATAACCATCAGCAAGAAAACTACAAACAATAAATGCTGAAAGTGTTGTGGAGAAATGCATACCCTCAACTTCAAAGGGGACGTAACTTGGAAAGGGCCACGAATGAGAACAGAATGGAGGTGCCTTAAAAAGGTAAACATTGAGCTACTATATGATCCAGCAGGCCCACTCCTCGACGTAAAACCTAAGAAGAGAGAATTGGAAAGACACAGGCAGGCAAATCTGCACTGCACAGTATTACAATAGCCAAGATATGGAAGTAACCAAAAAGTCCACCAACAGATGGATGGACAGAGAAGAACTCCTCCATGTACAGATGGAATATTCGCTAGTGAAAAAAATGAAACAATGCCATTTGCAGCACCATAGATGAGTCTAGACGTAATCACGCCACGTGTAGTAAGTGAGAAAGCAAAAGACACATATCCTATCATATCACTTTTAAGAGTTACTTAAAAATTGATACCAATGAAGATATTTCCACAGAGAAAGGCAATCACAGATTCATTAAAAAACTTATGGTTCACCAAATAGAAAGGGATGAGGATTGGATACATTACCACATTGGGGTTAACAGAGATATACAAACCATGTGAAATATATAACCACCAAAGACGTACGGAAGACCAGGAGAAGACTACTCAACATTGTGTCATAACCTACATGGGAAAAGGATGCGAGGAAGAATAGATACATGTATATGTGGGAAAGAACCACATCTTGCACACCTAGAACAAACAAACCATTGTAATCATATTTGCTGGGATAAAAAATAAAAAGTAAATTACAAATATGAACAAGAAGTAATGAGACATAAACTTAAAGGGCTTTTCCCTGGCACATTCCATTCTAATTTACAACCTACAACACCACTTCCATTAAGGCTCTGTTTCCCTAGTAACCAAATATGGTAAAGGGGAAATGCTGCCACCTTGTGGCCGTTTCCTGCAAGAACAGCTTTAAACTCACAGCTAATGGTCATTTAACATTCCCAAGGACTCAGGGCTGTAAAGGACACCTGCCCTAAAAAATTGTGCTGAAGGAAGGAATGGACAAAACAATTCAAAACAGGCAAATATTTCAAGAAGAGAGTATGAAGAGTTAAGTTTTACTCACGTTCTTTTAAAAAAAAGGAAAATGGATAAAAGCTCAACCTCAGGGAGTGTTAGACCCATGCAATCTAATCTACAAAAAGTTTCAACTTACACCAGTTGACTTACCATCAGCAAAAAGTCAACAAACAATAAATGCTGAAGGGGTTTTAGAGAACTGTGTACACTCTACCTGCTGGTGAGACGTGAAGGGGTAACAGCCAATAATGAGAACAGAAAGGAGCTGTGTTTAAAAGTAAAACTGCAGGCACCATTCAATGCAGCAGGCGCACCATTGGACCTCTCACCTGAGAAGACAAGAATCGAGAAGACACAGGCCGCAAAAGCTGCAGTGCAGCCTTATTCACAATAGCCAAGACAGTGGAGCAATCAAAATGTCCAACAACAGGTGAATGGATAAAGAAGAAGTGGTCCATGTACACAATGGAATAATAGCCATGGAAAACAATGAACCACTGCTCTCTGAGGCACCACAAATGAGTCTGGAGATAATCACGAAACATGAGGTAAGTCGGAAAGCAAAAGACCTATAATCTATGATATCACTTATAGGCGTTATCTAATAACTGACACAAAGGAACATATTTCCACAGAGAAAGACACTCACAGACTTAGAAAACAAACTATGCTCATCTAAAAGGAAAGGTGGGGGGAATGGATAAATTAAGATTAGTGTTACTATATGTATACAAACACATATTATATCCATATCTCAAAAAGACCAACCATATAGCAAGGGAGGTCTGCGGAACCCTCAGTAACATTTTACATGGGAAGAGGATCTGTACTTGAATAGACATATATAATGTACAAACCAACCAGATGGTGTACACCTAGGACAAACAATATTCTAAGCTTTACCCCAATTAAAAAAAAATTTTAAAACCAAGAAGAAATAATGAGACATATACTTATGGGGCTTTCTCCATGCACATTCCAATGTAATTTACAAACTAGGAACACGACTTCCAGAAAGGCTCTGCTGCCCTAGTACCCAGATATGGGAATGGAGATATGCTGCCTGCTTGAGGCCACTTCCCACAACAGCAGATTTAAACCCATTGCTAAAGGTCACTAAATATTCACCAAACTTGCAGTTTGGTAAAAGACACCTGCTTTCTAAAAAACTTCTGGAGTGGAAAATCGACCAAAAATTTCAAAAGAGGGCAACCTTCCAAGAACACAATTTCAAGAGTTCTATTGTACTCCCAATTGTTTCCTTTTTTTTAACAGAAAAGAAAACGGTGGAGAAAAATGATGAGTTTTACGAATTTTCAAAGACATGCAAACGCAAATTACAAAAACCTATCAGCTCACAGCAGCCAGAAGGGCCATTAGCATAAATGCTGCAAACAATAAATGCTGAAGCGATTGTGGAGAAATGCGTACCCTGGATTCTAAGGGGGACGTGGTAAGAGCCACTAATGAAAACACAAAGAAGGTGCTTTGAAAAGGGAAACACGGTGCTACCAGTCAATCAATCACACCCACTGCTGGGCCTATCACCTGAGAAAATGAGAATCGAAAAGTCACAGCCTGGCAATCCTGCACTCCAACAATATTTACCATAGCCAACACTTGGAAGCAATGAAAATGTCCATCAACCGAGGAATGCACAAAGTAGAAGTGGTCCACGTACACAGTGGAAAATTACTCCAATAAAAAATAAAAATTAAATGTAACAATCCAACAAAAGTAAGGAGACATCAGCTTGTGTGGGTTTGTCCGGGCACACTCCACTCTAATTTATAACCGAGAAACACCACAGGCCGCAAGGGCTTTTCCCTAGTTACCAGGGTGGGGGACATAGAAAGGCTGCCGCCCTCTGGCAGTTACCTGCAAAAGCAGCTTTAAAGCCTGTGCTAATGGTCACTTCATAGGAACAAGTACTGCAGAACTGTAAATGAAACAGGCCCTCAAAATGTCTTGAGGGAGGTAAAGGCCAAAACATTTCAAAATATGACACATACTTAAAGAGAACGCTTTGAAGAACTAAGGGGTAATCACAGCTTGAAACATAGAAAAGGACATGCCTTAAAGCTCAATTTCAACAGATTATGTGGCACATTCGAATTCAACCACAGAGAGGTATCAGCTCACACTTGTCAGAATAACCATCAGCAAGAAAACTACAAACAATAAATGCTGAAAGTGTTGTGGAGAAATGCATACCCTCAACTTCAAAGGGGACGTAACTTGGAAAGGGCCACGAATGAGAACAGAATGGAGGTGCCTTAAAAAGGTAAACATTGAGCTACTATATGATCCAGCAGGCCCACTCCTCGACGTAAAACCTAAGAAGAGAGAATTGGAAAGACACAGGCAGGCAAATCTGCACTGCACAGTATTACAATAGCCAAGATATGGAAGTAACCAAAAAGTCCACCAACAGATGGATGGACAGAGAAGAACTCCTCCATGTACAGATGGAATATTCGCTAGTGAAAAAAATGAAACAATGCCGTTTGCAGCACCATAGATGAGTCTAGACGTAATCACGCCACGTGTAGTAAGTGAGAAAGCAAAAGACACATATCCTATCATATCACTTTTAAGAGTTACTTAAAAATTGATACCAATGAAGATATTTCCACAGAGAAAGGCAATCACAGATTCATTAAAAAACTTATGGTTCACCAAATAGAAAGGGATGAGGATTGGATACATTACCACATTGGGGTTAACAGAGATATACAAACCATGTGAAATATATAACCACCAAAGACGTACGGAAGACCAGGAGAAGACTACTCAACATTGTGTCATAACCTACATGGGAAAAGGATGCGAGGAAGAATAGATACATGTATATGTGGGAAAGAACCACATCTTGCACACCTAGAACAAACAAACCATTGTAATCATATTTGCTGGGATAAAAAATAAAAAGTAAATTACAAATATGAACAAGAAGTAATGAGACATAAACTTAAAGGGCTTTTCCCTGGCACATTCCATTCTAATTTACAACCTACAACACCACTTCCATTAAGGCTCTGTTTCCCTAGTAACCAAATATGGTAAAGGGGAAATGCTGCCACCTTGTGGCCGTTTCCTGCAAGAACAGCTTTAAACTCACAGCTAATGGTCACTTAACATTCCCAAGGACTCAGGGCTGTAAAGGACACCTGCCCTAAAAAATTGTGCTGAAGGAAGGAATGGACAAAACAATTCAAAACAGGCAAATATTTCAAGAAGAGAGTATGAAGAGTTAAGTTTTACTCACGTTCTTTTAAAAAAAAGGAAAATGGATAAAAGCTCAACCTCAGGGAGTGTTAGACCCATGCAATCTAATCTACAAAAAGTTTCAACTTACACCAGTTGACTTACCATCAGCAAAAAGTCAACAAACAATAAATGCTGAAGGGGTTTTAGAGAACTGTGTACACTCTACCTGCTGGTGAGACGTGAAGGGGTAACAGCCAATAATGAGAACAGAAAGGAGCTGTGTTTAAAAGTAAAACTGCAGGCACCATTCAATGCAGCAGGCGCACCATTGGACCTCTCACCTGAGAAGACAAGAATCGAGAAGACACAGGCCG
The DNA here is from genome assembly GCF_965194805.1 of Balaenoptera borealis. Lineage (NCBI taxonomy): Eukaryota > Metazoa > Chordata > Mammalia > Artiodactyla > Balaenopteridae > Balaenoptera > Balaenoptera borealis. Next base: position 34,332,470 of record NC_138864.1, read on the forward strand.
CAAAAGCTGCAGTGCAGCCTTATTCACAATAGCCAAGACAGTGGAGCAATCAAAATGTCCAACAACAGGTGAATGGATAAAGAAGAAGTGGTCCATGTACACAATGGAATAATAGCCATGGAAAACAATGAACCACTGCTCTCTGAGGCACCACAAATGAGTCTGGAGATAATCACGAAACATGAGGTAAGTCGGAAAGCAAAAGACCTATAATCTATGATATCACTTATAGGCGTTATCTAATAACTGACACAAAGGAACATATTTCCACAGAGAAAGACACTCACAGACTTAGAAAACAAACTATGCTCATCTAAAAGGAAAGGTGGGGGGAATGGATCAATTAAGATTAGTGTTACTATATGTATACAAACACATATTATATCCATATCTCAAAAAGACCCACCATATAGCAAGGGAGGTCTGCGGAACCCTCAGTAACATTTTACATGGGAAGAGGATCTGTACTTGAATAGACATATATAATGTACAAACCAACCAGATGGTGTACACCTAGGACAAACAATATTCTAAGCTTTACCCCAATTAAAAAAAAATTTTAAAACCAAGAAGAAATAATGAGACATATACTTATGGGGCTTTCTCCATGCACATTCCAATGTAATTTACAAACTAGGAACACGACTTCCAGAAAGGCTCTGCTGCCCTAGTACCCAGATATGGGAATGGAGATATGCTGCCTGCTTGAGGCCACTTCCCACAACAGCAGATTTAAACCCATTGCTAAAGGTCACTAAATATTCACCAAACTTGCAGTTTGGTAAAAGACACCTGCTTTCTAAAAAAATTCTGGAGTGGAAAATCGACCAAAAATTTCAAAAGAGGGCAACCTTCCAAGAACACAATTTCAAGAGTTCTATTGTACTCCCAATTGTTTCCTTTTTTTTAACAGAAAAGAAAACGGTGGAGAAAAATGATGAGTTTTACGAATTTTCAAAGACATGCAAACGCAAATTACAAAAACCTATCAGCTCACAGCAGCCAGAAGGGCCATTAGCATAAATGCTGCAAACAATAAATGCTGAAGCGATTGTGGAGAAATGCGTACCCTGGATTCTAAGGGGGACGTGGTAAGAGCCACTAATGAAAACACAAAGAAGGTGCTTTGAAAAGGGAAACACGGTGCTACCAGTCAATCAATCACACCCACTGCTGGGCCTATCACCTGAGAAAATGAGAATCGAAAAGTCACAGCCTGGCAATCCTGCACTCCAACAATATTTACCATAGCCAACACTTGGAAGCAATGAAAATGTCCATCAACCGAGGAATGCACAAAGTAGAAGTGGTCCACGTACACAGTGGAAAATTACTCCAATAAAAAATAAAAATTAAATGTAACAATCCAACAAAAGTAAGGAGACATCAGCTTGTGTGGGTTTGTCCGGGCACACTCCACTCTAATTTATAACCGAGAAACACCACAGGCCGCAAGGGCTTTTCCCTAGTTACCAGGGTGGGGGACATAGAAAGGCTGCCGCCCTCTGGCAGTTACCTGCAAAAGCAGCTTTAAAGCCTGTGCTAATGGTCACTTCATAGGAACAAGTACTGCAGAACTGTAAATGAAACAGGCCCTCAAAATGTCTTGAGGGAGGTAAAGGCCAAAACATTTCAAAATATGACACATACTTAAAGAGAACGCTTTGAAGAACTAAGGGGTAATCACAGCTTGAAACATAGAAAAGGACATGCCTTAAAGCTCAATTTCAACAGATTATGTGGCACATTCGAATTCAACCACAGAGAGGTATCAGCTCACACTTGTCAGAATAACCATCAGCAAGAAAACTACAAACAATAAATGCTGAAAGTGTTGTGGAGAAATGCATACCCTCAACTTCAAAGGGGACGTAACTTGGAAAGGGCCACGAATGAGAACAGAATGGAGGTGCCTTAAAAAGGTAAACATTGAGCTACTATATGATCCAGCAGGCCCACTCCTCGACGTAAAACCTAAGAAGAGAGAATTGGAAAGACACAGGCAGGCAAATCTGCACTGCACAGTATTACAATAGCCAAGATATGGAAGTAACCAAAAAGTCCACCAACAGATGGATGGACAGAGAAGAACTCCTCCATGTACAGATGGAATATTCGCTAGTGAAAAAAATGAAACAATGCCGTTTGCAGCACCATAGATGAGTCTAGGCGTAATCACGCCACGTGTAGTAAGTGAGAAAGCAAAAGACACATATCCTATCATATCACTTTTAAGAGTTACTTAAAAATTGATACCAATGAAGATATTTCCACAGAGAAAGGCAATCACAGATTCATTAAAAAACTTATGGTTCACCAAATAGAAAGGGATGAGGATTGGATACATTACCACATTGGGGTTAACAGAGATATACAAACCATGTGAAATATATAACCACCAAAGACGTACGGAAGACCAGGAGAAGACTACTCAACATTGTGTCATAACCTACATGGGAAAAGGATGCGAGGAAGAATAGATACATGTATATGTGGGAAAGAACCACATCTTGCACACCTAGAACAAACAAACCATTGTAATCATATTTGCTGGGATAAAAAATAAAAAGTAAATTACAAATATGAACAAGAAGTAATGAGACATAAACTTAAAGGGCTTTTCCCTGGCACATTCCATTCTAATTTACAACCTACAACACCACTTCCATTAAGGCTCTGTTTCCCTAGTAACCAAATATGGTAAAGGGGAAATGCTGCCACCTTGTGGCCGTTTCCTGCAAGAACAGCTTTAAACTCACAGCTAATGGTCACTTAACATTCCCAAGGACTCAGGGCTGTAAAGGACACCTGCCCTAAAAAATTGTGCTGAAGGAAGGAATGGACAAAACAATTCAAAACAGGCAAATATTTCAAGAAGAGAGTATGAAGAGTTAAGTTTTACTCACGTTCTTTTAAAAAAAAGGAAAATGGATAAAAGCTCAACCTCAGGGAGTGTTAGACCCATGCAATCTAATCTACAAAAAGTTTCAACTTACACCAGTTGACTTACCATCAGCAAAAAGTCAACAAACAATAAATGCTGAAGGGGTTTTAGAGAACTGTGTACACTCTACCTGCTGGTGAGACGTGAAGGGGTAACAGCCAATAATGAGAACAGAAAGGAGCTGTGTTTAAAAGTAAAACTGCAGGCACCATTCAATGCAGCAGGCGCACCATTGGACCTCTCACCTGAGAAGACAAGAATCGAGAAGACACAGGCCGCAAAAGCTGCAGTGCAGCCTTATTCACAATAGCCAAGACAGTGGAGCAATCAAAATGTCCAACAACAGGTGAATGGATAAAGAAGAAGTGGTCCATGTACACAATGGAATAATAGCCATGGAAAACAATGAACCACTGCTCTCTGAGGCACCACAAATGAGTCTGGAGATAATCACGAAACATGAGGTAAGTCGGAAAGCAAAAGACCTATAATCTATGATATCACTTATAGGCGTTATCTAATAACTGACACAAAGGAACATATTTCCACAGAGAAAGACACTCACAGACTTAGAAAACAAACTATGCTCATCTAAAAGGAAAGGTGGGGGGAATGGATCAATTAAGATTAGTGTTACTATATGTATACAAACACATATTATATCCATATCTCAAAAAGACCAACCATATAGCAAGGGAGGTCTGCGGAACCGTCAGTAACATTTTACATGGGAAGAGGATCTGTACTTGAATAGACATATATAATGTACAAAGCAACCAGATGGTGTACACCTAGGACAAACAATATTCTAAGCTTTACCCCAATTAAAAAAAAATTTTAAAACCAAGAAGAAATAATGAGACATATACTTATGGGGCTTTCTCCATGCACATTCCAATGTAATTTACAAACTAGGAACACGACTTCCAGAAAGGCTCTGCTGCCCTAGTACCCAGATATGGGAATGGAGATATGCTGCCTGCTTGAGGCCACTTCCCACAACAGCAGATTTAAACCCATTGCTAAAGGTCACTAAATATTCACCAAACTTGCAGTTTGGTAAAAGACACCTGCTTTCTAAAAAAATTCTGGAGTGGAAAATCGACCAAAAATTTCAAAAGAGGGCAACCTTCCAAGAACACAATTTCAAGAGTTCTATTGTACTCCCAATTGTTTCCTTTTTTTTAACAGAAAAGAAAACGGTGGAGAAAAATGATGAGTTTTACGAATTTTCAAAGACATGCAAACGCAAATTACAAAAACCTATCAGCTCACAGCAGCCAGAAGGGCCATTAGCATAAATGCTGCAAACAATAAATGCTGAAGCGATTGTGGAGAAATGCGTACCCTGGATTCTAAGGGGGACGTGGTAAGAGCCACTAATGAAAACACAAAGAAGGTGCTTTGAAAAGGGAAACACGGTGCTACCAGTCAATCAATCACACCCACTGCTGGGCCTATCACCTGAGAAAATGAGAATCGAAAAGTCACAGCCTGGCAATCCTGCACTCCAACAATATTTACCATAGCCAACACTTGGAAGCAATGAAAATGTCCATCAACCGAGGAATGCACAAAGTAGAAGTGGTCCACGTACACAGTGGAAAATTACTCCAATAAAAAATAAAAATTAAATGTAACAATCCAACAAAAGTAAGGAGACATCAGCTTGTGTGGGTTTGTCCGGGCACACTCCACTCTAATTTATAACCGAGAAACACCACAGGCCGCAAGGGCTTTTCCCTAGTTACCAGGGTGGGGGACATAGAATGGCTGCCGCCCTCTGGCAGTTACCTGCAAAAGCAGCTTTAAAGCCTGTGCTAATGGTCACTTCATAGGAACAAGTACTGCAGAACTGTAAATGAAACAGGCCCTCAAAATGTCTTGAGGGAGGTAAAGGCCAAAACATTTCAAAATATGACACATACTTAAAGAGAACACTTTGAAGAACTAAGGGGTAATCACAGCTTGAAACATAGAAAAGGACATGCCTTAAAGCTCAATTTCAACAGATTATGTGGCACATTCGAATTCAACCACAGAGAGGTATCAGCTCACACTTGTCAGAATAACCATCAGCAAGAAAACTACAAACAATAAATGCTGAAAGTGTTGTGGAGAAATGCATACCCTCAACTTCAAAGGGGACGTAACTTGGAAAGGGCCACGAATGAGAACAGAATGGAGGTGCCTTAAAAAGGTAAACATTGAGCTACTATATGATCCAGCAGGCCCACTCCTCGACGTAAAACCTAAGAAGAGAGAATTGGAAAGACACAGGCAGGCAAATCTGCACTGCACAGTATTACAATAGCCAAGATATGGAAGTAACCAAAAAGTCCACCAACAGATGGATGGACAGAGAAGAACTCCTCCATGTACAGATGGAATATTCGCTAGTGAAAAAAATGAAACAATGCCGTTTGCAGCACCATAGATGAGTCTAGACGTAATCACGCCACGTGTAGTAAGTGAGAAAGCAAAAGACACATATCCTATCATATCACTTTTAAGAGTTACTTAAAAATTGATACCAATGAAGATATTTCCACAGAGAAAGGCAATCACAGATTCATTAAAAAACTTATGGTTCACCAAATAGAAAGGGATGAGGATTGGATACATTACCACATTGGGGTTAACAGAGATATACAAACCATGTGAAATATATAACCACCAAAGACGTACGGAAGACCAGGAGAAGACTACTCAACATTGTGTCATAACCTACATGGGAAAAGGATGCGAGGAAGAATAGATACATGTATATGTGGGAAAGAACCACATCTTGCACACCTAGAACAAACAAACCATTGTAATCATATTTGCTGGGATAAAAAATAAAAAGTAAATTACAAATATGAACAAGAAGTAATGAGACATAAACTTAAAGGGCTTTTCCCTGGCACATTCCATTCTAATTTACAACCTACAACACCACTTCCATTAAGGCTCTGTTTCCCTAGTAACCAAATATGGTAAAGGGGAAATGCTGCCACCTTGTGGCCGTTTCCTGCAAGAACAGCTTTAAACTCACAGCTAATGGTCACTTAACATTCCCAAGGACTCAGGGCTGTAAAGGACACCTGCCCTAAAAAATTGTGCTGAAGGAAGGAATGGACAAAACAATTCAAAACAGGCAAATATTTCAAGAAGAGAGTATGAAGAGTTAAGTTTTACTCACGTTCTTTTAAAAAAAAGGAAAATGGATAAAAGCTCAACCTCAGGGAGTGTTAGACCCATGCAATCTAATCTACAAAAAGTTTCAACTTACACCAGTTGACTTACCATCAGCAAAAAGTCAACAAACAATAAATGCTGAAGGGGTTTTAGAGAACTGTGTACACTCTACCTGCTGGTGAGACGTGAAGGGGTAACAGCCAATAATGAGAACAGAAAGGAGCTGTGTTTAAAAGTAAAACTGCAGGCACCATTCAATGCAGCAGGCGCACCATTGGACCTCTCACCTGAGAAGACAAGAATCGAGAAGACACAGGCCGCAAAAGCTGCAGTGCAGCCTTATTCACAATAGCCAAGACAGTGGAGCAATCAAAATGTCCAACAACAGGTGAATGGATAAAGAAGAAGTGGTCCATGTACACAATGGAATAATAGCCATGGAAAACAATGAACCACTGCTCTCTGAGGCACCACAAATGAGTCTGGAGATAATCACGAAACATGAGGTAAGTCGGAAAGCAAAAGACCTATAATCTATGATATCACTTATAGGCGTTATCTAATAACTGACACAAAGGAACATATTTCCACAGAGAAAGACACTCACAGACTTAGAAAACAAACTATGCTCATCTAAAAGGAAAGGTGGGGGGAATGGATAAATTAAGATTAGTGTTACTATATGTATACAAACACATATTATATCCATATCTCAAAAAGACCAACCATATAGCAAGGGAGGTCTGCGGAACCGTCAGTAACATTTTACATGGGAAGAGGATCTGTACTTGAATAGACATATATAATGTACAAACCAACCAGATGGTGTACACCTAGGACAAACAATATTCTAAGCTTTACCCCAATTAAAAAAAAATTTTTAAAACCAAGAAGAAATAATGAGACATATACTTATGGGGCTTTCTCCATGCACATTCCAATATAATTTACAAACTAGGAACACGACTTCCAGAAAGGCTCTGCTGCCCTAGTACCCAGATATGGGAATGGAGATATGCTGCCTGCTTGAGGCCACTTCCCACAACAGCAGATTTAAACCCATTGCTAAAGGTCACTAAATATTCACCAAACTTGCAGTTTGGTAAAAGACACCTGCTTTCTAAAAAAATTCTGGAGTGGAAAATCGACCAAAAATTTCAAAAGAGGGCAACCTTCCAAGAACACAATTTCAAGAGTTCTATTGTACTCCCAATTGTTTCCTTTTTTTTAACAGAAAAGAAAACGGTGGAGAAAAATGATGAGTTTTACGAATTTTCAAAGACATGCAAACCCAAATTACAAAAACCTATCAGCTCACAGCAGCCAGAAGGGCCATTAGCATAAATGCTGCAAACAATATATGCTGAAGCGATTGTGGAGAAATGCGTACCCTCGATTCTAAGGGGGACGTGGTAAGAGCCACTAATGAAAACACAAATAAGGTGCTTTGAAAAGGGAAACACGGTGCTACCAGTCAATCAATTACACCCACTGCTGGGCCTATCACCTGAGAAAATGAGAATCGAAAAGTCACAGCCTGGCAATCCTGCACTCCAACAATATTTACCATAGCCAACACTTGGAAGCAATGAAAATGTCCATCAACCGAGGAATGCACAAAGTAGAAGTGGTCCACGTACACAGTGGAAAATTACTCCAATAAAAAATAAAAATTAAATGTAACAATCCAACAAAAGTAAGGAGACATCAGCTTGTGTGGGTTTGTCCGGGCACACTCCACTCTAATTTATAACCGAGAAACACCACAGGCCGCAAGGGCTTTTCCCTAGTTACCAGGGTGGGGGACATAGAATGGCTGCCGCCCTCTGGCAGTTACCTGCAAAAGCAGCTTTAAAGCCTGTGCTAATGGTCACTTCATAGGAACAAGTGCTGCAGAACTGTAAATGAAACAGGCCCTCAAAATGTCTTGAGGGAGGTAAAGGCCAAAACATTTCAAAATGTGACACATACTTAAAGAGAACACTTTGAAGAACTAAGGGGTAATCACAGCTTGAAAAATAGAAAAGGACATGCCTTAAAGCTCAATTTCAACAGATTATGTGGCACATTCGAATTCAACCACAGAGAGGTATCAGCTCACACTTGTCAGAATAACCATCAGCAAGAAAACTACAAACAATAAATGCTGAAAGTGTTGTGGAGAAATCCATACCCTCAACTTCAAAGGGGACGTAACTTGGAAAGGGCCACGAATGAGAATAGAATGGAGGTGCCTTAAAAAGGTAAACATTGAGCTACTATATGATCCAGCAGGCCCACTCCTCGACGTAAAACCTAAGAAGAGAGAATTGGAAAGACACAGGCAGGCAAATCTGCACTGCACAGTATTACAATAGCCAAGATATGGAAGTAACCAAAAAGTCCACCAACAGATGGATGGACAGAGAAGAACTCCTCCATGTACAGATGGAATATTCGCTAGTGAAAAAAATGAAACAATGCCGTTTGCAGCACCATAGATGAGTCTAGACGTAATCACGCCACGTGTAGTAAGTGAGAAAGCAAAAGACACATATCCTATCATATCACTTTTAAGAGTTACTTAAAAATTGATACCAATGAAGATATTTCCACAGAGAAAGGCAATCACAGATTCATTAAAAAACTTATGGTTCACCAAATAGAAAGGGATGAGGATTGGATACATTACCACATTGGGGTTAACAGAGATATACAAACCATGTGAAATATATAACCACCAAAGACGTACGGAAGACCAGGAGAAGACTACTCAACATTGTGTCATAACCTACATGGGAAAAGGATGCGAGGAAGAATAGATACATGTATATGTGGGAAAGAACCACATCTTGCACACCTAGAACAAACAAACCATTGTAATCATATTTGCTGGGATAAAAAATAAAAAGTAAATTACAAATAAGAACAAGAAGTAATGAGACATAAACTTAAAGGGCTTTTCCCTGGCACATTCCATTCTAATTTACAACCTACAACACCACTTCCATTAAGGCTCTGTTTCCCTAGTAACCAAATATGGTAAAGGGGAAATGCTGCCACCTTGTGGCCGTTTCCTGCAAGAACAGCTTTAAAATCACAGCTAATGGTCACTTAACATTCCCAAGGACTCAGGGCTGTAAAGGACACCTGCCCTAAAAAATTGTGCTGAAGGAAGGAATGGACAAAACAATTCAAAACAGGCAAATATTTCAAGAAGAGAGTATGAAGAGTTAAGTTTTACTCACGTTCTTTTAAAAAAAAGGAAAATGGATAAAAGTTCAACCTCAGGGAGTGTTAGACCCATGCAATCTAATCTACAAAAAGTTTCAACTTACACCAGTTGACTTACCATCAGCAAAAAGTCAACAAACAATAAATGCTGAAGGGGTTTTAGAGAACTGTGTACACTCTACCTGCTGGTGAGACGTGAAGGGGTAACAGCCAATAATGAGAACAGAAAGGAGCTGTGTTTAAAAGTAAAACTGCAGGCACCATTCAATGCAGCAGGCGCACCATTGGACCTCTCACCTGAGAAGACAAGAATCGAGAAGACACAGGCCGCAAAAGCTGCAGTGCAGCCTTATTCACAATAGCCAAGACAGTGGAGCAATCAAAATGTCCAACAACAGGTGAATGGATAAAGAAGAAGTGGTCCATGTACACAATGGAATAATAGCCATGGAAAACAATGAACCACTGCTCTCTGAGGCACCACAAATGAGTCTGGAGATAATCACGAAACATGAGGTAAGTCGGAAAGCAAAAGACCTATAATCTATGATATCACTTATAGGCGTTATCTAATAACTGACACAAAGGAACATATTTCCACAGAGAAAGACACTCACAGACTTAGAAAACAAACTATGCTCATCTAAAAGGAAAGGTGGGGGGAATGGATAAATTAAGATTAGTGTTACTATATGTATACAAACACATATTATATCCATATCTCAAAAAGACCAACCATATAGCAAGGGAGGTCTGCGGAACCGTCAGTAACATTTTACATGGGAAGAGGATCTGTACTTGAATAGACATATATAATTTACAAAGCAACCAGATGGTGTACACCTAGGACAAACAATATTCTAAGCTTTACCCCAATTAAAAAAAAATTTTAAAACCAAGAAGAAATAATGAGACATATACTTATGGGGCTTTCTCCATGCACATTCCAATGTAATTTACAAACTAGGAACACGACTTCCAGAAAGGCTCTGCTGCCCTAGTACCCAGATATGGGAATGGAGATATGCTGCCTGCTTGAGGCCACTTCCCACAACAGCAGATTTAAACCCATTGCTAAAGGTCACTAAATATTCACCAAACTTGCAGTTTGGTAAAAGACACCTGCTTTCTAAAAAAATTCTGGAGTGGAAAATCGACCAAAAATTTCAAAAGAGGGCAACCTTCCAAGAACACAATTTCAAGAGTTCTATTGTACTCCCAATTGTTTCCTTTTTTTTAACAGAAAAGAAAACGGTGGAGAAAAATGATGAGTTTTACGAATTTTCAAAGACATGCAAACGCAAATTACAAAAACCTATCAGCTCACAGCAGCCAGAAGGGCCATTAGCATAAATGCTGCAAACAATAAATGCTGAAGCGATTGTGGAGAAATGCGTACCCTGGATTCTAAGGGGGACGTGGTAAGAGCCACTAATGAAAACACAAAGAAGGTGCTTTGAAAAGGGAAACACGGTGCTACCAGTCAATCAATCACACCCACTGCTGGGCCTATCACCTGAGAAAATGAGAATCGAAAAGTCACAGCCTGGCAATCCTGCACTCCAACAATATTTACCATAGCCAACACTTGGAAGCAATGAAAATGTCCATCAACCGAGGAATGCACAAAGTAGAAGTGGTCCACGTACACAGTGGAAAATTACTCCAATAAAAAATAAAAATTAAATGTAACAATCCAACAAAAGTAAGGAGACATCAGCTTGTGTGGGTTTGTCCGGGCACACTCCACTCTAATTTATAACCGAGAAACACCACAGGCCGCAAGGGCTTTTCCCTAGTTACCAGGGTGGGGGACATAGAAAGGCTGCCGCCCTCTGGCAGTTACCTGCAAAAGCAGCTTTAAAGCCTGTGCTAATGGTCACTTCATAGGAACAAGTACTGCAGAACTGTAAATGAAACAGGCCCTCAAAATGTCTTGAGGGAGGTAAAGGCCAAAACATTTCAAAATATGACACATACTTAAAGAGAACACTTTGAAGAACTAAGGGGTAATCACAGCTTGAAACATAGAAAAGGACATGCCTTAAAGCTCAATTTCAACAGATTATGTGGCACATTCGAATTCAACCACAGAGAGGTATCAGCTCACACTTGTCAGAATAACCATCAGCAAGAAAACTACAAACAATAAATGCTGAAAGTGTTGTGGAGAAATGCATACCCTCAACTTCAAAGGGGACGTAACTTGGAAAGGGCCACGAATGAGAACAGAATGGAGGTGCCTTAAAAAGGTAAACATTGAGCTACTATATGATCCAGCAGGCCCACTCCTCGACGTAAAACCTAAGAAGAGAGAATTGGAAAGACACAGGCAGGCAAATCTGCACTGCACAGTATTACAATAGCCAAGATATGGAAGTAACCAAAAAGTCCACCAACAGATGGATGGACAGAGAAGAACTCCTCCATGTACAGATGGAATATTCGCTAGTGTAAAAAATGAAACAATGCCGTTTGCAGCACCATAGATGAGTCTAGACGTAATCACGCCACGTGTAGTAAGTGAGAAAGCAAAAGACACATATCCTATCATATCACTTTTAAGAGTTACTTAAAAATTGATACCAATGAAGATATTTCCACAGAGAAAGGCAATCACAGATTCATTAAAAAACTTATGGTTCACCAAATAGAAAGGGATGAGGATTGGATACATTACCACATTGGGGTTAACAGAGATATACAAACCATGTGAAATATATAACCACCAAAGACGTACGGAAGACCAGGAGAAGACTACTCAACATTGTGTCATAACCTACATGGGAAAAGGATGCGAGGAAGAATAGATACATGTATATGTGGGAAAGAACCACATCTTGCACACCTAGAACAAACAAACCATTGTAATCATATTTGCTGGGATAAAAAATAAAAAGTAAATTACAAATAAGAACAAGAAGTAATGAGACATAAACTTAAAGGGCTTTTCCCTGGCACATTCCATTCTAATTTACAACCTACAACACCACTTCCATTAAGGCTCTGTTTCCCTAGTAACCAAATATGGTAAAGGGGAAATGCTGCCACCTTGTGGCCGTTTCCTGCAAGAACAGCTTTAAAATCACAGCTAATGGTCACTTAACATTCCCAAGGACTCAGGGCTGTAAAGGACACCTGCCCTAAAAAATTGTGCTGAAGGAAGGAATGGACAAAAAAATTCAAAACAGGCAAATATTTCAAGAAGAGAGTATGAAGAGTTAAGTTTTACTCACGTTCTTTTAAAAAAAAGGAAAATGGATAAAAGTTCAACCTCAGGGAGTGTTAGACCCATGCAATCTAATCTACAAAAAGTTTCAACTTACACCAGTTGACTTACCATCAGCAAAAAGTCAACAAACAATAAATGCTGAAGGGGTTTTAGAGAACTGTGTACACTCTACCTGCTGGTGAGACGTGAAGGGGTAACAGCCAATAATGAGAACAGAAAGGAGCTGTGTTTAAAAGTAAAACTGCAGGCACCATTCAATGCAGCAGGCGCACCATTGGACCTCTCACCTGAGAAGACAAGAATCGAGAAGACACAGGCCGCAAAAGCTGCAGTGCAGCCTTATTCACAATAGCCAAGACAGTGGAGCAATCAAAATGTCCAACAACAGGTGAATGGATAAAGAAGAAGTGGTCCATGTACACAATGGAATAATAGCCATGGAAAACAATGAACCACTGCTCTCTGAGGCACCACAAATGAGTCTGGAGATAATCACGAAACATGAGGTAAGTCGGAAAGCAAAAGACCTATAATCTATGATATCACTGATAGGCGTTATCTAATAACTGACACAAAGGAACATATTTCCACAGAGAAAGACACTCACAGACTTAGAAAACAAACTATGCTCATCTAAAAGGAAAGGTGGGGGGAATGGATAAATTAAGATTAGTGTTACTATATGTATACAAACACATATTATATCCATATCTCAAAAAGACCAACCATATAGCAAGGGAGGTCTGCGGAACCCTCAGTAACATTTTACATGGGAAGAGGATCTGTACTTGAATAGACATATATAATTTACAAAGCAACCAGATGGTGTACACCTAGGACAAACAATATTCTAAGCTTTACCCCAATTAAAAAAAAATTTTAAAACCAAGAAGAAATAATGAGACATATACTTATGGGGCTTTCTCCATGCACATTCCAATGTAATTTACAAACTAGGAACACGACTTCCAGAAAGGCTCTGCTGCCCTAGTACCCAGATATGGGAATGGAGATATGCTGCCTGCTTGAGGCCACTTCCCACAACAGCAGATTTAAACCCATTGCTAAAGGTCACTAAATATTCACCAAACTTGCAGTTTGGTAAAAGACACCTGCTTTCTAAAAAAATTCTGGAGTGGAAAATCGACCAAAAATTTCAAAAGAGGGCAACCTTCCAAGAACACAATTTCAAGAGTTCTATTGTACTCCCAATTGTTTCCTTTTTTTTAACAGAAAAGAAAACGGTGGAGAAAAATGATGAGTTTTACGAATTTTCAAAGACATGCAAACGCAAATTACAAAAACCTATCAGCTCACAGCAGCCAGAAGGGCCATTAGCATAAATGCTGCAAACAATAAATGCTGAAGCGATTGTGGAGAAATGCGTACCCTGGATTCTAAGGGGGACGTGGTAAGAGCCACTAATGAAAACACAAAGAAGGTGCTTTGAAAAGGGAAACACGGTGCTACCAGTCAATCAATCACACCCACTGCTGGGCCTATCACCTGAGAAAATGAGAATCGAAAAATCACAGCCTGGCAATCCTGCACTCCAACAATATTTACCATAGCCAACACTTGGAAGCAATGAAAATGTCCATCAACCGAGGAATGCACAAAGTAGAAGTGGTCCACGTACACAGTGGAAAATTACTCCAATAAAAAATAAAAATTAAATGTAACAATCCAACAAAAGTAAGGAGACATCAGGTTGTGTGGGTTTGTCCGGGCACACTCCACTCTAATTTATAACCGAGAAACACCACAGGCCGCAAGGGCTTTTCCCTAGTTACCAGGGTGGGGGACATAGAAAGGCTGCCGCCCTCTGGCAGTTACCTGCAAAAGCAGCTTTAAAGCCTGTGCTAATGGTCACTTCATAGGAACAAGTACTGCAGAACTGTAAATGAAACAGGCCCTCAAAATGTCTTGAGGGAGGTAAAGGCCAAAACATTTCAAAATATGACACATACTTAAAGAGAACACTTTGAAGAACTAAGGGGTAATCACAGCTTGAAACATAGAAAAGGACATGCCTTAAAGCTCAATTTCAACAGATTATGTGGCACATTCGAATTCAACCACAGAGAGGTATCAGCTCACACTTGTCAGAATAACCATCAGCAAGAAAACTACAAACAATAAATGCTGAAGGTGTTGTGGAGAAATGCATACCCTCAACTTCAAAGGGGACGTAACTTGGAAAGGGCCACGAATGAGAACAGAATGGAGGTGCCTTAAAAAGGTAAACATTGAGCTACTATATGATCCAGCAGGCCCACTCCTCGACGTAAAACCTAAGAAGAGAGAATTGGAAAGACACAGGCAGGCAAATCTGCACTGCACAGTATTACAATAGCCAAGATATGGAAGTAACCAAAAAGTCCACCAACAGATGGATGGACAGAGAAGAACTCCTCCATGTACAGATGGAATATTCGCTAGTGAAAAAAATGAAACAATGCCATTTGCAGCACCATAGATGAGTCTAGACGTAATCACGCCACGTGTAGTAAGTGAGAAAGCAAAAGACACATATCCTATCATATCACTTTTAAGAGTTACTTAAAAATTGATACCAATGAAGATATTTCCACAGAGAAAGGCAATCACAGATTCATTAAAAAACTTATGGTTCACCAAATAGAAAGGGATGAGGATTGGATACATTACCACATTGGGGTTAACAGAGATATACAAACCATGTGAAATATATAACCACCAAAGACGTACGGAAGACCAGGAGAAGACTACTCAACATTGTGTCATAACCTACATGGGAAAAGGATGCGAGGAAGAATAGATACATGTATATGTGGGAAAGAACCACATCTTGCACACCTAGAACAAACAAACCATTGTAATCATATTTGCTGGGATAAAAAATAAAAAGTAAATTACAAATATGAACAAGAAGTAATGAGACATAAACTTAAAGGGCTTTTCCCTGGCACATTCCATTCTAATTTACAACCTACAACACCACTTCCATTAAGGCTCTGTTTCCCTAGTAACCAAATATGGTAAAGGGGAAATGCTGCCACCTTGTGGCCGTTTCCTGCAAGAACAGCTTTAAACTCACAGCTAATGGTCATTTAACATTCCCAAGGACTCAGGGCTGTAAAGGACACCTGCCCTAAAAAATTGTGCTGAAGGAAGGAATGGACAAAACAATTCAAAACAGGCAAATATTTCAAGAAGAGAGTATGAAGAGTTAAGTTTTACTCACGTTCTTTTAAAAAAAAGGAAAATGGATAAAAGCTCAACCTCAGGGAGTGTTAGACCCATGCAATCTAATCTACAAAAAGTTTCAACTTACACCAGTTGACTTACCATCAGCAAAAAGTCAACAAACAATAAATGCTGAAGGGGTTTTAGAGAACTGTGTACACTCTACCTGCTGGTGAGACGTGAAGGGGTAACAGCCAATAATGAGAACAGAAAGGAGCTGTGTTTAAAAGTAAAACTGCAGGCACCATTCAATGCAGCAGGCGCACCATTGGACCTCTCACCTGAGAAGACAAGAATCGAGAAGACACAGGCCGCAAAAGCTGCAGTGCAGCCTTATTCACAATAGCCAAGACAGTGGAGCAATCAAAATGTCCAACAACAGGTGAATGGATAAAGAAGAAGTGGTCCATGTACACAATGGAATAATAGCCATGGAAAACAATGAACCACTGCTCTCTGAGGCACCACAAATGAGTCTGGAGATAATCACGAAACATGAGGTAAGTCGGAAAGCAAAAGACCTATAATCTATGATATCACTTATAGGCGTTATCTAATAACTGACACAAAGGAACATATTTCCACAGAGAAAGACACTCACAGACTTAGAAAACAAACTATGCTCATCTAAAAGGAAAGGTGGGGGGAATGGATAAATTAAGATTAGTGTTACTATATGTATACAAACACATATTATATCCATATCTCAAAAAGACCAACCATATAGCAAGGGAGGTCTGCGGAACCCTCAGTAACATTTTACATGGGAAGAGGATCTGTACTTGAATAGACATATATAATGTACAAAGCAACCAGATGGTGTACACCTAGGACAAACAATATTCTAAGCTTTACCCCAATTAAAAAAAAATTTTAAAACCAAGAAGAAATAATGAGACATATACTTATGGGGCTTTCTCCATGCACATTCCAATGTAATTTACAAACTAGGAACACGACTTCCAGAAAGGCTCTGCTGCCCTAGTACCCAGATATGGGAATGGAGATATGCTGCCTGCTTGAGGCCACTTCCCACAACAGCAGATTTAAACCCATTGCTAAAGGTCACTAAATATTCACCAAACTTGCAGTTTGGTAAAAGACACCTGCTTTCTAAAAAAATTCTGGAGTGGAAAATCGACCAAAAATTTCAAAAGAGGGCAACCTTCCAAGAACACAATTTCAAGAGTTCTATTGTACTCCCAATTGTTTCCTTTTTTTTAACAGAAAAGAAAACGGTGGAGAAAAATGATGAGTTTTACGAATTTTCAAAGACATGCAAACGCAAATTACAAAAACCTATCAGCTCACAGCAGCCAGAAGGGCCATTAGCATAAATGCTGCAAACAATAAATGCTGAAGCGATTGTGGAGAAATGCGTACCCTGGATTCTAAGGGGGACGTGGTAAGAGCCACTAATGAAAACACAAAGAAGGTGCTTTGAAAAGGGAAACACGGTGCTACCAGTCAATCAATCACACCCACTGCTGGGCCTATCACCTGAGAAAATGAGAATCGAAAAGTCACAGCCTGGCAATCCTGCACTCCAACAATATTTACCATAGCCAACACTTGGAAGCAATGAAAATGTCCATCAACCGAGGAATGCACAAAGTAGAAGTGGTCCACGTACACAGTGGAAAATTACTCCAATAAAAAATAAAAATTAAATGTAACAATCCAACAAAAGTAAGGAGACATCAGCTTGTGTGGGTTTGTCCGGGCACACTCCACTCTAATTTATAACCGAGAAACACCACAGGCCGCAAGGGCTTTTCCCTAGTTACCAGGGTGGGGGACATAGAAAGGCTGCCGCCCTCTGGCAGTTACCTGCAAAAGCAGCTTTAAAGCCTGTG
Source organism: Balaenoptera borealis (assembly GCF_965194805.1). Classification (NCBI taxonomy): domain Eukaryota; kingdom Metazoa; phylum Chordata; class Mammalia; order Artiodactyla; family Balaenopteridae; genus Balaenoptera; species Balaenoptera borealis. Next base: position 34,350,123 of record NC_138864.1, read on the forward strand.
CTAATGGTCACTTCATAGGAACAAGTACTGCAGAACTGTAAATGAAACAGGCCCTCAAAATGTCTTGAGGGAGGTAAAGGCCAAAACATTTCAAAATATGACACATACTTAAAGAGAACGCTTTGAAGAACTAAGGGGTAATCACAGCTTGAAACATAGAAAAGGACATGCCTTAAAGCTCAATTTCAACAGATTATGTGGCACATTCGAATTCAACCACAGAGAGGTATCAGCTCACACTTGTCAGAATAACCATCAGCAAGAAAACTACAAACAATAAATGCTGAAAGTGTTGTGGAGAAATGCATACCCTCAACTTCAAAGGGGACGTAACTTGGAAAGGGCCACGAATGAGAACAGAATGGAGGTGCCTTAAAAAGGTAAACATTGAGCTACTATATGATCCAGCAGGCCCACTCCTCGACGTAAAACCTAAGAAGAGAGAATTGGAAAGACACAGGCAGGCAAATCTGCACTGCACAGTATTACAATAGCCAAGATATGGAAGTAACCAAAAAGTCCACCAACAGATGGATGGACAGAGAAGAACTCCTCCATGTACAGATGGAATATTCGCTAGTGAAAAAAATGAAACAATGCCGTTTGCAGCACCATAGATGAGTCTAGACGTAATCACGCCACGTGTAGTAAGTGAGAAAGCAAAAGACACATATCCTATCATATCACTTTTAAGAGTTACTTAAAAATTGATACCAATGAAGATATTTCCACAGAGAAAGGCAATCACAGATTCATTAAAAATCTTATGGTTCACCAAATAGAAAGGGATGAGGATTGGATACATTACCACATTGGGGTTAACAGAGATATACAAACCATGTGAAATATATAACCACCAAAGACGTACGGAAGACCAGGAGAAGACTACTCAACATTGTGTCATAACCTACATGGGAAAAGGATGCGAGGAAGAATAGATACATGTATATGTGGGAAAGAACCACATCTTGCACACCTAGAACAAACAAACCATTGTAATCATATTTGCTGGGATAAAAAATAAAAAGTAAATTACAAATAAGAACAAGAAGTAATGAGACATAAACTTAAAGGGCTTTTCCCTGGCACATTCCATTCTAATTTACAACCTACAACACCACTTCCATTAAGGCTCTGTTTCCCTAGTAACCAAATATGGTAAAGGGGAAATGCTGCCACCTTGTGGCCGTTTCCTGCAAGAACAGCTTTAAAATCACAGCTAATGGTCACTTAACATTCCCAAGGACTCAGGGCTGTAAAGGACACCTGCCCTAAAAAATTGTGCTGAAGGAAGGAATGGACAAAACAATTCAAAACAGGCAAATATTTCAAGAAGAGAGTATGAAGAGTTAAGTTTTACTCACGTTCTTTTAAAAAAAAGGAAAATGGATAAAAGCTCAACCTCAGGGAGTGTTAGACCCATGCAATCTAATCTACAAAAAGTTTCAACTTACACCAGTTGACTTACCATCAGCAAAAAGTCAACAAACAATAAATGCTGAAGGGGTTTTAGAGAACTGTGTACACTCTACCTGCTGGTGAGACGTGAAGGGGTAACAGCCAATAATGAGAACAGAAAGGAGCTGTGTTTAAAAGTAAAACTGCAGGCACCATTCAATGCAGCAGGCGCACCATTGGACCTCTCACCTGAGAAGACAAGAATCGAGAAGACACAGGCCGCAAAAGCTGCAGTGCAGCCTTATTCACAATAGCCAAGACAGTGGAGCAATCAAAATGTCCAACAACAGGTGAATGGATAAAGAAGAAGTGGTCCATGTACACAATGGAATAATAGCCATGGAAAACAATGAACCACTGCTCTCTGAGGCACCACAAATGAGTCTGGAGATAATCACGAAACATGAGGTAAGTCGGAAAGCAAAAGACCTATAATCTATGATATCACTTATAGGCGTTATCTAATAACTGACACAAAGGAACATATTTCCACAGAGAAAGACACTCACAGACTTAGAAAACAAACTATGCTCATCTAAAAGGAAAGGTGGGGGGAATGGATAAATTAAGATTAGTGTTACTATATGTATACAAACACATATTATATCCATATCTCAAAAAGACCAACCATATAGCAAGGGAGGTCTGCGGAACCGTCAGTAACATTTTACATGGGAAGAGGATCTGTACTTGAATAGACATATATAATGTACAAACCAACCAGATGGTGTACACCTAGGACAAACAATATTCTAAGCTTTACCCCAATTAAAAAAAAATTTTAAAACCAAGAAGAAATAATGAGACATATACTTATGGGGCTTTCTCCATGCACATTCCAATGTAATTTACAAACTAGGAACACGACTTCCAGAAAGGCTCTGCTGCCCTAGTACCCAGATATGGGAATGGAGATATGCTGCCTGCTTGAGGCCACTTCCCACAACAGCAGATTTAAACCCATTGCTAAAGGTCACTAAATATTCACCAAACTTGCAGTTTGGTAAAAGACACCTGCTTTCTAAAAAAATTCTGGAGTGGAAAATCGACCAAAAATTTCAAAAGAGGGCAACCTTCCAAGAACACAATTTCAAGAGTTCTATTGTACTCCCAATTGTTTCCTTTTTTTTAACAGAAAAGAAAACGGTGGAGAAAAATGATGAGTTTTACGAATTTTCAAAGACATGCAAACGCAAATTACAAAAACCTATCAGCTCACAGCAGCCAGAAGGGCCATTAGCATAAATGCTGCAAACAATAAATGCTGAAGCGATTGTGGAGAAATGCGTACCCTGGATTCTAAGGGGGACGTGGTAAGAGCCACTAATGAAAACACAAAGAAGGTGCTTTGAAAAGGGAAACACGGTGCTACCAGTCAATCAATCACACCCACTGCTGGGCCTATCACCTGAGAAAATGAGAATCGAAAAGTCACAGCCTGGCAATCCTGCACTCCAACAATATTTACCATAGCCAACACTTGGAAGCAATGAAAATGTCCATCAACCGAGGAATGCACAAAGTAGAAGTGGTCCACGTACACAGTGGAAAATTACTCCAATAAAAAATAAAAATTAAATGTAACAATCCAACAAAAGTAAGGAGACATCAGCTTGTGTGGGTTTGTCCGGGCACACTCCACTCTAATTTATAACCGAGAAACACCACAGGCCGCAAGGGCTTTTCCCTAGTTACCAGGGTGGGGGACATAGAAAGGCTGCCGCCCTCTGGCAGTTACCTGCAAAAGCAGCTTTAAAGCCTGTGCTAATGGTCACTTCATAGGAACAAGTACTGCAGAACTGTAAATGAAACAGGCCCTCAAAATGTCTTGAGGGAGGTAAAGGCCAAAACATTTCAAAATATGACACATACTTAAAGAGAACACTTTGAAGAACTAAGGGGTAATCACAGCTTGAAACATAGAAAAGGACATGCCTTAAAGCTCAATTTCAACAGATTATGTGGCACATTCGAATTCAACCACAGAGAGGTATCAGCTCACACTTGTCAGAATAACCATCAGCAAGAAAACTACAAACAATAAATGCTGAAAGTGTTGTGGAGAAATGCATACCCTCAACTTCAAAGGGGACGTAACTTGGAAAGGGCCACGAATGAGAACAGAATGGAGGTGCCTTAAAAAGGTAAACATTGAGCTACTATATGATCCAGCAGGCCCACTCCTCGACGTAAAACCTAAGAAGAGAGAATTGGAAAGACACAGGCAGGCAAATCTGCACTGCACAGTATTACAATAGCCAAGATATGGAAGTAACCAAAAAGTCCACCAACAGATGGATGGACAGAGAAGAACTCCTCCATGTACAGATGGAATATTCGCTAGTGAAAAAAATGAAACAATGCCGTTTGCAGCACCATAGATGAGTCTAGACGTAATCACGCCACGTGTAGTAAGTGAGAAAGCAAAAGACACATATCCTATCATATCACTTTTAAGAGTTACTTAAAAATTGATACCAATGAAGATATTTCCACAGAGAAAGGCAATCACAGATTCATTAAAAAACTTATGGTTCACCAAATAGAAAGGGATGAGGATTGGATACATTACCACATTGGGGTTAACAGAGATATACAAACCATGTGAAATATATAACCACCAAAGACGTACGGAAGACCAGGAGAAGACTACTCAACATTGTGTCATAACCTACATGGGAAAAGGATGCGAGGAAGAATAGATACATGTATATGTGGGAAAGAACCACATCTTGCACACCTAGAACAAACAAACCATTGTAATCATATTTGCTGGGATAAAAAATAAAAAGTAAATTACAAATATGAACAAGAAGTAATGAGACATAAACTTAAAGGGCTTTTCCCTGGCACATTCCATTCTAATTTACAACCTACAACACCACTTCCATTAAGGCTCTGTTTCCCTAGTAACCAAATATGGTAAAGGGGAAATGCTGCCACCTTGTGGCCGTTTCCTGCAAGAACAGCTTTAAACTCACAGCTAATGGTCACTTAACATTCCCAAGGACTCAGGGCTGTAAAGGACACCTGCCCTAAAAAATTGTGCTGAAGGAAGGAATGGACAAAACAATTCAAAACAGGCAAATATTTCAAGAAGAGAGTATGAAGAGTTAAGTTTTACTCACGTTCTTTTAAAAAAAAGGAAAATGGATAAAAGCTCAACCTCAGGGAGTGTTAGACCCATGCAATCTAATCTACAAAAAGTTTCAACTTACACCAGTTGACTTACCATCAGCAAAAAGTCAACAAACAATAAATGCTGAAGGGGTTTTAGAGAACTGTGTACACTCTACCTGCTGGTGAGACGTGAAGGGGTAACAGCCAATAATGAGAACAGAAAGGAGCTGTGTTTAAAAGTAAAACTGCAGGCACCATTCAATGCAGCAGGCGCACCATTGGACCTCTCACCTGAGAAGACAAGAATCGAGAAGACACAGGCCGCAAAAGCTGCAGTGCAGCCTTATTCACAATAGCCAAGACAGTGGAGCAATCAAAATGTCCAACAACAGGTGAATGGATAAAGAAGAAGTGGTCCATGTACACAATGGAATAATAGCCATGGAAAACAATGAACCACTGCTCTCTGAGGCACCACAAATGAGTCTGGAGATAATCACGAAACATGAGGTAAGTCGGAAAGCAAAAGACCTATAATCTATGATATCACTTATAGGCGTTATCTAATAACTGACACAAAGGAACATATTTCCACAGAGAAAGACACTCACAGACTTAGAAAACAAACTATGCTCATCTAAAAGGAAAGGTGGGGGGAATGGATAAATTAAGATTAGTGTTACTATATGTATACAAACACATATTATATCCATATCTCAAAAAGACCAACCATATAGCAAGGGAGGTCTGCGGAACCGTCAGTAACATTTTACATGGGAAGAGGATCTGTACTTGAATAGACATATATAATGTACAAACCAACCAGATGGTGTACACCTAGGACAAACAATATTCTAAGCTTTACCCCAATTAAAAAAAAATTTTAAAACCAAGAAGAAATAATGAGACATATACTTATGGGGCTTTCTCCATGCACATTCCAATGTAATTTACAAACTAGGAACACGACTTCCAGAAAGGCTCTGCTGCCCTAGTACCCAGATATGGGAATGGAGATATGCTGCCTGCTTGAGGCCACTTCCCACAACAGCAGATTTAAACCCATTGCTAAAGGTCACTAAATATTCACCAAACTTGCAGTTTGGTAAAAGACACCTGCTTTCTAAAAAAATTCTGGAGTGGAAAATCGACCAAAAATTTCAAAAGAGGGCAACCTTCCAAGAACACAATTTCAAGAGTTCTATTGTACTCCCAATTGTTTCCTTTTTTTTAACAGAAAAGAAAACGGTGGAGAAAAATGATGAGTTTTACGAATTTTCAAAGACATGCAAACCCAAATTACAAAAACCTACCAGCTCACAGCAGCCAGAAGGGCCATTAGCATAAATGCTGCAAACAATAAATGCTGAAGCGATTGTGGAGAAATGCGTACCCTGGATTCTAAGGGGGACGTGGTAAGAGCCACTAATGAAAACACAAAGAAGGTGCTTTGAAAAGGGAAACACGGTGCTACCAGTCAATCAATCACACCCACTGCTGGGCCTATCACCTGAGAAAATGAGAATCGAAAAGTCACAGCCTGGCAATCCTGCACTCCAACAATATTTACCATAGCCAACACTTGGAAGCAATGAAAATGTCCATCAACCGAGGAATGCACAAAGTAGAAGTGGTCCACGTACACAGTGGAAAATTACTCCAATAAAAAATAAAAATTAAATGTAACAATCCAACAAAAGTAAGGAGACATCAGCTTGTGTGGGTTTGTCCGGGCACACTCCACTCTAATTTATAACCGAGAAACACCACAGGCCGCAAGGGCTTTTCCCTAGTTACCAGGGTGGGGGACATAGAAAGGCTGCCGCCCTCTGGCAGTTACCTGCAAAAGCAGCTTTAAAGCCTGTGCTAATGGTCACTTCATAGGAACAAGTACTGCAGAACTGTAAATGAAACAGGCCCTCAAAATGTCTTGAGGGAGGTAAAGGCCAAAACATTTCAAAATATGACACATACTTAAAGAGAACACTTTGAAGAACTAAGGGGTAATCACAGCTTGAAACATAGAAAAGGACATGCCTTAAAGCTCAATTTCAACAGATTATGTGGCACATTCGAATTCAACCACAGAGAGGTATCAGCTCACACTTGTCAGAATAACCATCAGCAAGAAAACTACAAACAATAAATGCTGAAAGTGTTGTGGAGAAATGCATACCCTCAACTTCAAAGGGGACGTAACTTGGAAAGGGCCACGAATGAGAACAGAATGGAGGTGCCTTAAAAAGGTAAACATTGAGCTACTCTATGATCCAGCAGGCCCACTCCTCGACGTAAAACCTAAGAAGAGAGAATTGGAAAGACACAGGCAGGCAAATCTGCACTGCACAGTATTACAATAGCCAAGATATGGAAGTAACCAAAAAGTCCACCAACAGATGGATGGACAAAGAAGAACTCCTCCATGTACAGATGGAATATTCGCTAGTGAAAAAAATGAAACAATGCCGTTTGCAGCACCATAGATGAGTCTAGACGTAATCACGCCACGTGTAGTAAGTGAGAAAGCAAAAGACACATATCCTATCATATCACTTTTAAGAGTTACTTAAAAATTGATACCAATGAAGATATTTCCACAGAGAAAGGCAATCACAGATTCATTAAAACACTTATGGTTCACCAAATAGAAAGGGATGAGGATTGGATACATTGCCACATTGGGGTTAACAGAGATATACAAACCATGTGAAATATATAACCACCAAAGACGTACGGAAGACCAGGAGAAGACTACTCAACATTGTGTCATAACCTACATGGGAAAAGGATGCGAGGAAGAATAGATACATGTATATGTGGGAAAGAACCACATCTTGCACACCTAGAACAAACAAACCATTGTAATCATATTTGCTGGGATAAAAAATAAAAAGTAAATTACAAATACGAACAAGAAGTAATGAGACATAAACTTAAAGGGCTTTTCCCTGGCACATTCCATTCTAATTTACAACCTACAACACCACTTCCATTAAGGCTCTGTTTCCCTAGTAACCAAATATGGTAAAGGGGAAATGCTGCCACCTTGTGGCCGTTTCCTGCAAGAACAGCTTTAAAATCACAGCTAATGGTCACTTAACATTCCCAAGGACTCAGGGCTGTAAAGGACACCTGCCCTAAAAAATTGTGCTGAAGGAAGGAATGGACAAAAAAATTCAAAACAGGCAAATATTTCAAGAAGAGAGTATGAAGAGTTAAGTTTTACTCACGTTCTTTTAAAAAAAAGGAAAATGGATAAAAGCTCAACCTCAGGGAGTGTTAGACCCATGCAATCTAATCTACAAAAAGTTTCAACTTACACCAGTTGACTTACCATCAGCAAAAAGTCAACAAACAATAAATGCTGAAGGGGTTTTAGAGAACTGTGTACACTCTACCTGCTGGTGAGACGTGAAGGGGTAACAGCCAATAATGAGAACAGAAAGGAGCTGTGTTTAAAAGTAAAACTGCAGGCACCATTCAATGCAGCAGGCGCACCATTGGACCTCTCACCTGAGAAGACAAGAATCGAGAAGACACAGGCCGCAAAAGCTTCAGTGCAGCCTTATTCACAATAGCCAAGACAGTGGAGCAATCAAAATGTCCAACAACAGGTGAATGGATAAAGAAGAAGTGGTCCATGTACACAATGGAATAATAGCCATGGAAAACAATGAACCACTGCTCTCTGAGGCACCACAAATGAGTCTGGAGATAATCACGAAACATGAGGTAAGTCGGAAAGCAAAAGACCTATAATCTATGATATCACTTATAGGCGTTATCTAATAACTGACACAAAGGAACATATTTCCACAGAGAAAGACACTCACAGACTTAGAAAACAAACTATGCTCATCTAAAAGGAAAGGTGGGGGGAATGGATAAATTAAGATTAGTGTTACTATATGTATACAAACACATATTATATCCATATCTCAAAAAGACCAACCATATAGCAAGGGAGGTCTGCGGAACCCTCAGTAACATTTTACATGGGAAGAGGATCTGTACTTGAATAGACATATATAATGTACAAACCAACCAGATGGTGTACACCTAGGACAAACAATATTCTAAGCTTTACCCCAATTAAAAAAAAATTTTAAAACCAAGAAGAAATAATGAGACATATACTTATGGGGCTTTCTCCATGCACATTCCAATGTAATTTACAAACTAGGAACACGACTTCCAGAAAGGCTCTGCTGCCCTAGTACCCAGATATGGGAATGGAGATATGCTGCCTGCTTGAGGCCACTTCCCACAACAGCAGATTTAAACCCATTGCTAAAGGTCACTAAATATTCACCAAACTTGCAGTTTGGTAAAAGACACCTGCTTTCTAAAAAAATTCTGGAGTGGAAAATCGACCAAAAATTTCAAAAGAGGGCAACCTTCCAAGAACACAATTTCAAGAGTTCTATTGTACTCCCAATTGTTTCCTTTTTTTTAACAGAAAAGAAAACGGTGGAGAAAAATGATGAGTTTTACGAATTTTCAAAGACATGCAAACCCAAATTACAAAAACCTACCAGCTCACAGCAGCCAGAAGGGCCATTAGCATAAATGCTGCAAACAATAAATGCTGAAGCGATTGTGGAGAAATGCGTACCCTGGATTCTAAGGGGGACGTGGTAAGAGCCACTAATGAAAACACAAAGAAGGTGCTTTGAAAAGGGAAACACGGTGCTACCAGTCAATCAATCACACCCACTGCTGGGCCTATCACCTGAGAAAATGAGAATCGAAAAGTCACAGCCTGGCAATCCTGCACTCCAACAATATTTACCATAGCCAACACTTGGAAGCAATGAAAATGTCCATCAACCGAGGAATGCACAAAGTAGAAGTGGTCCACGTACACAGTGGAAAATTACTCCAATAAAAAATAAAAATTAAATGTAACAATCCAACAAAAGTAAGGAGACATCAGCTTGTGTGGGTTTGTCCGGGCACACTCCACTCTAATTTATAACCGAGAAACACCACAGGCCGCAAGGGCTTTTCCCTAGTTACCAGGGTGGGGGACATAGAAAGGCTGCCGCCCTCTGGCAGTTACCTGCAAAAGCAGCTTTAAAGCCTGTGCTAATGGTCACTTCATAGGAACAAGTACTGCAGAACTGTAAATGAAACAGGCCCTCAAAATGTCTTGAGGGAGGTAAAGGCCAAAACATTTCAAAATATGACACATACTTAAAGAGAACACTTTGAAGAACTAAGGGGTAATCACAGCTTGAAACATAGAAAAGGACATGCCTTAAAGCTCAATTTCAACAGATTATGTGGCACATTCGAATTCAACCACAGAGAGGTATCAGCTCACACTTGTCAGAATAACCATCAGCAAGAAAACTACAAACAATAAATGCTGAAAGTGTTGTGGAGAAATGCATACCCTCAACTTCAAAGGGGACGTAACTTGGAAAGGGCCACGAATGAGAACAGAATGGAGGTGCCTTAAAAAGGTAAACATTGAGCTACTATATGATCCAGCAGGCCCACTCCTCGACGTAAAACCTAAGAAGAGAGAATTGGAAAGACACAGGCAGGCAAATCTGCACTGCACAGTATTACAATAGCCAAGATATGGAAGTAACCAAAAAGTCCACCAACAGATGGATGGACAAAGAAGAACTCCTCCATGTACAGATGGAATATTCGCTAGTGAAAAAAATGAAACAATGCCATTTGCAGCACCATAGATGAGTCTAGACGTAATCACGCCACGTGTAGTAAGTGAGAAAGCAAAAGACACATATCCTATCATATCACTTTTAAGAGTTACTTAAAAATTGATACCAATGAAGATATTTCCACAGAGAAAGGCAATCACAGATTCATTAAAAAACTTATGGTTCACCAAATAGAAAGGGATGAGGATTGGATACATTACCACATTGGGGTTAACAGAGATATACAAACCATGTGAAATATATAACCACCAAAGACGTACGGAAGACCAGGAGAAGACTACTCAACATTGTGTCATAACCTACATGGGAAAAGGATGCGAGGAAGAATAGATACATGTATATGTGGGAAAGAACCACATCTTGCACACCTAGAACAAACAAACCATTGTAATCATATTTGCTGGGATAAAAAATAAAAAGTAAATTACAAATATGAACAAGAAGTAATGAGACATAAACTTAAAGGGCTTTTCCCTGGCACATTCCATTCTAATTTACAACCTACAACACCACTTCCATTAAGGCTCTGTTTCCCTAGTAACCAAATATGGTAAAGGGGAAATGCTGCCACCTTGTGGCCGTTTCCTGCAAGAACAGCTTTAAACTCACAGCTAATGGTCACTTAACATTCCCAAGGACTCAGGGCTGTAAAGGACACCTGCCCTAAAAAATTGTGCTGAAGGAAGGAATGGACAAAACAATTCAAAACAGGCAAATATTTCAAGAAGAGAGTATGAAGAGTTAAGTTTTACTCACGTTCTTTTAAAAAAAAGGAAAATGGATAAAAGCTCAACCTCAGGGAGTGTTAGACCCATGCAATCTAATCTACAAAAAGTTTCAACTTACACCAGTTGACTTACCATCAGCAAAAAGTCAACAAACAATAAATGCTGAAGGGGTTTTAGAGAACTGTGTACACTCTACCTGCTGGTGAGACGTGAAGGGGTAACAGCCAATAATGAGAACAGAAAGGAGCTGTGTTTAAAAGTAAAACTGCAGGCACCATTCAATGCAGCAGGCGCACCATTGGACCTCTCACCTGAGAAGACAAGAATCGAGAAGACACAGGCCGCAAAAGCTGCAGTGCAGCCTTATTCACAATAGCCAAGACAGTGGAGCAATCAAAATGTCCAACAACAGGTGAATGGATAAAGAAGAAGTGGTCCATGTACACAATGGAATAATAGCCATGGAAAACAATGAACCACTGCTCTCTGAGGCACCACAAATGAGTCTGGAGATAATCACGAAACATGAGGTAAGTCGGAAAGCAAAAGACCTATAATCTATGATATCACTTATAGGCGTTATCTAATAACTGACACAAAGGAACATATTTCCACAGAGAAAGACACTCACAGACTTAGAAAACAAACTATGCTCATCTAAAAGGAAAGGTGGGGGGAATGGATAAATTAAGATTAGTGTTACTATATGTATACAAACACATATTATATCCATATCTCAAAAAGACCAACCATATAGCAAGGGAGGTCTGCGGAACCGTCAGTAACAGTTTACATGGGAAGAGGATCTGTACTTGAATAGACATATATAATGTACAAACCAACCAGATGGTGTACACCTAGGACAAACAATATTCTAAGCTTTACCCCAATTAAAAAAAAATTTTAAAACCAAGAAGAAATAATGAGACATATACTTATGGGGCTTTCTCCATGCACATTCCAATGTAATTTACAAACTAGGAACACGACTTCCAGAAAGGCTCTGCTGCCCTAGTACCCAGATATGGGAATGGAGATATGCTGCCTGCTTGAGGCCACTTCCCACAACAGCAGATTTAAACCCATTGCTAAAGGTCACTAAATATTCACCAAACTTGCAGTTTGGTAAAAGACACCTGCTTTCTAAAAAAATTCTGGAGTGGAAAATCGACCAAAAATTTCAAAAGAGGGCAACCTTCCAAGAACACAATTTCAAGAGTTCTATTGTACTCCCAATTGTTTCCTTTTTTTTAACAGAAAAGAAAACGGTGGAGAAAAATGATGAGTTTTACGAATTTTCAAAGACATGCAAACCCAAATTACAAAAACCTACCAGCTCACAGCAGCCAGAAGGGCCATTAGCATAAATGCTGCAAACAATAAATGCTGAAGCGATTGTGGAGAAATGCGTACCCTGGATTCTAAGGGGGACGTGGTAAGAGCCACTAATGAAAACACAAAGAAGGTGCTTTGAAAAGGGAAACACGGTGCTACCAGTCAATCAATCACACCCACTGCTGGGCCTATCACCTGAGAAAATGAGAATCGAAAAGTCACAGCCTGGCAATCCTGCACTCCAACAATATTTACCATAGCCAACACTTGGAAGCAATGAAAATGTCCATCAACCGAGGAATGCACAAAGTAGAAGTGGTCCACGTACACAGTGGAAAATTACTCCAATAAAAAATAAAAATTAAATGTAACAATCCAACAAAAGTAAGGAGACATCAGCTTGTGTGGGTTTGTCCGGGCACACTCCACTCTAATTTATAACCGAGAAACACCACAGGCCGCAAGGGCTTTTCCCTAGTTACCAGGGTGGGGGACATAGAAAGGCTGCCGCCCTCTGGCAGTTACCTGCAAAAGCAGCTTTAAAGCCTGTGCTAATGGTCACTTCATAGGAACAAGTACTGCAGAACTGTAAATGAAACAGGCCCTCAAAATGTCTTGAGGGAGGTAAAGGCCAAAACATTTCAAAATATGACACATACTTAAAGAGAACACTTTGAAGAACTAAGGGGTAATCACAGCTTGAAACATAGAAAAGGACATGCCTTAAAGCTCAATTTCAACAGATTATGTGGCACATTCGAATTCAACCACAGAGAGGTATCAGCTCACACTTGTCAGAATAACCATCAGCAAGAAAACTACAAACAATAAATGCTGAAAGTGTTGTGGAGAAATGCATACCCTCAACTTCAAAGGGGACGTAACTTGGAAAGGGCCACGAATGAGAACAGAATGGAGGTGCCTTAAAAAGGTAAACATTGAGCTACTATATGATCCAGCAGGCCCACTCCTCGACGTAAAACCTAAGAAGAGAGAATTGGAAAGACACAGGCAGGCAAATCTGCACTGCACAGTATTACAATAGCCAAGATATGGAAGTAACCAAAAAGTCCACCAACAGATGGATGGACAAAGAAGAACTCCTCCATGTACAGATGGAATATTCGCTAGTGAAAAAAATGAAACAATGCCGTTTGCAGCACCATAGATGAGTCTAGACGTAATCACGCCACGTGTAGTAAGTGAGAAAGCAAAAGACACATATCCTATCATATCACTTTTAAGAGTTACTTAAAAATTGATACCAATGAAGATATTTCCACAGAGAAAGGCAATCACAGATTCATTAAAACACTTATGGTTCACCAAATAGAAAGGGATGAGGATTGGATACATTGCCACATTGGGGTTAACAGAGATATACAAACCATGTGAAATATATAACCACCAAAGACGTACGGAAGACCAGGAGAAGACTACTCAACATTGTGTCATAACCTACATGGGAAAAGGATGCGAGGAAGAATAGATACATGTATATGTGGGAAAGAACCACATCTTGCACACCTAGAACAAACAAACCATTGTAATCATATTTGCTGGGATAAAAAATAAAAAGTAAATTACAAATACGAACAAGAAGTAATGAGACATAAACTTAAAGGGCTTTTCCCTGGCACATTCCATTCTAATTTACAACCTACAACACCACTTCCATTAAGGCTCTGTTTCCCTAGTAACCAAATATGGTAAAGGGGAAATGCTGCCACCTTGTGGCCGTTTCCTGCAAGAACAGCTTTAAACTCACAGCTAATGGTCACTTAACATTCCCAAGGACTCAGGGCTGTAAAGGACACCTGCCCTAAAAAATTGTGCTGAAGGAAGGAATGGACAAAAAAATTCAAAACAGGCAAATATTTCAAGAAGAGAGTATGAAGAGTTAAGTTTTACTCACGTTCTTTTAAAAAAAAGGAAAATGGATAAAAGCTCAACCTCAGGGAGTGTTAGACCCATGCAATCTAATCTACAAAAAGTTTCAACTTACACCAGTTGACTTACCATCAGCAAAAAGTCAACAAACAATAAATGCTGAAGGGGTTTTAGAGAACTGTGTACACTCTACCTGCTGGTGAGACGTGAAGGGGTAACAGCCAATAATGAGAACAGAAAGGAGCTGTGTTTAAAAGTAAAACTGCAGGCACCATTCAATGCAGCAGGCGCACCATTGGACCTCTCACCTGAGAAGACAAGAATCGAGAAGACACAGGCCGCAAAAGCTGCAGTGCAGCCTTATTCACAATAGCCAAGACAGTGGAGCAATCAAAATGTCCAACAACAGGTGAATGGATAAAGAAGAAGTGGTCCATGTACACAATGGAATAATAGCCATGGAAAACAATGAACCACTGCTCTCTGAGGCACCACAAATGAGTCTGGAGATAATCACGAAACATGAGGTAAGTCGGAAAGCAAAAGACCTATAATCTATGATATCACTTATAGGCGTTATCTAATAACTGACACAAAGGAACATATTTCCACAGAGAAAGACACTCACAGACTTAGAAAACAAACTATGCTCATCTAAAAGGAAAGGTGGGGGGAATGGATAAATTAAGATTAGTGTTACTATATGTATACAAACACATATTATATCCATATCTCAAAAAGACCAACCATATAGCAAGGGAGGTCTGCGGAACCGTCAGTAACATTTTACATGGGAAGAGGATCTGTACTTGAATAGACATATATAATGTACAAACCAACCAGATGGTGTACACCTAGGACAAACAATATTCTAAGCTTTACCCCAATTAAAAAAAAATTTTAAAACCAAGAAGAAATAATGAGACATATACTTATGGGGCTTTCTCCATGCACATTCCAATGTAATTTACAAACTAGGAACACGACTTCCAGAAAGGCTCTGCTGCCCTAGTACCCAGATATGGGAATGGAGATATGCTGCCTGCTTGAGGCCACTTCCCACAACAGCAGATTTAAACCCATTGCTAAAGGTCACTAAATATTCACCAAACTTGCAGTTTGGTAAAAGACACCTGCTTTCTAAAAAAATTCTGGAGTGGAAAATCGACCAAAAATTTCAAAAGAGGGCAACCTTCCAAGAACACAATTTCAAGAGTTCTATTGTACTCCCAATTGTTTCCTTTTTTTTAACAGAAAAGAAAACGGTGGAGAAAAATGATGAGTTTTACGAATTTTCAAAGACATGCAAACCCAAATTACAAAAACCTACCAGCTCACAGCAGCCAGAAGGGCCATTAGCATAAATGCTGCAAACAATAAATGCTGAAGCGATTGTGGAGAAATGCGTACCCTGGATTCTAAGGGGGACGTGGTAAGAGCCACTAATGAAAACACAAAGAAGGTGCTTTGAAAAGGGAAACACGGTGCTACCAGTCAATCAATCACACCCACTGCTGGGCCTATCACCTGAGAAAATGAGAATCGAAAAGTCACAGCCTGGCAATCCTGCACTCCAACAATATTTACCATAGCCAACACTTGGAAGCAATGAAAATGTCCATCAACCGAGGAATGCACAAAGTAGAAGTGGTCCACGTACACAGTGGAAAATTACTCCAATAAAAAATAAAAATTAAATGTAACAATCCAACAAAAGTAAGGAGACATCAGCTTGTGTGGGTTTGTCCGGGCACACTCCACTCTAATTTATAACCGAGAAACACCACAGGCCGCAAGGGCTTTTCCCTAGTTACCAGGGTGGGGGACATAGAAAGGCTGCCGCCCTCTGGCAGTTACCTGCAAAAGCAGCTTTAAAGCCTGTGCTAATGGTCACTTCATAGGAACAAGTACTGCAGAACTGTAAATGAAACAGGCCCTCAAAATGTCTTGAGGGAGGTAAAGGCCAAAACATTTCAAAATATGACACATACTTAAAGAGAACACTTTGAAGAACTAAGGGGTAATCACAGCTTGAAACATAGAAAAGGACATGCCTTAAAGCTCAATTTCAACAGATTATGTGGCACATTCGAATTCAACCACAGAGAGGTATCAGCTCACACTTGTCAGAATAACCATCAGCAAGAAAACTACAAACAATAAATGCTGAAAGTGTTGTGGAGAAATGCATACCCTCAACTTCAAAGGGGACGTAACTTGGAAAGGGCCACGAATGAGAACAGAATGGAGGTGCCTTAAAAAGGTAAACATTGAGCTACTATATGATCCAGCAGGCCCACTCCTCGACGTAAAACCTAAGAAGAGAGAATTGGAAAGACACAGGCAGGCAAATCTGCACTGCACAGTATTACAATAGCCAAGATATGGAAGTAACCAAAAAGTCCACCAACAGATGGATGGACAAAGAAGAACTCCTCCATGTACAGATGGAATATTCGCTAGTGAAAAAAATGAAACAATGCCGTTTGCAGCACCATAGATGAGTCTAGACGTAATCACGCCACGTGTAGTAAGTGAGAAAGCAAAAGACACATATCCTATCATATCACTTTTAAGAGTTACTTAAAAATTGATACCAATGAAGATATTTCCACAGAGAAAGGCAATCACAGATTCATTAAAACACTTATGGTTCACCAAATAGAAAGGGATGAGGATTGGATACATTGCCACATTGGGGTTAACAGAGATATACAAACCATGTGAAATATATAACCACCAAAGACGTACGGAAGACCAGGAGAAGACTACTCAACATTGTGTCATAACCTACATGGGAAAAGGATGCGAGGAAGAATAGATACATGTATATGTGGGAAAGAACCACATCTTGCACACCTAGAACAAACAAACCATTGTAATCATATTTGCTGGGATAAAAAATAAAAAGTAAATTACAAATACGAACAAGAAGTAATGAGACATAAACTTAAAGGGCTTTTCCCTGGCACATTCCATTCTAATTTACAACCTACAACACCACTTCCATTAAGGCTCTGTTTCCCTAGTAACCAAATATGGTAAAGGGGAAATGCTGCCACCTTGTGGCCGTTTCCTGCAAGAACAGCTTTAAAATCACAGCTAATGGTCACTTAACATTCCCAAGGACTCAGGGCTGTAAAGGACACCTGCCCTAAAAAATTGTGCTGAAGGAAGGAATGGACAAAAAAATTCAAAACAGGCAAATATTTCAAGAAGAGAGTATGAAGAGTTAAGTTTTACTCACGTTCTTTTAAAAAAAAGGAAAATGGATAAAAGCTCAACCTCAGGGAGTGTTAGACCCATGCAATCTAATCTACAAAAAGTTTCAACTTACACCAGTTGACTTACCATCAGCAAAAAGTCAACAAACAATAAATGCTGAAGGGGTTTTAGAGAACTGTGTACACTCTACCTGCTGGTGAGACGTGAAGGGGTAACAGCCAATAATGAGAACAGAAAGGATCTGTGTTTAAAAGTAAAACTGCAGGCACCATTCAATGCAGCAGGCGCACCATTGGACCTCTCACCTGAGAAGACAAGAATCGAGAAGACACAGGCCGCAAAAGCTGCAGTGCAGCCTTATTCACAATAGCCAAGACAGTGGAGCAATCAAAATGTCCAACAACAGGTGAATGGATAAAGAAGAAGTGGTCCATGTACACAATGGAATAATAGCCATGGAAAACAATGAACCACTGCTCTCTGAGGCACCACAAATGAGTCTGGAGATAATCACGAAACATGAGGTAAGTCGGAAAGCAAAAGACCTATAATCTATGATATCACTTATAGGCGTTATCTAATAACTGACACAAAGGAACATATTTCCACAGAGAAAGACACTCACAGACTTAGAAAACAAACTATGCTCATCTAAAAGGAAAGGTGGGGGGAATGGATAAATTAAGATTAGTGTTACTATATGTATACAAACACATATTATATCCATATCTCAAAAAGACCAACCATATAGCAAGGGAGGTCTGCGGAACCCTCAGTAACATTTTACATGGGAAGAGGATCTGTACTTGAATAGACATATATAATGTACAAACCAACCAGATGGTGTACACCTAGGACAAACAATATTCTAAGCTTTACCCCAATTAAAAAAAAATTTTAAAACCAAGAAGAAATAATGAGACATATACTTATGGGGCTTTCTCCATGCACATTCCAATGTAATTTACAAACTAGGAACACGACTTCCAGAAAGGCTCTGCTGCCCTAGTACCCAGATATGGGAATGGAGATATGCTGCCTGCTTGAGGCCACTTCCCACAACAGCAGATTTAAACCCATTGCTAAAGGTCACTAAATATTCACCAAACTTGCAGTTTGGTAAAAGACACCTGCTTTCTAAAAAAATTCTGGAGTGGAAAATCGACCAAAAATTTCAAAAGAGGGCAACCTTCCAAGAACACAATTTCAAGAGTTCTATTGTACTCCCAATTGTTTCCTTTTTTTTAACAGAAAAGAAAACGGTGGAGAAAAATGATGAGTTTTACGAATTTTCAAAGACATGCAAACCCAAATTACAAAAACCTACCAGCTCACAGCAGCCAGAAGGGCCATTAGCATAAATGCTGCAAACAATAAATGCTGAAGCGATTGTGGAGAAATGCGTACCCTGGATTCTAAGGGGGACGTGGTAAGAGCCACTAATGAAAACACAAAGAAGGTGCTTTGAAAAGGGAAACACGGTGCTACCAGTCAATCAATCACACCCACTGCTGGGCCTATCACCTGAGAAAATGAGAATCGAAAAGTCACAGCCTGGCAATCCTGCACTCCAACAATATTTACCATAGCCAACACTTGGAAGCAATGAAAATGTCCATCAACCGAGGAATGCACAAAGTAGAAGTGGTCCACGTACACAGTGGAAAATTACTCCAATAAAAAATAAAAATTAAATGTAACAATCCAACAAAAGTAAGGAGACATCAGCTTGTGTGGGTTTGTCCGGGCACACTCCACTCTAATTTATAACCGAGAAACACCACAGGCCGCAAGGGCTTTTCCCTAGTTACCAGGGTGGGGGACATAGAAAGGCTGCCGCCCTCTGGCAGTTACCTGCAAAAGCAGCTTTAAAGCCTGTGCTAATGGTCACTTCATAGGAACAAGTACTGCAGAACTGTAAATGAAACAGGCCCTCAAAATGTCTTGAGGGAGGTAAAGGCCAAAACATTTCAAAATATGACACATACTTAAAGAGAACACTTTGAAGAACTAAGGGGTAATCACAGCTTGAAACATAGAAAAGGACATGCCTTAAAGCTCAATTTCAACAGATTATGTGGCACATTCGAATTCAACCACAGAGAGGTATCAGCTCACACTTGTCAGAATAACCATCAGCAAGAAAACTACAAACAATAAATGCTGAAAGTGTTGTGGAGAAATGCATACCCTCAACTTCAAAGGGGACGTAACTTGGAAAGGGCCACGAATGAGAACAGAATGGAGGTGCCTTAAAAAGGTAAACATTGAGCTACTATATGATCCAGCAGGCCCACTCCTCGACGTAAAACCTAAGAAGAGAGAATTGGAAAGACACAGGCAGGCAAATCTGCACTGCACAGTATTACAATAGCCAAGATATGGAAGTAACCAAAAAGTCCACCAACAGATGGATGGACAAAGAAGAACTCCTCCATGTACAGATGGAATATTCGCTAGTGAAAAAAATGAAACAATGCCGTTTGCAGCACCATAGATGAGTCTAGACGTAATCACGCCACGTGTAGTAAGTGAGAAAGCAAAAGACACATATCCTATCATATCACTTTTAAGAGTTACTTAAAAATTGATACCAATGAAGATATTTCCACAGAGAAAGGCAATCACAGATTCATTAAAAAACTTATGGTTCACCAAATAGAAAGGGATGAGGATTGGATACATTACCACATTGGGGTTAACAGAGATATACAAACCATGTGAAATATATAACCACCAAAGACGTACGGAAGACCAGGAGAAGACTACTCAACATTGTGTCATAACCTACATGGGAAAAGGATGCGAGGAAGAATAGATACATGTATATGTGGGAAAGAACCACATCTTGCACACCTAGAACAAACAAACCATTGTAATCATATTTGCTGGGATAAAAAATAAAAAGTAAATTACAAATACGAACAAGAAGTAATGAGACATAAACTTAAAGGGCTTTTCCCTGGCACATTCCATTCTAATTTACAACCTACAACACCACTTCCATTAAGGCTCTGTTTCCCTAGTAACCAAATATGGTAAAGGGGAAATGCTGCCACCTTGTGGCCGTTTCCTGCAAGAACAGCTTTAAAATCACAGCTAATGGTCACTTAACATTCCCAAGGACTCAGGGCTGTAAAGGACACCTGCCCTAAAAAATTGTGCTGAAGGAAGGAATGGACAAAACAATTCAAAACAGGCAAATATTTCAAGAAGAGAGTATGAAGAGTTAAGTTTTACTCACGTTCTTTTAAAAAAAAGGAAAATGGATAAAAGCTCAACCTCAGGGAGTGTTAGACCCATGCAATCTAATCTACAAAAAGTTTCAACTTACACCAGTTGACTTACCATCAGCAAAAAGTCAACAAACAATAAATGCTGAAGGGGTTTTAGAGAACTGTGTACACTCTACCTGCTGGTGAGACGTGAAGGGGTAACAGCCAATAATGAGAAAAGAAAGGAGCTGTGTTTAAAAGTAAAACTGCAGGCACCATTCAATGCAGCAGGCGCACCATTGGACCTCTCACCTGAGAAGACAAGAATCGAGAAGACACAGGCCGCAAAAGCTGCAGTGCAGCCTTATTCACAATAGCCAAGACAGTGGAGCAATCAAAATGTCCAACAACAGGTGAATGGATAAAGAAGAAGTGGTCCATGTACACAATGGAATAATAGCCATGGAAAACAATGAACCACTGCTCTCTGAGGCACCACAAATGAGTCTGGAGATAATCACGAAACATGAGGTAAGTCGGAAAGCAAAAGACCTATAATCTATGATATCACTTATAGGCGTTATCTAATAACTGACACAAAGGAACATATTTCCACAGAGAAAGACACTCACAGACTTAGAAAACAAACTATGCTCATCTAAAAGGAAAGGTGGGGGGAATGGATAAATTAAGATTAGTGTTACTATATGTATACAAACACATATTATATCCATATCTCAAAAAGACCAACCATATAGCAAGGGAGGTCTGCGGAACCCTCAGTAACATTTTACATGGGAAGAGGATCTGTACTTGAATAGACATATATAATTTACAAAGCAACCAGATGGTGTACACCTAGGACAAACAATATTCTAAGCTTTACCCCAATTAAAAAAAAATTTTAAAACCAAGAAGAAATAATGAGACATATACTTATGGGGCTTTCTCCATGCACATTCCAATGTAATTTACAAACTAGGAACACGACTTCCAGAAAGGCTCTGCTGCCCTAGTACCCAGATATGGGAATGGAGATATGCTGCCTGCTTGAGGCCACTTCCCACAACAGCAGATTTAAACCCATTGCTAAAGGTCACTAAATATTCACCAAACTTGCAGTTTGGTAAAAGACACCTGCTTTCTAAAAAAATTCTGGAGTGGAAAATCGACCAAAAATTTCAAAAGAGGGCAACCTTCCAAGAACACAATTTCAAGAGTTCTATTGTACTCCCAATTGTTTCCTTTTTTTTAACAGAAAAGAAAACGGTGGAGAAAAATGATGAGTTTTACGAATTTTCAAAGACATGCAAACGCAAATTACAAAAACCTATCAGCTCACAGCAGCCAGAAGGGCCATTAGCATAAATGCTGCAAACAATAAATGCTGAAGCGATTGTGGAGAAATGCGTACCCTGGATTCTAAGGGGGACGTGGTAAGAGCCACTAATGAAAACACAAAGAAGGTGCTTTGAAAAGGGAAACACGGTGCTACCAGTCAATCAATCACACCCACTGCTGGGCCTATCACCTGAGAAAATGAGAATCGAAAAGTCACAGCCTGGCAATCCTGCACTCCAACAATATTTACCATAGCCAACACTTGGAAGCAATGAAAATGTCCATCAACCGAGGAATGCACAAAGTAGAAGTGGTCCACGTACACAGTGGAAAATTACTCCAATAAAAAATAAAAATTAAATGTAACAATCCAACAAAAGTAAGGAGACATCAGCTTGTGTGGGTTTGTCCGGGCACACTCCACTCTAATTTATAACCGAGAAACACCACAGGCCGCAAGGGCTTTTCCCTAGTTACCAGGGTGGGGGACATAGAAAGGCTGCCGCCCTCTGGCAGTTACCTGCAAAAGCAGCTTTAAAGCCTGTGCTAATGGTCACTTCATAGGAACAAGTACTGCAGAACTGTAAATGAAACAGGCCCTCAAAATGTCTTGAGGGAGGTAAAGGCCAAAACATTTCAAAATATGACACATACTTAAAGAGAACGCTTTGAAGAACTAAGGGGTAATCACAGCTTGAAACATAGAAAAGGACATGCCTTAAAGCTCAATTTCAACAGATTATGTGGCACATTCGAATTCAACCACAGAGAGGTATCAGCTCACACTTGTCAGAATAACCATCAGCAAGAAAACTACAAACAATAAATGCTGAAAGTGTTGTGGAGAAATGCATACCCTCAACTTCAAAGGGGACGTAACTTGGAAAGGGCCACGAATGAGAACAGAATGGAGGTGCCTTAAAAAGGTAAACATTGAGCTACTATATGATCCAGCAGGCCCACTCCTCGACGTAAAACCTAAGAAGAGAGAATTGGAAAGACACAGGCAGGCAAATCTGCACTGCACAGTATTACAATAGCCAAGATATGGAAGTAACCAAAAAGTCCACCAACAGATGGATGGACAGAGAAGAACTCCTCCATGTACAGATGGAATATTCACTAGTGAAAAAAATGAAACAATGCCGTTTGCAGCACCATAGATGAGTCTAGACGTAATCACGCCACGTGTAGTAAGTGAGAAAGCAAAAGACACATATCCTATCATATCACTTTTAAGAGTTACTTAAAAATTGATACCAATGAAGATATTTCCACAGAGAAAGGCAATCACAGATTCATTAAAAATCTTATGGTTCACCAAATAGAAAGGGATGAGGATTGGATACATTACCACATTGGGGTTAACAGAGATATACAAACCATGTGAAATATATAACCACCAAAGACGTACGGAAGACCAGGAGAAGACTACTCAACATTGTGTCATAACCTACATGGGAAAAGGATGCGAGGAAGAATAGATACATGTATATGTGGGAAAGAACCACATCTTGCACACCTAGAACAAACAAACCATTGTAATCATATTTGCTGGGATAAAAAATAAAAAGTAAATTGCAAATATGAACAAGAAGTAATGAGACATAAACTTAAAGGGCTTTTCCCTGGCACATTCCATTCTAATTTACAACCTACAACACCACTTCCATTAAGGCTCTGTTTCCCTAGTAACCAAATATGGTAAAGGGGAAATGCTGCCACCTTGTGGCCGTTTCCTGCAAGAACAGCTTTAAACTCACAGCTAATGGTCACTTAACATTCCCAAGGACTCAGGGCTGTAAAGGACACCTGCCCTAAAAAATTGTGCTGAAGGAAGGAATGGACAAAACAATTCAAAACAGGCAAATATTTCAAGAAGAGAGTATGAAGAGTTAAGTTTTACTCACGTTCTTTTAAAAAAAAGGAAAATGGATAAAAGCTCAACCTCAGGGAGTGTTAGACCCATGCAATCTAATCTACAAAAAGTTTCAACTTACACCAGTTGACTTACCATCAGCAAAAAGTCAACAAACAATAAATGCTGAAGGGGTTTTAGAGAACTGTGTACACTCTACCTGCTGGTGAGACGTGAAGGGGTAACAGCCAATAATGAGAACAGAAAGGAGCTGTGTTTAAAAGTAAAACTGCAGGCACCATTCAATGCAGCAGGCGCACCATTGGACCTCTCACCTGAGAAGACAAGAATCGAGAAGACACAGGCCGCAAAAGCTGCAGTGCAGCCTTATTCACAATAGCCAAGACAGTGGAGCAATCAAAATGTCCAACAACAGGTGAATGGATAAAGAAGAAGTGGTCCATGTACACAATGGAATAATAGCCATGGAAAACAATGAACCACTGCTCTCTGAGGCACCACAAATGAGTCTGGAGATAATCACGAAACATGAGGTAAGTCGGAAAGCAAAAGACCTATAATCTATGATATCACTTATAGGCGTTATCTAATAACTGACACAAAGGAACATATTTCCACAGAGAAAGACACTCACAGACTTAGAAAACAAACTATGCTCATCTAAAAGGAAAGGTGGGGGGAATGGATAAATTAAGATTAGTGTTACTATATGTATACAAACACATATTATATCCATATCTCAAAAAGACCAACCATATAGCAAGGGAGGTCTGCGGAACCCTCAGTAACATTTTACATGGGAAGAGGATCTGTACTTGAATAGACATATATAATGTACAAACCAACCAGATGGTGTACACCTAGGACAAACAATATTCTAAGCTTTACCCCAATTAAAAAAAAATTTTAAAACCAAGAAGAAATAATGAGACATATACTTATGGGGCTTTCTCCATGCACATTCCAATGTAATTTACAAACTAGGAACACGACTTCCAGAAAGGCTCTGCTGCCCTAGTACCCAGATATGGGAATGGAGATATGCTGCCTGCTTGAGGCCACTTCCCACAACAGCAGATTTAAACCCATTGCTAAAGGTCACTAAATATTCACCAAACTTGCAGTTTGGTAAAAGACACCTGCTTTCTAAAAAAATTCTGGAGTGGAAAATCGACCAAAAATTTCAAAAGAGGGCAACCTTCCAAGAACACAATTTCAAGAGTTCTATTGTACTCCCAATTGTTTCCTTTTTTTTAACAGAAAAGAAAACGGTGGAGAAAAATGATGAGTTTTACGAATTTTCAAAGACATGCAAACCCAAATTACAAAAACCTACCAGCTCACAGCAGCCAGAAGGGCCATTAGCATAAATGCTGCAAACAATAAATGCTGAAGCGATTGTGGAGAAATGCGTACCCTGGATTCTAAGGGGGACGTGGTAAGAGCCACTAATGAAAACACAAAGAAGGTGCTTTGAAAAGGGAAACACGGTGCTACCAGTCAATCAATCACACCCACTGCTGGGCCTATCACCTGAGAAAATGAGAATCGAAAAGTCACAGCCTGGCAATCCTGCACTCCAACAATATTTACCATAGCCAACACTTGGAAGCAATGAAAATGTCCATCAACCGAGGAATGCACAAAGTAGAAGTGGTCCACGTACACAGTGGAAAATTACTCCAATAAAAAATAAAAATTAAATGTAACAATCCAACAAAAGTAAGGAGACATCAGCTTGTGTGGGTTTGTCCGGGCACACTCCACTCTAATTTATAACCGAGAAACACCACAGGCCGCAAGGGCTTTTCCCTAGTTACCAGGGTGGGGGACATAGAAAGGCTGCCGCCCTCTGGCAGTTACCTGCAAAAGCAGCTTTAAAGCCTGTGCTAATGGTCACTTCATAGGAACAAGTACTGCAGAACTGTAAATGAAACAGGCCCTCAAAATGTCTTGAGGGAGGTAAAGGCCAAAACATTTCAAAATATGACACATACTTAAAGAGAACACTTTGAAGAACTAAGGGGTAATCACAGCTTGAAACATAGAAAAGGACATGCCTTAAAGCTCAATTTCAACAGATTATGTGGCACATTCGAATTCAACCACAGAGAGGTATCAGCTCACACTTGTCAGAATAACCATCAGCAAGAAAACTACAAACAATAAATGCTGAAAGTGTTGTGGAGAAATGCATACCCTCAACTTCAAAGGGGACGTAACTTGGAAAGGGCCACGAATGAGAACAGAATGGAGGTGCCTTAAAAAGGTAAACATTGAGCTACTATATGATCCAGCAGGCCCACTCCTCGACGTAAAACCTAAGAAGAGAGAATTGGAAAGACACAGGCAGGCAAATCTGCACTGCACAGTATTACAATAGCCAAGATATGGAAGTAACCAAAAAGTCCACCAACAGATGGATGGACAGAGAAGAACTCCTCCATGTACAGATGGAATATTCGCTAGTGAAAAAAATGAAACAATGCCGTTTGCAGCACCATAGATGAGTCTAGACGTAATCACGCCACGTGTAGTAAGTGAGAAAGCAAAAGACACATATCCTATCATATCACTTTTAAGAGTTACTTAAAAATTGATACCAATGAAGATATTTCCACAGAGAAAGGCAATCACAGATTCATTAAAAAACTTATGGTTCACCAAATAGAAAGGGATGAGGATTGGATACATTACCACATTGGGGTTAACAGAGATATACAAACCATGTGAAATATATAACCACCAAAGACGTACGGAAGACCAGGAGAAGACTACTCAACATTGTGTCATAACCTACATGGGAAAAGGATGCGAGGAAGAATAGATACATGTATATGTGGGAAAGAACCACATCTTGCACACCTAGAACAAACAAACCATTGTAATCATATTTGCTGGGATAAAAAATAAAAAGTAAATTACAAATACGAACAAGAAGTAATGAGACATAAACTTAAAGGGCTTTTCCCTGGCACATTCCATTCTAATTTACAACCTACAACACCACTTCCATTAAGGCTCTGTTTCCCTAGTAACCAAATATGGTAAAGGGGAAATGCTGCCACCTTGTGGCCGTTTCCTGCAAGAACAGCTTTAAAATCACAGCTAATGGTCACTTAACATTCCCAAGGACTCAGGGCTGTAAAGGACACCTGCCCTAAAAAATTGTGCTGAAGGAAGGAATGGACAAAACAATTCAAAACAGGCAAATATTTCAAGAAGAGAGTATGAAGAGTTAAGTTTTACTCACGTTCTTTTAAAAAAAAGGAAAATGGATAAAAGCTCAACCTCAGGGAGTGTTAGACCCATGCAATCTAATCTACAAAAAGTTTCAACTTACACCAGTTGACTTACCATCAGCAAAAAGTCAACAAACAATAAATGCTGAAGGGGTTTTAGAGAACTGTGTACACTCTACCTGCTGGTGAGACGTGAAGGGGTAACAGCCAATAATGAGAAAAGAAAGGAGCTGTGTTTAAAAGTAAAACTGCAGGCACCATTCAATGCAGCAGGCGCACCATTGGACCTCTCACCTGAGAAGACAAGAATCGAGAAGACACAGGCCGCAAAAGCTGCAGTGCAGCCTTATTCACAATAGCCAAGACAGTGGAGCAATCAAAATGTCCAACAACAGGTGAATGGATAAAGAAGAAGTGGTCCATGTACACAATGGAATAATAGCCATGGAAAACAATGAACCACTGCTCTCTGAGGCACCACAAATGAGTCTGGAGATAATCACGAAACATGAGGTAAGTCGGAAAGCAAAAGACCTATATTCTATGATATCACTTATAGGCGTTATCTAATAACTGACACAAAGGAACATATTTCCACAGAGAAAGACACTCACAGACTTAGAAAACAAACTATGCTCATCTAAAAGGAAAGGTGGGGGGAATGGATAAATTAAGATTAGTGTTAGTATATGTATACAAACACATATTATATCCATATCTCAAAAAGACCAACCATATAGCAAGGGAGGTCTGCGGAACCGTCAGTAACATTTTACATGGGAAGAGGATCTGTACTTGAATAGACATATATAATGTACAAACCAACCAGATGGTGTACACCTAGGACAAACAATATTCTAAGCTTTACCCCAATTAAAAAAAAAATTTTAAAACCAAGAAGAAATAATGAGACATATACTTATGGGGCTTTCTCCATGCACATTCCAATGTAATTTACAAACTAGGAACATGACTTCCAGAAAGGCTCTGCTGCCCTAGTACCCAGATATGGGAATGGAGATATGCTGCCTGCTTGAGGCCACTTCCCACAACAGCAGATTTAAACCCATTGCTAAAGGTCACTAAATATTCACCAAACTTGCAGTTTGGTAAAAGACACCTGCTTTCTAAAAAAATTCTGGAGTGGAAAATCGACCAAAAATTTCAAAAGAGGGCAACCTTCCAAGAACACAATTTCAAGAGTTCTATTGTACTCCCAATTGTTTCCTTTTTTTTAACAGAAAAGAAAACGGTGGAGAAAAATGATGAGTTTTACGAATTTTCAAAGACATGCAAACCCAAATTACAAAAACCTATCAGCTCACAGCAGCCAGAAGGGCCATTAGCATAAATGCTGCAAACAATATATGCTGAAGCGATTGTGGAGAAATGCGTACCCTCGATTCTAAGGGGGACGTGGTAAGAGCCACTAATGAAAACACAAATAAGGTGCTTTGAAAAGGGAAACACGGTGCTACCAGTCAATCAATTACACCCACTGCTGGGCCTATCACCTGAGAAAATGAGAATCGAAAAGTCACAGCCTGGCAATCCTGCACTCCAAAAATATTTACCATAGCCAACACTTGGAAGCAATGAAAATGTCCATCAACCGAGGAATGCACAAAGTAGAAGTGGTCCACGTACACAGTGGAAAATTACTCCAATAAAAAATAAAAATTAAATGTAAAAATCCAACAAAAGTAAGGAGACATCAGCTTGTGTGGGTTTGTCCGGGCAAACTCCACTCTAATTTATAACCGAGAAACACCACAGGCCGCAAGGGCTTCTCCCTAGTTACCAGGGTGGGGGACATAGAAAGGCTGCCGCCCTCTGGCAGTTACCTGCAAAAGCAGCTTTAAAGCCTGTGCTAATGGTCACTTCATAGGAACAAGTACTGCAGAACTGTAAATGAAACATGCCCTCAAAATGTCTTGAGGGAGGTAAAGGCCAAAACATTTCAAAATGTGACACATACTTAAAGAGAACACTTTGAAGAACTAAGGGGTAATCACAGCTTGAAAAATAGAAAAGGACATGCCTTAAAGCTCAATTTCAACAGATTATGTGGCACATTCGAATTCAACCACAGAGAGGTATCAGCTCACACTTGTCAGAATAACCATCAGCAAGAAAACTACAAACAATAAATGCTGAAAGTGTTGTGGAGAAATGCATACCCTCAACTTCCAAGGGGACGTAACTTGGAAAGGGCCACGAATGAGAACAGAATGGAGGTGCCTTAAAAAGGTAAACATTGAGCTACTATATGATCCAACAGGCCCACTCCTCGACGTAAAACCTAAGAAGAGAGAATTGGAAAGACACAGGCAGGCAAATCTGCACTGCACAGTATTACAATAGCCAAGATATGGAAGTAACCAAAAAGTCCACCAACAGATGGATGGACAAAGAAGAACTCCTCCATGTACAGATGGAATATTCGCTAGTGAAAAAAATGAAACAATGCCGTTTGCAGCACCATAGATGAGTCTAGACGTAATCACGCCACGTGTAGTAAGTGAGAAAGCAAAAGACACATATCCTATCATATCACTTTTAAGAGTTACTTAAAAATTGATACCAATGAAGATATTTCCACAGAGAAAGGCAATCACAGATTCATTAAAAAACTTATGGTTCACCAAATAGAAAGGGATGAGGATTGGATACATTGCCACATTGGGGTTAACAGAGATATACAAACCATGTGAAATATATAACCACCAAAGACGTATGGAAGACCAGGAGAAGACTACTCAACATTGTGTCATAACCTACATGGGAAAAGGAGGCGAGGAAGAATAGATACATGTATATGTGTGAAAGAACCACATCTTGCACACCTAGAACAAACAAACCATTGTAATCATATTTACTGGGCTAAAAAATAAAAAGTAAACTACAAATACGAACAAGAAGTAATGAGACATAAACTTAAAGGGCTTTTCCCTGGCACATTCCATTCTAATTTACAACCTACAACACCACTTCCATTAAGGCTCTGTTTCCCTAGTAACCAAATATGGTAAAGGGGAAATGCTGCCACCTTGTGGCCGTTTCCTGCAAGAACAGCTTTAAACTCACAGCTAATGGTCACTTAACATTCCCAAGGACTCAGGGCTGTAAAGGACACCTGCCCTAAAAAATTGTGCTGAAGGAGGGAATGGACAAAACAATTCAAAACAGGCAAATGTTTCAAGAAGAGAGTATGAAGAGTTAAGTTTTACTCACGCTCTTTTAAAAAAAAGGAAAATGGATAAAAGCTCAACCTCAGGGAGTGTTAGACCCATGCAATTTAATCTACAAAAAGTTTCAACTTACACCAGTCGACTGAACATGAGCAAAAAGTCTACAAACAATAAATGCTGAAGGGGTTTTAGGGAACTGTGTACCCTCTACCTGCTGGTGAGACGTAAAGGGGTAACAGCCAATAATGAGAACAGAAAGGAGCTGTGTTTAAAAGTAAAAATGGAGGTACCATTCAATCCAGCAGGCGCACCAATGGACCTCTCACTTGAGAAGACAAGAATCGAGAAGACACAGGCCGCAAAACCTGCAGTGCAGCCTTATTCACAATAGCCAAGGCAGTGAAGCAATCAAAATGTCCAACAACCGGTAAATGGATAAAGAAGAAGTGGTCCATGTACACAATGGAATAATAGCCATGGAAAACAATGAACCACTGCTCTCTGAGGCACCACAAATGAGTCTGGAGATAATCACGAAACATGAGGTAAGTCGGAAAGCAAAAGAACTATATTCTATGATATCACTTATAGGCGTTATCTAATAACTGACACAAAGGAACATATTTCCACAGAGAAAGACACTCACAGACTTAGAAAACAAACTATGCTCATCTAAAAGGAAAGGTGGGGGGAATGGATAAATTAAGATTAGTGTTACTATATGTATACAAACACATAATATATCCATATCTCAAAAAGACCAACCATATAGCAAGGGAGGTCTGCGGAACCCTCAGTAACATTTTACATGGGAAGAGGATCTGTACTTGAATAGACATATATAATGTACAAACGAACCAGATGGTGTACACCTAGGACAAACAATATTCTAAGCTTTACCCCAATTAAAAAAAAATTTAAAACCAAGAAGAAATAATGAGACATAAACTTATGCGGCTTTCTCCATGCACATTCCAATGTAATTTACAAATTAGGAACACGACTTCCAGAAAGGCTCTGCTGCCCTAGTACCCAGATATGGGAATGGAGACATGCTGCCTGCTTGAGGCCACTTCCTACAACAGCAGCTTTAAACCCATTGCTAAAGGTCACTAAATATTCACCAAACTTGCAGTTCGGTAAAAGACACCTGCTTTCTAAAAAAATTCTGGGGTGGAAAATCGACCAAAAATTTCAAAAGAGGGCAACCTTCCAAGAACACAATTTCAAGAGTTCTATTGTACTCCCAATTGTTTCCTTTTTTTTAACAGAAAAGAAAACGGTGGAGAAAAATGATGAGTTTTACGAATTTTCAAAGACATGCAAACCCAAATTACAAAAACCTATCAGCTCACAGCAGCCAGAAGGGCCATTAGCATAAATGCTGCAAACAATAAATGCTGAAGCGATTGTGGAGAAATGCGTACCCTGGATTCTAAGGGGGACGTGGTAAGAGCCACTAATGAAAACACAAAGAAGGTGCTTTGAAAAGGGAAACACGGTGCTACCAGTCAATCAATCACACCCACTGCTGGGCCTATCACCTGAGAAAATGAGAATCGAAAAGTCACAGCCTGGCAATCCTGCACTCCAACAATATTTACCATAGCCAACACTTGGAAGCAATGAAAATGTCCATCAACCGAGGAATGCACAAAGTAGAAGTGGTCCACGTACACAGTGGAAAATTACTCCAATAAAAAATAAAAATTAAATGTAAAAATCCAACAAAAGTAAGGAGACATCAGCTTGTGTGGGTTTGTCCGGGCACACTCCACTCTAATTTATAACCGAGAAACACCACAGGCCGCAAGGGCTTTTCCCTAGTTATCAGGGTGGGGGACATAGAAAGGCTGCTGCACTCTGGCAGTTACCTGCAAAAGCAGCTTTAAAGCCTGTGCTAATGGTCACTTCATAGGAACAAGTACTGCAGAACTGTAAATGAAACAGGCCCTCAAAATGTCTTGAGGGAGGTAAAGGCCAAAACATTTCAAAATATGACACATACTTAAAGAGAACACTTTGAAGAACTAAGGGGTAATCACAGCTTGAAACATAGAAAAGGACATGCCTTAAAGCTCAATTTCAACAGATTATGTGGCACATTCGAATTCAACCACAGAGAGGTATCAGCTCACACTTGTCAGAATAACCATCAGCAAGAAAACTACAAACAATAAATGCTGAAAGTGTTGTGGAGAAATGCATACCCTCAACTTCAAAGGGGACGTAACTTGGAAAGGGCCACGAATGAGAACAGAATGGAGGTGCCTTAAAAAGGTAAACATTGAGCTACTATATGATCCAGCAGGCCCACTCCTCGACGTAAAACCTAAGAAGAGAGAATTGGAAAGACACAGGCAGGCAAATCTGCACTGCACAGTATTACAATAGCCAAGATATGGAAGTAACCAAAAAGTCCACCAACAGATGGATGGACAAAGAAGAACTCCTCCATGTACAGATGGAATATTCGCTAGTGAAAAAAATGAAACAATGCCGTTTGCAGCACCATAGATGAGTCTAGACGTAATCACGCCACGTGTAGTAAGTGAGAAAGCAAAAGACACATATCCTATCATATCACTTTTAAGAGTTACTTAAAAATTGATACCAATGAAGATATTTCCACAGAGAAAGGCAATCACAGATTCATTAAAAAACTTATGGTTCACCAAATAGAAAGGGATGAGGATTGGATACATTACCACATTGGGGTTAACAGAGATATACAAACCATGTGAAATATATAACCACCAAAGACGTACGGAAGACCAGGAGAAGACTACTCAACATTGTGTCATAACCTACATGGGAAAAGGATGCGAGGAAGAATAGATACATGTATATGTGGGAAAGAACCACATCTTGCACACCTAGAACAAACAAACCATTGTAATCATATTTGCTGGGATAAAAAATAAAAAGTAAATTACAAATACGAACAAGAAGTAATGAGACATAAACTTAAAGGGCTTTTCCCTGGCACATTCCATTCTAATTTACAACCTACAACACCACTTCCATTAAGGCTCTGTTTCCCTAGTAACCAAATATGGTAAAGGGGAAATGCTGCCACCTTGTGGCCGTTTCCTGCAAGAACAGCTTTAAAATCACAGCTAATGGTCACTTAACATTCCCAAGGACTCAGGGCTGTAAAGGACACCTGCCCTAAAAAATTGTGCTGAAGGAAGGAATGGACAAAACAATTCAAAACAGGCAAATATTTCAAGAAGAGAGTATGAAGAGTTAAGTTTTACTCACGTTCTTTTAAAAAAAAGGAAAATGGATAAAAGCTCAACCTCAGGGAGTGTTAGACCCATGCAATCTAATCTACAAAAAGTTTCAACTTACACCAGTTGACTTACCATCAGCAAAAAGTCAACAAACAATAAATGCTGAAGGGGTTTTAGAGAACTGTGTACACTCTACCTGCTGGTGAGACGTGAAGGGGTAACAGCCAATAATGAGAAAAGAAAGGAGCTGTGTTTAAAAGTAAAACTGCAGGCACCATTCAATGCAGCAGGCGCACCATTGGACCTCTCACCTGAGAAGACAAGAATCGAGAAGACACAGGCCGCAAAAGCTGCAGTGCAGCCTTATTCACAATAGCCAAGACAGTGGAGCAATCAAAATGTCCAACAACAGGTGAATGGATAAAGAAGAAGTGGTCCATGTACACAATGGAATAATAGCCATGGAAAACAATGAACCACTGCTCTCTGAGGCACCACAAATGAGTCTGGAGATAATCACGAAACATGAGGTAAGTCGGAAAGCAAAAGACCTATAATCTATGATATCACTTATAGGCGTTATCTAATAACTGACACAAAGGAACATATTTCCACAGAGAAAGACACTCACAGACTTAGAAAACAAACTATGCTCATCTAAAAGGAAAGGTGGGGGGAATGGATAAATTAAGATTAGTGTTACTATATGTATACAAACACATATTATATCCATATCTCAAAAAGACCAACCATATAGCAAGGGAGGTCTGCGGAACCCTCAGTAACATTTTACATGGGAAGAGGATCTGTACTTGAATAGACATATATAATGTACAAAGCAACCAGATGGTGTACACCTAGGACAAACAATATTCTAAGCTTTACCCCAATTAAAAAAAAATTTTAAAACCAAGAAGAAATAATGAGACATATACTTATGGGGCTTTCTCCATGCACATTCCAATGTAATTTACAAACTAGGAACACGACTTCCAGAAAGGCTCTGCTGCCCTAGTACCCAGATATGGGAATGGAGATATGCTGCCTGCTTGAGGCCACTTCCCACAACAGCAGATTTAAACCCATTGCTAAAGGTCACTAAATATTCACCAAACTTGCAGTTTGGTAAAAGACACCTGCTTTCTAAAAAAATTCTGGAGTGGAAAATCGACCAAAAATTTCAAAAGAGGGCAACCTTCCAAGAACACAATTTCAAGAGTTCTATTGTACTCCCAATTGTTTCCTTTTTTTTAACAGAAAAGAAAACGGTGGAGAAAAATGATGAGTTTTACGAATTTTCAAAGACATGCAAACGCAAATTACAAAAACCTATCAGCTCACAGCAGCCAGAAGGGCCATTAGCATAAATGCTGCAAACAATAAATGCTGAAGCGATTGTGGAGAAATGCGTACCCTGGATTCTAAGGGGGACGTGGTAAGAGCCACTAATGAAAACACAAAGAAGGTGCTTTGAAAAGGGAAACACGGTGCTACCAGTCAATC
This sequence comes from Balaenoptera borealis, assembly GCF_965194805.1. NCBI lineage: Eukaryota > Metazoa > Chordata > Mammalia > Artiodactyla > Balaenopteridae > Balaenoptera > Balaenoptera borealis. The sequence goes on from NC_138864.1 coordinate 34,385,182, forward strand.
AATCACACCCACTGCTGGGCCTATCACCTGAGAAAATGAGAATCGAAAAGTCACAGCCTGGCAATCCTGCACTCCAACAATATTTACCATAGCCAACACTTGGAAGCAATGAAAATGTCCATCAACCGAGGAATGCACAAAGTAGAAGTGGTCCACGTACACAGTGGAAAATTACTCCAATAAAAAATAAAAATTAAATGTAACAATCCAACAAAAGTAAGGAGACATCAGCTTGTGTGGGTTTGTCCGGGCACACTCCACTCTAATTTATAACCGAGAAACACCACAGGCCGCAAGGGCTTTTCCCTAGTTACCAGGGTGGGGGACATAGAAAGGCTGCCGCCCTCTGGCAGTTACCTGCAAAAGCAGCTTTAAAGCCTGTGCTAATGGTCACTTCATAGGAACAAGTACTGCAGAACTGTAAATGAAACAGGCCCTCAAAATGTCTTGAGGGAGGTAAAGGCCAAAACATTTCAAAATATGACACATACTTAAAGAGAACGCTTTGAAGAACTAAGGGGTAATCACAGCTTGAAACATAGAAAAGGACATGCCTTAAAGCTCAATTTCAACAGATTATGTGGCACATTCGAATTCAACCACAGAGAGGTATCAGCTCACACTTGTCAGAATAACCATCAGCAAGAAAACTACAAACAATAAATGCTGAAAGTGTTGTGGAGAAATGCATACCCTCAACTTCAAAGGGGACGTAACTTGGAAAGGGCCACGAATGAGAACAGAATGGAGGTGCCTTAAAAAGGTAAACATTGAGCTACTATATGATCCAGCAGGCCCACTCCTCGACGTAAAACCTAAGAAGAGAGAATTGGAAAGACACAGGCAGGCAAATCTGCACTGCACAGTATTACAATAGCCAAGATATGGAAGTAACCAAAAAGTCCACCAACAGATGGATGGACAGAGAAGAACTCCTCCATGTACAGATGGAATATTCGCTAGTGAAAAAAATGAAACAATGCCGTTTGCAGCACCATAGATGAGTCTAGACGTAATCACGCCACGTGTAGTAAGTGAGAAAGCAAAAGACACATATCCTATCATATCACTTTTAAGAGTTACTTAAAAATTGATACCAATGAAGATATTTCCACAGAGAAAGGCAATCACAGATTCATTAAAAATCTTATGGTTCACCAAATAGAAAGGGATGAGGATTGGATACATTACCACATTGGGGTTAACAGAGATATACAAACCATGTGAAATATATAACCACCAAAGACGTACGGAAGACCAGGAGAAGACTACTCAACATTGTGTCATAACCTACATGGGAAAAGGATGCGAGGAAGAATAGATACATGTATATGTGGGAAAGAACCACATCTTGCACACCTAGAACAAACAAACCATTGTAATCATATTTGCTGGGATAAAAAATAAAAAGTAAATTACAAATATGAACAAGAAGTAATGAGACATAAACTTAAAGGGCTTTTCCCTGGCACATTCCATTCTAATTTACAACCTACAACACCACTTCCATTAAGGCTCTGTTTCCCTAGTAACCAAATATGGTAAAGGGGAAATGCTGCCACCTTGTGGCCGTTTCCTGCAAGAACAGCTTTAAACTCACAGCTAATGGTCACTTAACATTCCCAAGGACTCAGGGCTGTAAAGGACACCTGCCCTAAAAAATTGTGCTGAAGGAAGGAATGGACAAAACAATTCAAAACAGGCAAATATTTCAAGAAGAGAGTATGAAGAGTTAAGTTTTACTCACGTTCTTTTAAAAAAAAGGAAAATGGATAAAAGCTCAACCTCAGGGAGTGTTAGACCCATGCAATCTAATCTACAAAAAGTTTCAACTTACACCAGTTGACTTACCATCAGCAAAAAGTCAACAAACAATAAATGCTGAAGGGGTTTTAGAGAACTGTGTACACTCTACCTGCTGGTGAGACGTGAAGGGGTAACAGCCAATAATGAGAACAGAAAGGAGCTGTGTTTAAAAGTAAAACTGCAGGCACCATTCAATGCAGCAGGCGCACCATTGGACCTCTCACCTGAGAAGACAAGAATCGAGAAGACACAGGCCGCAAAAGCTGCAGTGCAGCCTTATTCACAATAGCCAAGACAGTGGAGCAATCAAAATGTCCAACAACAGGTGAATGGATAAAGAAGAAGTGGTCCATGTACACAATGGAATAATAGCCATGGAAAACAATGAACCACTGCTCTCTGAGGCACCACAAATGAGTCTGGAGATAATCACGAAACATGAGGAAAGTCGGAAAGCAAAAGACCTATAATCTATGATATCACTTATAGGCGTTATCTAATAACTGACACAAAGGAACATATTTCCACAGAGAAAGACACTCACAGACTTAGAAAACAAACTATGCTCATCTAAAAGGAAAGGTGGGGGGAATGGATAAATTAAGATTAGTGTTACTATATGTATACAAACACATATTATATCCATATCTCAAAAAGACCAACCATATAGCAAGGGAGGTCTGCGGAACCGTCAGTAACATTTTACATGGGAAGAGGATCTGTACTTGAATAGACATATATAATGTACAAACCAACCAGATGGTGTACACCTAGGACAAACAATATTCTAAGCTTTACCCCAATTAAAAAAAAATTTTAAAACCAAGAAGAAATAATGAGACATATACTTATGGGGCTTTCTCCATGCACATTCCAATGTAATTTACAAACTAGGAACACGACTTCCAGAAAGGCTCTGCTGCCCTAGTACCCAGATATGGGAATGGAGATATGCTGCCTGCTTGAGGCCACTTCCCACAACAGCAGATTTAAACCCATTGCTAAAGGTCACTAAATATTCACCAAACTTGCAGTTTGGTAAAAGACACCTGCTTTCTAAAAAAATTCTGGAGTGGAAAATCGACCAAAAATTTCAAAAGAGGGCAACCTTCCAAGAACACAATTTCAAGAGTTCTATTGTACTCCCAATTGTTTCCTTTTTTTTAACAGAAAAGAAAACGGTGGAGAAAAATGATGAGTTTTACGAATTTTCAAAGACATGCAAACCCAAATTACAAAAACCTACCAGCTCACAGCAGCCAGAAGGGCCATTAGCATAAATGCTGCAAACAATAAATGCTGAAGCGATTGTGGAGAAATGCGTACCCTGGATTCTAAGGGGGACGTGGTAAGAGCCACTAATGAAAACACAAAGAAGGTGCTTTGAAAAGGGAAACACGGTGCTACCAGTCAATCAATCACACCCACTGCTGGGCCTATCACCTGAGAAAATGAGAATCGAAAAGTCACAGCCTGGCAATCCTGCACTCCAACAATATTTACCATAGCCAACACTTGGAAGCAATGAAAATGTCCATCAACCGAGGAATGCACAAAGTAGAAGTGGTCCACGTACACAGTGGAAAATTACTCCAATAAAAAATAAAAATTAAATGTAACAATCCAACAAAAGTAAGGAGACATCAGCTTGTGTGGGTTTGTCCGGGCACACTCCACTCTAATTTATAACCGAGAAACACCACAGGCCGCAAGGGCTTTTCCCTAGTTACCAGGGTGGGGGACATAGAAAGGCTGCCGCCCTCTGGCAGTTACCTGCAAAAGCAGCTTTAAAGCCTGTGCTAATGGTCACTTCATAGGAACAAGTACTGCAGAACTGTAAATGAAACAGGCCCTCAAAATGTCTTGAGGGAGGTAAAGGCCAAAACATTTCAAAATATGACACATACTTAAAGAGAACACTTTGAAGAACTAAGGGGTAATCACAGCTTGAAACATAGAAAAGGACATGCCTTAAAGCTCAATTTCAACAGATTATGTGGCACATTCGAATTCAACCACAGAGAGGTATCAGCTCACACTTGTCAGAATAACCATCAGCAAGAAAACTACAAACAATAAATGCTGAAAGTGTTGTGGAGAAATGCATACCCTCAACTTCAAAGGGGACGTAACTTGGAAAGGGCCACGAATGAGAACAGAATGGAGGTGCCTTAAAAAGGTAAACATTGAGCTACTATATGATCCAGCAGGCCCACTCCTCGACGTAAAACCTAAGAAGAGAGAATTGGAAAGACACAGGCAGGCAAACCTGCACTGCACAGTATTACAATAGCCAAGATATGGAAGTAACCAAAAAGTCCACCAACAGATGGATGGACAGAGAAGAACTCCTCCATGTACAGATGGAATATTCGCTAGTGAAAAAAATGAAACAATGCCGTTTGCAGCACCATAGATGAGTCTAGACGTAATCACGCCACGTGTAGTAAGTGAGAAAGCAAAAGACACATATCCTATCATATCACTTTTAAGAGTTACTTAAAAATTGATACCAATGAAGATATTTCCACAGAGAAAGGCAATCACAGATTCATTAAAAAACTTATGGTTCACCAAATAGAAAGGGATGAGGATTGGATACATTACCACATTGGGGTTAACAGAGATATACAAACCATGTGAAATATATAACCACCAAAGACGTACGGAAGACCAGGAGAAGACTACTCAACATTGTGTCATAACCTACATGGGAAAAGGATGCGAGGAAGAATAGATACATGTATATGTGGGAAAGAACCACATCTTGCACACCTAGAACAAACAAACCATTGTAATCATATTTGCTGGGATAAAAAATAAAAAGTAAATTACAAATACGAACAAGAAGTAATGAGACATAAACTTAAAGGGCTTTTCCCTGGCACATTCCATTCTAATTTACAACCTACAACACCACTTCCATTAAGGCTCTGTTTCCCTAGTAACCAAATATGGTAAAGGGGAAATGCTGCCACCTTGTGGCCGTTTCCTGCAAGAACAGCTTTAAACTCACAGCTAATGGTCACTTAACATTCCCAAGGACTCAGGGCTGTAAAGGACACCTGCCCTAAAAAATTGTGCTGAAGGAGGGAATGGACAAAACAATTCAAAACAGGCAAATATTTCAAGAAGAGAGTATGAAGAGTTAAGTTTTACTCACGCTCTTTTAAAAAAAAGGAAAATGGATAAAAGCTCAACCTCAGGGAGTGTTAGACCCATGCAATTTAATCTACAAAAAGTTTCAACTTACACCAGTCGACTGAACATGAGCAAAAAGTCTACAAACAATAAATGCTGAAGGGGTTTTAGGGAACTGTGTACCCTCTACCTGCTGGTGAGACGTAAAGGGGTAACAGCCAATAATGAGAACAGAAAGGAGCTGTGTTTAAAAGTAAAAATGGAGGTACCATTCAATCCAGCAGGCGCACCAATGGACCTCTCACTTGAGAAGACAAGAATCGAGAAGACACAGGCCGCAAAAGCTGCAGTGCAGCCTTATTCACAATAGCCAAGGCAGTGAAGCAATCAAAATGTCCAACAACCGGTAAATGGATAAAGAAGAAGTGGTCCATGTACACAATGGAATAATAGCCATGGAAAACAATGAACCACTGCTCTCTGAGGCACCACAAATGAGTCTGGAGATAATCACGAAACATGAGGTAAGTCGGAAAGCAAAAGAACTATATTCTATGATATCACTTATAGGCGTTATCTAATAACTGACACAAAGGAACATATTTCCACAGAGAAAGACACTCACAGACTTAGAAAACAAACTATGCTCATCTAAAAGGAAAGGTGGGGGGAATGGATAAATTAAGATTAGTGTTACTATATGTATACAAACACATAATATATCCATATCTCAAAAAGACCAACCATATAGCAAGGGAGGTCTGCGGAACCCTCAGTAACATTTTACATGGGAAGAGGATCTGTACTTGAATAGACATATATAATGTACAAACGAACCAGATGGTGTACACCTAGGACAAACAATATTCTAAGCTTTACCCCAATTAAAAAAAAATTTAAAACCAAGAAGAAATAATGAGACATAAACTTATGCGGCTTTCTCCATGCACATTCCAATGTAATTTACAAATTAGGAACACGACTTCCAGAAAGGCTCTGCTGCCCTAGTACCCAGATATGGGAATGGAGACATGCTGCCTGCTTGAGGCCACTTCCTACAACAGCAGCTTTAAACCCATTGCTAAAGGTCACTAAATATTCACCAAACTTGCAGTTCGGTAAAAGACACCTGCTTTCTAAAAAAATTCTGGGGTGGAAAATCGACCAAAAATTTCAAAAGAGGGCAACCTTCCAAGAACACAATTTCAAGAGTTCTATTGTACTCCCAATTGTTTCCTTTTTTTTAACAGAAAAGAAAACGGTGGAGAAAAATGATGAGTTTTACGAATTTTCAAAGACATGCAAACCCAAATTACAAAAACCTATCAGCTCACAGCAGCCAGAAGGGCCATTAGCATAAATGCTGCAAACAATAAATGCTGAAGCGATTGTGGAGAAATGCGTACCCTGGATTCTAAGGGGGACGTGGTAAGAGCCACTAATGAAAACACAAAGAAGGTGCTTTGAAAAGGGAAACACGGTGCTACCAGTCAATCAATCACACCCACTGCTGGGCCTATCACCTGAGAAAATGAGAATCGAAAAGTCACAGGCTGGCAATCCTGCACTCCAACAATATTTACCATAGCCAACACTTGGAAGCAATGAAAATGTCCATCAACCGAGGAATGCACAAAGTAGAAGTGGTCCACGTACACAGTGGAAAATTACTCCAATAAAAAATAAAAATTAAATGTAAAAATCCAACAAAAGTAAGGAGACATCAGCTTGTGTGGGTTTGTCCGGGCACACTCCACTCTAATTTATAACCGAGAAACACCACAGGCCGCAAGGGCTTTTCCCTAGTTATCAGGGTGGGGGACATAGAAAGGCTGCTGCACTCTGGCAGTTACCTGCAAAAGCAGCTTTAAAGCCTGTGCTAATGGTCACTTCATAGGAACAAGTACTGCAGAACTGTAAATGAAACAGGCCCTCAAAATGTCTTGAGGGAGGTAAAGGCCAAATCATTTCAAAATGTGACACATACTTAAAGAGAACACTTTGAAGAACTAAGGGGTAATCACAGCTTGAAAAATAGAAAAGGACATGCCTTAAAGCTCAATTTCAACAGATTATGTGGCACATTCGAATTCAACCACAGAGAGGTATCAGCTCACACTTGTCAGAATAACCATCAGCAAGAAAACTACAAACAATAAATGCTGAAAGTGTTGTGGAGAAATGCATACCCTCAACTTCAAAGGGGACGTAACTTGGAAAGGGCCACGAATGAGAACAGAATGGAGGTGCCTTAAAAAGGTAAACATTGAGCTACTATATGATCCAGCAGGCCCACTCCTCGACGTAAAACCTAAGAAGAGAGAATTGGAAAGACACAGGCAGGCAAATCTGCACTGCACAGTATTACAATAGCCAAGATATGGAAGTAACCAAAAAGTCCACCAACAGATGGATGGACAAAGAAGAACTCCTCCATGTACAGATGGAATATTCGCTAGTGAAAAAAATGAAACAATGCCGTTTGCAGCACCACAGATGAGTCTAGACGTAATCACGCCACGTGTAGTAAGTGAGAAAGCAAAAGACACATATCCTATCATATCACTTTTAAGAGTTACTTAAAAATTGATACCAATGAAGATATTTCCACAGAGAAAGGCAATCACAGATTCATTAAAAAACTTATGGTTCACCAAATAGAAAGGGATGAGGATTGGATACATTACCACATTGGGGTTAACAGAGATATACAAACCATGTGAAATATATAACCACCAAAGACGTACGGAAGACCAGGAGAAGACTACTCAACATTGTGTCATAACCTACATGGGAAAAGGATGCGAGGAAGAATAGATACATGTATATGTGGGAAAGAACCACATCTTGCACACCTAGAACAAACAAACCATTGTAATCATATTTGCTGGGATAAAAAATAAAAAGTAAATTACAAATATGAACAAGAAGTAATGAGACATAAACTTAAAGGGCTTTTCCCTGGCACATTCCATTCTAATTTACAACCTACAACACCACTTCCATTAAGGCTCTGTTTCCCTAGTAACCAAATATGGTAAAGGGGAAATGCTGCCACCTTGTGGCCGTTTCCTGCAAGAACAGCTTTAAACTCACAGCTAATGGTCACTTAACATTCCCAAGGACTCAGGGCTGTAAAGGACACCTGCCCTAAAAAATTGTGCTGAAGGAAGGAATGGACAAAAAAATTCAAAACAGGCAAATATTTCAAGAAGAGAGTATGAAGAGTTAAGTTTTACTCACGTTCTTTTAAAAAAAAGGAAAATGGATAAAAGCTCAACCTCAGGGAGTGTTAGACCCATGCAATCTAATCTACAAAAAGTTTCAACTTACACCAGTTGACTTACCATCAGCAAAAAGTCAACAAACAATAAATGCTGAAGGGGTTTTAGAGAACTGTGTACACTCTACCTGCTGGTGAGACGTGAAGGGGTAACAGCCAATAATGAGAACAGAAAGGAGCTGTGTTTAAAAGTAAAACTGCAGGCACCATTCAATGCAGCAGGCGCACCATTGGACCTCTCACCTGAGAAGACAAGAATCGAGAAGACACAGGCCGCAAAAGCTGCAGTGCAGCCTTATTCACAATAGCCAAGACAGTGGAGCAATCAAAATGTCCAACAACAGGTGAATGGATAAAGAAGAAGTGGTCCATGTACACAATGGAATAATAGCCATGGAAAACAATGAACCACTGCTCTCTGAGGCACCACAAATGAGTCTGGAGATAATCACGAAACATGAGGTAAGTCGGAAAGCAAAAGACCTATAATCTATGATATCACTTATAGGCGTTATCTAATAACTGACACAAAGGAACATATTTCCACAGAGAAAGACACTCACAGACTTAGAAAACAAACTATGCTCATCTAAAAGGAAAGGTGGGGGGAATGGATAAATTAAGATTAGTGTTACTATATGTATACAAACACATATTATATCCATATCTCAAAAAGACCAACCATATAGCAAGGGAGGTCTGCGGAACCGTCAGTAACATTTTACATGGGAAGAGGATCTGTACTTGAATAGACATATATAATGTACAAACCAACCAGATGGTGTACACCTAGGACAAACAATATTCTAAGCTTTACCCCAATTAAAAAAAAATTTTAAAACCAAGAAGAAATAATGAGACATATACTTATGGGGCTTTCTCCATGCACATTCCAATGTAATTTACAAACTAGGAACACGACTTCCAGAAAGGCTCTGCTGCCCTAGTACCCAGATATGGGAATGGAGATATGCTGCCTGCTTGAGGCCACTTCCCACAACAGCAGATTTAAACCCATTGCTAAAGGTCACTAAATATTCACCAAACTTGCAGTTTGGTAAAAGACACCTGCTTTCTAAAAAAATTCTGGAGTGGAAAATCGACCAAAAATTTCAAAAGAGGGCAACCTTCCAAGAACACAATTTCAAGAGTTCTATTGTACTCCCAATTGTTTCCTTTTTTTTAACAGAAAAGAAAACGGTGGAGAAAAATGATGAGTTTTACAAATTTTCAAAGACATGCAAACCCAAATTACAAAAACCTATCAGCTCACAGCAGCCAGAAGGGCCATTAGCATAAATGCTGCAAACAATATATGCTGAAGCGATTGTGGAGAAATGCGTACCCTCGATTCTAAGGGGGACGTGGTAAGAGCCACTAATGAAAACACAAATAAGGTGCTTTGAAAAGGGAAACACGGTGCTACCAGTCAATCAATTACACCCACTGCTGGGCCTATCACCTGAGAAAATGAGAATCGAAAAGTCACAGCCTGGCAATCCTGCACTCCAACAATATTTACCATAGCCAACACTTGGAAGCAATGAAAATGTCCATCAACCGAGGAATGCACAAAGTAGAAGTGGTCCACGTACACAGTGGAAAATTACTCCAATAAAAAATAAAAATTAAATGTAAAAATCCAACAAAAGTAAGGAGACATCAGCTTGTGTGGGTTTGTCCGGGCACACTCCACTCTAATTTATAACCGAGAAACACCACAGGCCGCAAGGGCTTTTCCCTAGTTACCAGGGTGGGGGACATAGAAAGGCTGCTGCCCTCTGGCAGTTACCTGCAAAAGCAGCTTTAAAGCCTGTGCTAATGGTCACTTCATAGGAACAAGTGCTGCAGAACTGTAAATGAAACAGGCCCTCAAAATGTCTTGAGGGAGGTAAAGGCCAAAACATTTCAATATGTGACACATACTTAAAGAGAACACTTTGAAGAACTAAGGGGTAATCACAGCTTTAAAAATAGAAAAGGACATGCCTTAAAGCTCAATTTCAACAGATTATGTGGCACATTCGAATTCAACCACAGAGAGGTATCAGCTCACACTTGTCAGAATAACCATCAGCAAGAAAACTACAAACAATAAATGCTGAAAGTGTTGTGGAGAAATGCATACCCTCAACTTCAAAGGGGACGTAACTTGGAAAGGGCCACGAATGAGAACAGAATGGAGGAGCCTTAAAAAGATAAACATTGAGCTACTATATGATCCAGCAGGCCCACTCCTCGACGTAAAACCTAAGAAGAGAGAATTGGAAAGACACAGGCAGGCAAATCTGCACTGCACAGTATTACAATAGCCAAGATATGGAAGTAACCAAAAAGTCCACCAACAGATGGATGGACAAAGAAGAACTCCTCCATGTACAGATGGAATATTCGCTAGTGAAAAAAATGAAACAATGCCGTTTGCAGCACCATAGATGAGTCTAGACGTAATCACGCCACGTGTAGTAAGTGAGAAAGCAAAAGACACATATCCTATCATATCACTTTTAAGAGTTACTTAAAAATTGATACCAATGAAGATATTTCCACAGAGAAAGGCAATCACAGATTCATTAAAAAACTTATGGTTCACCAAATAGAAAGGGATGAGGATTGGTTACATTACCACATTGGGGTTAACAGAGATATACAAACCATGTGAAATATATAACCACCAAAGACGTACGGAAGACCAGGAGAAGACTACTCAACATTGTGTCATAACCTACATGGGAAAAGGATGCGAGGAAGAATAGATACATGTATATGTGGGAAAGAACCACATCTTGCACACCTAGAACAAACAAACCATTGTAATCATATTTGCTGGGATAAAAAATAAAAAGTAAATTACAAATAAGAACAAGAAGTAATGAGACATAAACTTAAAGGGCTTTTCCCTGGCACATTCCATTCTAATTTACAACCTACAACACCACTTCCATTAAGGCTCTGTTTCCCTAGTAACCAAATATGGTAAAGGGGAAATGCTGCCACCTTGTGGCCGTTTCCTGCAAGAACAGCTTTAAAATCACAGCTAATGGTCACTTAACATTCCCAAGGACTCAGGGCTGTAAAGGACACCTGCCCTAAAAAATTGTGCTGAAGGAAGGAATGGACAAAACAATTCAAAACAGGCAAATATTTCAAGAAGAGAGTATGAAGAGTTAAGTTTTACTCACGTTCTTTTAAAAAAAAGGAAAATGGATAAAAGCTCAACCTCAGGGAGTGTTAGACCCATGCAATCTAATCTACAAAAAGTTTCAACTTACACCAGTTGACTTACCATCAGCAAAAAGTCAACAAACAATAAATGCTGAAGGGGTTTTAGAGAACTGTGTACACTCTACCTGCTGGTGAGACGTGAAGGGGTAACAGCCAATAATGAGAACAGAAAGGAGCTGTGTTTAAAAGTAAAACTGCAGGCACCATTCAATCCAGCAGGCGCACCAATGGACCTCTCACTTGAGAAGACAAGAATCGAGAAGACACAGGCCGCAAAAGCTGCAGTGCAGCCTTATTCACAATAGCCAAGGCAGTGAAGCAATCAAAATGTCCAACAACCGGTAAATGGATAAAGAAGAAGTGGTCCATGTACACAATGGAATAATAGCCATGGAAAACAATGAACCACTGCTCTCTGAGGCACCACAAATGAGTCTGGAGATAATCACGAAACATGAGGTAAGTCGGAAAGCAAAAGAACAATATTCTATGATATCACTTATAGGCGTTATCTAATAACTGACACAAAGGAACATATTTCCACAGAGAAAGACACTCACAGACTTAGAAAACAAACTATGCTCATCTAAAAGGAAAGGTGGGGGGAATGGATAAATTAAGATTAGTGTTACTATATGTATACAAACACATATTATATCCATATCTCAAAAAGACCAACCATATAGCAAGGGAGGTCTGCGGAACCGTCAGTAACATTTTACATGGGAAGAGGATCTGTACTTGAATAGACATATATAATGTACAAACCAACCAGATGGTGTACACCTAGGACAAACAATATTCTAAGCTTTACCCCAATTAAAAAAAAATTTTAAAACCAAGAAGAAATAATGAGACATATACTTATGGGGCTTTCTCCATGCACATTCCAATGTAATTTACAAACTAGGAACACGACTTCCAGAAAGGCTCTGCTGCCCTAGTACCCAGATATGGGAATGGAGATATGCTGCCTGCTTGAGGCCACTTCCCACAACAGCAGATTTAAACCCATTGCTAAAGGTCACTAAATATTCACCAAACTTGCAGTTTGGTAAAAGACACCTGCTTTCTAAAAAAATTCTGGAGTGGAAAATCGACCAAAAATTTCAAAAGAGGGCAACCTTCCAAGAACACAATTTCAAGAGTTCTATTGTACTCCCAATTGTTTCCTTTTTTTAACAGAAAAGAAAACGGTGGAGAAAAATGATGAGTTTTACGAATTTTCAAAGACATGCAAACGCAAATTACAAAAACCTATCAGCTCACAGCAGCCAGAAGGGCCATTAGCATAAATGCTGCAAACAATAAATGCTGAAGCGATTGTGGAGAAATGCGTACCCTGGATTCTAAGGGGGACGTGGTAAGAGCCACTAATGAAAACACAAAGAAGGTGCTTTGAAAAGGGAAACACGGTGCTACCAGTCAATCAATCACACCCACTGCTGGGCCTATCACCTGAGAAAATGAGAATCGAAAAGTCACAGCCTGGCAATCCTGCACTCCAACAATATTTACCATAGCCAACACTTGGAAGCAATGAAAATGTCCGTCAACCGAGGAATGCACAAAGTAGAAGTGGTCCACGTACACAGTGGAAAATTACTCCAATAAAAAATAAAAATTAAATGTAACAATCCAACAAAAGTAAGGAGACATCAGCTTGTGTGGGTTTGTCCGGGCAAACTCCACTCTAATTTATAACCGAGAAACACCACAGGCCGCAAGGGCTTTTCCCTAGTTACCAGGGTGGGGGACATAGAAAGGCTGCCGCCCTCTGGCAGTTACCTGCAAAAGCAGCTTTAAAGCCTGTGCTAATGGTCACTTCATAGGAACAAGTACTGCAGAACTGTAAATGAAACAGGCCCTCAAAATGTCTTGAGGGAGGTAAAGGCCAAAACATTTCAAAATGTGACACATACTTAAAGAGAACACTTTGAAGAACTAAGGGGTAATCACAGCTTGAAAAATAGAAAAGGACATGCCTTAAAGCTCAATTTCAACAGATTATGTGGCACATTCGAATTCAACCACAGAGAGGTATCAGCTCACACTTGTCAGAATAACCATCAGCAAGAAAACTACAAACAATAAATGCTGAAGGTGTTGTGGAGAAATGCATACCCTCAACTTCAAAGGGGACGTAACTTGGAAAGGGCCACGAATGAGAACAGAATGGAGGTGCCTTAAAAAGGTAAACATTGAGCTACTATATGATCCAGCAGGCCCACTCCTCGACGTAAAACCTAAGAAGAGAGAATTGGAAAGACACAGGCAGGCAAATCTGCACTGCACAGTATTACAATAGCCAAGATATGGAAGTAACCAAAAAGTCCACCAACAGATGGATGGACAGAGAAGAACTCCTCCATGTACAGATGGAATATTCGCTAGTGAAAAAAATGAAACAATGCCGTTTGCAGCACCATAGATGAGTCTAGACGTAATCACGCCACGTGTAGTAAGTGAGAAAGCAAAAGACACATATCCTATCATATCACTTTTAAGAGTTACTTAAAAATTGATACCAATGAAGATATTTCCACAGAGAAAGGCAATCACAGATTCATTAAAAAACTTATGGTTCACCAAATAGAAAGGGATGAGGATTGGATACATTACCACATTGGGGTTAACAGAGATATACAAACCATGTGAAATATATAACCACCAAAGACGTACGGAAGACCAGGAGAAGACTACTCAACATTGTGTCATAACCTACATGGGAAAAGGATGCGAGGAAGAATAGATACATGTATATGTGGGAAAGAACCACATCTTGCACACCTAGAACAAACAAACCATTGTAATCATATTTGCTGGGATAAAAAATAAAAAGTAAATTACAAATATGAACAAGAAGTAATGAGACATAAACTTAAAGGGCTTTTCCCTGGCACATTCCATTCTAATTTACAACCTACAACACCACTTCCATTAAGGCTCTGTTTCCCTAGTAACCAAATATGGTAAAGGGGAAATGCTGCCACCTTGTGGCCGTTTCCTGCAAGAACAGCTTTAAACTCACAGCTAATGGTCACTTAACATTCCCAAGGACTCAGGGCTGTAAAGGACACCTGCCCTAAAAAATTGTGCTGAAGGAAGGAATGGACAAAACAATTCAAAACAGGCAAATATTTCAAGAAGAGAGTATGAAGAGTTAAGTTTTACTCACGTTCTTTTAAAAAAAAGGAAAATGGATAAAAGCTCAACCTCAGGGAGTGTTAGACCCATGCAATCTAATCTACAAAAAGTTTCAACTTACACCAGTTGACTTACCATCAGCAAAAAGTCAACAAACAATAAATGCTGAAGGGGTTTTAGAGAACTGTGTACACTCTACCTGCTGGTGAGACGTGAAGGGGTAACAGCCAATAATGAGAACAGAAAGGAGCTGTGTTTAAAAGTAAAACTGCAGGCACCATTCAATGCAGCAGGCGCACCATTGGACCTCTCACCTGAGAAGACAAGAATCGAGAAGACACAGGCCGCAAAAGCTGCAGTGCAGCCTTATTCACAATAGCCAAGACAGTGGAGCAATCAAAATGTCCAACAACAGGTGAATGGATAAAGAAGAAGTGGTCCATGTACACAATGGAATAATAGCCATGGAAAACAATGAACCACTGCTCTCTGAGGCACCACAAATGAGTCTGGAGATAATCACGAAACATGAGGTAAGTCGGAAAGCAAAAGACCTATAATCTATGATATCACTTATAGGCGTTATCTAATAACTGACACAAAGGAACATATTTCCACAGAGAAAGACACTCACAGACTTAGAAAACAAACTATGCTCATCTAAAAGGAAAGGTGGGGGGAATGGATAAATTAAGATTAGTGTTACTATATGTATACAAACACATATTATATCCATATCTCAAAAAGACCAACCATATAGCAAGGGAGGTCTGCGGAACCCTCAGTAACATTTTACATGGGAAGAGGATCTGTACTTGAATAGACATATATAATGTACAAACCAACCAGATGGTGTACACCTAGGACAAACAATATTCTAAGCTTTACCCCAATTAAAAAAAAATTTTAAAACCAAGAAGAAATAATGAGACATATACTTATGGGGCTTTCTCCATGCACATTCCAATGTAATTTACAAACTAGGAACACGACTTCCAGAAAGGCTCTGCTGCCCTAGTACCCAGATATGGGAATGGAGATATGCTGCCTGCTTGAGGCCACTTCCCACAACAGCAGATTTAAACCCATTGCTAAAGGTCACTAAATATTCACCAAACTTGCAGTTTGGTAAAAGACACCTGCTTTCTAAAAAAATTCTGGAGTGGAAAATCGACCAAAAATTTCAAAAGAGGGCAACCTTCCAAGAACACAATTTCAAGAGTTCTATTGTACTCCCAATTGTTTCCTTTTTTTTAACAGAAAAGAAAACGGTGGAGAAAAATGATGAGTTTTACGAATTTTCAAAGACATGCAAACCCAAATTACAAAAACCTACCAGCTCACAGCAGCCAGAAGGGCCATTAGCATAAATGCTGCAAACAATAAATGCTGAAGCGATTGTGGAGAAATGCGTACCCTGGATTCTAAGGGGGACGTGGTAAGAGCCACTAATGAAAACACAAAGAAGGTGCTTTGAAAAGGGAAACACGGTGCTACCAGTCAATCAATCACACCCACTGCTGGGCCTATCACCTGAGAAAATGAGAATCGAAAAGTCACAGCCTGGCAATCCTGCACTCCAACAATATTTACCATAGCCAACACTTGGAAGCAATGAAAATGTCCATCAACCGAGGAATGCACAAAGTAGAAGTGGTCCACGTACACAGTGGAAAATTACTCCAATAAAAAATAAAAATTAAATGTAACAATCCAACAAAAGTAAGGAGACATCAGCTTGTGTGGGTTTGTCCGGGCACACTCCACTCTAATTTATAACCGAGAAACACCACAGGCCGCAAGGGCTTTTCCCTAGTTACCAGGGTGGGGGACATAGAAAGGCTGCCGCCCTCTGGCAGTTACCTGCAAAAGCAGCTTTAAAGCCTGTGCTAATGGTCACTTCATAGGAACAAGTACTGCAGAACTGTAAATGAAACAGGCCCTCAAAATGTCTTGAGGGAGGTAAAGGCCAAAACATTTCAAAATATGACACATACTTAAAGAGAACACTTTGAAGAACTAAGGGGTAATCACAGCTTGAAACATAGAAAAGGACATGCCTTAAAGCTCAATTTCAACAGATTATGTGGCACATTCGAATTCAACCACAGAGAGGTATCAGCTCACACTTGTCAGAATAACCATCAGCAAGAAAACTACAAACAATAAATGCTGAAAGTGTTGTGGAGAAATGCATACCCTCAACTTCAAAGGGGACGTAACTTGGAAAGGGCCACGAATGAGAACAGAATGGAGGTGCCTTAAAAAGGTAAACATTGAGCTACTATATGATCCAGCAGGCCCACTCCTCGACGTAAAACCTAAGAAGAGAGAATTGGAAAGACACAGGCAGGCAAATCTGCACTGCACAGTATTACAATAGCCAAGATATGGAAGTAACCAAAAAGTCCACCAACAGATGGATGGACAAAGAAGAACTCCTCCATGTACAGATGGAATATTCGCTAGTGAAAAAAATGAAACAATGCCGTTTGCAGCACCACAGATGAGTCTAGACGTAATCACGCCACGTGTAGTAAGTGAGAAAGCAAAAGACACATATCCTATCATATCACTTTTAAGAGTTACTTAAAAATTGATACCAATGAAGATATTTCCACAGAGAAAGGCAATCACAGATTCATTAAAAAACTTATGGTTCACCAAATAGAAAGGGATGAGGATTGGATACATTACCACATTGGGGTTAACAGAGATATACAAACCATGTGAAATATATAACCACCAAAGACGTACGGAAGACCAGGAGAAGACTACTCAACATTGTGTCATAACCTACATGGGAAAAGGATGCGAGGAAGAATAGATACATGTATATGTGGGAAAGAACCACATCTTGCACACCTAGAACAAACAAACCATTGTAATCATATTTGCTGGGATAAAAAATAAAAAGTAAATTACAAATATGAACAAGAAGTAATGAGACATAAACTTAAAGGGCTTTTCCCTGGCACATTCCATTCTAATTTACAACCTACAACACCACTTCCATTAAGGCTCTGTTTCCCTAGTAACCAAATATGGTAAAGGGGAAATGCTGCCACCTTGTGGCCGTTTCCTGCAAGAACAGCTTTAAACTCACAGCTAATGGTCACTTAACATTCCCAAGGACTCAGGGCTGTAAAGGACACCTGCCCTAAAAAATTGTGCTGAAGGAAGGAATGGACAAAACAATTCAAAACAGGCAAATATTTCAAGAAGAGAGTATGAAGAGTTAAGTTTTACTCACGTTCTTTTAAAAAAAAGGAAAATGGATAAAAGCTCAACCTCAGGGAGTGTTAGACCCATGCAATCTAATCTACAAAAAGTTTCAACTTACACCAGTTGACTTACCATCAGCAAAAAGTCAACAAACAATAAATGCTGAAGGGGTTTTAGAGAACTGTGTACACTCTACCTGCTGGTGAGACGTGAAGGGGTAACAGCCAATAATGAGAACAGAAAGGAGCTGTGTTTAAAAGTAAAACTGCAGGCACCATTCAATGCAGCAGGCGCACCATTGGACCTCTCACCTGAGAAGACAAGAATCGAGAAGACACAGGCCGCAAAAGCTGCAGTGCAGCCTTATTCACAATAGCCAAGACAGTGGAGCAATCAAAATGTCCAACAACAGGTGAATGGATAAAGAAGAAGTGGTCCATGTACACAATGGAATAATAGCCATGGAAAACAATGAACCACTGCTCTCTGAGGCACCACAAATGAGTCTGGAGATAATCACGAAACATGAGGTAAGTCGGAAAGCAAAAGACCTATAATCTATGATATCACTTATAGGCGTTATCTAATAACTGACACAAAGGAACATATTTCCACAGAGAAAGACACTCACAGACTTAGAAAACAAACTATGCTCATCTAAAAGGAAAGGTGGGGGGAATGGATAAATTAAGATTAGTGTTACTATATGTATACAAACACATATTATATCCATATCTCAAAAAGACCAACCATATAGCAAGGGAGGTCTGCGGAACCCTCAGTAACATTTTACATGGGAAGAGGATCTGTACTTGAATAGACATATATAATGTACAAACCAACCAGATGGTGTACACCTAGGACAAACAATATTCTAAGCTTTACCCCAATTAAAAAAAAATTTTAAAACCAAGAAGAAATAATGAGACATATACTTATGGGGCTTTCTCCATGCACATTCCAATGTAATTTACAAACTAGGAACACGACTTCCAGAAAGGCTCTGCTGCCCTAGTACCCAGATATGGGAATGGAGATATGCTGCCTGCTTGAGGCCACTTCCCACAACAGCAGATTTAAACCCATTGCTAAAGGTCACTAAATATTCACCAAACTTGCAGTTTGGTAAAAGACACCTGCTTTCTAAAAAAATTCTGGAGTGGAAAATCGACCAAAAATTTCAAAAGAGGGCAACCTTCCAAGAACACAATTTCAAGAGTTCTATTGTACTCCCAATTGTTTCCTTTTTTTTAACAGAAAAGAAAACGGTGGAGAAAAATGATGAGTTTTACGAATTTTCAAAGACATGCAAACCCAAATTACAAAAACCTACCAGCTCACAGCAGCCAGAAGGGCCATTAGCATAAATGCTGCAAACAATAAATGCTGAAGCGATTGTGGAGAAATGCGTACCCTGGATTCTAAGGGGGACGTGGTAAGAGCCACTAATGAAAACACAAAGAAGGTGCTTTGAAAAGGGAAACACGGTGCTACCAGTCAATCAATCACACCCACTGCTGGGCCTATCACCTGAGAAAATGAGAATCGAAAAGTCACAGCCTGGCAATCCTGCACTCCAACAATATTTACCATAGCCAACACTTGGAAGCAATGAAAATGTCCATCAACCGAGGAATGCACAAAGTAGAAGTGGTCCACGTACACAGTGGAAAATTACTCCAATAAAAAATAAAAATTAAATGTAACAATCCAACAAAAGTAAGGAGACATCAGCTTGTGTGGGTTTGTCCGGGCACACTCCACTCTAATTTATAACCGAGAAACACCACAGGCCGCAAGGGCTTTTCCCTAGTTACCAGGGTGGGGGACATAGAAAGGCTGCCGCCCTCTGGCAGTTACCTGCAAAAGCAGCTTTAAAGCCTGTGCTAATGGTCACTTCATAGGAACAAGTACTGCAGAACTGTAAATGAAACAGGCCCTCAAAATGTCTTGAGGGAGGTAAAGGCCAAAACATTTCAAAATATGACACATACTTAAAGAGAACACTTTGAAGAACTAAGGGGTAATCACAGCTTGAAACATAGAAAAGGACATGCCTTAAAGCTCAATTTCAACAGATTATGTGGCACATTCGAATTCAACCACAGAGAGGTATCAGCTCACACTTGTCAGAATAACCATCAGCAAGAAAACTACAAACAATAAATGCTGAAAGTGTTGTGGAGAAATGCATACCCTCAACTTCAAAGGGGACGTAACTTGGAAAGGGCCACGAATGAGAACAGAATGGAGGTGCCTTAAAAAGGTAAACATTGAGCTACTATATGATCCAGCAGGCCCACTCCTCGACGTAAAACCTAAGAAGAGAGAATTGGAAAGACACAGGCAGGCAAATCTGCACTGCACAGTATTACAATAGCCAAGATATGGAAGTAACCAAAAAGTCCACCAACAGATGGATGGACAAAGAAGAACTCCTCCATGTACAGATGGAATATTCGCTAGTGAAAAAAATGAAACAATGCCGTTTGCAGCACCATAGATGAGTCTAGACGTAATCACGCCACGTGTAGTAAGTGAGAAAGCAAAAGACACATATCCTATCATATCACTTTTAAGAGTTACTTAAAAATTGATACCAATGAAGATATTTCCACAGAGAAAGGCAATCACAGATTCATTAAAACACTTATGGTTCACCAAATAGAAAGGGATGAGGATTGGATACATTGCCACATTGGGGTTAACAGAGATATACAAACCATGTGAAATATATAACCACCAAAGACGTACGGAAGACCAGGAGAAGACTACTCAACATTGTGTCATAACCTACATGGGAAAAGGATGCGAGGAAGAATAGATACATGTATATGTGGGAAAGAACCACATCTTGCACACCTAGAACAAACAAACCATTGTAATCATATTTGCTGGGATAAAAAATAAAAAGTAAATTACAAATACGAACAAGAAGTAATGAGACATAAACTTAAAGGGCTTTTCCCTGGCACATTCCATTCTAATTTACAACCTACAACACCACTTCCATTAAGGCTCTGTTTCCCTAGTAACCAAATATGGTAAAGGGGAAATGCTGCCACCTTGTGGCCGTTTCCTGCAAGAACAGCTTTAAAATCACAGCTAATGGTCACTTAACATTCCCAAGGACTCAGGGCTGTAAAGGACACCTGCCCTAAAAAATTGTGCTGAAGGAAGGAATGGACAAAAAAATTCAAAACAGGCAAATATTTCAAGAAGAGAGTATGAAGAGTTAAGTTTTACTCACGTTCTTTTAAAAAAAAGGAAAATGGATAAAAGCTCAACCTCAGGGAGTGTTAGACCCATGCAATCTAATCTACAAAAAGTTTCAACTTACACCAGTTGACTTACCATCAGCAAAAAGTCAACAAACAATAAATGCTGAAGGGGTTTTAGAGAACTGTGTACACTCTACCTGCTGGTGAGACGTGAAGGGGTAACAGCCAATAATGAGAACAGAAAGGATCTGTGTTTAAAAGTAAAACTGCAGGCACCATTCAATGCAGCAGGCGCACCATTGGACCTCTCACCTGAGAAGACAAGAATCGAGAAGACACAGGCCGCAAAAGCTGCAGTGCAGCCTTATTCACAATAGCCAAGACAGTGGAGCAATCAAAATGTCCAACAACAGGTGAATGGATAAAGAAGAAGTGGTCCATGTACACAATGGAATAATAGCCATGGAAAACAATGAACCACTGCTCTCTGAGGCACCACAAATGAGTCTGGAGATAATCACGAAACATGAGGTAAGTCGGAAAGCAAAAGACCTATATTCTATGATATCACTTATAGGCGTTATCTAATAACTGACACAAAGGAACATATTTCCACAGAGAAAGACACTCACAGACTTAGAAAACAAACTATGCTCATCTAAAAGGAAAGGTGGGGGGAATGGATAAATTAAGATTAGTGTTACTATATGTATACAAACACATATTATATCCATATCTCAAAAAGACCAACCATATAGCAAGGGAGGTCTGCGGAACCGTCAGTAACATTTTACATGGGAAGAGGATCTGTACTTGAATAGACATATATAATGTACAAACCAACCAGATGGTGTACACCTAGGACAAACAATATTCTAAGCTTTACCCCAATTAAAAAAAAATTTTAAAACCAAGAAGAAATAATGAGACATATACTTATGGGGCTTTCTCCATGCACATTCCAATGTAATTTACAAACTAGGAACACGACTTCCAGAAAGGCTCTGCTGCCCTAGTACCCAGATATGGGAATGGAGATATGCTGCCTGCTTGAGGCCACTTCCCACAACAGCAGATTTAAACCCATTGCTAAAGGTCACTAAATATTCACCAAACTTGCAGTTTGGTAAAAGACACCTGCTTTCTAAAAAAATTCTGGAGTGGAAAATCGACCAAAAATTTCAAAAGAGGGCAACCTTCCAAGAACACAATTTCAAGAGTTCTATTGTACTCCCAATTGTTTCCTTTTTTTTAACAGAAAAGAAAACGGTGGAGAAAAATGATGAGTTTTACGAATTTTCAAAGACATGCAAACCCAAATTACAAAAACCTACCAGCTCACAGCAGCCAGAAGGGCCATTAGCATAAATGCTGCAAACAATAAATGCTGAAGCGATTGTGGAGAAATGCGTACCCTGGATTCTAAGGGGGACGTGGTAAGAGCCACTAATGAAAACACAAAGAAGGTGCTTTGAAAAGGGAAACACGGTGCTACCAGTCAATCAATCACACCCACTGCTGGGCCTATCACCTGAGAAAATGAGAATCGAAAAGTCACAGCCTGGCAATCCTGCACTCCAACAATATTTACCATAGCCAACACTTGGAAGCAATGAAAATGTCCATCAACCGAGGAATGCACAAAGTAGAAGTGGTCCACGTACACAGTGGAAAATTACTCCAATAAAAAATAAAAATTAAATGTAACAATCCAACAAAAGTAAGGAGACATCAGCTTGTGTGGGTTTGTCCGGGCACACTCCACTCTAATTTATAACCGAGAAACACCACAGGCCGCAAGGGCTTTTCCCTAGTTACCAGGGTGGGGGACATAGAAAGGCTGCCGCCCTCTGGCAGTTACCTGCAAAAGCAGCTTTAAAGCCTGTGCTAATGGTCACTTCATAGGAACAAGTACTGCAGAACTGTAAATGAAACAGGCCCTCAAAATGTCTTGAGGGAGGTAAAGGCCAAAACATTTCAAAATATGACACATACTTAAAGAGAACACTTTGAAGAACTAAGGGGTAATCACAGCTTGAAACATAGAAAAGGACATGCCTTAAAGCTCAATTTCAACAGATTATGTGGCACATTCGAATTCAACCACAGAGAGGTATCAGCTCACACTTGTCAGAATAACCATCAGCAAGAAAACTACAAACAATAAATGCTGAAAGTGTTGTGGAGAAATGCATACCCTCAACTTCAAAGGGGACGTAACTTGGAAAGGGCCACGAATGAGAACAGAATGGAGGTGCCTTAAAAAGGTAAACATTGAGCTACTATATGATCCAGCAGGCCCACTCCTCGACGTAAAACCTAAGAAGAGAGAATTGGAAAGACACAGGCAGGCAAATCTGCACTGCACAGTATTACAATAGCCAAGATATGGAAGTAACCAAAAAGTCCACCAACAGATGGATGGACAAAGAAGAACTCCTCCATGTACAGATGGAATATTCGCTAGTGAAAAAAATGAAACAATGCCGTTTGCAGCACCATAGATGAGTCTAGACGTAATCACGCCACGTGTAGTAAGTGAGAAAGCAAAAGACACATATCCTATCATATCACTTTTAAGAGTTACTTAAAAATTGATACCAATGAAGATATTTCCACAGAGAAAGGCAATCACAGATTCATTAAAACACTTATGGTTCACCAAATAGAAAGGGATGAGGATTGGATACATTGCCACATTGGGGTTAACAGAGATATACAAACCATGTGAAATATATAACCACCAAAGACGTACGGAAGACCAGGAGAAGACTACTCAACATTGTGTCATAACCTACATGGGAAAAGGATGCGAGGAAGAATAGATACATGTATATGTGGGAAAGAACCACATCTTGCACACCTAGAACAAACAAACCATTGTAATCATATTTGCTGGGATAAAAAATAAAAAGTAAATTACAAATACGAACAAGAAGTAATGAGACATAAACTTAAAGGGCTTTTCCCTGGCACATTCCATTCTAATTTACAACCTACAACACCACTTCCATTAAGGCTCTGTTTCCCTAGTAACCAAATATGGTAAAGGGGAAATGCTGCCACCTTGTGGCCGTTTCCTGCAAGAACAGCTTTAAAATCACAGCTAATGGTCACTTAACATTCCCAAGGACTCAGGGCTGTAAAGGACACCTGCCCTAAAAAATTGTGCTGAAGGAAGGAATGGACAAAAAAATTCAAAACAGGCAAATATTTCAAGAAGAGAGTATGAAGAGTTAAGTTTTACTCACGTTCTTTTAAAAAAAAGGAAAATGGATAAAAGCTCAACCTCAGGGAGTGTTAGACCCATGCAATCTAATCTACAAAAAGTTTCAACTTACACCAGTTGACTTACCATCAGCAAAAAGTCAACAAACAATAAATGCTGAAGGGGTTTTAGAGAACTGTGTACACTCTACCTGCTGGTGAGACGTGAAGGGGTAACAGCCAATAATGAGAACAGAAAGGATCTGTGTTTAAAAGTAAAACTGCAGGCACCATTCAATGCAGCAGGCGCACCATTGGACCTCTCACCTGAGAAGACAAGAATCGAGAAGACACAGGCCGCAAAAGCTGCAGTGCAGCCTTATTCACAATAGCCAAGACAGTGGAGCAATCAAAATGTCCAACAACAGGTGAATGGATAAAGAAGAAGTGGTCCATGTACACAATGGAATAATAGCCATGGAAAACAATGAACCACTGCTCTCTGAGGCACCACAAATGAGTCTGGAGATAATCACGAAACATGAGGTAAGTCGGAAAGCAAAAGACCTATATTCTATGATATCACTTATAGGCGTTATCTAATAACTGACACAAAGGAACATATTTCCACAGAGAAAGACACTCACAGACTTAGAAAACAAACTATGCTCATCTAAAAGGAAAGGTGGGGGGAATGGATAAATTAAGATTAGTGTTAGTATATGTATACAAACACATATTATATCCATATCTCAAAAAGACCAACCATATAGCAAGGGAGGTCTGCGGAACCGTCAGTAACATTTTACATGGGAAGAGGATCTGTACTTGAATAGACATATATAATGTACAAACGAACCAGATGGTGTACACCTAGGACAAACAATATTCTAAGCTTTACCCCAATTAAAAAAAAAATTTTAAAACCAAGAAGAAATAATGAGACATATACTTATGGGGCTTTCTCCATGCACATTCCAATGTAATTTACAAACTAGGAACATGACTTCCAGAAAGGCTCTGCTGCCCTAGTACCCAGATATGGGAATGGAGATATGCTGCCTGCTTGAGGCCACTTCCCACAACAGCAGATTTAAACCCATTGCTAAAGGTCACTAAATATTCACCAAACTTGCAGTTTGGTAAAAGACACCTGCTTTCTAAAAAAATTCTGGAGTGGAAAATCGACCAAAAATTTCAAAAGAGGGCAACCTTCCAAGAACACAATTTCAAGAGTTCTATTGTACTCCCAATTGTTTCCTTTTTTTTAACAGAAAAGAAAACGGTGGAGAAAAATGATGAGTTTTACGAATTTTCAAAGACATGCAAACCCAAATTACAAAAACCTACCAGCTCACAGCAGCCAGAAGGGCCATTAGCATAAATGCTGCAAACAATAAATGCTGAAGCGATTGTGGAGAAATGCGTACCCTGGATTCTAAGGGGGACGTGGTAAGAGCCACTAATGAAAACACAAAGAAGGTGCTTTGAAAAGGGAAACACGGTGCTACCAGTCAATCAATCACACCCACTGCTGGGCCTATCACCTGAGAAAATGAGAATCGAAAAGTCACAGCCTGGCAATCCTGCACTCCAACAATATTTACCATAGCCAACACTTGGAAGCAATGAAAATGTCCATCAACCGAGGAATGCACAAAGTAGAAGTGGTCCACGTACACAGTGGAAAATTACTCCAATAAAAAATAAAAATTAAATGTAACAATCCAACAAAAGTAAGGAGACATCAGCTTGTGTGGGTTTGTCCGGGCACACTCCACTCTAATTTATAACCGAGAAACACCACAGGCCGCAAGGGCTTTTCCCTAGTTACCAGGGTGGGGGACATAGAAAGGCTGCCGCCCTCTGGCAGTTACCTGCAAAAGCAGCTTTAAAGCCTGTGCTAATGGTCACTTCATAGGAACAAGTACTGCAGAACTGTAAATGAAACAGGCCCTCAAAATGTCTTGAGGGAGGTAAAGGCCAAAACATTTCAAAATATGACACATACTTAAAGAGAACACTTTGAAGAACTAAGGGGTAATCACAGCTTGAAACATAGAAAAGGACATGCCTTAAAGCTCAATTTCAACAGATTATGTGGCACATTCGAATTCAACCACAGAGAGGTATCAGCTCACACTTGTCAGAATAACCATCAGCAAGAAAACTACAAACAATAAATGCTGAAAGTGTTGTGGAGAAATGCATACCCTCAACTTCAAAGGGGACGTAACTTGGAAAGGGCCACGAATGAGAACAGAATGGAGGTGCCTTAAAAAGATAAACATTGAGCTACTATATGATCCAGCAGGCCCACTCCTCGACGTAAAACCTAAGAAGAGAGAATTGGAAAGACACAGGCAGGCAAATCTGCACTGCACAGTATTACAATAGCCAAGATATGGAAGTAACCAAAAAGTCCACCAACAGATGGATGGACAAAGAAGAACTCCTCCATGTACAGATGGAATATTCGCTAGTGAAAAAAATGAAACAATGCCATTTGCAGCACCATAGATGAGTCTAGACGTAATCACGCCACGTGTAGTAAGTGAGAAAGCAAAAGACACATATCCTATCATATCACTTTTAAGAGTTACTTAAAAATTGATACCAATGAAGATATTTCCACAGAGAAAGGCAATCACAGATTCATTAAAAAACTTATGGTTCACCAAATAGAAAGGGATGAGGATTGGATACATTACCACATTGGGGTTAACAGAGATATACAAACCATGTGAAATATATAACCACCAAAGACGTACGGAAGACCAGGAGAAGACTACTCAACATTGTGTCATAACCTACATGGGAAAAGGATGCGAGGAAGAATAGATACATGTATATGTGGGAAAGAACCACATCTTGCACACCTAGAACAAACAAACCATTGTAATCATATTTGCTGGGATAAAAAATAAAAAGTAAATTACAAATATGAACAAGAAGTAATGAGACATAAACTTAAAGGGCTTTTCCCTGGCACATTCCATTCTAATTTACAACCTACAACACCACTTCCATTAAGGCTCTGTTTCCCTAGTAACCAAATATGGTAAAGGGGAAATGCTGCCACCTTGTGGCCGTTTCCTGCAAGAACAGCTTTAAACTCACAGCTAATGGTCACTTAACATTCCCAAGGACTCAGGGCTGTAAAGGACACCTGCCCTAAAAAATTGTGCTGAAGGAAGGAATGGACAAAACAATTCAAAACAGGCAAATATTTCAAGAAGAGAGTATGAAGAGTTAAGTTTTACTCACGTTCTTTTAAAAAAAAGGAAAATGGATAAAAGCTCAACCTCAGGGAGTGTTAGACCCATGCAATCTAATCTACAAAAAGTTTCAACTTACACCAGTTGACTTACCATCAGCAAAAAGTCAACAAACAATAAATGCTGAAGGGGTTTTAGAGAACTGTGTACACTCTACCTGCTGGTGAGACGTGAAGGGGTAACAGCCAATAATGAGAACAGAAAGGAGCTGTGTTTAAAAGTAAAACTGCAGGCACCATTCAATGCAGCAGGCGCACCATTGGACCTCTCACCTGAGAAGACAAGAATCGAGAAGACACAGGCCGCAAAAGCTGCAGTGCAGCCTTATTCACAATAGCCAAGACAGTGGAGCAATCAAAATGTCCAACAACAGGTGAATGGATAAAGAAGAAGTGGTCCATGTACACAATGGAATAATAGCCATGGAAAACAATGAACCACTGCTCTCTGAGGCACCACAAATGAGTCTGGAGATAATCACGAAACATGAGGTAAGTCGGAAAGCAAAAGACCTATAATCTATGATATCACTTATAGGCGTTATCTAATAACTGACACAAAGGAACATATTTCCACAGAGAAAGACACTCACAGACTTAGAAAACAAACTATGCTCATCTAAAAGGAAAGGTGGGGGGAATGGATAAATTAAGATTAGTGTTACTATATGTATACAAACACATATTATATCCATATCTCAAAAAGACCAACCATATAGCAAGGGAGGTCTGCGGAACCCTCAGTAACATTTTACATGGGAAGAGGATCTGTACTTGAATAGACATATATAATGTACAAACCAACCAGATGGTGTACACCTAGGACAAACAATATTCTAAGCTTTACCCCAATTAAAAAAAAATTTTAAAACCAAGAAGAAATAATGAGACATATACTTATGGGGCTTTCTCCATGCACATTCCAATGTAATTTACAAACTAGGAACACGACTTCCAGAAAGGCTCTGCTGCCCTAGTACCCAGATATGGGAATGGAGATATGCTGCCTGCTTGAGGCCACTTCCCACAACAGCAGATTTAAACCCATTGCTAAAGGTCACTAAATATTCACCAAACTTGCAGTTCGGTAAAAGACACCTGCTTTCTAAAAAAATTCTGGAGTGGAAAATCGACCAAAAATTTCAAAAGAGGGCAACCTTCCAAGAACACAATTTCAAGAGTTCTATTGTACTCCCAATTGTTTCCTTTTTTTTAACAGAAAAGAAAACGGTGGAGAAAAATGATGAGTTTTACGAATTTTCAAAGACATGCAAACGCAAATTACAAAAACCTATCAGCTCACAGCAGCCAGAAGGGCCATTAGCATAAATGCTGCAAACAATAAATGCTGAAGCGATTGTGGAGAAATGCGTACCCTGGATTCTAAGGGGGACGTGGTAAGAGCCACTAATGAAAACACAAAGAAGGTGCTTTGAAAAGGGAAACACGGTGCTACCAGTCAATCAATCACACCCACTGCTGGGCCTATCACCTGAGAAAATGAGAATCGAAAAGTCACAGCCTGGCAATCCTGCACTCCAACAATATTTACCATAGCCAACACTTGGAAGCAATGAAAATGTCCATCAACCGAGGAATGCACAAAGTAGAAGTGGTCCACGTACACAGTGGAAAATTACTCCAATAAAAAATAAAAATTAAATGTAACAATCCAACAAAAGTAAGGAGACATCAGCTTGTGTGGGTTTGTCCGGGCACACTCCACTCTAATTTATAACCGAGAAACACCACAGGCCGCAAGGGCTTTTCCCTAGTTACCAGGGTGGGGGACATAGAAAGGCTGCCGCCCTCTGGCAGTTACCTGCAAAAGCAGCTTTAAAGCCTGTGCTAATGGTCACTTCATAGGAACAAGTACTGCAGAACTGTAAATGAAACAGGCCCTCAAAATGTCTTGAGGGAGGTAAAGGCCAAAACATTTCAAAATATGACACATACTTAAAGAGAACACTTTGAAGAACTAAGGGGTAATCACAGCTTGAAACATAGAAAAGGACATGCCTTAAAGCTCAATTTCAACAGATTATGTGGCACATTCGAATTCAACCACAGAGAGGTATCAGCTCACACTTGTCAGAATAACCATCAGCAAGAAAACTACAAACAATAAATGCTGAAAGTGTTGTGGAGAAATGCATACCCTCAACTTCAAAGGGGACGTAACTTGGAAAGGGCCACGAATGAGAACAGAATGGAGGTGCCTTAAAAAGGTAAACATTGAGCTACTATATGATCCAGCAGGCCCACTCCTCGACGTAAAACCTAAGAAGAGAGAATTGGAAAGACACAGGCAGGCAAATCTGCACTGCACAGTATTACAATAGCCAAGATATGGAAGTAACCAAAAAGTCCACCAACAGATGGATGGACAGAGAAGAACTCCTCCATGTACAGATGGAATATTCGCTAGTGAAAAAAATGAAACAATGCCGTTTGCAGCACCATAGATGAGTCTAGACGTAATCACGCCACGTGTAGTAAGTGAGAAAGCAAAAGACACATATCCTATCATATCACTTTTAAGAGTTACTTAAAAATTGATACCAATGAAGATATTTCCACAGAGAAAGGCAATCACAGATTCATTAAAAATCTTATGGTTCACCAAATAGAAAGGGATGAGGATTGGATACATTACCACATTGGGGTTAACAGAGATATACAAACCATGTGAAATATATAACCACCAAAGACGTACGGAAGACCAGGAGAAGACTACTCAACATTGTGTCATAACCTACATGGGAAAAGGATGCGAGGAAGAATAGATACATGTATATGTGGGAAAGAACCACATCTTGCACACCTAGAACAAACAAACCATTGTAATCATATTTGCTGGGATAAAAAATAAAAAGTAAATTACAAATATGAACAAGAAGTAATGAGACATAAACTTAAAGGGCTTTTCCCTGGCACATTCCATTCTAATTTACAACCTACAACACCACTTCCATTAAGGCTCTGTTTCCCTAGTAACCAAATATGGTAAAGGGGAAATGCTGCCACCTTGTGGCCGTTTCCTGCAAGAACAGCTTTAAACTCACAGCTAATGGTCACTTAACATTCCCAAGGACTCAGGGCTGTAAAGGACACCTGCCCTAAAAAATTGTGCTGAAGGAAGGAATGGACAAAACAATTCAAAACAGGCAAATATTTCAAGAAGAGAGTATGAAGAGTTAAGTTTTACTCACGTTCTTTTAAAAAAAAGGAAAATGGATAAAAGCTCAACCTCAGGGAGTGTTAGACCCATGCAATCTAATCTACAAAAAGTTTCAACTTACACCAGTTGACTTACCATCAGCAAAAAGTCAACAAACAATAAATGCTGAAGGGGTTTTAGAGAACTGTGTACACTCTACCTGCTGGTGAGACGTGAAGGGGTAACAGCCAATAATGAGAACAGAAAGGAGCTGTGTTTAAAAGTAAAACTGCAGGCACCATTCAATGCAGCAGGCGCACCATTGGACCTCTCACCTGAGAAGACAAGAATCGAGAAGACACAGGCCGCAAAAGCTGCAGTGCAGCCTTATTCACAATAGCCAAGACAGTGGAGCAATCAAAATGTCCAACAACAGGTGAATGGATAAAGAAGAAGTGGTCCATGTACACAATGGAATAATAGCCATGGAAAACAATGAACCACTGCTCTCTGAGGCACCACAAATGAGTCTGGAGATAATCACGAAACATGAGGTAAGTCGGAAAGCAAAAGACCTATAATCTATGATATCACTTATAGGCGTTATCTAATAACTGACACAAAGGAACATATTTCCACAGAGAAAGACACTCACAGACTTAGAAAACAAACTATGCTCATCTAAAAGGAAAGGTGGGGGGAATGGATAAATTAAGATTAGTGTTACTATATGTATACAAACACATATTATATCCATATCTCAAAAAGACCAACCATATAGCAAGGGAGGTCTGCGGAACCCTCAGTAACATTTTACATGGGAAGAGGATCTGTACTTGAATAGACATATATAATGTACAAACCAACCAGATGGTGTACACCTAGGACAAACAATATTCTAAGCTTTACCCCAATTAAAAAAAAATTTTAAAACCAAGAAGAAATAATGAGACATATACTTATGGGGCTTTCTCCATGCACATTCCAATGTAATTTACAAACTAGGAACACGACTTCCAGAAAGGCTCTGCTGCCCTAGTACCCAGATATGGGAATGGAGATATGCTGCCTGCTTGAGGCCACTTCCCACAACAGCAGATTTAAACCCATTGCTAAAGGTCACTAAATATTCACCAAACTTGCAGTTTGGTAAAAGACACCTGCTTTCTAAAAAAATTCTGGAGTGGAAAATCGACCAAAAATTTCAAAAGAGGGCAACCTTCCAAGAACACAATTTCAAGAGTTCTATTGTACTCCCAATTGTTTCCTTTTTTTTAACAGAAAAGAAAACGGTGGAGAAAAATGATGAGTTTTACGAATTTTCAAAGACATGCAAACCCAAATTACAAAAACCTACCAGCTCACAGCAGCCAGAAGGGCCATTAGCATAAATGCTGCAAACAATAAATGCTGAAGCGATTGTGGAGAAATGCGTACCCTGGATTCTAAGGGGGACGTGGTAAGAGCCACTAATGAAAACACAAAGAAGGTGCTTTGAAAAGGGAAACACGGTGCTACCAGTCAATCAATCACACCCACTGCTGGGCCTATCACCTGAGAAAATGAGAATCGAAAAGTCACAGCCTGGCAATCCTGCACTCCAACAATATTTACCATAGCCAACACTTGGAAGCAATGAAAATGTCCATCAACCGAGGAATGCACAAAGTAGAAGTGGTCCACGTACACAGTGGAAAATTACTCCAATAAAAAATAAAAATTAAATGTAACAATCCAACAAAAGTAAGGAGACATCAGCTTGTGTGGGTTTGTCCGGGCACACTCCACTCTAATTTATAACCGAGAAACACCACAGGCCGCAAGGGCTTTTCCCTAGTTACCAGGGTGGGGGACATAGAAAGGCTGCCGCCCTCTGGCAGTTACCTGCAAAAGCAGCTTTAAACCTGTGCTAATGGTCACTTCATAGGAACAAGTACTGCAGAACTGTAAATGAAACAGGCCCTCAAAATGTCTTGAGGGAGGTAAAGGCCAAAACATTTCAAAATATGACACATACTTAAAGAGAACACTTTGAAGAACTAAGGGGTAATCACAGCTTGAAACATAGAAAAGGACATGCCTTAAAGCTCAATTTCAACAGATTATGTGGCACATTCGAATTCAACCACAGAGAGGTATCAGCTCACACTTGTCAGAATAACCATCAGCAAGAAAACTACAAACAATAAATGCTGAAAGTGTTGTGGAGAAATGCATACCCTCAACTTCAAAGGGGACGTAACTTGGAAAGGGCCACGAATGAGAACAGAATGGAGGTGCCTTAAAAAGGTAAACATTGAGCTACTATATGATCCAGCAGGCCCACTCCTCGACGTAAAACCTAAGAAGAGAGAATTGGAAAGACACAGGCAGGCAAATCTGCACTGCACAGTATTACAATAGCCAAGATATGGAAGTAACCAAAAAGTCCACCAACAGATGGATGGACAGAGAAGAACTCCTCCATGTACAGATGGAATATTCGCTAGTGAAAAAAATGAAACAATGCCATTTGCAGCACCATAGATGAGTCTAGACGTAATCACGCCACGTGTAGTAAGTGAGAAAGCAAAAGACACATATCCTATCATATCACTTTTAAGAGTTACTTAAAAATTGATACCAATGAAGATATTTCCACAGAGAAAGGCAATCACAGATTCATTAAAAAACTTATGGTTCACCAAATAGAAAGGGATGAGGATTGGATACATTACCACATTGGGGTTAACAGAGATATACAAACCATGTGAAATATATAACCACCAAAGACGTACGGAAGACCAGGAGAAGACTACTCAACATTGTGTCATAACCTACATGGGAAAAGGATGCGAGGAAGAATAGATACATGTATATGTGGGAAAGAACCACATCTTGCACACCTAGAACAAACAAACCATTGTAATCATATTTGCTGGGATAAAAAATAAAAAGTAAATTACAAATATGAACAAGAAGTAATGAGACATAAACTTAAAGGGCTTTTCCCTGGCACATTCCATTCTAATTTACAACCTACAACACCACTTCCATTAAGGCTCTGTTTCCCTAGTAACCAAATATGGTAAAGGGGAAATGCTGCCACCTTGTGGCCGTTTCCTGCAAGAACAGCTTTAAACTCACAGCTAATGGTCATTTAACATTCCCAAGGACTCAGGGCTGTAAAGGACACCTGCCCTAAAAAATTGTGCTGAAGGAAGGAATGGACAAAACAATTCAAAACAGGCAAATATTTCAAGAAGAGAGTATGAAGAGTTAAGTTTTACTCACGTTCTTTTAAAAAAAAGGAAAATGGATAAAAGCTCAACCTCAGGGAGTGTTAGACCCATGCAATCTAATCTACAAAAAGTTTCAACTTACACCAGTTGACTTACCATCAGCAAAAAGTCAACAAACAATAAATGCTGAAGGGGTTTTAGAGAACTGTGTACACTCTACCTGCTGGTGAGACGTGAAGGGGTAACAGCCAATAATGAGAACAGAAAGGAGCTGTGTTTAAAAGTAAAACTGCAGGCACCATTCAATGCAGCAGGCGCACCATTGGACCTCTCACCTGAGAAGACAAGAATCGAGAAGACACAGGCCGCAAAAGCTGCAGTGCAGCCTTATTCACAATAGCCAAGACAGTGGAGCAATCAAAATGTCCAACAACAGGTGAATGGATAAAGAAGAAGTGGTCCATGTACACAATGGAATAATAGCCATGGAAAACAATGAACCACTGCTCTCTGAGGCACCACAAATGAGTCTGGAGATAATCACGAAACATGAGGTAAGTCGGAAAGCAAAAGACCTATAATCTATGATATCACTTATAGGCGTTATCTAATAACTGACACAAAGGAACATATTTCCACAGAGAAAGACACTCACAGACTTAGAAAACAAACTATGCTCATCTAAAAGGAAAGGTGGGGGGAATGGATAAATTAAGATTAGTGTTACTATATGTATACAAACACATATTATATCCATATCTCAAAAAGACCAACCATATAGCAAGGGAGGTCTGCGGAACCCTCAGTAACATTTTACATGGGAAGAGGATCTGTACTTGAATAGACATATATAATGTACAAACCAACCAGATGGTGTACACCTAGGACAAACAATATTCTAAGCTTTACCCCAATTAAAAAAAAATTTTAAAACCAAGAAGAAATAATGAGACATATACTTATGGGGCTTTCTCCATGCACATTCCAATGTAATTTACAAACTAGGAACACGACTTCCAGAAAGGCTCTGCTGCCCTAGTACCCAGATATGGGAATGGAGATATGCTGCCTGCTTGAGGCCACTTCCCACAACAGCAGATTTAAACCCATTGCTAAAGGTCACTAAATATTCACCAAACTTGCAGTTTGGTAAAAGACACCTGCTTTCTAAAAAAATTCTGGAGTGGAAAATCGACCAAAAATTTCAAAAGAGGGCAACCTTCCAAGAACACAATTTCAAGAGTTCTATTGTACTCCCAATTGTTTCCTTTTTTTTAACAGAAAAGAAAACGGTGGAGAAAAATGATGAGTTTTACGAATTTTCAAAGACATGCAAACGCAAATTACAAAAACCTACCAGCTCACAGCAGCCAGAAGGGCCATTAGCATAAATGCTGCAAACAATAAATGCTGAAGCGATTGTGGAGAAATGCGTACCCTGGATTCTAAGGGGGACGTGGTAAGAGCCACTAATGAAAACACAAAGAAGGTGCTTTGAAAAGGGAAACACGGTGCTACCAGTCAATCAATCACACCCACTGCTGGGCCTATCACCTGAGAAAATGAGAATCGAAAAGTCACAGCCTGGCAATCCTGCACTCCAACAATATTTACCATAGCCAACACTTGGAAGCAATGAAAATGTCCATCAACCGAGGAATGCACAAAGTAGAAGTGGTCCACGTACACAGTGGAAAATTACTCCAATAAAAAATAAAAATTAAATGTAACAATCCAACAAAAGTAAGGAGACATCAGCTTGTGTGGGTTTGTCCGGGCACACTCCACTCTAATTTATAACCGAGAAACACCACAGGCCGCAAGGGCTTTTCCCTAGTTACCAGGGTGGGGGACATAGAAAGGCTGCCGCCCTCTGGCAGTTACCTGCAAAAGCAGCTTTAAAGCCTGTGCTAATGGTCACTTCATAGGAACAAGTACTGCAGAACTGTAAATGAAACAGGCCCTCAAAATGTCTTGAGGGAGGTAAAGGCCAAAACATTTCAAAATATGACACATACTTAAAGAGAACACTTTGAAGAACTAAGGGGTAATCACAGCTTGAAACATAGAAAAGGACATGCCTTAAAGCTCAATTTCAACAGATTATGTGGCACATTCGAATTCAACCACAGAGAGGTATCAGCTCACACTTGTCAGAATAACCATCAGCAAGAAAACTACAAACAATAAATGCTGAAAGTGTTGTGGAGAAATGCATACCCTCAACTTCAAAGGGGACGTAACTTGGAAAGGGCCACGAATGAGAACAGAATGGAGGTGCCTTAAAAAGGTAAACATTGAGCTACTATATGATCCAGCAGGCCCACTCCTCGACGTAAAACCTAAGAAGAGAGAATTGGAAAGACACAGGCAGGCAAATCTGCACTGCACAGTATTACAATAGCCAAGATATGGAAGTAACCAAAAAGTCCACCAACAGATGGATGGACAGAGAAGAACTCCTCCATGTACAGATGGAATATTCGCTAGTGAAAAAAATGAAACAATGCCGTTTGCAGCACCATAGATGAGTCTAGACGTAATCACGCCACGTGTAGTAAGTGAGAAAGCAAAAGACACATATCCTATCATATCACTTTTAAGAGTTACTTAAAAATTGATACCAATGAAGATATTTCCACAGAGAAAGGCAATCACAGATTCATTAAAAAACTTATGGTTCACCAAATAGAAAGGGATGAGGATTGGATACATTACCACATTGGGGTTAACAGAGATATACAAACCATGTGAAATATATAACCACCAAAGACGTACGGAAGACCAGGAGAAGACTACTCAACATTGTGTCATAACCTACATGGGAAAAGGATGCGAGGAAGAATAGATACATGTATATGTGGGAAAGAACCACATCTTGCACACCTAGAACAAACAAACCATTGTAATCATATTTGCTGGGATAAAAAATAAAAAGTAAATTACAAATACGAACAAGAAGTAATGAGACATAAACTTAAAGGGCTTTTCCCTGGCACATTCCATTCTAATTTACAACCTACAACACCACTTCCATTAAGGCTCTGTTTCCCTAGTAACCAAATATGGTAAAGGGGAAATGCTGCCACCTTGTGGCCGTTTCCTGCAAGAACAGCTTTAAACTCACAGCTAATGGTCACTTAACATTCCCAAGGACTCAGGGCTGTAAAGGACACCTGCCCTAAAAAATTGTGCTGAAGGAAGGAATGGACAAAACAATTCAAAACAGGCAAATATTTCAAGAAGAGAGTATGAAGAGTTAAGTTTTACTCACGTTCTTTTAAAAAAAAGGAAAATGGATAAAAGCTCAACCTCAGGGAGTGTTAGACCCATGCAATCTAATCTACAAAAAGTTTCAACTTACACCAGTTGACTTACCATCAGCAAAAAGTCAACAAACAATAAATGCTGAAGGGGTTTTAGAGAACTGTGTACACTCTACCTGCTGGTGAGACGTGAAGGGGTAACAGCCAATAATGAGAACAGAAAGGAGCTGTGTTTAAAAGTAAAACTGCAGGCACCATTCAATGCAGCAGGCGCACCATTGGACCTCTCACCTGAGAAGACAAGAATCGAGAAGACACAGGCCGCAAAAGCTGCAGTGCAGCCTTATTCACAATAGCCAAGACAGTGGAGCAATCAAAATGTCCAACAACAGGTGAATGGATAAAGAAGAAGTGGTCCATGTACACAATGGAATAATAGCCATGGAAAACAATGAACCACTGCTCTCTGAGGCACCACAAATGAGTCTGGAGATAATCACGAAACATGAGGTAAGTCGGAAAGCAAAAGACCTATAATCTATGATATCACTTATAGGCGTTATCTAATAACTGACACAAAGGAACATATTTCCACAGAGAAAGACACTCACAGACTTAGAAAACAAACTATGCTCATCTAAAAGGAAAGGTGGGGGGAATGGATAAATTAAGATTAGTGTTACTATATGTATACAAACACATATTATATCCATATCTCAAAAAGACCAACCATATAGCAAGGGAGGTCTGCGGAACCCTCAGTAACATTTTACATGGGAAGAGGATCTGTACTTGAATAGACATATATAATGTACAAACCAACCAGATGGTGTACACCTAGGACAAACAATATTCTAAGCTTTACCCCAATTAAAAAAAAATTTTAAAACCAAGAAGAAATAATGAGACATATACTTATGGGGCTTTCTCCATGCACATTCCAATGTAATTTACAAACTAGGAACACGACTTCCAGAAAGGCTCTGCTGCCCTAGTACCCAGATATGGGAATGGAGATATGCTGCCTGCTTGAGGCCACTTCCCACAACAGCAGATTTAAACCCATTGCTAAAGGTCACTAAATATTCACCAAACTTGCAGTTTGGTAAAAGACACCTGCTTTCTAAAAAAATTCTGGAGTGGAAAATCGACCAAAAATTTCAAAAGAGGGCAACCTTCCAAGAACACAATTTCAAGAGTTCTATTGTACTCCCAATTGTTTCCTTTTTTTTAACAGAAAAGAAAACGGTGGAGAAAAATGATGAGTTTTACGAATTTTCAAAGACATGCAAACCCAAATTACAAAAACCTACCAGCTCACAGCAGCCAGAAGGGCCATTAGCATAAATGCTGCAAACAATAAATGCTGAAGCGATTGTGGAGAAATGCGTACCCTGGATTCTAAGGGGGACGTGGTAAGAGCCACTAATGAAAACACAAAGAAGGTGCTTTGAAAAGGGAAACACGGTGCTACCAGTCAATCAATCACACCCACTGCTGGGCCTATCACCTGAGAAAATGAGAATCGAAAAGTCACAGCCTGGCAATCCTGCACTCCAACAATATTTACCATAGCCAACACTTGGAAGCAATGAAAATGTCCATCAACCGAGGAATGCACAAAGTAGAAGTGGTCCACGTACACAGTGGAAAATTACTCCAATAAAAAATAAAAATTAAATGTAACAATCCAACAAAAGTAAGGAGACATCAGCTTGTGTGGGTTTGTCCGGGCACACTCCACTCTAATTTATAACCGAGAAACACCACAGGCCGCAAGGGCTTTTCCCTAGTTACCAGGGTGGGGGACATAGAAAGGCTGCCGCCCTCTGGCAGTTACCTGCAAAAGCAGCTTTAAACCTGTGCTAATGGTCACTTCATAGGAACAAGTACTGCAGAACTGTAAATGAAACAGGCCCTCAAAATGTCTTGAGGGAGGTAAAGGCCAAAACATTTCAAAATATGACACATACTTAAAGAGAACACTTTGAAGAACTAAGGGGTAATCACAGCTTGAAACATAGAAAAGGACATGCCTTAAAGCTCAATTTCAACAGATTATGTGGCACATTCGAATTCAACCACAGAGAGGTATCAGCTCACACTTGTCAGAATAACCATCAGCAAGAAAACTACAAACAATAAATGCTGAAAGTGTTGTGGAGAAATGCATACCCTCAACTTCAAAGGGGACGTAACTTGGAAAGGGCCACGAATGAGAACAGAATGGAGGTGCCTTAAAAAGGTAAACATTGAGCTACTATATGATCCAGCAGGCCCACTCCTCGACGTAAAACCTAAGAAGAGAGAATTGGAAAGACACAGGCAGGCAAATCTGCACTGCACAGTATTACAATAGCCAAGATATGGAAGTAACCAAAAAGTCCACCAACAGATGGATGGACAGAGAAGAACTCCTCCATGTACAGATGGAATATTCGCTAGTGAAAAAAATGAAACAATGCCATTTGCAGCACCATAGATGAGTCTAGACGTAATCACGCCACGTGTAGTAAGTGAGAAAGCAAAAGACACATATCCTATCATATCACTTTTAAGAGTTACTTAAAAATTGATACCAATGAAGATATTTCCACAGAGAAAGGCAATCACAGATTCATTAAAAAACTTATGGTTCACCAAATAGAAAGGGATGAGGATTGGATACATTACCACATTGGGGTTAACAGAGATATACAAACCATGTGAAATATATAACCACCAAAGACGTACGGAAGACCAGGAGAAGACTACTCAACATTGTGTCATAACCTACATGGGAAAAGGATGCGAGGAAGAATAGATACATGTATATGTGGGAAAGAACCACATCTTGCACACCTAGAACAAACAAACCATTGTAATCATATTTGCTGGGATAAAAAATAAAAAGTAAATTACAAATATGAACAAGAAGTAATGAGACATAAACTTAAAGGGCTTTTCCCTGGCACATTCCATTCTAATTTACAACCTACAACACCACTTCCATTAAGGCTCTGTTTCCCTAGTAACCAAATATGGTAAAGGGGAAATGCTGCCACCTTGTGGCCGTTTCCTGCAAGAACAGCTTTAAACTCACAGCTAATGGTCATTTAACATTCCCAAGGACTCAGGGCTGTAAAGGACACCTGCCCTAAAAAATTGTGCTGAAGGAAGGAATGGACAAAACAATTCAAAACAGGCAAATATTTCAAGAAGAGAGTATGAAGAGTTAAGTTTTACTCACGTTCTTTTAAAAAAAAGGAAAATGGATAAAAGCTCAACCTCAGGGAGTGTTAGACCCATGCAATCTAATCTACAAAAAGTTTCAACTTACACCAGTTGACTTACCATCAGCAAAAAGTCAACAAACAATAAATGCTGAAGGGGTTTTAGAGAACTGTGTACACTCTACCTGCTGGTGAGACGTGAAGGGGTAACAGCCAATAATGAGAACAGAAAGGAGCTGTGTTTAAAAGTAAAACTGCAGGCACCATTCAATGCAGCAGGCGCACCATTGGACCTCTCACCTGAGAAGACAAGAATCGAGAAGACACAGGCCGCAAAAGCTGCAGTGCAGCCTTATTCACAATAGCCAAGACAGTGGAGCAATCAAAATGTCCAACAACAGGTGAATGGATAAAGAAGAAGTGGTCCATGTACACAATGGAATAATAGCCATGGAAAACAATGAACCACTGCTCTCTGAGGCACCACAAATGAGTCTGGAGATAATCACGAAACATGAGGTAAGTCGGAAAGCAAAAGACCTATAATCTATGATATCACTTATAGGCGTTATCTAATAACTGACACAAAGGAACATATTTCCACAGAGAAAGACACTCACAGACTTAGAAAACAAACTATGCTCATCTAAAAGGAAAGGTGGGGGGAATGGATAAATTAAGATTAGTGTTACTATATGTATACAAACACATATTATATCCATATCTCAAAAAGACCAACCATATAGCAAGGGAGGTCTGCGGAACCCTCAGTAACATTTTACATGGGAAGAGGATCTGTACTTGAATAGACATATATAATGTACAAACCAACCAGATGGTGTACACCTAGGACAAACAATATTCTAAGCTTTACCCCAATTAAAAAAAAATTTTAAAACCAAGAAGAAATAATGAGACATATACTTATGGGGCTTTCTCCATGCACATTCCAATGTAATTTACAAACTAGGAACACGACTTCCAGAAAGGCTCTGCTGCCCTAGTACCCAGATATGGGAATGGAGATATGCTGCCTGCTTGAGGCCACTTCCCACAACAGCAGATTTAAACCCATTGCTAAAGGTCACTAAATATTCACCAAACTTGCAGTTTGGTAAAAGACACCTGCTTTCTAAAAAAATTCTGGAGTGGAAAATCGACCAAAAATTTCAAAAGAGGGCAACCTTCCAAGAACACAATTTCAAGAGTTCTATTGTACTCCCAATTGTTTCCTTTTTTTTAACAGAAAAGAAAACGGTGGAGAAAAATGATGAGTTTTACGAATTTTCAAAGACATGCAAACGCAAATTACAAAAACCTACCAGCTCACAGCAGCCAGAAGGGCCATTAGCATAAATGCTGCAAACAATAAATGCTGAAGCGATTGTGGAGAAATGCGTACCCTGGATTCTAAGGGGGACGTGGTAAGAGCCACTAATGAAAACACAAAGAAGGTGCTTTGAAAAGGGAAACACGGTGCTACCAGTCAATCAATCACACCCACTGCTGGGCCTATCACCTGAGAAAATGAGAATCGAAAAGTCACAGCCTGGCAATCCTGCACTCCAACAATATTTACCATAGCCAACACTTGGAAGCAATGAAAATGTCCATCAACCGAGGAATGCACAAAGTAGAAGTGGTCCACGTACACAGTGGAAAATTACTCCAATAAAAAATAAAAATTAAATGTAACAATCCAACAAAAGTAAGGAGACATCAGCTTGTGTGGGTTTGTCCGGGCACACTCCACTCTAATTTATAACCGAGAAACACCACAGGCCGCAAGGGCTTTTCCCTAGTTACCAGGGTGGGGGACATAGAAAGGCTGCCGCCCTCTGGCAGTTACCTGCAAAAGCAGCTTTAAAGCCTGTGCTAATGGTCACTTCATAGGAACAAGTACTGCAGAACTGTAAATGAAACAGGCCCTCAAAATGTCTTGAGGGAGGTAAAGGCCAAAACATTTCAAAATATGACACATACTTAAAGAGAACACTTTGAAGAACTAAGGGGTAATCACAGCTTGAAACATAGAAAAGGACATGCCTTAAAGCTCAATTTCAACAGATTATGTGGCACATTCGAATTCAACCACAGAGAGGTATCAGCTCACACTTGTCAGAATAACCATCAGCAAGAAAACTACAAACAATAAATGCTGAAAGTGTTGTGGAGAAATGCATACCCTCAACTTCAAAGGGGACGTAACTTGGAAAGGGCCACGAATGAGAACAGAATGGAGGTGCCTTAAAAAGGTAAACATTGAGCTACTATATGATCCAGCAGGCCCACTCCTCGACGTAAAACCTAAGAAGAGAGAATTGGAAAGACACAGGCAGGCAAATCTGCACTGCACAGTATTACAATAGCCAAGATATGGAAGTAACCAAAAAGTCCACCAACAGATGGATGGACAGAGAAGAACTCCTCCATGTACAGATGGAATATTCGCTAGTGAAAAAAATGAAACAATGCCGTTTGCAGCACCATAGATGAGTCTAGACGTAATCACGCCACGTGTAGTAAGTGAGAAAGCAAAAGACACATATCCTATCATATCACTTTTAAGAGTTACTTAAAAATTGATACCAATGAAGATATTTCCACAGAGAAAGGCAATCACAGATTCATTAAAAAACTTATGGTTCACCAAATAGAAAGGGATGAGGATTGGATACATTACCACATTGGGGTTAACAGAGATATACAAACCATGTGAAATATATAACCACCAAAGACGTACGGAAGACCAGGAGAAGACTACTCAACATTGTGTCATAACCTACATGGGAAAAGGATGCGAGGAAGAATAGATACATGTATATGTGGGAAAGAACCACATCTTGCACACCTAGAACAAACAAACCATTGTAATCATATTTGCTGGGATAAAAAATAAAAAGTAAATTACAAATACGAACAAGAAGTAATGAGACATAAACTTAAAGGGCTTTTCCCTGGCACATTCCATTCTAATTTACAACCTACAACACCACTTCCATTAAGGCTCTGTTTCCCTAGTAACCAAATATGGTAAAGGGGAAATGCTGCCACCTTGTGGCCGTTTCCTGCAAGAACAGCTTTAAACTCACAGCTAATGGTCACTTAACATTCCCAAGGACTCAGGGCTGTAAAGGACACCTGCCCTAAAAAATTGTGCTGAAGGAAGGAATGGACAAAACAATTCAAAACAGGCAAATATTTCAAGAAGAGAGTATGAAGAGTTAAGTTTTACTCACGTTCTTTTAAAAAAAAGGAAAATGGATAAAAGCTCAACCTCAGGGAGTGTTAGACCCATGCAATCTAATCTACAAAAAGTTTCAACTTACACCAGTTGACTTACCATCAGCAAAAAGTCAACAAACAATAAATGCTGAAGGGGTTTTAGAGAACTGTGTACACTCTACCTGCTGGTGAGACGTGAAGGGGTAACAGCCAATAATGAGAACAGAAAGGAGCTGTGTTTAAAAGTAAAACTGCAGGCACCATTCAATGCAGCAGGCGCACCATTGGACCTCTCACCTGAGAAGACAAGAATCGAGAAGACACAGGCCGCAAAAGCTGCAGTGCAGCCTTATTCACAATAGCCAAGACAGTGGAGCAATCAAAATGTCCAACAACAGGTGAATGGATAAAGAAGAAGTGGTCCATGTACACAATGGAATAATAGCCATGGAAAACAATGAACCACTGCTCTCTGAGGCACCACAAATGAGTCTGGAGATAATCACGAAACATGAGGTAAGTCGGAAAGCAAAAGACCTATAATCTATGATATCACTTATAGGCGTTATCTAATAACTGACACAAAGGAACATATTTCCACAGAGAAAGACACTCACAGACTTAGAAAACAAACTATGCTCATCTAAAAGGAAAGGTGGGGGGAATGGATAAATTAAGATTAGTGTTACTATATGTATACAAACACATATTATATCCATATCTCAAAAAGACCAACCATATAGCAAGGGAGGTCTGCGGAACCCTCAGTAACATTTTACATGGGAAGAGGATCTGTACTTGAATAGACATATATAATGTACAAACCAACCAGATGGTGTACACCTAGGACAAACAATATTCTAAGCTTTACCCCAATTAAAAAAAAATTTTAAAACCAAGAAGAAATAATGAGACATATACTTATGGGGCTTTCTCCATGCACATTCCAATGTAATTTACAAACTAGGAACACGACTTCCAGAAAGGCTCTGCTGCCCTAGTACCCAGATATGGGAATGGAGATATGCTGCCTGCTTGAGGCCACTTCCCACAACAGCAGATTTAAACCCATTGCTAAAGGTCACTAAATATTCACCAAACTTGCAGTTTGGTAAAAGACACCTGCTTTCTAAAAAAATTCTGGAGTGGAAAATCGACCAAAAATTTCAAAAGAGGGCAACCTTCCAAGAACACAATTTCAAGAGTTCTATTGTACTCCCAATTGTTTCCTTTTTTTTAACAGAAAAGAAAACGGTGGAGAAAAATGATGAGTTTTACGAATTTTCAAAGACATGCAAACCCAAATTACAAAAACCTACCAGCTCACAGCAGCCAGAAGGGCCATTAGCATAAATGCTGCAAACAATAAATGCTGAAG
This sequence comes from Balaenoptera borealis, assembly GCF_965194805.1. Classification (NCBI taxonomy): domain Eukaryota; kingdom Metazoa; phylum Chordata; class Mammalia; order Artiodactyla; family Balaenopteridae; genus Balaenoptera; species Balaenoptera borealis. The sequence continues at coordinate 34,430,176 of NC_138864.1, forward strand.
CGATTGTGGAGAAATGCGTACCCTGGATTCTAAGGGGGACGTGGTAAGAGCCACTAATGAAAACACAAAGAAGGTGCTTTGAAAAGGGAAACACGGTGCTACCAGTCAATCAATCACACCCACTGCTGGGCCTATCACCTGAGAAAATGAGAATCGAAAAGTCACAGCCTGGCAATCCTGCACTCCAACAATATTTACCATAGCCAACACTTGGAAGCAATGAAAATGTCCATCAACCGAGGAATGCACAAAGTAGAAGTGGTCCACGTACACAGTGGAAAATTACTCCAATAAAAAATAAAAATTAAATGTAACAATCCAACAAAAGTAAGGAGACATCAGCTTGTGTGGGTTTGTCCGGGCACACTCCACTCTAATTTATAACCGAGAAACACCACAGGCCGCAAGGGCTTTTCCCTAGTTACCAGGGTGGGGGACATAGAAAGGCTGCCGCCCTCTGGCAGTTACCTGCAAAAGCAGCTTTAAAGCCTGTGCTAATGGTCACTTCATAGGAACAAGTACTGCAGAACTGTAAATGAAACAGGCCCTCAAAATGTCTTGAGGGAGGTAAAGGCCAAAACATTTCAAAATATGACACATACTTAAAGAGAACACTTTGAAGAACTAAGGGGTAATCACAGCTTGAAACATAGAAAAGGACATGCCTTAAAGCTCAATTTCAACAGATTATGTGGCACATTCGAATTCAACCACAGAGAGGTATCAGCTCACACTTGTCAGAATAACCATCAGCAAGAAAACTACAAACAATAAATGCTGAAAGTGTTGTGGAGAAATGCATACCCTCAACTTCAAAGGGGACGTAACTTGGAAAGGGCCACGAATGAGAACAGAATGGAGGTGCCTTAAAAAGGTAAACATTGAGCTACTATATGATCCAGCAGGCCCACTCCTCGACGTAAAACCTAAGAAGAGAGAATTGGAAAGACACAGGCAGGCAAATCTGCACTGCACAGTATTACAATAGCCAAGATATGGAAGTAACCAAAAAGTCCACCAACAGATGGATGGACAGAGAAGAACTCCTCCATGTACAGATGGAATATTCGCTAGTGAAAAAAATGAAACAATGCCGTTTGCAGCACCATAGATGAGTCTAGACGTAATCACGCCACGTGTAGTAAGTGAGAAAGCAAAAGACACATATCCTATCATATCACTTTTAAGAGTTACTTAAAAATTGATACCAATGAAGATATTTCCACAGAGAAAGGCAATCACAGATTCATTAAAAATCTTATGGTTCACCAAATAGAAAGGGATGAGGATTGGATACATTACCACATTGGGGTTAACAGAGATATACAAACCATGTGAAATATATAACCACCAAAGACGTACGGAAGACCAGGAGAAGACTACTCAACATTGTGTCATAACCTACATGGGAAAAGGATGCGAGGAAGAATAGATACATGTATATGTGGGAAAGAACCACATCTTGCACACCTAGAACAAACAAACCATTGTAATCATATTTGCTGGGATAAAAAATAAAAAGTAAATTACAAATATGAACAAGAAGTAATGAGACATAAACTTAAAGGGCTTTTCCCTGGCACATTCCATTCTAATTTACAACCTACAACACCACTTCCATTAAGGCTCTGTTTCCCTAGTAACCAAATATGGTAAAGGGGAAATGCTGCCACCTTGTGGCCGTTTCCTGCAAGAACAGCTTTAAACTCACAGCTAATGGTCACTTAACATTCCCAAGGACTCAGGGCTGTAAAGGACACCTGCCCTAAAAAATTGTGCTGAAGGAAGGAATGGACAAAACAATTCAAAACAGGCAAATATTTCAAGAAGAGAGTATGAAGAGTTAAGTTTTACTCACGTTCTTTTAAAAAAAAGGAAAATGGATAAAAGCTCAACCTCAGGGAGTGTTAGACCCATGCAATCTAATCTACAAAAAGTTTCAACTTACACCAGTTGACTTACCATCAGCAAAAAGTCAACAAACAATAAATGCTGAAGGGGTTTTAGAGAACTGTGTACACTCTACCTGCTGGTGAGACGTGAAGGGGTAACAGCCAATAATGAGAACAGAAAGGAGCTGTGTTTAAAAGTAAAACTGCAGGCACCATTCAATGCAGCAGGCGCACCATTGGACCTCTCACCTGAGAAGACAAGAATCGAGAAGACACAGGCCGCAAAAGCTGCAGTGCAGCCTTATTCACAATAGCCAAGACAGTGGAGCAATCAAAATGTCCAACAACAGGTGAATGGATAAAGAAGAAGTGGTCCATGTACACAATGGAATAATAGCCATGGAAAACAATGAACCACTGCTCTCTGAGGCACCACAAATGAGTCTGGAGATAATCACGAAACATGAGGTAAGTCGGAAAGCAAAAGACCTATAATCTATGATATCACTTATAGGCGTTATCTAATAACTGACACAAAGGAACATATTTCCACAGAGAAAGACACTCACAGACTTAGAAAACAAACTATGCTCATCTAAAAGGAAAGGTGGGGGGAATGGATAAATTAAGATTAGTGTTACTATATGTATACAAACACATATTATATCCATATCTCAAAAAGACCAACCATATAGCAAGGGAGGTCTGCGGAACCCTCAGTAACATTTTACATGGGAAGAGGATCTGTACTTGAATAGACATATATAATGTACAAACCAACCAGATGGTGTACACCTAGGACAAACAATATTCTAAGCTTTACCCCAATTAAAAAAAAATTTTAAAACCAAGAAGAAATAATGAGACATATACTTATGGGGCTTTCTCCATGCACATTCCAATGTAATTTACAAACTAGGAACACGACTTCCAGAAAGGCTCTGCTGCCCTAGTACCCAGATATGGGAATGGAGATATGCTGCCTGCTTGAGGCCACTTCCCACAACAGCAGATTTAAACCCATTGCTAAAGGTCACTAAATATTCACCAAACTTGCAGTTTGGTAAAAGACACCTGCTTTCTAAAAAAATTCTGGAGTGGAAAATCGACCAAAAATTTCAAAAGAGGGCAACCTTCCAAGAACACAATTTCAAGAGTTCTATTGTACTCCCAATTGTTTCCTTTTTTTTAACAGAAAAGAAAACGGTGGAGAAAAATGATGAGTTTTACGAATTTTCAAAGACATGCAAACCCAAATTACAAAAACCTACCAGCTCACAGCAGCCAGAAGGGCCATTAGCATAAATGCTGCAAACAATAAATGCTGAAGCGATTGTGGAGAAATGCGTACCCTGGATTCTAAGGGGGACGTGGTAAGAGCCACTAATGAAAACACAAAGAAGGTGCTTTGAAAAGGGAAACACGGTGCTACCAGTCAATCAATCACACCCACTGCTGGGCCTATCACCTGAGAAAATGAGAATCGAAAAGTCACAGCCTGGCAATCCTGCACTCCAACAATATTTACCATAGCCAACACTTGGAAGCAATGAAAATGTCCATCAACCGAGGAATGCACAAAGTAGAAGTGGTCCACGTACACAGTGGAAAATTACTCCAATAAAAAATAAAAATTAAATGTAACAATCCAACAAAAGTAAGGAGACATCAGCTTGTGTGGGTTTGTCCGGGCACACTCCACTCTAATTTATAACCGAGAAACACCACAGGCCGCAAGGGCTTTTCCCTAGTTACCAGGGTGGGGGACATAGAAAGGCTGCCGCCCTCTGGCAGTTACCTGCAAAAGCAGCTTTAAACCTGTGCTAATGGTCACTTCATAGGAACAAGTACTGCAGAACTGTAAATGAAACAGGCCCTCAAAATGTCTTGAGGGAGGTAAAGGCCAAAACATTTCAAAATATGACACATACTTAAAGAGAACACTTTGAAGAACTAAGGGGTAATCACAGCTTGAAACATAGAAAAGGACATGCCTTAAAGCTCAATTTCAACAGATTATGTGGCACATTCGAATTCAACCACAGAGAGGTATCAGCTCACACTTGTCAGAATAACCATCAGCAAGAAAACTACAAACAATAAATGCTGAAAGTGTTGTGGAGAAATGCATACCCTCAACTTCAAAGGGGACGTAACTTGGAAAGGGCCACGAATGAGAACAGAATGGAGGTGCCTTAAAAAGGTAAACATTGAGCTACTATATGATCCAGCAGGCCCACTCCTCGACGTAAAACCTAAGAAGAGAGAATTGGAAAGACACAGGCAGGCAAATCTGCACTGCACAGTATTACAATAGCCAAGATATGGAAGTAACCAAAAAGTCCACCAACAGATGGATGGACAGAGAAGAACTCCTCCATGTACAGATGGAATATTCGCTAGTGAAAAAAATGAAACAATGCCATTTGCAGCACCATAGATGAGTCTAGACGTAATCACGCCACGTGTAGTAAGTGAGAAAGCAAAAGACACATATCCTATCATATCACTTTTAAGAGTTACTTAAAAATTGATACCAATGAAGATATTTCCACAGAGAAAGGCAATCACAGATTCATTAAAAAACTTATGGTTCACCAAATAGAAAGGGATGAGGATTGGATACATTACCACATTGGGGTTAACAGAGATATACAAACCATGTGAAATATATAACCACCAAAGACGTACGGAAGACCAGGAGAAGACTACTCAACATTGTGTCATAACCTACATGGGAAAAGGATGCGAGGAAGAATAGATACATGTATATGTGGGAAAGAACCACATCTTGCACACCTAGAACAAACAAACCATTGTAATCATATTTGCTGGGATAAAAAATAAAAAGTAAATTACAAATATGAACAAGAAGTAATGAGACATAAACTTAAAGGGCTTTTCCCTGGCACATTCCATTCTAATTTACAACCTACAACACCACTTCCATTAAGGCTCTGTTTCCCTAGTAACCAAATATGGTAAAGGGGAAATGCTGCCACCTTGTGGCCGTTTCCTGCAAGAACAGCTTTAAACTCACAGCTAATGGTCATTTAACATTCCCAAGGACTCAGGGCTGTAAAGGACACCTGCCCTAAAAAATTGTGCTGAAGGAAGGAATGGACAAAACAATTCAAAACAGGCAAATATTTCAAGAAGAGAGTATGAAGAGTTAAGTTTTACTCACGTTCTTTTAAAAAAAAGGAAAATGGATAAAAGCTCAACCTCAGGGAGTGTTAGACCCATGCAATCTAATCTACAAAAAGTTTCAACTTACACCAGTTGACTTACCATCAGCAAAAAGTCAACAAACAATAAATGCTGAAGGGGTTTTAGAGAACTGTGTACACTCTACCTGCTGGTGAGACGTGAAGGGGTAACAGCCAATAATGAGAACAGAAAGGAGCTGTGTTTAAAAGTAAAACTGCAGGCACCATTCAATGCAGCAGGCGCACCATTGGACCTCTCACCTGAGAAGACAAGAATCGAGAAGACACAGGCCGCAAAAGCTGCAGTGCAGCCTTATTCACAATAGCCAAGACAGTGGAGCAATCAAAATGTCCAACAACAGGTGAATGGATAAAGAAGAAGTGGTCCATGTACACAATGGAATAATAGCCATGGAAAACAATGAACCACTGCTCTCTGAGGCACCACAAATGAGTCTGGAGATAATCACGAAACATGAGGTAAGTCGGAAAGCAAAAGACCTATAATCTATGATATCACTTATAGGCGTTATCTAATAACTGACACAAAGGAACATATTTCCACAGAGAAAGACACTCACAGACTTAGAAAACAAACTATGCTCATCTAAAAGGAAAGGTGGGGGGAATGGATAAATTAAGATTAGTGTTACTATATGTATACAAACACATATTATATCCATATCTCAAAAAGACCAACCATATAGCAAGGGAGGTCTGCGGAACCCTCAGTAACATTTTACATGGGAAGAGGATCTGTACTTGAATAGACATATATAATGTACAAACCAACCAGATGGTGTACACCTAGGACAAACAATATTCTAAGCTTTACCCCAATTAAAAAAAAATTTTAAAACCAAGAAGAAATAATGAGACATATACTTATGGGGCTTTCTCCATGCACATTCCAATGTAATTTACAAACTAGGAACACGACTTCCAGAAAGGCTCTGCTGCCCTAGTACCCAGATATGGGAATGGAGATATGCTGCCTGCTTGAGGCCACTTCCCACAACAGCAGATTTAAACCCATTGCTAAAGGTCACTAAATATTCACCAAACTTGCAGTTTGGTAAAAGACACCTGCTTTCTAAAAAAATTCTGGAGTGGAAAATCGACCAAAAATTTCAAAAGAGGGCAACCTTCCAAGAACACAATTTCAAGAGTTCTATTGTACTCCCAATTGTTTCCTTTTTTTTAACAGAAAAGAAAACGGTGGAGAAAAATGATGAGTTTTACGAATTTTCAAAGACATGCAAACGCAAATTACAAAAACCTACCAGCTCACAGCAGCCAGAAGGGCCATTAGCATAAATGCTGCAAACAATAAATGCTGAAGCGATTGTGGAGAAATGCGTACCCTGGATTCTAAGGGGGACGTGGTAAGAGCCACTAATGAAAACACAAAGAAGGTGCTTTGAAAAGGGAAACACGGTGCTACCAGTCAATCAATCACACCCACTGCTGGGCCTATCACCTGAGAAAATGAGAATCGAAAAGTCACAGCCTGGCAATCCTGCACTCCAACAATATTTACCATAGCCAACACTTGGAAGCAATGAAAATGTCCATCAACCGAGGAATGCACAAAGTAGAAGTGGTCCACGTACACAGTGGAAAATTACTCCAATAAAAAATAAAAATTAAATGTAACAATCCAACAAAAGTAAGGAGACATCAGCTTGTGTGGGTTTGTCCGGGCACACTCCACTCTAATTTATAACCGAGAAACACCACAGGCCGCAAGGGCTTTTCCCTAGTTACCAGGGTGGGGGACATAGAAAGGCTGCCGCCCTCTGGCAGTTACCTGCAAAAGCAGCTTTAAAGCCTGTGCTAATGGTCACTTCATAGGAACAAGTACTGCAGAACTGTAAATGAAACAGGCCCTCAAAATGTCTTGAGGGAGGTAAAGGCCAAAACATTTCAAAATATGACACATACTTAAAGAGAACACTTTGAAGAACTAAGGGGTAATCACAGCTTGAAACATAGAAAAGGACATGCCTTAAAGCTCAATTTCAACAGATTATGTGGCACATTCGAATTCAACCACAGAGAGGTATCAGCTCACACTTGTCAGAATAACCATCAGCAAGAAAACTACAAACAATAAATGCTGAAAGTGTTGTGGAGAAATGCATACCCTCAACTTCAAAGGGGACGTAACTTGGAAAGGGCCACGAATGAGAACAGAATGGAGGTGCCTTAAAAAGGTAAACATTGAGCTACTATATGATCCAGCAGGCCCACTCCTCGACGTAAAACCTAAGAAGAGAGAATTGGAAAGACACAGGCAGGCAAATCTGCACTGCACAGTATTACAATAGCCAAGATATGGAAGTAACCAAAAAGTCCACCAACAGATGGATGGACAGAGAAGAACTCCTCCATGTACAGATGGAATATTCGCTAGTGAAAAAAATGAAACAATGCCGTTTGCAGCACCATAGATGAGTCTAGACGTAATCACGCCACGTGTAGTAAGTGAGAAAGCAAAAGACACATATCCTATCATATCACTTTTAAGAGTTACTTAAAAATTGATACCAATGAAGATATTTCCACAGAGAAAGGCAATCACAGATTCATTAAAAAACTTATGGTTCACCAAATAGAAAGGGATGAGGATTGGATACATTACCACATTGGGGTTAACAGAGATATACAAACCATGTGAAATATATAACCACCAAAGACGTACGGAAGACCAGGAGAAGACTACTCAACATTGTGTCATAACCTACATGGGAAAAGGATGCGAGGAAGAATAGATACATGTATATGTGGGAAAGAACCACATCTTGCACACCTAGAACAAACAAACCATTGTAATCATATTTGCTGGGATAAAAAATAAAAAGTAAATTACAAATACGAACAAGAAGTAATGAGACATAAACTTAAAGGGCTTTTCCCTGGCACATTCCATTCTAATTTACAACCTACAACACCACTTCCATTAAGGCTCTGTTTCCCTAGTAACCAAATATGGTAAAGGGGAAATGCTGCCACCTTGTGGCCGTTTCCTGCAAGAACAGCTTTAAACTCACAGCTAATGGTCACTTAACATTCCCAAGGACTCAGGGCTGTAAAGGACACCTGCCCTAAAAAATTGTGCTGAAGGAAGGAATGGACAAAACAATTCAAAACAGGCAAATATTTCAAGAAGAGAGTATGAAGAGTTAAGTTTTACTCACGTTCTTTTAAAAAAAAGGAAAATGGATAAAAGCTCAACCTCAGGGAGTGTTAGACCCATGCAATCTAATCTACAAAAAGTTTCAACTTACACCAGTTGACTTACCATCAGCAAAAAGTCAACAAACAATAAATGCTGAAGGGGTTTTAGAGAACTGTGTACACTCTACCTGCTGGTGAGACGTGAAGGGGTAACAGCCAATAATGAGAACAGAAAGGAGCTGTGTTTAAAAGTAAAACTGCAGGCACCATTCAATGCAGCAGGCGCACCATTGGACCTCTCACCTGAGAAGACAAGAATCGAGAAGACACAGGCCGCAAAAGCTGCAGTGCAGCCTTATTCACAATAGCCAAGACAGTGGAGCAATCAAAATGTCCAACAACAGGTGAATGGATAAAGAAGAAGTGGTCCATGTACACAATGGAATAATAGCCATGGAAAACAATGAACCACTGCTCTCTGAGGCACCACAAATGAGTCTGGAGATAATCACGAAACATGAGGTAAGTCGGAAAGCAAAAGACCTATAATCTATGATATCACTTATAGGCGTTATCTAATAACTGACACAAAGGAACATATTTCCACAGAGAAAGACACTCACAGACTTAGAAAACAAACTATGCTCATCTAAAAGGAAAGGTGGGGGGAATGGATAAATTAAGATTAGTGTTACTATATGTATACAAACACATATTATATCCATATCTCAAAAAGACCAACCATATAGCAAGGGAGGTCTGCGGAACCCTCAGTAACATTTTACATGGGAAGAGGATCTGTACTTGAATAGACATATATAATGTACAAACCAACCAGATGGTGTACACCTAGGACAAACAATATTCTAAGCTTTACCCCAATTAAAAAAAAATTTTAAAACCAAGAAGAAATAATGAGACATATACTTATGGGGCTTTCTCCATGCACATTCCAATGTAATTTACAAACTAGGAACACGACTTCCAGAAAGGCTCTGCTGCCCTAGTACCCAGATATGGGAATGGAGATATGCTGCCTGCTTGAGGCCACTTCCCACAACAGCAGATTTAAACCCATTGCTAAAGGTCACTAAATATTCACCAAACTTGCAGTTTGGTAAAAGACACCTGCTTTCTAAAAAAATTCTGGAGTGGAAAATCGACCAAAAATTTCAAAAGAGGGCAACCTTCCAAGAACACAATTTCAAGAGTTCTATTGTACTCCCAATTGTTTCCTTTTTTTTAACAGAAAAGAAAACGGTGGAGAAAAATGATGAGTTTTACGAATTTTCAAAGACATGCAAACCCAAATTACAAAAACCTACCAGCTCACAGCAGCCAGAAGGGCCATTAGCATAAATGCTGCAAACAATAAATGCTGAAGCGATTGTGGAGAAATGCGTACCCTGGATTCTAAGGGGGACGTGGTAAGAGCCACTAATGAAAACACAAAGAAGGTGCTTTGAAAAGGGAAACACGGTGCTACCAGTCAATCAATCACACCCACTGCTGGGCCTATCACCTGAGAAAATGAGAATCGAAAAGTCACAGCCTGGCAATCCTGCACTCCAACAATATTTACCATAGCCAACACTTGGAAGCAATGAAAATGTCCATCAACCGAGGAATGCACAAAGTAGAAGTGGTCCACGTACACAGTGGAAAATTACTCCAATAAAAAATAAAAATTAAATGTAACAATCCAACAAAAGTAAGGAGACATCAGCTTGTGTGGGTTTGTCCGGGCACACTCCACTCTAATTTATAACCGAGAAACACCACAGGCCGCAAGGGCTTTTCCCTAGTTACCAGGGTGGGGGACATAGAAAGGCTGCCGCCCTCTGGCAGTTACCTGCAAAAGCAGCTTTAAAGCCTGTGCTAATGGTCACTTCATAGGAACAAGTACTGCAGAACTGTAAATGAAACAGGCCCTCAAAATGTCTTGAGGGAGGTAAAGGCCAAAACATTTCAAAATATGACACATACTTAAAGAGAACACTTTGAAGAACTAAGGGGTAATCACAGCTTGAAACATAGAAAAGGACATGCCTTAAAGCTCAATTTCAACAGATTATGTGGCACATTCGAATTCAACCACAGAGAGGTATCAGCTCACACTTGTCAGAATAACCATCAGCAAGAAAACTACAAACAATAAATGCTGAAAGTGTTGTGGAGAAATGCATACCCTCAACTTCAAAGGGGACGTAACTTGGAAAGGGCCACGAATGAGAACAGAATGGAGGTGCCTTAAAAAGGTAAACATTGAGCTACTATATGATCCAGCAGGCCCACTCCTCGACGTAAAACCTAAGAAGAGAGAATTGGAAAGACACAGGCAGGCAAATCTGCACTGCACAGTATTACAATAGCCAAGATATGGAAGTAACCAAAAAGTCCACCAACAGATGGATGGACAAAGAAGAACTCCTCCATGTACAGATGGAATATTCGCTAGTGAAAAAAATGAAACAATGCCATTTGCAGCACCATAGATGAGTCTAGACGTAATCACGCCACGTGTAGTAAGTGAGAAAGCAAAAGACACATATCCTATCATATCACTTTTAAGAGTTACTTAAAAATTGATACCAATGAAGATATTTCCACAGAGAAAGGCAATCACAGATTCATTAAAAAACTTATGGTTCACCAAATAGAAAGGGATGAGGATTGGATACATTACCACATTGGGGTTAACAGAGATATACAAACCATGTGAAATATATAACCACCAAAGACGTACGGAAGACCAGGAGAAGACTACTCAACATTGTGTCATAACCTACATGGGAAAAGGATGCGAGGAAGAATAGATACATGTATATGTGGGAAAGAACCACATCTTGCACACCTAGAACAAACAAACCATTGTAATCATATTTGCTGGGATAAAAAATAAAAAGTAAATTACAAATATGAACAAGAAGTAATGAGACATAAACTTAAAGGGCTTTTCCCTGGCACATTCCATTCTAATTTACAACCTACAACACCACTTCCATTAAGGCTCTGTTTCCCTAGTAACCAAATATGGTAAAGGGGAAATGCTGCCACCTTGTGGCCGTTTCCTGCAAGAACAGCTTTAAACTCACAGCTAATGGTCACTTAACATTCCCAAGGACTCAGGGCTGTAAAGGACACCTGCCCTAAAAAATTGTGCTGAAGGAAGGAATGGACAAAACAATTCAAAACAGGCAAATATTTCAAGAAGAGAGTATGAAGAGTTAAGTTTTACTCACGTTCTTTTAAAAAAAAGGAAAATGGATAAAAGCTCAACCTCAGGGAGTGTTAGACCCATGCAATCTAATCTACAAAAAGTTTCAACTTACACCAGTTGACTTACCATCAGCAAAAAGTCAACAAACAATAAATGCTGAAGGGGTTTTAGAGAACTGTGTACACTCTACCTGCTGGTGAGACGTGAAGGGGTAACAGCCAATAATGAGAACAGAAAGGAGCTGTGTTTAAAAGTATAACTGCAGGCACCATTCAATGCAGCAGGCGCACCATTGGACCTCTCACCTGAGAAGACAAGAATCGAGAAGACACAGGCCGCAAAAGCTGCAGTGCAGCCTTATTCACAATAGCCAAGACAGTGGAGCAATCAAAATGTCCAACAACAGGTGAATGGATAAAGAAGAAGTGGTTCATGTACACAATGGAATAATAGCCATGGAAAACAATGAACCACTGCTCTCTGAGGCACCACAAATGAGTCTGGAGATAATCACGAAACATGAGGTAAGTCGGAAAGCAAAAGATCTATATTCTATGATATCACTTATAGGCGTTATCTAATAACTGACACAAAGGAACATATTTCCACAGAGAAAGACACTCACAGACTTAGAAAACAAACTATGCTCATCTAAAAGGAAAGGTGGGGGGAATGGATAAATTAAGATTAGTGTTACTATATGTATACAAACACATATTATATACATATCTCAAAAAGACCAACCATATAGCAAGGGAGGTCTGCGGAACCCTCAGTAACATTTTACATGGGAAGAGGATCTGTACTTGAAAAGACATATATAATGTACAAACGAACCAGATTGTGTACACCTAGGACAAACAATATTCTAAGCTTTACCCCAATTAAAAAAAAAATTTAAAACCAAGAAGAAATAATGAGACATAAAGTTATGGGGCTTTCTCCATGCACATTCCAATGTAATTTACAAACTAGGAACACGAGTTCCAGAAAGGCTCTGCTGCCCTAGTACCCAGATATGGGAATGGAGATATGCTGCCTGCTTGAGGCCACTTCCCACAACAGCAGATTTAAACCCATTGCTAAAGGTCACTAAATATTCACCAAACTTGCAGTTCGCTAAAAGACACCTGCTTTCTAAAAAAATTCTGGGGTGGAAATCGACCAAAAATTTCAAAAGAGGGCAACCTTCCAAGAACACAATTTCAAGAGTTCTATTGTACTCCCAATTGTTTCCTTTTTTTTAACAGAAAAGAAAACGGTGGAGAAAAATGATGAGTTTTACGAATTTTCAAAGACATGCAAACCCAAATTACAAAAACCTATCAGCTCACAGCAGCCAGAAGGGCCATTAGCATAAATGCTGCAAACAATAAATGCTGAAGCGATTGTGGAGAAATGCGTACCCTGGATTCTAAGGGGGACGTGGTAAGAGCCACTAATGAAAACACAAAGAAGGTGCTTTGAAAAGGGAAACACGGTGCTACCAGTCAATCAATCACACCCACTGCTGGGCCTATCACCTGAGAAAATGAGAATCGAAAAGTCACAGGCTGGCAATCCTGCACTCCAACAATATTTACCATAGCCAACACTTGGAAGCAATGAAAATGTCCATCAACCGAGGAATGCACAAAGTAGAAGTGGTCCACGTACACAGTGGAAAATTACTCCAATAAAAAATAAAAATTAAATGTAACAATCCAACAAAAGTAAGGAGACATCAGCTTGTGTGGGTTTGTCCGGGCACACTCCACTCTAATTTATAACCGAGAAACACCACAGGCCGCAAGGGCTTTTCCCTAGTTACCAGGGTGGGGGACATAGAAAGGCTGCCGCCCTCTGGCAGTTACCTGCAAAAGCAGCTTTAAAGCCTGTGCTAATGGTCACTTCATAGGAACAAGTACTGCAGAACTGTAAATGAAACAGGCCCTCAAAATGTCTTGAGGGAGGTAAAGCCCAAAACATTTCAAAATATGACACATACTTAAAGAGAACACTTTGAAGAACTAAGGGGTAATCACAGCTTGAAACATAGAAAAGGACATGCCTTAAAGCTCAATTTCAACAGATTATGTGGCACATTCGAATTCAACCACAGAGAGGTATCAGCTCACACTTGTCAGAATAACCATCAGCAAGAAAACTACAAACAATAAATGCTGAAAGTGTTGTGGAGAAATGCATACCCTCAACTTCAAAGGGGACGTAACTTGGAAAGGGCCACGAATGAGAACAGAATGGAGGTGCCTTAAAAAGGTAAACATTGAGCTACTATATGATCCAGCAGGCCCACTCCTCGACGTAAAACCTAAGAAGAGAGAATTGGAAAGACACAGGCAGGCAAATCTGCACTGCACAGTATTACAATAGCCAAGATATGGAAGTAACCAAAAAGTCCACCAACAGATGGATGGACAAAGAAGAACTCCTCCATGTACAGATGGAATATTCGCTAGTGAAAAAAATGAAACAATGCCGTTTGCAGCACCATAGATGAGTCTAGACGTAATCACGCCACGTGTAGTAAGTGAGAAAGCAAAAGACACATATCCTATCATATCACTTTTAAGAGTTACTTAAAAATTGATACCAATGAAGATATTTCCACAGAGAAAGGCAATCACAGATTCATTAAAAAACTTATGGTTCACCAAATAGAAAGGGATGAGGATTGGATACATTACCACATTGGGGTTAACAGAGATATACAAACCATGTGAAATATATAACCACCAAAGACGTACGGAAGACCAGGAGAAGACTACTCAACATTGTGTCATAACCTACATGGGAAAAGGATGCGAGGAAGAATAGATACATGTATATGTGGGAAAGAACCACATCTTGCACACCTAGAACAAACAAACCATTGTAATCATATTTGCTGGGATAAAAAATAAAAAGTAAATTACAAATATGAACAAGAAGTAATGAGACATAAACTTAAAGGGCTTTTCCCTGGCACATTCCATTCTAATTTACAACCTACAACACCACTTCCATTAAGGCTCTGTTTCCCTAGTAACCAAATATGGTAAAGGGGAAATGCTTCCACCTTGTGGCCGTTTGCTCCAAGAGCAGCTTTAAACTCACAGCTAATGGTCACTTAACATTCCCAAGGACTCAGGGCTGTAAAGGACACCTGCCCTAAAAAATTGTGCTGAAGGAAGGAATGGACAAAACAATTCAAAACAGGCAAATGTTTCAAGAAGAGAGTATGAAGAGTTAAGTTTTACTCACGCTCTTTTAAAAAAAAGGAAAATGGATAAAAGCTCAACCTCAGGGAGTGTTAGACCCATGCAATCTAATCTACAAAAAGTTTCAACTTACACCAGTTGACTGACCATCAGCAAAAAGTCAACAAACAATAAATGCTGAAGGGGTTTTAGAGAACTGTGTACACTCTACCTGCTGGTGAGACGTGAGGGAGTAACAGCCAATAATGAGAACAGAAAGGAGCTGTGTTTAAAATTATAACTGCAGGCACCATTCAATGCAGCAGGCGCACCATTGGACCTCTCACCTGAGAAGACAAGAATCGAGAAGACACAGGCCGCAAAAGCTGCAGTGCAGCCTTATTCACAATAGCCAAGACAGTGGAGCAATCAAAATGTCCAACAACAGGTGAATGGATAAAGAAGAAGTGGTTCATGTACACAATGGAATAATAGCCATGGAAAACAATGAACCACTGCTCTCTGAGGCACCACAAATGAGTCTGGAGATAATCACGAAACATGAGGTAAGTCGGAAAGCAAAAGACCTATATTCTATGATATCACTTATAGGCGTTATCTAATAACTGACACAAAGGAACATATTTCCACAGAGAAAGACACTCACAGACTTAGAAAACAAACTATGCTCATCTAAAAGGAAAGGTGGGGGGAATGGATAAATTAAGATTAGTGTTACTATATGTATACAAACACATATTATATACATATCTCAAAAAGACCAACCATATAGCAAGGGAGGTCTGCGGAACCCTCAGTAACATTTTACATGGGAAGAGGATCTGTACTTGAAAAGACATATATAATGTACAAACGAACCAGATTGTGTACACCTAGGACAAACAATATTCTAAGCTTTACCCCAATTAAAAAAAAAATTTAAAACCAAGAAGAAATAATGAGACATAAACTTATGGGGCTTTCTCCATGCACATTCCAATGTAATTTACAAACTAGGAACACGACTTCCAGAAAGGCTCTGCTGCCCTAGTACCCAGATATGGGAATGGAGATATGCTGCCTGCTTGAGGCCACTTCCCACAACAGCAGATTTAAACCCATTGCTAAAGGTCACTAAATATTCACGAAACTTGCAGTTCGCTAAAAGACACCTGCTTTCTAAAAAAATTCTGGGGTGGAAAATCGACCAAAAATTTCAAAAGAGGGCAACCTTCCAAGAACACAATTTCAAGAGTTCTATTGTACTCCCAATTGTTTCCTTTTTTTTAACAGAAAAGAAAACGGTGGAGAAAAATGATGAGTTTTACGAATTTTCAAAGACATGCAAACCCAAATTACAAAAACCTATCAGCTCACAGCAGCCATAAGGGCCATTAGCATAAATGCTGCAAACAATAAATGCTGAAGCGATTGTGGAGAAATGCGTACCCTGGATTCTAAGGGGGACGTGGTAAGAGCCACTAATGAAAACACAAAGAAGGTGCTTTGAAAAGGGAAACACGGTGCTACCAGTCAATCAATCACACCCACTGCTGGGCCTATCACCTGAGAAAATGAGAATCGAAAAGTCACAGGCTGGCAATCCTGCACTCCAACAATATTTACCATAGCCAACACTTGGAAGCAATGAAAATGTCCATCAACCGAGGAATGCACAAAGTAGAAGTGGTCCACGTACACAGTGGAAAATTACTCCAATAAAAAATAAAAATTAAATGTAACAATCCAACAAAAGTAAGGAGACATCAGCTTGTGTGGGTTTGTCCGGGCACACTCCACTCTAATTTATAACCGAGAAACACCACAGGCCGCAAGGGCTTTTCCCTAGTTACCAGGGTGGGGGACATAGAAAGGCTGCCGCCCTCTGGCAGTTACCTGCAAAAGCAGCTTTAAAGCCTGTGCTAATGGTCACTTCATAGGAACAAGTACTGCAGAACTGTAAATGAAACAGGCCCTCAAAATGTCTTGAGGGAGGTAAAGGCCAAAACATTTCAAAATATGACACATACTTAAAGAGAACACTTTGAAGAACTAAGGGGTAATCACAGCTTGAAACATAGAAAAGGACATGCCTTAAAGCTCAATTTCAACAGATTATGTGGCACATTCGAATTCAACCACAGAGAGGTATCAGCTCACACTTGTCAGAATAACCATCAGCAAGAAAACTACAAACACTAAATGCTGAAGGTGTTGTGGAGAAATGCATACCCTCAACTTCAAAGGGGACGTAACTTGGAAAGGGCCACGAATGAGAACAGAATGGAGGTGCCTTAAAAGGTAAACATTGAGCTACTATATGATCCAGCAGGCCCACTCCTCGACGTAAAACCTAAGAAGAGAGAATTGGAAAGACACAGGCAGGCAAATCTGCACTGCACAGTATTACAATAGCCAAGATATGGAAGTAACCGAAAAGTCCACCAACAGATGGATGGACAAAGAAGAACCCCTCCATGTACAGATGGAATATTCGCTAGTGAAAAAAATGAAACAATGCCGTTTGCAGCACCATAGATGAGTCTAGACGTAATCACGCCACGTGTAGTAAGTGAGAAAGCAAAAGACACATATCCTATCATATCACTTTTAAGAGTTACTTAAAAATTGATACCAATGAAGATATTTCCACAGAGAAAGGCAATCACAGATTCATTAAAAAACTTATGGTTCACCAAATAGAAAGGGATGAGGATTGGATACATTGCCACATTGGGGTTAACAGAGATATACAAACCATGTGAAATATATAACCACCAACGACGTACGGAAGACCAGGAGAAGACTACTCAACATTGTGTCATAACCTACATGGGAAAAGGATGCGAGGAAGAATAGATACATGTATATGTGTGAAAGAACCACATCTTGCACACCTAGAACAAACAAACCATTGTAATCAAATTTACTGAGATAAAAAATAAAAAGTAAACTACAAATATGAACAAGAAGTAATGAGACATAAACTTAAAGGGCTTTTCCCTGGCACATTCCATTCTAAATTAAAACCTACAACACCACTTCCATTAAGGCTCTGTTTCCCTAGTAACCAAATATGGTAAAGGGGAAATGCTGCCACCTTGTGGCCGTTTGCTCCAAGAGCAGCTTTAAACTCACAGCTAATGGTCACTTAACATTCCCAAGGACTCAGGGCTGTAAAGGACACCTGCCCTAAAAAATTGTGCTGAAGGAAGGAATGGACAAAACAATTCAAAACAGGCAAATGTTTCAAGAAGAGAGTATGAAGAGTTAAGTTTTACTCACGCTCTTTTAAAAAAAAGGAAAATGGATAAAAGCTCAACCTCAGGGAGTGTTAGACCCATGCAATCTAATCTACAAAAAGTTTCAACTTACACCAGTTGACTGACCATCAGCAAAAAGTCAACAAACAATAAATGCTGAAGGGGTTTTAGAGAACTGTGTACACTCTACCTGCTGGTGAGACGTGAGGGAGTAACAGCCAATAATGAGAACAGAAAGGAGCTGTGTTTAAAAGTATAACTGCAGGCACCATTCAATGCAGCAGGCGCACCATTGGACCTCTCACCTGAGAAGACAAGAATCGAGAAGACACAGGCCGCAAAAGCTGCAGTGCAGCCTTATTCACAATAGCCAAGACAGTGGAGCAATCAAAATGTCCAACAACAGGTGAATGGATAAAGAAGAAGTGGTTCATGTACACAATGGAATAATAGCCATGGAAAACAATGAACCACTGCTCTCTGAGGCACCACAAATGAGTCTGGAGATAATCACGAAACATGAGGTAAGTCGGAAAGCAAAAGACCTATATTCTATGATATCACTTATAGGCGTTATCTAATAACTGACACAAAGGAACATATTTCCACAGAGAAAGACACTCACAGACTTAGAAAACCAACTATGCTCATCTAAAAGGAAAGGTGGGGGGAATGGATAAATTAAGATTAGTGTTACTATATGTATACAAACACATATTATATCCATATCTCAAAAAGACCAACCATATAGCAAGGGAGGTCTGCGGAACCCTCAGTAACATTTTACATGGGAAGAGGATCTGTACTTGAAAAGACATATATAATGTACAAACGAACCAGATGGTGTACACCTAGGACAAACAATATTCTAAGCTTTACCCCAATTAAAAAAAAAATTTAAAACCAAGAAGAAATAATGAGACATAAACTTATGGGGCTTTCTCCATGCACATTCCAATGTAATTTACAAACTAGGAACACGACTTCCAGAAAGGCTCTGCTGCCCTAGTACCCAGATATGGGAATGGAGATATGCTGCCTGCTTGAGGCCACTTCCCACAACAGCAGATTTAAACCCATTGCTAAAGGTCACTAAATATTCACCAAACTTGCAGTTCGCTAAAAGACACCTGCTTTCTAAAAAAATTCTGGGGTGGAAAATCGACCAAAAATTTCAAAAGAGGGCAACCTTCCAAGAACACAATTTCAAGAGTTCTATTGTACTCCCAATTGTTTCCTTTTTTTTAACAGAAAAGAAAACGGTGGAGAAAAATGATGAGTTTTACGAATTTTCAAAGACATGCAAACCCAAATTACAAAAACCTATCAGCTCACAGCAGCCAGAAGGGCCATTAGCATAAATGCTGCAAACAATAAATGCTGAAGCGATTGTGGAGAAATGCGTACCCTGGATTCTAAGGGGGACGTGGTAAGAGCCACTAATGAAAACACAAAGAAGGTGCTTTGAAAAGGGAAACACGGTGCTACCAGTCAATCAATCACACCCACTGCTGGGCCTATCACCTGAGAAAATGAGAATCGAAAAGTCACAGGCTGGCAATCCTGCACTCCAACAATATTTACCATAGCCAACACTTGGAAGCAATGAAAATGTCCATCAACCGAGGAATGCACAAAGTAGAAGTGGTCCACGTACACAGTGGAAAATTACTCCAATAAAAAATAAAAATTAAATGTAAAAATCCAACAAAAGTAAGGAGACATCAGCTTGTGTGGGTTTGTCCGGGCACACTCCACTCTAATTTATAACCGAGAAACACCACAGGCCGCAAGGGCTTTTCCCTAGTTACCAGGGTGGGGGACCTAGAAAGGCTGCCGCCCTCTGGCAGTTACCTGCAAAAGCAGCTTTAAAGCCTGTGCTAATGGTCACTTCATAGGAACAAGTACTGCAGAACTGTAAATGAAACAGGCCCTCAAAATGTCTTGAGGGAGGTAAAGGCCAAAACATTTCAAAATATGACACATACTTAAAGAGAACACTTTGAAGAACTAAGGGGTAATCACAGCTTGAAACATAGAAAAGGACATGCCTTAAAGCTCAATTTCAACAGATTATGTGGCACATTCGAATTCAACCACAGAGAGGTATCAGCTCACACTTGTCAGAATAACCATCAGCAAGAAAACTACAAACACTAAATGCTGAAGGTGTTGTGGAGAAATGCATACCCTCAACTTCAAAGGGGACGTAACTTGGAAAGGGCCACGAATGAGAACAGAATGGAGGTGCCTTAAAAGGTAAACATTGAGCTACTATATGATCCAGCAGGCCCACTCCTCGACGTAAAACCTAAGAAGAGAGAATTGGAAAGACACAGGCAGGCAAATCTGCACTGCACAGTATTACAATAGCCAAGATATGGAAGTAACCGAAAAGTCCACCAACAGATGGATGGACAAAGAAGAACCCCTCCATGTACAGATGGAATATTCGCTAGTGAAAAAAATGAAACAATGCCGTTTGCAGCACCATAGATGAGTCTAGACGTAATCACGCCACGTGTAGTAAGTGAGAAAGCAAAAGACACATATCCTATCATATCACTTTTAAGAGTTACTTAAAAATTGATACCAATGAAGATATTTCCACAGAGAAAGGCAATCACAGATTCATTAAAAAACTTATGGTTCACCAAATAGAAAGGGATGAGGATTGGATACATTGCCACATTGGGGTTAACAGAGATATACAAACCATGTGAAATATATAACCACCAAAGACGTACGGAAGACCAGGAGAAGACTACTCAACATTGTGTCATAACCTACATGGGAAAAGGATGCGAGGAAGAATAGATACATGTATATGTGTGAAAGAACCACATCTTGCACACCTAGAACAAACAAACCATTGTAATCAAATTTACTGAGATAAAAAATAAAAAGTAAACTACAAATATGAACAAGAAGTAATGAGACATAAACTTAAAGGGCTTTTCCCTGGCACATTCCATTCTAAATTACAACCTACAACACCACTTCCATTAAGGCTCTGTTTCCCTAGTAACCAAATATGGTAAAGGGGAAATGCTGCCACCTTGTGGCCGTTTGCTCCAAGAGCAGCTTTAAACTCACAGCTAATGGTCACTTAACATTCCCAAGGACTCAGGGCTGTAAAGGACACCTGCCCTAAAAAATTGTGCTGAAGGAAGGAATGGACAAAACAATTCAAAACAGGCAAATGTTTCAAGAAGAGAGTATGAAGAGTTAAGTTTTACTCACGCTCTTTTAAAAAAAAGGAAAATGGATAAAAGGTCAACCTCAGGGAGTGTTAGACCCATGCAATCTAATCTACAGAAAGTTTCAACTTACACCAGTTGACTTACCATCAGCAAAAAGTCAACAAACAATAAATGCTGAAGGGGTTTTAGAGAACTGTGTACACTCTACCTGCTGGTGAGACGTGAAGGGGTAACAGCCAATAATGAGAACAGAAAGGAGCTGTGTTTAAAAGTATAACTGCAGGCACCATTCAATGCAGCAGGCGCACCATTGGACCTCTCACCTGAGAAGACAAGAATCGAGAAGACACAGGCCGCAAAAGCTGCAGTGCAGCCTTATTCACAATAGCCAAGACAGTGGAGCAATCAAAATGTCCAACAACAGGTGAATGGATAAAGAAGAAGTGGTTCATGTACACAATGGAATAATAGCCATGGAAAACAATGAACCACTGCTCTCTGAGGCACCACAAATGAGTCTGGAGATAATCACGAAACATGAGGTAAGTCGGAAAGCAAAAGACCTATATTCTATGATATCACTTATAGGCGTTATCTAATAACTGACACAAAGGAACATATTTCCACAGAGAAAGACACTCACAGACTTAGAAAACCAACTATGCTCATCTAAAAGGAAAGGTGGGGGGAATGGATAAATTAAGATTAGTGTTACTATATGTATACAAACACATATTATATCCATATCTCAAAAAGACCAACCATATAGCAAGGGAGGTCTGCGGAACCCTCAGTAACATTTTACATGGGAAGAGGATCTGTACTTGAAAAGACATATATAATGTACAAACGAACCAGATTGTGTACACCTAGGACAAACAATATTCTAAGCTTTACCCCAATTAAAAAAAAAATTTAAAACCAAGAAGAAATAATGAGACATAAAGTTATGGGGCTTTCTCCATGCACATTCCAATGTAATTTACAAACTAGGAACACGACTTCCAGAAAGGCTCTGCTGCCCTAGTACCCAGATATGGGAATGGAGATATGCTGCCTGCTTGAGGCCACTTCCCACAACAGCAGATTTAAACCCATTGCTAAAGGTCACTAAATATTCACCAAACTTGCAGTTCGCTAAAAGACACCTGCTTTCTAAAAAAATTCTGGGGTGGAAATCGACCAAAAATTTCAAAAGAGGGCAACCTTCCAAGAACACAATTTCAAGAGTTCTATTGTACTCCCAATTGTTTCCTTTTTTTTAACAGAAAAGAAAACGGTGGAGAAAAATGATGAGTTTTACGAATTTTCAAAGACATGCAAACGCAAATTACAAAAACCTATCAGCTCACAGCAGCCAGAAGGGCCATTAGCATAAATGCTGCAAACAATAAATGCTGAAGCGATTGTGGAGAAATGCGTACCCTGGATTCTAAGGGGGACGTGGTAAGAGCCACTAATGAAAACACAAAGAAGGTGCTTTGAAAAGGGAAACACGGTGCTACCAGTCAATCAATCACACCCACTGCTGGGCCTATCACCTGAGAAAATGAGAATCGAAAAGTCACAGGCTGGCAATCCTGCACTCCAACAATATTTACCATAGCCAACACTTGGAAGCAATGAAAATGTCCATCAACCGAGGAATGCACAAAGTAGAAGTGGTCCACGTACACAGTGGAAAATTACTCCAATAAAAAATAAAAATTAAATGTAACAATCCAACAAAAGTAAGGAGACATCAGCTTGTGTGGGTTTGTCCGGGCACACTCCACTCTAATTTATAACCGAGAAACACCACAGGCCGCAAGGGCTTTTCCCTAGTTACCAGGGTGGGGGACATAGAAAGGCTGCCGCCCTCTGGCAGTTACCTGCAAAAGCAGCTTTAAAGCCTGTGCTAATGGTCACTTCATAGGAACAAGTACTGCAGAACTGTAAATGAAACAGGCCCTCAAAATGTCTTGAGGGAGGTAAAGGCCAAAACATTTCAAAATATGACACATACTTAAAGAGAACACTTTGAAGAACTAAGGGGTAATCACAGCTTGAAACATAGAAAAGGACATGCCTTAAAGCTCAATTTCAACAGATTATGTGGCACATTCGAATTCAACCACAGAGAGGTATCAGCTCACACTTGTCAGAATAACCATCAGCAAGAAAACTACAAACACTAAATGCTGAAGGTGTTGTGGAGAAATGCATACCCTCAACTTCAAAGGGGACGTAACTTGGAAAGGGCCACGAATGAGAACAGAATGGAGGTGCCTTAAAAGGTAAACATTGAGCTACTATATGATCCAGCAGGCCCACTCCTCGACGTAAAACCTAAGAAGAGAGAATTGGAAAGACACAGGCAGGCAAATCTGCACTGCACAGTATTACAATAGCCAAGATATGGAAGTAACCGAAAAGTCCACCAACAGATGGATGGACAAAGAAGAACCCCTCCATGTACAGATGGAATATTCGCTAGTGAAAAAAATGAAACAATGCCGTTTGCAGCACCATAGATGAGTCTAGACGTAATCACGCCACGTGTAGTAAGTGAGAAAGCAAAAGACACATATCCTATCATATCACTTTTAAGAGTTACTTAAAAATTGATACCAATGAAGATATTTCCACAGAGAAAGGCAATCACAGATTCATTAAAAAACTTATGGTTCACCAAATAGAAAGGGATGAGGATTGGATACATTGCCACATTGGGGTTAACAGAGATATACAAACCATGTGAAATATATAACCACCAAAGACGTACGGAAGACCAGGAGAAGACTACTCAACATTGTGTCATAACCTACATGGGAAAAGGATGCGAGGAAGAATAGATACATGTATATGTGTGAAAGAACCACATCTTGCACACCTAGAACAAACAAACCATTGTAATCAAATTTACTGAGATAAAAAATAAAAAGTAAACTACAAATATGAACAAGAAGTAATGAGACATAAACTTAAAGGGCTTTTCCCTGGCACATTCCATTCTAAATTAAAACCTACAACACCACTTCCATTAAGGCTCTGTTTCCCTAGTAACCAAATATGGTAAAGGGGAAATGCTGCCACCTTGTGGCCGTTTGCTCCAAGAGCAGCTTTAAACTCACAGCTAATGGTCACTTAACATTCCCAAGGACTCAGGGCTGTAAAGGACACCTGCCCTAAAAAATTGTGCTGAAGGAAGGAATGGACAAAACAATTCAAAACAGGCAAATGTTTCAAGAAGAGAGTATGAAGAGTTAAGTTTTACTCACGCTCTTTTAAAAAAAAGGAAAATGGATAAAAGCTCAACCTCAGGGAGTGTTAGACCCATGCAATCTAATCTACAAAAAGTTTCAACTTACACCAGTTGACTGACCATCAGCAAAAAGTCAACAAACAATAAATGCTGAAGGGGTTTTAGAGAACTGTGTACACTCTACCTGCTGGTGAGACGTGAGGGAGTAACAGCCAATAATGAGAACAGAAAGGAGCTGTGTTTAAAAGTATAACTGCAGGCACCATTCAATGCAGCAGGCGCACCATTGGACCTCTCACCTGAGAAGACAAGAATCGAGAAGACACAGGCCGCAAAAGCTGCAGTGCAGCCTTATTCACAATAGCCAAGACAGTGGAGCAATCAAAATGTCCAACAACAGGTGAATGGATAAAGAAGAAGTGGTTCATGTACACAATGGAATAATAGCCATGGAAAACAATGAACCACTGCTCTCTGAGGCACCACAAATGAGTCTGGAGATAATCACGAAACATGAGGTAAGTCGGAAAGCAAAAGACCTATATTCTATGATATCACTTATAGGCGTTATCTAATAACTGACACAAAGGAACATATTTCCACAGAGAAAGACACTCACAGACTTAGAAAACCAACTATGCTCATCTAAAAGGAAAGGTGGGGGGAATGGATAAATTAAGATTAGTGTTACTATATGTATACAAACACATATTATATCCATATCTCAAAAAGACCAACCATATAGCAAGGGAGGTCTGCGGAACCCTCAGTAACATTTTACATGGGAAGAGGATCTGTACTTGAAAAGACATATATAATGTACAAACGAACCAGATGGTGTACACCTAGGACAAACAATATTCTAAGCTTTACCCCAATTAAAAAAAAAATTTAAAACCAAGAAGAAATAATGAGACATAAACTTATGGGGCTTTCTCCATGCACATTCCAATGTAATTTACAAACTAGGAACACGACTTCCAGAAAGGCTCTGCTGCCCTAGTACCCAGATATGGGAATGGAGATATGCTGCCTGCTTGAGGCCACTTCCCACAACAGCAGATTTAAACCCATTGCTAAAGGTCACTAAATATTCACCAAACTTGCAGTTCGCTAAAAGACACCTGCTTTCTAAAAAAATTCTGGGGTGGAAAATCGACCAAAAATTTCAAAAGAGGGCAACCTTCCAAGAACACAATTTCAAGAGTTCTATTGTACTCCCAATTGTTTCCTTTTTTTTAACAGAAAAGAAAACGGTGGAGAAAAATGATGAGTTTTACGAATTTTCAAAGACATGCAAACCCAAATTACAAAAACCTATCAGCTCACAGCAGCCAGAAGGGCCATTAGCATAAATGCTGCAAACAATAAATGCTGAAGCGATTGTGGAGAAATGCGTACCCTGGATTCTAAGGGGGACGTGGTAAGAGCCACTAATGAAAACACAAAGAAGGTGCTTTGAAAAGGGAAACACGGTGCTACCAGTCAATCAATCACACCCACTGCTGGGCCTATCACCTGAGAAAATGAGAATCGAAAAGTCACAGGCTGGCAATCCTGCACTCCAACAATATTTACCATAGCCAACACTTGGAAGCAATGAAAATGTCCATCAACCGAGGAATGCACAAAGTAGAAGTGGTCCACGTACACAGTGGAAAATTACTCCAATAAAAAATAAAAATTAAATGTAAAAATCCAACAAAAGTAAGGAGACATCAGCTTGTGTGGGTTTGTCCGGGCACACTCCACTCTAATTTATAACCGAGAAACACCACAGGCCGCAAGGGCTTTTCCCTAGTTACCAGGGTGGGGGACCTAGAAAGGCTGCCGCCCTCTGGCAGTTACCTGCAAAAGCAGCTTTAAAGCCTGTGCTAATGGTCACTTCATAGGAACAAGTACTGCAGAACTGTAAATGAAACAGGCCCTCAAAATGTCTTGAGGGAGGTAAAGGCCAAAACATTTCAAAATATGACACATACTTAAAGAGAACACTTTGAAGAACTAAGGGGTAATCACAGCTTGAAACATAGAAAAGGACATGCCTTAAAGCTCAATTTCAACAGATTATGTGGCACATTCGAATTCAACCACAGAGAGGTATCAGCTCACACTTGTCAGAATAACCATCAGCAAGAAAACTACAAACACTAAATGCTGAAGGTGTTGTGGAGAAATGCATACCCTCAACTTCAAAGGGGACGTAACTTGGAAAGGGCCACGAATGAGAACAGAATGGAGGTGCCTTAAAAGGTAAACATTGAGCTACTATATGATCCAGCAGGCCCACTCCTCGACGTAAAACCTAAGAAGAGAGAATTGGAAAGACACAGGCAGGCAAATCTGCACTGCACAGTATTACAATAGCCAAGATATGGAAGTAACCGAAAAGTCCACCAACAGATGGATGGACAAAGAAGAACCCCTCCATGTACAGATGGAATATTCGCTAGTGAAAAAAATGAAACAATGCCGTTTGCAGCACCATAGATGAGTCTAGACGTAATCACGCCACGTGTAGTAAGTGAGAAAGCAAAAGACACATATCCTATCATATCACTTTTAAGAGTTACTTAAAAATTGATACCAATGAAGATATTTCCACAGAGAAAGGCAATCACAGATTCATTAAAAAACTTATGGTTCACCAAATAGAAAGGGATGAGGATTGGATACATTGCCACATTGGGGTTAACAGAGATATACAAACCATGTGAAATATATAACCACCAAAGACGTACGGAAGACCAGGAGAAGACTACTCAACATTGTGTCATAACCTACATGGGAAAAGGATGCGAGGAAGAATAGATACATGTATATGTGTGAAAGAACCACATCTTGCACACCTAGAACAAACAAACCATTGTAATCAAATTTACTGAGATAAAAAATAAAAAGTAAACTACAAATATGAACAAGAAGTAATGAGACATAAACTTAAAGGGCTTTTCCCTGGCACATTCCATTCTAAATTACAACCTACAACACCACTTCCATTAAGGCTCTGTTTCCCTAGTAACCAAATATGGTAAAGGGGAAATGCTGCCACCTTGTGGCCGTTTGCTCCAAGAGCAGCTTTAAACTCACAGCTAATGGTCACTTAACATTCCCAAGGACTCAGGGCTGTAAAGGACACCTGCCCTAAAAAATTGTGCTGAAGGAAGGAATGGACAAAACAATTCAAAACAGGCAAATGTTTCAAGAAGAGAGTATGAAGAGTTAAGTTTTACTCACGCTCTTTTAAAAAAAAGGAAAATGGATAAAAGGTCAACCTCAGGGAGTGTTAGACCCATGCAATCTAATCTACAGAAAGTTTCAACTTACACCAGTTGACTTACCATCAGCAAAAAGTCAACAAACAATAAATGCTGAAGGGGTTTTAGAGAACTGTGTACACTCTACCTGCTGGTGAGACGTGAAGGGGTAACAGCCAATAATGAGAACAGAAAGGAGCTGTGTTTAAAAGTATAACTGCAGGCACCATTCAATGCAGCAGGCGCACCATTGGACCTCTCACCTGAGAAGACAAGAATCGAGAAGACACAGGCCGCAAAAGCTGCAGTGCAGCCTTATTCACAATAGCCAAGACAGTGGAGCAATCAAAATGTCCAACAACAGGTGAATGGATAAAGAAGAAGTGGTTCATGTACACAATGGAATAATAGCCATGGAAAACAATGAACCACTGCTCTCTGAGGCACCACAAATGAGTCTGGAGATAATCACGAAACATGAGGTAAGTCGGAAAGCAAAAGACCTATATTCTATGATATCACTTATAGGCGTTATCTAATAACTGACACAAAGGAACATATTTCCACAGAGAAAGACACTCACAGACTTAGAAAACCAACTATGCTCATCTAAAAGGAAAGGTGGGGGGAATGGATAAATTAAGATTAGTGTTACTATATGTATACAAACACATATTATATCCATATCTCAAAAAGACCAACCATATAGCAAGGGAGGTCTGCGGAACCCTCAGTAACATTTTACATGGGAAGAGGATCTGTACTTGAAAAGACATATATAATGTACAAACGAACCAGATTGTGTACACCTAGGACAAACAATATTCTAAGCTTTACCCCAATTAAAAAAAAAATTTAAAACCAAGAAGAAATAATGAGACATAAAGTTATGGGGCTTTCTCCATGCACATTCCAATGTAATTTACAAACTAGGAACACGACTTCCAGAAAGGCTCTGCTGCCCTAGTACCCAGATATGGGAATGGAGATATGCTGCCTGCTTGAGGCCACTTCCCACAACAGCAGATTTAAACCCATTGCTAAAGGTCACTAAATATTCACCAAACTTGCAGTTCGCTAAAAGACACCTGCTTTCTAAAAAAATTCTGGGGTGGAAATCGACCAAAAATTTCAAAAGAGGGCAACCTTCCAAGAACACAATTTCAAGAGTTCTATTGTACTCCCAATTGTTTCCTTTTTTTTAACAGAAAAGAAAACGGTGGAGAAAAATGATGAGTTTTACGAATTTTCAAAGACATGCAAACCCAAATTACAAAAACCTATCAGCTCACAGCAGCCATAAGGGCCATTAGCATAAATGCTGCAAACAATAAATGCTGAAGCGATTGTGGAGAAATGCGTACCCTGGATTCTAAGGGGGACGTGGTAAGAGCCACTAATGAAAACACAAAGAAGGTGCTTTGAAAAGGGAAACACGGTGCTACCAGTCAATCAATCACACCCACTGCTGGGCCTATCACCTGAGAAAATGAGAATCGAAAAGTCACAGGCTGGCAATCCTGCACTCCAACAATATTTACCATAGCCAACACTTGGAAGCAATGAAAATGTCCATCAACCGAGGAATGCACAAAGTAGAAGTGGTCCACGTACACAGTGGAAAATTACTCCAATAAAAAATAAAAATTAAATGTAAAAATCCAACAAAAGTAAGGAGACATCAGCTTGTGTGGGTTTGTCCGGGCACACTCCACTCTAATTTATAACCGAGAAACACCACAGGCCGCAAGGGCTTTTCCCTAGTTACCAGGGTGGGGGACCTAGAAAGGCTGCCACCCTCTGGCAGTTACCTGCAAAAGCAGCTTTAAAGCCTGTGCTAATGGTCACTTCATAGGAACAAGTACTGCAGAACTGTAAATGAAACAGGCCCTCAAAATGTCTTGAGGGAGGTAAAGGCCAAAACATTTCAAAATATGACACATACTTAAAGAGAACACTTTGAAGAACTAAGGGGTAATCACAGCTTGAAAAATAGAAAAGGACATGCCTTAAAGCTCAATTTCAACAGATTATGTGGCACATTCGAAATCAACCACAGAGAGGTATCAGCTCACACTTGTCAGAATAACCATCAGCAAGAAAACTACAAACACTAAATGCTGAAGGTGTTGTGGAGAAATGCATACCCTCAACTTCAAAGGGGACGTAACTTGGAAAGGGCCACGAATGAGAACAGAATGGAGGTGCCTTAAAAGGTAAACATTGAGCTACTATATGATCCAGCAGGCCCACTCCTCGACGTAAAACCTAAGAAGAGAGAATTGGAAAGACACAGGCAGGCAAATCTGCACTGCACAGTATTACAATAGCCAAGATATGGAAGTAACCGAAAAGTCCACCAACAGATGGATGGACAAAGAAGAACTCCTCCATGTACAGATGGAATATTCGCTAGTGAAAAAAAATGAAACAATGCCGTTTGCAGCACCATAGATGAGTCTAGACGTAATCACGCCACGTGTAGTAAGTGAGAAAGCAAAAGACACATATCCTATCATATCACTTTTAAGAGTTACTTAAAAATTGATACCAATGAAGATATTTCCACAGAGAAAGGCAATCACAGATTCATTAAAAAACTTATGGTTCACCAAATAGAAAGGGATGAGGATTGGATACATTACCACATTGGGGTTAACAGAGATATACAAACCATGTGAAATATATAACCACCAAAGACGTACGGAAGACCAGGAGAAGACTACTCAACATTGTGTCATAACCTACATGGGAAAAGGATGCGAGGAAGAATAGTTACATGTATATGTGTGAAAGAACCACATCTTGCACACCTAGAACAAACAAACCATTGTAATCATATTTACTGGGATAAAAAATAAAAAGTAAACTACAAATATGAACAAGAAGTAATGAGACATAAACTTAAAGGGCTTTTCCCTGGCACATTCCATTCTAAATTACAACCTACAACACCACTTCCATTAAGGCTCTGTTTCCCTAGTAACCAAATATGGTAAAGGGGAAATGCTGCCACCTTGTGGCCGTTTCCTCCAAGAGCAGCTTTAAACTCACAGCTAATGGTCACTTAACATTCCCAAGGACTCAGGGCTGTAAAGGACACCTGCCCTAAAAAATTGTGCTGAAGGAAGGAATGGACAAAACAATTCAAAACAGGCAAATGTTTCAAGAAGAGAGTATGAAGAGTTAAGTTTTACTCACGCTCTTTTAAAAAAAAGGAAAATGGATAAAAGCTCAACCTCAGGGTGTGTTAGACCCATGCAATCTAATCTACAAAAAGTTTCAACTTACACCAGTTGACTTACCATCAGCAAAAAGTCAACAAACAATAAATGCTGAAGGGGTTTTAGAGAACTGTGTACACTCTACCTGCTGGTGAGACGTGAAGGGGTAACAGCCAATAATGAGAACAGAAAGGAGCTGTGTTTAAAAGTATAACTGCAGGCACCATTCAATGCAGCAGGCGCACCATTGGACCTCTCACCTGAGAAGACAAGAATCGAGAAGACACAGGCCGCAAAAGCTGCAGTGCAGCCTTATTCACAATAACCAAGACAGTGGAGCAATCAAAATGTCCAACAACAGGTGAATGGATAAAGAAGAAGTGGTTCATGTACACAATGGAATAATAGCCATGGAAAACAATGAACCACTGCTCTCTGAGGCACCACAAATGAGTCTGGAGATAATCACGAAACATGAGGTAAGTCGGAAAGCAAAAGATCTATATTCTATGATATCACTTATAGGCGTTATCTAATAACTGACACAAAGGAACATATTTCCACAGAGAAAGACACTCACAGACTTAGAAAACCAACTATGCTCATCTAAAAGGAAAGGTGGGGGGAATGGATAAATTAAGATTAGTGTTACTATATGTATACAAACACATATTATATACATATCTCAAAAAGACCAACCATATAGCAAGGGAGGTCTGCGGAACCCTCAGTAACATTTTACATGGGAAGAGGATCTGTACTTGAAAAGACATATATAATGTACAAACGAACCAGATTGTGTACACCTAGGACAAACAATATTCTAAGCTTTACCCCAATTAAAAAAAAAATTTAAAACCAAGAAGAAATAATGAGACATAAAGTTATGGGGCTTTCTCCATGCACATTCCAATGTAATTTACAAACTAGGAACACGACTTCCAGAAAGGCTCTGCTGCCCTAGTACCCAGATATGGGAATGGAGATATGCTGCCTGCTTGAGGCCACTTCCCACAACAGCAGATTTAAACCCATTGCTAAAGGTCACTAAATATTCACCAAACTTGCAGTTCGCTAAAAGACACCTGCTTTCTAAAAAAATTCTGGGGTGGAAATCGACCAAAAATTTCAAAAGAGGGCAACCTTCCAAGAACACAATTTCAAGAGTTCTATTGTACTCCCAATTGTTTCCTTTTTTTTAACAGAAAAGAAAACGGTGGAGAAAAATGATGAGTTTTACGAATTTTCAAAGACATGCAAACCCAAATTACAAAAACCTACCAGCTCACAGCAGCCAGAAGGGCCATTAGCATAAATGCTGCAAACAATAAATGCTGAAGCGATTGTGGAGAAATGCGTACCCTGGATTCTAAGGGGGACGTGGTAAGAGCCACTAATGAAAACACAAAGAAGGTGCTTTGAAAAGGGAAACACGGTGCTACCAGTCAATCAATCACACCCACTGCTGGGCCTATCACCTGAGAAAATGAGAATCGAAAAGTCACAGGCTGGCAATCCTGCACTCCAACAATATTTACCATAGCCAACACTTGGAAGCAATGAAAATGTCCATCAACCGAGGAATGCACAAAGTAGAAGTGGTCCACGTACACAGTGGAAAATTACTCCAATAAAAAATAAAAATTAAATGTAAAAATCCAACAAAAGTAAGGAGACATCAGCTTGTGTGGGTTTGTCCGGGCACACTCCACTCTAATTTATAACCGAGAAACACCACAGGCCGCAAGGGCTTTTCCCTAGTTACCAGGGTGGGGGACCTAGAAAGGCTGCCACCCTCTGGCAGTTACCTGCAAAAGCAGCTTTAAAGCCTGTGCTAATGGTCACTTCATAGGAACAAGTACTGCAGAACTGTAAATGAAACAGGCCCTCAAAATGTCTTGAGGGAGGTAAAGGCCAAAACATTTCAAAATATGACACATACTTAAAGAGAACACTTTGAAGAACTAAGGGGTAATCACAGCTTGAAAAATAGAAAAGGACATGCCTTAAAGCTCAATTTCAACAGATTATGTGGCACATTCGAAATCAACCACAGAGAGGTATCAGCTCACACTTGTCAGAATAACCATCAGCAAGAAAACTACAAACACTAAATGCTGAAGGTGTTGTGGAGAAATGCATACCCTCAACTTCAAAGGGGACGTAACTTGGAAAGGGCCACGAATGAGAACAGAATGCAGGTGCCTTAAAAGGTAAACATTGAGCTACTATATGATCCAGCAGGCCCACTCCTCGACGTAAAACCTAAGAAGAGAGAATTGGAAAGACACAGGCAGGCAAATCTGCACTGCACAGTATTACAATAGCCAAGATATGGAAGTAACCGAAAAGTCCACCAACAGATGGATGGACAAAGAAGAACTCCTCCATGTACAGATGGAATATTCGCTAGTGAAAAAAAATGAAACAATGCCGTTTGCAGCACCATAGATGAGTCTAGACGTAATCACGCCACGTGTAGTAAGTGAGAAAGCAAAAGACACATATCCTATCATATCACTTTTAAGAGTTACTTAAAAATTGATACCAATGAAGATATTTCCACAGAGAAAGGCAATCACAGATTCATTAAAAAACTTATGGTTCACCAAATAGAAAGGGATGAGGATTGGATACATTACCACATTGGGGTTAACAGAGATATACAAACCATGTGAAATATATAACCACCAAAGACGTACGGAAGACCAGGAGAAGACTACTCAACATTGTGTCATAACCTACATGGGAAAAGGATGCGAGGAAGAATAGTTACATGTATATGTGTGAAAGAACCACATCTTGCACACCTAGAACAAACAAACCATTGTAATCATATTTACTGGGATAAAAAATAAAAAGTAAACTACAAATATGAACAAGAAGTAATGAGACATAAACTTAAAGGGCTTTTCCCTGGCACATTCCATTCTAAATTACAACCTACAACACCACTTCCATTA
This sequence comes from Balaenoptera borealis, assembly GCF_965194805.1. Lineage (NCBI taxonomy): Eukaryota > Metazoa > Chordata > Mammalia > Artiodactyla > Balaenopteridae > Balaenoptera > Balaenoptera borealis. The sequence continues at coordinate 34,464,010 of NC_138864.1, forward strand.
AGGCTCTGTTTCCCTAGTAACCAAATATGGTAAAGGGGAAATGCTGCCACCTTGTGGCCGTTTCCTCCAAGAGCAGCTTTAAACTCACAGCTAATGGTCACTTAACATTCCCAAGGACTCAGGGCTGTAAAGGACACCTGCCCTAAAAAATTGTGCTGAAGGAAGGAATGGACAAAACAATTCAAAACAGGCAAATGTTTCAAGAAGAGAGTATGAAGAGTTAAGTTTTACTCACGCTCTTTTAAAAAAAAGGAAAATGGATAAAAGCTCAACCTCAGGGTGTGTTAGACCCATGCAATCTAATCTACAAAAAGTTTCAACTTACACCAGTTGACTTACCATCAGCAAAAAGTCAACAAACAATAAATGCTGAAGGGGTTTTAGAGAACTGTGTACACTCTACCTGCTGGTGAGACGTGAAGGGGTAACAGCCAATAATGAGAACAGAAAGGAGCTGTGTTTAAAAGTATAACTGCAGGCACCATTCAATGCAGCAGGCGCACCATTGGACCTCTCACCTGAGAAGACAAGAATCGAGAAGACACAGGCCGCAAAAGCTGCAGTGCAGCCTTATTCACAATAGCCAAGACAGTGGAGCAATCAAAATGTCCAACAACAGGTGAATGGATAAAGAAGAAGTGGTTCATGTACACAATGGAATAATAGCCATGGAAAACAATGAACCACTGCTCTCTGAGGCACCACAAATGAGTCTGGAGATAATCACGAAACATGAGGTAAGTCGGAAAGCAAAAGACCTATATTCTATGATATCACTTATAGGCGTTATCTAATAACTGACACAAAGGAACATATTTCCACAGAGAAAGACACTCACAGACTTAGAAAACCAACTATGCTCATCTAAAAGGAAAGGTGGGGGGAATGGATAAATTAAGATTAGTGTTACTATATGTATACAAACACATATTATATCCATATCTCAAAAAGACCAACCATATAGCAAGGGAGGTCTGCGGAACCCTCAGTAACATTTTACATGGGAAGAGGATCTGTACTTGAAAAGACATATATAATGTACAAACGAACCAGATGGTGTACACCTAGGACAAACAATATTCTAAGCTTTACCCCAATTAAAAAAAAAATTTAAAACCAAGAAGAAATAATGAGACATAAACTTATGGGGCTTTCTCCATGCACATTCCAATGTAATTTACAAACTAGGAACACGACTTCCAGAAAGGCTCTGCTGCCCTAGTACCCAGATATGGGAATGGAGATATGCTGCCTGCTTGAGGCCACTTCCCACAACAGCAGATTTAAACCCATTGCTAAAGGTCACTAAATATTCACCAAACTTGCAGTTCGCTAAAAGACACCTGCTTTCTAAAAAAATTCTGGGGTGGAAAATCGACCAAAAATTTCAAAAGAGGGCAACCTTCCAAGAACACAATTTCAAGAGTTCTATTGTACTCCCAATTGTTTCCTTTTTTTTAACAGAAAAGAAAACGGTGGAGAAAAATGATGAGTTTTACGAATTTTCAAAGACATGCAAACCCAAATTACAAAAACCTATCAGCTCACAGCAGCCAGAAGGGCCATTAGCATAAATGCTGCAAACAATAAATGCTGAAGCGATTGTGGAGAAATGCGTACCCTGGATTCTAAGGGGGACGTGGTAAGAGCCACTAATGAAAACACAAAGAAGGTGCTTTGAAAAGGGAAACACGGTGCTACCAGTCAATCAATCACACCCACTGCTGGGCCTATCACCTGAGAAAATGAGAATCGAAAAGTCACAGGCTGGCAATCCTGCACTCCAACAATATTTACCATAGCCAACACTTGGAAGCAATGAAAATGTCCATCAACCGAGGAATGCACAAAGTAGAAGTGGTCCACGTACACAGTGGAAAATTACTCCAATAAAAAATAAAAATTAAATGTAAAAATCCAACAAAAGTAAGGAGACATCAGCTTGTGTGGGTTTGTCCGGGCACACTCCACTCTAATTTATAACCGAGAAACACCACAGGCCGCAAGGGCTTTTCCCTAGTTACCAGGGTGGGGGACCTAGAAAGGCTGCCGCCCTCTGGCAGTTACCTGCAAAAGCAGCTTTAAAGCCTGTGCTAATGGTCACTTCATAGGAACAAGTACTGCAGAACTGTAAATGAAACAGGCCCTCAAAATGTCTTGAGGGAGGTAAAGGCCAAAACATTTCAAAATATGACACATACTTAAAGAGAACACTTTGAAGAACTAAGGGGTAATCACAGCTTGAAACATAGAAAAGGACATGCCTTAAAGCTCAATTTCAACAGATTATGTGGCACATTCGAATTCAACCACAGAGAGGTATCAGCTCACACTTGTCAGAATAACCATCAGCAAGAAAACTACAAACACTAAATGCTGAAGGTGTTGTGGAGAAATGCATACCCTCAACTTCAAAGGGGACGTAACTTGGAAAGGGCCACGAATGAGAACAGAATGGAGGTGCCTTAAAAGGTAAACATTGAGCTACTATATGATCCAGCAGGCCCACTCCTCGACGTAAAACCTAAGAAGAGAGAATTGGAAAGACACAGGCAGGCAAATCTGCACTGCACAGTATTACAATAGCCAAGATATGGAAGTAACCGAAAAGTCCACCAACAGATGGATGGACAAAGAAGAACCCCTCCATGTACAGATGGAATATTCGCTAGTGAAAAAAATGAAACAATGCCGTTTGCAGCACCATAGATGAGTCTAGACGTAATCACGCCACGTGTAGTAAGTGAGAAAGCAAAAGACACATATCCTATCATATCACTTTTAAGAGTTACTTAAAAATTGATACCAATGAAGATATTTCCACAGAGAAAGGCAATCACAGATTCATTAAAAAACTTATGGTTCACCAAATAGAAAGGGATGAGGATTGGATACATTGCCACATTGGGGTTAACAGAGATATACAAACCATGTGAAATATATAACCACCAAAGACGTACGGAAGACCAGGAGAAGACTACTCAACATTGTGTCATAACCTACATGGGAAAAGGATGCGAGGAAGAATAGATACATGTATATGTGTGAAAGAACCACATCTTGCACACCTAGAACAAACAAACCATTGTAATCAAATTTACTGAGATAAAAAATAAAAAGTAAACTACAAATATGAACAAGAAGTAATGAGACATAAACTTAAAGGGCTTTTCCCTGGCACATTCCATTCTAAATTACAACCTACAACACCACTTCCATTAAGGCTCTGTTTCCCTAGTAACCAAATATGGTAAAGGGGAAATGCTGCCACCTTGTGGCCGTTTGCTCCAAGAGCAGCTTTAAACTCACAGCTAATGGTCACTTAACATTCCCAAGGACTCAGGGCTGTAAAGGACACCTGCCCTAAAAAATTGTGCTGAAGGAAGGAATGGACAAAACAATTCAAAACAGGCAAATGTTTCAAGAAGAGAGTATGAAGAGTTAAGTTTTACTCACGCTCTTTTAAAAAAAAGGAAAATGGATAAAAGGTCAACCTCAGGGAGTGTTAGACCCATGCAATCTAATCTACAGAAAGTTTCAACTTACACCAGTTGACTTACCATCAGCAAAAAGTCAACAAACAATAAATGCTGAAGGGGTTTTAGAGAACTGTGTACACTCTACCTGCTGGTGAGACGTGAAGGGGTAACAGCCAATAATGAGAACAGAAAGGAGCTGTGTTTAAAAGTATAACTGCAGGCACCATTCAATGCAGCAGGCGCACCATTGGACCTCTCACCTGAGAAGACAAGAATCGAGAAGACACAGGCCGCAAAAGCTGCAGTGCAGCCTTATTCACAATAGCCAAGACAGTGGAGCAATCAAAATGTCCAACAACAGGTGAATGGATAAAGAAGAAGTGGTTCATGTACACAATGGAATAATAGCCATGGAAAACAATGAACCACTGCTCTCTGAGGCACCACAAATGAGTCTGGAGATAATCACGAAACATGAGGTAAGTCGGAAAGCAAAAGACCTATATTCTATGATATCACTTATAGGCGTTATCTAATAACTGACACAAAGGAACATATTTCCACAGAGAAAGACACTCACAGACTTAGAAAACCAACTATGCTCATCTAAAAGGAAAGGTGGGGGGAATGGATAAATTAAGATTAGTGTTACTATATGTATACAAACACATATTATATCCATATCTCAAAAAGACCAACCATATAGCAAGGGAGGTCTGCGGAACCCTCAGTAACATTTTACATGGGAAGAGGATCTGTACTTGAAAAGACATATATAATGTACAAACGAACCAGATTGTGTACACCTAGGACAAACAATATTCTAAGCTTTACCCCAATTAAAAAAAAAATTTAAAACCAAGAAGAAATAATGAGACATAAAGTTATGGGGCTTTCTCCATGCACATTCCAATGTAATTTACAAACTAGGAACACGACTTCCAGAAAGGCTCTGCTGCCCTAGTACCCAGATATGGGAATGGAGATATGCTGCCTGCTTGAGGCCACTTCCCACAACAGCAGATTTAAACCCATTGCTAAAGGTCACTAAATATTCACCAAACTTGCAGTTCGCTAAAAGACACCTGCTTTCTAAAAAAATTCTGGGGTGGAAATCGACCAAAAATTTCAAAAGAGGGCAACCTTCCAAGAACACAATTTCAAGAGTTCTATTGTACTCCCAATTGTTTCCTTTTTTTTAACAGAAAAGAAAACGGTGGAGAAAAATGATGAGTTTTACGAATTTTCAAAGACATGCAAACCCAAATTACAAAAACCTATCAGCTCACAGCAGCCAGAAGGGCCATTAGCATAAATGCTGCAAACAATAAATGCTGAAGCGATTGTGGAGAAATGCGTACCCTGGATTCTAAGGGGGACGTGGTAAGAGCCACTAATGAAAACACAAAGAAGGTGCTTTGAAAAGGGAAACACGGTGCTACCAGTCAATCAATCACACCCACTGCTGGGCCTATCACCTGAGAAAATGAGAATCGAAAAGTCACAGGCTGGCAATCCTGCACTCCAACAATATTTACCATAGCCAACACTTGGAAGCAATGAAAATGTCCATCAACCGAGGAATGCACAAAGTAGAAGTGGTCCACGTACACAGTGGAAAATTACTCCAATAAAAAATAAAAATTAAATGTAAAAATCCAACAAAAGTAAGGAGACATCAGCTTGTGTGGGTTTGTCCGGGCACACTCCACTCTAATTTATAACCGAGAAACACCACAGGCCGCAAGGGCTTTTCCCTAGTTACCAGGGTGGGGGACCTAGAAAGGCTGCCACCCTCTGGCAGTTACCTGCAAAAGCAGCTTTAAAGCCTGTGCTAATGGTCACTTCATAGGAACAAGTACTGCAGAACTGTAAATGAAACAGGCCCTCAAAATGTCTTGAGGGAGGTAAAGGCCAAAACATTTCAAAATATGACACATACTTAAAGAGAACACTTTGAAGAACTAAGGGGTAATCACAGCTTGAAAAATAGAAAAGGACATGCCTTAAAGCTCAATTTCAACAGATTATGTGGCACATTCGAAATCAACCACAGAGAGGTATCAGCTCACACTTGTCAGAATAACCATCAGCAAGAAAACTACAAACACTAAATGCTGAAGGTGTTGTGGAGAAATGCATACCCTCAACTTCAAAGGGGACGTAACTTGGAAAGGGCCACGAATGAGAACAGAATGGAGGTGCCTTAAAAGGTAAACATTGAGCTACTATATGATCCAGCAGGCCCACTCCTCGACGTAAAACCTAAGAAGAGAGAATTGGAAAGACACAGGCAGGCAAATCTGCACTGCACAGTATTACAATAGCCAAGATATGGAAGTAACCGAAAAGTCCACCAACAGATGGATGGACAAAGAAGAACTCCTCCATGTACAGATGGAATATTCGCTAGTGAAAAAAAATGAAACAATGCCGTTTGCAGCACCATAGATGAGTCTAGACGTAATCACGCCACGTGTAGTAAGTGAGAAAGCAAAAGACACATATCCTATCATATCACTTTTAAGAGTTACTTAAAAATTGATACCAATGAAGATATTTCCACAGAGAAAGGCAATCACAGATTCATTAAAAAACTTATGGTTCACCAAATAGAAAGGGATGAGGATTGGATACATTACCACATTGGGGTTAACAGAGATATACAAACCATGTGAAATATATAACCACCAAAGACGTACGGAAGACCAGGAGAAGACTACTCAACATTGTGTCATAACCTACATGGGAAAAGGATGCGAGGAAGAATAGTTACATGTATATGTGTGAAAGAACCACATCTTGCACACCTAGAACAAACAAACCATTGTAATCATATTTACTGGGATAAAAAATAAAAAGTAAACTACAAATATGAACAAGAAGTAATGAGACATAAACTTAAAGGGCTTTTCCCTGGCACATTCCATTCTAAATTACAACCTACAACACCACTTCCATTAAGGCTCTGTTTCCCTAGTAACCAAATATGGTAAAGGGGAAATGCTGCCACCTTGTGGCCGTTTCCTCCAAGAGCAGCTTTAAACTCACAGCTAATGGTCACTTAACATTCCCAAGGACTCAGGGCTGTAAAGGACACCTGCCCTAAAAAATTGTGCTGAAGGAAGGAATGGACAAAACAATTCAAAACAGGCAAATGTTTCAAGAAGAGAGTATGAAGAGTTAAGTTTTACTCACGCTCTTTTAAAAAAAAGGAAAATGGATAAAAGCTCAACCTCAGGGTGTGTTAGACCCATGCAATCTAATCTACAAAAAGTTTCAACTTACACCAGTTGACTTACCATCAGCAAAAAGTCAACAAACAATAAATGCTGAAGGGGTTTTAGAGAACTGTGTACACTCTACCTGCTGGTGAGACGTGAAGGGGTAACAGCCAATAATGAGAACAGAAAGGAGCTGTGTTTAAAAGTATAACTGCAGGCACCATTCAATGCAGCAGGCGCACCATTGGACCTCTCACCTGAGAAGACAAGAATCGAGAAGACACAGGCCGCAAAAGCTGCAGTGCAGCCTTATTCACAATAGCCAAGACAGTGGAGCAATCAAAATGTCCAACAACAGGTGAATGGATAAAGAAGAAGTGGTTCATGTACACAATGGAATAATAGCCATGGAAAACAATGAACCACTGCTCTCTGAGGCACCACAAATGAGTCTGGAGATAATCACGAAACATGAGGTAAGTCGGAAAGCAAAAGATCTATATTCTATGATATCACTTATAGGCGTTATCTAATAACTGACACAAAGGAACATATTTCCACAGAGAAAGACACTCACAGACTTAGAAAACCAACTATGCTCATCTAAAAGGAAAGGTGGGGGGAATGGATAAATTAAGATTAGTGTTACTATATGTATACAAACACATATTATATACATATCTCAAAAAGACCAACCATATAGCAAGGGAGGTCTGCGGAACCCTCAGTAACATTTTACATGGGAAGAGGATCTGTACTTGAAAAGACATATATAATGTACAAACGAACCAGATTGTGTACACCTAGGACAAACAATATTCTAAGCTTTACCCCAATTAAAAAAAAAATTTAAAACCAAGAAGAAATAATGAGACATAAAGTTATGGGGCTTTCTCCATGCACATTCCAATGTAATTTACAAACTAGGAACACGACTTCCAGAAAGGCTCTGCTGCCCTAGTACCCAGATATGGGAATGGAGATATGCTGCCTGCTTGAGGCCACTTCCCACAACAGCAGATTTAAACCCATTGCTAAAGGTCACTAAATATTCACCAAACTTGCAGTTCGCTAAAAGACACCTGCTTTCTAAAAAAATTCTGGGGTGGAAATCGACCAAAAATTTCAAAAGAGGGCAACCTTCCAAGAACACAATTTCAAGAGTTCTATTGTACTCCCAATTGTTTCCTTTTTTTTAACAGAAAAGAAAACGGTGGAGAAAAATGATGAGTTTTACGAATTTTCAAAGACATGCAAACCCAAATTACAAAAACCTACCAGCTCACAGCAGCCAGAAGGGCCATTAGCATAAATGCTGCAAACAATAAATGCTGAAGCGATTGTGGAGAAATGCGTACCCTGGATTCTAAGGGGGACGTGGTAAGAGCCACTAATGAAAACACAAAGAAGGTGCTTTGAAAAGGGAAACACGGTGCTACCAGTCAATCAATCACACCCACTGCTGGGCCTATCACCTGAGAAAATGAGAATCGAAAAGTCACAGGCTGGCAATCCTGCACTCCAACAATATTTACCATAGCCAACACTTGGAAGCAATGAAAATGTCCATCAACCGAGGAATGCACAAAGTAGAAGTGGTCCACGTACACAGTGGAAAATTACTCCAATAAAAAATAAAAATTAAATGTAAAAATCCAACAAAAGTAAGGAGACATCAGCTTGTGTGGGTTTGTCCGGGCACACTCCACTCTAATTTATAACCGAGAAACACCACAGGCCGCAAGGGCTTTTCCCTAGTTACCAGGGTGGGGGACCTAGAAAGGCTGCCACCCTCTGGCAGTTACCTGCAAAAGCAGCTTTAAAGCCTGTGCTAATGGTCACTTCATAGGAACAAGTACTGCAGAACTGTAAATGAAACAGGCCCTCAAAATGTCTTGAGGGAGGTAAAGGCCAAAACATTTCAAAATATGACACATACTTAAAGAGAACACTTTGAAGAACTAAGGGGTAATCACAGCTTGAAAAATAGAAAAGGACATGCCTTAAAGCTCAATTTCAACAGATTATGTGGCACATTCGAAATCAACCACAGAGAGGTATCAGCTCACACTTGTCAGAATAACCATCAGCAAGAAAACTACAAACACTAAATGCTGAAGGTGTTGTGGAGAAATGCATACCCTCAACTTCAAAGGGGACGTAACTTGGAAAGGGCCACGAATGAGAACAGAATGCAGGTGCCTTAAAAGGTAAACATTGAGCTACTATATGATCCAGCAGGCCCACTCCTCGACGTAAAACCTAAGAAGAGAGAATTGGAAAGACACAGGCAGGCAAATCTGCACTGCACAGTATTACAATAGCCAAGATATGGAAGTAACCGAAAAGTCCACCAACAGATGGATGGACAAAGAAGAACTCCTCCATGTACAGATGGAATATTCGCTAGTGAAAAAAAATGAAACAATGCCGTTTGCAGCACCATAGATGAGTCTAGACGTAATCACGCCACGTGTAGTAAGTGAGAAAGCAAAAGACACATATCCTATCATATCACTTTTAAGAGTTACTTAAAAATTGATACCAATGAAGATATTTCCACAGAGAAAGGCAATCACAGATTCATTAAAAAACTTATGGTTCACCAAATAGAAAGGGATGAGGATTGGATACATTACCACATTGGGGTTAACAGAGATATACAAACCATGTGAAATATATAACCACCAAAGACGTACGGAAGACCAGGAGAAGACTACTCAACATTGTGTCATAACCTACATGGGAAAAGGATGCGAGGAAGAATAGTTACATGTATATGTGTGAAAGAACCACATCTTGCACACCTAGAACAAACAAACCATTGTAATCATATTTACTGGGATAAAAAATAAAAAGTAAACTACAAATATGAACAAGAAGTAATGAGACATAAACTTAAAGGGCTTTTCCCTGGCACATTCCATTCTAAATTACAACCTACAACACCACTTCCATTAAGGCTCTGTTTCCCTAGTAACCAAATATGGTAAAGGGGAAATGCTGCCACCTTGTGGCCGTTTCCTCCAAGAGCAGCTTTAAACTCACAGCTAATGGTCACTTAACATTCCCAAGGACTCAGGGCTGTAAAGGACACCTGCCCTAAAAAATTGTGCTGAAGGAAGGAATGGACAAAACAATTCAAAACAGGCAAATGTTTCAAGAAGAGAGTATGAAGAGTTAAGTTTTACTCACGCTCTTTTAAAAAAAAGGAAAATGGATAAAAGCTCAACCTCAGGGTGTGTTAGACCCATGCAATCTAATCTACAAAAAGTTTCAACTTACACCAGTTGACTTACCATCAGCAAAAAGTCAACAAACAATAAATGCTGAAGGGGTTTTAGAGAACTGTGTACACTCTACCTGCTGGTGAGACGTGAAGGGGTAACAGCCAATAATGAGAACAGAAAGGAGCTGTGTTTAAAAGTATAACTGCAGGCACCATTCAATGCAGCAGGCGCACCATTGGACCTCTCACCTGAGAAGACAAGAATCGAGAAGACACAGGCCGCAAAAGCTGCAGTGCAGCCTTATTCACAATAGCCAAGACAGTGGAGCAATCAAAATGTCCAACAACAGGTGAATGGATAAAGAAGAAGTGGTTCATGTACACAATGGAATAATAGCCATGGAAAACAATGAACCACTGCTCTCTGAGGCACCACAAATGAGTCTGGAGATAATCACGAAACATGAGGTAAGTCGGAAAGCAAAAGATCTATAATCTATGATATCACTTATAGGCGTTATCTAATAACTGACACAAAGGAACATATTTCCACAGAGAAAGACACTCACAGACTTAGAAAACAAACTATGCTCATCTAAAAGGAAAGGTGGGGGGAATGGATAAATTAAGATTAGTGTTACTATATGTATACAAACACATATTATATCCATATCTCAAAAAGACCAACCATATAGCAAGGGAGGTCTGCGGAACCCTCAGTAACATTTTACATGGGAAGAGGATCTGTACTTGAAAAGACATATATAATGTACAAACGAACCAGATTGTGTACACCTAGGACAAACAATATTCTAAGCTTTACCCCAATTAAAAAAAAAATTTAAAACCAAGAAGAAATAATGAGACATAAAGTTATGGGGCTTTCTCCATGCACATTCCAATGTAATTTACAAACTAGGAACACGACTTCCAGAAAGGCTCTGCTGCCCTAGTACCCAGATATGGGAATGGAGATATGCTGCCTGCTTGAGGCCACTTCCCACAACAGCAGATTTAAACCCATTGCTAAAGGTCACTAAATATTCACCAAACTTGCAGTTCGCTAAAAGACACCTGCTTTCTAAAAAAATTCTGGGGTGGAAATCGACCAAAAATTTCAAAAGAGGGCAACCTTCCAAGAACACAATTTCAAGAGTTCTATTGTACTCCCAATTGTTTCCTTTTTTTTAACAGAAAAGAAAACGGTGGAGAAAAATGATGAGTTTTACGAATTTTCAAAGACATGCAAACCCAAATTACAAAAACCTACCAGCTCACAGCAGCCAGAAGGGCCATTAGCATAAATGCTGCAAACAATAAATGCTGAAGCGATTGTGGAGAAATGCGTACCCTGGATTCTAAGGGGGACGTGGTAAGAGCCACTAATGAAAACACAAAGAAGGTGCTTTGAAAAGGGAAACACGGTGCTACCAGTCAATCAATCACACCCACTGCTGGGCCTATCACCTGAGAAAATGAGAATCGAAAAGTCACAGCCTGGCAATCCTGCACTCCAACAATATTTACCATAGCCAACACTTGGAAGCAATGAAAATGTCCATCAACCGAGGAATGCACAAAGTAGAAGTGGTCCACGTACACAGTGGAAAATTACTCCAATAAAAAATAAAAATTAAATGTAACAATCCAACAAAAGTAAGGAGACATCAGCTTGTGTGGGTTTGTCCGGGCACACTCCACTCTAATTTATAACCGAGAAACACCACAGGCCGCAAGGGCTTTTCCCTAGTTACCAGGGTGGGGGACATAGAAAGGCTGCCGCCCTCTGGCAGTTACCTGCAAAAGCAGCTTTAAAGCCTGTGCTAATGGTCACTTCATAGGAACAAGTACTGCAGAACTGTAAATGAAACAGGCCCTCAAAATGTCTTGAGGGAGGTAAAGGCCAAAACATTTCAAAATATGACACATACTTAAAGAGAACACTTTGAAGAACTAAGGGGTAATCACAGCTTGAAACATAGAAAAGGACATGCCTTAAAGCTCAATTTCAACAGATTATGTGGCACATTCGAATTCAACCACAGAGAGGTATCAGCTCACACTTGTCAGAATAACCATCAGCAAGAAAACTACAAACAATAAATGCTGAAAGTGTTGTGGAGAAATGCATACCCTCAACTTCAAAGGGGACGTAACTTGGAAAGGGCCACGAATGAGAACAGAATGGAGGTGCCTTAAAAAGGTAAACATTGAGCTACTATATGATCCAGCAGGCCCACTCCTCGACGTAAAACCTAAGAAGAGAGAATTGGAAAGACACAGGCAGGCAAATCTGCACTGCACAGTATTACAATAGCCAAGATATGGAAGTAACCAAAAAGTCCACCAACAGATGGATGGACAAAGAAGAACTCCTCCATGTACAGATGGAATATTCGCTAGTGAAAAAAATGAAACAATGCCGTTTGCAGCACCATAGATGAGTCTAGACGTAATCACGCCACGTGTAGTAAGTGAGAAAGCAAAAGACACATATCCTATCATATCACTTTTAAGAGTTACTTAAAAATTGATACCAATGAAGATATTTCCACAGAGAAAGGCAATCACAGATTCATTAAAAAACTCATGGTTCACCAAATAGAAAGGGATGAGGATTGGATACATTACCACATTGGGGTTAACAGAGATATACAAACCATGTGAAATATATAACCACCAAAGACGTACGGAAGACCAGGAGAAGACTACTCAACATTGTGTCATAACCTACATGGGAAAAGGATGCGAGGAAGAATAGATACATGTATATGTGGGAAAGAACCACATCTTGCACACCTAGAACAAACAAACCATTGTAATCATATTTGCTGGGATAAAAAATAAAAAGTAAATTACAAATATGAACAAGAAGTAATGAGACATAAACTTAAAGGGCTTTTCCCTGGCACATTCCATTCTAATTTACAACCTACAACACCACTTCCATTAAGGCTCTGTTTCCCTAGTAACCAAATATGGTAAAGGGGAAATGCTGCCACCTTGTGGCCGTTTCCTGCAAGAACAGCTTTAAACTCACAGCTAATGGTCACTTAACATTCCCAAGGACTCAGGGCTGTAAAGGACACCTGCCCTAAAAAATTGTGCTGAAGGAAGGAATGGACAAAACAATTCAAAACAGGCAAATGTTTCAAGAAGAGAGTATGAAGAGTTAAGTTTTACTCACGCTCTTTTAAAAAAAAGGAAAATGGATAAAAGCTCAACCTCAGGGTGTGTTAGACCCATGCAATCTAATCTACAAAAAGTTTCAACTTACACCAGTTGACTTACCATCAGCAAAAAGTCAACAAACAATAAATGCTGAAGGGGTTTTAGAGAACTGTGTACACTCTACCTGCTGGTGAGACGTGAAGGGGTAACAGCCAATAATGAGAACAGAAAGGAGCTGTGTTTAAAAGTATAACTGCAGGCACCATTCAATGCAGCAGGCGCACCATTGGACCTCTCACCTGAGAAGACAAGAATCGAGAAGACACAGGCCGCAAAAGCTGCAGTGCAGCCTTATTCACAATAGCCAAGACAGTGGAGCAATCAAAATGTCCAACAACAGGTGAATGGATAAAGAAGAAGTGGTTCATGTACACAATGGAATAATAGCCATGGAAAACAATGAACCACTGCTCTCTGAGGCACCACAAATGAGTCTGGAGATAATCACGAAACATGAGGTAAGTCGGAAAGCAAAAGATCTATAATCTATGATATCACTTATAGGCGTTATCTAATAACTGACACAAAGGAACATATTTCCACAGAGAAAGACACTCACAGACTTAGAAAACAAACTATGCTCATCTAAAAGGAAAGGTGGGGGGAATGGATAAATTAAGATTAGTGTTACTATATGTATACAAACACATATTATATCCATATCTCAAAAAGACCAACCATATAGCAAGGGAGGTCTGCGGAACCCTCAGTAACATTTTACATGGGAAGAGGATCTGTACTTGAAAAGACATATATAATGTACAAACGAACCAGATTGTGTACACCTAGGACAAACAATATTCTAAGCTTTACCCCAATTAAAAAAAAAATTTAAAACCAAGAAGAAATAATGAGACATAAAGTTATGGGGCTTTCTCCATGCACATTCCAATGTAATTTACAAACTAGGAACACGACTTCCAGAAAGGCTCTGCTGCCCTAGTACCCAGATATGGGAATGGAGATATGCTGCCTGCTTGAGGCCACTTCCCACAACAGCAGATTTAAACCCATTGCTAAAGGTCACTAAATATTCACCAAACTTGCAGTTCGCTAAAAGACACCTGCTTTCTAAAAAAATTCTGGGGTGGAAATCGACCAAAAATTTCAAAAGAGGGCAACCTTCCAAGAACACAATTTCAAGAGTTCTATTGTACTCCCAATTGTTTCCTTTTTTTTAACAGAAAAGAAAACGGTGGAGAAAAATGATGAGTTTTACGAATTTTCAAAGACATGCAAACCCAAATTACAAAAACCTACCAGCTCACAGCAGCCAGAAGGGCCATTAGCATAAATGCTGCAAACAATAAATGCTGAAGCGATTGTGGAGAAATGCGTACCCTGGATTCTAAGGGGGACGTGGTAAGAGCCACTAATGAAAACACAAAGAAGGTGCTTTGAAAAGGGAAACACGGTGCTACCAGTCAATCAATCACACCCACTGCTGGGCCTATCACCTGAGAAAATGAGAATCGAAAAGTCACAGCCTGGCAATCCTGCACTCCAACAATATTTACCATAGCCAACACTTGGAAGCAATGAAAATGTCCATCAACCGAGGAATGCACAAAGTAGAAGTGGTCCACGTACACAGTGGAAAATTACTCCAATAAAAAATAAAAATTAAATGTAACAATCCAACAAAAGTAAGGAGACATCAGCTTGTGTGGGTTTGTCCGGGCACACTCCACTCTAATTTATAACCGAGAAACACCACAGGCCGCAAGGGCTTTTCCCTAGTTACCAGGGTGGGGGACATAGAAAGGCTGCCGCCCTCTGGCAGTTACCTGCAAAAGCAGCTTTAAAGCCTGTGCTAATGGTCACTTCATAGGAACAAGTACTGCAGAACTGTAAATGAAACAGGCCCTCAAAATGTCTTGAGGGAGGTAAAGGCCAAAACATTTCAAAATATGACACATACTTAAAGAGAACACTTTGAAGAACTAAGGGGTAATCACAGCTTGAAACATAGAAAAGGACATGCCTTAAAGCTCAATTTCAACAGATTATGTGGCACATTCGAATTCAACCACAGAGAGGTATCAGCTCACACTTGTCAGAATAACCATCAGCAAGAAAACTACAAACAATAAATGCTGAAAGTGTTGTGGAGAAATGCATACCCTCAACTTCAAAGGGGACGTAACTTGGAAAGGGCCACGAATGAGAACAGAATGGAGGTGCCTTAAAAAGGTAAACATTGAGCTACTATATGATCCAGCAGGCCCACTCCTCGACGTAAAACCTAAGAAGAGAGAATTGGAAAGACACAGGCAGGCAAATCTGCACTGCACAGTATTACAATAGCCAAGATATGGAAGTAACCAAAAAGTCCACCAACAGATGGATGGACAAAGAAGAACTCCTCCATGTACAGATGGAATATTCGCTAGTGAAAAAAATGAAACAATGCCGTTTGCAGCACCATAGATGAGTCTAGACGTAATCACGCCACGTGTAGTAAGTGAGAAAGCAAAAGACACATATCCTATCATATCACTTTTAAGAGTTACTTAAAAATTGATACCAATGAAGATATTTCCACAGAGAAAGGCATTCACAGATTCATTAAAAAACTTATGGTTCACCAAATAGAAAGGGATGAGGATTGGATACATTACCACATTGGGGTTAACAGAGATATACAAACCATGTGAAATATATAACCACCAAAGACGTACGGAAGACCAGGAGAAGACTACTCAACATTGTGTCATAACCTACATGGGAAAAGGATGCGAGGAAGAATAGATACATGTATATGTGGGAAAGAACCACATCTTGCACACCTAGAACAAACAAACCATTGTAATCATATTTGCTGGGATAAAAAATAAAAAGTAAATTACAAATATGAACAAGAAGTAATGAGACATAAACTTAAAGGGCTTTTCCCTGGCACATTCCATTCTAATTTACAACCTACAACACCACTTCCATTAAGGCTCTGTTTCCCTAGTAACCAAATATGGTAAAGGGGAAATGCTGCCACCTTGTGGCCGTTTCCTGCAAGAACAGCTTTAAACTCACAGCTAATGGTCACTTAACATTCCCAAGGACTCAGGGCTGTAAAGGACACCTGCCCTAAAAAATTGTGCTGAAGGAAGGAATGGACAAAACAATTCAAAACAGGCAAATATTTCAAGAAGAGAGTATGAAGAGTTAAGTTTTACTCACGTTCTTTTAAAAAAAAGGAAAATGGATAAAAGCTCAACCTCAGGGAGTGTTAGACCCATGCAATCTAATCTACAAAAAGTTTCAACTTACACCAGTTGACTTACCATCAGCAAAAAGTCAACAAACAATAAATGCTGAAGGGGTTTTAGAGAACTGTGTACACTCTACCTGCTGGTGAGACGTGAAGGGGTAACAGCCAATAATGAGAACAGAAAGGAGCTGTGTTTAAAAGTAAAACTGCACGCACCATTCAATGCAGCAGGCGCACCATTGGACCTCTCACCTGAGAAGACAAGAATCGAGAAGACACAGGCCGCAAAAGCTGCAGTGCAGCCTTATTCACAATAGCCAAGACAGTGGAGCAATCAAAATGTCCAACAACAGGTGAATGGATAAAGAAGAAGTGGTCCATGTACACAATGGAATAATAGCCATGGAAAACAATGAACCACTGCTCTCTGAGGCACCACAAATGAGTCTGGAGATAATCACGAAACATGAGGTAAGTCGGAAAGCAAAAGACCTATAATCTATGATATCACTTATAGGCGTTATCTAATAACTGACACAAAGGAACATATTTCCACAGAGAAAGACACTCACAGACTTAGAAAACAAACTATGCTCATCTAAAAGGAAAGGTGGGGGGAATGGATAAATTAAGATTAGTGTTACTATATGTATACAAACACATATTATATCCATATCTCAAAAAGACCAACCATATAGCAAGGGAGGTCTGCGGAACCCTCAGTAACATTTTACATGGGAAGAGGATCTGTACTTGAATAGACATATATAATGTACAAACCAACCAGATGGTGTACACCTAGGACAAACAATATTCTAAGCTTTACCCCAATTAAAAAAATAATTTTAAAACCAAGAAGAAATAATGAGACATATACTTATGGGGCTTTCTCCATGCACATTCCAATGTAATTTACAAACTAGGAACACGACTTCCAGAAAGGCTCTGCTGCCCTAGTACCCAGATATGGGAATGGAGATATGCTGCCTGCTTGAGGCCACTTCCCACAACAGCAGATTTAAACCCATTGCTAAAGGTCACTAAATATTCACCAAACTTGCAGTTTGGTAAAAGACACCTGCTTTCTAAAAAAATTCTGGAGTGGAAAATCGACCAAAAATTTCAAAAGAGGGCAACCTTCCAAGAACACAATTTCAAGAGTTCTATTGTACTCCCAATTGTTTCCTTTTTTTTAACAGAAAAGAAAACGGTGGAGAAAAATGATGAGTTTTACGAATTTTCAAAGACATGCAAACCCAAATTACAAAAACCTACCAGCTCACAGCAGCCAGAAGGGCCATTAGCATAAATGCTGCAAACAATAAATGCTGAAGCGATTGTGGAGAAATGCGTACCCTGGATTCTAAGGGGGACGTGGTAAGAGCCACTAATGAAAACACAAAGAAGGTGCTTTGAAAAGGGAAACACGGTGCTACCAGTCAATCAATCACACCCACTGCTGGGCCTATCACCTGAGAAAATGAGAATCGAAAAGTCACAGCCTGGCAATCCTGCACTCCAACAATATTTACCATAGCCAACACTTGGAAGCAATGAAAATGTCCATCAACCGAGGAATGCACAAAGTAGAAGTGGTCCACGTACACAGTGGAAAATTACTCCAATAAAAAATAAAAATTAAATGTAACAATCCAACAAAAGTAAGGAGACATCAGCTTGTGTGGGTTTGTCCGGGCACACTCCACTCTAATTTATAACCGAGAAACACCACAGGCCGCAAGGGCTTTTCCCTAGTTACCAGGGTGGGGGACATAGAAAGGCTGCCGCCCTCTGGCAGTTACCTGCAAAAGCAGCTTTAAAGCCTGTGCTAATGGTCACTTCATAGGAACAAGTACTGCAGAACTGTAAATGAAACAGGCCCTCAAAATGTCTTGAGGGAGGTAAAGGCCAAAACATTTCAAAATATGACACATACTTAAAGAGAACACTTTGAAGAACTAAGGGGTAATCACAGCTTGAAACATAGAAAAGGACATGCCTTAAAGCTCAATTTCAACAGATTATGTGGCACATTCGAATTCAACCACAGAGAGGTATCAGCTCACACTTGTCAGAATAACCATCAGCAAGAAAACTACAAACAATAAATGCTGAAAGTGTTGTGGAGAAATGCATACCCTCAACTTCAAAGGGGACGTAACTTGGAAAGGGCCACGAATGAGAACAGAATGGAGGTGCCTTAAAAAGGTAAACATTGAGCTACTATATGATCCAGCAGGCCCACTCCTCGACGTAAAACCTAAGAAGAGAGAATTGGAAAGACACAGGCAGGCAAATCTGCACTGCACAGTATTACAATAGCCAAGATATGGAAGTAACCAAAAAGTCCACCAACAGATGGATGGACAAAGAAGAACTCCTCCATGTACAGATGGAATATTCGCTAGTGAAAAAAATGAAACAATGCCGTTTGCAGCACCATAGATGAGTCTAGACGTAATCACGCCACGTGTAGTAAGTGAGAAAGCAAAAGACACATATCCTATCATATCACTTTTAAGAGTTACTTAAAAATTGATACCAATGAAGATATTTCCACAGAGAAAGGCAATCACAGATTCATTAAAACACTTATGGTTCACCAAATAGAAAGGGATGAGGATTGGATACATTGCCACATTGGGGTTAACAGAGATATACAAACCATGTGAAATATATAACCACCAAAGACGTACGGAAGACCAGGAGAAGACTACTCAACATTGTGTCATAACCTACATGGGAAAAGGATGCGAGGAAGAATAGATACATGTATATGTGGGAAAGAACCACATCTTGCACACCTAGAACAAACAAACCATTGTAATCATATTTGCTGGGATAAAAAATAAAAAGTAAATTACAAATACGAACAAGAAGTAATGAGACATAAACTTAAAGGGCTTTTCCCTGGCACATTCCATTCTAATTTACAACCTACAACACCACTTCCATTAAGGCTCTGTTTCCCTAGTAACCAAATATGGTAAAGGGGAAATGCTGCCACCTTGTGGCCGTTTCCTGCAAGAACAGCTTTAAACTCACAGCTAATGGTCACTTAACATTCCCAAGGACTCAGGGCTGTAAAGGACACCTGCCCTAAAAAATTGTGCTGAAGGAAGGAATGGACAAAACAATTCAAAACAGGCAAATATTTCAAGAAGAGAGTATGAAGAGTTAAGTTTTACTCACGTTCTTTTAAAAAAAAGGAAAATGGATAAAAGCTCAACCTCAGGGAGTGTTAGACCCATGCAATCTAATCTACAAAAAGTTTCAACTTACACCAGTTGACTTACCATCAGCAAAAAGTCAACAAACAATAAATGCTGAAGGGGTTTTAGAGAACTGTGTACACTCTACCTGCTGGTGAGACGTGAAGGGGTAACAGCCAATAATGAGAACAGAAAGGATCTGTGTTTAAAAGTAAAACTGCAGGCACCATTCAATGCAGCAGGCGCACCATTGGACCTCTCACCTGAGAAGACAAGAATCGAGAAGACACAGGCCGCAAAAGCTGCAGTGCAGCCTTATTCACAATAGCCAAGACAGTGGAGCAATCAAAATGTCCAACAACAGGTGAATGGATAAAGAAGAAGTGGTCCATGTACACAATGGAATAATAGCCATGGAAAACAATGAACCACTGCTCTCTGAGGCACCACAAATGAGTCTGGAGATAATCACGAAACATGAGGTAAGTCGGAAAGCAAAAGACCTATAATCTATGATATCACTTATAGGCGTTATCTAATAACTGACACAAAGGAACATATTTCCACAGAGAAAGACACTCACAGACTTAGAAAACAAACTATGCTCATCTAAAAGGAAAGGTGGGGGGAATGGATAAATTAAGATTAGTGTTACTATATGTATACAAACACATATTATATCCATATCTCAAAAAGACCAACCATATAGCAAGGGAGGTCTGCGGAACCCTCAGTAACATTTTACATGGGAAGAGGATCTGTACTTGAATAGACATATATAATGTACAAACCAACCAGATGGTGTACACCTAGGACAAACAATATTCTAAGCTTTACCCCAATTAAAAAAAAATTTTAAAACCAAGAAGAAATAATGAGACATATACTTATGGGGCTTTCTCCATGCACATTCCAATGTAATTTACAAACTAGGAACACGACTTCCAGAAAGGCTCTGCTGCCCTAGTACCCAGATATGGGAATGGAGATATGCTGCCTGCTTGAGGCCACTTCCCACAACAGCAGATTTAAACCCATTGCTAAAGGTCACTAAATATTCACCAAACTTGCAGTTTGGTAAAAGACACCTGCTTTCTAAAAAAATTCTGGGGTGGAAAATCGACCAAAAATTTCAAAAGAGGGCAACCTTCCAAGAACACAATTTCAAGAGTTCTATTGTACTCCCAATTGTTTCCTTTTTTTTAACAGAAAAGAAAACGGTGGAGAAAAATGATGAGTTTTACGAATTTTCAAAGACATGCAAACCCAAATTACAAAAACCTACCAGCTCACAGCAGCCAGAAGGGCCATTAGCATAAATGCTGCAAACAATAAATGCTGAAGCGATTGTGGAGAAATGCGTACCCTGGATTCTAAGGGGGACGTGGTAAGAGCCACTAATGAAAACACAAAGAAGGTGCTTTGAAAAGGGAAACACGGTGCTACCAGTCAATCAATCACACCCACTGCTGGGCCTATCACCTGAGAAAATGAGAATCGAAAAGTCACAGCCTGGCAATCCTGCACTCCAACAATATTTACCATAGCCAACACTTGGAAGCAATGAAAATGTCCATCAACCGAGGAATGCACAAAGTAGAAGTGGTCCACGTACACAGTGGAAAATTACTCCAATAAAAAATAAAAATTAAATGTAACAATCCAACAAAAGTAAGGAGACATCAGCTTGTGTGGGTTTGTCCGGGCACACTCCACTCTAATTTATAACCGAGAAACACCACAGGCCGCAAGGGCTTTTCCCTAGTTACCAGGGTGGGGGACATAGAAAGGCTGCCGCCCTCTGGCAGTTACCTGCAAAAGCAGCTTTAAAGCCTGTGCTAATGGTCACTTCATAGGAACAAGTACTGCAGAACTGTAAATGAAACAGGCCCTCAAAATGTCTTGAGGGAGGTAAAGGCCAAAACATTTCAAAATATGACACATACTTAAAGAGAACACTTTGAAGAACTAAGGGGTAATCACAGCTTGAAACATAGAAAAGGACATGCCTTAAAGCTCAATTTCAACAGATTATGTGGCACATTCGAATTCAACCACAGAGAGGTATCAGCTCACACTTGTCAGAATAACCATCAGCAAGAAAACTACAAACAATAAATGCTGAAAGTGTTGTGGAGAAATGCATACCCTCAACTTCAAAGGGGACGTAACTTGGAAAGGGCCACGAATGAGAACAGAATGGAGGTGCCTTAAAAAGGTAAACATTGAGCTACTATATGATCCAGCAGGCCCACTCCTCGACGTAAAACCTAAGAAGAGAGAATTGGAAAGACACAGGCAGGCAAATCTGCACTGCACAGTATTACAATAGCCAAGATATGGAAGTAACCAAAAAGTCCACCAACAGATGGATGGACAAAGAAGAACTCCTCCATGTACAGATGGAATATTCGCTAGTGAAAAAAATGAAACAATGCCGTTTGCAGCACCATAGATGAGTCTAGACGTAATCACGCCACGTGTAGTAAGTGAGAAAGCAAAAGACACATATCCTATCATATCACTTTTAAGAGTTACTTAAAAATTGATACCAATGAAGATATTTCCACAGAGAAAGGCAATCACAGATTCATTAAAACACTTATGGTTCACCAAATAGAAAGGGATGAGGATTGGATACATTGCCACATTGGGGTTAACAGAGATATACAAACCATGTGAAATATATAACCACCAAAGACGTACGGAAGACCAGGAGAAGACTACTCAACATTGTGTCATAACCTACATGGGAAAAGGATGCGAGGAAGAATAGATACATGTATATGTGGGAAAGAACCACATCTTGCACACCTAGAACAAACAAACCATTGTAATCATATTTGCTGGGATAAAAAATAAAAAGTAAATTACAAATACGAACAAGAAGTAATGAGACATAAACTTAAAGGGCTTTTCCCTGGCACATTCCATTCTAATTTACAACCTACAACACCACTTCCATTAAGGCTCTGTTTCCCTAGTAACCAAATATGGTAAAGGGGAAATGCTGCCACCTTGTGGCCGTTTCCTGCAAGAACAGCTTTAAACTCACAGCTAATGGTCACTTAACATTCCCAAGGACTCAGGGCTGTAAAGGACACCTGCCCTAAAAAATTGTGCTGAAGGAAGGAATGGACAAAACAATTCAAAACAGGCAAATATTTCAAGAAGAGAGTATGAAGAGTTAAGTTTTACTCACGTTCTTTTAAAAAAAAGGAAAATGGATAAAAGCTCAACCTCAGGGAGTGTTAGACCCATGCAATCTAATCTACAAAAAGTTTCAACTTACACCAGTTGACTTACCATCAGCAAAAAGTCAACAAACAATAAATGCTGAAGGGGTTTTAGAGAACTGTGTACACTCTACCTGCTGGTGAGACGTGAAGGGGTAACAGCCAATAATGAGAACAGAAAGGATCTGTGTTTAAAAGTAAAACTGCAGGCACCATTCAATGCAGCAGGCGCACCATTGGACCTCTCACCTGAGAAGACAAGAATCGAGAAGACACAGGCCGCAAAAGCTGCAGTGCAGCCTTATTCACAATAGCCAAGACAGTGGAGCAATCAAAATGTCCAACAACAGGTGAATGGATAAAGAAGAAGTGGTCCATGTACACAATGGAATAATAGCCATGGAAAACAATGAACCACTGCTCTCTGAGGCACCACAAATGAGTCTGGAGATAATCACGAAACATGAGGTAAGTCGGAAAGCAAAAGACCTATATTCTATGATATCACTTATAGGCGTTATCTAATAACTGACACAAAGGAACATATTTCCACAGAGAAAGACACTCACAGACTTAGAAAACAAACTATGCTCATCTAAAAGGAAAGGTGGGGGGAATGGATAAATTAAGATTAGTGTTAGTATATGTATACAAACACATATTATATCCATATCTCAAAAAGACCAACCATATAGCAAGGGAGGTCTGCGGAACCGTCAGTAACATTTTACATGGGAAGAGGATCTGTACTTGAATAGACATATATAATGTACAAACGAACCAGATGGTGTACACCTAGGACAAACAATATTCTAAGCTTTACCCCAATTAAAAAAAAAAATTTAAAACCAAGAAGAAATAATGAGACATATACTTATGGGGCTTTCTCCATGCACATTCCAATGTAATTTACAAACTAGGAACATGACTTCCAGAAAGGCTCTGCTGCCCTAGTACCCAGATATGGGAATGGAGATATGCTGCCTGCTTGAGGCCACTTCCCACAACAGCAGATTTAAACCCATTGCTAAAGGTCACTAAATATTCACCAAACTTGCAGTTTGGTAAAAGACACCTGCTTTCTAGAAAAATTCTGGAGTGGAAAATCGACCAAAAATTTCAAAAGAGGGCAACCTTCCAAGAACACAATTTCAAGAGTTCTATTGTACTCCCAATTGTTTCCTTTTTTTTAACAGAAAAGAAAACGGTGGAGAAAAATGATGAGTTTTACGAATTTTCAAAGACATGCAAACCCAAATTACAAAAACCTACCAGCTCACAGCAGCCAGAAGGGCCATTAGCATAAATGCTGCAAACAATAAATGCTGAAGCGATTGTGGAGAAATGCGTACCCTGGATTCTAAGGGGGACGTGGTAAGAGCCACTAATGAAAACACAAAGAAGGTGCTTTGAAAAGGGAAACACGGTGCTACCAGTCAATCAATCACACCCACTGCTGGGCCTATCACCTGAGAAAATGAGAATCGAAAAGTCACAGCCTGGCAATCCTGCACTCCAACAATATTTACCATAGCCAACACTTGGAAGCAATGAAAATGTCCATCAACCGAGGAATGCACAAAGTAGAAGTGGTCCACGTACACAGTGGAAAATTACTCCAATAAAAAATAAAAATTAAATGTAACAATCCAACAAAAGTAAGGAGACATCAGCTTGTGTGGGTTTGTCCGGGCACACTCCACTCTAATTTATAACCGAGAAACACCACAGGCCGCAAGGGCTTTTCCCTAGTTACCAGGGTGGGGGACATAGAAAGGCTGCCGCCCTCTGGCAGTTACCTGCAAAAGCAGCTTTAAAGCCTGTGCTAATGGTCACTTCATAGGAACAAGTACTGCAGAACTGTAAATGAAACAGGCCCTCAAAATGTCTTGAGGGAGGTAAAGGCCAAAACATTTCAAAATATGACACATACTTAAAGAGAACACTTTGAAGAACTAAGGGGTAATCACAGCTTGAAACATAGAAAAGGACATGCCTTAAAGCTCAATTTCAACAGATTATGTGGCACATTCGAATTCAACCACAGAGAGGTATCAGCTCACACTTGTCAGAATAACCATCAGCAAGAAAACTACAAACAATAAATGCTGAAAGTGTTGTGGAGAAATGCATACCCTCAACTTCAAAGGGGACGTAACTTGGAAAGGGCCACGAATGAGAACAGAATGGAGGTGCCTTAAAAAGGTAAACATTGAGCTACTATATGATCCAGCAGGCCCACTCCTCGACGTAAAACCTAAGAAGAGAGAATTGGAAAGACACAGGCAGGCAAATCTGCACTGCACAGTATTACAATAGCCAAGATATGGAAGTAACCAAAAAGTCCACCAACAGATGGATGGACAAAGAAGAACTCCTCCATGTACAGATGGAATATTCGCTAGTGAAAAAAATGAAACAATGCCATTTGCAGCACCATAGATGAGTCTAGACGTAATCACGCCACGTGTAGTAAGTGAGAAAGCAAAAGACACATATCCTATCATATCACTTTTAAGAGTTACTTAAAAATTGATACCAATGAAGATATTTCCACAGAGAAAGGCAATCACAGATTCATTAAAAAACTTATGGTTCACCAAATAGAAAGGGATGAGGATTGGATACATTACCACATTGGGGTTAACAGAGATATACAAACCATGTGAAATATATAACCACCAAAGACGTACGGAAGACCAGGAGAAGACTACTCAACATTGTGTCATAACCTACATGGGAAAAGGATGCGAGGAAGAATAGATACATGTATATGTGGGAAAGAACCACATCTTGCACACCTAGAACAAACAAACCATTGTAATCATATTTGCTGGGATAAAAAATAAAAAGTAAATTACAAATATGAACAAGAAGTAATGAGACATAAACTTAAAGGGCTTTTCCCTGGCACATTCCATTCTAATTTACAACCTACAACACCACTTCCATTAAGGCTCTGTTTCCCTAGTAACCAAATATGGTAAAGGGGAAATGCTGCCACCTTGTGGCCGTTTCCTGCAAGAACAGCTTTAAACTCACAGCTAATGGTCACTTAACATTCCCAAGGACTCAGGGCTGTAAAGGACACCTGCCCTAAAAAATTGTGCTGAAGGAAGGAATGGACAAAACAATTCAAAACAGGCAAATATTTCAAGAAGAGAGTATGAAGAGTTAAGTTTTACTCACGTTCTTTTAAAAAAAAGGAAAATGGATAAAAGCTCAACCTCAGGGAGTGTTAGACCCATGCAATCTAATCTACAAAAAGTTTCAACTTACACCAGTTGACTTACCATCAGCAAAAAGTCAACAAACAATAAATGCTGAAGGGGTTTTAGAGAACTGTGTACACTCTACCTGCTGGTGAGACGTGAAGGGGTAACAGCCAATAATGAGAACAGAAAGGAGCTGTGTTTAAAAGTAAAACTGCAGGCACCATTCAATGCAGCAGGCGCACCATTGGACCTCTCACCTGAGAAGACAAGAATCGAGAAGACACAGGCCGCAAAAGCTGCAGTGCAGCCTTATTCACAATAGCCAAGACAGTGGAGCAATCAAAATGTCCAACAACAGGTGAATGGATAAAGAAGAAGTGGTCCATGTACACAATGGAATAATAGCCATGGAAAACAATGAACCACTGCTCTCTGAGGCACCACAAATGAGTCTGGAGATAATCACGAAACATGAGGTAAGTCGGAAAGCAAAAGACCTATAATCTATGATATCACTTATAGGCGTTATCTAATAACTGACACAAAGGAACATATTTCCACAGAGAAAGACACTCACAGACTTAGAAAACAAACTATGCTCATCTAAAAGGAAAGGTGGGGGGAATGGATAAATTAAGATTAGTGTTACTATATGTATACAAACACATATTATATCCATATCTCAAAAAGACCAACCATATAGCAAGGGAGGTCTGCGGAACCGTCAGTAACATTTTACATGGGAAGAGGATCTGTACTTGAATAGACATATATAATGTACAAACCAACCAGATGGTGTACACCTAGGACAAACAATATTCTAAGCTTTACCCCAATTAAAAAAAAATTTTAAAACCAAGAAGAAATAATGAGACATATACTTATGGGGCTTTCTCCATGCACATTCCAATGTAATTTACAAACTAGGAACACGACTTCCAGAAAGGCTCTGCTGCCCTAGTACCCAGATATGGGAATGGAGATATGCTGCCTGCTTGAGGCCACTTCCCACAACAGCAGATTTAAACCCATTGCTAAAGGTCACTAAATATTCACCAAACTTGCAGTTTGGTAAAAGACACCTGCTTTCTAGAAAAATTCTGGAGTGGAAAATCGACCAAAAATTTCAAAAGAGGGCAACCTTCCAAGAACACAATTTCAAGAGTTCTATTGTACTCCCAATTGTTTCCTTTTTTTTAACAGAAAAGAAAACGGTGGAGAAAAATGATGAGTTTTACGAATTTTCAAAGACATGCAAACCCAAATTACAAAAACCTACCAGCTCACAGCAGCCAGAAGGGCCATTAGCATAAATGCTGCAAACAATAAATGCTGAAGCGATTGTGGAGAAATGCGTACCCTGGATTCTAAGGGGGACGTGGTAAGAGCCACTAATGAAAACACAAAGAAGGTGCTTTGAAAAGGGAAACACGGTGCTACCAGTCAATCAATCACACCCACTGCTGGGCCTATCACCTGAGAAAATGAGAATCGAAAAGTCACAGCCTGGCAATCCTGCACTCCAACAATATTTACCATAGCCAACACTTGGAAGCAATGAAAATGTCCATCAACCGAGGAATGCACAAAGTAGAAGTGGTCCACGTACACAGTGGAAAATTACTCCAATAAAAAATAAAAATTAAATGTAACAATCCAACAAAAGTAAGGAGACATCAGCTTGTGTGGGTTTGTCCGGGCACACTCCACTCTAATTTATAACCGAGAAACACCACAGGCCGCAAGGGCTTTTCCCTAGTTACCAGGGTGGGGGACATAGAAAGGCTGCTGCCCTCTGGCAGTTACCTGCAAAAGCAGCTTTAAAGCCTGTGCTAATGGTCACTTCATAGGAACAAGTACTGCAGAACTGTAAATGAAACAGGCCCTCAAAATGTCTTGAGGGAGGTAAAGCCCAAAACATTTCAAAATATGACACATACTTAAAGAGAACACTTTGAAGAACTAAGGGGTAATCACAGCTTGAAACATAGAAAAGGACATGCCTTAAAGCTCAATTTCAACAGATTATGTGGCACATTCGAATTCAACCACAGAGAGGTATCAGCTCACACTTGTCAGAATAACCATCAGCAAGAAAACTACAAACAATAAATGCTGAAAGTGTTGTGGAGAAATGCATACCCTCAACTTCAAAGGGGACGTAACTTGGAAAGGGCCACGAATGAGAACAGAATGGAGGTGCCTTAAAAAGGTAAACATTGAGCTACTATATGATCCAGCAGGCCCACTCCTCGACGTAAAACCTAAGAAGAGAGAATTGGAAAGACACAGGCAGGCAAATCTGCACTGCACAGTATTACAATAGCCAAGATATGGAAGTAACCAAAAAGTCCACCAACAGATGGATGGACAAAGAAGAACTCCTCCATGTACAGATGGAATATTCGCTAGTGAAAAAAATGAAACAATGCCGTTTGCAGCACCATAGATGAGTCTAGACGTAATCACGCCACGTGTAGTAAGTGAGAAAGCAAAAGACACATATCCTATCATATCACTTTTAAGAGTTACTTAAAAATTGATACCAATGAAGATATTTCCACAGAGAAAGGCAATCACAGATTCATTAAAAAACTTATGGTTCACCAAATAGAAAGGGATGAGGATTGGATACATTACCACATTGGGGTTAACAGAGATATACAAACCATGTGAAATATATAACCACCAAAGACGTACGGAAGACCAGGAGAAGACTACTCAACATTGTGTCATAACCTACATGGGAAAAGGATGCGAGGAAGAATAGATACATGTATATGTGGGAAAGAACCACATCTTGCACACCTAGAACAAACAAACCATTGTAATCATATTTGCTGGGATAAAAAATAAAAAGTAAATTACAAATATGAACAAGAAGTAATGAGACATAAACTTAAAGGGCTTTTCCCTGGCACATTCCATTCTAATTTACAACCTACAACACCACTTCCATTAAGGCTCTGTTTCCCTAGTAACCAAATATGGTAAAGGGGAAATGCTGCCACCTTGTGGCCGTTTCCTGCAAGAACAGCTTTAAACTCACAGCTAATGGTCACTTAACATTCCCAAGGACTCAGGGCTGTAAAGGACACCTGCCCTAAAAAATTGTGCTGAAGGAAGGAATGGACAAAACAATTCAAAACAGGCAAATATTTCAAGAAGAGAGTATGAAGAGTTAAGTTTTACTCACGTTCTTTTAAAAAAAAGGAAAATGGATAAAAGCTCAACCTCAGGGAGTGTTAGACCCATGCAATCTAATCTACAAAAAGTTTCAACTTACACCAGTTGACTTACCATCAGCAAAAAGTCAACAAACAATAAATGCTGAAGGGGTTTTAGAGAACTGTGTACACTCTACCTGCTGGTGAGACGTGAAGGGGTAACAGCCAATAATGAGAACAGAAAGGAGCTGTGTTTAAAAGTAAAACTGCAGGCACCATTCAATGCAGCAGGCGCACCATTGGACCTCTCACCTGAGAAGACAAGAATCGAGAAGACACAGGCCGCAAAAGCTGCAGTGCAGCCTTATTCACAATAGCCAAGACAGTGGAGCAATCAAAATGTCCAACAACAGGTGAATGGATAAAGAAGAAGTGGTCCATGTACACAATGGAATAATAGCCATGGAAAACAATGAACCACTGCTCTCTGAGGCACCACAAATGAGTCTGGAGATAATCACGAAACATGAGGTAAGTCGGAAAGCAAAAGACCTATAATCTATGATATCACTTATAGGCGTTATCTAATAACTGACACAAAGGAACATATTTCCACAGAGAAAGACACTCACAGACTTAGAAAACAAACTATGCTCATCTAAAAGGAAAGGTGGGGGGAATGGATAAATTAAGATTAGTGTTACTATATGTATACAAACACATATTATATCCATATCTCAAAAAGACCAACCATATAGCAAGGGAGGTCTGCGGAACCCTCAGTAACATTTTACATGGGAAGAGGATCTGTACTTGAATAGACATATATAATGTACAAACCAACCAGATGGTGTACACCTAGGACAAACAATATTCTAAGCTTTACCCCAATTAAAAAAAAATTTTAAAACCAAGAAGAAATAATGAGACATATACTTATGGGGCTTTCTCCATGCACATTCCAATGTAATTTACAAACTAGGAACACGACTTCCAGAAAGGCTCTGCTGCCCTAGTACCCAGATATGGGAATGGAGATATGCTGCCTGCTTGAGGCCACTTCCCACAACAGCAGATTTAAACCCATTGCTAAAGGTCACTAAATATTCACCAAACTTGCAGTTTGGTAAAAGACACCTGCTTTCTAAAAAAATTCTGGAGTGGAAAATCGACCAAAAATTTCAAAAGAGGGCAACCTTCCAAGAACACAATTTCAAGAGTTCTATTGTACTCCCAATTGTTTCCTTTTTTTTAACAGAAAAGAAAACGGTGGAGAAAAATGATGAGTTTTACGAATTTTCAAAGACATGCAAACCCAAATTACAAAAACCTACCAGCTCACAGCAGCCAGAAGGGCCATTAGCATAAATGCTGCAAACAATAAATGCTGAAGCGATTGTGGAGAAATGCGTACCCTGGATTCTAAGGGGGACGTGGTAAGAGCCACTAATGAAAACACAAAGAAGGTGCTTTGAAAAGGGAAACACGGTGCTACCAGTCAATCAATCACACCCACTGCTGGGCCTATCACCTGAGAAAATGAGAATCGAAAAGTCACAGCCTGGCAATCCTGCACTCCAACAATATTTACCATAGCCAACACTTGGAAGCAATGAAAATGTCCATCAACCGAGGAATGCACAAAGTAGAAGTGGTCCACGTACACAGTGGAAAATTACTCCAATAAAAAATAAAAATTAAATGTAACAATCCAACAAAAGTAAGGAGACATCAGCTTGTGTGGGTTTGTCCGGGCACACTCCACTCTAATTTATAACCGAGAAACACCACAGGCCGCAAGGGCTTTTCCCTAGTTACCAGGGTGGGGGACATAGAAAGGCTGCTGCCCTCTGGCAGTTACCTGCAAAAGCAGCTTTAAAGCCTGTGCTAATGGTCACTTCATAGGAACAAGTGCTGCAGAACTGTAAATGAAACAGGCCCTCAAAATGTCTTGAGGGAGGTAAAGGCCAAAACATTTCAAAATGTGACACATACTTAAAGAGAACACTTTGAAGAACTAAGGGGTAATCACAGCTTGAAAAATAGAAAAGGACATGCCTTAAAGCTCAATTTCAACAGATTATGTGGCACATTCGAATTCAACCACAGAGAGGTATCAGCTCACACTTGTCAGAATAACCATCAGCAAGAAAACTACAAACAATAAATGCTGAAAGTGTTGTGGAGAAATGCATACCCTCAACTTCAAAGGGGACGTAACTTGGAAAGGGCCACGAATGAGAACAGAATGGAGGTGCCTTAAAAAGATAAACATTGAGCTACTATATGATCCAGCAGGCCCACTCCTCGACGTAAAACCTAAGAAGAGAGAATTGGAAAGACACAGGCAGGCAAATCTGCACTGCACAGTATTACAATAGCCAAGATATGGAAGTAACCAAAAAGTCCACCAACAGATGGATGGACAAAGAAGAACTCCTCCATGTACAGATGGAATATTCGCTAGTGAAAAAAATGAAACAATGCCGTTTGCAGCACCATAGATGAGTCTAGACGTAATCACGCCACGTGTAGTAAGTGAGAAAGCAAAAGACACATATCCTATCATATCACTTTTAAGAGTTACTTAAAAATTGATACCAATGAAGATATTTCCACAGAGAAAGGCAATCACAGATTCATTAAAAAACTTATGGTTCACCAAATAGAAAGGGATGAGGATTGGATACATTACCACATTGGGGTTAACAGAGATATACAAACCATGTGAAATATATAACCACCAAAGACGTACGGAAGACCAGGAGAAGACTACTCAACATTGTGTCATAACCTACATGGGAAAAGGATGCGAGGAAGAATAGATACATGTATATGTGGGAAAGAACCACATCTTGCACACCTAGAACAAACAAACCATTGTAATCATATTTGCTGGGATAAAAAATAAAAAGTAAATTACAAATATGAACAAGAAGTAATGAGACATAAACTTAAAGGGCTTTTCCCTGGCACATTCCATTCTAATTTACAACCTACAACACCACTTCCATTAAGGCTCTGTTTCCCTAGTAACCAAATATGGTAAAGGGGAAATGCTGCCACCTTGTGGCCGTTTCCTGCAAGAACAGCTTTAAACTCACAGCTAATGGTCACTTAACATTCCCAAGGACTCAGGGCTGTAAAGGACACCTGCCCTAAAAAATTGTGCTGAAGGAAGGAATGGACAAAACAATTCAAAACAGGCAAATATTTCAAGAAGAGAGTATGAAGAGTTAAGTTTTACTCACGTTCTTTTAAAAAAAAGGAAAATGGATAAAAGCTCAACCTCAGGGAGTGTTAGACCCATGCAATCTAATCTACAAAAAGTTTCAACTTACACCAGTTGACTTACCATCAGCAAAAAGTCAACAAACAATAAATGCTGAAGGGGTTTTAGAGAACTGTGTACACTCTACCTGCTGGTGAGACGTGAAGGGGTAACAGCCAATAATGAGAACAGAAAGGAGCTGTGTTTAAAAGTAAAACTGCAGGCACCATTCAATGCAGCAGGCGCACCATTGGACCTCTCACCTGAGAAGACAAGAATCGAGAAGACACAGGCCGCAAAAGCTGCAGTGCAGCCTTATTCACAATAGCCAAGACAGTGGAGCAATCAAAATGTCCAACAACAGGTGAATGGATAAAGAAGAAGTGGTCCATGTACACAATGGAATAATAGCCATGGAAAACAATGAACCACTGCTCTCTGAGGCACCACAAATGAGTCTGGAGATAATCACGAAACATGAGGTAAGTCGGAAAGCAAAAGACCTATAATCTATGATATCACTTATAGGCGTTATCTAATAACTGACACAAAGGAACATATTTCCACAGAGAAAGACACTCACAGACTTAGAAAACAAACTATGCTCATCTAAAAGGAAAGGTGGGGGGAATGGATAAATTAAGATTAGTGTTACTATATGTATACAAACACATATTATATCCATATCTCAAAAAGACCAACCATATAGCAAGGGAGGTCTGCGGAACCCTCAGTAACATTTTACATGGGAAGAGGATCTGTACTTGAATAGACATATATAATGTACAAACCAACCAGATGGTGTACACCTAGGACAAACAATATTCTAAGCTTTACCCCAATTAAAAAAAAATTTTAAAACCAAGAAGAAATAATGAGACATATACTTATGGGGCTTTCTCCATGCACATTCCAATGTAATTTACAAACTAGGAACACGACTTCCAGAAAGGCTCTGCTGCCCTAGTACCCAGATATGGGAATGGAGATATGCTGCCTGCTTGAGGCCACTTCCCACAACAGCAGATTTAAACCCATTGCTAAAGGTCACTAAATATTCACCAAACTTGCAGTTTGGTAAAAGACACCTGCTTTCTAAAAAAATTCTGGAGTGGAAAATCGACCAAAAATTTCAAAAGAGGGCAACCTTCCAAGAACACAATTTCAAGAGTTCTATTGTACTCCCAATTGTTTCCTTTTTTTTAACAGAAAAGAAAACGGTGGAGAAAAATGATGAGTTTTACGAATTTTCAAAGACATGCAAACGCAAATTACAAAAACCTATCAGCTCACAGCAGCCAGAAGGGCCATTAGCATAAATGCTGCAAACAATAAATGCTGAAGCGATTGTGGAGAAATGCGTACCCTGGATTCTAAGGGGGACGTGGTAAGAGCCACTAATGAAAACACAAAGAAGGTGCTTTGAAAAGGGAAACACGGTGCTACCAGTCAATCAATCACACCCACTGCTGGGCCTATCACCTGAGAAAATGAGAATCGAAAAGTCACAGCCTGGCAATCCTGCACTCCAACAATATTTACCATAGCCAACACTTGGAAGCAATGAAAATGTCCATCAACCGAGGAATGCACAAAGTAGAAGTGGTCCACGTACACAGTGGAAAATTACTCCAATAAAAAATAAAAATTAAATGTAACAATCCAACAAAAGTAAGGAGACATCAGCTTGTGTGGGTTTGTCCGGGCACACTCCACTCTAATTTATAACCGAGAAACACCACAGGCCGCAAGGGCTTTTCCCTAGTTACCAGGGTGGGGGACATAGAAAGGCTGCCGCCCTCTGGCAGTTACCTGCAAAAGCAGCTTTAAAGCCTGTGCTAATGGTCACTTCATAGGAACAAGTACTGCAGAACTGTAAATGAAACAGGCCCTCAAAATGTCTTGAGGGAGGTAAAGGCCAAAACATTTCAAAATGTGACACATACTTAAAGAGAACACTTTGAAGAACTAAGGGGTAATCACAGCTTGAAAAATAGAAAAGGACATGCCTTAAAGCTCAATTTCAACAGATTATGTGGCACATTCGAATTCAACCACAGAGAGGTATCAGCTCACACTTGTCAGAATAACCATCAGCAAGAAAACTACAAACAATAAATGCTGAAGGTGTTGTGGAGAAATGCATACCCTCAACTTCAAAGGGGACGTAACTTGGGAAGGGCCACGAATGAGAACAGAATGGAGGTGCCTTAAAAAGGTAAACATTGAGCTACTATATGATCCAGCAGGCCCACTCCTCGACGTAAAACCTAAGAAGAGAGAATTGGAAAGACACAGGCAGGCAAATCTGCACTGCACAGTATTACAATAGCCAAGATATGGAAGTAACCAAAAAGTCCACCAACAGATGGATGGACAGAGAAGAACTCCTCCATGTACAGATGGAATATTCGCTAGTGAAAAAAATGAAACAATGCCGTTTGCAGCACCATAGATGAGTCTAGACGTAATCACGCCACGTGTAGTAAGTGAGAAAGCAAAAGACACATATCCTATCATATCACTTTTAAGAGTTACTTAAAAATTGATACCAATGAAGATATTTCCACAGAGAAAGGCAATCACAGATTCATTAAAAAACTTATGGTTCACCAAATAGAAAGGGATGAGGATTGGATACATTACCACATTGGGGTTAACAGAGATATACAAACCATGTGAAATATATAACCACCAAAGACGTACGGAAGACCAGGAGAAGACTACTCAACATTGTGTCATAACCTACATGGGAAAAGGATGCGAGGAAGAATAGATACATGTATATGTGGGAAAGAACCACATCTTGCACACCTAGAACAAACAAACCATTGTAATCATAT
This sequence comes from Balaenoptera borealis, assembly GCF_965194805.1. Lineage (NCBI taxonomy): Eukaryota > Metazoa > Chordata > Mammalia > Artiodactyla > Balaenopteridae > Balaenoptera > Balaenoptera borealis. The sequence goes on from NC_138864.1 coordinate 34,499,325, forward strand.
TTGCTGGGATAAAAAATAAAAAGTAAATTACAAATATGAACAAGAAGTAATGAGACATAAACTTAAAGGGCTTTTCCCTGGCACATTCCATTCTAATTTACAACCTACAACACCACTTCCATTAAGGCTCTGTTTCCCTAGTAACCAAATATGGTAAAGGGGAAATGCTGCCACCTTGTGGCCGTTTCCTGCAAGAACAGCTTTAAACTCACAGCTAATGGTCACTTAACATTCCCAAGGACTCAGGGCTGTAAAGGACACCTGCCCTAAAAAATTGTGCTGAAGGAAGGAATGGACAAAACAATTCAAAACAGGCAAATATTTCAAGAAGAGAGTATGAAGAGTTAAGTTTTACTCACGTTCTTTTAAAAAAAAGGAAAATGGATAAAAGCTCAACCTCAGGGAGTGTTAGACCCATGCAATCTAATCTACAAAAAGTTTCAACTTACACCAGTTGACTTACCATCAGCAAAAAGTCAACAAACAATAAATGCTGAAGGGGTTTTAGAGAACTGTGTACACTCTACCTGCTGGTGAGACGTGAAGGGGTAACAGCCAATAATGAGAACAGAAAGGAGCTGTGTTTAAAAGTAAAACTGCAGGCACCATTCAATGCAGCAGGCGCACCATTGGACCTCTCACCTGAGAAGACAAGAATCGAGAAGACACAGGCCGCAAAAGCTGCAGTGCAGCCTTATTCACAATAGCCAAGACAGTGGAGCAATCAAAATGTCCAACAACAGGTGAATGGATAAAGAAGAAGTGGTCCATGTACACAATGGAATAATAGCCATGGAAAACAATGAACCACTGCTCTCTGAGGCACCACAAATGAGTCTGGAGATAATCACGAAACATGAGGTAAGTCGGAAAGCAAAAGACCTATAATCTATGATATCACTTATAGGCGTTATCTAATAACTGACACAAAGGAACATATTTCCACAGAGAAAGACACTCACAGACTTAGAAAACAAACTATGCTCATCTAAAAGGAAAGGTGGGGGGAATGGATAAATTAAGATTAGTGTTACTATATGTATACAAACACATATTATATCCATATCTCAAAAAGACCAACCATATAGCAAGGGAGGTCTGCGGAACCCTCAGTAACATTTTACATGGGAAGAGGATCTGTACTTGAATAGACATATATAATGTACAAACCAACCAGATGGTGTACACCTAGGACAAACAATATTCTAAGCTTTACCCCAATTAAAAAAAAATTTTAAAACCAAGAAGAAATAATGAGACATATACTTATGGGGCTTTCTCCATGCACATTCCAATGTAATTTACAAACTAGGAACACGACTTCCAGAAAGGCTCTGCTGCCCTAGTACCCAGATATGGGAATGGAGATATGCTGCCTGCTTGAGGCCACTTCCCACAACAGCAGATTTAAACCCATTGCTAAAGGTCACTAAATATTCACCAAACTTGCAGTTTGGTAAAAGACACCTGCTTTCTAAAAAAATTCTGGAGTGGAAAATCGACCAAAAATTTCAAAAGAGGGCAACCTTCCAAGAACACAATTTCAAGAGTTCTATTGTACTCCCAATTGTTTCCTTTTTTTTAACAGAAAAGAAAACGGTGGAGAAAAATGATGAGTTTTACGAATTTTCAAAGACATGCAAACCCAAATTACAAAAACCTACCAGCTCACAGCAGCCAGAAGGGCCATTAGCATAAATGCTGCAAACAATAAATGCTGAAGCGATTGTGGAGAAATGCGTACCCTGGATTCTAAGGGGGACGTGGTAAGAGCCACTAATGAAAACACAAAGAAGGTGCTTTGAAAAGGGAAACACGGTGCTACCAGTCAATCAATCACACCCACTGCTGGGCCTATCACCTGAGAAAATGAGAATCGAAAAGTCACAGCCTGGCAATCCTGCACTCCAACAATATTTACCATAGCCAACACTTGGAAGCAATGAAAATGTCCATCAACCGAGGAATGCACAAAGTAGAAGTGGTCCACGTACACAGTGGAAAATTACTCCAATAAAAAATAAAAATTAAATGTAACAATCCAACAAAAGTAAGGAGACATCAGCTTGTGTGGGTTTGTCCGGGCACACTCCACTCTAATTTATAACCGAGAAACACCACAGGCCGCAAGGGCTTTTCCCTAGTTACCAGGGTGGGGGACATAGAAAGGCTGCCGCCCTCTGGCAGTTACCTGCAAAAGCAGCTTTAAAGCCTGTGCTAATGGTCACTTCATAGGAACAAGTACTGCAGAACTGTAAATGAAACAGGCCCTCAAAATGTCTTGAGGGAGGTAAAGCCCAAAACATTTCAAAATGTGACACATACTTAAAGAGAACACTTTGAAGAACTAAGGGGTAATCACAGCTTGAAACATAGAAAAGGACATGCCTTAAAGCTCAATTTCAACAGATTATGTGGCACATTCGAATTCAACCACAGAGAGGTATCAGCTCACACTTGTCAGAATAACCATCAGCAAGAAAACTACAAACAATAAATGCTGAAAGTGTTGTGGAGAAATGCATACCCTCAACTTCAAAGGGGACGTAACTTGGAAAGGGCCACGAATGAGAACAGAATGGAGGTGCCTTAAAAAGGTAAACATTGAGCTACTATATGATCCAGCAGGCCCACTCCTCGACGTAAAACCTAAGAAGAGAGAATTGGAAAGACACAGGCAGGCAAATCTGCACTGCACAGTATTACAATAGCCAAGATATGGAAGTAACCAAAAAGTCCACCAACAGATGGATGGACAAAGAAGAACTCCTCCATGTACAGATGGAATATTCGCTAGTGAAAAAAATGAAACAATGCCATTTGCAGCACCATAGATGAGTCTAGACGTAATCACGCCACGTGTAGTAAGTGAGAAAGCAAAAGACACATATCCTATCATATCACTTTTAAGAGTTACTTAAAAATTGATACCAATGAAGATATTTCCACAGAGAAAGGCAATCACAGATTCATTAAAAAACTTATGGTTCACCAAATAGAAAGGGATGAGGATTGGATACATTACCACATTGGGGTTAACAGAGATATACAAACCATGTGAAATATATAACCACCAAAGACGTACGGAAGACCAGGAGAAGACTACTCAACATTGTGTCATAACCTACATGGGAAAAGGATGCGAGGAAGAATAGATACATGTATATGTGGGAAAGAACCACATCTTGCACACCTAGAACAAACAAACCATTGTAATCATATTTGCTGGGATAAAAAATAAAAAGTAAATTACAAATACGAACAAGAAGTAATGAGACATAAACTTAAAGGGCTTTTCCCTGGCACATTCCATTCTAATTTACAACCTACAACACCACTTCCATTAAGGCTCTGTTTCCCTAGTAACCAAATATGGTAAAGGGGAAATGCTGCCACCTTGTGGCCGTTTCCTGCAAGAACAGCTTTAAACTCACAGCTAATGGTCACTTAACATTCCCAAGGACTCAGGGCTGTAAAGGACACCTGCCCTAAAAAATTGTGCTGAAGGAAGGAATGGACAAAACAATTCAAAACAGGCAAATATTTCAAGAAGAGAGTATGAAGAGTTAAGTTTTACTCACGTTCTTTTAAAAAAAAGGAAAATGGATAAAAGCTCAACCTCAGGGAGTGTTAGACCCATGCAATCTAATCTACAAAAAGTTTCAACTTACACCAGTTGACTTACCATCAGCAAAAAGTCAACAAACAATAAATGCTGAAGGGGTTTTAGAGAACTGTGTACACTCTACCTGCTGGTGAGACGTGAAGGGGTAACAGCCAATAATGAGAACAGAAAGGAGCTGTGTTTAAAAGTAAAACTGCAGGCACCATTCAATGCAGCAGGCGCACCATTGGACCTCTCACCTGAGAAGACAAGAATCGAGAAGACACAGGCCGCAAAAGCTGCAGTGCAGCCTTATTCACAATAGCCAAGACAGTGGAGCAATCAAAATGTCCAACAACAGGTGAATGGATAAAGAAGAAGTGGTCCATGTACACAATGGAATAATAGCCATGGAAAACAATGAACCACTGCTCTCTGAGGCACCACAAATGAGTCTGGAGATAATCACGAAACATGAGGTAAGTCGGAAAGCAAAAGACCTATAATCTATGATATCACTTATAGGCGTTATCTAATAACTGACACAAAGGAACATATTTCCACAGAGAAAGACACTCACAGACTTAGAAAACAAACTATGCTCATCTAAAAGGAAAGGTGGGGGGAATGGATAAATTAAGATTAGTGTTACTATATGTATACAAACACATATTATATCCATATCTCAAAAAGACCAACCATATAGCAAGGGAGGTCTGCGGAACCCTCAGTAACATTTTACATGGGAAGAGGATCTGTACTTGAATAGACATATAAAATGTACAAACCAACCAGATGGTGTACACCTAGGACAAACAATATTCTAAGCTTTACCCCAATTAAAAAAAAATTTTAAAACCAAGAAGAAATAATGAGACATATACTTATGGGGCTTTCTCCATGCACATTCCAATGTAATTTACAAACTAGGAACACGACTTCCAGAAAGGCTCTGCTGCCCTAGTACCCAGATATGGGAATGGAGATATGCTGCCTGCTTGAGGCCACTTCCCACAACAGCAGATTTAAACCCATTGCTAAAGGTCACTAAATATTCACCAAACTTGCAGTTTGGTAAAAGACACCTGCTTTCTAGAAAAATTCTGGAGTGGAAAATCGACCAAAAATTTCAAAAGAGGGCAACCTTCCAAGAACACAATTTCAAGAGTTCTATTGTACTCCCAATTGTTTCCTTTTTTTTAACAGAAAAGAAAACGGTGGAGAAAAATGATGAGTTTTACGAATTTTCAAAGACATGCAAACCCAAATTACAAAAACCTACCAGCTCACAGCAGCCAGAAGGGCCATTAGCATAAATGCTGCAAACAATAAATGCTGAAGCGATTGTGGAGAAATGCGTACCCTGGATTCTAAGGGGGACGTGGTAAGAGCCACTAATGAAAACACAAAGAAGGTGCTTTGAAAAGGGAAACACGGTGCTACCAGTCAATCAATCACACCCACTGCTGGGCCTATCACCTGAGAAAATGAGAATCGAAAAGTCACAGCCTGGCAATCCTGCACTCCAACAATATTTACCATAGCCAACACTTGGAAGCAATGAAAATGTCCATCAACCGAGGAATGCACAAAGTAGAAGTGGTCCACGTACACAGTGGAAAATTACTCCAATAAAAAATAAAAATTAAATGTAACAATCCAACAAAAGTAAGGAGACATCAGCTTGTGTGGGTTTGTCCGGGCACACTCCACTCTAATTTATAACCGAGAAACACCACAGGCCGCAAGGGCTTTTCCCTAGTTACCAGGGTGGGGGACATAGAAAGGCTGCCGCCCTCTGGCAGTTACCTGCAAAAGCAGCTTTAAAGCCTGTGCTAATGGTCACTTCATAGGAACAAGTACTGCAGAACTGTAAATGAAACAGGCCCTCAAAATGTCTTGAGGGAGGTAAAGGCCAAAACATTTCAAAATATGACACATACTTAAAGAGAACACTTTGAAGAACTAAGGGGTAATCACAGCTTGAAACATAGAAAAGGACATGCCTTAAAGCTCAATTTCAACAGATTATGTGGCACATTCGAATTCAACCACAGAGAGGTATCAGCTCACACTTGTCAGAATAACCATCAGCAAGAAAACTACAAACAATAAATGCTGAAAGTGTTGTGGAGAAATGCATACCCTCAACTTCAAAGGGGACGTAACTTGGAAAGGGCCACGAATGAGAACAGAATGGAGGTGCCTTAAAAAGGTAAACATTGAGCTACTATATGATCCAGCAGGCCCACTCCTCGACGTAAAACCTAAGAAGAGAGAATTGGAAAGACACAGGCAGGCAAATCTGCACTGCACAGTATTACAATAGCCAAGATATGGAAGTAACCAAAAAGTCCACCAACAGATGGATGGACAAAGAAGAACTCCTCCATGTACAGATGGAATATTCGCTAGTGAAAAAAATGAAACAATGCCATTTGCAGCACCATAGATGAGTCTAGACGTAATCACGCCACGTGTAGTAAGTGAGAAAGCAAAAGACACATATCCTATCATATCACTTTTAAGAGTTACTTAAAAATTGATACCAATGAAGATATTTCCACAGAGAAAGGCAATCACAGATTCATTAAAAAACTTATGGTTCACCAAATAGAAAGGGATGAGGATTGGATACATTACCACATTGGGGTTAACAGAGATATACAAACCATGTGAAATATATAACCACCAAAGACGTACGGAAGACCAGGAGAAGACTACTCAACATTGTGTCATAACCTACATGGGAAAAGGATGCGAGGAAGAATAGATACATGTATATGTGGGAAAGAACCACATCTTGCACACCTAGAACAAACAAACCATTGTAATCATATTTGCTGGGATAAAAAATGAAAAGTAAATTACAAATACGAACAAGAAGTAATGAGACATAAACTTAAAGGGCTTTTCCCTGGCACATTCCATTCTAATTTACAACCTACAACACCACTTCCATTAAGGCTCTGTTTCCCTAGTAACCAAATATGGTAAAGGGGAAATGCTGCCACCTTGTGGCCGTTTCCTGCAAGAACAGCTTTAAACTCACAGCTAATGGTCACTTAACATTCCCAAGGACTCAGGGCTGTAAAGGACACCTGCCCTAAAAAATTGTGCTGAAGGAAGGAATGGACAAAACAATTCAAAACAGGCAAATATTTCAAGAAGAGAGTATGAAGAGTTAAGTTTTACTCACGTTCTTTTAAAAAAAAGGAAAATGGATAAAAGCTCAACCTCAGGGAGTGTTAGACCCATGCAATCTAATCTACAAAAAGTTTCAACTTACACCAGTTGACTTACCATCAGCAAAAAGTCAACAAACAATAAATGCTGAAGGGGTTTTAGAGAACTGTGTACACTCTACCTGCTGGTGAGACGTGAAGGGGTAACAGCCAATAATGAGAACAGAAAGGAGCTGTGTTTAAAAGTAAAACTGCAGGCACCATTCAATGCAGCAGGCGCACCATTGGACCTCTCACCTGAGAAGACAAGAATCGAGAAGACACAGGCCGCAAAAGCTGCAGTGCAGCCTTATTCACAATAGCCAAGACAGTGGAGCAATCAAAATGTCCAACAACAGGTGAATGGATAAAGAAGAAGTGGTCCATGTACACAATGGAATAATAGCCATGGAAAACAATGAACCACTGCTCTCTGAGGCACCACAAATGAGTCTGGAGATAATCACGAAACATGAGGTAAGTCGGAAAGCAAAAGACCTATAATCTATGATATCACTTATAGGCGTTATCTAATAACTGACACAAAGGAACATATTTCCACAGAGAAAGACACTCACAGACTTAGAAAACAAACTATGCTCATCTAAAAGGAAAGGTGGGGGGAATGGATAAATTAAGATTAGTGTTACTATATGTATACAAACACATATTATATCCATATCTCAAAAAGACCAACCATATAGCAAGGGAGGTCTGCGGAACCCTCAGTAACATTTTACATGGGAAGAGGATCTGTACTTGAATAGACATATATAATGTACAAACCAACCAGATGGTGTACACCTAGGACAAACAATATTCTAAGCTTTACCCCAATTAAAAAAAAATTTTAAAACCAAGAAGAAATAATGAGACATATACTTATGGGGCTTTCTCCATGCACATTCCAATGTAATTTACAAACTAGGAACACGACTTCCAGAAAGGCTCTGCTGCCCTAGTACCCAGATATGGGAATGGAGATATGCTGCCTGCTTGAGGCCACTTCCCACAACAGCAGATTTAAACCCATTGCTAAAGGTCACTAAATATTCACCAAACTTGCAGTTTGGTAAAAGACACCTGCTTTCTAGAAAAATTCTGGAGTGGAAAATCGACCAAAAATTTCAAAAGAGGGCAACCTTCCAAGAACACAATTTCAAGAGTTCTATTGTACTCCCAATTGTTTCCTTTTTTTTAACAGAAAAGAAAACGGTGGAGAAAAATGATGAGTTTTACGAATTTTCAAAGACATGCAAACCCAAATTACAAAAACCTACCAGCTCACAGCAGCCAGAAGGGCCATTAGCATAAATGCTGCAAACAATAAATGCTGAAGCGATTGTGGAGAAATGCGTACCCTGGATTCTAAGGGGGACGTGGTAAGAGCCACTAATGAAAACACAAAGAAGGTGCTTTGAAAAGGGAAACACGGTGCTACCAGTCAATCAATCACACCCACTGCTGGGCCTATCACCTGAGAAAATGAGAATCGAAAAGTCACAGCCTGGCAATCCTGCACTCCAACAATATTTACCATAGCCAACACTTGGAAGCAATGAAAATGTCCATCAACCGAGGAATGCACAAAGTAGAAGTGGTCCACGTACACAGTGGAAAATTACTCCAATAAAAAATAAAAATTAAATGTAACAATCCAACAAAAGTAAGGAGACATCAGCTTGTGTGGGTTTGTCCGGGCACACTCCACTCTAATTTATAACCGAGAAACACCACAGGCCGCAAGGGCTTTTCCCTAGTTACCAGGGTGGGGGACATAGAAAGGCTGCCGCCCTCTGGCAGTTACCTGCAAAAGCAGCTTTAAAGCCTGTGCTAATGGTCACTTCATAGGAACAAGTACTGCAGAACTGTAAATGAAACAGGCCCTCAAAATGTCTTGAGGGAGGTAAAGGCCAAAACATTTCAAAATATGACACATACTTAAAGAGAACACTTTGAAGAACTAAGGGGTAATCACAGCTTGAAACATAGAAAAGGACATGCCTTAAAGCTCAATTTCAACAGATTATGTGGCACATTCGAATTCAACCACAGAGAGGTATCAGCTCACACTTGTCAGAATAACCATCAGCAAGAAAACTACAAACAATAAATGCTGAAAGTGTTGTGGAGAAATGCATACCCTCAACTTCAAAGGGGACGTAACTTGGAAAGGGCCACGAATGAGAACAGAATGGAGGTGCCTTAAAAAGGTAAACATTGAGCTACTATATGATCCAGCAGGCCCACTCCTCGACGTAAAACCTAAGAAGAGAGAATTGGAAAGACACAGGCAGGCAAATCTGCACTGCACAGTATTACAATAGCCAAGATATGGAAGTAACCAAAAAGTCCACCAACAGATGGATGGACAAAGAAGAACTCCTCCATGTACAGATGGAATATTCGCTAGTGAAAAAAATGAAACAATGCCGTTTGCAGCACCATAGATGAGTCTAGACGTAATCACGCCACGTGTAGTAAGTGAGAAAGCAAAAGACACATATCCTATCATATCACTTTTAAGAGTTACTTAAAAATTGATACCAATGAAGATATTTCCACAGAGAAAGGCAATCACAGATTCATTAAAAAACTTATGGTTCACCAAATAGAAAGGGATGAGGATTGGATACATTGCCACATTGGGGTTAACAGAGATATACAAACCATGTGAAATATATAACCACCAAAGACGTATGGAAGACCAGGAGAAGACTACTCAACATTGTGTCATAACCTACATGGGAAAAGGAGGCGAGGAAGAATAGATACATGTATATGTGTGAAAGAACCACATCTTGCACACCTAGAACAAACAAACCATTGTAATCATATTTACTGGGCTAAAAAATAAAAAGTAAACTACAAATACGAACAAGAAGTAATGAGACATAAACTTAAAGGGCTTTTCCCTGGCACATTCCATTCTAATTTACAACCTACAACACCACTTCCATTAAGGCTCTGTTTCCCTAGTAACCAAATATGGTAAAGGGGAAATGCTGCCACCTTGTGGCCGTTTCCTGCAAGAACAGCTTTAAACTCACAGCTAATGGTCACTTAACATTCCCAAGGACTCAGGGCTGTAAAGGACACCTGCCCTAAAAAATTGTGCTGAAGGAGGGAATGGACAAAACAATTCAAAACAGGCAAATGTTTCAAGAAGAGAGTATGAAGAGTTAAGTTTTACTCACGCTCTTTTAAAAAAAAGGAAAATGGATAAAAGCTCAAACTCAGGGAGTGTTAGACCCATGCAATTTAATCTACAAAAAGTTTCAACTTACACCAGTCGACTGAACATGAGCAAAAAGTCTACAAACAATAAATGCTGAAGGGGTTTTAGGGAACTGTGTACCCTCTACCTGCTGGTGAGACGTAAAGGGGTAACAGCCAATAATGAGAACAGAAAGGAGCTGTGTTTAAAAGTAAAAATGGAGGTACCATTCAATCCAGCAGGCGCACCAATGGACCTCTCACTTGAGAAGACAAGAATCGAGAAGACACAGGCCGCAAAAGCTGCAGTGCAGCCTTATTCACAATAGCCAAGACAGTGAAGCAATCAAAATGTCCAACAACCGGTAAATGGATAAAGAAGAAGTGGTCCATGTACACAATGGAATAATAGCCATGGAAAACAATGAACCACTGCTCTCTGAGGCACCACAATGAGTCTGGAGATAATCACGAAACTTGAGGTAAGTCGGAAAGCAAAAGAACTATATTCTATGATATCACTTATAGGCGTTATCTAATAACTGACACAAAGGAACATATTTCCACAAAGAAAGACACTCACAGACTTAGAAAACAAACTATGCTCATCTAAAAGGAAAGGTGGGGGGAATGGATAAATTAAGATTAGTGTTACTATATGTATACAAACACATATTATATCCATATCTCAAAAAGACCAACCATATAGCAAGGGAGGTCTGCGGAACCCTCAGTAACATTTTACATGGGAAGAGGATCTGTACTTGAATAGACATATATAATGTACAAACGAACCAGATGGTGTACACCTAGGACAAACAATATTCTAAGCTTTACCCCAATTAAAAAAAAATTTAAAACGAAGAAGAAATAATGAGACATAAACTTATGCGGCTTTCTCCATGCACATTCCAATGTAATTTACAAATTAGGAACACGACTTCCAGAAAGGCTCTGCTGCCCTAGTACCCAGATATGGGAATGGAGACATGCTGCCTGCTTGAGGCCACTTCCTACAACAGCAGCTTTAAACCCATTGCTAAAGGTCACTAAATATTCACCAAACTTGCAGTTCGGTAAAAGACACCTGCTTTCTAAAAAAATTCTGGGGTGGAAAATCGACCAAAAATTTCAAAAGAGGGCAACCTTACAAGAACACAATTTCAAGAGTTCTATTGTACTCCCAATTGTTTCCTTTTTTTAACAGAAAAGAAAACGGTGGAGAAAAATGATGAGTTTTACGAATTTTCAAAGACATGCAAACCCAAATTACAAAAACCTATCAGCTCACAGCAGCCAGAAGGGCCATTAGCATAAATGCTGCAAACAATAAATGCTGAAGCGATTGTGGAGAAATGCGTACCCTGGATTCTAAGGGGGACGTGGTAAGAGCCACTAATGAAAACACAAAGAAGGTGCTTTGAAAAGGGAAACACGGTGCTACCAGTCAATCAATCACACCCACTGCTGGGCCTATCACCTGAGAAAATGAGAATCGAAAAGTCACAGCCTGGCAATCCTGCACTCCAACAATATTTACCATAGCCAACACTTGGAAGCAATGAAAATGTCCATCAACCGAGGAATGCACAAAGTAGAAGTGGGCCACGTACACAGTGGAAAATTACTCCAATAAAAAATAAAAATTAAATGTAAAAATCCAACAAAAGTAAGGAGACATCAGCTTGTGTGGGTTTGTCCGGGCACACTCCACTCTAATTTATAACCGAGAAACACCACAGGCCGCAAGGGCTTTTCCCTAGTTACCAGGGTGGGGGACATAGAAAGGCTGCTGCCCTCTGGCAGTTACCTGCAAAAGCAGCTTTAAAGCCTGTGCTAATGGTCACTTCATAGGAACAAGTACTGCAGAACTGTAAATGAAACAGGCCCTCAAAATGTCTTGAGGGAGGTAAAGGCCAAAACATTTCAAAATGTGACACATACTTAAAGAGAACACTTTGAAGAACTAAGGGGTAATCACAGCTTGAAAAATAGAAAAGGACATGCCTTAAAGCTCAATTTCAACAGATTATGTGGCACATTCGAATTCAACCACAGAGAGGTATCAGCTCACACTTGTCAGAATAACCATCAGCAAGAAACCTACAAACAATAAATGCTGAAAGTGTTGTGGAGAAATGCATACCCTCAACTTCAAAGGGGACGTAACTTGGAAAGGGCCACGAATGAGAACAGAATGGAGGTGCCTTAAAAAGGTAAACATTGAGCTACTATATGATCCAGCAGGCCCACTCCTCGACGTAAAACCTAAGAAGAGAGAATTGGAAAGACACAGGCAGGCAAATCTGCACTGCACAGTATTACAATAGCCAAGATATGGAAGTAACCAAAAAGTCCACCAACAGATGGATGGACAAAGAAGAACTCCTCCATGTACAGATGGAATATTCGCTAGTGAAAAAAATGAAACAATGCCATTTGCAGCACCATAGATGAGTCTAGACGTAATCACGCCACGTGTAGTAAGTGAGAAAGCAAAAGACACATATCCTATCATATCACTTTTAAGAGTTACTTAAAAATTGATACCAATGAAGATATTTCCACAGAGAAAGGCAATCACAGATTCATTAAAAAACTTATGGTTCACCAAATAGAAAGGGATGAGGATTGGATACATTACCACATTGGGGTTAACAGAGATATACAAACCATGTGAAATATATAACCACCAAAGACGTACGGAAGACCAGGAGAAGACTACTCAACATTGTGTCATAACCTACATGGGAAAAGGATGCGAGGAAGAATAGATACATGTATATGTGGGAAAGAACCACATCTTGCACACCTAGAACAAACAAACCATTGTAATCATATTTGCTGGGATAAAAAATAAAAAGTAAATTACAAATACGAACAAGAAGTAATGAGACATAAACTTAAAGGGCTTTTCCCTGGCACATTCCATTCTAATTTACAACCTACAACACCACTTCCATTAAGGCTCTGTTTCCCTAGTAACCAAATATGGTAAAGGGGAAATGCTGCCACCTTGTGGCCGTTTCCTGCAAGAACAGCTTTAAAATCACAGCTAATGGTCACTTAACATTCCCAAGGACTCAGGGCTGTAAAGGACACCTGCCCTAAAAAATTGTGCTGAAGGAAGGAATGGACAAAAAAATTCAAAACAGGCAAATATTTCAAGAAGAGAGTATGAAGAGTTAAGTTTTACTCACGTTCTTTTAAAAAAAAGGAAAATGGATAAAAGCTCAACCTCAGGGAGTGTTAGACCCATGCAATCTAATCTACAAAAAGTTTCAACTTACACCAGTTGACTTACCATCAGCAAAAAGTCAACAAACAATAAATGCTGAAGGGGTTTTAGAGAACTGTGTACACTCTACCTGCTGGTGAGACGTGAAGGGGTAACAGCCAATAATGAGAACAGAAAGGAGCTGTGTTTAAAAGTAAAACTGCAGGCACCATTCAATGCAGCAGGCGCACCATTGGACCTCTCACCTGAGAAGACAAGAATCGAGAAGACACAGGCCGCAAAAGCTGCAGTGCAGCCTTATTCACAATAGCCAAGACAGTGGAGCAATCAAAATGTCCAACAACAGGTGAATGGATAAAGAAGAAGTGGTCCATGTACACAATGGAATAATAGCCATGGAAAACAATGAACCACTGCTCTCTGAGGCACCACAAATGAGTCTGGAGATAATCACGAAACATGAGGTAAGTCGGAAAGCAAAAGACCTATAATCTATGATATCACTTATAGGCGTTATCTAATAACTGACACAAAGGAACATATTTCCACAGAGAAAGACACTCACAGACTTAGAAAACAAACTATGCTCATCTAAAAGGAAAGGTGGGGGGAATGGATAAATTAAGATTAGTGTTACTATATGTATACAAACACATATTATATCCATATCTCAAAAAGACCAACCATATAGCAAGGGAGGTCTGCGGAACCGTCAGTAACATTTTACATGGGAAGAGGATCTGTACTTGAATAGACATATATAATGTACAAACCAACCAGATGGTGTACACCTAGGACAAACAATATTCTAAGCTTTACCCCAATTAAAAAAAAAATTTTAAAACCAAGAAGAAATAATGAGACATATACTTATGGGGCTTTCTCCATGCACATTCCAATGTAATTTACAAACTAGGAACACGACTTCCAGAAAGGCTCTGCTGCCCTAGTACCCAGATATGGGAATGGAGATATGCTGCCTGCTTGAGGCCACTTCCCACAACAGCAGATTTAAACCCATTGCTAAAGGTCACTAAATATTCACCAAACTTGCAGTTCGCTAAAAGACACCTGCTTTCTAAAAAAATTCTGGAGTGGAAAATCGACCAAAAATTTCAAAAGAGGGCAACCTTCCAAGAACACAATTTCAAGAGTTCTATTGTACTCCCAATTGTTTCCTTTTTTTTAACAGAAAAGAAAACGGTGGAGAAAAATGATGAGTTTTACGAATTTTCAAAGACATGCAAACCCAAATTACAAAAACCTATCAGCTCACAGCAGCCAGAAGGGCCATTAGCATAAATGCTGCAAACAATATATGCTGAAGCGATTGTGGAGAAATGCGTACCCTCGATTCTAAGGGGGACGTGGTAAGAGCCACTAATGAAAACACAAAGAAGGTGCTTTGAAAAGGGAAACACGGTGCTACCAGTCAATCAATTACACCCACTGCTGGGCCTATCACCTGAGAAAATGAGAATCGAAAAGTCACAGCCTGGCAATCCTGCACTCCAACAATATTTACCATAGCCAACACTTGGAAGCAATGAAAATGTCCATCAACCGAGGAATGCACAAAGTAGAAGTGGTCCACGTACACAGTGGAAAATTACTCCAATAAAAAATAAAAATTAAATGTAAAAATCCAACAAAAGTAAGGAGACATCAGCTTGTGTGGGTTTGTCCGGGCACACTCCACTCTAATTTATAACCGAGAAACACCACAGGCCGCAAGGGCTTTTCCCTAGTTACCAGGGTGGGGGACATAGAAAGGCTGCCGCCCTCTGGCAGTTACCTGCAAAAGCAGCTTTAAAGCCTGTGCTAATGGTCACTTCATAGGAACAAGTGCTGCAGAACTGTAAATGAAACAGGCCCTCAAAATGTCTTGAGGGAGGTAAAGGCCAAAACATTTCAAAATGTGACACATACTTAAAGAGAACACTTTGAAGAACTAAGGGGTAATCACAGCTTTAAAAATAGAAAAGGACATGCCTTAAAGCTCAATTTCAACAGATTATGTGGCACATTCGAATTCAACCACAGAGAGGTATCAGCTCACACTTGTCAGAATAACCATCAGCAAGAAAACTACAAACAATAAATGCTGAAAGTGTTGTGGAGAAATGCATACCCTCAACTTCAAAGGGGACGTAACTTGGAAAGGGCCACGAATGAGAACAGAATGGAGGTGCCTTAAAAAGATAAACATTGAGCTACTATATGATCCAGCAGGCCCACTCCTCGACGTAAAACCTAAGAAGAGAGAATTGGAAAGACACAGGCAGGCAAATCTGCACTGCACAGTATTACAATAGCCAAGATATGGAAGTAACCAAAAAGTCCACCAACAGATGGATGGACAAAGAAGAACTCCTCCATGTACAGATGGAATATTCGCTAGTGAAAAAAATGAAACAATGCCGTTTGCAGCACCATAGATGAGTCTAGACGTAATCACGCCACGTGTAGTAAGTGAGAAAGCAAAAGACACATATCCTATCATATCACTTTTAAGAGTTACTTAAAAATTGATACCAATGAAGATATTTCCACAGAGAAAGGCAATCACAGATTCATTAAAAAACTTATGGTTCACCAAATAGAAAGGGATGAGGATTGGATACATTACCACATTGGGGTTAACAGAGATATACAAACCATGTGAAATATATAACCACCAAAGACGTACGGAAGACCAGGAGAAGACTACTCAACATTGTGTCATAACCTACATGGGAAAAGGATGCGAGGAAGAATAGATACATGTATATGTGGGAAAGAACCACATCTTGCACACCTAGAACAAACAAACCATTGTAATCATATTTGCTGGGATAAAAAATAAAAAGTAAATTACAAATACGAACAAGAAGTAATGAGACATAAACTTAAAGGGCTTTTCCCTGGCACATTCCATTCTAATTTACAACCTACAACACCACTTCCATTAAGGCTCTGTTTCCCTAGTAACCAAATATGGTAAAGGGGAAATGCTGCCACCTTGTGGCCGTTTCCTGCAAGAACAGCTTTAAAATCACAGCTAATGGTCACTTAACATTCCCAAGGACTCAGGGCTGTAAAGGACACCTGCCCTAAAAAATTGTGCTGAAGGAAGGAATGGACAAAAAAATTCAAAACAGGCAAATATTTCAAGAAGAGAGTATGAAGAGTTAAGTTTTACTCACGTTCTTTTAAAAAAAAGGAAAATGGATAAAAGCTCAACCTCAGGGAGTGTTAGACCCATGCAATCTAATCTACAAAAAGTTTCAACTTACACCAGTTGACTTACCATCAGCAAAAAGTCAACAAACAATAAATGCTGAAGGGGTTTTAGAGAACTGTGTACACTCTACCTGCTGGTGAGACGTGAAGGGGTAACAGCCAATAATGAGAACAGAAAGGAGCTGTGTTTAAAAGTAAAACTGCAGGCACCATTCAATGCAGCAGGCGCACCATTGGACCTCTCACCTGAGAAGACAAGAATCGAGAAGACACAGGCCGCAAAAGCTGCAGTGCAGCCTTATTCACAATAGCCAAGACAGTGGAGCAATCAAAATGTCCAACAACAGGTGAATGGATAAAGAAGAAGTGGTCCATGTACACAATGGAATAATAGCCATGGAAAACAATGAACCACTGCTCTCTGAGGCACCACAAATGAGTCTGGAGATAATCACGAAACATGAGGTAAGTCGGAAAGCAAAAGACCTATAATCTATGATATCACTTATAGGCGTTATCTAATAACTGACACAAAGGAACATATTTCCACAGAGAAAGACACTCACAGACTTAGAAAACAAACTATGCTCATCTAAAAGGAAAGGTGGGGGGAATGGATAAATTAAGATTAGTGTTACTATATGTATACAAACACATATTATATCCATATCTCAAAAAGACCAACCATATAGCAAGGGAGGTCTGCGGAACCGTCAGTAACATTTTACATGGGAAGAGGATCTGTACTTGAATAGACATATATAATGTACAAACCAACCAGATGGTGTACACCTAGGACAAACAATATTCTAAGCTTTACCCCAATTAAAAAAAAAATTTTAAAACCAAGAAGAAATAATGAGACATATACTTATGGGGCTTTCTCCATGCACATTCCAATGTAATTTACAAACTAGGAACACGACTTCCAGAAAGGCTCTGCTGCCCTAGTACCCAGATATGGGAATGGAGATATGCTGCCTGCTTGAGGCCACTTCCCACAACAGCAGATTTAAACCCATTGCTAAAGGTCACTAAATATTCACCAAACTTGCAGTTCGCTAAAAGACACCTGCTTTCTAAAAAAATTCTGGAGTGGAAAATCGACCAAAAATTTCAAAAGAGGGCAACCTTCCAAGAACACAATTTCAAGAGTTCTATTGTACTCCCAATTGTTTCCTTTTTTTTAACAGAAAAGAAAACGGTGGAGAAAAATGATGAGTTTTACGAATTTTCAAAGACATGCAAACCCAAATTACAAAAACCTATCAGCTCACAGCAGCCAGAAGGGCCATTAGCATAAATGCTGCAAACAATATATGCTGAAGCGATTGTGGAGAAATGCGTACCCTCGATTCTAAGGGGGACGTGGTAAGAGCCACTAATGAAAACACAAAGAAGGTGCTTTGAAAAGGGAAACACGGTGCTACCAGTCAATCAATTACACCCACTGCTGGGCCTATCACCTGAGAAAATGAGAATCGAAAAGTCACAGCCTGGCAATCCTGCACTCCAACAATATTTACCATAGCCAACACTTGGAAGCAATGAAAATGTCCATCAACCGAGGAATGCACAAAGTAGAAGTGGTCCACGTACACAGTGGAAAATTACTCCAATAAAAAATAAAAATTAAATGTAAAAATCCAACAAAAGTAAGGAGACATCAGCTTGTGTGGGTTTGTCCGGGCACACTCCACTCTAATTTATAACCGAGAAACACCACAGGCCGCAAGGGCTTTTCCCTAGTTACCAGGGTGGGGGACATAGAAAGGCTGCCGCCCTCTGGCAGTTACCTGCAAAAGCAGCTTTAAAGCCTGTGCTAATGGTCACTTCATAGGAACAAGTGCTGCAGAACTGTAAATGAAACAGGCCCTCAAAATGTCTTGAGGGAGGTAAAGGCCAAAACATTTCAAAATGTGACACATACTTAAAGAGAACACTTTGAAGAACTAAGGGGTAATCACAGCTTTAAAAATAGAAAAGGACATGCCTTAAAGCTCAATTTCAACAGATTATGTGGCACATTCGAATTCAACCACAGAGAGGTATCAGCTCACACTTGTCAGAATAACCATCAGCAAGAAAACTACAAACAATAAATGCTGAAAGTGTTGTGGAGAAATGCATACCCTCAACTTCAAAGGGGACGTAACTTGGAAAGGGCCACGAATGAGAACAGAATGGAGGTGCCTTAAAAAGATAAACATTGAGCTACTATATGATCCAGCAGGCCCACTCCTCGACGTAAAACCTAAGAAGAGAGAATTGGAAAGACACAGGCAGGCAAATCTGCACTGCACAGTATTACAATAGCCAAGATATGGAAGTAACCAAAAAGTCCACCAACAGATGGATGGACAAAGAAGAACTCCTCCATGTACAGATGGAATATTCGCTAGTGAAAAAAATGAAACAATGCCGTTTGCAGCACCATAGATGAGTCTAGACGTAATCACGCCACGTGTAGTAAGTGAGAAAGCAAAAGACACATATCCTATCATATCACTTTTAAGAGTTACTTAAAAATTGATACCAATGAAGATATTTCCACAGAGAAAGGCAATCACAGATTCATTAAAAAACTTATGGTTCACCAAATAGAAAGGGATGAGGATTGGATACATTACCACATTGGGGTTAACAGAGATATACAAACCATGTGAAATATATAACCACCAAAGACGTACGGAAGACCAGGAGAAGACTACTCAACATTGTGTCATAACCTACATGGGAAAAGGATGCGAGGAAGAATAGATACATGTATATGTGGGAAAGAACCACATCTTGCACACCTAGAACAAACAAACCATTGTAATCATATTTGCTGGGATAAAAAATAAAAAGTAAATTACAAATACGAACAAGAAGTAATGAGACATAAACTTAAAGGGCTTTTCCCTGGCACATTCCATTCTAATTTACAACCTACAACACCACTTCCATTAAGGCTCTGTTTCCCTAGTAACCAAATATGGTAAAGGGGAAATGCTGCCACCTTGTGGCCGTTTCCTGCAAGAACAGCTTTAAACTCACAGCTAATGGTCACTTAACATTCCCAAGGACTCAGGGCTGTAAAGGACACCTGCCCTAAAAAATTGTGCTGAAGGAAGGAATGGACAAAACAATTCAAAACAGGCAAATATTTCAAGAAGAGAGTATGAAGAGTTAAGTTTTACTCACGTTCTTTTAAAAAAAAGGAAAATGGATAAAAGCTCAACCTCAGGGAGTGTTAGACCCATGCAATCTAATCTACAAAAAGTTTCAACTTACACCAGTTGACTTACCATCAGCAAAAAGTCAACAAACAATAAATGCTGAAGGGGTTTTAGAGAACTGTGTACACTCTACCTGCTGGTGAGACGTGAAGGGGTAACAGCCAATAATGAGAACAGAAAGGAGCTGTGTTTAAAAGTAAAACTGCAGGCACCATTCAATGCAGCAGGCGCACCATTGGACCTCTCACCTGAGAAGACAAGAATCGAGAAGACACAGGCCGCAAAAGCTGCAGTGCAGCCTTATTCACAATAGCCAAGACAGTGGAGCAATCAAAATGTCCAACAACAGGTGAATGGATAAAGAAGAAGTGGTCCATGTACACAATGGAATAATAGCCATGGAAAACAATGAACCACTGCTCTCTGAGGCACCACAAATGAGTCTGGAGATAATCACGAAACATGAGGTAAGTCGGAAAGCAAAAGACCTATAATCTATGATATCACTTATAGGCGTTATCTAATAACTGACACAAAGGAACATATTTCCACAGAGAAAGACACTCACAGACTTAGAAAACAAACTATGCTCATCTAAAAGGAAAGGTGGGGGGAATGGATAAATTAAGATTAGTGTTACTATATGTATACAAACACATATTATATCCATATCTCAAAAAGACCAACCATATAGCAAGGGAGGTCTGCGGAACCGTCAGTAACATTTTACATGGGAAGAGGATCTGTACTTGAATAGACATATATAATGTACAAACCAACCAGATGGTGTACACCTAGGACAAACAATATTCTAAGCTTTACCCCAATTAAAAAAAAAATTTTAAAACCAAGAAGAAATAATGAGACATATACTTATGGGGCTTTCTCCATGCACATTCCAATGTAATTTACAAACTAGGAACACGACTTCCAGAAAGGCTCTGCTGCCCTAGTACCCAGATATGGGAATGGAGATATGCTGCCTGCTTGAGGCCACTTCCCACAACAGCAGATTTAAACCCATTGCTAAAGGTCACTAAATATTCACCAAACTTGCAGTTCGCTAAAAGACACCTGCTTTCTAAAAAAATTCTGGAGTGGAAAATCGACCAAAAATTTCAAAAGAGGGCAACCTTCCAAGAACACAATTTCAAGAGTTCTATTGTACTCCCAATTGTTTCCTTTTTTTTAACAGAAAAGAAAACGGTGGAGAAAAATGATGAGTTTTACGAATTTTCAAAGACATGCAAACCCAAATTACAAAAACCTATCAGCTCACAGCAGCCAGAAGGGCCATTAGCATAAATGCTGCAAACAATATATGCTGAAGCGATTGTGGAGAAATGCGTACCCTCGATTCTAAGGGGGACGTGGTAAGAGCCACTAATGAAAACACAAAGAAGGTGCTTTGAAAAGGGAAACACGGTGCTACCAGTCAATCAATTACACCCACTGCTGGGCCTATCACCTGAGAAAATGAGAATCGAAAAGTCACAGCCTGGCAATCCTGCACTCCAACAATATTTACCATAGCCAACACTTGGAAGCAATGAAAATGTCCATCAACCGAGGAATGCACAAAGTAGAAGTGGTCCACGTACACAGTGGAAAATTACTCCAATAAAAAATAAAAATTAAATGTAAAAATCCAACAAAAGTAAGGAGACATCAGCTTGTGTGGGTTTGTCCGGGCACACTCCACTCTAATTTATAACCGAGAAACACCACAGGCCGCAAGGGCTTTTCCCTAGTTACCAGGGTGGGGGACATAGAAAGGCTGCCGCCCTCTGGCAGTTACCTGCAAAAGCAGCTTTAAAGCCTGTGCTAATGGTCACTTCATAGGAACAAGTACTGCAGAACTGTAAATGAAACAGGCCCTCAAAATGTCTTGAGGGAGGTAAAGGCCAAAACATTTCAAAATGTGACACATACTTAAAGAGAACACTTTGAAGAACTAAGGGGTAATCACAGCTTGAAAAATAGAAAAGGACATGCCTTAAAGCTCAATTTCAACAGATTATGTGGCACATTCGAATTCAACCACAGAGAGGTATCAGCTCACACTTGTCAGAATAACCATCAGCAAGAAAACTACAAACAATAAATGCTGAAAGTGTTGTGGAGAAATGCATACCCTCAACTTCAAAGGGGACGTAACTTGGAAAGGGCCACGAATGAGAACAGAATGGAGGTGCCTTAAAAAGGTAAACATTGAGCTACTATATGATCCAGCAGGCCCACTCCTCGACGTAAAACCTAAGAAGAGAGAATTGGAAAGACACAGGCAGGCAAATCTGCACTGCACAGTATTACAATAGCCAAGATATGGAAGTAACCAAAAAGTCCACCAACAGATGGATGGACAAAGAAGAACTCCTCCATGTACAGATGGAATATTCGCTAGTGAAAAAAATGAAACAATGCCGTTTGCAGCACCATAGATGAGTCTAGACGTAATCACGCCACGTGTAGTAAGTGAGAAAGCAAAAGACACATATCCTATCATATCACTTTTAAGAGTTACTTAAAAATTGATACCAATGAAGATATTTCCACAGAGAAAGGCAATCACAGATTCATTAAAAAACTTATGGTTCACCAAATAGAAAGGGATGAGGATTGGATACATTGCCACATTGGGGTTAACAGAGATATACAAACCATGTGAAATATATAACCACCAAAGACCTACGGAAGACCAGGAGAAGACTACTCAACATTGTGTCATAACCTACATGGGAAAAGGAGGCGAGGAACAATAGATACATGCATATGTGTGAAAGAACCACATCTTGCACACCTAGAACAAACAAACCATTGTAATCATATTTACTGGGATAAAAAATAAAAAGTAAACTACAAATATGAACAAGAAGTAATGAGACATAAACTTAAAGGGCTTTTCCCTGGCACATTCCATTCTAATTTACAACCTACAACACCACTTCCATTAAGGCTCTGTTTCCCTAGTAACCAAATATGGTAAAGGGGAAATGCTGCCACCTTGTGGCCGTTTCCTGCAAGAACAGCTTTAAACTCACAGCTAATGGTCACTTAACATTCCCAAGGACTCAGGGCTGTAAAGGACACCTGCCCTAAAAAATTGTGCTGAAGGAGGGAATGGACAAAACAATTCAAAACAGGCAAATGTTTCAAGAAGAGAGTATGAAGAGTTAAGTTTTACTCACGCTCTTTTAAAAAAAAAGGAAAATGGATAAAAGCTCAACCTCAGGGAGTGTTAGACCCATGCAATCTAATCTACAAAAAGTTTCAACTTACACCAGTCGCCTGAACATGAGCAAAAAGTCTACAAACAATAAATGCTGAAGGGGTTTTAGGGAACTGTGTACCCTCTACCTGCTGGTGAGACGTGAAGGGGTAACAGCCAATAATGAGAACAGAAAGGAGCTGTGTTTAAAAGTAAAACTGCAGGCACCATTCAATGCAGCAGGCGCACCATTGGACCTCTCACCTGAGAAGACAAGAATCGAGAAGACACAGGCCGCAAAAGCTGCAGTGCAGCCTTATTCACAATAGCCAAGACAGTGGAGCAATCAAAATGTCCAACAACCGGTGAATGGATAAAGAAGAAGTGGTCCATGTACACAATGGAATAATAGCCATGGAAAACAATGAACCACTGCTCTCTGAGGCACCACAAATGAGTCTGGAGATAATCACGAAACATGAGGTAAGTCGGAAAGCAAAAGACCTATATTCTATGATATCACTTATAGGCGTTATCTAATAACTGACACAAAGGAACATATTTCCACAGAGAAAGACACTCACAGACTTAGAAAACAAACTATGCTCATCTAAAAGGAAAGGTGGGGGGAATGGATAAATTAAGATTAGTGTTACTATATGTATACAAACACATATTATATCCATATCTCAAAAAGACCAACCATATAGCAAGGGAGGTCTGCGGAACCGTCAGTAACATTTTACATGGGAAGAGGATCTGTACTTGAATAGACATATATAATGTACAAACCAACCAGATGGTGTACACCTAGGACAAACAATATTCTAAGCTTTACCCCAATTAAAAAAAAAATTTTAAAACCAAGAAGAAATAATGAGACATATACTTATGGGGCTTTCTCCATGCACATTCCAATGTAATTTACAAACTAGGAACACGACTTCCAGAAAGGCTCTGCTGCCCTAGTACCCAGATATGGGAATGGAGATATGCTGCCTGCTTGAGGCCACTTCCCACAACAGCAGATTTAAACCCATTGCTAAAGGTCACTAAATATTCACCAAACTTGCAGTTCGCTAAAAGACACCTGCTTTCTAAAAAAATTCTGGAGTGGAAAATCGACCAAAAATTTCAAAAGAGGGCAACCTTCCAAGAACACAATTTCAAGAGTTCTATTGTACTCCCAATTGTTTCCTTTTTTTTAACAGAAAAGAAAACGGTGGAGAAAAATGATGAGTTTTACGAATTTTCAAAGACATGCAAACCCAAATTACAAAAACCTATCAGCTCACAGCAGCCAGAAGGGCCATTAGCATAAATGCTGCAAACAATATATGCTGAAGCGATTGTGGAGAAATGCGTACCCTCGATTCTAAGGGGGACGTGGTAAGAGCCACTAATGAAAACACAAAGAAGGTGCTTTGAAAAGGGAAACACGGTGCTACCAGTCAATCAATTACACCCACTGCTGGGCCTATCACCTGAGAAAATGAGAATCGAAAAGTCACAGCCTGGCAATCCTGCACTCCAACAATATTTACCATAGCCAACACTTGGAAGCAATGAAAATGTCCATCAACCGAGGAATGCACAAAGTAGAAGTGGTCCACGTACACAGTGGAAAATTACTCCAATAAAAAATAAAAATTAAATGTAAAAATCCAACAAAAGTAAGGAGACATCAGCTTGTGTGGGTTTGTCCGGGCACACTCCACTCTAATTTATAACCGAGAAACACCACAGGCCGCAAGGGCTTTTCCCTAGTTACCAGGGTGGGGGACATAGAAAGGCTGCCGCCCTCTGGCAGTTACCTGCAAAAGCAGCTTTAAAGCCTGTGCTAATGGTCACTTCATAGGAACAAGTACTGCAGAACTGTAAATGAAACAGGCCCTCAAAATGTCTTGAGGGAGGTAAAGGCCAAAACATTTCAAAATGTGACACATACTTAAAGAGAACACTTTGAAGAACTAAGGGGTAATCACAGCTTGAAAAATAGAAAAGGACATGCCTTAAAGCTCAATTTCAACAGATTATGTGGCACATTCGAATTCAACCACAGAGAGGTATCAGCTCACACTTGTCAGAATAACCATCAGCAAGAAAACTACAAACAATAAATGCTGAAAGTGTTGTGGAGAAATGCATACCCTCAACTTCAAAGGGGACGTAACTTGGAAAGGGCCACGAATGAGAACAGAATGGAGGTGCCTTAAAAAGGTAAACATTGAGCTACTATATGATCCAGCAGGCCCACTCCTCGACGTAAAACCTAAGAAGAGAGAATTGGAAAGACACAGGCAGGCAAATCTGCACTGCACAGTATTACAATAGCCAAGATATGGAAGTAACCAAAAAGTCCACCAACAGATGGATGGACAAAGAAGAACTCCTCCATGTACAGATGGAATATTCGCTAGTGAAAAAAATGAAACAATGCCGTTTGCAGCACCATAGATGAGTCTAGACGTAATCACGCCACGTGTAGTAAGTGAGAAAGCAAAAGACACATATCCTATCATATCACTTTTAAGAGTTACTTAAAAATTGATACCAATGAAGATATTTCCACAGAGAAAGGCAATCACAGATTCATTAAAAAACTTATGGTTCACCAAATAGAAAGGGATGAGGATTGGATACATTGCCACATTGGGGTTAACAGAGATATACAAACCATGTGAAATATATAACCACCAAAGACCTACGGAAGACCAGGAGAAGACTACTCAACATTGTGTCATAACCTACATGGGAAAAGGAGGCGAGGAACAATAGATACATGCATATGTGTGAAAGAACCACATCTTGCACACCTAGAACAAACAAACCATTGTAATCATATTTACTGGGATAAAAAATAAAAAGTAAACTACAAATATGAACAAGAAGTAATGAGACATAAACTTAAAGGGCTTTTCCCTGGCACATTCCATTCTAATTTACAACCTACAACACCACTTCCATTAAGGCTCTGTTTCCCTAGTAACCAAATATGGTAAAGGGGAAATGCTGCCACCTTGTGGCCGTTTCCTGCAAGAACAGCTTTAAACTCACAGCTAATGGTCACTTAACATTCCCAAGGACTCAGGGCTGTAAAGGACACCTGCCCTAAAAAATTGTGCTGAAGGAGGGAATGGACAAAACAATTCAAAACAGGCAAATGTTTCAAGAAGAGAGTATGAAGAGTTAAGTTTTACTCACGCTCTTTTAAAAAAAAAGGAAAATGGATAAAAGCTCAACCTCAGGGAGTGTTAGACCCATGCAATCTAATCTACAAAAAGTTTCAACTTACACCAGTCGCCTGAACATGAGCAAAAAGTCTACAAACAATAAATGCTGAAGGGGTTTTAGGGAACTGTGTACCCTCTACCTGCTGGTGAGACGTGAAGGGGTAACAGCCAATAATGAGAACAGAAAGGAGCTGTGTTTAAAAGTAAAACTGCAGGCACCATTCAATGCAGCAGGCGCACCATTGGACCTCTCACCTGAGAAGACAAGAATCGAGAAGACACAGGCCGCAAAAGCTGCAGTGCAGCCTTATTCACAATAGCCAAGACAGTGGAGCAATCAAAATGTCCAACAACCGGTGAATGGATAAAGAAGAAGTGGTCCATGTACACAATGGAATAATAGCCATGGAAAACAATGAACCACTGCTCTCTGAGGCACCACAAATGAGTCTGGAGATAATCACGAAACATGAGGTAAGTCGGAAAGCAAAAGACCTATATTCTATGATATCACTTATAGGCGTTATCTAATAACTGACACAAAGGAACATATTTCCACAGAGAAAGACACTCACAGACTTAGAAAACAAACTATGCTCATCTAAAAGGAAAGGTGGGGGGAATGGATAAATTAAGATTAGTGTTACTATATGTATACAAACACATATTATATCCATATCTCAAAAAGACCAACCATATAGCAAGGGAGGTCTGCGGAACCGTCAGTAACATTTTACATGGGAAGAGGATCTGTACTTGAATAGACATATATAATGTACAAACGAACCAGATGGTGTACACCTAGGACAAACAATATTCTAAGCTTTACCCCAATTAAAAAAAAAAATTTAAAACCAAGAAGAAATAATGAGACATATACTTATGGGGCTTTCTCCATGCACATTCCAATGTAATTTACAAACTAGGAACACGACTTCCAGAAAGGCTCTGCTGCCCTAGTTCCCAGATATGGGAATGGAGATATGCTGCCTGCTTGAGGCCACTTCCCACAACAGCAGATTTAAACCCATTGCTAAAGGTCACTAAATATTCACCAAACTTGCAGTTCGCTAAAAGACACCTGCTTTCTAAAAAAATTCTGGAGTGGAAAATCGACCAAAAATTTCAAAAGAGGGCAACCTTCCAAGAACACAATTTCAAGAGTTCTATTGTACTCCCAATTGTTTCCTTTTTTTTTAACAGAAAAGAAAACGGTGGAGAAAAATGATGAGTTTTACGAATTTTCAAAGACATGCAAACCCAAATTACAAAAACCTATCAGCTCACAGCAGCCAGAAGGGCCATTAGCATAAATGCTGCAAACAATATATGCTGAAGCGATTGTGGAGAAATGCGTACCCTCGATTCTAAGGGGGACGTGGTAAGAGCCACTAATGAAAACACAAAGAAGGTGCTTTGAAAAGGGAAACACGGTGCTACCAGTCAATCAATCACACCCACTGCTGGGCCTATCACCTGAGAAAATGAGAATCGAAAAGTCACAGCCTGGCAATCCTGCACTCCAACAATATTTACCATAGCCAACACTTGGAAGCAATGAAAATGTCCATCAACCGAGGAATGCACAAAGTAGAAGTGGGCCACGTACACAGTGGAAAATTACTCCAATAAAAAATAAAAATTAAATGTAAAAATCCAACAAAAGTAAGGAGACATCAGCTTGTGTGGGTTTGTCCGGGCACACTCCACTCTAATTTATAACCGAGAAACACCACAGGCCGCAAGGGCTTTTCCCTAGTTACCAGGGTGGGGGACATAGAAAGGCTGCCGCCCTCTGGCAGTTACCTGCAAAAGCAGCTTTAAAGCCTGTGCTAATGGTCACTTCATAGGAACAAGTACTGCAGAACTGTAAATGAAACAGGCCCTCAAAATGTCTTGAGGGAGGTAAAGGCCAAAACATTTCAAAATGTGACACATACTTAAAGAGAACACTTTGAAGAACTAAGGGGTAATCACAGCTTGAAAAATAGCAAAGGACATGCCTTAAAGCTCAATTTCAACAGATTATGTGGCACATTCGAATTCAACCACAGAGAGGTAGCAGCTCACACTTGTCAAAGTAACCATCAGCAAGAAAACTACAAACAATAAATGCTGAAAGTGTTGTGGAGAAATGCATACCCTCAACTTCAAAGGGGACGTAACTTGGAAAGGGCCACGAATGAGAACAGAATGGAGGTGCCTTAAAAAGGTAAACATTGAGCTACTATATGATCCAGCAGGCCCACTCCTCGACGTAAAACCTAAGAAGAGAGAATTGGAAAGACACAGGCAGGCAAATCTGCACTGCACAGTATTACAATAGCCAAGATATGGAAGTAACCAAAAAGTCCACCAACAGATGGATGGACAAAGAAGAACTCCTCCATGTACAGATGGAATATTCGCTAGTGAAAAAAATGAAACAATGCCGTTTGCAGCACCATAGATGAGTCTAGACGTAATCACGCCACGTGTAGTAAGTGAGAAAGCAAAAGACACATATCCTATCATATCACTTTTAAGAGTTACTTAAAAATTGATACCAATGAAGATATTTCCACAGAGAAAGGCAATCACAGATTCATTAAAAAACTTATGGTTCACCAAATAGAAAGGGATGAGGATTGGATACATTGCCACATTGGGGTTAACAGAGATATACAAACCATGTGAAATATATAACCACCAAAGACCTACGGAAGACCAGGAGAAGACTACTCAACATTGTGTCATAACCTACATGGGAAAAGGAGGCGAGGAACAATAGATACATGCATATGTGTGAAAGAACCACATCTTGCACACCTAGAACAAACAAACCATTGTAATCATATTTACTGGGATAAAAAATAAAAAGTAAACTACAAATATGAACAAGAAGTAATGAGACATAAACTTAAAGGGCTTTTCCCTGGCACATTCCATTCTAATTTACAACCTACAACACCACTTCCATTAAGGCTCTGTTTCCCTAGTAACCAAATATGGTAAAGGGGAAATGCTGCCACCTTGTGGCCGTTTCCTGCAAGAACAGCTTTAAACTCACAGCTAATGGTCACTTAACATTCCCAAGGACTCAGGGCTGTAAAGGACACCTGCCCTAAAAAATTGTGCTGAAGGAGGGAATGGACAAAACAATTCAAAACAGGCAAATGTTTCAAGAAGAGAGTATGAAGAGTTAAGTTTTACTCACGCTCTTTTAAAAAAAAAGGAAAATGGATAAAAGCTCAACCTCAGGGAGTGTTAGACCCATGCAATCTAATCTACAAAAAGTTTCAACTTACACCAGTCGCCTGAACATGAGCAAAAAGTCTACAAACAATAAATGCTGAAGGGGTGTTAGGGAACTGTGTACCCTCTACCTGCTGGTGAGACGTAAAGGGGTAACAGCCAATAATGAGAACAGAAAGGAGCTGTGTTTAAAAGTAAAACTGCAGGCACCATTCAATGCAGCAGGCGCACCATTGGACCTCTCACCTGAGAAGACAAGAATCGAGAAGACACAGGCCGCAAAAGCTGCAGTGCAGCCTTATTCACAATAGCCAAGACAGTGGAGCAATCAAAATGTCCAACAACCGGTGAATGGATAAAGAAGAAGTGGTCCATGTACACAATGGAATAATAGCCATGGAAAACAATGAACCACTGCTCTCTGAGGCACCACAAATGAGTCTGGAGATAATCACGAAACATGAGGTAAGTCGGAAAGCAAAAGACCTATAATCTATGATATCACTTATAGGCGTTATCTAATAACTGACACAAAGGAACATATTTCCACAGAGAAAGACACTCACAGACTTAGAAAACAAACTATGCTCATCTAAAAGGAAAGGTGGGGGGAATGGATAAATTAAGATTAGTGTTACTATATGTATACAAACACATATTATATCCATATCTCAAAAAGACCAACCATATAGCAAGGGAGGTCTGCGGAACCGTCAGTAACATTTTACATGGGAAGAGGATCTGTACTTGAATAGACATATATAATGTACAAACGAACCAGATGGTGTACACCTAGGACAAACAATATTCTAAGCTTTACCCCAATTAAAAAAAAAATTTTAAAACCAAGAAGAAATAATGAGACATATACTTATGGGGCTTTCTCCATGCACATTCCAATGTAATTTACAAACTAGGAACACGACTTCCAGAAAGGCTCTGCTGCCCTAGTTCCCAGATATGGGAATGGAGATATGCTGCCTGCTTGAGGCCACTTCCCACAACAGCAGATTTAAACCCATTGCTAAAGGTCACTAAATATTCACCAAACTTGCAGTTCGCTAAAAGACACCTGCTTTCTAAAAAAATTCTGGAGTGGAAAATCGACCAAAAATTTCAAAAGAGGGCAACCTTCCAAGAACACAATTTCAAGAGTTCTATTGTACTCCCAATTGTTTCCTTTTTTTTTAACAGAAAAGAAAACGGTGGAGAAAAATGATGAGTTTTACGAATTTTCAAAGACATGCAAACCCAAATTACAAAAACCTATCAGCTCACAGCAGCCAGAAGGGCCATTAGCATAAATGCTGCAAACAATATATGCTGAAGCGATTGTGGAGAAATGCGTACCCTCGATTCTAAGGGGGACGTGGTAAGAGCCACTAATGAAAACACAAAGAAGGTGCTTTGAAAAGGGAAACACGGTGCTACCAGTCAATCAATCACACCCACTGCTGGGCCTATCACCTGAGAAAATGAGAATCGAAAAGTCACAGCCTGGCAATCCTGCACTCCAACAATATTTACCATAGCCAACACTTGGAAGCAATGAAAATGTCCATCAACCGAGGAATGCACAAAGTAGAAGTGGGCCACGTACACAGTGGAAAATTACTCCAATAAAAAATAAAAATTAAATGTAAAAATCCAACAAAAGTAAGGAGACATCAGCTTGTGTGGGTTTGTCCGGGCACACTCCACTCTAATTTATAACCGAGAAACACCACAGGCCGCAAGGGCTTTTCCCTAGTTACCAGGGTGGGGGACATAGAAAGGCTGCCGCCCTCTGGCAGTTACCTGCAAAAGCAGCTTTAAAGCCTGTGCTAATGGTCACTTCATAGGAACAAGTACTGCAGAACTGTAAATGAAACAGGCCCTCAAAATGTCTTGAGGGAGGTAAAGGCCAAAACATTTCAAAATGTGACACATACTTAAAGAGAACACTTTGAAGAACTAAGGGGTAATCACAGCTTGAAAAATAGCAAAGGACATGCCTTAAAGCTCAATTTCAACAGATTATGTGGCACATTCGAATTCAACCACAGAGAGGTAGCAGCTCACACTTGTCAAAGTAACCATCAGCAAGAAAACTACAAACAATAAATGCTGAAAGTGTTGTGGAGAAATGCATACCCTCAACTTCAAAGGGGACGTAACTTGGAAAGGGCCACGAATGAGAACAGAATGGAGGTGCCTTAAAAAGGTAAACATTGAGCTACTATATGATCCAGCAGGCCCACTCCTCGACGTAAAACCTAAGAAGAGAGAATTGGAAAGACACAGGCAGGCAAATCTGCACTGCACAGTATTACAATAGCCAAGATATGGAAGTAACCAAAAAGTCCACCAACAGATGGATGGACAAAGAAGAACTCCTCCATGTACAGATGGAATATTCGCTAGTGAAAAAAATGAAACAATGCCGTTTGCAGCACCATAGATGAGTCTAGACGTAATCACGCCACGTGTAGTAAGTGAGAAAGCAAAAGACACATATCCTATCATATCACTTTTAAGAGTTACTTAAAAATTGATACCAATGAAGATATTTCCACAGAGAAAGGCAATCACAGATTCATTAAAAAACTTATGGTTCACCAAATAGAAAGGGATGAGGATTGGATACATTGCCACATTGGGGTTAACAGAGATATACAAACCATGTGAAATATATAACCACCAAAGACCTACGGAAGACCAGGAGAAGACTACTCAACATTGTGTCATAACCTACATGGGAAAAGGAGGCGAGGAACAATAGATACATGCATATGTGTGAAAGAACCACATCTTGCACACCTAGAACAAACAAACCATTGTAATCATATTTACTGGGATAAAAAATAAAAAGTAAACTACAAATATGAACAAGAAGTAATGAGACATAAACTTAAAGGGCTTTTCCCTGGCACATTCCATTCTAATTTACAACCTACAACACCACTTCCATTAAGGCTCTGTTTCCCTAGTAACCAAATATGGTAAAGGGGAAATGCTGCCACCTTGTGGCCGTTTCCTGCAAGAACAGCTTTAAACTCACAGCTAATGGTCACTTAACATTCCCAAGGACTCAGGGCTGTAAAGGACACCTGCCCTAAAAAATTGTGCTGAAGGAGGGAATGGACAAAACAATTCAAAACAGGCAAATGTTTCAAGAAGAGAGTATGAAGAGTTAAGTTTTACTCACGCTCTTTTAAAAAAAAAGGAAAATGGATAAAAGCTCAACCTCAGGGAGTGTTAGACCCATGCAATCTAATCTACAAAAAGTTTCAACTTACACCAGTCGCCTGAACATGAGCAAAAAGTCTACAAACAATAAATGCTGAAGGGGTGTTAGGGAACTGTGTACCCTCTACCTGCTGGTGAGACGTAAAGGGGTAACAGCCAATAATGAGAACAGAAAGGAGCTGTGTTTAAAAGTAAAACTGCAGGCACCATTCAATGCAGCAGGCGCACCATTGGACCTCTCACCTGAGAAGACAAGAATCGAGAAGACACAGGCCGCAAAAGCTGCAGTGCAGCCTTATTCACAATAGCCAAGACAGTGGAGCAATCAAAATGTCCAACAACCGGTGAATGGATAAAGAAGAAGTGGTCCATGTACACAATGGAATAATAGCCATGGAAAACAATGAACCACTGCTCTCTGAGGCACCACAAATGAGTCTGGAGATAATCACGAAACATGAGGTAAGTCGGAAAGCAAAAGACCTATAATCTATGATATCACTTATAGGCGTTATCTAATAACTGACACAAAGGAACATATTTCCACAGAGAAAGACACTCACAGACTT
Source organism: Balaenoptera borealis (assembly GCF_965194805.1). Classification (NCBI taxonomy): domain Eukaryota; kingdom Metazoa; phylum Chordata; class Mammalia; order Artiodactyla; family Balaenopteridae; genus Balaenoptera; species Balaenoptera borealis. The sequence goes on from NC_138864.1 coordinate 34,532,522, forward strand.
AGAAAACAAACTATGCTCATCTAAAAGGAAAGGTGGGGGGAATGGATAAATTAAGATTAGTGTTACTATATGTATACAAACACATATTATATCCATATCTCAAAAAGACCAACCATATAGCAAGGGAGGTCTGCGGAACCGTCAGTAACATTTTACATGGGAAGAGGATCTGTACTTGAATAGACATATATAATGTACAAACGAACCAGATGGTGTACACCTAGGACAAACAATATTCTAAGCTTTACCCCAATTAAAAAAAAAATTTTAAAACCAAGAAGAAATAATGAGACATATACTTATGGGGCTTTCTCCATGCACATTCCAATGTAATTTACAAACTAGGAACACGACTTCCAGAAAGGCTCTGCTGCCCTAGTACCCAGATATGGGAATGGAGATATGCTGCCTGCTTGAGGCCACTTCCCACAACAGCAGATTTAAACCCATTGCTAAAGGTCACTAAATATTCACCAAACTTGCAGTTTGGTAAAAGACACCTGCTTTCTAAAAAAATTCTGGAGTGGAAAATCGACCAAAAATTTCAAAAGAGGGCAACCTTCCAAGAACACAATTTCAAGAGTTCTATTGTACTCCCAATTGTTTCCTTTTTTTTTTAACAGAAAAGAAAACGGTGGAGAAAAATGATGAGTTTTACGAATATTCAAAGACATGCAAACCCAAATTACAAAAACCTATCAGCTCACAGCAGCCAGAAGGGCCATTAGCATAAATGCTGCAAACAATATATGCTGAAGCGATTGTGGAGAAATGCGTACCCTCGATTCTAAGGGGGACGTGGTAAGAGCCACTAATGAAAACACAAAGAAGGTGCTTTGAAAAGGGAAACACGGTGCTACCAGTCAATCAATCACACCCACTGCTGGGCCTATCACCTGAGAAAATGAGAATCGAAAAGTCACAGCCTGGCAATCCTGCACTCCAACAATATTTACCATAGCCAACACTTGGAAGCAATGAAAATGTCCATCAACCGAGGAATGCACAAAGTAGAAGTGGTCCACGTACACAGTGGAAAATTACTCCAATAAAAAATAAAAATTAAATGTAAAAATCCAACAAAAGTAAGGAGACATCAGCTTGTGTGGGTTTGTCCGGGCACACTCCACTCTAATTTATAACCGAGAAACACCACAGGCCGCAAGGGCTTTTCCCTAGTTACCAGGGTGGGGGACATAGAAAGGCTGCCGCCCTCTGGCAGTTACCTGCAAAAGCAGCTTTAAAGCCTGTGCTAATGGTCACTTCATAGGAACAAGTACTGCAGAACTGTAAATGAAACAGGCCCTCAAAATGTCTTGAGGGAGGTAAAGGCCAAAACATTTCAAAATGTGACACATACTTAAAGAGAACACTTTGAAGAACTAAGGGGTAATCACAGCTTGAAAAATAGCAAAGGACATGCCTTAAAGCTCAATTTCAACAGATTATGTGGCACATTCGAATTCAACCACAGAGAGGTAGCAGCTCACACTTGTCAAAGTAACCATCAGCAAGAAAACTACAAACAATAAATGCTGAAAGTGTTGTGGAGAAATGCATACCCTCAACTTCAAAGGGGACGTAACTTGGAAAGGGCCACGAATGAGAACAGAATGGAGGTGCCTTAAAAAGGTAAACATTGAGCTACTATATGATCCAGCAGGCCCACTCCTCGACGTAAAACCTAAGAAGAGAGAATTGGAAAGAAACAGGCAGGCAAATCTGCACTGCACAGTATTACAATAGCCAAGATATGGAAGTAACCAAAAAGTCCACCAACAGATGGATGGACAAAGAAGAACTCCTCCATGTACAGATGGAATATTCGCTAGTGAAAAAAATGAAACAATGCCGTTTGCAGCACCATAGATGAGTCTAGACGTAATCACGCCACGTGTAGTAAGTGAGAAAGCAAAAGACACATATCCTATCATATCACTTTTAAGAGTTACTTAAAAATTGATACCAATGAAGATATTTCCACAGAGAAAGGCAATCACAGATTCATTAAAAAACTTATGGTTCACCAAATAGAAAGGGATGAGGATTGGATACATTACCACATTGGGGTTAACAGAGATATACAAACCATGTGAAATATATAACCACCAAAGACGTACGGAAGACCAGGAGAAGACTACTCAACATTGTGTCATAACCTACATGGGAAAAGGATGCGAGGAAGAATAGATACATGTATATGTGGGAAAGAACCACATCTTGCACACCTAGAACAAACAAACCATTGTAATCATATTTGCTGGGATAAAAAATAAAAAGTAAATTACAAATATGAACAAGAAGTAATGAAACATAAACTTAAAAGGCTTTTCCCTGGCACATTCCATTCTAATTTACAACCTACAACACCACTTCCATTAAGGCTCTGTTTCCCTAGTAACCAAATATGGTAAAGGGGAAATGCTGCCACCTTGTGGCCGTTTCCTGCAAGAACAGCTTTAAACTCACAGCTAATGGTCACTTAACATTCCCAAGGACTCAGGGCTGTAAAGGACACCTGCCCTAAAAAATTGTGCTGAAGGAAGGAATGGACCAAAAATTCAAAACAGGCAAATGTTTCAAGAAGAGAGTATGAAGAGTTAAGTTTTATTCACGTTCTTCTAAAAAAAAGGAAAATGGATAAAAGCTCAACCTCAGGGAGTGTTAGACCCATGCAATCTAATTTACAAAAAGTTTCAACTTACACCAGTTGACTTACCATCAGCAAAAAGTCAACAAACAATAAATGCTGAAGGGGTTTTAGAGAACTGTGTACACTCTACCTGCTGGTGAGACGTAAAGGGGTAACAGCCAATAATGAGAACAGAAAGGAGCTGTGTTTAAAAGTAAAACTGCAGGCACCATTCAATGCAGCAGGCGCACCATTGGACCTCTCACCTGAGAAGACAAGAATCGAGAAGACACAGGCCGCAAAAGCTGCAGTGCAGCCTTATTCACAATAGCCAAGACAGTGGAGCAATCAAAATGTCCAACAACAGGTGAATGGATAAAGAAGTGGTCCATGTACACAATGGAATAATAGCCATGGAAAACAATGAACCACTGCTCTCTGAGGCACCACAAATGAGTCTGGAGATAATCACGAAACATGAGGTAAGTCGGAAAGCAAAAGACCTATATTCTATGATATCACTTATAGGCGTTATCTAATAACTGACACAAAGGAACATATTTCCACAGAGAAAGACACTCACAGACTTAGAAAACAAACTATGCTCATCTAAAAGGAAAGGTGGGGGGAATGGATAAATTAAGATTAGTGTTACTATATGTATACAAACACATATTATATCCATATCTCAAAAAGACCAACCATATAGCAAAGGAGGTCTGCGGAACCGTCAGTAACATTTTACATGGGAAGAGGATCTGTACTTGAATAGACATATATAATGTACAAACGAACCAGATTTTGTACATCTAGGACAAACAATATTCTAAGCTTTACCCCAATTAAAAAAAAATTTTAAAACCAAGAAGAAATAATGAGACATATACTTATGGGGCTTTTTCCATGCACATTCCAATGTAATTTACAAACTAGGAACACGACTTCCAGAAAGGCTCTGCTGCCCTAGTACCCAGATATGGGAATGGAGATATGCTGCCTGCTTGAGGCCACTTCCCACAACAGCAGATTTAAACCCATTGCTAAAGGTCACTAAATATTCACCAAACTTGCAGTTCGCTAAAAGACACCTGCTTTCTAAAAAAATTCTGGGGTGGAAAATCGACCAAAACTTTCAAAAGAGGGCAACCTTCCAAGAACACAATTTCAAGAGTTCTATTGTACTCCCAATTGTTTCCTTTTTTTTTAACAGAAAAGAAAACGGTGGAGAAAAATGATGAGTTTTACGAATTTTCAAAGACATGCAAACCCAAATTACAAAAACCTATCAGCTCACAGCAGCCAGAAGGGCCATTAGCATAAATGCTGCAAACAATATATGCTGAAGCGATTGTGGAGAAATGCGTACCCTCGATTCTAAGGGGGACGTGGTAAGAGCCACTAATGAAAACACAAAGAAGGTGCTTTGAAAAGGGAAACACGGTGCTACCAGTCAATCAATCACACCCACTGCTGGGCCTATCACCTGAGAAAATGAGAATCGAAAAGTCACAGCCTGGCAATCCTGCACTCCAACAATATTTACCATAGCCAACACTTGGAAGCAATGAAAATGTCCATCAACCGAGGAATGCACAAAGTAGAAGTGGTCCACGTACACAGTGGAAAATTACTCCAATAAAAAATAAAAATTAAATGTAAAAATCCAACAAAAGTAAGGAGACATCAGCTTGTGTGGGTTTGTCCGGGCACACTCCACTCTAATTTATAACCGAGAAACACCACAGGCCGCAAGGGCTTTTCCCTAGTTACCAGGGTGGGGGACCTAGAAAGGCTGCCGCCCTCTGGCAGTTACCTGCAAAAGCAGCTTTAAAGCCTGTGCTAATGGTCACTTCATAGGAACAAGTACTGCAGAACTGTAAATGAAACAGGCCCTCAAAATGTCTTGAGGGAGGTAAAGGCCAAAACATTTCAAAATGTGACACATACTTAAAGAGAACACTTTGAAGAACTAAGGGGTAATCACAGCTTGAAAAATAGCAAAGGACATGCCTTAAAGCTCAATTTCAACAGATTATGTGGCACATTCGAATTCAACCACAGAGAGGTAGCAGCTCACACTTGTCAAAGTAACCATCAGCAAGAAAACTACAAACAATAAATGCTGAAAGTGTTGTGGAGAAATGCATACCCTCAACTTCAAAGGGGACGTAACTTGGAAAGGGCCACGAATGAGAACAGAATGGAGGTGCCTTAAAAAGGTAAACATTGAGCTACTATATGATCCAGCAGGCCCACTCCTCGACGTAAAACCTAAGAAGACAGAATTGGAAAGACACAGGCAGGCAAATCTGCACTGCACAGTATTACAATAGCCAAGATATGGAAGTAACCAAAAAGTCCACCAACAGATGGATGGACAAAGAAGAACTCCTCCATGTACAGATGGAATATTCGCTAGTGAAAAAAATGAAACAATGCCGTTTGCAGCACCATAGATGAGTCTAGACGTAATCACGCCACGTGTAGTAAGTGAGAAAGCAAAAGACACATATCCTATCATATCACTTTTAAGAGTTACTTAAAAATTGATACCAATGAAGATATTTCCACAGAGAAAGGCAATCACAGATTCATTAAAAAACTTATGGTTCACCAAATAGAAAGGGATGAGGATTGGATACATTGCCACATTGGGGTTAACAGAGATATACAAACCATGTGAAATATATAACCACCAAAGACCTACGGAAGACCAGGAGAAGACTACTCAACATTGTGTCATAACCTACATGGGAAAAGGAGGCGAGGAACAATAGATACATGCATATGTGTGAAAGAACCACATCTTGCACACCTAGAACAAACAAACCATTGTAATCATATTTACTGGGATAAAAAATAAAAAGTAAACTACAAATATGAACAAGAAGTAATGAGACATAAACTTAAAGGGCTTTTCCCTGGCACATTCCATTCTAATTTACAACCTACAACACCACTTCCATTAAGGCTCTGTTTCCCTAGTAACCAAATATGGTAAAGGGGAAATGCTGCCACCTTGTGGCCGTTTCCTGCAAGAACAGCTTTAAACTCACAGCTAATGGTCACTTAACATTCCCAAGGACTCAGGGCTGTAAAGGACACCTGCCCTAAAAAATTGTGCTGAAGGAGGGAATGGACAAAACAATTCAAAACAGGCAAATGTTTCAAGAAGAGAGTATGAAGAGTTAAGTTTTACTCACGCTCTTTTAAAAAAAAAGGAAAATGGATAAAAGCTCAACCTCAGGGAGTGTTAGACCCATGCAATCTAATCTACAAAAAGTTTCAACTTACACCAGTCGACTGAACATGAGCAAAAAGTCTACAAACAATAAATGCTGAAGGGGTTTTAGAGAACTGTGTACACTCTACCTGCTGGTGAGACGTGAAGGGGTAACAGCCAATAATGAGAACAGAAAGGAGCTGTGTTTAAAAGTAAAACTGCAGGCACCATTCAATGCAGCAGGCGCACCATTGGACCTCTCACCTGAGAAGACAAGAATCGAGAAGACACAGGCCGCAAAAGCTGCAGTGCAGCCTTATTCACAATAGCCAAGACAGTGGAGCAATCAAAATGTCCAACAACCGGTGAATGGATAAAGAAGAAGTGGTCCATGTACACAATGGAATAATAGCCATGGAAAACAATGAACCACTGCTCTCTGAGGCACCACAAATGAGTCTGGAGATAATCACGAAACATGAGGTAAGTCGGAAAGCAAAAGACCTATAATCTATGATATCACTTATAGGCGTTATCTAATAACTGACACAAAGGAACATATTTCCACAGAGAAAGACACTCACAGACTTAGAAAACAAACTATGCTCATCTAAAAGGAAAGGTGGGGGGAATGGATAAATTAAGATTAGTGTTACTATATGTATACAAACACATATTATATCCATATCTCAAAAAGACCAACCATATAGCAAGGGAGGTCTGCGGAACCGTCAGTAACATTTTACATGGGAAGAGGATCTGTACTTGAATAGACATATATAATGTACAAACGAACCAGATGGTGTACACCTAGGACAAACAATATTCTAAGCTTTACCCCAATTAAAAAAAAAAATTTAAAACCAAGAAGAAATAATGAGACATATACTTATGGGGCTTTCTCCATGCACATTCCAATGTAATTTACAAACTAGGAACACGACTTCCAGAAAGGCTCTGCTGCCCTAGTACCCAGATATGGGAATGGAGATATGCTGCCTGCTTGAGGCCACTTCCCACAACAGCAGATTTAAACCCATTGCTAAAGGTCACTAAATATTCACCAAACTTGCAGTTCGCTAAAAGACACCTGCTTTCTAAAAAAATTCTGGAGTGGAAAATCGACCAAAAATTTCAAAAGAGGGCAACCTTCCAAGAACACAATTTCAAGAGTTCTATTGTACTCCCAATTGTTTCCTTTTTTTTTAACAGAAAAGAAAACGGTGGAGAAAAATGATGAGTTTTACGAATTTTCAAAGACATGCAAACCCAAATTACAAAAACCTATCAGCTCACAGCAGCCAGAAGGGCCATTAGCATAAATGCTGCAAACAATATATGCTGAAGCGATTGTGGAGAAATGCGTACCCTCGATTCTAAGGGGGACGTGGTAAGAGCCACTAATGAAAACACAAAGAAGGTGCTTTGAAAAGGGAAACACGGTGCTACCAGTCAATCAATCACACCCACTGCTGGGCCTATCACCTGAGAAAATGAGAATCGAAAAGTCACAGCCTGGCAATCCTGCACTCCAACAATATTTACCATAGCCAACACTTGGAAGCAATGAAAATGTCCATCAACCGAGGAATGCACAAAGTAGAAGTGGTCCACGTACACAGTGGAAAATTACTCCAATAAAAAATAAAAATTAAATGTAAAAATCCAACAAAAGTAAGGAGACATCAGCTTGTGTGGGTTTGTCCGGGCACACTCCACTCTAATTTATAACCGAGAAACACCACAGGCCGCAAGGGCTTTTCCCTAGTTACCAGGGTGGGGGACATAGAAAGGCTGCCGCCCTCTGGCAGTTACCTGCAAAAGCAGCTTTAAAGCCTGTGCTAATGGTCACTTCATAGGAACAAGTACTGCAGAACTGTAAATGAAACAGGCCCTCAAAATGTCTTGAGGGAGGTAAAGGCCAAAACATTTCAAAATGTGACACATACTTAAAGAGAACACTTTGAAGAACTAAGGGGTAATCACAGCTTGAAAAATAGCAAAGGACATGCCTTAAAGCTCAATTTCAACAGATTATGTGGCACATTCGAATTCAACCACAGAGAGGTAGCAGCTCACACTTGTCAAAGTAACCATCAGCAAGAAAACTACAAACAATAAATGCTGAAAGTGTTGTGGAGAAATGCATACCCTCAACTTCAAAGGGGACGTAACTTGGAAAGGGCCACGAATGAGAACAGAATGGAGGTGCCTTAAAAAGGTAAACATTGAGCTACTATATGATCCAGCAGGCCCACTCCTCGACGTAAAACCTAAGAAGAGAGAATTGGAAAGACACAGGCAGGCAAATCTGCACTGCACAGTATTACAATAGCCAAGATATGGAAGTAACCAAAAAGTCCACCAACAGATGGATGGACAAAGAAGAACTCCTCCATGTACAGATGGAATATTCGCTAGTGAAAAAAATGAAACAATGCCGTTTGCAGCACCATAGATGAGTCTAGACGTAATCACGCCACGTGTAGTAAGTGAGAAAGCAAAAGACACATATCCTATCATATCACTTTTAAGAGTTACTTAAAAATTGATACCAATGAAGATATTTCCACAGAGAAAGGCAATCACAGATTCATTAAAAAACTTATGGTTCACCAAATAGAAAGGGATGAGGATTGGATACATTGCCACATTGGGGTTAACAGAGATATACAAACCATGTGAAATATATAACCACCAAAGACGTACGGAAGACCAGGAGAAGACTACTCAACATTGTGTCATAACCTACATGGGAAAAGGAGGCGAGGAACAATAGATACATGCATATGTGTGAAAGAACCACATCTTGCACACCTAGAACAAACAAACCATTGTAATCATATTTACTGGGATAAAAAATAAAAAGTAAACTACAAATATGAACAAGAAGTAATGAGACATAAACTTAAAGGGCTTTTCCCTGGCACATTCCATTCTAATTTACAACCTACAACACCACTTCCATTAAGGCTCTGTTTCCCTAGTAACCAAATATGGTAAAGGGGAAATGCTGCCACCTTGTGGCCGTTTCCTGCAAGAACAGCTTTAAACTCACAGCTAATGGTCACTTAACATTCCCAAGGACTCAGGGCTGTAAAGGACACCTGCCCTAAAAAATTGTGCTGAAGGAGGGAATGGACAAAACAATTCAAAACAGGCAAATGTTTCAAGAAGAGAGTATGAAGAGTTAAGTTTTACTCACGCTCTTTTAAAAAAAAAGGAAAATGGATAAAAGCTCAACCTCAGGGAGTGTTAGACCCATGCAATCTAATCTACAAAAAGTTTCAACTTACACCAGTCGCCTGAACATGAGCAAAAAGTCTACAAACAATAAATGCTGAAGGGGTTTTAGGGAACTGTGTACCCTCTACCTGCTGGTGAGACGTAAAGGGGTAACAGCCAATAATGAGAACAGAAAGGAGCTGTGTTTAAAAGTAAAACTGCAGGCACCATTCAATGCAGCAGGCGCACCATTGGACCTCTCACCTGAGAAGACAAGAATCGAGAAGACACAGGCCGCAAAAGCTGCAGTGCAGCCTTATTCACAATAGCCAAGACAGTGGAGCAATCAAAATGTCCAACAACCGGTGAATGGATAAAGAAGAAGTGGTCCATGTACACAATGGAATAATAGCCATGGAAAACAATGAACCACTGCTCTCTGAGGCACCACAAATGAGTCTGGAGATAATCACGAAACATGAGGTAAGTCGGAAAGCAAAAGACCTATAATCTATGATATCACTTATAGGCGTTATCTAATAACTGACACAAAGGAACATATTTCCACAGAGAAAGACACTCACAGACTTAGAAAACAAACTATGCTCATCTAAAAGGAAAGGTGGGGGGAATGGATAAATTAAGATTAGTGTTACTATATGTATACAAACACATATTATATCCATATCTCAAAAAGACCAACCATATAGCAAGGGAGGTCTGCGGAACCGTCAGTAACATTTTACATGGGAAGAGGATCTGTACTTGAATAGACATATATAATGTACAAACGAACCAGATGGTGTACACCTAGGACAAACAATATTCTAAGCTTTACCCCAATTAAAAAAAAAATTTTAAAACCAAGAAGAAATAATGAGACATATACTTATGGGGCTTTCTCCATGCACATTCCAATGTAATTTACAAACTAGGAACACGACTTCCAGAAAGGCTCTGCTGCCCTAGTACCCAGATATGGGAATGGAGATATGCTGCCTGCTTGAGGCCACTTCCCACAACAGCAGATTTAAACCCATTGCTAAAGGTCACTAAATATTCACCAAACTTGCAGTTTGGTAAAAGACACCTGCTTTCTAAAAAAATTCTGGAGTGGAAAATCGACCAAAAATTTCAAAAGAGGGCAACCTTCCAAGAACACAATTTCAAGAGTTCTATTGTACTCCCAATTGTTGCCTTTTTTTTTAACAGAAAAGAAAACGGTGGAGAAAAATGATGAGTTTTACGAATTTTCAAAGACATGCAAACCCAAATTACAAAAACCTATCAGCTCACAGCAGCCAGAAGGGCCATTAGCATAAATGCTGCAAACAATATATGCTGAAGCGATTGTGGAGAAATGCGTACCCTCGATTCTAAGGGGGACGTGGTAAGAGCCACTAATGAAAACACAAAGAAGGTGCTTTGAAAAGGGAAACACGGTGCTACCAGTCAATCAATCACACCCACTGCTGGGCCTATCACCTGAGAAAATGAGAATCGAAAAGTCACAGCCTGGCAATCCTGCACTCCAACAATATTTACCATAGCCAACACTTGGAAGCAATGAAAATGTCCATCAACCGAGGAATGCACAAAGTAGAAGTGGTCCACGTACACAGTGGAAAATTACTCCAATAAAAAATAAAAATTAAATGTAAAAATCCAACAAAAGTAAGGAGACATCAGCTTGTGTGGGTTTGTCCGGGCACACTCCACTCTAATTTATAACCGAGAAACACCACAGGCCGCAAGGGCTTTTCCCTAGTTACCAGGGTGGGGGACATAGAAAGGCTGCCGCCCTCTGGCAGTTACCTGCAAAAGCAGCTTTAAAGCCTGTGCTAATGGTCACTTCATAGGAACAAGTACTGCAGAACTGTAAATGAAACAGGCCCTCAAAATGTCTTGAGGGAGGTAAAGGCCAAAACATTTCAAAATGTGACACATACTTAAAGAGAACACTTTGAAGAACTAAGGGGTAATCACAGCTTGAAAAATAGCAAAGGACATGCCTTAAAGCTCAATTTCAACAGATTATGTGGCACATTCGAATTCAACCACAGAGAGGTAGCAGCTCACACTTGTCAAAGTAACCATCAGCAAGAAAACTACAAACAATAAATGCTGAAAGTGTTGTGGAGAAATGCATACCCTCAACTTCAAAGGGGACGTAACTTGGAAAGGGCCACGAATGAGAACAGAATGGAGGTGCCTTAAAAAGGTAAACATTGAGCTACTATATGATCCAGCAGGCCCACTCCTCGACGTAAAACCTAAGAAGAGAGAATTGGAAAGACACAGGCAGGCAAATCTGCACTGCACAGTATTACAATAGCCAAGATATGGAAGTAACCAAAAAGTCCACCAACAGATGGATGGACAAAGAAGAACTCCTCCATGTACAGATGGAATATTCGCTAGTGAAAAAAATGAAACAATGCCGTTTGCAGCACCATAGATGAGTCTAGACGTAATCACGCCACGTGTAGTAAGTGAGAAAGCAAAAGACACATATCCTATCATATCACTTTTAAGAGTTACTTAAAAATTGATACCAATGAAGATATTTCCACAGAGAAAGGCAATCACAGATTCATTAAAAAACTTATGGTTCACCAAATAGAAAGGGATGAGGATTGGATACATTGCCACATTGGGGTTAACAGAGATATACAAACCATGTGAAATATATAACCACCAAAGACGTACGGAAGACCAGGAGAAGACTACTCAACATTGTGTCATAACCTACATGGGAAAAGGAGGCGAGGAACAATAGATACATGCATATGTGTGAAAGAACCACATCTTGCACACCTAGAACAAACAAACCATTGTAATCATATTTACTGGGATAAAAAATAAAAAGTAAACTACAAATATGAACAAGAAGTAATGAGACATAAACTTAAAGGGCTTTTCCCTGGCACATTCCATTCTAATTTACAACCTACAACACCACTTCCATTAAGGCTCTGTTTCCCTAGTAACCAAATATGGTAAAGGGGAAATGCTGCCACCTTGTGGCCGTTTCCTGCAAGAACAGCTTTAAACTCACAGCTAATGGTCACTTAACATTCCCAAGGACTCAGGGCTGTAAAGGACACCTGCCCTAAAAAATTGTGCTGAAGGAGGGAATGGACAAAACAATTCAAAACAGGCAAATGTTTCAAGAAGAGAGTATGAAGAGTTAAGTTTTACTCACGCTCTTTTAAAAAAAAAGGAAAATGGATAAAAGCTCAACCTCAGGGAGTGTTAGACCCATGCAATCTAATCTACAAAAAGTTTCAACTTACACCAGTCGCCTGAACATGAGCAAAAAGTCTACAAACAATAAATGCTGAAGGGGTTTTAGGGAACTGTGTACCCTCTACCTGCTGGTGAGACGTAAAGGGGTAACAGCCAATAATGAGAACAGAAAGGAGCTGTGTTTAAAAGTAAAACTGCAGGCACCATTCAATGCAGCAGGCGCACCATTGGACCTCTCACCTGAGAAGACAAGAATCGAGAAGACACAGGCCGCAAAAGCTGCAGTGCAGCCTTATTCACAATAGCCAAGACAGTGGAGCAATCAAAATGTCCAACAACCGGTGAATGGATAAAGAAGAAGTGGTCCATGTACACAATGGAATAATAGCCATGGAAAACAATGAACCACTGCTCTCTGAGGCACCACAAATGAGTCTGGAGATAATCACGAAACATGAGGTAAGTCGGAAAGCAAAAGACCTATAATCTATGATATCACTTATAGGCGTTATCTAATAACTGACACAAAGGAACATATTTCCACAGAGAAAGACACTCACAGACTTAGAAAACAAACTATGCTCATCTAAAAGGAAAGGTGGGGGGAATGGATAAATTAAGATTAGTGTTACTATATGTATACAAACACATATTATATCCATATCTCAAAAAGACCAACCATATAGCAAGGGAGGTCTGCGGAACCGTCAGTAACATTTTACATGGGAAGAGGATCTGTACTTGAATAGACATATATAATGTACAAACGAACCAGATGGTGTACACCTAGGACAAACAATATTCTAAGCTTTACCCCAATTAAAAAAAAAAATTTAAAACCAAGAAGAAATAATGAGACATATACTTATGGGGCTTTCTCCATGCACATTCCAATGTAATTTACAAACTAGGAACACGACTTCCAGAAAGGCTCTGCTGCCCTAGTACCCAGATATGGGAATGGAGATATGCTGCCTGCTTGAGGCCACTTCCCACAACAGCAGATTTAAACCCATTGCTAAAGGTCACTAAATATTCACCAAACTTGCAGTTCGCTAAAAGACACCTGCTTTCTAAAAAAATTCTGGAGTGGAAAATCGACCAAAAATTTCAAAAGAGGGCAACCTTCCAAGAACACAATTTCAAGAGTTCTATTGTACTCCCAATTGTTTCCTTTTTTTTTAACAGAAAAGAAAACGGTGGAGAAAAATGATGAGTTTTACGAATTTTCAAAGACATGCAAACCCAAATTACAAAAACCTATCAGCTCACAGCAGCCAGAAGGGCCATTAGCATAAATGCTGCAAACAATATATGCTGAAGCGATTGTGGAGAAATGCGTACCCTCGATTCTAAGGGGGACGTGGTAAGAGCCACTAATGAAAACACAAAGAAGGTGCTTTGAAAAGGGAAACACGGTGCTACCAGTCAATCAATCACACCCACTGCTGGGCCTATCACCTGAGAAAATGAGAATCGAAAAGTCACAGCCTGGCAATCCTGCACTCCAACAATATTTACCATAGCCAACACTTGGAAGCAATGAAAATGTCCATCAACCGAGGAATGCACAAAGTAGAAGTGGTCCACGTACACAGTGGAAAATTACTCCAATAAAAAATAAAAATTAAATGTAAAAATCCAACAAAAGTAAGGAGACATCAGCTTGTGTGGGTTTGTCCGGGCACACTCCACTCTAATTTATAACCGAGAAACACCACAGGCCGCAAGGGCTTTTCCCTAGTTACCAGGGTGGGGGACATAGAAAGGCTGCCGCCCTCTGGCAGTTACCTGCAAAAGCAGCTTTAAAGCCTGTGCTAATGGTCACTTCATAGGAACAAGTACTGCAGAACTGTAAATGAAACAGGCCCTCAAAATGTCTTGAGGGAGGTAAAGGCCAAAACATTTCAAAATGTGACACATACTTAAAGAGAACACTTTGAAGAACTAAGGGGTAATCACAGCTTGAAAAATAGCAAAGGACATGCCTTAAAGCTCAATTTCAACAGATTATGTGGCACATTCGAATTCAACCACAGAGAGGTAGCAGCTCACACTTGTCAAAGTAACCATCAGCAAGAAAACTACAAACAATAAATGCTGAAAGTGTTGTGGAGAAATGCATACCCTCAACTTCAAAGGGGACGTAACTTGGAAAGGGCCACGAATGAGAACAGAATGGAGGTGCCTTAAAAAGGTAAACATTGAGCTACTATATGATCCAGCAGGCCCACTCCTCGACGTAAAACCTAAGAAGAGAGAATTGGAAAGACACAGGCAGGCAAATCTGCACTGCACAGTATTACAATAGCCAAGATATGGAAGTAACCAAAAAGTCCACCAACAGATGGATGGACAAAGAAGAACTCCTCCATGTACAGATGGAATATTCGCTAGTGAAAAAAATGAAACAATGCCGTTTGCAGCACCATAGATGAGTCTAGACGTAATCACGCCACGTGTAGTAAGTGAGAAAGCAAAAGACACATATCCTATCATATCACTTTTAAGAGTTACTTAAAAATTGATACCAATGAAGATATTTCCACAGAGAAAGGCAATCACAGATTCATTAAAAAACTTATGGTTCACCAAATAGAAAGGGATGAGGATTGGATACATTGCCACATTGGGGTTAACAGAGATATACAAACCATGTGAAATATATAACCACCAAAGACGTACGGAAGACCAGGAGAAGACTACTCAACATTGTGTCATAACCTACATGGGAAAAGGAGGCGAGGAACAATAGATACATGCATATGTGTGAAAGAACCACATCTTGCACACCTAGAACAAACAAACCATTGTAATCATATTTACTGGGATAAAAAATAAAAAGTAAACTACAAATATGAACAAGAAGTAATGAGACATAAACTTAAAGGGCTTTTCCCTGGCACATTCCATTCTAATTTACAACCTACAACACCACTTCCATTAAGGCTCTGTTTCCCTAGTAACCAAATATGGTAAAGGGGAAATGCTGCCACCTTGTGGCCGTTTCCTGCAAGAACAGCTTTAAACTCACAGCTAATGGTCACTTAACATTCCCAAGGACTCAGGGCTGTAAAGGACACCTGCCCTAAAAAATTGTGCTGAAGGAGGGAATGGACAAAACAATTCAAAACAGGCAAATGTTTCAAGAAGAGAGTATGAAGAGTTAAGTTTTACTCACGCTCTTTTAAAAAAAAAGGAAAATGGATAAAAGCTCAACCTCAGGGAGTGTTAGACCCATGCAATCTAATCTACAAAAAGTTTCAACTTACACCAGTCGCCTGAACATGAGCAAAAAGTCTACAAACAATAAATGCTGAAGGGGTTTTAGGGAACTGTGTACCCTCTACCTGCTGGTGAGACGTAAAGGGGTAACAGCCAATAATGAGAACAGAAAGGAGCTGTGTTTAAAAGTAAAACTGCAGGCACCATTCAATGCAGCAGGCGCACCATTGGACCTCTCACCTGAGAAGACAAGAATCGAGAAGACACAGGCCGCAAAAGCTGCAGTGCAGCCTTATTCACAATAGCCAAGACAGTGGAGCAATCAAAATGTCCAACAACCGGTGAATGGATAAAGAAGAAGTGGTCCATGTACACAATGGAATAATAGCCATGGAAAACAATGAACCACTGCTCTCTGAGGCACCACAAATGAGTCTGGAGATAATCACGAAACATGAGGTAAGTCGGAAAGCAAAAGACCTATAATCTATGATATCACTTATAGGCGTTATCTAATAACTGACACAAAGGAACATATTTCCACAGAGAAAGACACTCACAGACTTAGAAAACAAACTATGCTCATCTAAAAGGAAAGGTGGGGGGAATGGATAAATTAAGATTAGTGTTACTATATGTATACAAACACATATTATATCCATATCTCAAAAAGACCAACCATATAGCAAGGGAGGTCTGCGGAACCGTCAGTAACATTTTACATGGGAAGAGGATCTGTACTTGAATAGACATATATAATGTACAAACGAACCAGATGGTGTACACCTAGGACAAACAATATTCTAAGCTTTACCCCAATTAAAAAAAAAATTTTAAAACCAAGAAGAAATAATGAGACATATACTTATGGGGCTTTCTCCATGCACATTCCAATGTAATTTACAAACTAGGAACACGACTTCCAGAAAGGCTCTGCTGCCCTAGTACCCAGATATGGGAATGGAGATATGCTGCCTGCTTGAGGCCACTTCCCACAACAGCAGATTTAAACCCATTGCTAAAGGTCACTAAATATTCACCAAACTTGCAGTTTGGTAAAAGACACCTGCTTTCTAAAAAAATTCTGGAGTGGAAAATCGACCAAAAATTTCAAAAGAGGGCAACCTTCCAAGAACACAATTTCAAGAGTTCTATTGTACTCCCAATTGTTGCCTTTTTTTTTAACAGAAAAGAAAACGGTGGAGAAAAATGATGAGTTTTACGAATTTTCAAAGACATGCAAACCCAAATTACAAAAACCTATCAGCTCACAGCAGCCAGAAGGGCCATTAGCATAAATGCTGCAAACAATATATGCTGAAGCGATTGTGGAGAAATGCGTACCCTCGATTCTAAGGGGGACGTGGTAAGAGCCACTAATGAAAACACAAAGAAGGTGCTTTGAAAAGGGAAACACGGTGCTACCAGTCAATCAATCACACCCACTGCTGGGCCTATCACCTGAGAAAATGAGAATCGAAAAGTCACAGCCTGGCAATCCTGCACTCCAACAATATTTACCATAGCCAACACTTGGAAGCAATGAAAATGTCCATCAACCGAGGAATGCACAAAGTAGAAGTGGTCCACGTACACAGTGGAAAATTACTCCAATAAAAAATAAAAATTAAATGTAAAAATCCAACAAAAGTAAGGAGACATCAGCTTGTGTGGGTTTGTCCGGGCACACTCCACTCTAATTTATAACCGAGAAACACCACAGGCCGCAAGGGCTTTTCCCTAGTTACCAGGGTGGGGGACATAGAAAGGCTGCCGCCCTCTGGCAGTTACCTGCAAAAGCAGCTTTAAAGCCTGTGCTAATGGTCACTTCATAGGAACAAGTACTGCAGAACTGTAAATGAAACAGGCCCTCAAAATGTCTTGAGGGAGGTAAAGGCCAAAACATTTCAAAATGTGACACATACTTAAAGAGAACACTTTGAAGAACTAAGGGGTAATCACAGCTTGAAAAATAGCAAAGGACATGCCTTAAAGCTCAATTTCAACAGATTATGTGGCACATTCGAATTCAACCACAGAGAGGTAGCAGCTCACACTTGTCAAAGTAACCATCAGCAAGAAAACTACAAACAATAAATGCTGAAAGTGTTGTGGAGAAATGCATACCCTCAACTTCAAAGGGGACGTAACTTGGAAAGGGCCACGAATGAGAACAGAATGGAGGTGCCTTAAAAAGGTAAACATTGAGCTACTATATGATCCAGCAGGCCCACTCCTCGACGTAAAACCTAAGAAGAGAGAATTGGAAAGACACAGGCAGGCAAATCTGCACTGCACAGTATTACAATAGCCAAGATATGGAAGTAACCAAAAAGTCCACCAACAGATGGATGGACAAAGAAGAACTCCTCCATGTACAGATGGAATATTCGCTAGTGAAAAAAATGAAACAATGCCGTTTGCAGCACCATAGATGAGTCTAGACGTAATCACGCCACGTGTAGTAAGTGAGAAAGCAAAAGACACATATCCTATCATATCACTTTTAAGAGTTACTTAAAAATTGATACCAATGAAGATATTTCCACAGAGAAAGGCAATCACAGATTCATTAAAAAACTTATGGTTCACCAAATAGAAAGGGATGAGGATTGGATACATTACCACATTGGGGTTAACAGAGATATACAAACCATGTGAAATATATAACCACCAAAGACGTACGGAAGACCAGGAGAAGACTACTCAACATTGTGTCATAACCTACATGGGAAAAGGATGCGAGGAAGAATAGATACATGTATATGTGGGAAAGAACCACATCTTGCACACCTAGAACAAACAAACCATTGTAATCATATTTGCTGGGATAAAAAATAAAAAGTAAATTACAAATATGAACAAGAAGTAATGAAACATAAACTTAAAAGGCTTTTCCCTGGCACATTCCATTCTAATTTACAACCTACAACACCACTTCCATTAAGGCTCTGTTTCCCTAGTAACCAAATATGGTAAAGGGGAAATGCTGCCACCTTGTGGCCGTTTCCTGCAAGAACAGCTTTAAACTCACAGCTAATGGTCACTTAACATTCCCAAGGACTCAGGGCTGTAAAGGACACCTGCCCTAAAAAATTGTGCTGAAGGAAGGAATGGACCAAAAATTCAAAACAGGCAAATGTTTCAAGAAGAGAGTATGAAGAGTTAAGTTTTATTCACGTTCTTCTAAAAAAAAGGAAAATGGATAAAAGCTCAACCTCAGGGAGTGTTAGACCCATGCAATCTAATTTACAAAAAGTTTCAACTTACACCAGTTGACTTACCATCAGCAAAAAGTCAACAAACAATAAATGCTGAAGGGGTTTTAGAGAACTGTGTACACTCTACCTGCTGGTGAGACGTAAAGGGGTAACAGCCAATAATGAGAACAGAAAGGAGCTGTGTTTAAAAGTAAAACTGCAGGCACCATTCAATGCAGCAGGCGCACCATTGGACCTCTCACCTGAGAAGACAAGAATCGAGAAGACACAGGCCGCAAAAGCTGCAGTGCAGCCTTATTCACAATAGCCAAGACAGTGGAGCAATCAAAATGTCCAACAACAGGTGAATGGATAAAGAAGTGGTCCATGTACACAATGGAATAATAGCCATGGAAAACAATGAACCACTGCTCTCTGAGGCACCACAAATGAGTCTGGAGATAATCACGAAACATGAGGTAAGTCGGAAAGCAAAAGACCTATATTCTATGATATCACTTATAGGCGTTATCTAATAACTGACACAAAGGAACATATTTCCACAGAGAAAGACACTCACAGACTTAGAAAACAAACTATGCTCATCTAAAAGGAAAGGTGGGGGGAATGGATAAATTAAGATTAGTGTTACTATATGTATACAAACACATATTATATCCATATCTCAAAAAGACCAACCATATAGCAAAGGAGGTCTGCGGAACCGTCAGTAACATTTTACATGGGAAGAGGATCTGTACTTGAATAGACATATATAATGTACAAACGAACCAGATTTTGTACATCTAGGACAAACAATATTCTAAGCTTTACCCCAATTAAAAAAAAATTTTAAAACCAAGAAGAAATAATGAGACATATACTTATGGGGCTTTTTCCATGCACATTCCAATGTAATTTACAAACTAGGAACACGACTTCCAGAAAGGCTCTGCTGCCCTAGTACCCAGATATGGGAATGGAGATATGCTGCCTGCTTGAGGCCACTTCCCACAACAGCAGATTTAAACCCATTGCTAAAGGTCACTAAATATTCACCAAACTTGCAGTTCGCTAAAAGACACCTGCTTTCTAAAAAAATTCTGGGGTGGAAAATCGACCAAAACTTTCAAAAGAGGGCAACCTTCCAAGAACACAATTTCAAGAGTTCTATTGTACTCCCAATTGTTTCCTTTTTTTTAACAGAAAAGAAAACGGTGGAGAAAAATGATGAGTTTTACGAATTTTCAAAGACATGCAAACCCAAATTACAAAAACCTATCAGCTCACAGCAGCCAGAAGGGCCATTAGCATAAATGCTGCAAACAATATATGCTGAAGCGATTGTGGAGAAATGCGTACCCTCGATTCTAAGGGGGACGTGGTAAGAGCCACTAATGAAAACACAAAGAAGGTGCTTTGAAAAGGGAAACACGGTGCTACCAGTCAATCAATCACACCCACTGCTGGGCCTATCACCTGAGAAAATGAGAATCGAAAAGTCACAGCCTGGCAATCCTGCACTCCAACAATATTTACCATAGCCAACACTTGGAAGCAATGAAAATGTCCATCAACCGAGGAATGCACAAAGTAGAAGTGGTCCACGTACACAGTGGAAAATTACTCCAATAAAAAATAAAAATTAAATGTAACAATCCAACAAAAGTAAGGAGACATCAGCTTGTGTGGGTTTGTCCGGGCACACTCCACTCTAATTTATAACCGAGAAACACCACAGGCCGCAAGGGCTTTTCCCTAGTTACCAGGGTGGGGGACATAGAAAGGCTGCCGCCCTCTGGCAGTTACCTGCAAAAGCAGCTTTAAAGCCTGTGCTAATGGTCACTTCATAGGAACAAGTAATGCAGAACTGTAAATGAAACAGGCCCTCAAAATGTCTTGAGGGAGGTAAAGGCCAAAACATTTCAAAATGTGACACATACTTAAAGAGAACACTTTGAAGAACTAAGGGGTAATCACAGCTTGAAAAATAGAAAAGGACATGCCTTAAAGCTCAATTTCAACAGATCATGTGGCACATTCGAATTCAACCACAGAGAGGTATCAGCTCACACTTGTCAGAATAACCATCAGCAAGAAAACTACAAACAATAAATGCTGAAAGTGTTGTGGAGAAATGCATACCCTCAACTTCAAAGGGGACGTAACTTGGAAAGGGCCACGAATGAGAACAGAATGGAGGTGCCTTAAAAAGGTAAACATTGAGCTACTATATGATCCAGCAGGCCCACTCCTGGACGTAAAACCTAAGAAGACAGAATTGGAAAGACACAGGCAGGCAAATCTGCATTGCACAGTATTACAATAGCCAAGATATGGAAGTAACCAAAAAGTCCACCAACAGATGGATGTACAAAGAAGAACTCCTCCATGTACAGATGGAATATTCGCTAGTGAAAAAAATGAAACAATGCCGTTTGCAGCACCATAGATGAGTCTAGACGTAATCACGCCACGTGTAGTAAGTGAGAAAGCAAAAGACACATATCCTATCATACCACTTTTAAGAGTTACTTAAAAATTGATACCAATGAAGATATTTCCACAGAGAAAGGCAATCACAGATTCATTAAAAAACTTATGGTTCACCAAATAGAAAGGGATGAGGATTGGATACATTACCACATTGGGGTTAACAGAGATATACAAACTATGTGAAATATATAACCACCAAAGACGTACGGAAGACCAGGAGAAGACTACTCAACATTGTGTCATAACCTACATGGGAAAAGGATGCGAGGAAGAATAGATACATGTATATGTGGGAAAGAACCACATTTGCACACCTAGAACAAACAAACCATTGTAATTATATTTGCTGGGATAAAAAATAAAAAGTAAATTACAAATATGAACAAGAAGTAATGAGACATAAACTTAAAGGGCTTTTCCCTGGCACATTCCATTCTAATTTACAACCTAGAACACCACTTCCATTAAGGCTCTGTTTCACTAGTAACCAAATATGGTAAAGGGGAAATGCTGCCACCTTGTGGCCGTTTCCTGGAAGAAAAGCTTTAAACTCACAGCTAATGGTCACTTAACATTCCCAAGGACTCAGGGCTGTAAAGGACACCTCCCCTAAAAAATTGTGCTGAAGGAGGGAATGGACAAAAAAATTCAAAACAGGCAAATGTTTCAAGAAGAGAGTATGAAGAGTTAAGGTTTACTCACGCTCTTTTAAAAAAAAGGAAAATGGATAAAAGCTCAACCTCAGGGAGTGTTAGACCCATGCAATCTAATCTACAAAAAGTTTCAACTTACACCAGTCGACTGACCATCAGCAAAAAGTCTACAAACAATAAATGCTGAAGGGGTTTTAGAGAATTGTGTACACTCTACCTGCTGGTGAGACGTGAAGGGGTAACAGCCAATAATGAGAACAGAAAGGAGCAATGTTTAAAAGTAAAACTGCAGGTACCATTCAATACAGCAGGCGCACCATTGGACCTCTCACCTGAGAAGGAAGACAAGAATCGAGAAAACACAGGCCGCAAAAGCTGCAGTGCAGCCTTATTCACAATAGCCAAGACAGTGGAGCAATCAAAATGTCCAACAACAGGTGAATGGATAAAGAAGAAGTGGTCCATGTACACAATGGAATAATAGCCATGGAAAACAATGAACCACTGCTCTCTGAGGCACCACAAATGAGTCTGGAGATAATCATGAAACATGAGGTAAGTCGGAAAGCAAAAGACCTATATTCTATGATATCACTTATAGGCGTTATCTAGTAACTGACACAAAGGAACATATTTCCACAGAGAAAGACACTCACAGACTTGGAAAACAAACTATGCTCATCTAAAAGGAAAGGTGGGGGGAATGGATAAATTAAGATTAGTGTTACTATATGTATACAAACACATATTATATACATATCTGAAAAAGACCGACCATATAGCAAGGGAGGTCTGCGGAACCGTCAGTAACATTTTACATGGGAAGAGGATCTGTACTTGAATAGACATATATAATGTACAAATGAACCAGATTGTGTACACCTAGGACAAACAATATTCTAAGCTTTACCCCTATTAAAAAAATTTTTAAAACCAAGAAAAAATAATGAGACATAAACTAATGGGGGTTTCTCCTCGCACATTACAATGTAATTTGCAACCTAGGAACACGACTTCCAGAAAGGCTCTGCTGCCCTAGTCCTCAGATTTGGGAATGGAGAAGTACTGCCTCCTTGAGGCCACTTCCCACAACAGCAGCTTTAAACCCATTGCTAAAGGTCACTAAATATTCACCAAACTTGCAGTTCGGTATAAGACACCTGCTTTCTAAAAAATTCTGGGGTGCAAAATCGACCAAAAATTTCAAAAGAGGGCAACCTTCCAAGAACACAATTTGAAGAGTTATACTGTACTCCCAATTGTTTCCTTTTTTTAACAGAAATTAAAACGGCAGAGAAAAATGATGAATTTTACGAATTTTCAAAGACATGCAAACCCAAGTTACAAAAACCTATCAGCTCACAGCAGCCACAAGGGCCATTAGCATAAATGCTGCAAACAGTAAATGCTGAAGCAATTGTGGAGAAATGCGTACCCTCAATTCTAAGGGGGACGTGGTAAGAGCCACTAATGAAAACACAAAGAAGGTGCTTTGTAAAGGGAACCACGGTGCTACCAGTCAATGAATCACACCCACTGCTGGGCCTATCACCTGATAAAATGAGAATCAAATAGTCACAGGCTGGCAATCCTGCACTCCAACAATATTTACCATAGCCAACACTTGGAAGCAATGAAAATGTCCATCAACCGAGGAATGCACAAAGTAGAAGTGGTCCACGTACACAGTGGAAAATTACTCCAATAAAAAATAAAAATTAAATGTAAAAATCCAACAAAAGTAAGGAGACATCAGCTTGTGTGGGTTTGTCCGGGCACACTCCACTCTAATTTATAACCGAGAAACACCACAGGCCGCAAGGGCTTTTCCCTAGTTACCAGGGTGGGGGACATAGAAAGGCTGCCGCCCTCTGGCAGTTACCTGCAAAAGCAGCTTTAAAGCCTGTGCTAATGGTCACTTCATAGGAACAAGTACTGCAGAACTGTAAATGAAACAGGCCCTCAAAATGTCTTGAGGGAGGTAAAGGCCAAAACATTTCAAAATGTGACACATACTTAAAGAGAACACTTTGAAGAACTAAGGGGTAATCACAGCTTGAAAAATAGCAAAGGACATGCCTTAAAGCTCAATTTCAACAGATTATGTGGCACATTCGAATTCAACCACAGAGAGGTAGCAGCTCACACTTGTCAAAGTAACCATCAGCAAGAAAACTACAAACAATAAATGCTGAAAGTGTTGTGGAGAAATGCATACCCTCAACTTCAAAGGGGACGTAACTTGGAAAGGGCCACGAATGAGAACAGAATGGAGGTGCCTTAAAAAGGTAAACATTGAGCTACTATATGATCCAGCAGGCCCACTCCTCGACGTAAAACCTAAGAAGAGAGAATTGGAAAGACACAGGCAGGCAAATCTGCACTGCACAGTATTACAATAGCCAAGATATGGAAGTAACCAAAAAGTCCACCAACAGATGGATGGACAAAGAAGAACTCCTCCATGTACAGATGGAATATTCGCTAGTGAAAAAAATGAAACAATGCCGTTTGCAGCACCATAGATGAGTCTAGACGTAATCACGCCACGTGTAGTAAGTGAGAAAGCAAAAGACACATATCCTATCATATCACTTTTAAGAGTTACTTAAAAATTGATACCAATGAAGATATTTCCACAGAGAAAGGCAATCACAGATTCATTAAAAAACTTATGGTTCACCAAATAGAAAGGGATGAGGATTGGATACATTGCCACATTGGGGTTAACAGAGATATACAAACCATGTGAAATATATAACCACCAAAGACGTACGGAAGACCAGGAGAAGACTACTCAACATTGTGTCATAACCTACATGGGAAAAGGAGGCGAGGAACAATAGATACATGCATATGTGTGAAAGAACCACATCTTGCACACCTAGAACAAACAAACCATTGTAATCATATTTACTGGGATAAAAAATAAAAAGTAAACTACAAATATGAACAAGAAGTAATGAGACATAAACTTAAAGGGCTTTTCCCTGGCACATTCCATTCTAATTTACAACCTACAACACCACTTCCATTAAGGCTCTGTTTCCCTAGTAACCAAATATGGTAAAGGGGAAATGCTGCCACCTTGTGGCCGTTTCCTGCAAGAACAGCTTTAAACTCACAGCTAATGGTCACTTAACATTCCCAAGGACTCAGGGCTGTAAAGGACACCTGCCCTAAAAAATTGTGCTGAAGGAGGGAATGGACAAAACAATTCAAAACAGGCAAATGTTTCAAGAAGAGAGTATGAAGAGTTAAGTTTTACTCACGCTCTTTCAAAAAAAAAGGAAAATGGATAAAAGCTCAACCTCAGGGAGTGTTAGACCCATGCAATCTAATCTACAAAAAGTTTCAACTTACACCAGTCGCCTGAACATGAGCAAAAAGTCTACAAACAATAAATGCTGAAGGGGTTTTAGGGAACTGTGTACCCTCTACCTGCTGGTGAGACGTAAAGGGGTAACAGCCAATAATGAGAACAGAAAGGAGCTGTGTTTAAAAGTAAAACTGCAGGCACCATTCAATGCAGCAGGCGCACCATTGGACCTCTCACCTGAGAAGACAAGAATCGAGAAGACACAGGCCGCAAAAGCTGCAGTGCAGCCTTATTCACAATAGCCAAGACAGTGGAGCAATCAAAATGTCCAACAACCGGTGAATGGATAAAGAAGAAGTGGTCCATGTACACAATGGAATAATAGCCATGGAAAACAATGAACCACGGCTCTCTGAGGCACCACAAATGAGTCTGGAGATAATCACGAAACATGAGGTAAGTCGGAAAGCAAAAGACCTATAATCTATGATATCACTTATAGGCGTTATCTAATAACTGACACAAAGGAACATATTTCCACAGAGAAAGACACTCACAGACTTAGAAAACAAACTATGCTCATCTAAAAGGAAAGGTGGGGGGAATGGATAAATTAAGATTAGTGTTACTATATGTATACAAACACATATTATATCCATATCTCAAAAAGACCAACCATATAGCAAGGGAGGTCTGCGGAACCGTCAGTAACATTTTACATGGGAAGAGGATCTGTACTTGAATAGACATATATAATGTACAAACGAACCAGATGGTGTACACCTAGGACAAACAATATTCTAAGCTTTACCCCAATTAAAAAAAAAATTTTAAAACCAAGAAGAAATAATGAGACATATACTTATGGGGCTTTCTCCATGCACATTCCAATGTAATTTACAAACTAGGAACACGACTTCCAGAAAGGCTCTGCTGCCCTAGTACCCAGATATGGGAATGGAGATATGCTGCCTGCTTGAGGCCACTTCCCACAACAGCAGATTTAAACCCATTGCTAAAGGTCACTAAATATTCACCAAACTTGCAGTTTGGTAAAAGACACCTGCTTTCTAAAAAAATTCTGGAGTGGAAAATCGACCAAAAATTTCAAAAGAGGGCAACCTTCCAAGAACACAATTTCAAGAGTTCTATTGTACTCCCAATTGTTGCCTTTTTTTTTAACAGAAAAGAAAACGGTGGAGAAAAATGATGAGTTTTACGAATTTTCAAAGACATGCAAACCCAAATTACAAAAACCTATCAGCTCACAGCAGCCAGAAGGGCCATTAGCATAAATGCTGCAAACAATATATGCTGAAGCGATTGTGGAGAAATGCGTACCCTCGATTCTAAGGGGGACGTGGTAAGAGCCACTAATGAAAACACAAAGAAGGTGCTTTGAAAAGGGAAACACGGTGCTACCAGTCAATCAATCACACCCACTGCTGGGCCTATCACCTGAGAAAATGAGAATCGAAAAGTCACAGCCTGGCAATCCTGCACTCCAACAATATTTACCATAGCCAACACTTGGAAGCAATGAAAATGTCCATCAACCGAGGAATGCACAAAGTAGAAGTGGTCCACGTACACAGTGGAAAATTACTCCAATAAAAAATAAAAATTAAATGTAAAAATCCAACAAAAGTAAGGAGACATCAGCTTGTGTGGGTTTGTCCGGGCACACTCCACTCTAATTTATAACCGAGAAACACCACAGGCCGCAAGGGCTTTTCCCTAGTTACCAGGGTGGGGGACATAGAAAGGCTGCCGCCCTCTGGCAGTTACCTGCAAAAGCAGCTTTAAAGCCTGTGCTAATGGTCCTTTCCTAGGAACAAGTACTGCAGGACTGTAAATGAAACCTGCCCTCAAAATGTCTTGAGGGAGGTAATGGCCAAAACATGTCAAAATGTGACACATACTTTAAGAGAACACTTTGAAGAAATAAGGGGTAATCACAGCTTGAAAAGTAAAAAGGACATGCCTTAAAGCTCAATTTCAACGGATTATGAGGCCCATTCGAATTCAACCAGAAAGAGGTAGCAGCTCACACTAGTCAAAGTAACCATCAGCAAGAAAACTACAAACAATAAATGCTGAAGGTGTTGTGGAGGAATGCATACCCTGAACTTTAAGTGGGATATAACTTGGAAAGAGGCACTAAAGAGAACAGAATATAGGTGCCTTAAAAATGTGAACATTGAGCTACCATATGACCCAGCAATCCCACTACTGGGTATACACCCAGAGAAAACCATAATTCAAAAATACACTTGCACCCGAATGTTTATTACAGCACTATTTACAATAGCCTGGTCATGGAAGCAACCTAAATGCCCATCAACAGACGAATGGATAAAGAAGTTGTGGTACATATATAGAATGGAATATTACTCAGCCACAAAAAGGAACCAAATTGAGTCATTTGTTGAGACGTGGATGGATCTAGAGACTGTCATACAGAGTGAAGTAAGTCAGAAAGAGAAAAACAAATACCGTATATTAACGCAGGTATGTGGAACCTAGAAAATTGGTACAGATGAGCCAGTTTGCAGGGCATAAGTTGAGACACAGATGTAGAGCGCAGACACATGGACACCAAGGGGGGGGGGAATGCCGTGGGGTGGGGATGGTGTTGTGCTGAATTGGGCTATTGGGATTGACATGTATACACTGATGTGTATAAAATTGATGACTGATAAGAACCTGCAGTATAAAAAAAACAAACAAAACAACTAATACTAAACTTTCATTCGGTTTTTTGTATGGAAATATGTTAATATAAATGTTTCAGACATTACATGAAATTTCTAAAAATCTTATATGTTCTGGTATAATGTTATAATTCATAATCCTAGTTATTACTTTAAAATGTATATCTCAGAAATAACTAATTTTCTTGTCAACTGCATTATTATAAACTTTCATCAAATCTTTAACCGTGGTCATTTTTAAGTCTTTTGTCATTTACAGACAGTTCTGGGTGTACTCTGATGCTTTTGCAAATATGTTCCTATAAAAGGGTTTCATCTTCATGAAATTCATGGAAAAGACTCTGACAAGTACAGGTTTCTGGTAACTCTATTGTACTGCTGAAATGAATGAATAAGCATTTTCAGAACTCTAATGATAAAACTAATTAACTCATAAAAGTGCTAACAAAAGATCAAGATGAAAAAAAAAAATAATTGCATGGGACTGAGTGAACTGATGACGATAAGTATAATTTTTGTTACTTTCTGTTTGAATTAAAAAAAAATCCCACAAGGACTCAGAGGCAAAGAATATACAAATCAGTTTTCACTGCAAAGTAAAGCAGCTGCTACAGTGAAGGATTACTGGACTGAATGTCAATATTTTGACATAGTATGAGTGTGTTTCATGTTTGGTAATTGCAATCATTGTTGCTTTTGTTGTGATCATCCATGTACAATGCTTGATGTCAGTCTATTTATCTCTTATAAAAATAAAATACAGTGTGTGTGTTTGGAAAAAAAAACGAATAAGAACTAATGAGACATAAACTTATGGGGATTTCTCCTGGCAAACTCCATTCTAATTTACAACCTAAGACAACGACTTCCAGAAAGGCTCTGCTGCCCTAGTACCTAGATTGGGGAATGGCGAAATGCTGCCTCCTTTTGGCCGTTTCCCACAACAGCAGCTTTAAACCCACTGCGAACGGTCATTAATATTCAACAACTTGCAGTTCTGTAAATGACACCGGCCCTCCAAAAAAATTCTGGGGTCAAAAATCGAACAAAAAATTCAAAAGAGGGCAACCTTCGAAGAAGATAATTTCAAGAGGTATATTGTGCTCACAGATTATTCTTTTGATAAAAGAAAAAGATGTGGGAAAATGATGAATTTTAGGAATTTTGAAAGATATGCAAACCCAAATTACAAATACCTATCAGATCACAGCAGTCAGAATGGCCATCAGCAAAAATGGTGCAAACAATAAATGCTGAAGCGATTGTGGAGAAATGCGTACCCTCGGTTCTAAGGGGGATGTTGTAAAAGCCACTAATAAAAACACATTGGAGGTGCTTTGAAAAAGTAAACACTGAGTGACCAGTCCATCAATCACACCCACTGCTGGGCCTATCACCAGAGAAAATGAGAATCAAAAAGTCACAGGCTGGCAATCCTGCACTCCAACAATATTTACCATAGCCAACACTTGGAAGCAATGAAAATGTCCATCAACAGAGGAATGCACCAAGAAGTGGTCCATGTACAGAATAGAATATTAACTCCAATAATAAATAAAAATTAAATTTAAAAATCCAACAAAAGTAAGGAATCATCAGCTTTTTTGTGTTTATCTGGGCATATTCTACTCTAATTTACAACCGAGGAACACCACTGGCCGTAAAGTCTGTTTCCCTAGTATCAGCGTGGGGAATGTAGAAAGGTAGCAGCCCTGTGGCCGTTACCTGCAAAAGCAGTTTAAAGCCTGTGCTAATGGTCACTTCATATGAACAAGTACTGTAGGGCTGAAAATGAAACCTGCTCTC
Source organism: Balaenoptera borealis (assembly GCF_965194805.1). Classification (NCBI taxonomy): domain Eukaryota; kingdom Metazoa; phylum Chordata; class Mammalia; order Artiodactyla; family Balaenopteridae; genus Balaenoptera; species Balaenoptera borealis. The sequence continues at coordinate 34,562,264 of NC_138864.1, forward strand.
AAAATGTCTTGAGGGAGGTAATGGCCAAAACATTTCAAAATTTGACACATACTTTAAGAAACCACTTTGAAGAACTAAGCTGTAATTACAGCTTGAAAAATAAAAATGACTTGCCTTAAAGCTCAATTGCAACGGAATATGAGACACATGCAAATTCAACCGTAAAGAGGTGTCAGCTCACACCCGTCAGAATAACCATCAGCAAAAACTACAAATAATAAATGCTGAAGGTGCTGTGGAGAAATGTATACCCTCAACTTTAAGTGGGACGTAACCTGGAAAGAGCCACTAATGATAACAGAATAGAGGTACCTTTAAAAGGTAAACACTGAGCTACCATATGACCTAGCAGACCTATTCCTGGACTATAACCGACAAAGACAGAATTGGAAGGACACAGGCAGGCAAATCTGCAATGCATACTATTACAATAGCCAATATATGGAAGTAACCAAAAAGTCCACTGACAAATGGGTGGACAAAGAAGAACTGCTACATGTACAGATTGAATATGAGCTAGTGACAAAATGAAACAATGCCATTTGCATCACCATAGATGAGTCTAGAGGTAATCACACAACTTGTAGTAAGTGAGAAAGTGAAAGACACATATCCTATCATATCAGATATAGGTGTTACCTAAAAATTGATAGAAACGAAGATATTTCCACAGAGAAAGGCAATCACAGATACATTAAAGAAACTTATGGTTCACCAGATGGAAAGGTGTGAGGATTGGATACATTACCATATTGAGGTTAACAGAGACATACAAACACATGTGAAATATATAATCACCAAAGACCTACAGAATACCAAGAGAAGACTACTCTACATTGTGTCATAACCTACATGGGAAAAGGATCCGAAGAAGAATAGATATATGTATATGTATATGTGTGAAAGAACCACATCTTGCACACCTAGAACAAACAAAACATTGTAATCAAGTTTGTTGTGACAAAAAATAAAAATTAACTTAAAAATATGAACAAGAAGTAATGAGACATAAACTTAAGGGGCTTTTTCCTGGCACATTCCATTCTAATTTGCAACCTAGACCATCACTTCCAGTAAGGCTCTGTTGCCATAGTAACCAGATTTGGTAAAGGAGAAATGCTGCCGCCTTGTGGCCGTTTCCCGCAAGAGCGGCTTTAAACACACAGCTAATGGTCACTTAAAATTCACAAGGACTCAGGGCTGTAAAGGACACCTGCCGTCAAAAATTGTGCTGAGGTAGGGAACGGAAAAAAAATTTTAATACAGGCAAATTTTTCAATAAAATACTATAAAGAGGTAAGTATTACTCACCGTCTTTAAATAAAAGGAGAATGGATTAAGGCTCAACCTCAGGAATTATTAGACTCATGCAATCTAATCAACAAAAGGGTTTCCAATCACACCAGTCGACTGACCATCAGCAAAAAGTCTACAAAGCATAAGTGCTGATGCGGTTGTAGAGAATTGTGTATCCTCTAGCTGCTGGTGAGATGCAAAGTGGTTAACAGTCAGTAATGAGAACAGAAAAGAGCTGCGTTTAAAAGTAAAAATTTAGGTACCATTCAATCCAGCAGGCGCACCATTGGACCTCTCACCTGAGAAGACAAGTATCAAGAAGACACAGGTTGCAAAAGCTGCAGTGCAGCATTATTCACAATAGCCAAGGCAGTGAAGCGATAAAAATGTCCATCAACAAGTGAATGGATATAGAATAAGTGGTCCAGGTACACAATGGACTATTAGCCATGGAAAACAAGGAAACCCTGCTCTTTGAGGCACCACAAATGAGCCTGGAGATAATCACAAATCATGAGGTAAGTCGGAAAGCAAAAGACTTATATCCTATGATATCACTAATAGGCGTTATCTAATAACTGACACAAATGAACACAATTCACAGAGAAATACACTCACAAACTTAGAAAACCAACTTTGCTCATCTAAAGGGAAAGGTGGCGGGAATGGATAAATGAAGATTTGTGTTACTATATGATATGGATATGATCCAAATACATATTATATACATATTACAAAAAGACCGACCATATAACAAGGGAGGTCTACAGCTTAAACCTAGTGCTAATGGTCCCTAAATATTCACACTCATTGCAGGCCTGTAAATGACACCTACATTTCAAAACAATCCTGGGGTTGAAAATTGACCAAAATTTCAAAAGAGGGCAACGTTCCAGGAAGACACTTTCAAGACGGATATTGTACTCACAATTTTTTTTCTTTTTTCTTTTAACAGAAAAGAAAAAGGCGTGGAAAAATGATGAATTTTAGACTATTTAACGACATGCATACCCATATTACAAATACCTATCAGCTCACAGCAGTCAGAATGGCCATTAGCAAAAATGCTGCAAAAAATAAATGCTGAAGCGATTGTGGAGAAATGCGTACCCTCGGTTGTAAGGGGGGGGCATGTTAAGAGTCACTAATGAAAACACAATGTAGGTGCTTTGAAAAGGGAAACATTGAGCTACCAGTCAATCAATCAAAACCACTGCTGGACCTATCACCTGAGAAAATGAGAATCAAAAAGTCACAGGCAGGGGCTTCCCTGGTGGCGCAGTGGTTGAGAGTCTGCCTGCCAATGCAGGGGACACAGGTTCGAGCCCTGGTCTGGGAAGATCCCATATGCCACGAAGCAACTGTGCCCGTGAGCCACAATTGCTGAGCCTGCGTGTCTGGAGCCTGTGCTCCACAACAAGAGAGGCCGCGATGGTGAGAGGCCCACGCACGGCAATGAAGAGTGACCCCCGCTTGCCGCAACTGGAGAGGGCCCTCTCACAGAAACGAAGACCCAACACAGCCATAAATAATAAATAAATAAATAAATAAATAAATTAAAAAAAAAAAGTCACAGGCTGGCAATCCTTCACTCCAGCAATATTTACCATAGTCAACACTTGGAAGCAATGAAAATGTCCATCAACCGAGGAATGCACCAAGAAGAAGTGGTCCATGTACACAATGGAATATTACTCCAATACTAAATATAAATTAAATTAAAAAAAAAACAAACAAAAGTAAGGAGACATCAGCATTTGTGGGTTTATCCGGGCACATTGCACTCTAATTTATAACCGAGGAACACCACAGGCCGAAAGGTCTGTTTCCCTAGTTACCAGAGTGGGGAACGTAGAAAGGCTGCCGCCCTCTGGCCGTTACCTGCAAAAGCAGCTTTAAAGCCTGTGCTAATGGTCACTTCATATGAACAAGTAATGCAGGGCTGTAAATGAAAACTGCCCTCAAAATGTCTCGAGGGAGGTAATGGCCAAAAATTTTCAAAATGTGACACATACTTTAAGAAAACACCTTGAAGAACTAAGCTGTAATCACTGTTTGATAAATAAAAAGGATATGCTTTAAAGCTCAATTTCAACAGATTATGGGATACATGCAAATTCAACCACAAAGGGGTATCAGCTCATACCTGTCAGAATAACCCTCAGCAAGAAAACTACAAACAATAAATACTGAAGGTGTTTTGGAGAAATGCATACCCTCAACTTTAAGTTGGACGTAACCTGGAAAGAGCCACTAATGAGAACTGAATGGTGGTGCCTTTAAAACGTACACACTGAGTTACCATATGATACAGCAAGCCCACTCCTTGGACTATAACATAAGAAGATAGAACTGGAAAGACACAGGCAAGCAAATGTGTATTGCAGCAGTATTACAATAGCCAAGACATGGAGACAACCAAAAGGTCCATCAAGAGGTGCGTGGCCAAAGAAGAACTGGTACACGTACAGATGGAATATTAGCCAGGGAAAAAAATAAAACAATGCTATTTGCAGCACCATGTATGATTCTTGAGGTAATCAGGCAAATTGTACTAAGTCAGAAAGCAAAAGACACATATCCTATAATATCACTTATAGATCTTAGCTAAAAATTGATACCAATGAAGATATTTCCACAGAGAAATGCAATCACAGATTCACTAAACTAACTTATGGTTCACCAAATGGAAAGGTGTGAGGATTGGATACCTTAGGATATTGGGGTTAACATAGATATAGAAACAAATGTGAAATGTGTAATCACCAAAGACCTACGTAATACCAAAAGAAGATTACTCAACATTGTATCATAACCTAAATGGGAAAATGATCCAAAGAAGAATAGATATATGTATATGTTTAAAAGAACCACATCTTGCACACCTAGAAGAAACAAAACATTTTAATCAAATTTGCTCTGATAAAAAATAAAAATTAAATTAAAAAAAGACCAAGAAGTAATGAGAAATAAACTTAAGGGGCTTTTTGCTGGCACATTGCATTCTAATTTACAACCAGAACATGACTTCCATTAAGGCTCTGTCATCACTAATAAAGCAGCTTTATAATCAATGTTGAAGGTAGCTTAAAAGAAGTCTCACTAATTATTGATAGTAACAAGAAAACAAAGAAAAGTAAAAATCTCACTGCAAAAAGTATACATAGAGTAAGTCAAGGTAGATCAAACACTTATTAAACTTCTGTAAAGAATAAAAGACAACAGTAGTATGTTTTTTTAAAAAGAGAGGGCCCAAATAAATCTGAAATGAAAGAGTTGATGTTACAACAGACCCCACAGAAATACAAAGTATCCTAAGATACACACAGGGTAACTCAGGGCTCAGATTGGACAGAGCCCACTCTCCAGTCCCCTGTACATGACTTACAGGAGCCTCAGGAACTGAGGAGGGGGTCCCTGAGGAGAGGCTCAAGATAGAATATGGTAGGCATTAACATGGCTCCATTCATCTTAAACATGCCTGAACTACATTCACACGAGATGATTTTGTCCTGTATGTACATCGGCACCTCTAGTCGGAACTGCAGATCTTTGGCTTCACCACCTCAACTGACAGCAATAGCTTCACCTGCTGTGGACCGTCTCCTATAGGATTTCTAGAACCACAAAGCATCGAAGCTTCACAGGACCCAGAGTCTGTGCGACTCCACGCAGAGTCTCAGAGTCTCAACTCCACTCAGATACTCCACTCTTGGAGGGCACACACAAAGTAGTGAGCACATCAGAACCCAGGGGAAGGAGCAGTGAACTCGTAGGAGAATGACCAGAACTACCTGATAGTTTTAGAGGGTCTCCTGCAGAGGCAGGTGGTAGCTGTGGCTGTGGCTCACCGTGAGGACAACGACACTGGCAGCAGAAGTTCTGGGAAATACTCTTTGGTGTGAGCCCTCCCAGAGTCCGCCATTAACCCCACCAAGAGCAAGGTAGGCTCCAGTGCTGGGTCACCTCAGGCGAAACTACCAACAGGGAGGGAACCCAGCCCCATGCATCAGCAGATAAGTGGATTAAACTTTTTATTAAAGTTTTATTTAATTTGCAGAAAAGCAGATTAAAGCTTTGCCCACCAAAGCAACACCCAGCTCTACCCACCACCAGTCCCTCCCATCAGGAAGCTTGCACAAGCCTCTAAGATAGACTCATCCACTGGAGAGCAGACAGCAGAAGCAAGAAGAACTATAATTCTGCAGCCTGTGGAAGGAAAACCACATTCACAGAAAGATAGACAAAATGAAAAGGCAGAGGACTTTATACGAGATTAAGGAACAAGATAAAACCCTAGGGAAAAAAATGAAATGAGGTGGAGATAGGGAACCTTCCAGAAAAAGAATTCAGAATAATGATAGTGAACATGATCCAAGACCTTGGCAAAAGAATGGAGGCAAAGATCGAGAAGATGCAAGAAATGCTTAACAAAGACCTAGAAGAATTAAGGAGCAAACACCTAGAAGAATTAAAGAACAAACAAACAGAGGTGAACAATATAATAACTGAAATGAAAAATACACCAGAAGGAATCAGTAGCAGAATAACTGTGGCAGAAGAACGGATAAGTGGCCTGGAAGACAGAAAGGTGGAAATCACTGCCATGGAACAGAATAAAGAAAAAGAATGAAAATAAATGAAGACACCCTAAGAGTCCTCTGGGACAACATTTAACGCAACAACATTCACATCAAAGGGGTCCCAGAAGGAGAAGAGAGAGAGAAAGGACCCGAGAATACATTTGAAGAGATTATAATCGAAAACTTCCCTAGCATGGGAAAAGAAATAGCCACCCAAGTCCAGGAAGTGCAGAGAGTCCCAGTCAGGATAAATCAAAGGAGAAAAATGCCAAGACACATAGTAACCAAATTGACAAAAATTGAAGACAAAGAAAAATTATTGAAAGCAACAAGGGAAAAATGACAAATAACATACAAGGGAACTCCCATAAGGATAACATCTGATTTCTCAGCAGAAAATCTACAAGCCAGAAGGGAGTGGCATAAATTTAAAGTGATGAAAGGGAAGAACCTACAACCAAGAGTACTCCACCCAGCAAGGATCTCATTCAGATTTGACAGAGAAATCATAAGCCCTACAGACAAGCAAAAGCTAAGAGAATTCAGCACCATGAAACCAGCTCTACACCAAATGCTAAAGGAACTTCTCTAAGTGGGAAACACAAGAGAAGAAAAGGACCCACCAAGACAAACCCATAACAATTAAGAAAATAGTAATAGGAACATACATATCAATAATTACCTTAAACGTGAATGGACTAAATGTTCCAACCAAAAGACACAGGCTCCCTGAATGGATACAAAAACAAGACCCGTATATATGCTGTCTACAAGAGACCCATTTCAGACCTAGGGACACATACAGACTGAAAGTGAGGCGATGGAAAAATATATTCTATGCAAATGAAAATCAAAAGAAAGCTGGAGTAGCAATACTCATATCAGATAAAATAGACTTTAAAATAAAGAATGTTACAAGAGACAAGGAAAGACACTACATAATGGTCAAGGGATCAATCCAAGAAGAAGATATAACAATTATAGATATATATGTGCCCAACATAGGAGCACCTCAATACATAAGGCAACTGCTAACAGCTATAAAAGAGGAAATCAACAGTAACACCATAATAGCAGGGGACTTTAACAGCTCACTTACACCAGTGGAGATCATCCAGACAGAAAATTAATAAGGAAACACAAGCTTTAAATGACACAATAGACCAGATATAGTTAATTGATATTTATAGGACATTCCATCCAAAAACAGCAGATTACACGTTCTTCTCAACTGCACACGGAACATTCTCCAGGATAGATCACATCTTGGGTCACAAATAAAGCCTCAGTAAATTTAAGAAAACTGAAATCATATCAAGCAGCTGTTCCAACCACAATGCTATGAGATTAGAAATCAATAACAGGGACAAAACCGTAAAAAACACAAACACATGGAGGCTAAACAATACGTTACTAAATAACCAAGAGATCACTGAAGAAATAAAAGAGGAAATCAAAAACTACCTAGAGACAAATGACAAGAAACACACGATGATCCAAAACCTATGGGATGCAGCAAAAGCAGTTCTAAGAGGGAAGTTTATAGCAATACAAGCCTACCTCAGGAAACAAGAAAAATCTCAACTAAACAATCTAACCTTACACCTAGAGGAACTAGAGAAAGAAGAACAAAACCCAAAGTTAGTAGAATGAAAGAAATCATAAAGATCAAAGCAGAAATAAATGAAATAGAAGCAAAGAAAACGAAAGCAAAGATCAATAAAACTAAAAGCCGGTTCTTTGAGAAGAGAAACAAAAATGATAAACCTTTAGCCAGACTCAAGAAAAAGAGGGAGAGGAATCAAATCAACAAAATTAGAAGTGAAAAAGGAGAAGTTACAACAGACACCACAGGAATACAAAGCATCCTAAGAGACTACTACAAGCAACTCTATGCCAATAAAATGGACAACCTGGAAGAAATGGACAAATTCTTAGAAAGGGATAACCTTCCAAGACTGAACCAGGAAGAAATAGAAAATATGAACAAACCTATCACAAGCAATGAAATTGAAACTGTGATTAAAAATCTTCCAACAAACAAAAGTCCAGAACCAGATGGCATCACAGGTGAATTCTGTCAAACATTTAGAGAAGAGCTAACACCCAACCTTCTCAAATTCTTCAAAACAATTGCAGGGGAAGGAACACTCCCAAACTCATTCTATGAGACCACCGTCACCCTGATACCAAAACCAGACAAAGATACTACAGGGAAAGAAAATTATAGACCAATATCACTGATGAATATAGATGTAAAAATCCTCAACAAAATACTAGCAAACAGAATCGAACAACACATTAAAAGGATCAAACACCATGATCAAGTGGGGTTTATCCCAGGGATGCAAGGATTCTTCAATACACACAAATCAATGTGATACACCATATTAACAAATTGTAGAATAAAACCATATGATCATCTCAATAGATGCAGGAAAAGATTTTGAGAAAATTCAACACCCATTTACGATAAAAACTCTGCAGAGTGTGGGCATAGAGGGAAACTACCTCAACATAATAAAGGCCATATATGACAAACCCACAGCAAACATCATTCTCAACGGTGAAAAACTGAAAACGTTTCCTCTAAGGTCAGGAACAAGACGAGGATGTCCACTCTCACCACTACTATTCAACATAGTTTTGGAAGTCCTAGCCATGGCAATCAGAGAAGAAAAAGAAATAAAAGAAATACAAAAAGGAAAAGAAGAAGTAAAATTGTCACTGTTTGCAAATGACATCATATCATAGATAGAGAATCCTAAAGATGCCACCAGAAAACCACTGGAGCTAATCAATGAATTTGGTAAAGTTGCAGGATACAAAATTAATGCACAGAAATTGCTTGCATTCCTATACACTAACAATGAAAGAACAGAAAGAGAAATTAAGGAAACAATCCCATTACCACTGCAACAAAAATAAAATACCTAGGAATAAACCTACCTAAGGAAGTAAAAGACCTGTACTCAGAAAACTATGACACTGATGAAAGAAATCAAAGATGATATAAACAGATGGAGACATATACCATGTTCTTGGATTAGAAGAATCAATATTGTGAAAATGACTATACTACCCAAAGCAATCTACAGATTCAATGCAATCCCTATCAAAATACCTTTGGCATTTTCTACAGAACTAGAAAAAAAAATCTTAAAATTTGTAGGGAGACACAAAAGACCCCGGATAGCCAAAGCAGTCTTGAGGGGAAAAAAAAAGAGCTGGAGGAATCAAACTTCCAGACTTCAGACTATATTGCAAAGCTACAGTAATCAAGATAATATGGTAGTGGCACAAAAACAGAAATATAGATCAATAGAACAGGATAGAAAGCACAGAGATAAACCCACGTACCTACGGTCCACTAATCTATGACAAAGGAGGCAAGGGTATACAATGGAGAAAAGACAGTGTCTTCAGTAAGTGGTGCTGGGAAAACTGGACAGCTACATGTAAAAGAATGAAATTAGAACACTCCCTAACACCATACACAAAAATAAACTCAAAATGGATTAGAGACCTAAATGTAAGACCAGCCACTATAAAACTCTTAGAGGAAAACATAAGCAGAACAGTCTATGACATAAATCACAGCAAGATCCTTTTTGACCCACCTCCTAGAGAAATGGAAATAAAAACAAAAATAAAAAAATGGGACTTAATGAAATTTAAAATCTTTTGCACAGCAAAGGAAAACATAAGCAAGATGAAAAGACAACCATCAGAATGGGAGAAAATATTTTCAAATGAAGCAAATGGCAAAGGATTAACCTCCAAAAAGCAGCTCCTGTAGCTCAATATCACAAAACCAAACAACCCAATCCAAAAATGGGCAGAAGACCTAAATAGACATTTCTCCAAAGAAGATATACAGGTTGCCAACAAACACATGAAAGGATGTTGAACATCACTAATTATTAGAGAAATGCAAATCAAAACTACAATGAGGTATCACCTCACACCAGTCAGAATGGCCATCATCAAAAATTCTACCAACAATAAATGCTGGAGAGGCATTTATTGGAGAAAAGGGAACCCTCTTGCACTGTTGGTGGGAATGTAAATTGATATAGCCACTAGGGAGAACGGTATGGGGGTTCCTTAAAAACTAAAAATAGAACAACCGTACAACCCAGCAATCCCACTACTGGACATTTACCCTGAGAAAACCATAATTCAAAAAGAGTCATGTACCACAGTGTTCATTGTAGCTCTATTTACAATAGCCAGGACATGGAAGCAACCTAAGTGTCCATCAACAGATAACTGGATAAAGAAGATGTGGCACATATATACAATGGAACATTATTCAGCCATAAAAAGAAACGAAACTGAGTTATTTGTAGTGAGGTGGATGGATCTAGAGTCTGTCCTACAGAGTGAAGTAAGTCAGAAAGAGAAAAACAAATACCGTATGCTAACACATATATATGGAATCTAAAAGAAAAAAAGGTTATGAAGAACCTAGGGGCAGGAAAGGATTAAGGACACAGACGTAGAGAAAGGACTTGAGGACACGGGGAGGAGGAAGTGTAAGCTGGGACAAAGTGAGAGAGTGGTATGGACATATATACACTACCAAATGTAAAATTGATAGCTACTGGGAAGCAGCCACATAGCACAGGGAGATCAGCTCAGTGCTTTGTGACCACCTAAAGGGGTGGGATAAGGGAGTGAGAGGGAAGTGCAAGAGGGAGTGGATATGGTGTTATATGTATACGTATAGCTGAGTCACTTTTTTATACAGCAGAAACTAACACACAATTGTAAAGCAATTATACTCCAATAAAGATGTAAAAGGAAAAAAAAAGAAAGCCCAGAGATAAACCTACACACCTATGGTCCACTAATCTATGACAAAGGAGGCAAGGATATACAATGGAGAAAAGACAGTCTCTTCAATAAGTGGTGCTGGGAAAAATGGACAGCTACATGTAAAAGAATGAAATTAGAACACTCCCTAACACCATACACAAAAAATAAACTCAAAATGGATTAGAGACCGAAATGTAAGACTGGACACTATAAAACTCTTAGAGGAAAACATAGGAAGAACACTCTTTGACAAAAATCACAACAAGATCTTTTTTGATCCACCTACTAGAGTAATGGAATAAAAAACAAAAATAAACAAATGGGAGCAAATGAAACCTAAAAGCTTTTGCAAAGCAAAGGAAACTACAAACAAGACGAAAAGACAACCTCAGAATGGGAGAAAATATTTGCAAACGAATCAATGGACAAAGGATTCATCTCCAATATATATAAACAGCACATGCAGCTCAACAGTAAAAAAACAAACAACCCAATCCAAAAATGGGCAGATGACGTAAACAGACATTTGTCCCGAGAAGACATACAGATGGCCAAGAAGCACATGAAAAGCTGCTCAACATCACTAATTATTAGAGAAATATAAACCAAAACTACAATGAGGTATCACCTCACACAAGTTAGAATGGGCATCATCAGAAAATCTACAAACAACAAATGCTGGAGAGGGTGTGGAGAAAAGGGAACCCCCTTACACTATTTGTGGGAATGTAAATTGATACAGTCACTATGGAGAACAGTATGGAGGTTCCTTAAAAAACTAAAAATAGAATTACCATATGACCCAGCAATCCCACTACTGGGCATATACCCAGAGAAAACCATAATTCAAAAAGTCACATTCACCACAATGTTCATTGCAGCACTATTTACAATAGCCAGGTCATGGAAGCAACCTAAATGCCCATAGATAGACAAATAGAAAATATGTGGTACATATATAAAATGGAATATTACTCAGCCATAAAAAGGAATGAAATTGGGTCATTTGTAGAGGCGTGGATAGATCTAGAGACTGTCATACAGAGTGAAGTAAGTCAGAAAAAGAAAAACAAATATCGTATATTAACGCATACATGTGGAACCTAGAAAAATGGTACAGATGAACCGGTTTGCAAGGCAGAAATAGAGACACAGATGTAGAGAACAAATGTATGGTCACCAAGGGGGGAAAGTGGCAGGGTGGTGGTGGTGGGATGAATTGTGAGCCTGGGATTGACATATATACACTTATATGTATAAAATAGATAACCAATAAGAACCTGCTGTATAAAAAAATGAATAAAATAAAATTTAAAAATTAAAAAATAATATTTAAAAACAGAAAACAGAAAAAAAAGTTCTGTCCTTCCCATAGACGTATTTATATGAATGAATTATTTCCATGCTTATATCTATAAATACAAAAAGAGGAATAAAACCTACCTTGAACCAAAAAAGAAAAAAAAAAAAAAAAAAACAGAACCCACTGGTCATACAGAGGAAAAGCCTATCAGGGCACTTGCTCCAGTGGTAAACAATTCTGAAATTGGTCAGAGGTGGGGAATCGTCTCCCATGCAGCCAGCAGCTCCCCCGCAAGGAGCGTCCTCATTGCAAAGCTGAGGGACCATGAGGAGGCGTCTCTGAGTAAACGTGAGCTGAGCCTCAGGCCAGCTGCTGCTGAACTTTTCCCACCCTTCCCAGGTAAAACACCCGAATGTGTACAAAGACTTTAAAGCCTAGAGGAAAGGGCTTGGAGTCACACCAGCGACAGCACGCAGGCCGACTTGGTGCCTGCAGGCCAGCCAGGACGGTCCTGGCCGCGGGCGCTCTTCTGGAAGCTTTCCATTTCCCTGCCTGAGGTACCCCTCCTGTCCCGGTCCCCACTGCTTTTTTCCTTCCTCACCTCTGCCCGGGGAGAAATTCCAGCAGCAGGTATGGGTGACACATCGTCTTCTTTAGCAGGTGGCAGCCCGGCAACTCCTGCAGAAAGTCCAGCAGAGCCCCACTCACACGGGGCCACTCATAGAGCCCTGGGCCCTACTCCCTCCCACCAGCACAACCCCGAGACTGCTGACGGGGCAGAGAATATGGCGTCAGGCACAGCTGCAGAGGCTTTTGCTGCCTGGAGGGGTGTTTATATTGACCTCAACCGAGGCACACCTGGGAAGGGCTGGCCGGCCAGGTCAGGCTGCCTAGGTCAGCCAATCCTCGCCCCTCAGGGGCTCAGAGTTGCAGATAATGGGCCTTGCTGCACCGGCCAGATCCAAGGAACAGGTGTAGGGTCCCGAGAGTCAGGATAGACAAGGGGCGGCAGCCCTGGCTTGTTTTCTAATCATTTTATCTGGTCCATGAGTGGAAGACAACTTCAAGAAGACCCTCTCCTAATGAGAGGAACCCAGGAGTCAGGGAGAGGAGGGTTGGTGGGTGGAGACAGAGGCCTGGTGCCCCGGCTGCAGTGGAAGCCCCTGGAAGACCAGGTGGAGGGAGGCCGCACAGAGTGAAGCCTAGGGTCACAGACATGTCGGCGCTGCTGTTTGTTAGTTCAAGCCCTGCTCTGAGGTGCTCTGTGTCAGCTCTGAGCGACAGGTGTGCTGGGGGTGCTCTGCAATGAGGGCTATGTGCACGGTTCCTGTGTGCCCAGCTCTGCCGGGGTACCTGTCCAAGGGAGCTCCATATCCAGGGAGGGGCCTGCCCACGAGAGCCCCGTGAGCTGCTGGGTACCTGCCGAGATGAGCTCCATAGCCTGGGAGGGGCCTGACCACGAGAGCCCCGTGGGCTGCTGGGTACCTGCCCAGGTGAGCTCCATATCCTGGGAGGGGCCTGACAATGAGAGCCCCGTGGGCTGCTGGCTACCTGCACAGGTGAGCTCCATATCCTGGGAGGGGCCTAACCACGAGAGCCCCGTGGGCTGCTGGCTACCTGCACAGGTGAGCTCCATATCCTGGGAGGGGCCTGACCATGAGAGCCCCGTGGGCTGCTGGGGACCTGGTAAAGGACGCCAGGACAGTCAGTGAAGCCACAGAGGATATACATCCAGTAGTTCCTAATTCCTACACCCTGCTGGTCATTCTACCATCCACCAGGACATGGTATTCTGTATTAGACTTCAATGATGCCTTCTTCTGTATTCCATTAGTCCCAGAGTCACAAGAAATTTTGGCTGTGAGTGGCAGGACTCAACATACAACAAAAACAATACTGCTTGGCCGTCCTGCCCCAGGGGTTCAAAAATTCCCACACCATCTTTGGGGAAACGTTAGCTAAAACCCTAAAAGATCTACCTCTGGAGAAGTGAACCCTCCTTCAATATGCAGACGACATTCTGGGCTTCCCTGGTGGCGCAGTGGTTGAGAATCTGCCTGCCAATGCAGGGGACACAGGTTCGAGCCCTGGTCTGAGAAGATCCCATATGCCGCGGAGCACCTAGGCCCGTGAGCCACAATTACTGAGCCTGCGCGTCTGGAGCCTGTGCTCCACAATAAGAGAGGCTGCGATAGTGAGAGGCCCGCGCACCGTGATGAAGAGTGGCCCCAGCTTGCCGCAACTAGAGAAAGCCCTCGCACAGAAACGAAGACCCAACACAGCCATAAATAATAAATAAATAAATTAAAAAAAAATATGCAGACGACATTCTGATCGCCAGCCCTACTAAGGAGGCCTCTGGACTACCTAGCCAATAAAAGATAGAAGGTGTCCAAGAAAAAGGCTCAAATATCACAGACTAAGGTGACCTGCCTGGGCTTCATTCTCACAGAAGATCGGAGAAGCCCATCCCAGGAAAGGGAAGAAGCCATTTGCAGCCTCACCCTTCCTAAAACTAGAAGACAGCTTAGGGGTTCCTGGGGAGACCAGGGTTTGCTGCATCTGAATCCCTAACTACAGTCTAATACCTGGGCCTCTATATGAAACACTGAAAGGAAAAGATGATGATCCTTTTGAATAGAATCCAGAAGCGGCCTTTCAAGAATGGAAAGAGCAGTCAACTCAGACCCTTGCCCTGGACCTCCTTAATTTAGCTAAACCCTTTGACCTTTACATTCCTGGTCGAAGGCGAATCGCCCTTGGAGTTTTAGTGCCAAAACTGGGACCACTTGAAATGGAACAACGCAAGAATGCCCTCCAGGCATTGGCCAGCCACCCCATCCGACCAGGATACTGGGGGTATCTAAAAACCTGGAAATGAGCAGCCCGCAAGGCCAGCTCCCTCCTAAGGGTAAAGGACGCCACTTGGTGATCCTAACCACCCACCATGCCCTGAAGTTGCAGGGATCGCTCCGTGGGCACAATGACCTCGAGTGAGGAGGCCCTCCAACTCCAACCTCCAGAGAGACAACCTGAGGCAACAGGCCCCCATGACGACTCGTGTGACCATCACTTGACCTGGAGCTTCTCTCAGAAAACCACAAGAGTGTGCCCCAAAAGAACAGACTATTGCTTGCAGGACTTACTGCACCCAGAGCGGAGCTAATAAACCTGGCAGGGGACCCGTAAATAACGCTGCCACCATAGAAAAGCCTACAGACACCATGGTGACGGCGACCAATGAGACCAGATGTACTCCTGGTTACTTCAAAAGGGCGGTGACTGAGTGGCCGTCATGGTCCTGGATCACCACCGGCCCTGGACTGTCTGGGAGTTGAGCAGGCAGGGCTCTGACACCTGGTGCTCTTTGTACGTTAATTCAGTGGCCTAACTGAAGAAAGCGCAGACTACTGGTCAGAGCATCTAGGCTGGCAGAAACCGTCAGCCTAAGGGGGCCGAAGCAATGTGGAGCAGGGTAAAACCGGCCCCCCCAGCGTCCCTGCGCATCTCTTTCCTGGACCCTTAAAGGTCATTAGAATCTATAAAACTTCCAACGCTGGTGCTCAGGCAGACGAGCAGTGAGGGAGGAGGCCTGGGGACAATCAACCTCACCTGGAGGCTGCTGGGGAGAAGTCCTGCCCCTCCCCCCCGGGTATGAGGACACCCAACTCAGCACGAAGCATTTACAGAAGAGGTGTCTGCACCCTCAGCGCCCCAAGAATGTGGAATGGGACAAGAGGCAGAGGAGGGGTTTGTCACCGGCAAAGCCCATTAAAAATTCCTGGGAGATAATAATAGAATCTGGGCAATAAAATAAAGTCTAAACTTTTTTTCCTTTGTGCTTTTTCTAATTTCACTTGTTCCTAGGTTTCCACAGGCAGAGGTCCCACACCTGGCACTTCAGACCCGATTTCCTAGTGCAAAATGGCTGGGCCGACACCTCAGCTCTCGGGGCCCTGTGCAGACTCCGCCACATAGAGCCTGAGCTCCAGCCAACTCAGCCCTCGAGAGCTCCGCCCCGTCCCTCCCGCTGACGCTGACGGGATCCCTACAGAGCAGCCCGGCCCACAGTCCGCGGGGGAGCGCACGCTCTCACCTCTCCATTCTCTGATCAAAATATAAAGTTTTCCTTTGCTTCTGAACCAAACTCAGTCTCGATCTGTTGGCTCCAATGACACTGGGCAGGGGGACCCTTGTTGGGGCCGACTCTGCAGGATCAGTAACAGAATTTGAGAACATTGTAACTTCAATGAACAGATGTGTGAGCCAAATATTGTAACTTCAATGAACAGATGTGTGAGCCAAATATTGTAACTTCAATGAACAGATGTGTGAGCCAAACTGTAGTTAACATAGAGCAGTGTATAAGGCTCGTGTAAAATAAGGTATTTCTAACACTTCCATTTGATATTTCCATCACTTTATTATAAGCAAGTTCAGTGGAGGGGTTTGTCGTATTTGTCAGGTCAACATTAGAGAAATGCAGTGATTTCTTTACAAGGATGTGGATCTACTAATCTTGGCTGAAGTTTCAATCTTGTTTTGAATGATTTTCCATTGAAAATGATACCTCTCTTTCAGCTCCTAGATTTCTGAGAAGTATTAAATCTTGTATTTTTTTATTACCAAAGGGGAAAGGTGGGAGGAGGGATAAATTAACAGTTTCGGATTAACATATACACACTGCTATGTATAAAGTATATCATCAACAAGGAACTGCTGTATAGCACAGGGAACTATACTCAATATTTTGTAATAACCCCTAAGGGGAAATAATCTGAAAAACAATAGATATCAATATCGACATCATCTATCAACTACAGATAAAATGGAAACTAAAGGAGGCCGATGGTGAGCATTTCGGACCATGAAGACTTCAATCCTCTAAAGTTCGGACTCTGCCTACAGCCCAGTCCCTTAATGAACATACATGTACCAGTAGCTTAAAAATTCCCAAGATTGGGGTTCGGGGAGACACTGATTTGAAAAAATCCCTGGAGTTCTCCTTACATACATGGGACCTTTCCTACAGCTAAAACATGCCTGTGACACACAGAAGATGGTACACGGATGGATCAGGAAGATTTTGGAAAAGGCACCTCATCTCCTAATCCCCTGGTTGTCGGGTTCACCCCTCCAGCCTCTTTGATAACATTCTAAACACTTGAGGATGTCAGCACCTTCAACATCCTGTTGCACAGAGTTTGAAATTTGTCCAGAGGATGAAGGGGAATGAGGAGAAACAATGAGAGAAAAGCCCTAGATGTTCAGACAGGCACAGGTCACTCTAATTTCCCATCAAGAAGAAGAATTCACCACAGGCTCAGCCTGCCCCACGGAACTAGTATAAGGCCAAAAGCAATCCTGCGCTTTTGCAGCCACCTCCCAAGAAAGCGAGTGGAAAAATGGAGCTCAGGGGCACTGCAATTCACAAACCTGCAGAGTTATTAATGATAACTCTCGTCCACAAATATATTGAGGGAAGGCAACGAAGAGGATTTGAAAGCAAGGCAGAATTGCAGGAAACAGATTTCAGGAGGTAGATTCGAATTGCCTTTAAAGCACAGGAAAAGGGGCAAAACCTCGACCATGATGCCCTTGGCCAAAAAGGGCGTATGCGTTTTTTCCTGAATATATTCAGGAAAAAACGCATACGCCCTTTTTGGCCAACCAAGCAACCTGGAAAGGCAAATCAGCGCTACAAAGAAGTCTCGCTTCCCATCGGTCAAAAGGGCCATGCTGAATAAAGTGTCAAAACCAGAAATGCAGGACAGGCCATGGAGAAACGAGAGCCTTGCTACGCTGAAGGGCGGGATGTAAATTGCCAACAGCCACTCTGAAGAAGTGTACGGTGTGTCCTGAAACATCTAAAAAACTCAGCTTAGAGAGCATAGGGCACTTCCACTCATGGGCGTATAAATTGGGAAAACTACAAATCAGCAAGACACAGGCACCCCAAAGTTTAGGGCTGCTCTGTTGACAAGAACCTCCACTTCGTTACACCTTAAATATCCCAGGAAAGAGAAAAATGGATAAAGAAGTTGTGGTCCTTATGTACAATGGAATATCACTCAGCCATGAAATCAACGTCATAAGGCTAGTAGCAGCATGATGAGTGGATTTAGGTACGACGATTCTAAGTGAAATAAGTCACACAGAAAAAGACACTTATCATAAGATATCACTTATAGAGGGAATGTAAAAACCGCTACCCTTGAACTGAATTACAAAACAGAACAGAGTCACACGTTTAGAAAACACACTATGGCTGCTTAACGGGAAAGGTGAGGTGGGGTGATGCATAAAACAAGGGTTTCAAATTAGCTCAGATACTGTTCCATAAACCCAATATGTAATAGACACGACCTACTCCTTGCTCAGTGAACTGGACTCAACACCCCCTATTCACCGCCCAAGAATATATCTGACTAGTAAGAATCTTAAAAGCTATGTATTGATATCTCTCTGTAAGTGAGTCAAGTGGGTGTAAAGAGGCATAAACACAGCAGTGAAAAGCATCTAAACCCCTTTATAAAAATCAATCACTTTTAAAAACCTGTGAAACAAAGACAGTGAAAGAGAGAGAAATTCCTACTAAATTCGCTCAGGGGCTGTGATGCCACTTGGATTGACCATACCTAGACCCACAGCTGATTGAGACATAAGGGTGGACACCCTTGGGGCTGAGAGGTTTGGTGAGGTTGGGTGAGCAAACGCAGACCCTTTAAAGTAATACTGCATTGTTCCCATTCCATGGGTCCCAAATCTCCAGGTTCAAGGGCATTTCCTACATGGAAAACAAGCATGAGAAACCCAGAAGATGGTACACCGTGTGATCGGGAAAGGTTTCTAAAATGGACCTCATTTCTCATCTCCTTGGGCTCGGGTTCGCTATTCCAGCTGCTTTACTAGCAATCTCCCTCCTTGGAGAATCAGCACCTTTT
This sequence comes from Balaenoptera borealis, assembly GCF_965194805.1. Taxonomy (NCBI): domain Eukaryota; kingdom Metazoa; phylum Chordata; class Mammalia; order Artiodactyla; family Balaenopteridae; genus Balaenoptera; species Balaenoptera borealis. Next base: position 34,581,211 of record NC_138864.1, read on the forward strand.
ACCTCCTGTTCCGTACAGGTTGCATTTGTCCTGAGGATGAACGGGAAGAGGGGGAACCAATGAGACACAAGCTCTAGGAGTTGGGACAGGCACAGGTCACTCTATTTTCCCATCAGGAAGAAGAATTAACCACAGGCTCAGCCTGCCGCCCGGAACCAGAATAGGGCCTGAAGCAATCCTGCACTTTTGCGTCCAGGTCCCAGGAAAGCGAGTTGAAAAATGGAGCTCAGGGGCACTGCAATTCACAAACCTGCAGAGTTATAAATGATAACTCTCGTCCACAAATATATTGAGGGAAGGCAACGAAGAGGATTTGAAAGCAAGGCAGAATTGCAGGAAACAGATTTCAGGAGGTAGATTCGAATCGCCTTTAAAGCACGGGAAAAGCGGCAAAACCTCGACAATGATGCCCTTGGCCAAAAAGGGCGTATGCGTTTTTTCCTGAATATATTCAGGAAAAAACGCATACGCCCTTTTTGGCCAACCAAGCTACCTGGAAAGGCAAATCAGCGCTACAAAGAAGTCTCGCTTCCCACCGGTCAAAAGGGCCATGCTGAATAAAGTGTCAAAACCAGAAATGCAGGACAGGCCATGGAGAAACGGGAGCCTTGCTACGCTGATGGGCGGGATGTAAATTGCCAACAGCCACTCTGGAGAAGTGTACGGTGTGTCCTGAAACATCTAAAAAACTCAGCTTAGAGAGCATAGGGCACTTCCACTCATGGGCGTATAAATTGGGAAAATTAAAAATCAGCAAGACACAGGCACCCCAAAGTTTAGGGCTGCTCTGTTGACAAGAACCTCTACTTTGTTACAACGTAAATATCCCAGGAAAGAAAAAAATGGATGAAGAAGTATTAGTCCTTATGTATAATAGAATATCACTCAGCCATGATATCAACGTCATAAGTCTAGTAGCAGCATGATGAGTGGATTTAGGTACGACGATTCTAAGTGAAATAAGTCACACAGAAAAAGACACTTATCATAAGATATCACTTATAGAGGGAATGTAAAAACCGCTACCTTGAACTGAATTACAAAACAGAACAGAGTCACACGTTTAGAAAACACACTATGGCTGCTTAACGGGAAAGGTGAGGTGGGGTGATGCATAAAACAAGGGTTTCAAATTAGCTCAGATACCGTTCCATAAACCCAATATGTAATAGACACGACCTACTCCTTGCTCAGTGAACTGGACTCAACACCCCCTATTCACCGCCCAAGAATATATCTGACTAGTAAGAATCTTAAAACATATGTATTGATATCTCTCTGTAAGTAAGTCAAGTGGGTGTAAAGCGGCATAAACAGCAGTGAAAAGCAGCTAAACCCCTTTATAAAAATCAATCACTTTTAAAAACCTGTGAAACAAAGACAGTGAAAGAGAGAGAAATTCTTACTAAATTCGTTCAGGGGCTGTGATGCCTCCTGGATTGACATATCTAGACCCACAGCTGATTGAGACATAAGGGTGGACACTCTTGGGGCTGAGAGGTTTGGTGAGGTTGGGTGAGCAAACGCAGACCCTTTAAAGTAATACTGCGTGGTACCCATCCCATGGGTCCCAAATCTCCAGGTTCAAGGGCATCTTCCTTCATCGAAATCATGCATTAGAAACCCAGAAGATGGTACACCGTGTGATCGGGAAAGGTTTCTAAAACGCACCTCATTTCTCATCTCCTTGTGCTCGGGTTCTCCATTCCAGCCGCTTTACTAGCAATCTCCCTCCTTGGAGAATCAGCACCTTTAACCTCCTGTTCCGTACAGGTTGCAATTTGTCCTGAGGATGAACGGGAAGAGGGGGAACCAATGAGAGACTAGCTCTAGGTGTTGGGACAGGCACAGGTCACTCTATTTTCCCATCAGGAAGAAGAATTAACCACAGGCTCAGCCTGCCGCCCGTGACCAGTATAGGGCCTGAAGCAATCCTGCGCTTTTGCGGCCGGCTCCCAAGAAAGGGATTTGAAAAATGGAGCTCAGGGGCTCTGCAATTCACAAACCTGCATAGTTATAAATGATAACTCTCGTCAACAAATATATTGAGGGAAGGCAACGAAGAGGATTTGAAAGCAAGGCAGAATTGCAGGAAACAGATTTCAGGAGGTAGATTCGAATCGCCTTTAAAGCACAGGAAAAGCGGCAAAACCTCGACAATGATGCCCTTGGCCAAAAAGGGCGTATGCGTTTTTTCCTGAATATATTCAGGAAAAAACGCATACGCCCTTTTTGGCCAACCAAGCAACCTGGAAAGGCAAATCAGCGCTACAAAGTAGTCTCGCTTCCCATCGGTTAAAAGGGCCATGCTGAATAAAGTTTCAAAACCAGAAATGCAGGACAGGCCATGGAGAAACGGGAGCCTTGCTACGCTGAAGGGCGGGATGTAAATTGCCATCAGCCGCTCTGAAGAAGTGTACGGTGTGTCCTGAAACATCTAAAAAACTCAGCTTAGAGAGCATAGGGCACTTCCCCTCATGGGCGTATAAATTGGGAAAACTAAAAATCAGCAAGACACAGGCACCCCAAAGTTTAGGGCTGCTCTGTTGACAAGAACCTCCACTTCATTACACCTTAAATATCCCAGGAAAGAGAAAAATGGATAAAGAAGTTGTGGTCCTTATGTACAATGGAATAACACTCAGCCATGAAATCAACGTCATAAGGCTAGTAGCAGCATTATGAGTGGATTTAGGTACGACGATTCTAAGTGAAATAAGTCACACAGAAAAAGACACTTATCATAAGATATCACTTATAGAGGGAATGTAAAAACCGCTACCCTTGAACTGAATTACAAAACAGAACAGAGTCACGTTTAGAAAACACACTATGGCTGCTTAACGGGAAAGGTGAGGTGGGGTGATGCATAAAACAAGGGTTTCAAATTAGCTCAGATACCGTTCCATAAACCCAATATGTAATAGACACGACCTACTCCTTGCTCAGTGAACTGGACTCAACACCCCCTATTCACCGCCCAAGAATATATCTGACTAGTAAGAATCTTACAACCTATGTATTGATATCTCTCTGTAAGTGAGTCAAGTGGGTGTAAAGCGGCATAAACACAGCAGTGAAAAGCAGCTAAACCCCTTTATAAAAACCAATTACTTTTAAAAACCCGTGAAACAAAGACAGTGAAAGAGAGAGAAATTCTTAGTAAATTCTTTCAGGGGCTGTGATGCCACCTGGATTGACCATATATAGACCCACAGCTGATTGAGACATAAGGGTGGACACTCTTGGGGCTGAGAGGTTTGGTGAGGTTGGGTGAGCAAACGCAGACCCTTTAAAGTAATACTGCGTGGTTCCCATCCCATGGGGCCCAAATCTCCAGGTTCAAGGGCATCTTCCCACTTCGAAAACATGCATGAGAAACCCAGAAGATGGTGCACCGAGTGATCGGGAAAGGTTTTTAAAACGCACCTCATTTCTCATCTCCTTGTGCTCGGGTTCTCCATTCCAGCCGCTTTACTAGCAATCTCCCTCCTTGGAGGATCAGCACCTTTAGCCTCCTGTTCCGTACAGGTTGCAATTTGTCCTGAGGATGAACGGGAAGAGGGGGAACCAATGAGACACTAGCTCTAGGTGTTGGGACAGGCACAGGTCACTCTATTTTCCCATCAGGAAGAAGAATTAACCACAGGCTCAGCCTGCCGCCCGTGACCAGTATAGGGCCTGAAGCAATCCTGCGCTTTTGCGGCCGGCTCCCAAGAAAGGGATTTGAAAAATGGAGCTCAGGGGCTCTGCAATTCACAAACCTGCATAGTTATAAATGATAACTCTCGTCAACAAATATATTGAGGGAAGGCAACGAAGAGGATTTGAAAGCAAGGCAGAATTGCAGGAAACAGATTTCAGGAGGTAGATACGAAACGCCTTTAAAGCACAGGAAAAGGGGCAAAACCTCGACCATGATGCCCTTGGCCAAAAAGGGCGTATGCGTTTTTCCTGAATATATTCAGGAAAAAACGCATACGCCCTTTTTGGCCAACCAAGCAACCTGGAAAGGCAAATCAGCGCTACAAAGAAGTCTCGCTTCCCATCGGTCAAAAGGGCCATGCTGAATAAAGTTTCAAAACCAGAAATGCAGGACAGGCCATGGAGAAACGGGAGCCTTGCTACGCTGAAGGGCGGGATGTAAATTGCCAGCGGCCACTCTGGAGAAGTGTACGGTGTGTCCTGAAACATCGAAAAAACTCAGCTTAGACAACATAGGGCACTTCCCCTCATGGGCGTATAAATTGGGAAAACTAAAAATCAGCAAGACACAGGCACCCCAAAGTTTAGGGCTGATCTGTTGACAAGAACCTCCACTTCGTTACACCTTAAATATCCCAGGAAAGAGAAAAATGGATAAAGAAGTTGTGGTCCTTATGTACAACGGAATATCACTCAGCCATGAAATCAACTGCATAAGGCTAGTAGCAGCATGATGAGTGGATTTAGGTACGACGATTCTAAGTGAAATAAGTCACACAGAAAAAGACACTTATCATAAGATATCACTTATAGAGGGAATGTGAAAACCGCGACCCTTGAACTGAATTACAAAACAGAACAGAGTCACGTTTAGAAAACACACTATGGCTGCTTAACGGGAAAGGTGAGGTGGGGTGATGCATAAAACAAGGGTTTCAAATTAGCTCAGATACCGTTCCATAAACCCAATATGTAATAGACACGACCTACTCCTTGCTCAGTGAACTGGACTCAACACCCCCTATTCACCGCCCAAGAATATATCTGACTAGTAAGAATCTTAAAAGCTATGTATTGATATCTCTCTGTAAGTGAGTCAAGTGGGTGTAAATCGGCATAAACACAGCAGTGAAAAGCAGCTAAACCCCTTTATAAAAATCAATCACTTTTAAAAACCCGTGAAACAAAGACAGAGAAAGAGAGAGAAATTCTTAATAAATTCGCTCAGGGGCTGTGACGCCACCTGGATTGACCATATCTAGACCCACAGCTAATTGAGACATAAGGGTGGACACTCTTGGGGCTGAGAGGTTTGGTGAGGTTGGGTGAGCAAACGCAGACACTTTAAAGTAATACTGCGTGGGTCACATCCCATGGGTCCCAAATCTCCAGGATCAAGGGCATCTTCCCACTTCGAAAACATGCATGAGAAACCAAGAAGATGGTGCACCGTGTGATAGGGAAAGGTTTCTAAAACGCACCTCATTTCTCATCTCCTTGGGCTCGGGTTCGCCATTCCAGCCGCTTTACTAGCAATCTCCCTTCTTGGAGAATCAGCACCTTTAACCTCCTGTTCCGTACAGGTTGCAATTTGTCCTGAGGATGAACGGGAAGAGGGGGAACCAATGAGAGACTAGCTCTAGGTGTTGGGACAGGCACAGGTCACTCTATTTTCCCATCAGGAAGAAAAATTAACCACAGACTCAGCCTGCCGCTCGGGACCAGAATAGGGCCTGAAGAAATCCTGCGCTTTTGCGGCCAGCTCCCAAGAAAGCGAGTTGAAAAATGGAGCTCAGGGGCACTGCAATTCATAAACCTGCAGAGTTATAAATGATAACTCTCGTCCACAAACATATTGAGGGAAGGCAACGAAGAGGATTTGAAAGCAAGGCAGAATTGCAGGAAACAGATTTCAGGAGGTAGATTCGAATCGCCTTTAAAGCACGGGAAAAGCGGCAAAACCTCGACAATGATGCCCTTGGCCAAAAAGGGCGTATGCGTTTTTCCTGAATATATTCAGGAAAATACGCATACGCCCTTTTTGGCCAACCAAGCAACCTGGAAAGGCAAATCAGCGCTACAAAGAAGTCTCGCTTCCCATCGGTCAAAAGGGCCATGCTGAATAAAGTGTCAAAACCAGAAATGCAGGACAGGCCATGGAGAAACGGGAGCCTTGCTACGCTGATGGGAGGGATGTAAAATGCCAACGGCCACTCTGGAGAAATGTACGGTGTGTCCTGAAACATCGAAAAAATTCAGCTTAGACAACATAGGGCACTTCCCCTCATGGGCGTATAAATTGGGAAAACTAAAAATCAGCAAGACACAGGCACCCCAAAGTTTAGGGCTGATCTGTTGACAAGAACCTCCACTTCGTTACACCTTAAATATCCCAGGAAAGAGAAAAATGGATAAAGAAGTTGTGGTCCTTATGTACAACGGAATATCACTCAGCCACGAAATCAACTGCATAAGGCTAGTAGCAGCATGATGAGTGGATTTAGGTACGACGATTCTAAGTGAAATAAGTCACACAGAAAAAGACACTTATCATAAGATATCACTTATAGAGGGAATGTAAAAACCGCTACCCTTAAACTGAATTACAAAACAGAACAGAGTCACGTTTAGAAAACACACTATGGCTGCTTAACGGGAAAGGTGAGGTGGGGTGATGCATAAAACAAGGGTTTCAAATTAGCTCAGATACCGTTCCATAAACCCAATATGTAATAGACACGACCTACTCCTTGCTCAGTGAACTGGACTCAACACCCCCTATTCACCGCCCAAGAATATATCTGACTAGTAAGAATCTTAAAACATATGTATTGATATCTCTCTGTAAGTAAGTCAAGTGGGTGTAAAGCGGCATAAACGGCAGTGAAAAGCAGCTAAACCCCTTTATAAAAATCAATCACTTTTAAAAACCTGTGAAAGAAAGACAGTGAAAGAGAGAGAAATTCTTACTAAATTCGTTCAGGGGCTGTGATGCCTCCTGGATTGACATATCTAGACCCACAGCTGATTGAGACATAAGGGTGGACACTCTTGGGGCTGAGAGGTTTGGTGAGGTTGGGTGAGCAAACGCAGACCCTTTAAAGTAATACTGCGTGGTACCCATCCCATGGGTCCCAAATCTCCAGGTTCAAGGGCATCTTCCTTCATCGAAATCATGCATTAGAAACCCAGAAGATGGTACACCGTGTGATCGGGAAAGGTTTCTAAAACGCACCTCATTTCTCATCTCCTTGTGCTCGGGTTCTCCATTCCAGCCGCTTTAATAGCAATCTCCCTCCTTGGAGAATCAGCACCTTTAACCTCCTGTTCCGTACAGGTTGCAATTTGTCCTGAGGATGAACGGGAAGAGGGGGAACCAATGAGAGACTAGCTCTAGGTGTTGGGACAGGCACAGGTCACTCTATTTTCCCATCAGGAAGAAGAATTAACCACAGGCTCGGCCTGCCGCCCGTGACCAGTATAGGGCCTGAAGCAATCCTGCGCTTTTGCGGCCAGCTCCCAAGAAAGGGATTTGAAAAATGGAGCTCAGGGGCTCTGCAATTCACAAACCTGCAGAGTTATAAATGATAACTCTCGTCCACAAATATATTGACGGCAGGCAACGAAGAGGATTTGAAAGCAAGGCAGAATTGCAGGAAACAGATTTCAGGAGGTAGATTCGAATCGCCTTTAAAGCACAGGAAAAGGGGCAAAACCTCGACCATGATGCCCTTGGCCAAAAAGGGCGTATGCCTTTTTTCCTGAATATATTCAGGAAAAAAGGCATACGCCCTTTTTGGCCAACCAAGCAACCTGGAAAGGCAAATCAGCGCTACAAAGAAGTCTCGCTTCCCATCGGTCAAAAGGGCTATGCTGAATAAAGTGTCAAAACCAGAAATGCAGGACAGGCCATGGAGAAACGGGAGCCTTGCTACGCTGATGGGTGGGATGTAAATTGCCAACAGCCACTCTGGAGAAGTGTACGGTGTGTCCTGAAACATCTAAAAAACTCAGCTTAGAGAGCATAGGGCACTTCCACTCATGGGCGTATAAATTGGGAAAACTAAAAATCAGCAAGACACAGGCACCCCAAAGTTTAGGGCTGCTCTGTTGACAAGAACCTCCACTTCGTTACACCTTAAATATCCCAGGAAAGAGAAAAATGGATAAAGAAGTTGTGTACCTTATGTACAATGGAATATCACTCAGCCATGAAATCAACGTCATAAGGCTAGTAGCAGCATGATGAGTGGATTTAGGTACGACGATTCTAAGTGAAATAAGTCACACAGAAAAAGACACTTATCATAAGATATCACTTATAGAGGGAATGTGAAAACCGCGACCCTTGAACTGAATTACAAAACAGAACAGAGGCACACGTTTAGAAAACACACTATGGCTGCTTAACGGGAAAGGTGAGGTGGGGTGATGCATAAAACAAGGGTTTCAAATTAGCTCAGATACCGTTCCATAAACCCAATATGTAATAGACACGACCTACTCCTTGCTCTGTGAACTGGACTCAACACCCCCTATTCACCGCCCAAGAATATATCTGACTAGTAAGAATCTTAAAAGCTATGTATTGATATCTCTCTGTAAGTGAGTCAAGTGGGTGTAAATCGGCATAAACACAGCAGTGAAAAGCAGGTAAACCCCTTTATAAAAATCAATCACTTTTAAAAACCCGTGAAACAAAGACAGAGAAAGAGAGAGAAATTCTTAATAAATTCGCTCAGGGGCTGTGACGCCACCTGGATTGACCATATCTAGACCCACAGCTGATTGAGACATAAGGGTGGACACTCTTGGGGCTGAGAGGTTTGGTGAGGTTGGGTGAGCAAACGCAGACCCTTTAAAGTAATACTGCGTGGGTCCCATCCCACGGGTCCCAAATCTCCAGGTTCAAGGGCATCTTCCCACTTCGAAAACATGCATGAGAAACCCAGAAGATGGTGCACCGTGTGATCGGGAAAGGTTTCTAAAACGCACCTCATTTCTCATCTCCTTGGGCTCGGGTTCGCCATTCCAGCCGCTTTACTAGCAATCTCCCTTCTTGGAGAATCAGCACCTTTAACCTCCTGTTCCGTACAGGTTGCAATTTGTCCTGAGGATGAACGGGAAGAGGGGGAACCAATGAGACACTAGCTCTAGGTGTTGGGACAGGCACAGGTCACTCTATTTTCCCATCAGGAAGAAGAATTAACCACAGGCTCAGCCTGCCGCCCGTGACCAGTATAGGGCCTGAAGCAATCCTGCGCTTTTGCGGCCAGCTCCCAAGAAAGGGATTTGAAAAATGGAGCTCAGGGGCTCTGCAATTCACAAACCTGCAGAGTTATAAATAATAACTCTCGTCCACAAATATATTGAGGGAAGGCAACGAAGAGGATTTGAAAGCAAGGCAGAATTGCAGGAAACAGATTTCAGGAGGTAGATACGAATCGCCTTTAAAGCACAGGAAAAGGGGCAAAACCTCGACCATGATGCCCTTGGCCAAAAAGAGCGTATGCCTTTTTTCCTGAATATATTCAGGAAAAAAGGCATACGCCCTTTTTGGCCAACCAAGCAACCTGGAAAGGCAAATCAGCGCTACAAAGAAGGCTCGCTTCCCATCGGTCAAAAGGGCCATGCTGAATAAAGTATCAAAACCAGAAATGCAGGACAGACCATGGAGAAACGGGAGCCTTGCTACGCTGAAGGGCGGGATGTAAATTGCCAACAGCCACTCTGGAGAAGTGTACGGTATCTCCTGAAACATCGAAAAAACTCAGCTTAGAGAGCATAGGGCACTTCCACTCATGGGCGTATAAATTGCAAAAACTAAAAATCAGCAAGACACAGGCACCCCAAAGTTTAGGGCTGCTCTGTTGACAAGAACCTCCACTTCGTTACACCTTAAATATCCCAGGAAAGAGAAAAATGGATAAAGAAGTTGTGGTCCTTATGTACAATGGAATATCACTCAGCCATGAAATCAACATCATAAGGCTAGTAGCAGCATGATGAGTGGATTTAGGTACGACGATTCTAAGTGAAATAAGTCACACAGAAAAAGACACTCATCGTAAGATATCACTTATAGAGGGAATGTAAAAACCGCTACCCTTGAACTGAATTACAAAACAGAACAGAGGCACACGTTTAGAAAACACACTATGGCTGCTTAACGGGAAAGGTGAGGTGGGGTGATGCATAAAACAAGGGTTTCAAATTAGCTCAGATACCGTTCCATAAACCCAATATGTAATAGACACGACCTACTCCTTGCTCTGTGAACTGGACTCAACACCCCCTATTCACCGCCCAAGAATATATCTGACTAGTAAGAATCTTAAAAGCTATGTATTGATATCTCTCTGTAAGTGAGTCAAGTGGGTGTAAATCGGCATAAACACAGCAGTGAAAAGCAGCTAAACCCCTTTATAAAAATCAATCACTTTTAAAAACCCGTGAAACAAAGACAGAGAAAGAGAGAGAAATTCTTAATAAATTCGCTCAGGGGCTGTGACGCCACCTGGATTGACCATATCTAGACCCACAGCTGATTGAGACATAAGGGTGGACACTCTTGGGGCTGAGAGGTTTGGTGAGGTTGGGTGAGCAAACGCAGACCCTTTAAAGTAATACTGCGTGGGTCCCATCCCATGGGTCCCAAATCTCCAGGTTCAAGGGCATCTTCCCACTTCGAAAACATGCATGAGAAACCCAGAAGATGGTGCACCGTGTGATCGGGAAAGGTTTCTAAAACGCACCTCATTTCTCATCTCCTTGGGCTCGGGTTCGCCATTCCAGCCGCTTTACTAGCAATCTCCCTTCTTGGAGAATCAGCACCTTTAACCTCCTGTTCCGTACAGGTTGCAATTTGTCCTGAGGATGAACGGGAAGAGGGGGAACCAATGAGAGACTAGCTCTAGGTGTTGGGACAGGCACAGGTCACTCTATTTTCCCATCAGGAAGAAAAATTAACCACAGACTCAGCCTGCCGCTCGGGACCAGAATAGGGCCTGAAGAAATCCTGCGCTTTTGCGGCCAGCTCCCAAGAAAGCGAGTGGAAAAATGGAGCTCAGGGGCACTGCAATTCATAAACCTGCAGAGTTATAAATGATAACTCTCGTCCACAAATATATTGAGGGAAGGCAACGAAGAGGATTTGAAAGCAAGGCAGAATTGCAGGAAACAGATTTCAGGAGGTAGATTCGAATCGCCTTTAAAGCACGGGAAAAGCGGCAAAACCTCGACAATGATGCCCTTGGCCAAAAAGGGCGTATGCGTTTTTCCTGAATATATTCAGGAAAAAACGCATACGCCCTTTTTGGCCAACCAAGCAACCTGGAAAGGCAAATCAGCGCTACAAAGAAGTCTCGCTTCCCATCGGTCAAAAGGGCCATGCTGAATAAAGTGTCAAAACCAGAAATGCAGGACAGGCCATGGAGAAACGGGAGCCTTGCTACGCTGATGGGCGGGATGTAAAATGCCAACGGCCACTCTGGAGAAGTGTACGGTGTGTCCTGAAACATCGAAAAAACTCAGCTTAGACAACATAGGGCACTTCCCCTCATGGGCGTATAAATTGGGAAAACTAAAAATCAGCAAGACACAGGCACCCCAAAGTTTAGGGCTGATCTGTTGACAAGAACCTCCACTTCGTTACACCTTAAATATCCCAGGAAAGAGAAAAATGGATAAAGAAGTTGTGGTCCTTATGTACAACGGAATATCACTCAGCCATGAAATCAACTGCATAAGGCTAGTAGCAGCATGATGAGTGGATTTAGGTACGACGATTCTAAGTGAAATAAGTCACACAGAAAAAGACACTTATCATAAGATATCACTTATAGAGGGAATGTGAAAACCGCGACCCTTGAACTGAATTACAAAACAGAACAGAGTCACGTTTAGAAAACACACTATGGCTGCTTAACGGGAAAGGTGAGGTGGGGTGATGCATAAAACAAGGGTTTCAAATTAGCTCAGATACCGTTCCATAAACCCAATATGTAATAGACACGACCTACTCCTTGCTCAGTGAACTGGACTCAACACCCCCTATTCACCGCCCAAGAATATATCTGACTAGTAAGAATCTTAAAAGCTATGTATTGATATCTCTCTGTAAGTGAGTCAAGTGGGTGTAAATCGGCATAAACACAGCAGTGAAAAGCAGCTAAACCCCTTTATAAAAATCAATCACTTTTAAAAACCCGTGAAACAAAGACAGAGAAAGAGAGAGAAATTCTTAATAAATTCGCTCAGGGGCTGTGACGCCACCTGGATTGACCATATCTAGACCCACAGCTGATTGAGACATAAGGGTGGACACTCTTGGGGCTGAGAGGTTTGGTGAGGTTGGGTGAGCAAACGCAGACACTTTAAAGTAATACTGCGTGGGTCACATCCCATGGGTCCCAAATCTCCAGGTTCAAGGGCATCTTCCCACTTCGAAAACATGCATGAGAAACCAAGAAGATGGTGCACCGTGTGATAGGGAAAGGTTTCTAAAACGCACCTCATTTCTCATCTCCTTGGGCTCGGGTTCGCCATTCCAGCCGCTTTACTAGCAATCTCCCTTCTTGGAGAATCAGCACCTTTAACCTCCTGTTCCGTACAGGTTGCAATTTGTCCTGAGGATGAACGGGAAGAGGGGGAACCAATGAGAGACTAGCTCTAGGTGTTGGGACAGGCACAGGTCACTCTATTTTCCCATCAGGAAGAAAAATTAACCACAGACTCAGCCTGCCGCTCGGGACCAGAATAGGGCCTGAAGAAATCCTGCGCTTTTGCGGCCAGCTCCCAAGAAAGCGAGTTGAAAAATGGAGCTCAGGGGCACTGCAATTCATAAACCTGCAGAGTTATAAATGATAACTCTCGTCCACAAACATATTGAGGGAAGGCAACGAAGAGGATTTGAAAGCAAGGCAGAATTGCAGGAAACAGATTTCAGGAGGTAGATTCGAATCGCCTTTAAAGCACGGGAAAAGCGGCAAAAACCTCGACAATGATGCCCTTGGCCAAAAAGGGCGTATGCGTTTTTCCTGAATATATTCAGGAAAATACGCATACGCCCTTTTTGGCCAACCAAGCAACCTGGAAAGGCAAATCAGCGCTACAAAGAAGTCTCGCTTCCCATCGGTCAAAAGGGCTATGCTGAATAAAGTCTCAAAACCAGAAATGCAGGACAGGCCATGGAGAAACGGGAGCCTTGCTACGCTGATGGGCGGGATGTAAATTGCCAACAGCCACTCTGGAGAAGTGTACGGTGTGTCCTGAAACATCGAAAAAACTCAGCTTAGAGAGCATAGGGCACTTCCACTCATGGGCGTATAAATTGGGAAAACTAAAAATCAGCAAGACACAGGCACCCCAAAGTTTAGGGCTGCTCTGTTGACAAGAACCTCCACTTCGTTACACCTTAAATATCCCAGGAAAGAGAAAAATGGATAAAGAAGTTGTGGTCCTTATGTACAATGGAATATCACTCAGCCATGAAATCAACGTCATAAGGCTAGAAGCAGCATGATGAGTGGATTTAGGTACGACGATTCTAAGTGAAATAAGTCACACAGAAAAAGACACTTATCATAAGATATCACTTATAGAGGGAATGTGAAAACCGCGACCCTTGAACTGAATTACAAAACAGAACAGAGGCACACGTTTAGAAAACACACTATGGCTGCTTAACGGGAAAGGTGAGGTGGGGTGATGCATAAAACAAGGGTTTCAAATTAGCTCAGATACCGTTCCATAAACCCAATATGTAATAGACACGACCTACTCCTTGCTCTGTGAACTGGACTCAACACCCCCTATTCACCGCCCAAGAATATATCTGACTAGTAAGAATCTTAAAAGCTATGTATTGATATCTCTCTGTAAGTGAGTCAAGTGGGTGTAAATCGGCATAAACACAGCAGTGAAAAGCAGCTAAACCCCTTTATAAAAATCAATCACTTTTAAAAACCCGAATAACAAAGACAGAGAAAGAGAGAGAAATTCTTAATAAATTCGCTCAGGGGCTGTGACGCCACCTGGATTGACCATATCTAGACCCACAGCTGATTGAGACATAAGGGTGGACACTCTTGGGGCTGAGAGGTTTGGTGAGGTTGGGTGAGCAAACGCAGACCCTTTAAAGTAATACTGCGTGGGTCCCATCCCATGGGTCCCAAATCTCCAGGTTCAAGGGCATCTTCCCACTTCGAAAACATGCATGAGAAACCCAGAAGATGGTGCACCGTGTGATCGGGAAAGGTTTCTAAAACGCACCTCATTTCTCATCTCCTTGGGCTCGGGTTCGCCATTCCAGCCGCTTTACTAGCAATCTCCCTTCTTGGAGAATCAGCACCTTTAACCTCCTGTTCCGTACAGGTTGCAATTTGTCCTGAGGATGAACGGGAAGAGGGGGAACCAATGAGAGACTAGCTCTAGGTGTTGGGACAGGCACAGGTCACTCTATTTTCCCATCAGGAAGAAAAATTAACCACAGACTCAGCCTGCCGCTCGGGACCAGAATAGGGCCTGAAGAAATCCTGCGCTTTTGCGGCCAGCTCCCAAGAAAGCGAGTTGAAAAATGGAGCTCAGGGGCACTGCAATTCATAAACCTGCAGAGTTATAAATGATAACTCTCGTCCACAAATATATTGAGGGAAGGCAACGAAGAGGATTTGAATGCAAGGCAGAATTGCAGGAAACAGATTTCAGGAGGTAGATTCGAATCGCCTTTAAAGCACGGGAAAAGCGATAAAACCTCGACAATGATGCCCTTGGCCAAAAAGGGCGTATGCGTTTTTCCTGAATATATTCAGGAAAAAACGCATACGCCCTTTTTGGCCAACCAAGCAACCTGGAAAGGCAAATCAGCGCTACAAAGAAGTCTCGCTTCCCATCGGTCAAAAGGGCCATGCTGTATAAAGTGTCAAAACCAGAAATGCAGGACAGGCCATGGAGAAACGGGAGCCTTGCTACACTGATGGGCGGGATGTAAAATGCCAACGGCCACGCTGGAGAAGTGTACGGTGTGTCCTGAAACATCGAAAAAACTCAGCTTAGACAACATAGGGCACTTCCCCTCATGGGCGTATAAATTGGGAAAACTAAAAATCAGCAAGACACAGGCACCCCAAAGTTTAGGGCTGATCTGTTGACAAGAACCTCCACTTTGTTACACCTTAAATATCCCAGGAAAGAGAAAAATGGATAAAGAAGTTGTGGTCCTTATGTACAACGGAATATCACTCAGCCATGAAATCAACTGCATAAGGCTAGTAGCAGCATGATGAGTGGATTTAGGTATGACGATTCTAAGTGAAATAAGTCACACAGAAAAAGACACTTATCATAAGATATCACTTATAGAGGGAATGTAAAAACCGCTACCCTTGAACTGAATTACAAAACAGAACAGAGTCACGTTTAGAAAACACACTATGGCTGCTTAACGGGAAAGGTGAGGTGGGGTGATGCATAAAACAAGGGTTTCAAATTAGCTCAGATACCGTTCCATAAACCCAATATGTAATAGACACGACCTACTCCTTGCTCAGTGAAATGGACTCAACACCCCCTATTCACCGCCCAAGAATATATCTGACTAGTAAGAATCTTAAAAGCTATGTATTGATATCTCTCTGTAAGTGAGTCAAGTGGGTGTAAATCGGCATAAACACAGCAGTGAAAAGCAGCTAAACCCCTTTATAAAAATCAATCACTTTTAAAAACCCGTGAAACAAAGACAGAGAAAGAGAGAGAAATTCTTAATAAATTCGCTCAGGGGCTGTGACGCCACCTGGATTGACCATATCTAGACCCACAGCTGATTGAGACATAAGGGTGGACACTCTTGGGGCTGAGAGGTTTGGTGAGGTTGGGTGAGCAAACGCAGACCCTTTAAAGTAATACTGCGTGGGTCCCATCCCATGGGTCCCAAATCTCCAGGTTCAAGGGCATCTTCCCACTTCGAAAACATGCATGAGAAACCCAGAAGATGGTGCACCGTGTGATCGGGAAAGGTTTCTAAAACGCACCTCATTTCTCATCTCCTTGGGCTCGGGTTCGCCATTCCAGCCGCTTTACTAGCAATCTCCCTTCTTGGAGAATCAGCACCTTTAACCTCCTGTTCCGTACAGGTTACAATTTGTCCTGAGGATGAACGGGAAGAGGGGGAACCAATGAGAGACTAGCTCTAGGTGTTGGGACAGGCACAGGTCACTCTATTTTCCCATCAGGAAGAAGAATTAACCACAGGCTCAGCCTGCCGCCCGTGACCAGTATAGGGCCTGAAGCAATCCTGCGCTTTTGCGGCCGGCTCCCAAGAAAGGGATTTGAAAAATGGAGCTCAGGGGCTCTGCAATTCACAAACCTGCATAGTTATAAATGATAACTCTCGTCAACAAATATATTGAGGGAAGGCAACGAAGAGGATTTGAAAGCAAGGCAGAATTGCAGGAAACAGATTTCAGGAGGTAGATACGAAACGCCTTTAAAGCACAGGAAAAGGGGCAAAACCTCGACCATGATGCCCTTGGCCAAAAAGGGCGTATGCGTTTTTTCCTGAATATATTCAGGAAAAAAACGCATACGCCCTTTATGGCCAACCAAGCAACCTGGAAAGGCAAATCAGCGCTACAAAGAAGTCTCGCTTCCCATCGGTCAAAAGGGCCATGCTGAATAAAGTATCAAAACCAGAAATGCAGGACAGACCATGGAGAAACGGGAGCCTTGCTACGCTGAAGGGCGGGATGTAAATTGCCAACAGCCACTCTGGAGAAGTGTACGGTATCTCCTGAAACATCGAAAAAACTCAGCTTAGAGAGCATAGGGCACTTCCACTCATGGGCGTATAAATTGGGAAAACTAAAAATCAGCAAGACACAGGCACCCCAAAGTTTAGGGCTGCTCTGTTGACAAGAACCTCCACTTCGTTACACCTTAAATATCCCAGGAAAGAGAAAAATGGATAAAGAAGTTGTGGTCCTTATGTACAATGGAATATCACTCAGCCATGAAATCAACGTCATAAGGCTAGTAGCAGCATGATGAGTGGATTTAGGTACGACGATTCTAAGTGAAATAAGTCACACAGAAAAAGACACTTATCATAAGATATCACTTATAGAGGGAATGTGAAAACTGCGACCTTGAACTGAATTACAAAACAGAACAGAGGCACACGTTTAGAAAACACACTATGGCTGCTTAACGGGAAAGGTGAGGTGGGGTGATGCATAAAACAAGGGTTTCAAATTAGCTCAGATACCGTTCCATAAACCCAATATGTAATAGACACGACCTACTCCTTGCTCAGTGAACTGGACTCAACACCCCCTATTCACCGCCCAAGAATATATCTGACTAGTAAGAATCTTAAAACCTATGTATTGATATCTCTCTGTAAGTGAGTCAAGTGGGTGTAAAGCGGCATAAACACAGCAGTGAAAAGCAGCTAAACCCCTTTATAAAAACCAATTACTTTTAAAAACCCGTGAAACAAAGACAGTGAAAGAGAGAGAAATTCTTACTAAATTCGTTCAGGGGCTGTGATGCCACCTGGATTGACCATATATAGACCCACAGCTGATTGAGACATAAGCGTGGACACTCTTGGGGCTGAGAGGTTTGGTGAGGTTGGGTGAGCAAACGCAGACCCTTTAAAGTAATACTGCGTGGTTCCCATCCCATGGGTCCGAAATCTCCAGGTTCAAGGGCATCTTCCCACTTCGAAAACATGCATGAGAAACCCAGAAGATGGTGCACCGTGTGATCGGGAAAGGTTTTTAAAACGCACCTCATTTCTCATCTCCTTGTGCTCGGGTTCTCCATTCCAGCCGCTTTACTAGCAATCTCCCTCCTTGGAGAATCAGCACCTTTAACCTCCTGTTCCGTACAGGTTGCAATTTCTCCTGAGGATGAACGGGAAGAGGGGGAACCAATGAGAGACTAGCTCTAGGTGTTGGGACAGGCACAGGTCACTCTATTTTCCCATCAGGAAGAAGAATTAACCACAGGCTCAGCCTGCCGCTCGGGACCAGAATAGAGCCTGAAGCAATCCTGCGCTTTTGCGGCCAGCTCCCAAGAAAGCGAGTTGAAAAATGGAGCTCAGGGGCACTGCAATTCACAAACCTGCAGAGTTATAAATGATAACTCTCGTCCACAAATATATTGAGGGAAGGCAACGAAGAGGATTTGAAAGCAAGGCAGAATTGCAGGAAACAGATTTCAGGAGGTAGATTCGAATCGCCTTTAAAGCACAGGAAAAGCGGCAAAACCTCGACCATGATGCCCTTGGCCAAAAAGGGCGTATGCGTTTTTTCCTGAATATATTCAGGAAAAAAACGCATACGCCCTTTTTGGCCAACCAAGCAACCTGGAAAGGCAAATCAGCGCTACAAAGAAGTCTCGCTTCCCATCGGTCAAAAGGGCCATGCTGAATAAAGTATCAAAACCAGAAATGCAGGACAGACCATGGAGAAACGGGAGCCTTGCTACGCTGAAGGGCGGGATGTAAATTGCCAACAGCCACTCTGGAGAAGTGTACGGTATCTCCTGAAACATCGAAAAAACTCAGCTTAGAGAGCATAGGGCACTTCCACTCATGGGCGTATAAATTGGGAAAACTAAAAATCAGCAAGACACAGGCACCCCAAAGTTTAGGGCTGATCTGTTGACAAGAACCTCCACTTCGTTACACCTTAAATATCCCAGGAAAGAGAAAAATGGATAAAGAAGTTGTGGTCCTTATGTACAACGGAATATCACTCAGCCATGAAATCAACTGCATAAGGCTAGTAGCAGCATGATGAGTGGATTTAGGTATGACGATTCTAAGTGAAATAAGTCACACAGAAAAAGACACTTATCATAAGATATCACTTATAGAGGGAATGTAAAAACCGCTACCCTTGAACTGAATTACAAAACAGAACAGAGTCACGTTTAGAAAACACACTATGGCTGCTTAACGGGAAAGGTGAGGTGGGGTGATGCATAAAACAAGGGTTTCAAATTAGCTCAGATACCGTTCCATAAACCCAATATGTAATAGACACGACCTACTCCTTGCTCAGTGAAATGGACTCAACACCCCCTATTCACCGCCCAAGAATATATCTGACTAGTAAGAATCTTAAAAGCTATGTATTGATATCTCTCTGTAAGTGAGTCAAGTGGGTGTAAATCGGCATAAACACAGCAGTGAAAAGCAGCTAAACCCCTTTATAAAAATCAATCACTTTTAAAAACCCGTGAAACAAAGACAGAGAAAGAGAGAGAAATTCTTAATAAATTCGCTCAGGGGCTGTGACGCCACCTGGATTGACCATATCTAGACCCACAGCTGATTGAGACATAAGGGTGGACACTCTTGGGGCTGAGAGGTTTGGTAAGGTTGGGTGAGCAAACGCAGACCCTTTAAAGTAATACTGCGTGGGTCCCATCCCATGGGTCCCAAATCTCCAGGTTCAAGGGCATCTTCCCACTTCGAAAACATGCATGAGAAACCCAGAAGATGGTGCACCGTGTGATCGGGAAAGGTTTCTAAAACGCACCTCATTTCTCATCTCCTTGGGCTCGGGTTCGCCATTCCAGCCGCTTTACTAGCAATCTCCCTTCTTGGAGAATCAGCACCTTTAACCTCCTGTTCCGTACAGGTTGCAATTTGTCCTGAGGATGAACGGGAAGAGGGGGAACCAATGAGAGACTAGCTCTAGGTGTTGGGACAGGCACAGGTCACTCTATTTTCCCATCAGGAAGAAAAATTAACCACAGACTCATCCTGCCGCTTGGGACCAGAATAGGGACTGAAGAAATCCTACGCTTTTGCGGCCAGCTCCCAAGAAAGCGAGTTCAAAAATGGAGCTCAGGGGCACTGCAATTCATAAACCTGCAGAGTTATAAATGATAACTCTCGTCCACAAATATATTGAGGGAAGGCAACGAAGAGGATTTGAAAGTAAGGCAGAATTGCAGGAAACAGATTTCAGGAGGTAGATTCGAATCGCCTTTAAAGCACGGGAAAAGCGGCAAAACCTCGACAATGATGCCCTTGGGCAAAAAGGGCGTATGCGTTTTTCCTGAATATATTCAGGAAAAAACGCATACGTCCTTTTTGGCCAACCAAGCAACCTGGAAAGGCAAATCAGCGCTACAAAGAAGTCTCGCTTCCCATCGGTCAAAAGGGCCATGCTGTATAAAGTGTCAAAACCAGAAATGCAGGACAGGCCATGGAGAAACGGGAGCCTTGCTACGCTGATGGGCGGGATGTAAAATGCCAACGGCCACTCTGGAGAAGTGTACGGTGTGTCCTGAAACATCGAAAAAACTCAGCTTAGACAACATAGGGCACTTCCCCTCATGGGCGTATAAATTGGGAAAACTACAAATCAGCAAGACCCAGGCACCCCAAAGTTTAGGGCTGATCTGTTGACAAGAACCTCCACTTTGTTACACCTTAAATATCCCAGGAAAGAGAAAAATGGATAAAGAAGTTGTGGTCCTTATGTACAACGGAATATCACTCAGCCATGAAATCAACTGCATAAGGCTAGTAGCAGCATGATGAGTGGATTTAGGTACGACGATTCTAAGTGAAATAAGTCACACAGAAAAAGACACTTATCATAAGATATCACTTATAGACGGAATGTAAAAACCGCTACCCTTGAACTGAATTACAAAACAGAACAGAGTCACACGTTTAGAAAACACACTATGGCTGCTTAACGGGAAAGGTGAGGTGGGGTGATGCATAAAACAAGGGTTTCAAATTAGCTCAGATACCGTTCCATAAACCCAATATGTAATAGACACGACCTACTCCTTGCTCAGTGAACTGGACTCAACACCCCCTATTCACCGCCCAAGAATATATCTGACTAGTAAGAATCTTAAAACATATGTATTGATATCTCTCTGTAAGTAAGTCAAGTGGGTGTAAAGCGGCATAAACAGCAGTGAAAAGCAGCTAAACCCCTTTATAAAAATCAATCACTTTTAAAAACCTGTGAAACAAAGACAGTGAAAGAGAGAGAAATTCTTACTAAATTCGTTCAGGGGCTGTGATGCCTCCTGGATTGACATATCTAGACCCACAGCTGATTGAGACATAAGGGTGGACACTCTTGGGGCTGAGAGGTTTGGTGAGGTTGGGTGAGCAAACGCAGACCCTTTAAAGTAATACTGCGTGGTACCCATCCCATGGGTCCCAAATCTCCAGGTTCAAGGGCATCTTCCTTCATCGAAATCATGCATTAGAAACCCAGAAGATGGTACACCGTGTGATCGGGAAAGGTTTCTAAAACGCACCTCATTTCTCATCTCCTTGTGCTCGGGTTCTCCATTCCAGCCGCTTTACTAGCAATCTCCCTCCTTGGAGGATCAGCACCTTTAACCTCCTGTTCCGTACAGGTTGCAATTTGTCCTGAGGATGAACGGGAAGAGGGGGAACCAATGAGAGACTAGCTCTAGGTGTTGGGACAGGCACAGGTCACTCTATTTTCCCATCAGGAAGAAGAATTAACCACAGGCTCAGCCTGCCGCCCGTGACCAGTATAGGGCCTGAAGCAATCCTGCGCTTTTGCGGCCGGCTCCCAAGAAAGGGATTTGAAAAATGGAGCTCAGGGGCTCTGCAATTCACAAACCTGCATAGTTATAAATGATAACTCTCGTCAACAAATATATTGAGGGAAGGCAACGAAGAGGATTTGAAAGCAAGGCAGAATTGCAGGAAACAGATTTCAGGAGGTAGATACGAAACGCCTTTAAAGCACAGGAAAAGGGGCAAAACCTCGACCATGATGCCCTTGGCCAAAAAGGGCGTATGCGTTTTTTCCTGAATATATTCAGGAAAAAAACGCATACGCCCTTTATGGCCAACCAAGCAACCTGGAAAGGCAAATCAGCGCTACAAAGAAGTCTCGCTTCCCATCGGTCAAAAGGGCCATGCTGAATAAAGTATCAAAACCAGAAATGCAGGACAGACCATGGAGAAACGGGAGCCTTGCTACGCTGAAGGGCGGGATGTAAATTGCCAACAGCCACTCTGGAGAAGTGTACGGTGTGTCCTGAAACATCGAAAAAACTCAGCTTAGAGAGCATAGGGCACTTCCACTCATGGGCGTATAAATTGGGAAAACTAAAAATCAGCAAGACACAGGCACCCCAAAGTTTAGGGCTGCTCTGTTGACAAGAACCTCCACTTCGTTACACCTTAAATATCCCAGGAAAGAGAAAAATGGATAAAGAAGTTGTGGTCCTTATGTACAATGGAATATCACTCAGCCATGAAATCAACGTCATAAGGCTAGTAGCAGCATGATGAGTGGATTTAGGTACGACGATTCTAAGTGAAATAAGTCACACAGAAAAAGACACTTATCATAAGATATCACTTATAGAGGGAATGTGAAAACTGCGACCTTGAACTGAATTACAAAACAGAACAGAGGCACACGTTTAGAAAACACACTATGGCTGCTTAACGGGAAAGGTGAGGTGGGGTGATGCATAAAACAAGGGTTTCAAATTAGCTCAGATACCGTTCCATAAACCCAATATGTAATAGACACGACCTACTCCTTGCTCAGTGAACTGGACTCAACACCCCCTATTCACCGCCCAAGAATATATCTGACTAGTAAGAATCTTAAAACCTATGTATTGATATCTCTCTGTAAGTGAGTCAAGTGGGTGTAAAGCGGCATAAACACAGCAGTGAAAAGCAGCTAAACCCCTTTATAAAAACCAATTACTTTTAAAAACCCGTGAAACAAAGACAGTGGAAGAGAGAGAAATTCTTACTAAATTCGTTCAGGGGCTGTGATGCCACCTGGATTGACCATATATAGACCCACAGCTGATTGAGACATAAGCGTGGACACTCTTGGGGCTGAGAGGTTTGGTGAGGTTGGGTGAGCAAACGCAGACCCTTTAAAGTAATACTGCGTGGTTCCCATCCCATGGGTCCGAAATCTCCAGGTTCAAGGGCATCTTCCCACTTCGAAAACATGCATGAGAAACCCAGAAGATGGTGCACCGTGTGATCGGGAAAGGTTTTTAAAACGCACCTCATTTCTCATCTCCTTGTGCTCGGGTTCTCCATTCCAGCCGCTTTACTAGCAATCTCCCTCCTTGGAGAATCAGCACCTTTAACCTCCTGTTCCGTACAGGTTGCAATTTCTCCTGAGGATGAACGGGAAGAGGGGGAACCAATGAGAGACTAGCTCTAGGTGTTGGGACAGGCACAGGTCACTCTATTTTCCCATCAGGAAGAAGCATTAACCACAGGCTCAGCCTGCCGCTCGGGACCAGAATAGAGCCTGAAGCAATCCTGCGCTTTTGCGGCCAGCTCCCAAGAAAGCGAGTTGAAAAATGGAGCTCAGGGGCACTGCAATTCACAAACCTGCAGAGTTATAAATGATAACTCTCGTCCACAAATATATTGAGGGAAGGCAACGAAGAGGATTTGAAAGCAAGGCAGAATTGCAGGAAACAGATTTCAGGAGGTAGATTCGAATCGCCTTTAAAGCACAGGAAAAGCGGCAAAACCTCGACCATGATGCCCTTGGCCAAAAAGGGCGTATGCGTTTTTTCCTGAATATATTCAGGAAAAAAACGCATACGCCCTTTTTGGCCAACCAAGCAACCTGGAAAGGCAAATCAGCGCTACAAAGAAGTCTCGCTTCCCATCGGTCAAAAGGGCCATGCTGAATAAAGTATCAAAACCAGAAATGCAGGACAGACCATGGAGAAACGGGAGCCTTGCTACGCTGAAGGGCGGGATGTAAATTGCCAACAGCCACTCTGGAGAAGTGTACGGTATCTCCTGAAACATCGAAAAAACTCAGCTTAGAGAGCATAGGGCACTTCCACTCATGGGCGTATAAATTGGGAAAACTAAAAATCAGCAAGACACAGGCACCCCAAAGTTTAGGGCTGATCTGTTGACAAGAACCTCCACTTCGTTACACCTTAAATATCCCAGGAAAGAGAAAAATGGATAAAGAAGTTGTGGTCCTTATGTACAACGGAATATCACTCAGCCATGAAATCAACTGCATAAGGCTAGTAGCAGCATGATGAGTGGATTTAGGTATGACGATTCTAAGTGAAATAAGTCACACAGAAAAAGACACTTATCATAAGATATCACTTATAGAGGGAATGTAAAAACCGCTACCCTTGAACTGAATTACAAAACAGAACAGAGTCACGTTTAGAAAACACACTATGGCTGCTTAACGGGAAAGGTGAGGTGGGGTGATGCATAAAACAAGGGTTTCAAATTAGCTCAGATACCGTTCCATAAACCCAATATGTAATAGACACGACCTACTCCTTGCTCAGTGAAATGGACTCAACACCCCCTATTCACCGCCCAAGAATATATCTGACTAGTAAGAATCTTAAAAGCTATGTATTGATATCTCTCTGTAAGTGAGTCAAGTGGGTGTAAATCGGCATAAACACAGCAGTGAAAAGCAGCTAAACCCCTTTATAAAAATCAATCACTTTTAAAAACCCGTGAAACAAAGACAGAGAAAGAGAGAGAAATTCTTAATAAATTCGCTCAGGGGCTGTGACGCCACCTGGATTGACCATATCTAGACCCACAGCTGATTGAGACATAAGGGTGGACACTCTTGGGGCTGAGAGGTTTGGTAAGGTTGGGTGAGCAAACGCAGACCCTTTAAAGTAATACTGCGTGGGTCCCATCCCATGGGTCCCAAATCTCCAGGTTCAAGGGCATCTTCCCACTTCGAAAACATGCATGAGAAACCCAGAAGATGGTGCACCGTGTGATCGGGAAAGGTTTCTAAAACGCACCTCATTTCTCATCTCCTTGGGCTCGGGTTCGCCATTCCAGCCGCTTTACTAGCAATCTCCCTTCTTGGAGAATCAGCACCTTTAACCTCCTGTTCCGTACAGGTTGCAATTTGTCCTGAGGATGAACGGGAAGAGGGGGAACCAATGAGAGACTAGCTCTAGGTGTTGGGACAGGCACAGGTCACTCTATTTTCCCATCAGGAAGAAAAATTAACCACAGACTCATCCTGCCGCTTGGGACCAGAATAGGGACTGAAGAAATCCTACGCTTTTGCGGCCAGCTCCCAAGAAAGCGAGTTCAAAAATGGAGCTCAGGGGCACTGCAATTCATAAACCTGCAGAGTTATAAATGATAACTCTCGTCCACAAATATATTGAGGGAAGGCAACGAAGAGGATTTGAAAGTAAGGCAGAATTGCAGGAAACAGATTTCAGGAGGTAGATTCGAATCGCCTTTAAAGCACGGGAAAAGCGGCAAAACCTCGACAATGATGCCCTTGGGCAAAAAGGGCGTATGCGTTTTTCCTGAATATATTCAGGAAAAAACGCATACGCCCTTTTTGGCCAACCAAGCAACCTGGAAAGGCAAATCAGCGCTACAAAGAAGTCTCGCTTCCCATCGGTCAAAAGGGCCATGCTGTATAAAGTGTCAAAACCAGAAATGCAGGACAGGCCATGGAGAAACGGGAGCCTTGCTACGCTGATGGGTGGGATGTAAAATGCCAACGGCCACTCTGGAGAAGTGTACGGTGTGTCCTGAAACATCGAAAAAACTCAGCTTAGACAACATAGGGCACTTCCCCTCATGGGCGTATAAATTGGGAAAACTACAAATCAGCAAGACCCAGGCACCCCAAAGTTTAGGGCTGATCTGTTGACAAGAACCTCCACTTTGTTACACCTTAAATATCCCAGGAAAGAGAAAAATGGATAAAGAAGTTGTGGTCCTTATGTACAACGGAATATCACTCAGCCATGAAATCAACTGCATAAGGCTAGTAGCAGCATGATGAGTGGATTTAGGTACGACGATTCTAAGTGAAATAAGTCACACAGAAAAAGACACTTATCATAAGATATCACTTATAGACGGAATGTAAAAACCGCTACCCTTGAACTGAATTACAAAACAGAACAGAGTCACACGTTTAGAAAACACACTATGGCTGCTTAACGGGAAAGGTGAGGTGGGGTGATGCATAAAACAAGGGTTTCAAATTAGCTCAGATACCGTTCCATAAACCCAATATGTAATAGACACGACCTACTCCTTGCTCAGTGAACTGGACTCAACACCCCCTATTCACCGCCCAAGAATATATCTGACTAGTAAGAATCTTAAAACATATGTATTGATATCTCTCTGTAAGTAAGTCAAGTGGGTGTAAAGCGGCATAAACAGCAGTGAAAAGCAGCTAAACCCCTTTATAAAAATCAATCACTTTTAAAAACCCGTGAAACAAAGACAGTGAAAGAGAGAGAAATTCTTACTAAATTCGTTCAGGGGCTGTGATGCCTCCTGGATTGACATATCTAGACCCACAGCTGATTGAGACATAAGGGTGGACACTCTTGGGGCTGAGAGGTTTGGTGAGGTTGGGTGAGCAAACGCAGACCCTTTAAAGTAATACTGCGTGGTACCCATCCCATGGGTCCCAAATTTCCAGGTTCAAGGGCATCTTCCTTCATCGAAATCATGCATTAGAAACCCAGAAGATGGTACACCGTGTGATCGGGAAAGGTTTCTAAAACGCACCTCATTTCTCATCTCCTTGTGTTCGGGTTCTCCATTCCAGCCGCTTTACTAGCAATCTCCCTCCTTGGAGGATCAGCACCTTTAACCTCCTGTTCCGTACAGGTTGCAATTTGTCCTGAGGATGAACGGGAAGAGGGGGAACCAATGAGAGACTAGCTCTAGGTGTTGGGACAGGCACAGGTCACTCTATTTTCCCATCAGGAAGAAGAATTAACCACAGGCTCAGCCTGCCGCCCGTGACCAGTATAGGGCCTGAAGCAATCCTGCGCTTTTGCGGCCGGCTCCCAAGAAAGGGATTTGAAAAATGGAGCTCAGGGGCTCTGCAATTCACAAACCTGCATAGTTATAAATGATAACTCTCGTCAACAAATATATTGAGGGAAGGCAACGAAGAGGATTTGAAAGCAAGGCAGAATTGCAGGAAACAGATTTCAGGAGGTAGATACGAAACGCCTTTAAAGCACAGGAAAAGGGGCAAAACCTCGACCATGATGCCCTTGGCCAAAAAGGGCGTATGCGTTTTTTCCTGAATATATTCAGGAAAAAAACGCATACGCCCTTTATGGCCAACCAAGCAACCTGGAAAGGCAAATCAGCGCTACAAAGAAGTCTCGCTTCCCATCGGTCAAAAGGGCCATGCTGAATAAAGTATCAAAACCAGAAATGCAGGACAGACCATGGAGAAACGGGAGCCTTGCTACGCTGAAGGGCGGGATGTAAATTGCCAACAGCCACTCTGGAGAAGTGTACGGTATCTCCTGAAACATCGAAAAAACTCAGCTTAGAGAGCATAGGGCACTTCCACTCATGGGCGTATAAATTGCAAAAACTAAAAATCAGCAAGACACAGGCACCCCAAAGTTTAGGGCTGCTCTGTTGACAAGAACCTCCACTTCGTTACACCTTAAATATCCCAGGAAAGAGAAAAATGGATAAAGAAGTTGTGGTCCTTATGTACAATGGAATATCACTCAGCCATGAAATGAACGTCATAAGGCTAGTAGCAGCATGATGAGTGGATTTAGGTACGACGATTCTAAGTGAAATAAGTCACACAGAAAAAGACACTTATCATAAGATATCACTTATAGAGGGAATGTGAAAACTGCGACCTTGAACTGAATTACAAAACAGAACAGAGGCACACGTTTAGAAAACACACTATGGCTGCTTAACGGGAAAGGTGAGGTGGGGTGATGCATAAAACAAGGGTTTCAAATTAGCTCAGATACCGTTCCATAAACCCAATATGTAATAGACACGACCTACTCCTTGCTCAGTGAACTGGACTCAACACCCCCTATTCACCGCCCAAGAATATATCTGACTAGTAAGAATCTTAAAACCTATGTATTGATATCTCTCTGTAAGTGAGTCAAGTGGGTGTAAAGCGGCATAAACACAGCAGTGAAAAGCAGCTAAACCCCTTTATAAAAACCAATTACTTTTAAAAACCCGTGAAACAAAGACAGTGGAAGAGAGAGAAATTCTTACTAAATTCGTTCAGGGGCTGTGATGCCACCTGGATTGACCATATATAGACCCACAGCTGATTGAGACATAAGCGTGGACACTCTTGGGGCTGAGAGGTTTGGTGAGGTTGGGTGAGCAAACGCAGACCCTTTAAAGTAATACTGCGTGGTTCCCATCCCATGGGTCCGAAATCTCCAGGTTCAAGGGCATCTTCCCACTTCGAAAACATGCATGAGAAACCCAGAAGATGGTGCACCGTGTGATCGGGAAAGGTTTTTAAAACGCACCTCATTTCTCATCTCCTTGTGCTCGGGTTCTCCATTCCAGCCGCTTTACTAGCAATCTCCCTCCTTGGAGAATCAGCACCTTTAACCTCCTGTTCCGTACAGGTTGCAATTTCTCCTGAGG
Source organism: Balaenoptera borealis (assembly GCF_965194805.1). Taxonomy (NCBI): domain Eukaryota; kingdom Metazoa; phylum Chordata; class Mammalia; order Artiodactyla; family Balaenopteridae; genus Balaenoptera; species Balaenoptera borealis. The sequence continues at coordinate 34,609,376 of NC_138864.1, forward strand.
ATGAACGGGAAGAGGGGGAACCAATGAGAGACTAGCTCTAGGTGTTGGGACAGGCACAGGTCACTCTATTTTCCCATCAGGAAGAAGCATTAACCACAGGCTCAGCCTGCCGCTCGGGACCAGAATAGAGCCTGAAGCAATCCTGCGCTTTTGCGGCCAGCTCCCAAGAAAGCGAGTTGAAAAATGGAGCTCAGGGGCACTGCAATTCACAAACCTGCAGAGTTATAAATGATAACTCTCGTCCACAAATATATTGAGGGAAGGCAACGAAGAGGATTTGAAAGCAAGGCAGAATTGCAGGAAACAGATTTCAGGAGGTAGATTCGAATCGCCTTTAAAGCACAGGAAAAGCGGCAAAACCTCGACCATGATGCCCTTGGCCAAAAAGGGCGTATGCGTTTTTTCCTGAATATATTCAGGAAAAAAACGCATACGCCCTTTTTGGCCAACCAAGCAACCTGGAAAGGCAAATCAGCGCTACAAAGAAGTCTCGCTTCCCATCGGTCAAAAGGGCCATGCTGAATAAAGTATCAAAACCAGAAATGCAGGACAGACCATGGAGAAACGGGAGCCTTGCTACGCTGAAGGGCGGGATGTAAATTGCCAACAGCCACTCTGGAGAAGTGTACGGTATCTCCTGAAACATCGAAAAAACTCAGCTTAGAGAGCATAGGGCACTTCCACTCATGGGCGTATAAATTGGGAAAACTAAAAATCAGCAAGACACAGGCACCCCAAAGTTTAGGGCTGATCTGTTGACAAGAACCTCCACTTCGTTACACCTTAAATATCCCAGGAAAGAGAAAAATGGATAAAGAAGTTGTGGTCCTTATGTACAACGGAATATCACTCAGCCATGAAATCAACTGCATAAGGCTAGTAGCAGCATGATGAGTGGATTTAGGTATGACGATTCTAAGTGAAATAAGTCACACAGAAAAAGACACTTATCATAAGATATCACTTATAGAGGGAATGTAAAAACCGCTACCCTTGAACTGAATTACAAAACAGAACAGAGTCACGTTTAGAAAACACACTATGGCTGCTTAACGGGAAAGGTGAGGTGGGGTGATGCATAAAACAAGGGTTTCAAATTAGCTCAGATACCGTTCCATAAACCCAATATGTAATAGACACGACCTACTCCTTGCTCAGTGAAATGGACTCAACACCCCCTATTCACCGCCCAAGAATATATCTGACTAGTAAGAATCTTAAAAGCTATGTATTGATATCTCTCTGTAAGTGAGTCAAGTGGGTGTAAATCGGCATAAACACAGCAGTGAAAAGCAGCTAAACCCCTTTATAAAAATCAATCACTTTTAAAAACCCGTGAAACAAAGACAGAGAAAGAGAGAGAAATTCTTAATAAATTCGCTCAGGGGCTGTGACGCCACCTGGATTGACCATATCTAGACCCACAGCTGATTGAGACATAAGGGTGGACACTCTTGGGGCTGAGAGGTTTGGTAAGGTTGGGTGAGCAAACGCAGACCCTTTAAAGTAATACTGCGTGGGTCCCATCCCATGGGTCCCAAATCTCCAGGTTCAAGGGCATCTTCCCACTTCGAAAACATGCATGAGAAACCCAGAAGATGGTGCACCGTGTGATCGGGAAAGGTTTCTAAAACGCACCTCATTTCTCATCTCCTTGGGCTCGGGTTCGCCATTCCAGCCGCTTTACTAGCAATCTCCCTTCTTGGAGAATCAGCACCTTTAACCTCCTGTTCCGTACAGGTTGCAATTTGTCCTGAGGATGAACGGGAAGAGGGGGAACCAATGAGAGACTAGCTCTAGGTGTTGGGACAGGCACAGGTCACTCTATTTTCCCATCAGGAAGAAAAATTAACCACAGACTCATCCTGCCGCTTGGGACCAGAATAGGGACTGAAGAAATCCTACGCTTTTGCGGCCAGCTCCCAAGAAAGCGAGTTCAAAAATGGAGCTCAGGGGCACTGCAATTCATAAACCTGCAGAGTTATAAATGATAACTCTCGTCCACAAATATATTGAGGGAAGGCAACGAAGAGGATTTGAAAGTAAGGCAGAATTGCAGGAAACAGATTTCAGGAGGTAGATTCGAATCGCCTTTAAAGCACGGGAAAAGCGGCAAAACCTCGACAATGATGCCCTTGGGCAAAAAGGGCGTATGCGTTTTTCCTGAATATATTCAGGAAAAAACGCATACGCCCTTTTTGGCCAACCAAGCAACCTGGAAAGGCAAATCAGCGCTACAAAGAAGTCTCGCTTCCCATCGGTCAAAAGGGCCATGCTGTATAAAGTGTCAAAACCAGAAATGCAGGACAGGCCATGGAGAAACGGGAGCCTTGCTACGCTGATGGGTGGGATGTAAAATGCCAACGGCCACTCTGGAGAAGTGTACGGTGTGTCCTGAAACATCGAAAAAACTCAGCTTAGACAACATAGGGCACTTCCCCTCATGGGCGTATAAATTGGGAAAACTACAAATCAGCAAGACCCAGGCACCCCAAAGTTTAGGGCTGATCTGTTGACAAGAACCTCCACTTTGTTACACCTTAAATATCCCAGGAAAGAGAAAAATGGATAAAGAAGTTGTGGTCCTTATGTACAACGGAATATCACTCAGCCATGAAATCAACTGCATAAGGCTAGTAGCAGCATGATGAGTGGATTTAGGTACGACGATTCTAAGTGAAATAAGTCACACAGAAAAAGACACTTATCATAAGATATCACTTATAGACGGAATGTAAAAACCGCTACCCTTGAACTGAATTACAAAACAGAACAGAGTCACACGTTTAGAAAACACACTATGGCTGCTTAACGGGAAAGGTGAGGTGGGGTGATGCATAAAACAAGGGTTTCAAATTAGCTCAGATACCGTTCCATAAACCCAATATGTAATAGACACGACCTACTCCTTGCTCAGTGAACTGGACTCAACACCCCCTATTCACCGCCCAAGAATATATCTGACTAGTAAGAATCTTAAAACATATGTATTGATATCTCTCTGTAAGTAAGTCAAGTGGGTGTAAAGCGGCATAAACAGCAGTGAAAAGCAGCTAAACCCCTTTATAAAAATCAATCACTTTTAAAAACCCGTGAAACAAAGACAGTGAAAGAGAGAGAAATTCTTACTAAATTCGTTCAGGGGCTGTGATGCCTCCTGGATTGACATATCTAGACCCACAGCTGATTGAGACATAAGGGTGGACACTCTTGGGGCTGAGAGGTTTGGTGAGGTTGGGTGAGCAAACGCAGACCCTTTAAAGTAATACTGCGTGGTACCCATCCCATGGGTCCCAAATTTCCAGGTTCAAGGGCATCTTCCTTCATCGAAATCATGCATTAGAAACCCAGAAGATGGTACACCGTGTGATCGGGAAAGGTTTCTAAAACGCACCTCATTTCTCATCTCCTTGTGTTCGGGTTCTCCATTCCAGCCGCTTTACTAGCAATCTCCCTCCTTGGAGGATCAGCACCTTTAACCTCCTGTTCCGTACAGGTTGCAATTTGTCCTGAGGATGAACGGGAAGAGGGGGAACCAATGAGAGACTAGCTCTAGGTGTTGGGACAGGCACAGGTCACTCTATTTTCCCATCAGGAAGAAGAATTAACCACAGGCTCAGCCTGCCGCCCGTGACCAGTATAGGGCCTGAAGCAATCCTGCGCTTTTGCGGCCGGCTCCCAAGAAAGGGATTTGAAAAATGGAGCTCAGGGGCTCTGCAATTCACAAACCTGCATAGTTATAAATGATAACTCTCGTCAACAAATATATTGAGGGAAGGCAACGAAGAGGATTTGAAAGCAAGGCAGAATTGCAGGAAACAGATTTCAGGAGGTAGATACGAAACGCCTTTAAAGCACAGGAAAAGGGGCAAAACCTCGACCATGATGCCCTTGGCCAAAAAGGGCGTATGCGTTTTTTCCTGAATATATTCAGGAAAAAAACGCATACGCCCTTTATGGCCAACCAAGCAACCTGGAAAGGCAAATCAGCGCTACAAAGAAGTCTCGCTTCCCATCGGTCAAAAGGGCCATGCTGAATAAAGTATCAAAACCAGAAATGCAGGACAGACCATGGAGAAACGGGAGCCTTGCTACGCTGAAGGGCGGGATGTAAATTGCCAACAGCCACTCTGGAGAAGTGTACGGTATCTCCTGAAACATCGAAAAAACTCAGCTTAGAGAGCATAGGGCACTTCCACTCATGGGCGTATAAATTGCAAAAACTAAAAATCAGCAAGACACAGGCACCCCAAAGTTTAGGGCTGCTCTGTTGACAAGAACCTCCACTTCGTTACACCTTAAATATCCCAGGAAAGAGAAAAATGGATAAAGAAGTTGTGGTCCTTATGTACAATGGAATATCACTCAGCCATGAAATGAACGTCATAAGGCTAGTAGCAGCATGATGAGTGGATTTAGGTACGACGATTCTAAGTGAAATAAGTCACACAGAAAAAGACACTTATCATAAGATATCACTTATAGAGGGAATGTGAAAACTGCGACCTTGAACTGAATTACAAAACAGAACAGAGGCACACGTTTAGAAAACACACTATGGCTGCTTAACGGGAAAGGTGAGGTGGGGTGATGCATAAAACAAGGGTTTCAAATTAGCTCAGATACCGTTCCATAAACCCAATATGTAATAGACACGACCTACTCCTTGCTCAGTGAACTGGACTCAACACCCCCTATTCACCGCCCAAGAATATATCTGACTAGTAAGAATCTTAAAACCTATGTATTGATATCTCTCTGTAAGTGAGTCAAGTGGGTGTAAAGCGGCATAAACACAGCAGTGAAAAGCAGCTAAACCCCTTTATAAAAACCAATTACTTTTAAAAACCCGTGAAACAAAGACAGTGGAAGAGAGAGAAATTCTTACTAAATTCGTTCAGGGGCTGTGATGCCACCTGGATTGACCATATATAGACCCACAGCTGATTGAGACATAAGCGTGGACACTCTTGGGGCTGAGAGGTTTGGTGAGGTTGGGTGAGCAAACGCAGACCCTTTAAAGTAATACTGCGTGGTTCCCATCCCATGGGTCCGAAATCTCCAGGTTCAAGGGCATCTTCCCACTTCGAAAACATGCATGAGAAACCCAGAAGATGGTGCACCGTGTGATCGGGAAAGGTTTTTAAAACGCACCTCATTTCTCATCTCCTTGTGCTCGGGTTCTCCATTCCAGCCGCTTTACTAGCAATCTCCCTCCTTGGAGAATCAGCACCTTTAACCTCCTGTTCCGTACAGGTTGCAATTTCTCCTGAGGATGAACGGGAAGAGGGGGAACCAATGAGAGACTAGCTCTAGGTGTTGGGACAGGCACAGGTCACTCTATTTTCCCATCAGGAAGAAGAATTAACCACAGGCTCAGCCTGCCGCTCGGGACCAGAATAGAGCCTGAAGCAATCCTGCGCTTTTGCGGCCAGCTCCCAAGAAAGCGAGTTGAAAAATGGAGCTCAGGGGCACTGCAATTCACAAACCTGCAGAGTTATAAATGATAACTCTCGTCCACAAATATATTGAGGGAAGGCAACGAAGAGGATTTGAAAGCAAGGCAGAATTGCAGGAAACAGATTTCAGGAGGTAGATTCGAATCGCCTTTAAAGCACGGGAAAAGCGGCAAAACCTCGACAATGATGCCCTTGGCCAAAAAGGGCGTATGCGTTTTTCCTGAATATATTCAGGAAAAAACGCATACGCCCTTTTTGGCCAACCAAGCAACCTGGAAAGGCAAATCAGCGCTACAAAGAAGTCTCGCTTCCCATCGGTCAAAAGGGCCATGCTGAATAAAGTGTCAAAACCAGAAATGCAGGACAGGCCATGGAGAAACGGGAGCCTTGCTACGCTGATGGGCGGGATGTAAAATGCCAACGGCCACTCTGGAGAAGTGTACGGTGTGTCCTGAAACATCGAAAAAACTCAGCTTAGACAACATAGGGCACTTCCCCTCATGGGCGTATAAATTGGGAAAACTAAAAATCAGCAAGACACAGGCACCCCAAAGTTTAGGGCTGATCTGTTGACAAGAACCTCCACTTCGTTACACCTTAAATATCCCAGGAAAGAGAAAAATGGATAAAGAAGTTGTGGTCCTTATGTACAACGGAATATCACTCAGCCATGAAATCAACTGCATAAGGCTAGTAGCAGCATGATGAGTGGATTTAGGTACGACGATTCTAAGTGAAATAAGTCACACAGAAAAAGACACTTATCATAAGATATCACTTATAGAGGGAATGTGAAAACCGCGACCCTTGAACTGAATTACAAAACAGAACAGAGTCACGTTTAGAAAACACACTATGGCTGCTTAACGGGAAAGGTGAGGTGGGGTGATGCATAAAACAAGGGTTTCAAATTAGCTCAGATACCGTTCCATAAACCCAATATGTAATAGACACGACCTACTCCTTGCTCAGTGAACTGGACTCAACACCCCCTATTCACCGCCCAAGAATATATCTGACTAGTAAGAATCTTAAAAGCTATGTATTGATATCTCTCTGTAAGTGAGTCAAGTGGGTGTAAATCGGCATAAACACAGCAGTGAAAAGCAGCTAAACCCCTTTATAAAAATCAATCACTTTTAAAAACCCGTGAAACAAAGACAGAGAAAGAGAGAGAAATTCTTAATAAATTCGCTCAGGGGCTGTGACGCCACCTGGATTGACCATATCTAGACCCACAGCTGATTGAGACATAAGCGTGGACACTCTTGGGGCTGAGAGGTTTGGTGAGGTTGGGTGAGCAAACGCAGACACTTTAAAGTAATACTGCGTGGGTCACATCCCATGGGTCCCAAATCTCCAGGTTCAAGGGCATCTTCCCACTTCGAAAACATGCATGAGAAACCAAGAAGATGGTGCACCGTGTGATAGGGAAAGGTTTCTAAAACGCACCTCATTTCTCATCTCCTTGGGCTCGGGTTCGCCATTCCAGCCGCTTTACTAGCAATCTCCCTTCTTGGAGAATCAGCACCTTTAACCTCCTGTTCCGTACAGGTTGCAATTTGTCCTGAGGATGAACGGGAAGAGGGGGAACCAATGAGAGACTAGCTCTAGGTGTTGGGACAGGCACAGGTCACTCTATTTTCCCATCAGGAAGAAAAATTAACCACAGACTCAGCCTGCCGCTCGGGACCAGAATAGGGCCTGAAGAAATCCTGCGCTTTTGCGGCCAGATCCCAAGAAAGCGAGTTGAAAAATGGAGCTCAGGGGCACTGCAATTCATAAACCTGCAGAGTTATAAATGATAACTCTCGTCCACAAACATATTGAGGGAAGGCAACGAAGAGGATTTGAAAGCAAGGCAGAATTGCAGGAAACAGATTTCAGGAGGTAGATTCGAATCGCCTTTAAAGCACGGGAAAAGCGGCAAAACCTCGACAATGATGCCCTTGGCCAAAAAGGGCGTATGCGTTTTTCCTGAATATATTCAGGAAAATACGCATACGCCCTTTTTGGCCAACCAATCAACCTGGAAAGGCAAATCAGCGCTACAAAGAAGTCTCGCTTCCCATCGGTCAAAAGGGCTATGCTGAATAAAGTGTCAAAACCAGAAATGCAGGACAGGCCATGGAGAAACGGGAGCCTTGCTACGCTGATGGGCGGGATGTAAAATGCCAACGGCCAGTCTGGAGAAATGTACGGTGTGTCCTGAAACATCGAAAAAATTCAGCTTAGACAACATAGGGCACTTCCCCTCATGGGCGTATAAATTGGGAAAACTAAAAATCAGCAAGACACAGGCACCCCAAAGTTTAGGGCTGATCTGTTGACAAGAACCTCCACTTCGTTACACCTTAAATATCCCAGGAAAGAGAAAAATGGATAAAGAAGTTGTGGTCCTTATGTACAACGGAATATCACTCAGCCACGAAATCAACTGCATAAGGCTAGTAGCAGCATGATGAGTGGATTTAGGTACGACGATTCTAAGTGAAATAAGTCACACAGAAAAAGACACTTATCATAAGATATCACTTATAGAGGGAATGTAAAAACCGCTACCCTTAAACTGAATTACAAAACAGAACAGAGTCACGTTTAGAAAACACACTATGGCTGCTTAACGGGAAAGGTGAGGTGGGGTGATGCATAAAACAAGGGTTTCAAATTAGCTCAGATACCGTTCCATAAACCCAATATGTAATAGACACGACCTACTCCTTGCTCAGTGAACTGGACTCAACACCCCCTATTCACCGCCCAAGAATATATCTGACTAGTAAGAATCTTAAAACATATGTATTGATATCTCTCTGTAAGTAAGTCAAGTGGGTGTAAAGCGGCATAAACAGCAGTGAAAAGCAGCTAAACCCCTTTATAAAAATCAATCACTTTTAAAAACCTGTGAAACAAAGACAGTGAAAGAGAGAGAAATTCTTACTAAATTCGTTCAGGGGCTGTGATGCCTCCTGGATTGACATATCTAGACCCACAGCTGATTGAGACATAAGGGTGGACACTCTTGGGGCTGAGAGGTTTGGTGAGGTTGGGTGAGCAAACGCAGACCCTTTAAAGTAATACTGCGTGGTACCCATCCCATGGGTCCCAAATCTCCAGGTTCAAGGGCATCTTCCTTCATCGAAATCATGCATTAGAAACCCAGAAGATGGTACACCGTGTGATCGGGAAAGGTTTCTAAAACGCACCTCATTTCTCATCTCCTTGTGCTCGGGTTCTCCATTCCAGCCGCTTTAATAGCAATCTCCCTCCTTGGAGAATCAGCACCTTTAACCTCCTGTTCCGTACAGGTTGCAATTTGTCCTGAGGATGAACGGGAAGAGGGGGAACCAATGAGAGACTAGCTCTAGGTGTTGGGACAGGCACAGGTCACTCTATTTTCCCATCAGGAAGAAGAATTAACCACAGGCTCGGCCTGCCGCCCGTGACCAGTATAGGGCCTGAAGCAATCCTGCACTTTTGCGGCCAGCTCCCAAGAAAGGGATTTGAAAAATGGAGCTCAGGGGCTCTGCAATTCACAAACCTGCAGAGTTATAAATGATAACTCTCGTCCACAAATATATTGACGGCAGGCAACGAAGAGGATTTGAAAGCAAGGCAGAATTGCAGGAAACAGATTTCAGGAGGTAGATTCGAATCGCCTTTAAAGCACAGGAAAAGGGGCAAAACCTCGACCATGATGCCCTTGGCCAAAAAGGGCGTATGCCTTTTTTCCTGAATATATTCAGGAAAAAAGGCATACGCCCTTTTTGGCCAACCAAGCAACCTGGAAAGGCAAATCAGCGCTACAAAGAAGTCTCGCTTCCCATCGGTCAAAAGGGCTATGCTGAATAAAGTGTCAAAACCAGAAATGCAGGACAGGCCATGGAGAAACGGGAGCCTTGCTACGCTGATGGGCGGGATGTAAATTGCCAACAGCCACTCTGGAGAAGTGTACGGTGTGTCCTGAAACATCGAAAAAACTCAGCTTAGAGAGCATAGGGCACTTCCACTCATGGGCGTATAAATTGGGAAAACTAAAAATCAGCAAGACACAGGCACCCCAAAGTTTAGGGCTGCTCTGTTGACAAGAACCTCCACTTCGTTACACCTTAAATATCCCAGGAAAGAGAAAAATGGATAAAGAAGTTGTGGTCCTTATGTACAATGGAATATCACTCAGCCATGAAATCAACGTCATAAGGCTAGAAGCAGCATGATGAGTGGATTTAGGTACGACGATTCTAAGTGAAATAAGTCACACAGAAAAAGACACTTATCATAAGATATCACTTATAGAGGGAATGTGAAAACCGCGACCCTTGAACTGAATTACAAAACAGAACAGAGGCACACGTTTAGAAAACACACTATGGCTGCTTAACGGGAAAGGTGAGGTGGGGTGATGCATAAAACAGGGGTTTCAAATTAGCTCAGATACCGTTCCATAAACCCAATATGTAATAGACACGACCTACTCCTTGCTCTGTGAACTGGACTCAACACCCCCTATTCACCGCCCAAGAATATATCTGACTAGTAAGAATCTTAAAAGCTATGTATTGATATCTCTCTGTAAGTGAGTCAAGTGGGTGTAAATCGGCATAAACACAGCAGTGAAAAGCAGCTAAACCCCTTTATAAAAATCAATCACTTTTAAAAACCCGTGAAACAAAGACAGAGAAAGAGAGAGAAATTCTTAATAAATTCGCTCAGGGGCTGTGACGCCACCTGGATTGACCATATCTAGACCCACAGCTGATTGAGACATAAGGGTGGACACTCTTGGGGCTGAGAGGTTTGGTGAGGTTGGGTGAGCAAACGCAGACCCTTTAAAGTAATACTGCGTGGGTCCCATCCCATGGGTCCCAAATCTCCAGGTTCAAGGGCATCTTCCCACTTCGAAAACATGCATGAGAAACCCAGAAGATGGTGCACCGTGTGATCGGGAAAGGTTTCTAAAACGCACCTCATTTCTCATCTCCTTGGGCTCGGGTTCGCCATTCCAGCCGCTTTACTAGCAATCTCCCTTCTTGGAGAATCAGCACCTTTAACCTCCTGTTCCGTACAGGTTGCAATTTGTCCTGAGGATGAACGGGAAGAGGGGGAACCAATGAGAGACTAGCTCTAGGTGTTGGGACAGGCACAGGTCACTCTATTTTCCCATCAGGAAGAAAAATTAACCACAGACTCATCCTGCCGCTCGGGACCAGAATAGGGCCTGAAGAAATCCTGCGCTTTTGCGGCCAGCTCCCAAGAAAGCGAGTTGAAAAATGGAGCTCAGGGGCACTGCAATTCATAAACCTGCAGAGTTATAAATGATAACTCTCGTCCACAAATATATTGAGGGAAGGCAACGAAGAGGATTTGAAAGCAAGGCAGAATTGCAGGAAACAGATTTCAGGAGGTAGATTCGAATCGCCTTTAAAGCACGGGAAAAGCGATAAAACCTCGACAATGATGCCCTTGGCCAAAAAGGGCGTATGCGTTTTTCCTGAATATATTCAGGAAAAAACGCATACGCCCTTTTTGGCCAACCAAGCAACCTGGAAAGGCAAATCAGCGCTACAAAGAAGTCTCGCTTCCCATCGCTCAAAAGGGCCATGCTGTATAAAGTGTCAAAACCAGAAATGCAGGACAGGCCATGGAGAAACGGGAGCCTTGCTACACTGATGGGCGGGATGTAAAATGCCAACGGCCACGCTGGAGAAGTGTACGGTGTGTCCTGAAACATCGAAAAAACTCAGCTTAGACAACATAGGGCACTTCCCCTCATGGGCGTATAAATTGGGAAAACTAAAAATCAGCAAGACACAGGCACCCCAAAGTTTAGGGCTGATCTGTTGACAAGAACCTCCACTTCGTTACACCTTAAATATCCCAGGAAAGAGAAAAATGGATAAAGAAGTTGTGGTCCTTATGTACAACGGAATATCACTCAGCCATGAAATCAACTGCATAAGGCTAGTAGCAGCATGATGAGTGGATTTAGGTATGACGATTCTAAGTGAAATAAGTCACACAGAAAAAGACACTTATCATAAGATATCACTTATAGAGGGAATGTAAAAACCGCTACCCTTGAACTGAATTACAAAACAGAACAGAGTCACGTTTAGAAAACACACTATGGCTGCTTAACGGGAAAGGTGAGGTGGGGTGATGCATAAAACAAGGGTTTCAAATTAGCTCAGATACCGTTCCATAAACCCAATATGTAATAGACACGACCTACTCCTTGCTCAGTGAAATGGACTCAACACCCCCTATTCACCGCCCAAGAATATATCTGACTAGTAAGTATCTTAAAACATATGAATTAATATCTCTCTGTAAGTAAGTCATGTGGGTGTAAAGCGGCATAAACAGCAGTGAAAAGCAGCTAAACCCCTTTATAAAAATCAATCACTTTTAAAAACCCATGAAACAAAGACAGTGAAAGAGAGAGAAATTCTTACTAAATTCGTTCAGGGGCTGTGATGCCACCTGGATTGACCATATATAGACCCACAGCTGATTGAGACATAAGGGTGGACACTCTTGGGGCTGAGAGGTTTCGTGAGGTTGGGTGAGCAAACGTAGACCCTTTAAAGTAATACTGCGTGGTTCCCATCCCATGGGTCCCAAATCTCCAGGTTCAAGGGCATCTTCCCACTTCGAAAACATGCATGAGAAACCAAGAAGATGGTGCACCGTGTGATCAGGAAAGGTTTCTAAAACGCACCTCATTTCTCATCTCCTTGTGCTCGGGTTCTCCATTCCAGCCGCTTTACTAGCAATCTCCCTCCTTGGAGAATCAGCACCTTTAACCTCCTGTTCCGTACAGTTTGCAATTTGTCCTGAGGATGAACGGGAAGAGGGGGAACCAATGAGAGACTAGCTCTAGGTGTTGGGACAGGCACAGGTCACTCTATTTTCCCATCAGGAAGAAGAATTAACCACAGGCTCAGCCTGCCCCTCGGGACCACAATAGAGCCTGAAGCAATCCTGCGCTTTTGCGGCCACCTCCCAAGAAAGCGAGTTGAAAAATGGAGCTCAGGGGCACTGCAATTCACAAACCTGCAGAGTTATAAATGATAACTCTCGTCCACAAATATATTGAGGGAAGGCAACGAAGAGGATTTGAAAGCAAGGCAGAATTGCAGGAAACAGATTTCAGGAGGTAGATTCGAATCGCCTTTAAAGCACAGGAAAAGCGGCAAAACCTCGACCATGATGCCCTTGGCCAAAAAGGGCGTATGCGTTTTTTCCTGAATATATTCAGGAAAAAACGCGTACGCCCTTTTTGGCCAACCAAGCAACCTGGAAAGGCAAATCAGCGCTACAAAGAAGTCTCGCTTCCCATCGGTCAAAAGGGCCATGCTGAATAAAGTGTCAAAACCAGAAATGCAGGACAGGCCATGGAGAAACGGGAGCCTTGCTACGCAGATGGGAGGGATGTAAATTGCCAACAGCCACTCTGGAGAAGTGTACGGTGTGTCCTGAAACATCGAAAAAACTCAGCTTAGAGAGCATAGGGCACTTCCACTCATGGGCGTATAAATTGGGAAAACTAAAAATCAGCAAGACACAGGCACCCCAAAGTTTAGGGCTGCTCTGTTGACAAGAACCTCCACTTCGTTACACCTTAAATATCCCAGGAAAGAGAAAAATGGATAAAGAAGTTGTGGTCCTTATGTACAATGGAATATCACTCAGCCATGAAATCAACGTCATAAGGCTAGTAGCAGCATGATGAGTGGATTTAGGTACGACGATTCTAAGTGAAATAAGTCACACAGAAAAAGACACTTATCATAAGATATCACTTATAGAGGGAATGTGAAAACCGCGACCCTTGAACTGAATTACAAAACAGAACAGAGGCACACGTTTAGAAAACACACTATGGCTGCTTAACGGGAAAGGTGAGGTGGGGTGATGCATAAAACAAGGGTTTCAAATTTGCTCAGATACCGTTCCATAAACCCAATATGTAATAGACACGACCTACTCCTTGCTCTGTGAACTGGACTCAACACCCCCTATTCACCGCCCAAGAATATATCTGACTAGTAAGAATCTTAAAAGCTATGTATTGATATCTCTCTGTAAGTGAGTCAAGTGGGTGTAAATCGGCATAAACACAGCAGTGAAAAGCAGCTAAACCCCTTTATAAAAATCAATCACTTTTAAAAACCCGTGAAACAAAGACAGAGAAAGAGAGAGAAATTCTTAATAAATTCGCTCAGGGGCTGTGACGCCACCTGGATTGACCATATCTAGACCCACAGCTGATTGAGACATAAGGGTGGACACTCTTGGGGCTGAGAGGTTTGGTGAGGTTGGGTGAGCAAACGCAGACCCTTTAAAGTAATACTGCGTGGGTCCCATCCCATGGGTCCCAAATCTCCAGGTTCAAGGGCATCTTCCCACTTCGAAAACATGCATGAGAAACCCAGAAGATGGTGCACCGTGTGATCGGGAAAGGTTTCTAAAACGCACCTCATTTCTCATCTCCTTGGGCTCGGGTTCGCCATTCCAGCCGCTTTACTAGCAATCTCCCTTCTTGGAGAATCAGCACCTTTAACCTCCTGTTCCGTACAGGTTGCAATTTGTCCTGAGGATGAACGGGAAGAGGGGGAACCAATGAGACACTAGCTCTAGGTGTTGGGACAGGCACAGGTCACTCTATTTTCCCATCAGGAAGAAAAATTAACCACAGACTCAGCCTGCCGCTCAGAACCAGAATAGGGCCTGAAGAAATCCTGCGCTTTTGCGGCCAGCTCCCAAGAAAGCGAGTTGAAAAATGGAGCTCAGGGGCACTGCAATTCATAAACCTGCAGAGTTATAAATGATAACTCTCGTCCACAAATATATTGAGGGAAGGCAACGAAGAGGATTTGAAAGCAAGGCAGAATTGCAGGAAACAGATTTCAGGAGGTAGATTCGAATCGCCTTTAAAGCACGGGAAAAGCGGCAAAACCTCAACAATGATGCCCTTGGCCAAAAAGGGCGTATGCGTTTTTCCTGAATATATTCAGGGAAAAATGCATACGCCCTTTTTGGCCAACCAAGCAACCTGGAAAGGCAAATCAGCGCTACAAAGAAGTCTCGCTTCCCATCGCTCAAAAGGGCCATGCTGTATAAAGTGTCAAAACCAGAAATGCAGGACAGGCCATGGAGAAACGGGAGCCTTGCTACGCTGATGGGCGGGATGTAAAATGCCAACGGCCACTCTGGAGAAGTGTACGGTGTGTCCTGAAACATCTAAAAAACTCAGCTTAGACAACATAGGGCACTTCCCCTCATGGGCGTATAAATTGCGAAAACTAAAAATCAGCAAGACACAGGCACCCCAAAGTTTAGGGCTGATCTGTTGACAAGAACCTCCACTTCGTTACACCTTAAATATCCCAGGAAAGAGAAAAATGGATAAAGAAGTTGTGGTCCTTATGTACAACGGAATATCACTCAGCCATGAAATCAACTGCATAAGGCTAGTAGCAGCATGATGAGTGGATTTAGGTACAACGATTCTAAGTGAAATAAGTCACACAGAAAAAGACACTTATCATAAGATATCACTTATAGACGGAATGTAAAAACCGCTACCCTTGAACTGAATTACAAAACAGAACAGAGTCACACGTTTAGAAAACACACTATGGCTGCTTAACGGGAAAGGTGAGGTGGGGTGATGCATAAAACAAGGGTTTCAAATTAGCTCAGATACCGTTCCATAAACCCAATATGTAATAGACACGACCTATTCCTTGCTCAGTGAACTGGACTCAACACCCCCTATTCACCGCCCAAGAATATATCTGACTAGTAAGAATCTTAAAACATATGTATTGATATCTCTCTGTAAGTAAGTCAAGTGGGTGTAAAGCGGCATAAACAGCAGTGAAAAGCAGCTAAACCCCTTTATAAAAATCAATCACTTTTAAAAACCTGTGAAACAAAGACAGTGAAAGAGAGAGAAATTCTTACTAAATTCGTTCAGGGGCTGTGATGCCTCCTGGATTGACATATCTAGACCCACAGCTGATTGAGACATAAGGGTGGACACTCTTGGGGCTGAGAGGTTTGGTGAGGTTGGGTGAGCAAACGCAGACCCTTTAAAGTAATACTGCGTGGTACCCATCCCATGGGTCCCAAATCTCCAGGTTCAAGGGCATCTTCCTTCATCGAAATCATGCATTAGAAACCCAGAAGATGGTACACCGTGTGATCGGGAAAGGTTTCTAAAACGCACCTCATTTCTCATCTCCTTGTGCTCGGGTTCTCCATTCCAGCCGCTTTAATAGCAATCTCCCTCCTTGGAGAATCAGCACCTTTAACCTCCTGTTCCGTACAGGTTGCAATTTGTCCTGAGGATGAACGGGAAGAGGGGGAACCAATGAGACACTAGCTCTAGGTGTTGGGACAGGCACAGGTCACTCTATTTTCCCATCAGGAAGAAGAATTAACCACAGGCTCGGCCTGCCGCCCGTGACCAGTATAGGGCCTGAAGCAA
This sequence comes from Balaenoptera borealis, assembly GCF_965194805.1. NCBI lineage: Eukaryota > Metazoa > Chordata > Mammalia > Artiodactyla > Balaenopteridae > Balaenoptera > Balaenoptera borealis. The sequence continues at coordinate 34,625,333 of NC_138864.1, forward strand.
TCCTGCGCTTTTGCGGCCAGCTCCCAAGAAAGGGATTTGAAAAATGGAGCTCAGGGGCTCTGCAATTCACAAACCTGCATAGTTATAAATGATAACTCTCGTCCACAAATATATTGACGGCAGGCAACGAAGAGGATTTGAAAGCAAGGCAGAATTGCAGGAAACAGATTTCAGGAGGTAGATTCGAATCGCCTTTAAAGCACAGGAAAAGGGGCAAAACCTCGACCATGATGCCCTTGGCCAAAAAGGGCGTATGCCTTTTTTCCTGAATATATTCAGGAAAAAAGGCATACGCCCTTTTTGGCCAACCAAGCAACCTGGAAAGGCAAATCAGCGCTACAAAGAAGTCTCGCTTCCCATCGGTCAAAAGGGCTATGCTGAATAAAGTGTTAAAACCAGAAATGCAGGACAGGCCATGGAGAAACGGGAGCCTTGCTACGCTGATGGGTGGGATGTAAATTGCCAACAGCCACTCTGGAGAAGTGTACGGTGTGTCCTGAAACATCGAAAAAACTCAGCTTAGAGAGCATAGGGCACTTCCACTCATGGGCGTATAAATTGGGAAAACTAAAAATCAGCAAGACACAGGCACCCCAAAGTTTAGGGCTGCTCTGTTGACAAGAACCTCCACTTCGTTACACCTTAAATATCCCAGGAAAGAGAAAAATGGATAAAGAAGTTGTGTACCTTATGTACAATGGAATATCACTCAGCCATGAAATCAACGTCATAAGGCTAGTAGCAGCATGATGAGTGGATTTAGGTACGACGATTCTAAGTGAAATAAGTCACACAGAAAAAGACACTTATCATAAGATATCACTTATAGAGGGAATGTGAAAACCGCGACCCTTGAACTGAATTACAAAACAGAACAGAGGCACACGTTTAGAAAACACACTATGGCTGCTTAACGGGAAAGGTGAGGTGGGGTGATGCATAAAACAAGGGTTTCAAATTAGCTCAGATACCGTTCCATAAACCCAATATGTAATAGACACGACCTACTCCTTGCTCTGTGAACTGGACTCAACACCCCCTATTCACCGCCCAAGAATATATCTGACTAGTAAGAATCTTAAAAGCTATGTATTGATATCTCTCTGTAAGTGAGTCAAGTGGGTGTAAATCGGCATAAACACAGCAGTGAAAAGCAGCTAAACCCCTTTATAAAAATCAATCACTTTTAAAAACCCGTGAAACAAAGACAGAGAAAGAGAGAGAAATTCTTAATAAATTCGCTCAGGGGCTGTGACGCCACCTGGATTGACCATATCTAGACCCACAGCTGATTGAGACATAAGGGTGGACACTCTTGGGGCTGAGAGGTTTGGTGAGGTTGGGTGAGCAAACGCAGACCCTTTAAAGTAATACTGCGTGGGTCCCATCCCATGGGTCCCAAATCTCCAGGTTCAAGGGAATCTTCCCACTTCGAAAACATGCATGAGAAACCCAGAAGATGGTGCACCGTGTGATAGGGAAAGGTTTCTAAAACGCACCTCATTTCTCATCTCCTTGGGCTCGGGTTCGCCATTCCAGCCGCTTTACTAGCAATCTCCCTTCTTGGAGAATCAGCACCTTTAACCTCCTGTTCCGTACAGGTTGCAATTTGTCCTGAGGATGAACGGGAAGAGGGGGAACCAATGAGAGACTAGCTCTAGGTGTTGGGACAGGCACAGGTCACTCTATTTTCCCATCAGGAAGAAAAATTAACCACAGACTCAGCCTGCCGCTCGGGACCAGAATAGGGCCTGAAGAAATCCTGCGCTTTTGCGGCCAGATCCCAAGAAAGCGAGTTGAAAAATGGAGCTCAGGGGCACTGCAATTCATAAACCTGCAGAGTTATAAATGATAACTCTCGTCCACAAACATATTGAGGGAAGGCAACGAAGAGGATTTGAAAGCAAGGCAGAATTGCAGGAAACAGATTTCAGGAGGTAGATTCGAATCGCCTTTAAAGCACGGGAAAAGCGGCAAAACCTCGACAATGATGCCCTTGGCCAAAAAGGGCGTATGCGTTTTTCCTGAATATATTCAGGAAAATACGCATACGCCCTTTTTGGCCAACCAATCAACCTGGAAAGGCAAATCAGCGCTACAAAGAAGTCTCGCTTCCCATCGGTCAAAAGGGCCATGCTGAATAAAGTGTCAAAACCAGAAATGCAGGACAGGCCATGGAGAAACGGGAGCCTTGCTACGCTGATGGGCGGGATGTAAAATGCCAACGGCCACTCTGGAGAAATGTACGGTGTGTCCTGAAACATCGAAAAAATTCAGCTTAGACAACATAGGGCACTTCCCCTCATGGGCGTATAAATTGGGAAAACTAAAAATCAGCAAGACACAGGCACCCCAAAGTTTAGGGCTGATCTGTTGACAAGAACCTCCACTTCGTTACACCTTAAATATCCCAGGAAAGAGAAAAATGGATAAAGAAGTTGTGGTCCTTATGTACAACGGAATATCACTCAGCCACGAAATCAACTGCATAAGGCTAGTAGCAGCATGATGAGTGGATTTAGGTACGACGATTCTAAGTGAAATAAGTCACACAGAAAAAGACACTTATCATAAGATATCACTTATAGAGGGAATGTAAAAACCGCTACCCTTAAACTGAATTACAAAACAGAACAGAGTCACGTTTAGAAAACACACTATGGCTGCTTAACGGGAAAGGTGAGGTGGGGTGATGCATAAAACAAGGGTTTCAAATTAGCTCAGATACCGTTCCATAAACCCAATATGTAATAGACACGACCTACTCCTTGCTCAGTGAACTGGACTCAACACCCCCTATTCACCGCCCAAGAATATATCTGACTAGTAAGAATCTTAAAACATATGTATTGATATCTCTCTGTAAGTAAGTCAAGTGGGTGTAAAGCGGCATAAACAGCAGTGAAAAGCAGCTAAACCCCTTTATAAAAATCAATCACTTTTAAAAACCTGTGAAACAAAGACAGTGAAAGAGAGAGAAATTCTTACTAAATTCGTTCAGGGGCTGTGATGCCTCCTGGATTGACATATCTAGACCCACAGCTGATTGAGACATAAGGGTGGACACTCTTGGGGCTGAGAGGTTTGGTGAGGTTGGGTGAGCAAACGCAGACCCTTTAAAGTAATACTGCGTGGTACCCATCCCATGGGTCCCAAATCTCCAGGTTCAAGGGCATCTTCCTTCATCGAAATCATGCATTAGAAACCCAGAAGATGGTACACCGTGTGATCGGGAAAGGTTTCTAAAACGCACCTCATTTCTCATCTCCTTGTGCTCGGGTTCTCCATTCCAGCCGCTTTAATAGCAATCTCCCTCCTTGGAGAATCAGCACCTTTAACCTCCTGTTCCGTACAGGTTGCAATTTGTCCTGAGGATGAACGGGAAGAGGGGGAACCAATGAGAGACTAGCTCTAGGTGTTGGGACAGGCACAGGTCACTCTATTTTCCCATCAGGAAGAAGAATTAACCACAGGCTCGGCCTGCCGCCCGTGACCAGTATAGGGCCTGAAGCAATCCTGCGCTTTTGCGGCCAGCTCCCAAGAAAGGGATTTGAAAAATGGAGCTCAGGGGCTCTGCAATTCACAAACCTGCAGAGTTATAAATGATAACTCTCGTCCACAAATATATTGACGGCAGGCAACGAAGAGGATTTGAAAGCAAGGCAGAATTGCAGGAAACAGATTTCAGGAGGTAGATTCGAATCGCCTTTAAAGCACAGGAAAAGGGGCAAAACCTCGACCATGATGCCCTTGGCCAAAAAGGGCGTATGCCTTTTTTCCTGAATATATTCAGGAAAAAAGGCATACGCCCTTTTTGGCCAACCAAGCAACCTGGAAAGGCAAATCAGCGCTACAAAGAAGTCTCGCTTCCCATCGGTCAAAAGGGCTATGCTGAATAAAGTGTCAAAACCAGAAATGCAGGACAGGCCATGGAGAAACGGGAGCCTTGCTACGCTGATGGGTGGGATGTAAATTGCCAACAGCCACTCTGGAGAAGTGTACGGTGTGTCCTGAAACATCTAAAAAACTCAGCTTAGAGAGCATAGGGCACTTCCACTCATGGGCGTATAAATTGGGAAAACTAAAAATCAGCAAGACACAGGCACCCCAAAGTTTAGGGCTGCTCTGTTGACAAGAACCTCCACTTCGTTACACCTTAAATATCCCAGGAAAGAGAAAAATGGATAAAGAAGTTGTGTACCTTATGTACAATGGAATATCACTCAGCCATGAAATCAACGTCATAAGGCTAGTAGCAGCATGATGAGTGGATTTAGGTACGACGATTCTAAGTGAAATAAGTCACACAGAAAAAGACACTTATCATAAGATATCACTTATAGAGGGAATGTGAAAACCGCGACCCTTGAACTGAATTACAAAACAGAACAGAGGCACACGTTTAGAAAACACACTATGGCTGCTTAACGGGAAAGGTGAGGTGGGGTGATGCATAAAACAAGGGTTTCAAATTAGCTCAGATACCGTTCCATAAACCCAATATGTAATAGACACGACCTACTCCTTGCTCTGTGAACTGGACTCAACACCCCCTATTCACCGCCCAAGAATATATCTGACTAGTAAGAATCTTAAAAGCTATGTATTGATATCTCTCTGTAAGTGAGTCAAGTGGGTGTAAATCGGCATAAACACAGCAGTGAAAAGCAGCTAAACCCCTTTATAAAAATCAATCACTTTTAAAAACCCGTGAAACAAAGACAGAGAAAGAGAGAGAAATTCTTAATAAATTCGCTCAGGGGCTGTGACGCCACCTGGATTGACCATATCTAGACCCACAGCTGATTGAGACATAAGGGTGGACACTCTTGGGGCTGAGAGGTTTGGTGAGGTTGGGTGAGCAAACGCAGACCCTTTAAAGTAATACTGCGTGGGTCCCATCCCATGGGTCCCAAATCTCCAGGTTCAAGGGCATCTTCCCACTTCGAAAACATGCATGAGAAACCCAGAAGATGGTGCACCGTGTGATCGGGAAAGGTTTCTAAAACGCACCTCATTTCTCATCTCCTTGGGCTCGGGTTCGCCATTCCAGCCGCTTTACTAGCAATCTCCCTCCTTGGAGGATCAGCACCTTTAACCTCCTGTTCCGTACAGGTTGCAATTTGTCCTGAGGATGAACGGGAAGAGGGGGAACCAATGAGACACTAGCTCTAGGTGTTGGGACAGGCACAGGTCACTCTATTTTCCCATCAGGAAGAAGAATTAACCACAGGCTCAGCCTGCCGCCCGTGACCAGTATAGGGCCTGAAGCAATCCTGCGCTTTTGCGGCCAGCTCCCAAGAAAGGGATTTGAAAAATGGAGCTCAGGGGCTCTGCAATTCACAAACCTGCAGAGTTATAAATAATAACCCTCGTCCACAAATATATTGAGGGAAGGCAACGAAGAGGATTTGAAAGCAAGGCAGAATTGCAGGAAACAGATTTTAGGAGGTAGATACGAATCGCCTTTAAAGCACAGGAAAAGGGGCAAAACCTCGACCATGATGCCCTTGGCCAAAAAGGGCGTATGCCTTTTTTCCTGAATATATTCAGGAAAAAAGGCATACGCCCTTTTTGGCCAACCAAGCAACCTGGAAAGGCAAATCAGCGCTACAAAGAAGTCTCGCTTCCCATCGGTCAAAAGGGCTATGCTGAATAAAGTGTCAAAACCAGAAATGCAGGACAGGCCATGGAGAAACGGGAGCCTTGCTACGCTGATGGGCGGGATGTAAATTGCCAACAGCCACTCTGGAGAAGTGTACGGTGTGTCCTGAAACATCGAAAAAACTCAGCTTAGAGAGCATAGGGCACTTCCACTCATGGGCGTATAAATTGGGAAAACTAAAAATCAGCAAGACACAGGCACCCCAAAGTTTAGGGCTGCTCTGTTGACAAGAACCTCCACTTCGTTACACCTTAAATATCCCAGGAAAGAGAAAAATGGATAAAGAAGTTGTGGTCCTTATGTACAATGGAATATCACTCAGCCATGAAATCAACGTCATAAGGCTAGAAGCAGCATGATGAGTGGATTTAGGTACGACGATTCTAAGTGAAATAAGTCACACAGAAAAAGACACTTATCATAAGATATCACTTATAGAGGGAATGTGAAAACCGCGACCCTTGAACTGAATTACAAAACAGAACAGAGGCACACGTTTAGAAAACACACTATGGCTGCTTAACGGGAAAGGTGAGGTGGGGTGATGCATAAAACAAGGGTTTCAAATTAGCTCAGATACCGTTCCATAAACCCAATATGTAATAGACACGACCTACTCCTTGCTCTGTGAACTGGACTCAACACCCCCTATTCACCGCCCAAGAATATATCTGACTAGTAAGAATCTTAAAAGCTATGTATTGATATCTCTCTGTAAGTGAGTCAAGTGGGTGTAAATCGGCATAAACACAGCAGTGAAAAGCAGCTAAACCCCTTTATAAAAATCAATCACTTTTAAAAACCCGTGAAACAAAGACAGAGAAAGAGAGAGAAATTCTTAATAAATTCGCTCAGGGGCTGTGACGCCACCTGGATTGACCATATCTAGACCCACAGCTGATTGAGACATAAGGGTGGACACTCTTGGGGCTGAGAGGTTTGGTGAGGTTGGGTGAGCAAACGCAGACCCTTTAAAGTAATACTGCGTGGGTCCCATCCCATGGGTCCCAAATCTCCAGGTTCAAGGGCATCTTCCCACTTCGAAAACATGCATGAGAAACCCAGAAGATGGTGCACCGTGTGATCGGGAAAGGTTTCTAAAACGCACCTCATTTCTCATCTCCTTGGGCTCGGGTTCGCCATTCCAGCCGCTTTACTAGCAATCTCCCTTCTTGGAGAATCAGCACCTTTAACCTCCTGTTCCGTACAGGTTGCAATTTGTCCTGAGGATGAACGGGAAGAGGGGGAACCAATGAGAGACTAGCTCTAGGTGTTGGGACAGGCACAGTTCACTCTATTTTCCCATCAAGAAGAAAAATTAACCACAGACTCAACCTGCCGCTCGGGACCAGAATAGGGCCTGAAGAAATCCTGCGCTTTTGCGGCCAGCTCCCAAGAAAGCGAGTTGAAAAATGGAGCTCAGGGGCACTGCAATTCATAAACCTGCAGAGTTATAAATGATAACTCTCGTCCACAAATATATTGAGGGAAGGCAACGAAGAGGATTTGAAAGCAAGGCAGAATTGCAGGAAACAGATTTCAGGAGGTAGATTCGAATCGCCTTTAAAGCACGGGAAAAGCGATAAAACCTCGACAATGATGCCCTTGGCCAAAAAGGGCGTATGCGTTTTTCCTGAATATATTCAGGAAAAAACGCATACGCCCTTTTTGGCCAACCAAGCAACCTGGAAAGGCAAATCAGCGCTACAAAGAAGTCTCGCTTCCCATCGCTCAAAAGGGCCATGCTGTATAAAGTGTCAAAACCAGAAATGCAGGACAGGCCATGGAGAAACGGGAGCCTTGCTACACTGATGGGCGGGATGTAAAATGCCAACGGCCACGCTGGAGAAGTGTACGGTGTGTCCTGAAACATCGAAAAAACTCAGCTTAGACAACATAGGGCACTTCCCCTCATGGGCGTATAAATTGGGAAAACTAAAAATCAGCAAGACACAGGCACCCCAAAGTTTAGGGCTGATCTGTTGACAAGAACCTCCACTTCGTTACACCTTAAATATCCCAGGAAAGAGAAAAATGGATAAAGAAGTTGTGGTCCTTATGTACAACGGAATATCACTCAGCCATGAAATCAACTGCATAAGGCTAGTAGCAGCATGATGAGTGGATTTAGGTATGACGATTCTAAGTGAAATAAGTCACACAGAAAAAGACACTTATCATAAGATATCACTTATAGAGGGAATGTAAAAACCGCTACCCTTGAACTGAATTACAAAACAGAACAGAGTCACGTTTAGAAAACACACTATGGCTGCTTAACGGGAAAGGTGAGGTGGGGTGATGCATAAAACAAGGGTTTCAAATTAGCTCAGATACCGTTCCATAAACCCAATATGTAATAGACACGACCTACTCCTTGCTCAGTGAAATGGACTCAACACCCCCTATTCACCGCCCAAGAATATATCTGACTAGTAAGTATCTTAAAACATATGAATTGATATCTCTCTGTAAGTAAGTCATGTGGGTGTAAAGCGGCATAAACAGCAGTGAAAAGCAGCTAAACCCCTTTATAAAAATCAATCACTTTTAAAAACCCATGAAACAAAGACAGTGAAAGAGAGAGAAATTCTTACTAAATTCGTTCAGGGGCTGTGATGCCACCTGGATTGACCATATATAGACCCACAGCTGATTGAGACATAAGGGTGGACACTCTTGGGGCTGAGAGGTTTCGTGAGGTTGGGTGAGCAAACGTAGACCCTTTAAAGTAATACTGCGTGGTTCCCATCCCATGGGTCCCAAATCTCCAGGTTCAAGGGCATCTTCCCACTTCGAAAACATGCATGAGAAACCAAGAAGATGGTGCACCGTGTGATCAGGAAAGGTTTCTAAAACGCACCTCATTTCTCATCTCCTTGTGCTCGGGTTCTCCATTCCAGCCGCTTTACTAGCAATCTCCCTCCTTGGAGAATCAGCACCTTTAACCTCCTGTTCCGTACAGGTTGCAATTTGTCCTGAGGATGAACGGGAAGAGGGGGAACCAATGAGAGACTAGCTCTAGGTGTTGGGACAGGCACAGGTCACTCTATTTTCCCATCAGGAAGAAGAATTAACCACAGGCTCAGCCTGCCCCTCGGGACCACAATAGAGCCTGAAGCAATCCTGCGCTTTTGCGGCCACCTCCCAAGAAAGCGAGTTGAAAAATGGAGCTCAGGGGCACTGCAATTCACAAACCTGCAGAGTTATAAATGATAACTCTCGTCCACAAATATATTGAGGGAAGGCAACGAAGAGGATTTGAAAGCAAGGCAGAATTGCAGGAAACAGATTTCAGGAGGTAGATTCGAATCGCCTTTAAAGCACAGGAAAAGCGGCAAAACCTCGACCATGATGCCCTTGGCCAAAAAGGGCGTATGCGTTTTTTCCTGAATATATTCAGGAAAAAACGCGTACGCCCTTTTTGGCCAACCAAGCAACCTGGAAAGGCAAATCAGCGCTACAAAGAAGTCTCGCTTCCCATCGGTCAAAAGGGCCATGCTGAATAAAGTGTCAAAACCAGAAATGCAGGACAGGCCATGGAGAAACGGGAGCCTTGCTACGCAGATGGGAGGGATGTAAATTGCCAACAGCCACTCTGGAGAAGTGTACGGTGTGTCCTGAAACATCGAAAAAACTCAGCTTAGAGAGCATAGGGCACTTCCACTCATGGGCGTATAAATTGGGAAAACTAAAAATCAGCAAGACACAGGCACCCCAAAGTTTAGGGCTGCTCTGTTGACAAGAACCTCCACTTCGTTACACCTTAAATATCCCAGGAAAGAGAAAAATGGATAAAGAAGTTGTGGTCCTTATGTACAATGGAATATCACTCAGCCATGAAATCAACGTCATAAGGCTAGTAGCAGCATGATGAGTGGATTTAGGTACGACGATTCTAAGTGAAATAAGTCACACAGAAAAAGACACTTATCATAAGATATCACTTATAGAGGGAATGTGAAAACCGCGACCCTTGAACTGAATTACAAAACAGAACAGAGGCACACGTTTAGAAAACACACTATGGCTGCTTAACGGGAAAGGTGAGGTGGGGTGATGCATAAAACAAGGGTTTCAAATTAGCTCAGATACCGTTCCATAAACCCAATATGTAATAGACACGACCTACTCCTTGCTCTGTGAACTGGACTCAACACCCCCTATTCACCGCCCAAGAATATATCTGACTAGTAAGAATCTTAAAAGCTATGTATTGATATCTCTCTGTAAGTGAGTCAAGTGGGTGTAAATCGGCATAAACACAGCAGTGAAAAGCAGCTAAACCCCTTTATAAAAATCAATCACTTTTAAAAACCCGTGAAACAAAGACAGAGAAAGAGAGAGAAATTCTTAATAAATTCGCTCAGGGGCTGTGACGCCACCTGGATTGACCATATCTAGACCCACAGCTGATTGAGACATAAGGGTGGACACTCTTGGGGCTGAGAGGTTTGGTGAGGTTGGGTGAGCAAACGCAGACCCTTTAAAGTAATACTGCGTGGGTCCCATCCCATGGGTCCCAAATCTCCAGGTTCAAGGGCATCTTCCCACTTCGAAAACATGCATGAGAAACCCAGAAGATGGTGCACCGTGTGATCGGGAAAGGTTTCTAAAACGCACCTCATTTCTCATCTCCTTGGGCTCGGGTTCGCCATTCCAGCCGCTTTACTAGCAATCTCCCTCCTTGGAGGATCAGCACCTTTAACCTCCTGTTCCGTACAGGTTGCAATTTGTCCTGAGGATGAACGGGAAGAGGGGGAACCAATGAGACACTAGCTCTAGGTGTTGGGACAGGCACAGGTCACTCTATTTTCCCATCAGGAAGAAGAATTAACCACAGGCTCAGCCTGCCGCCCGTGACCAGTATAGGGCCTGAAGCAATCCTGCGCTTTTGCGGCCAGCTCCCAAGAAAGGGATTTGAAAAATGGAGCTCAGGGGCTCTGCAATTCACAAACCTGCAGAGTTATAAATAATAACCCTCGTCCACAAATATATTGAGGGAAGGCAACGAAGAGGATTTGAAAGCAAGGCAGAATTGCAGGAAACAGATTTTAGGAGGTAGATACGAATCGCCTTTAAAGCACAGGAAAAGGGGCAAAACCTCGACCATGATGCCCTTGGCCAAAAAGGGCGTATGCCTTTTTTCCTGAATATATTCAGGAAAAAAGGCATACGCCCTTTTTGGCCAACCAAGCAACCTGGAAAGGCAAATCAGCGCTACAAAGAAGTCTCGCTTCCCATCGGTCAAAAGGGCTATGCTGAATAAAGTGTCAAAACCAGAAATGCAGGACAGGCCATGGAGAAACGGGAGCCTTGCTACGCTGATGGGCGGGATGTAAATTGCCAACAGCCACTCTGGAGAAGTGTACGGTGTGTCCTGAAACATCGAAAAAACTCAGCTTAGAGAGCATAGGGCACTTCCACTCATGGGCGTATAAATTGGGAAAACTAAAAATCAGCAAGACACAGGCACCCCAAAGTTTAGGGCTGCTCTGTTGACAAGAACCTCCACTTCGTTACACCTTAAATATCCCAGGAAAGAGAAAAATGGATAAAGAAGTTGTGGTCCTTATGTACAATGGAATATCACTCAGCCATGAAATCAACGTCATAAGGCTAGAAGCAGCATGATGAGTGGATTTAGGTACGACGATTCTAAGTGAAATAAGTCACACAGAAAAAGACACTTATCATAAGATATCACTTATAGAGGGAATGTGAAAACCGCGACCCTTGAACTGAATTACAAAACAGAACAGAGGCACACGTTTAGAAAACACACTATGGCTGCTTAACGGGAAAGGTGAGGTGGGGTGATGCATAAAACAAGGGTTTCAAATTAGCTCAGATACCGTTCCATAAACCCAATATGTAATAGACACGACCTACTCCTTGCTCTGTGAACTGGACTCAACACCCCCTATTCACCGCCCAAGAATATATCTGACTAGTAAGAATCTTAAAAGCTATGTATTGATATCTCTCTGTAAGTGAGTCAAGTGGGTGTAAATCGGCATAAACACAGCAGTGAAAAGCAGCTAAACCCCTTTATAAAAATCAATCACTTTTAAAAACCCGTGAAACAAAGACAGAGAAAGAGAGAGAAATTCTTAATAAATTCGCTCAGGGGCTGTGACGCCACCTGGATTGACCATATCTAGACCCACAGCTGATTGAGACATAAGGGTGGACACTCTTGGGGCTGAGAGGTTTGGTGAGGTTGGGTGAGCAAACGCAGACCCTTTAAAGTAATACTGCGTGGGTCCCATCCCATGGGTCCCAAATCTCCAGGTTCAAGGGCATCTTCCCACTTCGAAAACATGCATGAGAAACCCAGAAGATGGTGCACCGTGTGATCGGGAAAGGTTTCTAAAACGCACCTCATTTCTCATCTCCTTGGGCTCGGGTTCGCCATTCCAGCCGCTTTACTAGCAATCTCCCTTCTTGGAGAATCAGCACCTTTAACCTCCTGTTCCGTACAGGTTGCAATTTGTCCTGAGGATGAACGGGAAGAGGGGGAACCAATGAGAGACTAGCTCTAGGTGTTGGGACAGGCACAGTTCACTCTATTTTCCCATCAAGAAGAAAAATTAACCACAGACTCAACCTGCCGCTCGGGACCAGAATAGGGCCTGAAGAAATCCTGCGCTTTTGCGGCCAGCTCCCAAGAAAGCGAGTTGAAAAATGGAGCTCAGGGGCACTGCAATTCATAAACCTGCAGAGTTATAAATGATAACTCTCGTCCACAAATATATTGAGGGAAGGCAACGAAGAGGATTTGAAAGCAAGGCAGAATTGCAGGAAACAGATTTCAGGAGGTAGATTCGAATCGCCTTTAAAGCACGGGAAAAGCGATAAAACCTCGACAATGATGCCCTTGGCCAAAAAGGGCGTATGCGTTTTTCCTGAATATATTCAGGAAAAAACGCATACGCCCTTTTTGGCCAACCAAGCAACCTGGAAAGGCAAATCAGCGCTACAAAGAAGTCTCGCTTCCCATCGCTCAAAAGGGCCATGCTGTATAAAGTGTCAAAACCAGAAATGCAGGACAGGCCATGGAGAAACGGGAGCCTTGCTACACTGATGGGCGGGATGTAAAATGCCAACGGCCACGCTGGAGAAGTGTACGGTGTGTCCTGAAACATCGAAAAAACTCAGCTTAGACAACATAGGGCACTTCCCCTCATGGGCGTATAAATTGGGAAAACTAAAAATCAGCAAGACACAGGCACCCCAAAGTTTAGGGCTGATCTGTTGACAAGAACCTCCACTTCGTTACACCTTAAATATCCCAGGAAAGAGAAAAATGGATAAAGAAGTTGTGGTCCTTATGTACAACGGAATATCACTCAGCCATGAAATCAACTGCATAAGGCTAGTAGCAGCATGATGAGTGGATTTAGGTATGACGATTCTAAGTGAAATAAGTCACACAGAAAAAGACACTTATCATAAGATATCACTTATAGAGGGAATGTAAAAACCGCTACCCTTGAACTGAATTACAAAACAGAACAGAGTCACGTTTAGAAAACACACTATGGCTGCTTAACGGGAAAGGTGAGGTGGGGTGATGCATAAAACAAGGGTTTCAAATTAGCTCAGATACCGTTCCATAAACCCAATATGTAATAGACACGACCTACTCCTTGCTCAGTGAAATGGACTCAACACCCCCTATTCACCGCCCAAGAATATATCTGACTAGTAAGTATCTTAAAACATATGAATTGATATCTCTCTGTAAGTAAGTCATGTGGGTGTAAAGCGGCATAAACAGCAGTGAAAAGCAGCTAAACCCCTTTATAAAAATCAATCACTTTTAAAAACCCATGAAACAAAGACAGTGAAAGAGAGAGAAATTCTTACTAAATTCGTTCAGGGGCTGTGATGCCACCTGGATTGACCATATATAGACCCACAGCTGATTGAGACATAAGGGTGGACACTCTTGGGGCTGAGAGGTTTCGTGAGGTTGGGTGAGCAAACGTAGACCCTTTAAAGTAATACTGCGTGGTTCCCATCCCATGGGTCCCAAATCTCCAGGTTCAAGGGCATCTTCCCACTTCGAAAACATGCATGAGAAACCAAGAAGATGGTGCACCGTGTGATCAGGAAAGGTTTCTAAAACGCACCTCATTTCTCATCTCCTTGTGCTCGGGTTCTCCATTCCAGCCGCTTTACTAGCAATCTCCCTCCTTGGAGAATCAGCACCTTTAACCTCCTGTTCCGTACAGGTTGCAATTTGTCCTGAGGATGAACGGGAAGAGGGGGAACCAATGAGAGACTAGCTCTAGGTGTTGGGACAGGCACAGGTCACTCTATTTTCCCATCAGGAAGAAGAATTAACCACAGGCTCAGCCTGCCCCTCGGGACCACAATAGAGCCTGAAGCAATCCTGCGCTTTTGCGGCCACCTCCCAAGAAAGCGAGTTGAAAAATGGAGCTCAGGGGCACTGCAATTCACAAACCTGCAGAGTTATAAATGATAACTCTCGTCCACAAATATATTGAGGGAAGGCAACGAAGAGGATTTGAAAGCAAGGCAGAATTGCAGGAAACAGATTTCAGGAGGTAGATTCGAATCGCCTTTAAAGCACAGGAAAAGCGGCAAAACCTCGACCATGATGCCCTTGGCCAAAAAGGGCGTATGCGTTTTTTCCTGAATATATTCAGGAAAAAACGCGTACGCCCTTTTTGGCCAACCAAGCAACCTGGAAAGGCAAATCAGCGCTACAAAGAAGTCTCGCTTCCCATCGGTCAAAAGGGCCATGCTGAATAAAGTGTCAAAACCAGAAATGCAGGACAGGCCATGGAGAAACGGGAGCCTTGCTACGCAGATGGGAGGGATGTAAATTGCCAACAGCCACTCTGGAGAAGTGTACGGTGTGTCCTGAAACATCGAAAAAACTCAGCTTAGAGAGCATAGGGCACTTCCACTCATGGGCGTATAAATTGGGAAAACTAAAAATCAGCAAGACACAGGCACCCCAAAGTTTAGGGCTGCTCTGTTGACAAGAACCTCCACTTCGTTACACCTTAAATATCCCAGGAAAGAGAAAAATGGATAAAGAAGTTGTGGTCCTTATGTACAATGGAATATCACTCAGCCATGAAATCAACGTCATAAGGCTAGTAGCAGCATGATGAGTGGATTTAGGTACGACGATTCTAAGTGAAATAAGTCACACAGAAAAAGACACTTATCATAAGATATCACTTATAGAGGGAATGTGAAAACCGCGACCCTTGAACTGAATTACAAAACAGAACAGAGGCACACGTTTAGAAAACACACTATGGCTGCTTAACGGGAAAGGTGAGGTGGGGTGATGCATAAAACAAGGGTTTCAAATTTGCTCAGATACCGTTCCATAAACCCAATATGTAATAGACACGACCTACTCCTTGCTCTGTGAACTGGACTCAACACCCCCTATTCACCGCCCAAGAATATATCTGACTAGTAAGAATCTTAAAAGCTATGTATTGATATCTCTCTGTAAGTGAGTCAAGTGGGTGTAAATCGGCATAAACACAGCAGTGAAAAGCAGCTAAACCCCTTTATAAAAATCAATCACTTTTAAAAACCCGTGAAACAAAGACAGAGAAAGAGAGAGAAATTCTTAATAAATTCGCTCAGGGGCTGTGACGCCACCTGGATTGACCATATCTAGACCCACAGCTGATTGAGACATAAGGGTGGACACTCTTGGGGCTGAGAGGTTTGGTGAGGTTGGGTGAGCAAACGCAGACCCTTTAAAGTAATACTGCGTGGGTCCCATCCCATGGGTCCCAAATCTCCAGGTTCAAGGGCATCTTCCCACTTCGAAAACATGCATGAGAAACCCAGAAGATGGTGCACCGTGTGATCGGGAAAGGTTTCTAAAACGCACCTCATTTCTCATCTCCTTGGGCTCGGGTTCGCCATTCCAGCCGCTTTACTAGCAATCTCCCTTCTTGGAGAATCAGCACCTTTAACCTCCTGTTCCGTACAGGTTGCAATTTGTCCTGAGGATGAACGGGAAGAGGGGGAACCAATGAGACACTAGCTCTAGGTGTTGGGACAGGCACAGGTCACTCTATTTTCCCATCAGGAAGAAAAATTAACCACAGACTCAGCCTGCCGCTCGGAACCAGAATAGGGCCTGAAGAAATCCTGCGCTTTTGCGGCCAGCTCCCAAGAAAGCGAGTTGAAAAATGGAGCTCAGGGGCACTGCAATTCATAAACCTGCAGAGTTATAAATGATAACTCTCGTCCACAAATATATTGAGGGAAGGCAACGAAGAGGATTTGAAAGCAAGGCAGAATTGCAGGAAACAGATTTCAGGAGGTAGATTCGAATCGCCTTTAAAGCACGGGAAAAGCGGCAAAACCTCAACAATGATGCCCTTGGCCAAAAAGGGCGTATGCGTTTTTCCTGAATATATTCAGGAAAAAATGCATACGCCCTTTTTGGCCAACCAAGCAACCTGGAAAGGCAAATCAGCGCTACAAAGAAGTCTCGCTTCCCATCGCTCAAAAGGGCCATGCTGTATAAAGTGTCAAAACCAGAAATGCAGGACAGGCCATGGAGAAACGGGAGCCTTGCTACGCTGATGGGCGGGATGTAAAATGCCAACGGCCACTCTGGAGAAGTGTACGGTGTGTCCTGAAACATCTAAAAAACTCAGCTTAGACAACATAGGGCACTTCCCCTCATGGGCGTATAAATTGCGAAAACTAAAAATCAGCAAGACACAGGCACCCCAAAGTTTAGGGCTGATCTGTTGACAAGAACCTCCACTTCGTTACACCTTAAATATCCCAGGAAAGAGAAAAATGGATAAAGAAGTTGTGGTCCTTATGTACAACGGAATATCACTCAGCCATGAAATCAACTGCATAAGGCTAGTAGCAGCATGATGAGTGGATTTAGGTACAACGATTCTAAGTGAAATAAGTCACACAGAAAAAGACACTTATCATAAGATATCACTTATAGAGGGAATGTAAAAACCGCTACCCTTGAACTGAATTACAAAACAGAACAGAGTCACACGTTTAGAAAACACACTATGGCTGCTTAACGGGAAAGGTGAGGTGGGGTGATGCATAAAACAAGGGTTTCAAATTAGCTCAGATACCGTTCCATAAACCCAATATGTAATAGACACGACCTACTCCTTGCTCAGTGAACTGGACTCAACACCCCCTATTCACCGCCCAAGAATATATCTGACTAGTAAGAATCTTAAAACATATGTATTCATATCTCTCTGTAAGTAAGTCAAGTGGGTGTAAAGCGGCATAAACAGCAGTGAAAAGCAGCTAAACCCCTTTATAAAAATCAATCACTTTTAAAAACCTGTGAAACAAAGACAGTGAAAGAGAGAGAAATTCTTACTAAATTCGTTCAGGGGCTGTGATGCCTCCTGGATTGACATATCTAGACCCACAGCTGATTGAGACATAAGGGTGGACACTCTTGGGGCTGAGAGGTTTGGTGAGGTTGGGTGAGCAAACGCAGACCCTTTAAAGTAATACTGCGTGGTACCCATCCCATGGGTCCCAAATCTCCAGGTTCAAGGGCATCTTCCTTCATCGAAATCATGCATTAGAAACCCAGAAGATGGTACACCGTGTGATCGGGAAAGGTTTCTAAAACGCACCTCATTTCTCATCTCCTTGTGCTCGGGTTCTCCATTCCAGCCGCTTTAATAGCAATCTCCCTCCTTGGAGGATCAGCACCTTTAACCTCCTGTTCCGTACAGGTTGCAATTTGTCCTGAGGATGAACGGGAAGAGGGGGAACCAATGAGACACTAGCTCTAGGTGTTGGGACAGGCACAGGTCACTCTATTTTCCCATCAGGAAGAAGAATTAACCACAGGCTCGGCCTGCCGCCCGTGACCAGTATAGGGCCTGAAGCAATCCTGCGCTTTTGCGGCCAGCTCCCAAGAAAGGGATTTGAAAAATGGAGCTCAGGGGCTCTGCAATTCACAAACCTGCAGAGTTATAAATGATAACTCTCGTCCACAAATATATTGACGGCAGGCAACGAAGAGGATTTGAAAGCAAGGCAGAATTGCAGGAAACAGATTTCAGGAGGTAGATACGAATCGCCTTTAAAGCACAGGAAAAGGGGCAAAACCTCGACCATGATGCCCTTGGCCAAAAAGGGCGTATGCGTTTTTTCCTGAATATATTCAGGAAAAAAGGCATACGCCCTTTTTGGCCAACCAAGCAACCTGGAAAGGCAAATCAGCGCTACAAAGAAGTCTCGCTTCCCATCGGTCAAAAGGGCTATGCTGAATAAAGTGTCAAAACCAGAAATGCAGGACAGGCCATGGAGAAACGGGAGCCTTGCTACGCTGATGGGCGGGATGTAAATTGCCAACAGCCACTCTGGAGAAGTGTACGGTGTGTCCTGAAACATCGAAAGAACTCAGCTTAGAGAGCATAGGGCACTTCCACTCATGGGCGTATAAATTGGGAAAACTAAAAATCAGCAAGACACAGGCACCCCAAAGTTTAGGGCTGCTCTGTTGACAAGAACCTCCACTTCGTTACACCTTAAATATCCCAGGAAAGAGAAAAATGGATAAAGAAGTTGTGGTCCTTATGTACAATGGAATATCACTCAGCCATGAAATCAACGTCATAAGGCTAGAAGCAGCATGATGAGTGGATTTAGGTACGACGATTCTAAGTGAAATAAGTCACACAGAAAAAGACACTTATCATAAGATATCACTTATAGAGAGAATGTGAAAACCGCGACCCTTGAACTGAATTACAAAACAGAACAGAGGCACACGTTTAGAAAACACACTATGGCTGCTTAACGGGAAAGGTGAGGTGGGGTGATGCATAAAACAAGGGTTTCAAATTAGCTCAGATACCGTTCCATAAACCCAATATGTAATAGACACGACCTACTCCTTGCTCTGTGAACTGGACTCAACACCCCCTATTCACCGCCCAAGAATATATCTGACTAGTAAGAATCTTAAAAGCTATGTATTGATATCTCTCTGTAAGTGAGTCAAGTGGGTGTAAATCGGCATAAACACAGCAGTGAAAAGCAGCTAAACCCCTTTATAAAAATCAATCACTTTTAAAAACCCGTGAAACAAAGACAGAGAAAGAGAGAGAAATTCTTAATAAATTCGCTCAGGGGCTGTGACGCCACCTGGATTGACCATATCTAGACCCACAGCTGATTGAGACATAAGGGTGGACACTCGTGGGGCTGAGAGGTTTGGTGAGGTTGGGTGAGCAAACGCAGACCCTTTAAAGTAATACTGCGTGGGTCCCATCCCATGGGTCCCAAATCTCCAGGTTCAAGGGCATCTTCCCACTTCGAAAACATGCATGAGAAACCCAGAAGATGGTGCACCGTGTGATCGGGAAAGGTTTCTAAAACGCACCTCATTTCTCATCTCCTTGGGCTCGGGTTCGCCATTCCAGCCGCTTTACTAGCAATCTCCCTTCTTGGAGAATCAGCACCTTTAACCTCCTGTTCTGTACAGGTTGCAATTTGTCCTGAGGATGAACGGGAAGAGGGGGAACCAATGAGAGACTAGCTCTAGGTGTTGGGACAGACACAGGTCACTCTATTTTCCCATCAGGAAGAAAAATTAACCACAGACTCATCCTGCCGCTCGGGACCAGAATAGGGCCTGAAGAAATCCTGCGCTTTTGCTGCCAGCTCCCAAGAAAGCGAGTTGAAAAATGGAGCTCAGGGGCACTGCAATTCATAAACCTGCAGAGTTATAAATGATAACTCTCGTCCACAAATATATTGAGGGAAGGCAACGAAGAGGATTTGAAAGCAAGGCAGAATTGCAGGAAACAGATTTCAGGAGGTAGATTCGAATCGCCTTTAAAGCACGGGAAAAGCGGCAAAACCTCGACAATGATGCCCTTGGCCAAAAAGGGCGTATGCGTTTTTCCTGAATATATTCAGGAAAAAACGCATACGCCCTTTTTGGCCAACCAAGCAACCTGGAAAGGCAAATCAGCGCTACAAAGAAGTCTCGCTTCCCATCGGTCAAAAGGGCCATGCTGAATAAAGTGTCAAAACCAGAAATGCAGGACAGGCCATGGAGAAACGGGAGCCTTGCTACGCTGATGGGCGGGATGTAAAATGCCAACGGCCACTCTGGAGAAGTGTACGGTGTGTCCTGAAACATCGAAAAAACTCAGCTTAGAAAACATAGGGCACTTCCCCTCATGGGCGTATAAATTGCGAAAACTAAAAATCAGCAAGACACAGGCACCCCAAAATTTAGGGCTGATCTGTTGACAAGAACCTCCACTTCGTTACACCTTAAATATCCCAGGAAAGAGAAAAATGGATAAAGAAGTTGTGGTCCTTATGTACAACGGAATATCACTCAGCCATGAAATCAACTGCATAAGGCTAGTAGCAGCATGATGAGTGGATTTAGGTACGACGATTCTAAGTGAAATAAGTCACACAGAAAAAGACACTTATCATAAGATATCACTTATAGAGGGAATGTAAAAACCGCTACCCTTGAACTGAATTACAAAACAGAACAGAGTCACGTTTAGAAAACACACTATGGCTGCTTAACGGGAAAGGTGAGGTGGGGTGATGCATAAAACAAGGGTTTCAAATTAGCTCAGATACCGTTCCATAAACCCAATATGTAATAGACACGACCTACTCCTTGCTCAGTGAACTGGACTCAACACCCCCTATTCACCGCCCAAGAATATATCTGACTAGTAAGAATCTTAAAAGCTATGTATTGATATCTCTCTGTAAGTGAGTCAAGTGGGTGTAAATCGGCATAAACACAGCAGTGAAAAGCAGCTAAACCCCTTTATAAAAATCAATCACTTTTAAAAACCCGTGAAACAAAGACAGAGAAAGAGAGAGAAATTCTTAATAAATTCGCTCAGGGGCTGTGACGCCACCTGGATTGACCATATCTAGACCCACAGCTGATTGAGACATAAGGGTGGACACTCTTGGGGCTGAGAGGTTTGGTGAGGTTGGGTGAGCAAACGCAGACACTTTAAAGTAATACTGCGTGGGTCACATCCCATGGGTCCCAAATCTCCAGGTTCAAGGGCATCTTCCTTCATCGAAATCATGCATTAGAAACCCAGAAGATGGTACACCGTGTGATCGGGAAAGGTTTCTAAAACGCACCTCATTTCTCATCTCCTTGTGCTCGGGTTCTCCATTCCAGCCGCTTTAATAGCAATCTCCCTCCTTGGAGAATCAGCACCTTTAACCTCCTGTTCCGTACAGGTTGCAATTTGTCCTGAGGATGAACGGGAAGAGGGGGAACCAATGAGAGACTAGCTCTAGGTGTTGGGACAGGCACAGGTCACTCTATTTTCCCATCAGGAAGAAGAATTAACCACAGGCTCGGCCTGCCGCCCATGACCAGTATAGGGCCTGAAGCAATCCTGCGCTTTTGCTGCCAGCTCCCAAGAAAGGGATTTGAAAAATGGAGCTCAGGGGCTCTGCAATTCACAAACCTGCAGAGTTATAAATGATAACTCTCGTCCACAAATATATTGACGGCAGGCAACGAAGAGGATTTGAAAGCAAGGCAGAATTGCAGGAAACAGATTTCAGGAGGTAGATACGAATCGCCTTTAAAGCACAGGAAAAGGGGCAAAACCTCGACCATGATGCCCTTGGCCAAAAAGGGCGTATGCCTTTTTTCCTGAATATATTCAGGAAAAAAGGCATACGCCCTTTTTGGCCAACCAAGCAACCTGGAAAGGCAAATCAGCGCTACAAAGAAGTCTCGCTTCCCATCGGTCAAAAGGGCTATGCTGAATAAAGTGTCAAAACCAGAAATGCAGGACAGGTCATGGAGAAACGGGAGCCTTGCTACGCTGATGGGTGGGATGTAAATTGCCAACAGCCACTCTGGAGAAGTGTACGGTGTGTCCTGAAACATCGAAAAAACTCAGCTTAGAGAGCATAGGGCACTTCCACTCATGGGCGTATAAATTGGGAAAACTAAAAATCAGCAAGACACAGGCACCCCAAAGTTTAGGGCTGCTCTGTTGACAAGAACCTCCACTTCGTTACACCTTAAATATCCCAGGAAAGAGAAAAATGGATAAAGAAGTTGTGTACCTTATGTACAATGGAATATCACTCAGCCATGAAATCAACGTCATAAGGCTAGTAGCAGCATGATGAGTGGATTTAGGTACGACGATTCTAAGTGAAATAAGTCACACAGAAAAAGACACTTATCATAAGATATCACTTATAGAGGGAATGTGAAAACCGCGACCCTTGAACTGAATTACAAAACAGAACAGAGGCACACGTTTAGAAAACACACTATGGCTGCTTAACGGGAAAGGTGAGGTGGGGTGATGCATAAAACAAGGGTTTCAAATTAGCTCAGATACCGTTCCATAAACCCAATATGTAATAGACACGACCTACTCCTTGCTCTGTGAACTGGACTCAACACCCCCTATTCACCGCCCAAGAATATATCTGACTAGTAAGAATCTTAAAAGCTATGTATTGATATCTCTCTGTAAGTGAGTCAAGTGGGTGTAAATCGGCATAAACACAGCAGTGAAAAGCAGCTAAACCCCTTTATAAAAATCAATCACTTTTAAAAACCCGTGAAACAAAGACAGAGAAAGAGAGAGAAATTCTTAATAAATTCGCTCAGGGGCTGTGACGCCACCTGGATTGACCATATCTAGACCCACAGCTGATTGAGACATAAGGGTGGACACTCTTGGGGCTGAGAGGTTTGGTGAGGTTGGGTGAGCAAACGCAGACCCTTTAAAGTAATACTGCGTGGGTCCCATCCCATGGGTCCCAAATCTCCAGGTTCAAGGGCATCTTCCCACTTCGAAAACATGCATGAGAAACCCAGAAGATGGTGCACCGTGTGATCGGGAAAGGTTTCTAAAACGCACCTCATTTCTCATCTCCTTGGGCTCGGGTTCGCCATTCCAGCCGCTTTACTAGCAATCTCCCTCCTTGGAGGATCAGCACCTTTAACCTCCTGTTCCGTACAGGTTGCAATTTGTCCTGAGGATGAACGGGAAGAGGGGGAACCAATGAGACACTAGCTCTAGGTGTTGGGACAGGCACAGGTCACTCTATTTTCCCATCAGGAAGAAGAATTAACCACAGGCTCAGCCTGCCGCCCGTGACCAGTATAGGGCCTGAAGCAATCCTGCGCTTTTGCGGCCGGCTCCCAAGAAAGGGATTTGAAAAATGGAGCTCAGGGGCTCTGCAATTCACAAACCTGCAGAGTTATAAATGATAACTCTCGTCCACAAATATATTGACGGCAGGCAACGAAGAGGATTTGAAAGCAAGGCAGAATTGCAGGAAACAGATTTCAGGAGGTAGATACGAATCGCCTTTAAAGCACAGGAAAAGGGGCAAAACCTCGACCATGATGCCCTTGGCCAAAAAGGGCGTATGCGTTTTTTCCTGAATATATTCAGGAAAAAAGGCATACGCCCTTTTTGGCCAACCAAGCAACCTGGAAAGGCAAATCAGCGCTACAAAGAAGTCTCGCTTCCCATCGGTCAAAAGGGCTATGCTGAATAAAGTGTCAAAACCAGAAATGCAGGACAGGCCATGGAGAAACGGGAGCCTTGCTACGCTGATGGGCGGGATGTAAATTGCCAACAGCCACTCTGGAGAAGTGTACGGTGTGTCCTGAAACATCGAAAAAACTCAGCTTAGAGAGCATAGGGCACTTCCACTCATGGGCGTATAAATTGGGAAAACTAAAAATCAGCAAGACACAGGCACCCCAAAGTTTAGGGCTGCTCTGTTGACAAGAACCTCCACTTCGTTACACCTTAAATATCCCAGGAAAGAGAAAAATGGATAAAGAAGTTGTGGTCCTTATGTACAATGGAATATCACTCAGCCATGAAATCAACGTCATAAGGCTAGAAGCAGCATGATGAGTGGATTTAGGTACGACGATTCTAAGTGAAATAAGTCACACAGAAAAAGACACTTATCATAAGATATCACTTATAGAGGGAATGTGAAAACCGCGACCCTTGAACTGAATTACAAAACAGAACAGAGGCACACGTTTAGAAAACACACTATGGCTGCTTAACGGGAAAGGTGAGGTGGGGTGATGCATAAAACAAGGGTTTCAAATTAGCTCAGATACCGTTCCATAAACCCAATATGTAATAGACACGACCTACTCCTTGCTCTGTGAACTGGACTCAACACCCCCTATTCACCGCCCAAGAATATATCTGACTAGTAAGAATCTTAAAAGCTATGTATTGATATCTCTCTGTAAGTGAGTCAAGTGGGTGTAAATCGGCATAAACACAGCAGTGAAAAGCAGCTAAACCCCTTTATAAAAATCAATCACTTTTAAAAACCCGTGAAACAAAGACAGAGAAAGAGAGAGAAATTCTTAATAAATTCGCTCAGGGGCTGTGACGCCACCTGGATTGACCATATCTAGACCCACAGCTGATTGAGACATAAGGGTGGACACTCGTGGGGCTGAGAGGTTTGGTGAGGTTGGGTGAGCAAACGCAGACCCTTTAAAGTAATACTGCGTGGGTCCCATCCCATGGGTCCCAAATCTCCAGGTTCAAGGGCATCTTCCCACTTCGAAAACATGCATGAGAAACCCAGAAGATGGTGCACCGTGTGATCGGGAAAGGTTTCTAAAACGCACCTCATTTCTCATCTCCTTGGGCTCGGGTTCGCCATTCCAGCCGCTTTACTAGCAATCTCCCTTCTTGGAGAATCAGCACCTTTAACCTCCTGTTCCGTACAGGTTGCAATTTGTCCTGAGGATGAACGGGAAGAGGGGGAACCAATGAGAGACTAGCTCTAGGTGTTGGGACAGGCACAGGTCACTCTATTTTCCCATCAGGAAGAAAAATTAACCACAGACTCATCCTGCCGCTCGGGACCAGAATAGGGCCTGAAGAAATCCTGCGCTTTTGCGGCCAGCTCCCAAGAAAGCGAGTTGAAAAATGGAGCTCAGGGGCACTGCAATTCATAAACCTGCAGAGTTATAAATGATAACTCTCGTCCACAAATATATTGAGGGAAGGCAACGAAGAGGATTTGAAAGCAAGGCAGAATTGCAGGAAACAGATTTCAGGAGGTAGATTCGAATCGCCTTTAAAGCACGGGAAAAGCGGCAAAACCTCGACAATGATGCCCTTGGCCAAAAAGGGCGTATGCGTTTTTCCTGAATATATTCAGGAAAAAACGCATACGCCCTTTTTGGCCAACCAAGCAACCTGGAAAGGCAAATCAGCGCTACAAAGAAGTCTCGCTTCCCATCGGTCAAAAGGGCCATGCTGTATAAAGTGTCAAAACCAGAAATGCAGGACAGGCCATGGAGAAACGGGAGCCTTGCTACGCTGATGGGCGGGATGTAAAATGCCAACGGCCACTCTGGAGAAGTGTACGGTGTGTCCTGAAACATCGAAAAAACTCAGCTTAGACAACATAGGGCACTTCCCCTCATGGGCGTATAAATTGCGAAAACTAAAAATCAGCAAGACACAGGCACCCCAAAGTTTAGGGCTGATCTGTTGACAAGAACCTCCACTTCGTTACACCTTAAATATCCCAGGAAAGAGAAAAATGGATAAAGAAGTTGTGGTCCTTATGTACAACGGAATATCACTCAGCCATGAAATCAACTGCATAAGGCTAGTAGCAGCATGATGAGTGGATTTAGGTACGACGATTCTAAGTGAAATAAGTCACACAGAAAAAGACACTTATCATAAGATATCACTTATAGAGGGAATGTAAAAACCGCTACCCTTGAACTGAATTACAAAACAGAACAGAGTCACGTTTAGAAAACACACTATGGCTGCTTAACGGGAAAGGTGAGGTGGGGTGATGCATAAAACAAGGGTTTCAAATTAGCTCAGATACCGTTCCATAAACCCAATATGTAATAGACACGACCTACTCCTTGCTCAGTGAACTGGACTCAGCACCCCCTATTCACCGCCCAAGAATATATCTGACTAGTAAGAATCTTAAAACATATGTATTGATATCTCTCTGTAAGTAAGTCAAGTGGGTGTAAAGCGGCATAAACAGCAGTGAAAAGCAGCTAAACCCCTTTATAAAAATCAATCACTTTTAAAAACCTGTGAAACAAAGACAGTGAAAGAGAGAGAAATTCTTACTAAATTCGTTCAGGGGCTGTGATGCCTCCTGGATTGACATATCTAGACCCACAGCTGATTGAGACATAAGGGTGGACACTCTTGGGGCTGAGAGGTTTGGTGAGGTTGGGTGAGCAAACGCAGACCCTTTAAAGTAATACTGCGTGGTACCCATCCCATGGGTCCCAAATCTCCAGGTTCAAGGGCATCTTCCTTCATCGAAATCATGCATTAGAAACCCAGAAGATGGTACACCGTGTGATCGGGAAAGGTTTCTAAAACGCACCTCATTTCTCATCTCCTTGTGCTCGGGTTCTCCATTCCAGCCGCTTTAATAGCAATCCCCCTCCTTGGAGGATCAGCACCTTTAACCTCCTGTTCCGTACAGGTTGCAATTTGTCCTGAGGATGAACGGGAAGAGGGGGAACCAATGAGAGACTAGCTCTAGGTGTTGGGACAGGCACAGGTCACTCTATTTTCCCATCAGGAAGAAGAATTAACCACAGGCTCAGCCTGCCGCCCGTGACCAGTATAGGGCCTGAAGCAATCCTGCGCTTTTGCGGCCAGCTCCCAAGAAAGGGATTTGAAAAATGGAGCTCAGGGGCTCTGCAATTCACAAACCTGCAGAGTTATAAATGATAACTCTCGTCCACAAATATATTGAGGGAAGGCAACGAAGAGGATTTGAAAGCAAGGCAGAATTGCAGGAAACAGATTTCAGGAGGTAGATTCGAATCGCCTTTAAAGCACGGGAAAAGCGGCAAAACCTCGACAATGATGCCCTTGGCCAAAAAGGGCGTATGCGTTTTTCCTGAATATATTCAGGAAAAAACGCATACGCCCTTTTTGGCCAACCAAGCAACCTGGAAAGGCAAATCAGCGCTACAAAGAAGTCTCGCTTCCCATCGGTCAAAAGGGCCATGCTGTATAAAGTGTCAAAACCAGAAATGCAGGACAGGCCATGGAGAAACGGGAGCCTTGCTACGCTGATGGGCGGGATGTAAAATGCCAACGGCCACTCTGGAGAAGTGTACGGTGTGTCCTGAAACATCGAAAAAACTCAGCTTAGACAACATAGGGCACTTCCCCTCATGGGCGTATAAATTGCGAAAACTAAAAATCAGCAAGACACAGGCACCCCAAAGTTTAGGGCTGATCTGTTGACAAGAACCTCCACTTCGTTACACCTTAAATATCCCAGGAAAGAGAAAAATGGATAAAGAAGTTGTGGTCCTTATGTACAACGGAATATCACTCAGCCATGAAATCAACTGCATAAGGCTAGTAGCAGCATGATGAGTGGATTTAGGTACGACGATTCTAAGTGAAATAAGTCACACAGAAAAAGACACTTATCATAAGATATCACTTATAGAGGGAATGTAAAAACCGCTACCCTTGAACTGAATTACAAAACAGAACAGAGTCACGTTTAGAAAACACACTATGGCTGCTTAACGGGAAAGGTGAGGTGGGGTGATGCATAAAACAAGGGTTTCAAATTAGCTCAGATACCGTTCCATAAACCCAATATGTAATAGACACGACCTACTCCTTGCTCAGTGAACTGGACTCAGCACCCCCTATTCACCGCCCAAGAATATATCTGACTAGTAAGAATCTTAAAACATATGTATTGATATCTCTCTGTAAGTAAGTCAAGTGGGTGTAAAGCGGCATAAACAGCAGTGAAAAGCAGCTAAACCCCTTTATAAAAATCAATCACTTTTAAAAACCTGTGAAACAAAGACAGTGAAAGAGAGAGAAATTCTTACTAAATTCGTTCAGGGGCTGTGATGCCTCCTGGATTGACATATCTAGACCCACAGCTGATTGAGACATAAGGGTGGACACTCTTGGGGCTGAGAGGTTTGGTGAGGTTGGGTGAGCAAACGCAGACCCTTTAAAGTAATACTGCGTGGTACCCATCCCATGGGTCCCAAATCTCCAGGTTCAAGGGCATCTTCCTTCATCGAAATCATGCATTAGAAACCCAGAAGATGGTACACCGTGTGATCGGGAAAGGTTTCTAAAACGCACCTCATTTCTCATCTCCTTGTGCTCGGGTTCTCCATTCCAGCCGCTTTAATAGCAATCCCCCTCCTTGGAGGATCAGCACCTTTAACCTCCTGTTCCGTACAGGTTGCAATTTGTCCTGAGGATGAACGGGAAGAGGGGGAACCAATGAGAGACTAGCTCTAGGTGTTGGGACAGGCACAGGTCACTCTATTTTCCCATCAGGAAGAAGAATTAACCACAGGCTCAGCCTGCCGCCCGTGACCAGTATAGGGCCTGAAGCAATCCTGCGCTTTTGCGGCCAGCTCCCAAGAAAGGGATTTGAAAAATGGAGCTCAGGGGCTCTGCAATTCACAAACCTGCAGAGTTATAAATGATAACTCTCGTCCACAAATATATTGAGGGAAGGCAACGAAGAGGATTTGAAAGCAAGGCAGAATTGCAGGAAACAGATTTCAGGAGGTAGATTCGAATCGCCTTTAAAGCACGGGAAAAGCGGCAAAACCTCGACAATGATGCCCTTGGCCAAAAAGGGCGTATGCGTTTTTCCTGAATATATTCAGGAAAAAACGCATACGCCCTTTTTGGCCAACCAAGCAACCTGGAAAGGCAAATCAGCGCTACAAAGAAGTCTCGCTTCCCATCGGTCAAAAGGGCCATGCTGAATAAAGTGTCAAAACCAGAAATGCAGGACAGGCCATGGAGAAACGGGAGCCTTGCTACGCTGATGGGCGGGATGTAAAATGCCAACGGCCACTCTGGAGAAGTGTACGGTGTGTCCTGAAACATCGAAAAAACTCAGCTTAGAGAGCATAGGGCACTTCCCCTCATGGGCGTATAAATTGGGAAAACTAAAAATCAGCAAGACACAGGCACCCCAAAGTTTAGGGCTGATCTGTTGACAAGAACCTCCACTTCGTTACACCTTAAATATCCCAGGAAAGAGAAAAATGGATAAAGAAGTTGTGGTCCTTATGTACAACGGAATATCACTCAGCCATGAAATCAACTGCATAAGGCTAGTAGCAGCATGATGAGTGGATTTAGGTACGACGATTCTAAGTGAAATAAGTCACACAGAAAAAGACACTTATCATAAGATATCACTTATAGAGGGAATGTGAAAACCGCGACCCTTGAACTGAATTACAAAACAGAACAGAGTCACGTTTAGAAAACACACTATGGCTGCTTAACGGGAAAGGTGAGGTGGGGTGATGCATAAAACAAGGGTTTCAAATTAGCTCAGAGACCGTTCCATAAACCCAATATGTAATAGACACGACCTACTCCTTGCTCAGTGAACTGGACTCAACACCCCCTATTCACCGCCCAAGAATATATCTGACTAGTAAGAATCTTAAAAGCTATGTATTGATATCTCTCTGTAAGTGAGTCAAGTGGGTGTAAATCGGCATAAACACAGCAGTGAAAAGCAGCTAAACCCCTTTATACAAATCAATCACTTTTAAAAACCCGTGAAACAAAGACAGAGAAAGAGAGAGAAATTCTTAATAAATTCGCTCAGGGGCTGTGACGACACCTGGATTGACCATATCTAGACCCACAGCTGATTGAGACATAAGGGTGGACACTCTTGGGGCTGAGAGGTTTGGTGAGGTTGGGTGAGCAAACGCAGACCCTTTAAAGTAATACTGCGTGGGTCCCATCCCATGGGTCCCAAATCTCCAGGTTCAAGGGCATCTTCCCACTTCGAAAACATGCATGAGAAACCCAGAAGATGGTGCACCGTGTGATCGGGAAAGGTTTCTAAAACGCACCTCATTTCTCATCTCCTTGGGCTCGGGTTCGCCATTCCAGCCGCTTTACTAGCAATCTCCCTTCTTGGAGAATCAGCACCTTTAACCTCCTGTTCCGTACAGGTTGCAATTTGTCCTGAGGATGAACGGGAAGAGGGGGAACCAATGAGACACTAGCTCTAGGTGTTGGGACAGGCACAGGTCACTCTATTTTCCCATCAGGAAGAAAAATTAACCGCAGACTCAGCCTGCCGCTCGGGACCAGAATAGGGCCTGAAGAAATCCTGCGCTTTTGCGGCCAGCTCCCAAGAAAGCGAGTTGAAAAATGGAGCTCAGGGGCACTGCAATTCATAAACCTGCAGAGTTATAAATGATAACTCTCGTCCACAAACATATTGAGGGAAGGCAACGAAGAGGATTTGAAAGCAAGGCAGAATTGCAGGAAACAGATTTCAGGAGGTAGATTCGAATCGCCTTTAAAGCACGGGAAAAGCGGCAAAACCTCGACCATGATGCCCTTGGCCAAAAAGGGCGTATGCGTTTTTCCTGAATATATTCAGGAAAAAACGCATACGCCCTTTTTGGCCAACCAAGCAACCTGGAAAGGCAAATCAGCGCTACAAAGAAGTCTCGCTTCCCATCGGTCAAAAGGGCCATGCTGAATAAAGTGTCAAAACCAGAAATGCAGGACAGGCCATGGAGAAACGGGAGCCTTGCTACGCTGATGGGCGGGATGTAAAATGCCAACGGCCACTCTGGAGAAATGTACGGTGTGTCCTGAAACATCGAAAAAATTCAGCTTAGACAACATAGGGCACTTCCCCTCATGGGCGTATAAATTGGGAAAACTAAAAATCAGCAAGACACAGGCACCCCAAAGTTTAGGGCTGATCTGTTGACAAGAACCTCCACTTCGTTACACCTTAAATATCCCAGGAAAGAGAAAAATGGATAAAGAAGTTGTGGTCCTTATGTACAACGGAATATCACTCAGCCACGAAATCAACTGCATAAGGCTAGTAGCAGCATGATGAGTGGATTTAGGTACGACGATTCTAAGTGAAATAAGTCACACAGAAAAAGACACTTATCATAAGATATCACTTATAGAGGGAATGTAAAAACCGCTACCCTTAAACTGAATTACAAAACAGAACAGAGTCACGTTTAGAAAACACACTATGGCTGCTTAACGGGAAAGGTGAGGTGGGGTGATGCATAAAACAAGGGTTTCAAATTAGCTCAGATACCGTTCCATAAACCCAATATGTAATAGACACGACCTACTCCTTGCTCAGTGAACTGGACTCAACACCCCCTATTCACCGCCCAAGAATATATCTGACTAGTAAGAATCTTAAAACATATGTATTGATATCTCTCTGTAAGTAAGTCAAGTGGGTGTAAAGCGGCATAAACAGCAGTGAAAAGCAGCTAAACCCCTTTATAAAAATCAATCACTTTTAAAAACCTGTGAAACAAAGACAGTGAAAGAGAGAGAAATTCTTACTAAATTCGTTCAGGGGCTGTGATGCCTCCTGGATTGACATATCTAGACCCACAGCTGATTGAGACATAAGGGTGGACACTCTTGGGGCTGAGAGGTTTGGTGAGGTTGGGTGAGCAAACGCAGACCCTTTAAAGTAATACTGCGTGGTACCCATCCCATGGGTCCCAAATCTCCAGGTTCAAGGGCATCTTCCTTCATCGAAATCATGCATTAGAAACCCAGAAGATGGTACACCGTGTGATCGGGAAAGGTTTCTAAAACGCACCTCATTTCTCATCTCCTTGTGCTCGGGTTCTCCATTCCAGCCGCTTTAATAGCAATCTCCCTCCTTGGAGAATCAGCACCTTTAACCTCCTGTTCCGTACAGGTTGCAATTTGTCCTGAGGATGAACGGGAAGAGGGGGAACCAATGAGAGACTAGCTCTAGGTGTTGGGACAGGCACAGGTCACTCTATTTTCCCATCAGGAAGAAGAATTAACCACAGGCTCGGCCTGCCGCCCGTGACCAGTATAGGGCCTGAAGCAATCCTGCGCTTTTGCGGCCAGCTCCCAAGAAAGGGATTTGAAAAATGGAGCTCAGGGGCTCTGCAATTCACAAACCTGCAGAGTTATAAATGATAACTCTCGTCCACAAATATATTGACGGCAGGCAACGAAGAGGATTTGAAAGCAAGGCAGAATTGCAGGAAACAGATTTCAGGAGGTAGATACGAATCGCCTTTAAAGCACAGGAAAAGGGGCAAAACCTCGACCATGATGCCCTTGGCCAAAAAGGGCGTATGCCTTTTTTCCTGAATATATTCAGGAAAAAAGGCATACGCCCTTTTTGGCCAACCAAGCAACCTGGAAAGGCAAATCAGCGCTACAAAGAAGTCTCGCTTCCCATCGGTCAAAAGGGCTATGCTGAATAAAGTGTCAAAACCAGAAATGCAGGACAGGCCATGGAGAAACGGGAGCCTTGCTACGCTGATGGGTGGGATGTAAATTGCCAACAGCCACTCTGGAGAAGTGTACGGTGTGTCCTGAAACATCGAAAAAACTCAGCTTAGAGAGCATAGGGCACTTCCACTCATGGGCGTATAAATTGGGAAAACTAAAAATCAGCAAGACACAGGCACCCCAAAGTTTAGGGCTGCTCTGTTGACAAGAACCTCCACTTCGTTACACCTTAAATATCCCAGGAAAGAGAAAAATGGATAAAGAAGTTGTGTACCTTATGTACAATGGAATATCACTCAGCCATGAAATCAACGTCATAAGGCTAGTAGCAGCATGATGAGTGGATTTAGGTACGACGATTCTAAGTGAAATAAGTCACACAGAAAAAGACACTTATCATAAGATATCACTTATAGAGGGAATGTGAAAACCGCGACCCTTGAACTGAATTACAAAACAGAACAGAGGCACACGTTTAGAAAACACACCATGGCTGCTTAACGGGAAAGGTGAGGTGGGGTGATGCATAAAACAAGGGTTTCAAATTAGCTCAGATACCGTTCCATAAACCCAATATGTAATAGACACGACCTACTCCTTGCTCTGTGAACTGGACTCAACACCCCCTATTCACCGCCCAAGAATATATCTGACTAGTAAGAATCTTAAAAGCTATGTATTGATATCTCTCTGTAAGTGAGTCAAGTGGGTGTAAATCGGCATAAACACAGCAGTGAAAAGCAGCTAAACCCCTTTATAAAAATCAATCACTTTTAAAAACCCGTGAAACAAAGACAGAGAAAGAGAGAGAAATTCTTAATAAATTCGCTCAGGGGCTGTGACGCCACCTGGATTGACCATATCTAGACCCACAGCTGATTGAGACATAAGGGTGGACACTCTTGGGGCTGAGAGGTTTGGTGAGGTTGGGTGAGCAAACGCAGACCCTTTAAAGTAATACTGCGTGGGTCCCATCCCATGGGTCCCAAATCTCCAGGTTCAAGGGCATCTTCCCACTTCGAAAACATGCATGAGAAACCCAGAAGATGGTGCACCGTGTGATCGGGAAAGGTTTCTAAAACGCACCTCATTTCTCATCTCCTTGGGCTCGGGTTCGCCATTCCAGCCGCTTTACTAGCAATCTCCCTCCTTGGAGGATCAGCACCTTTAACCTCCTGTTCCGTACAGGTTGCAATTTGTCCTGAGGATGAACGGGAAGAGGGGGAACCAATGAGACACTAGCTCTAGGTGTTGGGACAGGCCCAGGTCACTCTATTTTCCCATCAGGAAGAAGAATTAACCACAGGCTCAGCCTGCCGCCCGTGACCAGTATAGGGCCTGAAGCAATCCTGCGCTTTTGCGGCCAGCTCCCAAGAAAGGGATTTGAAAAATGGAGCTCAGGGGCTCTGCAATTCACAAACCTGCAGAGTTATAAATGATAACTCTCGTCCACAAATATATTGAGGGAAGGCAACGAAGAGGATTTGAAAGCAAGGCAGAATTGCAGGAAACAGATTTCAGGAGGTAGATACGAATCGCCTTTAAAGCACAGGAAAAGGGGCAAAACCTCGACCATGATGCCCTTGGCCAAAAAGGGCGTATGCCTTTTTTCCTGAATATATTCAGGAAAAAAGGCATACGCCCTTTTTGGCCAACCAAGCAACCTGGAAAGGCAAATCAGCGCTACAAAGAAGTCTCGCTTCCCATCGGTCAAAAGGGCTATGCTGAATAAAGTGTCAAAACCAGAAATGCAGGACAGGCCATGGAGAAACGGGAGCCTTGCTACGCTGATGGGCGGGATGTAAATTGCCAACAGCCACTCTGGAGAAGTGTACGGTGTGTCCTGAAACATCGAAAAAACTCAGCTTAGAGAGCATAGGGCACTTCCACTCATGGGCGTATAAATTGGGAAAACTAAAAATCAGCAAGACACAGGCACCCCAAAGTTTAGGGCTGCTCTGTTGACAAGAACCTCCACTTCGTTACACCTTAAATATCCCAGGAAAGAGAAAAATGGATAAAGAAGTTGTGGTCCTTATGTACAATGGAATATCACTCAGCCATGAAATCAA
The DNA here is from genome assembly GCF_965194805.1 of Balaenoptera borealis. Taxonomy (NCBI): domain Eukaryota; kingdom Metazoa; phylum Chordata; class Mammalia; order Artiodactyla; family Balaenopteridae; genus Balaenoptera; species Balaenoptera borealis. The sequence goes on from NC_138864.1 coordinate 34,659,454, forward strand.
CGTCATAAGGCTAGAAGCAGCATGATGAGTGGATTTAGGTACGACGATTCTAAGTGAAATAAGTCACACAGAAAAAGACACTTATCATAAGATATCACTTATAGAGGGAATGTGAAAACCGCGACCCTTGAACTGAATTACAAAACAGAACAGAGGCACACGTTTAGAAAACACACTATGGCTGCTTAACGGGAAAGGTGAGGTGGGGTGATGCATAAAACAAGGGTTTCAAATTAGCTCAGATACCGTTCCATAAACCCAATATGTAATAGACACGACCTACTCCTTGCTCTGTGAACTGGACTCAACACCCCCTATTCACCGCCCAAGAATATATCTGACTAGTAAGAATCTTAAAAGCTATGTATTGATATCTCTCTGTAAGTGAGTCAAGTGGGTGTAAATCGGCATAAACACAGCAGTGAAAAGCAGCTAAACCCCTTTATAAAAATCAATCACTTTTAAAAACCCGTGAAACAAAGACAGAGAAAGAGAGAGAAATTCTTAATAAATTCGCTCAGGGGCTGTGACGCCACCTGGATTGACCATATCTAGACCCACAGCTGATTGAGACATAAGGGTGGACACTCGTGGGGCTGAGAGGTTTGGTGAGGTTGGGTGAGCAAACGCAGACCCTTTAAAGTAATACTGCGTGGGTCCCATCCCATGGGTCCCAAATCTCCAGGTTCAAGGGCATCTTCCCACTTCGAAAACATGCATGAGAAACCCAGAAGATGGTGCACCGTGTGATCGGGAAAGGTTTCTAAAACGCACCTCATTTCTCATCTCCTTGGGCTCGGGTTCGCCATTCCAGCCGCTTTACTAGCAATCTCCCTTCTTGGAGAATCAGCACCTTTAACCTCCTGTTCCGTACAGGTTGCAATTTGTCCTGAGGATGAACAGGAAGAGGGGGAACCAATGAGAGACTAGCTCTAGGTGTTGGGACAGGCACAGGTCACTCTATTTTCCCATCAGGAAGAAAAATTAACCACAGACTCAGCCTGCCGCTCGGGACCAGAATAGGGCCTGAAGAAATCCTGCGCTTTTGCGGCCAGCTCCCAAGAAAGCGAGTTGAAAAATGGAGCTCAGGGGCACTGCAATTCATAAACCTGCAGAGTTATAAATGATAACTCTCGTCCACAAATATATTGAGGGAAGGCAACGAAGAGGATTTGAAAGCAAGGCAGAATTGCAGGAAACAGATTTCAGGAGGTAGATTCGAATCGCCTTTAAAGCACGGGAAAAGCGGCAAAACCTCGACAATGATGCCCTTGGCCAAAAAGGGCGTATGCGTTTTTCCTGAATATATTCAGGAAAAAACGCATACGCCCTTTTTGGCCAACCAAGCAACCTGGAAAGGCAAATCAGCGCTACAAAGAAGTCTCGCTTCCCATCGGTCAAAAGGGCCATGCTGTATAAAGTGTCAAAACCAGAAATGCAGGACAGGCCATGGAGAAACGGGAGCCTTGCTACGCTGATGGGCGGGATGTAAAATGCCAACGGCCACTCTGGAGAAGTGTACGGTGTGTCCTGAAACATCGAAAAAACTCAGCTTAGACAACATAGGGCACTTCCCCTCATGGGCGTATAAATTGCGAAAACTAAAAATCAGCAAGACACAGGCACCCCAAAGTTTAGGGCTGATCTGTTGACAAGAACCTCCACTTCGTTACACCTTAAATATCCCAGGAAAGAGAAAAATGGATAAAGAAGTTGTGGTCCTTATGTACAACGGAATATCACTCAGCCATGAAATCAACTGCATAAGGCTAGTAGCAGCATGATGAGTGGATTTAGGTACGACGATTCTAAGTGAAATAAGTCACACAGAAAAAGACACTTATCATAAGATATCACTTATAGAGGGAATGTAAAAACCGCTACCCTTGAACTGAATTACAAAACAGAACAGAGTCACGTTTAGAAAACACACTATGGCTGCTTAACGGGAAAGGTGAGGTGGGGTGATGCATAAAACAAGGGTTTCAAATTAGCTCAGATACCGTTCCATAAACCCAATATGTAATAGACACGACCTACTCCTTGCTCAGTGAACTGGACTCAGCACCCCCTATTCACCGCCCAAGAATATATCTGACTAGTAAGAATCTTAAAACATATGTATTGATATCTCTCTGTAAGTAAGTCAAGTGGGTGTAAAGCGGCATAAACAGCAGTGAAAAGCAGCTAAACCCCTTTATAAAAATCAATCACTTTTAAAAACCTGTGAAACAAAGACAGTGAAAGAGAGAGAAATTCTTACTAAATTCGTTCAGGGGCTGTGATGCCTCCTGGATTGACATATCTAGACCCACAGCTGATTGAGACATAAGGGTGGACACTCTTGGGGCTGAGAGGTTTGGTGAGGTTGGGTGAGCAAACGCAGACCCTTTAAAGTAATACTGCGTGGTACCCATCCCATGGGTCCCAAATCTCCAGGTTCAAGGGCATCTTCCTTCAGCGAAATCATGCATTAGAAACCCAGAAGATGGTACACCGTGTGATCGGGAAAGGTTTCTAAAACGCACCTCATTTCTCATCTCCTTGTGCTCGGGTTCTCCATTCCAGCCGCTTTAATAGCAATCTCCCTCCTTGGAGGATCAGCACCTTTAACCTCCTGTTCCGTACAGGTTGCAATTTGTCCTGAGGATGAACGGGAAGAGGGGGAACCAATGAGAGACTAGCTCTAGGTGTTGGGACAGGCACAGGTCACTCTATTTTCCCATCAGGAAGAAGAATTAACCACAGGCTCAGCCTGCCGCCCGTGACCAGTATAGGGCCTGAAGCAATCCTGCACTTTTGCGGCCAGCTCCCAAGAAAGGGATTTGAAAAATGGAGCTCAGGGGCTCTGCAATTCACAAACCTGCAGAGTTATAAATGATAACTCTCGTCCACAAATATATTGACGGCAGGCAACGAAGAGGATTTGAAAGCAAGGCAGAATTGCAGGAAACAGATTTCAGGAGGTAGATACGAATCGCCTTTAAAGCACAGGAAAAGGGGCAAAACCTCGACCATGATGCCCTTGGCCAAAAAGGGCGTATGCCTTTTTTCCTGAATATATTCAGGAAAAAAGGCATACGCCCTTTTTGGCCAACCAAGCAACCTGGAAAGGCAAATCAGCGCTACAAAGAAGTCTCGCTTCCCATCGGTCAAAAGGGCTATGCTGAATAAAGTGTCAAAACCAGAAATGCAGGACAGGCCATGGAGAAACGGGAGCCTTGCTACGCTGATGGGTGGGATGTAAATTGCCAACAGCCACTCTGGAGAAGTGTACGGTGTGTCCTGAAACATCTAAAAAACTCAGCTTAGAGAGCATAGGGCACTTCCACTCATGGGCGTATAAATTGGGAAAACTAAAAATCAGCAAGACACAGGCACCCCAAAGTTTAGGGCTGCTCTGTTGACAAGAACCTCCACTTCGTTACACCTTAAATATCCCAGGAAAGAGAAAAATGGATAAAGAAGTTGTGGTCCTTATGTACAATGGAATATCACTCAGCCATGAAATCAACGTCATAAGGCTAGTAGCAGCATGATGAGTGGATTTAGGTACGACGATTCTAAGTGAAATAAGTCACACAGAAAAAGACACTTATCATAAGATATCACTTATAGAGGGAATGTAAAAACCGCTACCCTTAAACTGAATTACAAAACAGAACAGAGTCACGTTTAGAAAACACACTATGGCTGCTTAACGGGAAAGGTGAGGTGGGGTGATGCATAAAACAAGGGTTTCAAATTAGCTCAGATACCGTTCCATAAACCCAATATGTAATAGACACGACCTACTCCTTGCTCAGTGAACTGGACTCAACACCCCCTATTCACCGCCCAAGAATATATCTGACTAGTAAGAATCTTAAAACATATGTATTGATATCTCTCTGTAAGTAAGTCAAGTGGGTGTAAAGCGGCATAAACAGCAGTGAAAAGCAGCTAAACCCCTTTATAAAAATCAATCACTTTTAAAAACCTGTGAAACAAAGACAGTGAAAGAGAGAGAAATTCTTACTAAATTCGTTCAGGGGCTGTGATGCCTCCTGGATTGACATATCTAGACCCACAGCTGATTGAGACATAAGGGTGGACACTCTTGGGGCTGAGAGGTTTGGTGAGGTTGGGTGAGCAAACGCAGACCCTTTAAAGTAATACTGCGTGGTACCCATCCCATGGGTCCCAAATCTCCAGGTTCAAGGGCATCTTCCTTCATCGAAATCATGCATTAGAAACCCAGAAGATGGTACACCGTGTGATCGGGAAAGGTTTCTAAAACGCACCTCATTTCTCATCTCCTTGTGCTCGGGTTCTCCATTCCAGCCGCTTTAATAGCAATCTCCCTCCTTGGAGAATCAGCACCTTTAACCTCCTGTTCCGTACAGGTTGCAATTTGTCCTGAGGATGAACGGGAAGAGGGGGAACCAATGAGAGACTAGCTCTAGGTGTTGGGACAGGCACAGGTCACTCTATTTTCCCATCAGGAAGAAGAATTAACCACAGGCTCGGCCTGCCGCCCGTGACCAGTATAGGGCCTGAAGCAATCCTGCGCTTTTGCGGCCAGCTCCCAAGAAAGGGATTTGAAAAATGGAGCTCAGGGGCTCTGCAATTCACAAACCTGCAGAGTTATAAATGATAACTCTCGTCCACAAATATATTGACGGCAGGCAACGAAGAGGATTTGAAAGCAAGGCAGAATTGCAGGAAACAGATTTCAGGAGGTAGATTCGAATCGCCTTTAAAGCACAGGAAAAGGGGCAAAACCTCGACCATGATGCCCTTGGCCAAAAAGGGCGTATGCCTTTTTTCCTGAATATATTCAGGAAAAAAGGCATACGCCCTTTTTGGCCAACCAAGCAACCTGGAAAGGCAAATCAGCGCTACAAAGAAGTCTCGCTTCCCATCGGTCAAAAGGGCTATGCTGAATAAAGTGTCAAAACCAGAAATGCAGGACAGGCCATGGAGAAACGGGAGCCTTGCTACGCTGATGGGTGGGATGTAAATTGCCAACAGCCACTCTGGAGAAGTGTACGGTGTGTCCTGAAACATCGAAAAAACTCAGCTTAGAGAGCATAGGGCACTTCCACTCATGGGCGTATAAATTGGGAAAACTAAAAATCAGCAAGACACAGGCACCCCAAAGTTTAGGGCTGCTCTGTTGACAAGAACCTCCACTTCGTTACACCTTAAATATCCCAGGAAAGAGAAAAATGGATAAAGAAGTTGTGTACCTTATGTACAATGGAATATCACTCAGCCATGAAATCAACGTCATAAGGCTAGTAGCAGCATGATGAGTGGATTTAGGTACGACGATTCTAAGTGAAATAAGTCACACAGAAAAAGACACTTATCATAAGATATCACTTATAGAGGGAATGTGAAAACCGCGACCCTTGAACTGAATTACAAAACAGAACAGAGGCACACGTTTAGAAAACACACTATGGCTGCTTAACGGGAAAGGTGAGGTGGGGTGATGCATAAAACAAGGGTTTCAAATTAGCTCAGATACCGTTCCATAAACCCAATATGTAATAGACACGACCTACTCCTTGCTCTGTGAACTGGACTCAACACCCCCTATTCACCGCCCAAGAATATATCTGACTAGTAAGAATCTTAAAAGCTATGTATTGATATCTCTCTGTAAGTGAGTCAAGTGGGTGTAAATCGGCATAAACACAGCAGTGAAAAGCAGCTAAACCCCTTTATAAAAATCAATCACTTTTAAAAACCCGTGAAACAAAGACAGAGAAAGAGAGAGAAATTCTTAATAAATTCGCTCAGGGGCTGTGACGCCACCTGGATTGACCATATCTAGACCCACAGCTGATTGAGACATAAGGGTGGACACTCTTGGGGCTGAGAGGTTTGGTGAGGTTGGGTGAGCAAACGCAGACCCTTTAAAGTAATACTGCGTGGGTCCCATCCCATGGGTCCCAAATCTCCAGGTTCAAGGGCATCTTCCCACTTCGAAAACATGCATGAGAAACCCAGAAGATGGTGCACCGTGTGATCGGGAAAGGTTTCTAAAAAGCACCTCATTTCTCATCTCCTTGGGCTCGGGTTCGCCATTCCAGCCGCTTTACTAGCAATCTCCCTCCTTGGAGGATCAGCACCTTTAACCTCCTGTTCCGTACAGGTTGCAATTTGTCCTGAGGATGAACGGGAAGAGGGGGAACCAATGAGACACTAGCTCTAGGTGTTGGGACAGGCACAGGTCACTCTATTTTCCCATCAGGAAGAAGAATTAACCACAGGCTCAGCCAGCCGCCCGTGACCAGTATAGGGCCTGAAGCAATCCTGCGCTTTTGCGGCCAGCTCCCAAGAAAGGGATTTGAAAAATGGAGCTCAGGGGCTCTGCAATTCACAAACCTGCAGAGTTATAAATGATAACTCTCGTCCACAAATATATTGACGGCAGGCAACGAAGAGGATTTGAAAGCAAGGCAGAATTGCAGGAAACAGATTTCAGGAGGTAGATACGAATCGCCTTTAAAGCACAGGAAAAGGGGCAAAACCTCGACCATGATGCCCTTGGCCAAAAAGGGCGTATGCGTTTTTTCCTGAATATATTCAGGAAAAAAGGCATACGCCCTTTTTGGCCAACCAAGCAACCTGGAAAGGCAAATCAGCGCTACAAAGAAGTCTCGCTTCCCATCGGTCAAAAGGGCTATGCTGAATAAAGTGTCAAAACCAGAAATGCAGGACAGGCCATGGAGAAACGGGAGCCTTGCTACGCTGATGGGCGGGATGTAAATTGCCAACAGCCACTCTGGAGAAGTGTACGGTGTGTCCTGAAACATCGAAAAAACTCAGCTTAGAGAGCATAGGGCACTTCCACTCATGGGCGTATAAATTGGGAAAACTAAAAATCAGCAAGACACAGGCACCCCAAAGTTTAGGGCTGCTCTGTTGACAAGAACCTCCACTTCGTTACACCTTAAATATCCCAGGAAAGAGAAAAATGGATAAAGAAGTTGTGGTCCTTATGTACAATGGAATATCACTCAGCCATGAAATCAACGTCATAAGGCTAGAAGCAGCATGATGAGTGGATTTAGGTACGACGATTCTAAGTGAAATAAGTCACACAGAAAAAGACACTTATCATAAGATATCACTTATAGAGGGAATGTGAAAACCGCGACCCTTGAACTGAATTACAAAACAGAACAGAGGCACACGTTTAGAAAACACACTATGGCTGCTTAACGGGAAAGGTGAGGTGGGGTGATGCATAAAACAAGGGTTTCAAATTAGCTCAGATACCGTTCCATAAACCCAATATGTAATAGACACGACCTACTCCTTGCTCTGTGAACTGGACTCAACACCCCCTATTCACCGCCCAAGAATATATCTGACTAGTAAGAATCTTAAAAGCTATGTATTGATATCTCTCTGTAAGTGAGTCAAGTGGGTGTAAATCGGCATAAACACAGCAGTGAAAAGCAGCTAAACCCCTTTATAAAAATCAATCACTTTTAAAAACCCGTGAAACAAAGACAGAGAAAGAGAGAGAAATTCTTAATAAATTCGTTCAGGGGCTGTGATGCCTCCTGGATTGACATATCTAGACCCACAGCTGATTGAGACATAAGGGTGGACACTCTTGGGGCTGAGAGGTTTGGTGAGGTTGGGTGAGCAAACGCAGACCCTTTAAAGTAATACTGCGTGGTACCCATCCCATGGGTCCCAAATCTCCAGGTTCAAGGGCATCTTCCTTCATCGAAATCATGCATTAGAAACCCAGAAGATGGTACACCGTGTGATCGGGAAAGGTTTCTAAAACGCACCTCATTTCGCATCTCCTTGTGCTCGGGTTCTCCATTCCAGCCGCTTTAATAGCAATCTCCCTCCTTGGAGGATCAGCACCTTTAACCTCCTGTTCCGTACAGGTTGCAATTTGTCCTGAGGATGAACGGGAAGAGGGGGAACCAATGAGAGACTAGCTCTAGGTGTTGGGACAGGCACAGGTCACTCTATTTTCCCATCAGGAAGAAGAATTAACCACAGGCTCAGCCTGCCGCCCGTGACCAGTATAGGGCCTGAAGCAATCCTGCGCTTTTGCGGCCAGCTCCCAAGAAAGGGATTTGAAAAATGGAGCTCAGGGACTATGCAATTCACAAACCTGCAGAGTTATAAATGATAACTCTCGTCCACAAATATATTGACGGCAGGCAACGAAGAGGATTTGAAAGCAAGGCAGAATTGCAGGAAACAGATTTCAGGAGGTAGATACGAATCGCCTTTAAAGCACAGGAAAAGGGGCAAAACCTCGACCATGATGCCCTTGGCCAAAAAGGGCGTATGCCTTTTTTCCTGAATATATTCAGGAAAAAACGCATACGCCCTTTTTGGCCAACCAAGCAACCTGGAAAGGCAAATCAGCGCTACAAAGAAGTCTCGCTTCCCATCGGTCAAAAGGGCTATGCTGAATAAAGTGTCAAAACCAGAAATGCAGGACAGGCCATGGAGAAACGGGAGCCTTGCTACGCTGATGGGTGGGATGTAAATTGCCAACAGCCACTCTGGAGAAGTGTACGGTGTGTCCTGAAACATCGAAAAAACTCAGCTTAGAGAGCATAGGGCACTTCCACTCATGGGCGTATAAATTGGGAAAACAAAAAATCAGCAAGACACAGGCACCCTAAAGTTTAGGGCTGCTCTGTTGACAAGAACCTCCACTTCGTTACACCTTAAATATCCCAGGAAAGAGAAAAATGGATAAAGAAGTTGTGGTCCTTATGTACAATGGAATATCACTCAGCCATGAAATCAACGTCATAAGGCTAGTAGCAGCATGATGAGTGGATTTAGGTACGACGATTCTAAGTGAAATAAGTCACACAGAAAAAGACACTTATCCTAAGATATCACTTATAGAGGGAATGTGAAAACCGCGACCCTTGAACTGAATTACAAAACAGAACAGAGGCACACGTTTAGAAAACACACTATGGCTGCTTAACGGGAAAGGTGAGGTGGGGTGATGCATAAAACAAGGGTTTCAAATTAGCTCAGATACCGTTCCATAAACCCAATATGTAATAGACACGACCTACTCCTTGCTCTGTGAACTGGACTCAACACCCCCTATTCACCGCCCAAGAATATATCTGACTAGTAAGAATCTTACAACCTATGTATTGATATCTCTCTGTAAGTGAGTCAAGTGGGTGTAAATCGGCATAAACACAGCAGTGAAAAGCAGCTAAACCCCTTTATAAAAATCAATCACTTTTAAAAACCCGTGAAACAAAGACAGAGAAAGAGAGAGAAATTCTTAATAAATTCGCTCAGGGGCTGTTTCGCCACCTGGATTGACCATATCTAGACCCACAGCTGATTGAGACATAAGGGTGGACACTCGTGGGGCTGAGAGGTTTGGTGAGGTTGGGTGAGCAAACGCAGACCCTTTAAAGTAATACTGCGTGGGTCCCATCCCATGGGTCCCAAATCTCCAGGTTCAAGGGCATCTTCCCACTTCGAAAACATGCATGAGAAACCCAGAAGATGGTGCACCGTGTGATCGGGAAAGGTTTCTAAAACGCACCTCATTTCTCATCTCCTTGGGCTCGGGTTCGCCATTCCAGCCGCTTTACTAGCAATCTCCCTTCTTGGAGAATCAGCACCTTTAACCTCCTGTTCCGTACAGGTTGCAATTTGTCCTGAGGATGAACGGGAAGAGGGGGAACCAATGAGAGACTAGCTCTAGGTGTTGGGACAGGCACAGGTCACTCTATTTTCCCATCAGGAAGAAAAATTAACCACAGATTCAGCCTGCCGCTCGGGACCAGAATAGGGCCTGAAGAAATCCTGCGCTTTTGCGGCCAGCTCCCAAGAAAGCGAGTTGAAAAATGGAGCTCAGGGGCACTGCAATTCATAAACCTGCAGAGTTATAAATGATAACTCTCGTCCACAAATATATTGAGGGAAGGCAACGAAGAGGATTTGAAAGCAAGGCAGAATTGCAGGAAACAGATTTCAGGAGGTAGATTCGAATCGCCTTTAAAGCACGGGAAAAGCGGCAAAACCTCGACAATGATGCCCTTGGCCAAAAAGGGCGTATGCGTTTTTCCTGAATATATTCAGGAAAAAACGCATACGCCCTTTTTGGCCAACCAAGCAACCTGGAAAGGCAAATCAGCGCTACAAAGAAGTCTCGCTTCCCATCGGTCAAAAGGGCCATGCTGAATAATGTGTCAAAACCAGAAATGCAGGACAGGCCATGGAGAAACGGGAGCCTTGCTACGCTGATGGGCGGGATGTAAAATGCCAACGGCCACTCTGGAGAAGTGTACGGTGTGTCCTGAAACATCGAAAAAACTCAGCTTAGACAACATAGGGCACTTCCCCTCATGGGCGTATAAATTGGGAAAACTAAAAATCAGCAAGACACAGGCACCCCAAAGTTTAGGGCTGATCTGTTGACAAGAACCTCCACTTCGTTACACCTTAAATATCCCAGGAAAGAGAAAAATGGATGAAGAAGTTGTGGTCCTTATGTACAACGGAATATCACTCAGCCATGAAATCAACGTCATAAGGCTAGTAGCAGCATGATGAGTGGATTTAGGTACGACGATTCTAAGTGAAATAAGTCACACAGAAAAAGACACTTATCATAAGATATCACTTATAGAGGGAATGTGAAAACCGCGACCCTTGAACTGAATTACAAAACAGAACAGAGTCACGTTTAGAAAACACACTATGGCTGCTTAACGGGAAAGGTGAGGTGGGGTGATGCATAAAACAAGGGTTTCAAATTAGCTCAGAGACCGTTCCATAAACCCAATATGTAATAGACACGACCTACTCCTTGCTCAGTGAACTGGACTCAACACCCCCTATTCACCGCCCAAGAATATATCTGACTAGTAAGAATCTTAAAAGCTATGTATTGATATCTCTCTGTAAGTGAGTCAAGTGGGTGTAAATCGGCATAAACACAGCAGTGAAAAGCAGCTAAACCCCTTTATAAAAATCAATCACTTTTAAAAACCCGTGAAACAAAGACAGAGAAAGAGAGAGAAATTCTTAATAAATTCGCTCAGGGGCTGTGACGCCACCTGGATTGACCATATCTAGACCCACAGCTGATTGAGACATAAGGGTGGACACTCTTGGGGCTGAGTGGTTTGGTGAGGTTGGGTGAGCAAACGCAGACACTTTAAAGTAATACTGCGTGGGTCCCATCCCATGGGTCCCAAATCTCCAAGTTCAAGGGCATCTTCCCACTTCGAAAACATGCATGAGAAACCAAGAAGATGGTGCACCGTGTGATCGGGAAAGGTTTGTAAAACGCACCTCATTTCTCATCTCCTTGGGCTCGGGTTCGCCATTCCAGCCGCTTTACTAGCAATCTCCCTTCTTGGAGAATCAGCACCTTTAACCTCCTGTTCCGTACAGGTTGCAATTTGTCCTGAGGATGAACGGGAAGAGGGGGAACCAATGAGAGACTAGCTCTAGGTGTTGGGACAGGCACAGGTCACTCTATTTTCCCATCAGGAAGAAAAATTAACCACAGACTCAGCCTGCCGCTCGGGACCAGAATAGGGCCTGAAGAAATCCTGCGCTTTTGCGGCCAGCTCCCAAGAAAGCGAGTTGAAAAATGGAGCTCAGGGGCACTGCAATTCATAAACCTGCAGAGTTATAAATGATAACTCTCGTCCACAAATATATTGAGGGAAGGCAACGAAGAGGATTTGAAAGCAAGGCAGAATTGCAGGAAACAGATTTCAGGAGGTAGATTCGAATCGCCTTTAAAGCACGGGAAAAGCGGCAAAACCTCGACAATGATGCCCTTGGCCAAAAAGGGCGTATGCGTTTTTCCTGAATATATTCAGGAAAAAACGCATACGCCCTTTTTGGCCAACCAAGCAACCTGGAAAGGCAAATCAGCGCTACAAAGAAGTCTCGCTTCCCATCGGTCAAAAGGGCCATGCTGAATAAAGTGTCAAAACCAGAAATGCAGGACAGGCCATGGAGAAACGGGAGCCTTGCTACGCTGATGGGCGGGATGTAAAATGCCAACGGCCACTCTGGAGAAATGTACGGTGTGTCCTGAAACATCGAAAAAATTCAGCTTAGACAACATAGGGCACTTCCCCTCATGGGCGTATAAATTGGGAAAACTAAAAATCAGCAAGACACAGGCACCCCAAAGTTTAGGGCTGATCTGTTGACAAGAACCTCCACTTCGTTACACCTTAAATATCCCAGGAAAGAGAAAAATGGATAAAGAAGTTGTGGTCCTTATGTACAACGGAATATCACTCAGCCACGAAATCAACTGCATAAGGCTAGTAGCAGCATGATGAGTGGATTTAGGTACGACGATTCTAAGTGAAATAAGTCACACAGAAAAAGACACTTATCATAAGATATCACTTATAGAGGGAATGTAAAAACCGCTACCCTTAAACTGAATTACAAAACAGAACAGAGTCACGTTTAGAAAACACACTATGGCTGCTTAACGGGAAAGGTGAGGTGGGGTGATGCATAAAACAAGGGTTTCAAATTAGCTCAGATACCGTTCCATAAACCCAATATGTAATAGACACGACCTACTCCTTGCTCAGTGAACTGGACTCAACACCCCCTATTCACCGCCCAAGAATATATCTGACTAGTAAGAATCTTAAAACATATGTATTGATATCTCTCTGTAAGTAAGTCAAGTGGGTGTAAAGCGGCATAAACAGCAGTGAAAAGCAGCTAAACCCCTTTATAAAAATCAATCACTTTTAAAAACCTGTGAAACAAAGACAGTGAAAGAGAGAGAAATTCTTACTAAATTCGTTCAGGGGCTGTGATGCCTCCTGGATTGACATATCTAGACCCACAGCTGATTGAGACATAAGGGTGGACACTCTTGGGGCTGAGAGGTTTGGTGAGGTTGGGTGAGCAAACGCAGACCCTTTAAAGTAATACTGCGTGGTACCCATCCCATGGGTCCCAAATCTCCAGGTTCAAGGGCATCTTCCTTCATCGAAATCATGCATTAGAAACCCAGAAGATGGTACACCGTGTGATCGGGAAAGGTTTCTAAAACGCACCTCATTTCTCATCTCCTTGTGCTCGGGTTCTCCATTCCAGCCGCTTTAATAGCAATCTCCCTCCTTGGAGAATCAGCACCTTTAACCTCCTGTTCCGTACAGGTTGCAATTTGTCCTGAGGATGAACGGGAAGAGGGGGAACCAATGAGAGACTAGCTCTAGGTGTTGGGACAGGCACAGGTCACTCTATTTTCCCATCAGGAAGAAGAATTAACCACAGGCTCGGCCTGCCGCCCGTGACCAGTATAGGGCCTGAAGCAATCCTGCGCTTTTGCGGCCAGCTCCCAAGAAAGGGATTTGAAAAATGGAGCTCAGGGGCTCTGCAATTCACAAACCTGCAGAGTTATAAATGATAACTCTCGTCCACAAATATATTGACGGCAGGCAACGAAGAGGATTTGAAAGCAAGGCAGAATTGCAGGAAACAGATTTCAGGAGGTAGATACGAATCGCCTTTAAAGCACAGGAAAAGGGGCAAAACCTCGACCATGATGCCCTTGGCCAAAAAGGGCGTATGCCTTTTTTCCTGAATATATTCAGGAAAAAAGGCATACGCCCTTTTTGGCCAACCAAGCAACCTGGAAAGGCAAATCAGCGCTACAAAGAAGTCTCGCTTCCCATCGGTCAAAAGGGCTATGCTGAATAAAGTGTCAAAACCAGAAATGCAGGACAGGCCATGGAGAAACGGGAGCCTTGCTACGCTGATGGGTGGGATGTAAATTGCCAACAGCCACTCTGGAGAAGTGTACGGTGTGTCCTGAAACATCGAAAAAACTCAGCTTAGAGAGCATAGGGCACTTCCACTCATGGGCGTATAAATTGGGAAAACTAAAAATCAGCAAGACACAGGCACCCCAAAGTTTAGGGCTGCTCTGTTGACAAGAACCTCCACTTCGTTACACCTTAAATATCCCAGGAAAGAGAAAAATGGATAAAGAAGTTGTGTACCTTATGTACAATGGAATATCACTCAGCCATGAAATCAACGTCATAAGGCTAGTAGCAGCATGATGAGTGGATTTAGGTACGACGATTCTAAGTGAAATAAGTCACACAGAAAAAGACACTTATCATAAGATATCACTTATAGAGGGAATGTGAAAACCGCGACCCTTGAACTGAATTACAAAACAGAACAGAGGCACACGTTTAGAAAACACACCATGGCTGCTTAACGGGAAAGGTGAGGTGGGGTGATGCATAAAACAAGGGTTTCAAATTAGCTCAGATACCGTTCCATAAACCCAATATGTAATAGACACGACCTACTCCTTGCTCTGTGAACTGGACTCAACACCCCCTATTCACCGCCCAAGAATATATCTGACTAGTAAGAATCTTAAAAGCTATGTATTGATATCTCTCTGTAAGTGAGTCAAGTGGGTGTAAATCGGCATAAACACAGCAGTGAAAAGCAGCTAAACCCCTTTATAAAAATCAATCACTTTTAAAAACCCGTGAAACAAAGACAGAGAAAGAGAGAGAAATTCTTAATAAATTCGCTCAGGGGCTGTGACGCCACCTGGATTGACCATATCTAGACCCACAGCTGATTGAGACATAAGGGTGGACACTCTTGGGGCTGAGAGGTTTGGTGAGGTTGGGTGAGCAAACGCAGACCCTTTAAAGTAATACTGCGTGGGTCCCATCCCATGGGTCCCAAATCTCCAGGTTCAAGGGCATCTTCCCACTTCGAAAACATGCATGAGAAACCCAGAAGATGGTGCACCGTGTGATCGGGAAAGGTTTCTAAAACGCACCTCATTTCTCATCTCCTTGGGCTCGGGTTCGCCATTCCAGCCGCTTTACTAGCAATCTCCCTCCTTGGAGGATCAGCACCTTTAACCTCCTGTTCCGTACAGGTTGCAATTTGTCCTGAGGATGAACGGGAAGAGGGGGAACCAATGAGACACTAGCTCTAGGTGTTGGGACAGGCCCAGGTCACTCTATTTTCCCATCAGGAAGAAGAATTAACCACAGGCTCAGCCTGCCGCCCGTGACCAGTATAGGGCCTGAAGCAATCCTGCGCTTTTGCGGCCAGCTCCCAAGAAAGGGATTTGAAAAATGGAGCTCAGGGGCTCTGCAATTCACAAACCTGCAGAGTTATAAATGATAACTCTCGTCCACAAATATATTGAGGGAAGGCAACGAAGAGGATTTGAAAGCAAGGCAGAATTGCAGGAAACAGATTTCAGGAGGTAGATACGAATCGCCTTTAAAGCACAGGAAAAGGGGCAAAACCTCGACCATGATGCCCTTGGCCAAAAAGGGCGTATGCCTTTTTTCCTGAATATATTCAGGAAAAAAGGCATACGCCCTTTTTGGCCAACCAAGCAACCTGGAAAGGCAAATCAGCGCTACAAAGAAGTCTCGCTTCCCATCGGTCAAAAGGGCTATGCTGAATAAAGTGTCAAAACCAGAAATGCAGGACAGGCCATGGAGAAACGGGAGCCTTGCTACGCTGATGGGCGGGATGTAAATTGCCAACAGCCACTCTGGAGAAGTGTACGGTGTGTCCTGAAACATCGAAAAAACTCAGCTTAGAGAGCATAGGGCACTTCCACTCATGGGCGTATAAATTGGGAAAACTAAAAATCAGCAAGACACAGGCACCCCAAAGTTTAGGGCTGCTCTGTTGACAAGAACCTCCACTTCGTTACACCTTAAATATCCCAGGAAAGAGAAAAATGGATAAAGAAGTTGTGGTCCTTATGTACAATGGAATATCACTCAGCCATGAAATCAACGTCATAAGGCTAGAAGCAGCATGATGAGTGGATTTAGGTACGACGATTCTAAGTGAAATAAGTCACACAGAAAAAGACACTTATCATAAGATATCACTTATAGAGGGAATGTGAAAACCGCGACCCTTGAACTGAATTACAAAACAGAACAGAGTCACGTTTAGAAAACACACTATGGCTGCTTAACGGGAAAGGTGAGGTGGGGTGATGCATAAAACAAGGGTTTCAAATTAGCTCAGAGACCGTTCCATAAACCCAATATGTAATAGACACGACCTACTCCTTGCTCAGTGAACTGGACTCAACACCCCCTATTCACCGCCCAAGAATATATCTGACTAGTAAGAATCTTAAAAGCTATGTATTGATATCTCTCTGTAAGTGAGTCAAGTGGGTGTAAATCGGCATAAACACAGCAGTGAAAAGCAGCTAAACCCCTTTATAAAAATCAATCACTTTTAAAAACCCGTGAAACAAAGACAGAGAAAGAGAGAGAAATTCTTAATAAATTCGCTCAGGGGCTGTGACGCCACCTGGATTGACCATATCTAGACCCACAGCTGATTGAGACATAAGGGTGGACACTCTTGGGGCTGAGAGGTTTGGTGAGGTTGGGTGAGCAAACGCAGACACTTTAAAGTAATACTGCGTGGGTCCCATCCCATGGGTCCCAAATCTCCAAGTTCAAGGGCATCTTCCCACTTCGAAAACATGCATGAGAAACCAAGAAGATGGTGCACCGTGTGATCGGGAAAGGTTTCTAAAACGCACCTCATTTCTCATCTCCTTGGGCTCGGGTTCGCCATTCCAGCCGCTTTACTAGCAATCTCCCTTCTTGGAGAATCAGCACCTTTAACCTCCTGTTCCGTACAGGTTGCAATTTGTCCTGAGGATGAACGGGAAGAGGGGGAACCAATGAGAGACTAGCTCTAGGTGTTGGGACAGGCACAGGTCACTCTATTTTCCCATCAGGAAGAAAAATTAACCACAGACTCAGCCTGCCGCTCGGGACCAGAATAGGGCCTGAAGAAATCCTGCGCTTTTGCGGCCAGCTCCCAAGAAAGCGAGTTGAAAAATGGAGCTCAGGGGCACTGCAATTCATAAACCTGCAGAGTTATAAATGATAACTCTCGTCCACAAATATATTGAGGGAAGGCAACGAAGAGGATTTGAAAGCAAGGCAGAATTGCAGGAAACAGATTTCAGGAGGTAGATTCGAATCGCCTTTAAAGCACGGGAAAAGCGGCAAAACCTCGACAATGATGCCCTTGGCCAAAAAGGGCGTATGCGTTTTTCCTGAATATATTCAGGAAAAAACGCATACGCCCTTTTTGGCCAACCAAGCAACCTGGAAAGGCAAATCAGCGCTACAAAGAAGTCTCGCTTCCCATCGGTCAAAAGGGCCATGCTGAATAAAGTGTCAAAACCAGAAATGCAGGACAGGCCATGGAGAAACGGGAGCCTTGCTACGCTGATGGGCGGGATGTAAAATGCCAACGGCCACTCTGGAGAAATGTACGGTGTGTCCTGAAACATCGAAAAAATTCAGGTTAGACAACATAGGGCACTTCCCCTCATGGGCGTATAAATTGGGAAAACTAAAAATCAGCAAGACACAGGCACCCCAAAGTTTAGGGCTGATCTGTTGACAAGAACCTCCACTTCGTTACACCTTAAATATCCCAGGAAAGAGAAAAATGGATAAAGAAGTTGTGGTCCTTATGTACAACGGAATATCACTCAGCCACGAAATCAACTGCATAAGGCTAGTAGCAGCATGATGAGTGGATTTAGGTACGACGATTCTAAGTGAAATAAGTCACACAGAAAAAGACACTTATCATAAGATATCACTTATAGAGGGAATGTAAAAACCGCTACCCTTAAACTGAATTACAAAACAGAACAGAGTCACGTTTAGAAAACACACTATGGCTGCTTAACGGGAAAGGTGAGGTGGGGTGATGCATAAAACAAGGGTTTCAAATTAGCTCAGATACCGTTCCATAAACCCAATATGTAATAGACACGACCTACTCCTTGCTCAGTGAACTGGACTCAGCACCCCGTATTCACCGCCCAAGAATATATCTGACTAGTAAGAATCTTAAAACATATGTATTGATATCTCTCTGTAAGTAAGTCAAGTGGGTGTAAAGCGGCATAAACAGCAGTGAAAAGCAGCTAAACCCCTTTATAAAAATCAATCACTTTTAAAAACCTGTGAAACAAAGACAGTGAAAGAGAGAGAAATTCTTACTAAATTCGTTCAGGGGCTGTGATGCCTCCTGGATTGACATATCTAGACCCACAGCTGATTGAGACATAAGGGTGGACACTCTTGGGGCTGAGAGGTTTGGTGAGGTTGGGTGAGCAAACGCAGACCCTTTAAAGTAATACTGCGTGGTACCCATCCCATGGGTCCCAAATCTCCAGGTTCAAGGGCATCTTCCTTCATCGAAATCATGCATTAGAAACCCAGAAGATGGTACACCGTGTGATCGGGAAAGGTTTCTAAAACGCACCTCATTTCTCATCTCCTTGTGCTCGGGTTCTCCATTCCAGCCGCTTTAATAGCAATCTCCCTCCTTGGAGAATCAGCACCTTTAACCTCCTGTTCCGTACAGGTTGCAATTTGTCCTGAGGATGAACGGGAAGAGGGGGAACCAATGAGAGACTAGCTCTAGGTGTTGGGACAGGCACAGGTCACTCTATTTTCCCATCAGGAAGAAGAATTAACCACAGGCTCGGCCTGCCGCCCGTGACCAGTATAGGGCCTGAAGCAATCCTGCGCTTTTGCGGCCAGCTCCCAAGAAAGGGATTTGAAAAATGGAGCTCAGGGGCTCTGCAATTCACAAACCTGCAGAGTTATAAATGATAACTCTCGTCCACAAATATATTGACGGCAGGCAACGAAGAGGATTTGAAAGCAAGGCAGAATTGCAGGAAACAGATTTCAGGAGGTAGATTCGAATCGCCTTTAAAGCACAGGAAAAGGGGCAAAACCTCGACCATGATGCCCTTGGCCAAAAAGGGCGTATGCCTTTTTTCCTGAATATATTCAGGAAAAAAGGCATACGCCCTTTTTGGCCAACCAAGCAACCTGGAAAGGCAAATCAGCGCTACAAAGAAGTCTCGCTTCCCATCGGTCAAAAGGGCTATGCTGAATAAAGTGTCAAAACCAGAAATGCAGGACAGGCCATGGAGAAACGGGAGCCTTGCTACGCTGATGGGTGGGATGTAAATTGCCAACAGCCACTCTGGAGAAGTGTACGGTGTGTCCTGAAACATCGAAAAAACTCAGCTTAGAGAGCATAGGGCACTTCCACTCATGGGCGTATAAATTGGGAAAACTAAAAATCAGCAAGACACAGGCACCCCAAAGTTTAGGGCTGCTCTGTTGACAAGAACCTCCACTTCGTTACACCTTAAATATCCCAGGAAAGAGAAAAATGGATAAAGAAGTTGTGTACCTTATGTACAATGGAATATCACTCAGCCATGAAATCAACGTCATAAGGCTAGTAGCAGCATGATGAGTGGATTTAGGTACGACGATTCTAAGTGAAATAAGTCACACAGAAAAAGACACTTATCATAAGATATCACTTATAGAGGGAATGTGAAAACCGCGACCCTTGAACTGAATTACAAAACAGAACAGAGGCACACGTTTAGAAAACACACTATGGCTGCTTAACGGGAAAGGTGAGGTGGGGTGATGCATAAAACACGGGTTTCAAATTAGCTCAGATACCGTTCCATAAACCCAATATGTAATAGACACGACCTACTCCTTGCTCTGTGAACTGGACTCAACACCCCCTATTCACCGCCCAAGAATATATCTGACTAGTAAGAATCTTAAAAGCTATGTATTGATATCTCTCTGTAAGTGAGTCAAGTGGGTGTAAATCGGCATAAACACAGCAGTGAAAAGCAGCTAAACCCCTTTATAAAAATCAAACACTTTTAAAAACCCGTGAAACAAAGACAGAGAAAGAGAGAGAAATTCTTAATAAATTCGCTCAGGGGCTGTGACGCCACCTGGATTGACCATATCTAGACCCACAGCTGATTGAGACATAAGGGTGGACACTCTTGGGGCTGAGAGGTTTGGTGAGGTTGGGTGAGCAAACGCAGACCCTTTAAAGTAATACTGCGTGGGTCCCATCCCATGGGTCCCAAATCTCCAGGTTCAAGGGCATCTTCCCACTTCGAAAACATGCATGAGAAACCCAGAAGATGGTGCACCGTGTGATCGGGAAAGGTTTCTAAAACGCACCTCATTTCTCATCTCCTTGTGCTCGGGTTCTCCATTCCAGCCGCTTTAATAGCAATCTCCCTCCTTGGAGGATCAGCACCTTTAACCTCCTGTTCCGTACAGGTTGCAATTTGTCCTGAGGATGAACGGGAAGAGGGGGAACCAATGAGAGACTAGCTCTAGGTGTTGGGACAGGCACAGGTCACTCTATTTTCCCATCAGGAAGAAGAATTAACCACAGGCTCAGCCTGCCGCCCGTGACCAGTATAGGGCCTGAAGCAATCCTGCGCTTTTGCGGCCAGCTCCCAAGAAAGGGATTTGAAAAATGGAGCTCAGGGGCTCTGCAATTCACAAACCTGCAGAGTTATAAATGATAACTCTCGTCCACAAATATATTGACGGCAGGCAACGAAGAGGATTTGAAAGCAAGGCAGAATTGCAGGAAACAGATTTCAGGAGGTAGATACGAATCGCCTTTAAAGCACAGGAAAAGGGGCAAAACCTCGACCATGATGCCCTTGGCCAAAAAGGGCGTATGCCTTTTTTCCTGAATATATTCAGGAAAAAAGGCATACGCCCTTTTTGGCCAACCAAGCAACCTGGAAAGGCAAATCAGCGCTACAAAGAAGTCTCGCTTCCCATCGGTCAAAAGGGCTATGCTGAATAAAGTGTCAAAACCAGAAATGCAGGACAGGCCATGGAGAAACGGGAGCCTTGCTACGCTGATGGGTGGGATGTAAATTGCCAACAGCCACTCTGGAGAAGTGTACGGTGTGTCCTGAAACATCGAAAAAACTCAGCTTAGAGAGCATAGGGCACTTCCACTCATGGGCGTATAAATTGGGAAAACTAAAAATCAGCAAGACACAGGCACCCCAAAGTTTAGGGCTGCTCTGTTGACAAGAACCTCCACTTCGTTACACCTTAAATATCCCAGGAAAGAGAAAAATGGATAAAGAAGTTGTGGTCCTTATGTACAATGGAATATCACTCAGCCATGAAATCAACGTCATAAGGCTAGTAGCAGCATGATGAGTGGATTTAGGTACGACGATTCTAAGTGAAATAAGTCACACAGAAAAAGACACTTATCATAAGATATCACTTATAGAGGGAATGTGAAAACCGCGACCCTTGAGCTGAATTACAAAACAGAACAGAGGCACACGTTTAGAAAACACACTATGGCTGCTTAACGGGAAAGGTGAGGTGGGGTGATGCATAAAACAAGGGTTTCAAATTAGCTCAGATACCGTTCCATAAACCCAATATGTAATAGACACGACCTACTCCTTGCTCTGTGAACTGGACTCAACACCCCCTATTCACCGCCCAAGAATATATCTGACTAGTAAGAATCTTAAAAGCTATGTATTGATATCTCTCTGTAAGTGAGTCAAGTGGGTGTAAATCGGCATAAACACAGCAGTGAAAAGCAGCTAAACCCCTTTATAAAAATCAATCACTTTTAAAAACCCGTGAAACAAAGACAGAGAAAGAGAGAGAAATTCTTAATAAATTCGCTCAGGGGCTGTGACGCCACCTGGATTGACCATATCTAGACCCACAGCTGATTGAGACATAAGGGTGGACACTCTTGGGGCTGAGAGGTTTGGTGAGGTTGGGTGAGCAAACGCAGACCCTTTAAAGTAATACTGCGTGGGTCCCATCCCATGGGTCCCAAATCTCCAGGTTCAAGGGCATCTTCCCACTACGAAAACATGCATGAGAAACCCAGAAGATGGTGCACCGTGTGATCGGGAAAGGTTTCTAAAACGCACCTCATTTCTCATCTCCTTGGGCTCGGGTTCGCCATTCCAGCCGCTTTACTGGCAATCTCCCTTCTTGGAGAATCAGCACCTTTAACCTCCTGTTCCGTACAGGTTGCAATTTGTCCTGAGGATGAACGGGAAGAGGGGGAACCAATGAGAGACTAGCTCTAGGTGTTGGGACAGGCACAGGTCACTCTATTTTCCCATCAGGAAGAAAAATTAACCACAGACTCAGCCTGCCGCTCGGGACCAGAATAGGGCCTGAAGAAATCCTGCGCTTTTGCGGCCAGCTCCCAAGAAAGCGAGTTGAAAAATGGAGCTCAGGGGCACTGCAATTCATAAACCTGCAGAGTTATAAATGATAACTCTCGTCCACAAATATATTGAGGGAAGGCAACGAAGAGGATTTGAAAGCAAGGCAGAATTGCAGGAAACAGATTTCAGGAGGTAGATTCGAATCGCCTTTAAAGCACGGGAAAAGCGGCAAAACCTCGACAATGATGCCCTTGGCCAAAAAGGGCGTATGCGTTTTTCCTGAATATATTCAGGAAAAAACGCATACGCCCTTTTTGGCCAACCAAGCAACCTGGAAAGGCAAATCAGCGCTACAAAGAAGTCTCGCTTCCCATCGGTCAAAAGGGCCATGCTGAATAAAGTGTCAAAACCAGAAATGCAGGACAGGCCATGGAGAAACGGGAGCCTTGCTACGCTGATGGGCGGGATGTAAAATGCCAACGGCCACTCTGGAGAAGTGTACGGTGTGTCCTGAAACATCGAAAAAACTCAGCTTAGACAACATAGGGCACTTCCCCTCATGGGCGTATAAATTGGGAAAACTAAAAATCAGCAAGACACAGGCACCCCAAAGTTTAGGGCTGATCTGTTGACAAGAACCTCCACTTCGTTACACCTTAAATATCCCAGGAAAGAGAAAAATGGATAAAGAAGTTGTGGTCCTTATGTACAACGGAATATCACTCAGCCATGAAATCAACTGCATAAGGCTAGTAGCAGCATGATGAGTGGATTTAGGTACGACGATTCTAAGTGAAATAAGTCACACAGAAAAAGACACTTATCATAAGATATCACTTATAGAGGGAATGTGAAAACCGCGACCCTTGAACTGAATTACAAAACAGAACAGAGTCACGTTTAGAAAACACACTATGGCTGCTTAACGGGAAAGGTGAGGTGGGGTGATGCATAAAACAAGGGTTTCAAATTAGCTCAGATACCGTTCCATAAACCCAATATGTAATAGACACGACCTACTCCTTGCTCAGTGAACTGGACTCAACACCCCCTATTCACCGCCCAAGAATATATCTGACTAGTAAGAATCTTAAAAGCTATGTATTGATATCTCTCTGTAAGTGAGTCAAGTGGGTGTAAATCGGCATAAACACAGCAGTGAAAAGCAGCTAAACCCCTTTATAAAAATCAATCACTTTTAAAAACCCGTGAAACAAAGACAGAGAAAGAGAGAGAAATTCTTAATAAATTCGCTCAGGGGCTGTGACGCCACCTGGATTGACCATATCTAGACCCACAGCTGATTGAGACATAAGGGTGGACACTCTTGGGGCTGAGAGGTTTGGTGAGGTTGGGTGAGCAAACGCAGACCCTTTAAAGTAATACTGCGTGGTTCCCATCCCATGGGTCCCAAATCTCCAGGTTCAAGGGCATCTTCCTACTTCGAAAACATGCATGAGAAACCCAGAAGATGGTACACCGTGTGATCGGGAAAGGTTTCTAAAACGCACCTCATTTCTCATCTCCCTGTGCTCGGGTTCGCCATTCCAGCCGCTTTACTAGCAATCTCCCTCCTTGGAGGATCAGCACCTTTAACCTCCTGTTCCGTACAGGTTGCAATTTGTCCTGAGGATGAACGGGAAGAGGGGGAACCAATGAGAGACTAGCTCTAGGTGTTGGGACAGGCACAGGTCACTCTATTTTCCCATCAGGAAGAAAAATTAACCACAGACTCAGCCTGCCGCTCGGGACCAGAATAGGGCCTGAAGAAATCCTGCGCTTTTGCGGCCAGCTCCCAAGAAAGCGAGTTGAAAAATGGAGCTCAGGGGCACTGCAATTCATAAACCTGCAGAGTTATAAATGATAACTCTCGTCCACAAACATATTGAGGGAAGGCAACGAAGAGGATTTGAAAGCAAGGCAGAATTGCAGGAAACAGATTTCAGGAGGTAGATTCGAATCGCCTTTAAAGCACGGGAAAAGCGGCAAAACCTCGACAATGATGCCCTTGGCCAAAAAGGGCGTATGCGTTTTTCCTGAATATATTCAGGAAAATACGCATACGCCCTTTTTGGCCAACCAAGCAACCTGGAAAGGCAAATCAGCGCTACAAAGAAGTCTCGCTTCCCATCGGTCAAAAGGGCCATGCTGAATAAAGTGTCAAAACCAGAAATGCAGGACAGGCCATGGAGAAACGGGAGCCTTGCTACGCTGATGGGCGGGATGTAAAATGCCAACGGCCACTCTGGAGAAATGTACGGTGTGTCCTGAAACATCGAAAAAATTCAGCTTAGACAACATAGGGCACTTCCCCTCATGGGCGTATAAATTGGGAAAACTAAAAATCAGCAAGACACAGGCACCCCAAAGTTTAGGGCTGCTCTGTTGACAAGAACCTCCACTTCGTTACACCTTAAATATCCCAGGAAAGAGAAAAATGGATAAAGAAGTTGTGGTCCTTATGTACAACGGAATATCACTCAGCCACGAAATCAACTGCATAAGGCTAGTAGCAGCATGATGAGTGGATTTAGGTACGACGATTCTAAGTGAAATAAGTCACACAGAAAAAGACACTTATCATAAGATATCACTTATAGAGGGAATGTAAAAACCGCTACCCTTAAACTGAATTACAAAACAGAACAGAGTCACGTTTAGAAAACACACTATGGCTGCTTAACGGGAAAGGTGAGGTGGGGTGATGCATAAAACAAGGGTTTCAAATTAGCTCAGATACCGTTCCATAAACCCAATATGTAATAGACACGACCTACTCCTTGCTCAGTGAACTGGACTCAGCACCCCCTATTCACCGCCCAAGAATATATCTGACTAGTAAGAATCTTAAAACATATGTATTGATATCTCTCTGTAAGTAAGTCAAGTGGGTGTAAAGCGGCATAAACAGCAGTGAAAAGCAGCTAAACCCCTTTATAAAAATCAATCACTTTTAAAAACCTGTGAAACAAAGACAGTGAAAGAGAGAGAAATTCTTACTAAATTCGTTCAGGGGCTGTGATGCCTCCTGGATTGACATATCTAGACCCACAGCTGATTGAGACATAAGGGTGGACACTCTTGGGGCTGAGAGGTTTGGTGAGGTTGGGTGAGCAAACGCAGACCCTTTAAAGTAATACTGCGTGGTACCCATCCCATGGGTCCCAAATCTCCAGGTTCAAGGGCATCTTCCTTCATCGAAATCATGCATTAGAAACCCAGAAGATGGTACACCGTGTGATCGGGAAAGGTTTCTAAAACGCACCTCATTTCTCATCTCCTTGTGCTCGGGTTCTCCATTCCAGCCGCTTTAATAGCAATCTCCCTCCTTGGAGAATCAGCACCTTTAACCTCCTGTTCCGTACAGGTTGCAATTTGTCCTGAGGATGAACGGGAAGAGGGGGAACCAATGAGAGACTAGCTCTAGGTGTTGGGACAGGCACAGGTCACTCTATTTTCCCATCAGGAAGAAGAATTAACCACAGGCTCGGCCTGCCGCCCGTGACCAGTATAGGGCCTGAAGCAATCCTGCGCTTTTGCGGCCAGCTCCCAAGAAAGGGATTTGAAAAATGGAGCTCAGGGGCTCTGCAATTCACAAACCTGCAGAGTTATAAATGATAACTCTCGTCCACAAATATATTGACGGCAGGCAACGAAGAGGATTTGAAAGCAAGGCAGAATTGCAGGAAACAGATTTCAGGAGGTAGATTCGAATCGCCTTTAAAGCACAGGAAAAGGGGCAAAACCTCGACCATGATGCCCTTGGCCAAAAAGGGCGTATGCCTTTTTTCCTGAATATATTCAGGAAAAAAGGCATACGCCCTTTTTGGCCAACCAAGCAACCTGGAAAGGCAAATCAGCGCTACAAAGAAGTCTCGCTTCCCATCGGTCAAAAGGGCTATGCTGAATAAAGTGTCAAAACCAGAAATGCAGGACAGGCCATGGAGAAACGGGAGCCTTGCTACGCTGATGGGTGGGATGTAAATTGCCAACAGCCACTCTGGAGAAGTGTACGGTGTGTCCTGAAACATGTAAAAAACTCAGCTTAGAGAGCATAGGGCACTTCCACTCATGGGCGTATAAATTGGGAAAACTAAAAATCAGCAAGACACAGGCACCCCAAAGTTTAGGGCTGCTCTGTTGACAAGAACCTCCACTTCGTTACACCTTAAATATCCCAGGAAAGAGAAAAATGGATAAAGAAGTTGTGTACCTTATGTACAATGGAATATCACTCAGCCATGAAATCAACGTCATAAGGCTAGTAGCAGCATGATGAGTGGATTTAGGTACGACGATTCTAAGTGAAATAAGTCACACAGAAAAAGACACTTATCATAAGATATCACTTATAGAGGGAATGTGAAAACCGCGACCCTTGAACTGAATTACAAAACAGAACAGAGGCACACGTTTAGAAAACACACTATGGCTGCTTAACGGGAAAGGTGAGGTGGGGTGATGCATAAAACAAGGGTTTCAAATTAGCTCAGATACCGTTCCATAAACCCAATATGTAATAGACACGACCTACTCCTTGCTCTGTGAACTGGACTCAACACCCCCTATTCACCGCCCAAGAATATATCTGACTAGTAAGAATCTTAAAAGCTATGTATTGATATCTCTCTGTAAGTGAGTCAAGTGGGTGTAAATCGGCATAAACACAGCAGTGAAAAGCAGCTAAACCCCTTTATAAAAATCAAACACTTTTAAAAACCCGTGAAACAAAGACAGAGAAAGAGAGAGAAATTCTTAATAAATTCGCTCAGGGGCTGTGACGCCACCTGGATTGACCATATCTAGACCCACAGCTGATTGAGACATAAGGGTGGACACTCTTGGGGCTGAGAGGTTTGGTGAGGTTGGGTGAGCAAACGCAGACCCTTTAAAGTAATACTGCGTGGGTCCCATCCCATGGGTCCCAAATCTCCAGGTTCAAGGGCATCTTCCCACTTCGAAAACATGCATGAGAAACCCAGAAGATGGTGCACCGTGTGATCGGGAAAGGTTTCTAAAACGCACCTCATTTCTCATCTCCTTGGGCTCGGGTTCGCCATTCCAGCCGCTTTACTAGCAATCTCCCTCCTTGGAGGATCAGCACCTTTAACCTCCTGTTCCGTACAGGTTGCAATTTGTCCTGAGGATGAACGGGAAGAGGGGGAACCAATGAGACACTAGCTCTAGGTGTTGGGACAGGCACAGGTCACTCTATTTTCCCATCAGGAAGAAGAATTAACCACAGGCTCAGCCTGCCGCCCGTGACCAGTATAGGGCCTGAAGCAATCCTGCGCTTTTGCGGCCAGCTCCCAAGAAAGGGATTTGAAAAATGGAGCTCAGGGGCTCTGCAATTCACAAACCTGCAGAGTTATAAATGATAACTCTCGTCCACAAATATATTGACGGCAGGCAACGAAGAGGATTTGAAAGCAAGGCAGAATTGCAGGAAACAGATTTCAGGAGGTAGATACGAATCGCCTTTAAAGCACAGGAAAAGCGGCAAAACCTCGACCATGATGCCCTTGGCCAAAAAGGGCGTATGCCTTTTTTCCTGAATATATTCAGGAAAAAAGGCATACGCCCTTTTTGGCCAACCAAGCAACCTGGAAAGGCAAATCAGCGCTACAAAGAAGTCTCGCTTCCCATCGGTCAAAAGGGCTATGCTGAATAAAGTGTCAAAACCAGAAATGCAGGACAGGCCATGGAGAAACGGGAGCCTTGCTACGCTGATGGGTGGGATGTAAATTGCCAACAGCCACTCTGGAGAAGTGTACGGTGTGTCCTGAAACATCGAAAAAACTCAGCTTAGAGAGCATAGGGCACTTCCACTCATGGGCGTATAAATTGGGAAAACTAAAAATCAGCAAGACACAGGCACCCCAAAGTTTAGGGATGCTCTGTTGACAAGAACCTCCACTTCGTTACACCTTAAATATCCCAGGAAAGAGAAAAATGGATAAAGAAGTTGTGGTCCTTATGTACAATGGAATATCACTCAGCCATGAAATCAACGTCATAAGGCTAGTAGCAGCATGATGAGTGGATTTAGGTACGACGATTCTAAGTGAAATAAGTCACACAGAAAAAGACACTTATCATAAGATATCACTTATAGAGGGAATGTGAAAACCGCGACCCTTGAACTGAATTACAAAACAGAACAGAGGCACACGTTTAGAAAACACACTATGGCTGCTTAATGGGAAAGGTGAGGTGGGGTGATGCATAAAACAAGGGTTTCAAATTAGCTCAGATACCGTTCCATAAACCCAATATGTAATAGACACGACCTACTCCTTGCTCTGTGAACTGGACTCAACACCCCCTATTCACCGCCCAAGAATATATCTGACTAGTAAGAATCTTAAAAGCTATGTATTGATATCTCTCTGTAAGTGAGTCAAGTGGGTGTAAATCGGCATAAACACAGCAGTGAAAAGCAGCTAAACCCCTTTATAAAAACCAATCACTTTTAAAAACCCGTGAAACAAAGACAGAGAAAGAGAGAGAAATTCTTAATAAATTCGCTCAGGGGCTGTGACGCCACCTGGATTGACCATATCTAGACCCACAGCTGATTGAGACATAAGGGTGGACACTCTTGGGGCTGAGAGGTTTGTTGAGGTTGGGTGAGCAAACGCAGACCCTTTAAAGTAATACTGCGTGGGTCCCATCCCATGGGTCCCAAATCTCCAGGTTCAAGGGCATCTTCCCACTTCGAAAACATGCATGAGAAACCCAGAAGATGGTGCACCGTGTGATCGGGAAAGGTTTCTAAAACGCACCTCATTTCTCATCTCCTTGGGCTCGGGTTCGCCATTCCAGCCGCTTTACTAGCAATCTCCCTTCTTGGAGAATCAGCACCTTTAACCTCCTGTTCCGTACAGGTTGCAATTTGTCCTGAGGATGAACGGGAAGAGGGGGAACCAATGAGAGACTAGCTCTAGGTGTTGGGACAGGCACAGGTCACTCTATTTTCCCATCAGGAAGAAAAATTAACCACAGACTCAGCCTGCCGCTCGGGACCAGAATAGGGCCTGAAGAAATCCTGCGCTTTTGCGGCCAGCTCCCAAGAAAGCGAGTTGAAAAATGGAGCTCAGGGGCACTGCAATTCATAAACCTGCAGAGTTATAAATGATAACTCTCGTCCACAAATATATTGAGGGAAGGCAACGAAGAGGATTTGAAAGCAAGGCAGAATTGCAGGAAACAGATTTCAGGAGGTAGATTCGAATCGCCTTTAAAGCACGGGAAAAGCGGCAAAACCTCGACAATGATGCCCTTGGCCAAAAAGGGCGTATGCGTTTTTCCTGAATATATTCAGGAAAAAACGCATACGCCCTTTTTGGCCAACCAAGCAACCTGGAAAGGCAAATCAGCGCTACAAAGAAGTCTCGCTTCCCATCGGTCAAAAGGGCCATGCTGAATAAAGTGTCAAAACCAGAAATGCAGGACAGGCCATGGAGAAACGGGAGCCTTGCTACGCTGATGGGCGGGATGTAAAATGCCAACGGCCACTCTGGAGAAGTGTACGGTGTGTCCTGAAACATCGAAAAAACTCAGCTTAGACAACATAGGGCACTTCCCCTCATGGGCGTATAAATTGGGAAAACTAAAAATCAGCAAGACACAGGCACCCCAAAGTTTAGGGCTGATCTGTTGACAAGAACCTCCACTTCGTTACACCTTAAATATCCCAGGAAAGAGAAAAATGGATAAAGAAGTTGTGGTCCTTATGTACAACGGAATATCACTCAGCCATGAAATCAACTGCATAAGGCTAGTAGCAGCATGATGAGTGGATTTAGGTACGACGATTCTAAGTGAAATAAGTCACACAGAAAAAGACACTTATCATAAGATATCACTTATAGAGGGAATGTGAAAACCGCGACCCTTGAACTGAATTACAAAACAGAACAGAGTCACGTTTAGAAAACACACTATGGCTGCTTAACGGGAAAGGTGAGGTGGGGTGATGCATAAAACAAGGGTTTCAAATTAGCTCAGATACCGTTCCATAAACCCAATATGTAATAGACACGACCTACTCCTTGCTCAGTGAACTGGACTCAACACCCCCTATTCACCGCCCAAGAATATATCTGACTAGTAAGAATCTTAAAAGCTATGTATTGATATCTCTCTGTAAGTGAGTAAAGTGGGTGTAAATCGGCATAAACACAGCAGTGAAAAGCAGCTAAACCCCTTTATAAAAATCAATCACTTTTAAAAACCCGTGAAACAAAGACAGAGAAAGAGAGAGAAATTCTTAATAAATTCGCTCAGGGGCTGTGACGCCACCTGGATTGACCATATCTAGACCCACAGCTGATTGAGACATAAGGGTGGACACTCTTGGGGCTGAGAGGTTTGGTGAGGTTGGGTGAGCAAACGCAGACACTTTAAAGTAATACTGCGTGGGTCACATCCCATGGGTCCCAAATCTCCAGGTTCAAGGGCATCTTCCCACTTCGAAAACATGCATGAGAAACCCAGAAGATGGTGCACCGTGTGATCGGGAAAGGTTTCTAAAACGCACCTCATTTCTCATCTCCTTGGGCTCGGGTTCGCCATTCCAGCCGCTTTACTAGCAATCTCCCTTCTTGGAGAATCAGCACCTTTAACCTCCTGTTCCGTACAGGTTGCAATTTGTCCTGAGGATGAACGGGAAGAGGGGGAACCAATGAGAGACTAGCTCTAGGTGTTGGGACAGGCACAGGTCACGCTATTTTCCCATCAGGAAGAAAAATTAACCACAGACTCAGCCTGCCGCTCGGGACCAGAATAGGGCCTGAAGAAATCCTGCGCTTTTGCGGCCAGCTCCCAAGAAAGCGAGTTGAAAAATGGAGCTCAGGGGCACTGCAATTCATAAACCTGCAGAGTTATAAATGATAACTCTCGTCCACAAATATATTGACGGCAGGCAACGAAGAGGATTTGAAAGCAAGGCAGAATTGCAGGAAACAGATTTCAGGAGGTAGATTCGAATCGCCTTTAAAGCACGGGAAAAGCGGCAAAACCTCGACAATGATGCCCTTGGCCAAAAAGGGCGTATGCGTTTTTCCTGAATATATTCAGGAAAAAACGCATACGCCCTTTTTGGCCAACCAAGCAACCTGGAAAGGCAAATCAGCGCTACAAAGAAGTCTCGCTTCCCATCGGTCAAAAGGGCCATGCTGAATAAAGTGTCAAAACCAGAAATGCAGGACAGGCCATGGAGAAACGGGAGCCTTGCTACGCTGATGGGCGGGATGTAAAATGCCAACGGCCACTCTGGAGAAATGTACGGTGTGTCCTGAAACATCGAAAAAATTCAGCTTAGACAACATAGGGCACTTCCCCTCATGGGCGTATAAATTGGGAAAACTAAAAATCAGCAAGACACAGGCACCCCAAAGTTTAGGGCTGATCTGTTGACAAGAACCTCCACTTCGTTACACCTTAAATATCCCAGGAAAGAGAAAAATGGATAAAGAAGTTGTGGTCCTTATGTACAACGGAATATCACTCAGCCACGAAATCAACTGCATAAGGCTAGTAGCAGCATGATGAGTGGATTTAGGTACGACGATTCTAAGTGAAATAAGTCACACAGAAAAAGACACTTATCATAAGATATCACTTATAGAGGGAATGTAAAAACCGCTACCCTTAAACTGAATTACAAAACAGAACAGAGTCACGTTTAGAAAACACACTATGGCTGCTTAACGGGAAAGGTGAGGTGGGGTGATGCATAAAACAAGGGTTTCAAATTAGCTCAGATACCGTTCCATAAACCCAATATGTAATAGACACGACCTACTCCTTGCTCAGTGAACTGGACTCAACACCCCCTATTCACCGCCCAAGAATATATCTGACTAGTAAGAATCTTAAAACATATGTATTGATATCTCTCTGTAAGTAAGTCAAGTGGGTGTAAAGCGGCATAAACAGCAGTGAAAAGCAGCTAAACCCCTTTATAAAAATCAATCACTTTTAAAAACCTGTGAAACAAAGACAGTGAAAGAGAGAGAAATTCTTACTAAATTCGTTCAGGGGCTGTGATGCCTCCTGGATTGACATATCTAGACCCACAGCTGATTGAGACATAAGGGTGGACACTCTTGGGGCTGAGAGGTTTGGTGAGGTTGGGTGAGCAAACGCAGACCCTTTAAAGTAATACTGCGTGGTACCCATCCCATGGGTCCCAAATCTCCAGGTTCAAGGGCATCTTCCTTCATCGAAATCATGCATTAGAAACCCAGAAGATGGTACACCGTGTGATCGGGAAAGGTTTCTAAAACGCACCTCATTTCTCATCTCCTTGTGCTCGGGTTCTCCATTCCAGCCGCTTTAATAGCAATCTCCCTCCTTGGAGAATCAGCACCTTTAACCTCCTGTTCCGTACAGGTTGCAATTTGTCCTGAGGATGAACGGGAAGAGGGGGAACCAATGAGAGACTAGCTCTAGGTGTTGGGACAGGCACAGGTCACTCTATTTTCCCATCAGGAAGAAGAATTAACCACAGGCTCGGCCTGCCGCCCGTGACCAGTATAGGGCCTGAAGCAATCCTGCGCTTTTGCGGCCAGCTCCCAAGAAAGGGATTTGAAAAATGGAGCTCAGGGGCTCTGCAATTCACAAACCTGCAGAGTTATAAATGATAACTCTCGTCCACAAATATATTGACGGCAGGCAACGAAGAGGATTTGAAAGCAAGGCAGAATTGCAGGAAACAGATTTCAGGAGGTAGATTCGAATCGCCTTTAAAGCACAGGAAAAGGGGCAAAACCTCGACCATGATGCCCTTGGCCAAAAAGGGCGTATGCCTTTTTTCCTGAATATATTCAGGAAAAAAGGCATACGCCCTTTTTGGCCAACCAAGCAACCTGGAAAGGCAAATCAGCGCTACAAAGAAGTCTCGCTTCCCATCGGTCAAAAGGGCTATGCTGAATAAAGTGTCAAAACCAGAAATGCAGGACAGGCCATGGAGAAACGGGAGCCTTGCTACGCTGATGGGTGGGATGTAAATTGCCAACAGCCACTCTGGAGAAGTGTACGGTGTGTCCTGAAACATCGAAAAAACTCAGCTTAGAGAGCATAGGGCACTTCCACTCATGGGCGTATAAATTGGGAAAACTAAAAATCAGCAAGACACAGGCACCCCAAAGTTTAGGGCTGCTCTGTTGACAAGAACCTCCACTTCGTTACACCTTAAATATCCCAGGAAAGAGAAAAATGGATAAAGAAGTTGTGTACCTTATGTACAATGGAATATCACTCAGCCATGAAATCAACGTCATAAGGCTAGTAGCAGCATGATGAGTGGATTTAGGTACGACGATTCTAAGTGAAATAAGTCACACAGAAAAAGACACTTATCATAAGATATCACTTATAGAGGGAATGTGAAAACCGCGACCCTTGAACTGAATTACAAAACAGAACAGAGGCACACGTTTAGAAAACACACTATGGCTGCTTAACGGGAAAGGTGAGGTGGGGTGATGCATAAAACAAGGGTTTCAAATTAGCTCAGATACCGTTCCATAAACCCAATATGTAATAGACACGACCTACTCCTTGCTCTGTGAACTGGACTCAACACCCCCTATTCACCGCCCAAGAATATATCTGACTAGTAAGAATCTTAAAAGCTATGTATTGATATCTCTCTGTAAGTGAGTCAAGTGGGTGTAAATCGGCATAAACACAGCAGTGAAAAGCAGCTAAACCCCTTTATAAAAATCAATCACTTTTAAAAACCCGTGAAACAAAGACAGAGAAAGAGAGAGAAATTCTTAATAAATTCGCTCAGGGGCTGTGACGCCACCTGGATTGACCATATCTAGACCCACAGCTGATTGAGACATAAGGGTGGACACTCTTGGGGCTGAGAGGTTTGGTGAGGTTGGGTGAGCAAACGCAGACCCTTTAAAGTAATACTGCGTGGGTCCCATCCCATGGGTCCCAAATCTCCAGGTTCAAGGGCATCTTCCCACTTCGAAAACATGCATGAGAAACCCAGAAGATGGTGCACCGTGTGATCGGGAAAGGTTTCTAAAACGCACCTCATTTCTCATCTCCTTGGGCTCGGGTTCGCCATTCCAGCCGCTTTACTAGCAATCTCCCTCCTTGGAGGATCAGCACCTTTAACCTCCTGTTCCGTACAGGTTGCAATTTGTCCTGAGGATGAACGGGAAGAGGGGGAACCAATGAGACACTAGCTCTAGGTGTTGGGACAGGCACAGGTCACTCTATTTTCCCATCAGGAAGAAGAATTAACCACAGGCTCAGCCTGCCGCCCGTGACCAGTATAGGGCCTGAAGCAATCCTGCGCTTTTGCGGCCAGCTCCCAAGAAAGGGATTTGAAAAATGGAGCTCAGGGGCTCTGCAATTCACAAACCTGCAGAGTTATAAATGATAACTCTCGTCCACAAATATATTGAGGGAAGGCAACGAAGAGGATTTGAAAGCAAGGCAGAATTGCAGGAAACAGATTTCAGGAGGTAGATACGAATCGCCTTTAAAGCACAGGAAAAGGGGCAAAACCTCGACCATGATGCCCTTGGCCAAAAAGGGCGTATGCCTTTTTTCCTGAATATATTCAGGAAAAAAGGCATACGCCCTTTTTGGCCAACCAAGCAACCTGGAAAGGCAAATCAGCGCTACAAAGAAGTCTCGCTTCCCATCGGTCAAAAGGGCTATGCTGAATAAAGTGTCAAAACCAGAAATGCAGGACAGGCCATGGAGAAACGGGAGCCTTGCTACGCTGATGGGCGGGATGTAAATTGCCAACAGCCACTCTGGAGAAGTGTACGGTGTGTCCTGAAACATCGAAAAAACTCAGCTTAGAGAGCATAGGGCACTTCCACTCATGGGCGTATAAATTGGGAAAACTAAAAATCAGCAAGACACAGGCACCCCAAAGTTTAGGGCTGCTCTGTTGACAAGAACCTCCACTTCGTTACACCTTAAATATCCCAGGAAAGAGAAAAATGGATAAAGAAGTTGTGGTCCTTATGTACAATGGAATATCACTCAGCCATGAAATCAACGTCATAAGGCTAGAAGCAGCATGATGAGTGGATTTAGGTACGACGATTCTAAGTGAAATAAGTCACACAGAAAAAGACACTTATCATAAGATATCACTTATAGAGGGAATGTGAAAACCGCGACCCTTGAACTGAATTACAAAACAGAACAGAGTCACGTTTAGAAAACACACTATGGCTGCTTAACGGGAAAGGTGAGGTGGGGTGATGCATAAAACAAGGGTTTCAAATTAGCTCAGAGACCGTTCCATAAACCCAATATGTAATAGACACGACCTACTCCTTGCTCAGTGAACTGGACTCAACACCCCCTATTCACCGCCCAAGAATATATCTGACTAGTAAGAATCTTAAAAGCTATGTATTGATATCTCTCTGTAAGTGAGTCAAGTGGGTGTAAATCGGCATAAACACAGCAGTGAAAAGCAGCTAAACCCCTTTATAAAAATCAATCACTTTTAAAAACCCGTGAAACAAAGACAGAGAAAGAGAGAGAAATTCTTAATAAATTCGCTCAGGGGCTGTGACGCCACCTGGATTGACCATATCTAGACCCACAGCTGATTGAGACATAAGGGTGGACACTCTTGGGGCTGAGAGGTTTGGTGAGGTTGGGTGAGCAAACGCAGACACTTTAAAGTAATACTGCGTGGGTCCAATCCCATGGGTCCCAAATCTCCAAGTTCAAGGGCATCTTCCCACTTCGAAAACATGCATGAGAAACCAAGAAGATGGTGCACCGTGTGATCGGGAAAGGTTTCTAAAACGCACCTCATTTCTCATCTCCTTGGGCTCGGGTTCGCCATTCCAGCCGCTTTACTAGCAATCTCCCTTCTTGGAGAATCAGCACCTTTAACCTCCTGTTCCGTACAGGTTGCAATTTGTCCTGAGGATGAACGGGAAGAGGGGGAACCAATGAGAGACTAGCTCTAGGTGTTGGGACAGGCACAGGTCACTCTATTTTCCCATCAGGAAGAAAAATTAACCACAGACTCAGCCTGCCGCTCGGGACCAGAATAGGGCCTGAAGAAATCCTGCGCTTTTGAGGCCAGCTCCCAAGAAAGCGAGTTGAAAAATGGAGCTCAGGGGCACTGCAATTCATAAACCTGCAGAGTTATAAATGATAACTCTCGTCCACAAATATATTGAGGGAAGGCAACGAAGAGGATTTGAAAGCAAGGCAGAATTGCAGGAAACAGATTTCAGGAGGTAGATTCGAATCGCCTTTAAAGCACGGGAAAAGCGGCAAAACCTCGACAATGATGCCCTTGGCCAAAAAGGGCGTATGCGTTTTTCCTGAATATATTCAGGAAAAAACGCATACGCCCTTTTTGGCCAACCAAGCAACCTGGAAAGGCAAATCAGCGCTACAAAGAAGTCTCGCTTCCCATCGGTCAAAAGGGCCATGCTGAATAAAGTGTCAAAACCAGAAATGCAGGACAGGCCATGGAGAAACGGGAGCCTTGCTACGCTGATGGGCGGGATGTAAAATGCCAACGGCCACTCTGGAGAAATGTACGGTGTGTCCTGAAACATCGAAAAAATTCAGCTTAGACAACATAGGGCACTTCCCCTCATGGGCGTATAAATTGGGAAAACTAAAAATCAGCAAGACACAGGCACCCCAAAGTTTAGGGCTGATCTGTTGACAAGAACCTCCACTTCGTTACACCTTAAATATCCCAGGAAAGAGAAAAATGGATAAAGAAGTTGTGGTCCTTATGTACAACGGAATATCACTCAGCCACGAAATCAACTGCATAAGGCTAGTAGCAGCATGATGAGTGGATTTAGGTACGACGATTCTAAGTGAAATAAGTCACACAGAAAAAGACACTTATCATAAGATATCACTTATAGAGGGAATGTAAAAACCGCTACCCTTAAACTGAATTACAAAACAGAACAGAGTCACGTTTAGAAAACACACTATGGCTGCTTAACGGGAAAGGTGAGGTGGGGTGATGCATAAAACAAGGGTTTCAAATTAGCTCAGATACCGTTCCATAAACCCAATATGTAATAGACACGACCTACTCCTTGCTCAGTGAACTGGACTCAGCACCCCCTATTCACCGCCCAAGAATATATCTGACTAGTAAGAATCTTAAAACATATGTATTGATATCTCTCTGTAAGTAAGTCAAGTGGGTGTAAAGCGGCATAAACAGCAGTGAAAAGCAGCTAAACCCCTTTATAAAAATCAATCACTTTTAAAAACCTGTGAAACAAAGACAGTGAAAGAGAGAGAAATTCTTACTAAATTCGTTCAGGGGCTGTGATGCCTCCTGGATTGACATATCTAGACCCACAGCTGATTGAGACATAAGGGTGGACACTCTTGGGGCTGAGAGGTTTGGTGAGGTTGGGTGAGCAAACGCAGACCCTTTAAAGTAATACTGCGTGGTACCCATCCCATGGGTCCCAAATCTCCAGGTTCAAGGGCATCTTCCTTCATCGAAATCATGCATTAGAAACCCAGAAGATGGTACACCGTGTGATCGGGAAAGGTTTCTAAAACGCACCTCATTTCTCATCTCCTTGTGCTCGGGTTCTCCATTCCAGCCGCTTTAATAGCAATCTCCCTCCTTGGAGAATCAGCACCTTTAACCTCCTGTTCCGTACAGGTTGCAATTTGTCCTGAGGATGAACGGGAAGAGGGGGAACCAATGAGAGACTAGCTCTAGGTGTTGGGACAGGCACAGGTCACTCTATTTTCCCATCAGGAAGAAGAATTAACCACAGGCTCGGCCTGCCGCCCGTGACCAGTATAGGGCCTGAAGCAATCCTGCGCTTTTGCGGCCAGCTCCCAAGAAAGGGATTTGAAAAATGGAGCTCAGGGGCTCTGCAATTCACAAACCTGCAGAGTTATAAATGATAACTCTCGTCCACAAATATATTGACGGCAGGCAACGAAGAGGATTTGAAAGCAAGGCAGAATTGCAGGAAACAGATTTCAGGAGGTAGATTCGAATCGCCTTTAAAGCACAGGAAAAGGGGCAAAACCTCGACCATGATGCCCTTGGCCAAAAAGGGCGTATGCCTTTTTTCCTGAATATATTCAGGAAAAAAGGCATACGCCCTTTTTGGCCAACCAAGCAACCTGGAAAGGCAAATCAGCGCTACAAAGAAGTCTCGCTTCCCATCGGTCAAAAGGGCTATGCTGAATAAAGTGTCAAAACCAGAAATGCAGGACAGGCCATGGAGAAACGGGAGCCTTGCTACGCTGATGGGTGGGATGTAAATTGCCAACAGCCACTCTGGAGAAGTGTACGGTGTGTCCTGAAACATCGAAAAAACTCAGCTTAGAGAGCATAGGGCACTTCCACTCATGGGCGTATAAATTGGGAAAACTAAAAATCAGCAAGACACAGGCACCCCAAAGTTTAGGGCTGCTCTGTTGACAAGAACCTCCACTTCGTTACACCTTAAATATCCCAGGAAAGAGAAAAATGGATAAAGAAGTTGTGTACCTTATGTACAATGGAATATCACTCAGCCATGAAATCAACGTCATAAGGCTAGTAGCAGCATGATGAGTGGATTTAGGTACGACGATTCTAAGTGAAATAAGTCACACAGAAAAAGACACTTATCATAAGATATCACTTATAGAGGGAATGTGAAAACCGCGACCCTTGAACTGAATTACAAAACAGAACAGAGGCACACGTTTAGAAAACACACTATGGCTGCTTAACGGGAAAGGTGAGGTGGGGTGATGCATAAAACAAGGGTTTCAAATTAGCTCAGATACCGTTCCATAAACCCAATATGTAATAGACACGACCTACTCCTTGCTCTGTGAACTGGACTCAACACCCCCTATTCACCGCCCAAGAATATATCTGACTAGTAAGAATCTTAAAAGCTATGTATTGATATCTCTCTGTAAGTGAGTCAAGTGGGTGTAAATCGGCATAAACACAGCAGTGAAAAGCAGCTAAACCCCTTTATAAAAATCAAACACTTTTAAAAACCCGTGAAACAAAGACAGAGAAAGAGAGAGAAATTCTTAATAAATTCGCTCAGGGGCTGTGACGCCACCTGGATTGACCATATCTAGACCCACAGCTGATTGAGACATAAGGGTGGACACTCTTGGGGCTGAGAGGTTTGGTGAGGTTGGGTGAGCAAACGCAGACCCTTTAAAGTAATACTGCGTGGGTCCCATCCCATGGGTCCCAAATCTCCAGGTTCAAGGGCATCTTCCCACTTCGAAAACATGCATGAGAAACCCAGAAGATGGTGCACCGTGTGATCGGGAAAGGTTTCTAAAACGCACCTCATTTCTCATCTCCTTGGGCTCGGGTTCGCCATTCCAGCCGCTTTACTAGCAATCTCCCTCCTTGGAGGATCAGCACCTTTAACCTCCTGTTCCGTACAGGTTGCAATTTGTCCTGAGGATGAACGGGAAGAGGGGGAACCAATGAGACACTAGCTCTAGGTGTTGGGACAGGCACAGGTCACTCTATTTTCCCATCAGGAAGAAGAATTAACCACAGGCTCAGCCTGCCGCCCGTGACCAGTATAGGGCCTGAAGCAATCCTGCGCTTTTGCGGCCAGCTCCCAAGAAAGGGATTTGAAAAATGGAGCTCAGGGGCTCTGCAATTCACAAACCTGCAGAGTTATAAATGATAACTCTCGTCCACAAATATATTGACGGCAGGCAACGAAGAGGATTTGAAAGCAAGGCAGAATTGCAGGAAACAGATTTCAGGAGGTAGATACGAATCGCCTTTAAAGCACAGGAAAAGCGGCAAAACCTCGACCATGATGCCCTTGGCCAAAAAGGGCGTATGCCTTTTTTCCTGAATATATTCAGGAAAAAAGGCATACGCCCTTTTTGGCCAACCAAGCAACCTGGAAAGGCAAATCAGCGCTACAAAGAAGTCTCGCTTCCCATCGGTCAAAAGGGCTATGCTGAATAAAGTGTCAAAACCAGAAATGCAGGACAGGCCATGGAGAAACGGGAGCCTTGCTACGCTGATGGGTGGGATGTAAATTGCCAACAGCCACTCTGGAGAAGTGTACGGTGTGTCCTGAAACATCGAAAAAACTCAGCTTAGAGAGCATAGGGCACTTCCACTCATGGGCGTATAAATTGGGAAAACTAAAAATCAGCAAGACACAGGCACCCCAAAGTTTAGGGATGCTCTGTTGACAAGAACCTCCACTTCGTTACACCTTAAATATCCCAGGAAAGAGAAAAATGGATAAAGAAGTTGTGGTCCTTATGTACAATGGAATATCACTCAGCCATGAAATCAACGTCATAAGGCTAGTAGCAGCATGATGAGTGGATTTAGGTACGACGATTCTAAGTGAAATAAGTCACACAGAAAAAGACACTTATCATAAGATATCACTTATAGAGGGAATGTGAAAACCGCGACCCTTGAACTGAATTACAAAACAGAACACAGGCACACGTTTAGAAAACACACTATGGCTGCTTAACGGGAAAGGTGAGGTGGGGTGATGCATAAAACAAGGGTTTCAAATTAGCTCAGAGACCGTTCCATAAACCCAATATGTAATAGACACGACCTACTCCTTGCTCTGTGAACTGGACTCAACACCCCCTATTCACCTCCCAAGAATATATCTGACTAGTAAGAATCTTAAAAGCTATGTATTGATATCTCTCTGTAAGTGAGTCAAGTGGGTGTAAATCGGCATAAACACAGCAGTGAAAAGCAGCTAAACCCCTTTATAAAAACCAATCACTTTTAAAAACCCGTGAAACAAAGACAGAGAAAGAGAGAGAAATTCTTAATAAATTCGCTCAGGGGCTGTGACGCCACCTGGATTGACCATATCTAGACCCACAGCTGATTGAGACATAAGGGTGGACACTCTTGGGGCTGAGAGGTTTGGTGAGGTTGGGTGAGCAAACGCAGACCCTTTAAAGTAATACTGCGTGGGTCCCATCCCATGGGTCCCAAATCTCCAGGTTCAAGGGCATCTTCCCACTTCGAAAACATGCATGAGAAACCCAGAAGATGGTGCACCGTGTGATCGGGAAAGGTTTCTAAAACGCACCTCATTTCTCATCTCCTTGGGCTCGGGTTCGCCATTCCAGCCGCTTTACTAGCAATCTCCCTTCTTGGAGAATCAGCACCTTTAACCTCCTGTTCCGTACAGGTTGCAATTTGTCCTGAGGATGAACGGGAAGAGGGGGAACCAATGAGAGACTAGCTCTAGGTGTTGGGACAGGCACAGGTCACTCTATTTTCCCATCAGGAAGAAAAATTAACCACAGACTCAGCCTGCCGCTCGGGACCAGAATAGGGCCTGAAGAAATCCTGCGCTTTTGCGGCCAGCTCCCAAGAAAGCGAGTTGAAAAATGGAGCTCAGGGGCACTGCAATTCATAAACCTGCAGAGTTATAAATGATAACTCTCGTCCACAAATATATTGAGGGAAGGCAACGAAGAGGATTTGAAAGCAAGGCAGAATTGCAGGAAACAGATTTCAGGAGGTAGATTCGAATCGCCTTTAAAGCACGGGAAAAGCGGCAAAACCTCGACAATGATGCCCTTGGCCAAAAAGGGCGTATGCGTTTTTCCTGAATATATTCAGGAAAAAACGCATACGCCCTTTTTGGCCAACCAAGCAACCTGGAAAGGCAAATCAGCGCTACAAAGAAGTCTCGCTTCCCATCGGTCAAAAGGGCCATGCTGAATAAAGTGTCAAAACCAGAAATGCAGGACAGGCCATGGAGAAACGGGAGCCTTGCTACGCTGATGGGCGGGATGTAAAATGCCAACGGCCACTCTGGAGAAGTGTACGGTGTGTCCTGAAACATCGAAAAAACTCAGCTTAGACAACATAGGGCACTTCCCCTCATGGGCGTATAAATTGGGAAAACTAAAAATCAGCAAGACACAGGCACCCCAAAGTTTAGGGCTGATCTGTTGACAAGAAGCTCCACTTCGTTACACCTTAAATATCCCAGGAAAGAGAAAAATGGATAAAGAAGTTGTGGTCCTTATGTACAACGGAATATCACTCAGCCATGAA
Organism: Balaenoptera borealis; assembly: GCF_965194805.1. Lineage (NCBI taxonomy): Eukaryota > Metazoa > Chordata > Mammalia > Artiodactyla > Balaenopteridae > Balaenoptera > Balaenoptera borealis. The sequence goes on from NC_138864.1 coordinate 34,701,633, forward strand.
ATCAACTGCATAAGGCTAGTAGCAGCATGATGAGTGGATTTAGGTACGACGATTCTAAGTGAAATAAGTCACACAGAAAAAGACACTTATCATAAGATATCACTTATAGAGGGAATGTGAAAACCGCGACCCTTGAACTGAATTACAAAACAGAACAGAGTCACGTTTAGAAAACACACTATGGCTGCTTAACGGGAAAGGTGAGGTGGGGTGATGCATAAAACAAGGGTTTCAAATTAGCTCAGATACCGTTCCATAAACCCAATATGTAATAGACACGACCTACTCCTTGCTCAGTGAACTGGACTCAACACCCCCTATTCACCGCCCAAGAATATATCTGACTAGTAAGAATCTTAAAAGCTATGTATTGATATCTCTCTGTAAGTGAGTAAAGTGGGTGTAAATCGGCATAAACACAGCAGTGAAAAGCAGCTAAACCCCTTTATAAAAATCAATCACTTTTAAAAACCCGTGAAACAAAGACAGAGAAAGAGAGAGAAATTCTTAATAAATTCGCTCAGGGGCTGTGACGCCACCTGGATTGACCATATCTAGACCCACAGCTGATTGAGACATAAGGGTGGACACTCTTGGGGCTGAGAGGTTTGGTGAGGTTGGGTGAGCAAACGCAGACACTTTAAAGTAATACTGCGTGGGTCCCATCCCATGGGTCCCAAATCTCCAGGTTCAAGGGCATCTTCCCACTTCGAAAACATGCATGAGAAACCCAGAAGATGGTGCACCGTGTGATCGGGAAAGGTTTCTAAAACGCACCTCATTTCTCATCTCCTTGGGCTCGGGTTCGCCATTCCAGCCGCTTTACTAGCAATCTCCCTTCTTGGAGAATCAGCACCTTTAACCTCCTGTTCCGTACAGGTTGCAATTTGTCCTGAGGATGAACGGGAAGAGGGGGAACCAATGAGAGACTAGCTCTAGGTGTTGGGACAGGCACAGGTCACGCTATTTTCCCATCAGGAAGAAAAATTAACCACAGACTCAGCCTGCCGCTCGGGACCAGAATAGGGCCTGAAGAAATCCTGCGCTTTTGCGGCCAGCTCCCAAGAAAGCGAGTTGAAAAATGGAGCTCAGGGGCACTGCAATTCATAAACCTGCAGAGTTATAAATGATAACTCTCGTCCACAAACATATTGAGGGAAGGCAACGAAGAGGATTTGAAAGCAAGGCAGAATTGCAGGAAACAGATTTCAGGAGGTAGATTCGAATCGCCTTTAAAGCACGGGAAAAGCGGCAAAACCTCGACAATGATGCCCTTGGCCAAAAAGGGCGTATGCGTTTTTCCTGAATATATTCAGGAAAAAACGCATACGCCCTTTTTGGCCAACCAAGCAACCTGGAAAGGCAAATCAGCGCTACAAAGAAGTCTCGCTTCCCATCGGTCAAAAGGGCCATGCTGAATAAAGTGTCAAAACCAGAAATGCAGGACAGGCCATGGAGAAACGGGAGCCTTGCTACGCTGATGGGCGGGATGTAAAATGCCAACGGCCACTCTGGAGAAGTGTACGGTGTGTCCTGAAACATCGAAAAAACTCAGCTTAGACAACATAGGGCACTTCCCCTCATGGGCGTATAAATTGGGAAAACTAAAAATCAGCAAGACACAGGCACCCCAAAGTTTAGGGCTGATCTGTTGACAAGAAGCTCCACTTCGTTACACCTTAAATATCCCAGGAAAGAGAAAAATGGATAAAGAAGTTGTGGTCCTTATGTACAACGGAATATCACTCAGCCATGAAATCAACTGCATAAGGCTAGTAGCAGCATGATGAGTGGATTTAGGTACGACGATTCTAAGTGAAATAAGTCACACAGAAAAAGACACTTATCATAAGATATCACTTATAGAGGGAATGTGAAAACCGCGACCCTTGAACTGAATTACAAAACAGAACAGAGTCACGTTTAGAAAACACACTATGGCTGCTTAACGGGAAAGGTGAGGTGGGGTGATGCATAAAACAAGGGTTTCAAATTAGCTCAGATACCGTTCCATAAACCCAATATGTAATAGACACGACCTACTCCTTGCTCTGTGAACTGGACTCAACACCCCCTATTCACCGCCCAAGAATATATCTGACTAGTAAGAATCTTAAAAGCTATGTATTGATATCTCTCTGTAAGTGAGTCAAGTGGGTGTAAATCGGCATAAACACAGCAGTGAAAAGCAGCTAAACCCCTTTATAAAAATCAATCACTTTTAAAAACCCGTGAAACAAAGACAGAGAAAGAGAGAGAAATTCTTAATAAATTCGCTCAGGGGCTGTGACGCCACCTGGATTGACCATATCTAGACCCACAGCTGATTGAGACATAAGGGTGGACACTCTTGGGGCTGAGAGGTTTGGTGAGGTTGGGTGAGCAAACGCAGACACTTTAAAGTAATACTGCGTGGGTCCCATCCCATGGGTCCCAAATCTCCAGGTTCAAGGGCATCTTCCCACTTCGAAAACATGCATGAGAAACCCAGAAGATGGTGCACCGTGTGATCGGGAAAGGTTTCTAAAACGCACCTCATTTCTCATCTCCTTGGGCTCGGGTTCGCCATTCCAGCCGCTTTACTGGCAATCTCCCTTCTTGGAGAATCAGCACCTTTAACCTCCTGTTCCGTACAGGTTGCAATTTGTCCTGAGGATGAACGGGAAGAGGGGGAACCAATGAGAGACTAGCTCTAGGTGTTGGGACAGGCACAGGTCACTCTATTTTCCCATCAGGAAGAAAAATTAACCACAGACTCAGCCTGCCGCTCGGGACCAGAATAGGGCCTGAAGAAATCCTGCGCTTTTGCGGCCAGCTCCCAAGAAAGCGAGTTGAAAAATGGAGCTCAGGGGCACTGCAATTCATAAACCTGCAGAGTTATAAATGATAACTCTCGTCCACAAACATATTGAGGGAAGGCAACGAAGAGGATTTGAAAGCAAGGCAGAATTGCAGGAAACAGATTTCAGGAGGTAGATTCGAATCGCCTTTAAAGCACGGGAAAAGCGGCAAAACCTCGACAATGATGCCCTTGGCCAAAAAGGGCGTATGCGTTTTTCCTGAATATATTCAGGAAAAAACGCATACGCCCTTTTTGGCCAACCAAGCAACCTGGAAAGGCAAATCAGCGCTACAAAGAAGTCTCGCTTCCCATCGGTCAAAAGGGCCATGCTGAATAAAGTGTCAAAACCAGAAATGCAGGACAGGCCATGGAGAAACGGGAGCCTTGCTACGCTGAAGGGCGGGATGTAAAATGCCAACGGCCACTCTGGAGAAGTGTACGGTGTGTCCTGAAACATCGAAAAAACTCAGCTTAGACAACATAGGGCACTTCCCCTCATGGGCGTATAAATTGGGAAAACTAAAAATCAGCAAGACACAGGCACCCCAAAGTTTAGGGCTGATCTGTTGACAAGAAGCTCCACTTCGTTACACCTTAAATATCCCAGGAAAGAGAAAAATGGATAAAGAAGTTGTGGTCCTTATGTACAACGGAATATCACTCAGCCATGAAATCAACTGCATAAGGCTAGTAGCAGCATGATGAGTGGATTTAGGTACGACGATTCTAAGTGAAATAAGTCACACAGAAAAAGACACTTATCATAAGATATCACTTATAGAGGGAATGTGAAAACCGCGACCCTTGAACTGAATTACAAAACAGAACAGAGTCACGTTTAGAAAACACACTATGGCTGCTTAACGGGAAAGGTGAGGTGGGGTGATGCATAAAACAAGGGTTTCAAATTAGCTCAGATACCGTTCCATAAACCCAATATGTAATAGACACGACCTACTCCTTGCTCAGTGAACTGGACTCAACACCCCCTATTCACCGCCCAAGAATATATCTGACTAGTAAGAATCTTAAAAGCTATGTATTGATATCTCTCTGTAAGTGAGTCAAGTGGGTGTAAATCGGCATAAACACAGCAGTGAAAAGCAGCTAAACCCCTTTATAAAAATCAATCACTTTTAAAAACCCGTGAAACAAAGACAGAGAAAGAGAGAGAAATTCTTAATAAATTCGCTCAGGGGCTGTGACGCCACCTGGATTGACCATATCTAGACCCACAGCTGATTGAGACATAAGGGTGGACACTCTTGGGGCTGAGAGGTTTGGTGAGGTTGGGTGAGCAAACGCAGACCCTTTAAAGTAATACTGCGTGGTTCCCATCCCATGGGTCCCAAATCTCCAGGTTCAAGGGCATCTTCCTACTTCGAAAACATGCATGAGAAACCCAGAAGATGGTACACCGTGTGATCGGGAAAGGTTTCTAAAACGCACCTCATTTCTCATCTCCCTGTGCTCGGGTTCGCCATTCCAGCCGCTTTACTAGCAATCTCCCTCCTTGGAGGATCAGCACCTTTAACCTCCTGTTCCGTACAGGTTGCAATTTGTCCTGAGGATGAACGGGAAGAGGGGGAACCAATGAGAGACTAGCTCTAGGTGTTGGGACAGGCACAGGTCACTCTATTTTCCCATCAGGAAGAAAAATTAACCACAGACTCAGCCTGCCGCTCGGGACCAGAATAGGGCCTGAAGAAATCCTGCGCTTTTGCGGCCAGCTCCCAAGAAAGCGAGTTGAAAAATGGAGCTCAGGGGCACTGCAATTCATAAACCTGCAGAGTTATAAATGATAACTCTCGTCCACAAACATATTGAGGGAAGGCAACGAAGAGGATTTGAAAGCAAGGCAGAATTGCAGGAAACAGATTTCAGGAGGTAGATTCGAATCGCCTTTAAAGCACGGGAAAAGCGGCAAAACCTCGACAATGATGCCCTTGGTCAAAAAGGGCGTATGCGTTTTTCCTGAATATATTCAGGAAAAAACGCATACGCCCTTTTTGGCCAACCAAGCAACCTGGAAAGGCAAATCAGCGCTACAAAGAAGTCTCGCTTCCCATCGGTCAAAAGGGCCATGCTGAATAAAGTGTCAAAACCAGAAATGCAGGACAGGCCATGGAGAAACGGGAGCCTTGCTACGCTGATGGGCAGGATGTAAAATGCCAACGGCCACTCTGTAGAAATGTACGGTGTGTCCTGAAACATCGAAAAAATTCAGCTTAGACAACATAGGGCACTTCCCCTCATGGGCGTATAAATTGGGAAAACTAAAAATCAGCAAGACACAGGCACCCCAAAGTTTAGGGCTGATCTGTTGACAAGAACCTCCACTTCGTTACACCTTAAATATCCCAGGAAAGAGAAAAATGGATAAAGAAGTTGTGGTCCTTATGTACAACGGAATATCACTCAGCCACGAAATCAACTGCATAAGGCTAGTAGCAGCATGATGAGTGGATTTAGGTACGACGATTCTAAGTGAAATAAGTCACACAGAAAAAGACACTTATCATAAGATATCACTTATAGAGGGAATGTAAAAACCGCTACCCTTAAACTGAATTACAAAACAGAACAGAGTCACGTTTAGAAAACACACTATGGCTGCTTAACGGGAAAGGTGAGGTGGGGTGATGCATAAAACAAGGGTTTCAAATTAGCTCAGATACCGTTCCATAAACCCAATATGTAATAGACACGACCTACTCCTTGCTCAGTGAACTGGACTCAGCACCCCCTATTCACCGCCCAAGAATATATCTGACTAGTAAGAATCTTAAAACATATGTATTGATATCTCTCTGTAAGTAAGTCAAGTGGGTGTAAAGCGGCATAAACAGCAGTGAAAAGCAGCTAAACCCCTTTATAAAAATCAATCACTTTTAAAAACCTGTGAAACAAAGACAGTGAAAGAGAGAGAAATTCTTACTAAATTCGTTCAGGGGCTGTGATGCCTCCTGGATTGACATATCTAGACCCACAGCTGATTGAGACATAAGGGTGGACACTCTTGGGGCTGAGAGGTTTGGTGAGGTTGGGTGAGCAAACGCAGACCCTTTAAAGTAATACTGCGTGGTACCCATCCCATGGGTCCCAAATCTCCAGGTTCAAGGGCATCTTCCTTCATCGAAATCATGCATTAGAAACCCAGAAGATGGTACACCGTGTGATCGGGAAAGGTTTCTAAAACGCACCTCATTTCTCATCTCCTTGTGCTCGGGTTCTCCATTCCAGCCGCTTTAATAGCAATCTCCCTCCTTGGAGAATCAGCACCTTTAACCTCCTGTTCCGTACAGGTTGCAATTTGTCCTGAGGATGAACGGGAAGAGGGGGAACCAATGAGAGACTAGCTCTAGGTGTTGGGACAGGCACAGGTCACTCTATTTTCCCATCAGGAAGAAGAATTAACCACAGGCTCGGCCTGCCGCCCGTGACCAGTATAGGGCCTGAAGCAATCCTGCGCTTTTGCGGCCAGCTCCCAAGAAAGGGATTTGAAAAATGGAGCTCAGGGGCTCTGCAATTCACAAACCTGCAGAGTTATAAATGATAACTCTCGTCCACAAATATATTGACGGCAGGCAACGAAGAGGATTTGAAAGCAAGGCAGAATTGCAGGAAACAGATTTCAGGAGGTAGATTCGAATCGCCTTTAAAGCACAGGAAAAGGGGCAAAACCTCGACCATGATGCCCTTGGCCAAAAAGGGCGTATGCCTTTTTTCCTGAATATATTCAGGAAAAAAGGCATACGCCCTTTTTGGCCAACCAAGCAACCTGGAAAGGCAAATCAGCGCTACAAAGAAGTCTCGCTTCCCATCGGTCAAAAGGGCTATGCTGAATAAAGTGTCAAAACCAGAAATGCAGGACAGGCCATGGAGAAACGGGAGCCTTGCTACGCTGATGGGTGGGATGTAAATTGCCAACAGCCACTCTGGAGAAGTGTACGGTGTGTCCTGAAACATCTAAAAAACTCAGCTTAGAGAGCATAGGGCACTTCCACTCATGGGCGTATAAATTGGGAAAACTAAAAATCAGCAAGACACAGGCACCCCAAAGTTTAGGGCTGCTCTGTTGACAAGAACCTCCACTTCGTTACACCTTAAATATCCCAGGAAAGAGAAAAATGGATAAAGAAGTTGTGTACCTTATGTACAATGGAATATCACTCAGCCATGAAATCAACGTCATAAGGCTAGTAGCAGCATGATGAGTGGATTTAGGTACGACGATTCTAAGTGAAATAAGTCACACAGAAAAAGACACTTATCATAAGATATCACTTATAGAGGGAATGTGAAAACCGCGACCCTTGAACTGAATTACAAAACAGAACAGAGGCACACGTTTAGAAAACACACTATGGCTGCTTAACGGGAAAGGTGAGGTGGGGTGATGCATAAAACAAGGGTTTCAAATTAGCTCAGAGACCGTTCCATAAACCCAATATGTAATAGACACGACCTACTCCTTGCTCTGTGAACTGGACTCAACACCCCCTATTCACCGCCCAAGAATATATCTGACTAGTAAGAATCTTAAAAGCTATGTATTGATATCTCTCTGTAAGTGAGTCAAGTGGGTGTAAATCGGCATAAACACAGCAGTGAAAAGCAGCTAAACCCCTTTATAAAAATCAATCACTTTTAAAAACCCGTGAAACAAAGACAGAGAAAGAGAGAGAAATTCTTAATAAATTCGCTCAGGGGCTGTGACGCCACCTGGATTGACCATATCTAGACCCACAGCTGATTGAGACATAAGGGTGGACACTCTTGGGGCTGAGAGGTTTGGTGAGGTTGGGTGAGCAAACGCAGACCCTTTAAAGTAATACTGCGTGGGTCCCATCCCATGGGTCCCAAATCTCCAGGTTCAAGGGCATCTTCCCACTTCGAAAACATGCATGAGAAACCCAGAAGATGGTGCACCGTGTGATCGGGAAAGGTTTCTAAAACGCACCTCATTTCTCATCTCCTTGGGCTCGGGTTCGCCATTCCAGCCGCTTTACTAGCAATCTCCCTCCTTGGAGGATCAGCACCTTTAACCTCCTGTTCCGTACAGGTTGCAATTTGTCCTGAGGATGAACGGGAAGAGGGGGAACCAATGAGACACTAGCTCTAGGTGTTGGGACAGGCACAGGTCACTCTATTTTCCCATCAGGAAGAAGAATTAACCACAGGCTCAGCCTGCCGCCCGTGACCAGTATAGGGCCTGAAGCAATCCTGCGCTTTTGCGGCCAGCTCCCAAGAAAGGGATTTGAAAAATGGAGCTCAGGGGCTCTGCAATTCACAAACCTGCAGAGTTATAAATGATAACTCTCGTCCACAAATATATTGACGGCAGGCAACGAAGAGGATTTGAAAGCAAGGCAGAATTGCAGGAAACAGATTTCAGGAGGTAGATACGAATCGCCTTTAAAGCACAGGAAAAGCGGCAAAACCTCGACCATGATGCCCTTGGCCAAAAAGGGCGTATGCCTTTTTTCCTGAATATATTCAGGAAAAAAGGCATACGCCCTTTTTGGCCAACCAAGCAACCTGGAAAGGCAAATCAGCGCTACAAAGAAGTCTCGCTTCCCATCGGTCAAAAGGGCTATGCTGAATAAAGTGTCAAAACCAGAAATGCAGGACAGGCCATGGAGAAACGGGAGCCTTGCTACGCTGATGGGTGGGATGTAAATTGCCAACAGCCACTCTGGAGAAGTGTACGGTGTGTCCTGAAACATCGAAAAAACTCAGCTTAGAGAGCATAGGGCACTTCCACTCATGGGCGTATAAATTGGGAAAACTAAAAATCAGCAAGACACAGGCACCCCAAAGTTTAGGGATGCTCTGTTGACAAGAACCTCCACTTCGTTACACCTTAAATATCCCAGGAAAGAGAAAAATGGATAAAGAAGTTGTGGTCCTTATGTACAATGGAATATCACTCAGCCATGAAATCAACGTCATAAGGCTAGTAGCAGCATGATGAGTGGATTTAGGTACGACGATTCTAAGTGAAATAAGTCACACAGAAAAAGACACTTATCATAAGATATCACTTATAGAGGGAATGTGAAAACCGCGACCCTTGAACTGAATTACAAAACAGAACAGAGGCACACGTTTAGAAAACACACTATGGCTGCTTAATGGGAAAGGTGAGGTGGGGTGATGCATAAAACAAGGGTTTCAAATTAGCTCAGATACCGTTCCATAAACCCAATATGTAATAGACACGACCTACTCCTTGCTCTGTGAACTGGACTCAACACCCCCTATTCACCGCCCAAGAATATATCTGACTAGTAAGAATCTTAAAAGCTATGTATTGATATCTCTCTGTAAGTGAGTCAAGTGGGTGTAAATCGGCATAAACACAGCAGTGAAAAGCAGCTAAACCCCTTTATAAAAACCAATCACTTTTAAAAACCCGTGAAACAAAGACAGAGAAAGAGAGAGAAATTCTTAATAAATTCGCTCAGGGGCTGTGACGCCACCTGGATTGACCATATCTAGACCCACAGCTGATTGAGACATAAGGGTGGACACTCTTGGGGCTGAGAGGTTTGGTGAGGTTGGGTGAGCAAACGCAGACCCTTTAAAGTAATACTGCGTGGGTCCCATCCCATGGGTCCCAAATCTCCAGGTTCAAGGGCATCTTCCCACTTCGAAAACATGCATGAGAAACCCAGAAGATGGTGCACCGTGTGATCGGGAAAGGTTTCTAAAACGCACCTCATTTCTCATCTCCTTGGGCTCGGGTTCGCCATTCCAGCCGCTTTACTAGCAATCTCCCTTCTTGGAGAATCAGCACCTTTAACCTCCTGTTCCGTACAGGTTGCAATTTGTCCTGAGGATGAACGGGAAGAGGGGGAACCAATGAGAGACTAGCTCTAGGTGTTGGGACAGGCACAGGTCACTCTATTTTCCCATCAGGAAGAAAAATTAACCACAGACTCAGCCTGCCGCTCGGGACCAGAATAGGGCCTGAAGAAATCCTGCGCTTTTGCGGCCAGCTCCCAAGAAAGCGAGTTGAAAAATGGAGCTCAGGGGCACTGCAATTCATAAACCTGCAGAGTTATAAATGATAACTCTCGTCCACAAATATATTGAGGGAAGGCAACGAAGAGGATTTGAAAGCAAGGCAGAATTGCAGGAAACAGATTTCAGGAGGTAGATTCGAATCGCCTTTAAAGCACGGGAAAAGCGGCAAAACCTCGACAATGATGCCCTTGGCCAAAAAGGGCGTATGCGTTTTTCCTGAATATATTCAGGAAAAAACGCATACGCCCTTTTTGGCCAACCAAGCAACCTGGAAAGGCAAATCAGCGCTACAAAGAAGTCTCGCTTCCCATCGGTCAAAAGGGCCATGCTGAATAAAGTGTCAAAACCAGAAATGCAGGACAGGCCATGGAGAAACGGGAGCCTTGCTACGCTGATGGGCGGGATGTAAAATGCCAACGGCCACTCTGGAGAAGTGTACGGTGTGTCCTGAAACATCGAAAAAACTCAGCTTAGACAACATAGGGCACTTCCCCTCATGGGCGTATAAATTGGGAAAACTAAAAATCAGCAAGACACAGGCACCCCAAAGTTTAGGGCTGATCTGTTGACAAGAAGCTCCACTTCGTTACACCTTAAATATCCCAGGAAAGAGAAAAATGGATAAAGAAGTTGTGGTCCTTATGTACAACGGAATATCACTCAGCCATGAAATCAACTGCATAAGGCTAGTAGCAGCATGATGAGTGGATTTAGGTACGACGATTCTAAGTGAAATAAGTCACACAGAAAAAGACACTTATCATAAGATATCACTTATAGAGGGAATGTGAAAACCGCGACCCTTGAACTGAATTACAAAACAGAACAGAGTCACGTTTAGAAAACACACTATGGCTGCTTAACGGGAAAGGTGAGGTGGGGTGATGCATAAAACAAGGGTTTCAAATTAGCTCAGATACCGTTCCATAAACCCAATATGTAATAGACACGACCTACTCCTTGCTCAGTGAACTGGACTCAACACCCCCTATTCACCGCCCAAGAATATATCTGACTAGTAAGAATCTTAAAAGCTATGTATTGATATCTCTCTGAAAGTGAGTCAAGTGGGTGTAAATCGGCATAAACACAGCAGTGAAAAGCAGCTAAACCCCTTTATAAAAATCAATCACTTTTAAAAACCCGTGAAACAAAGACAGAGAAAGAGAGAGAAATTCTTAATAAATTCGCTCAGGGGCTGTGACGCCACCTGGATTGACCATATCTAGACCCACAGCTGATTGAGACATAAGGGTGGACACTCTTGGGGCTGAGAGGTTTGGTGAGGTTGGGTGAGGAAACGCAGACACTTTAAAGTAATACTGCGTGGGTCACATCCCATGGGTCCCAAATCTCCAGGTTCAAGGGCATCTTCCCACTTCGAAAACATGCATGAGAAACCCAGAAGATGGTGCACCGTGTGATCGGGAAAGGTTTCTAAAACGCACCTCATTTCTCATCTCCTTGGGCTCGGGTTCGCCATTCCAGCCGCTTTACTAGCAATCTCCCTTCTTGGAGAATCAGCACCTTTAACCTCCTGTTCCGTACAGGTTGCAATTTGTCCTGAGGATGAACGGGAAGAGGGGGAACCAATGAGAGACTAGCTCTAGGTGTTGGGACAGGCACAGGTCACTCTATTTTCCCATCAGGAAGAAAAATTAACCACAGACTCAGCCTGCCGCTCGGGACCAGAATAGGGCCTGAAGAAATCCTGCGCTTTTGCGGCCAGCTCCCAAGAAAGCGAGTTGAAAAATGGAGCTCAGGGGCACTGCAATTCATAAACCTGCAGAGTTATAAATGATAACTCTCGTCCACAAACATATTGAGGGAAGGCAACGAAGAGGATTTGAAAGCAAGGCAGAATTGCAGGAAACAGATTTCAGGAGGTAGATTCGAATCGCCTTTAAAGCACGGGAAAAGCGGCAAAACCTCGACAATGATGCCCTTGGCCAAAAAGGGCGTATGCGTTTTTCCTGAATATATTCAGGAAAAAACGCATACGCCCTTTTTGGCCAACCAAGCAACCTGGAAAGGCAAATCAGCGCTACAAAGAAGTCTCGCTTCCCATCGGTCAAAAGGGCCATGCTGAATAAAGTGTCAAAACCAGAAATGCAGGACAGGCCATGGAGAAACGGGAGCCTTGCTACGCTGATGGGCGGGATGTAAAATGCCAACGGCCACTCTGGAGAAATGTACGGTGTGTCCTGAAACATCGAAAAAATTCAGCTTAGACAACATAGGGCACTTCCCCTCATGGGCGTATAAATTGGGAAAACTAAAAATCAGCAAGACACAGGCACCCCAAAGTTTAGGGCTGATCTGTTGACAAGAACCTCCACTTCGTTACACCTTAAATATCCCAGGAAAGAGAAAAATGGATAAAGAAGTTGTGGTCCTTATGTACAACGGAATATCACTCAGCCACGAAATCAACTGCATAAGGCTAGTAGCAGCATGATGAGTGGATTTAGGTACGACGATTCTAAGTGAAATAAGTCACACAGAAAAAGACACTTATCATAAGATATCACTTATAGAGGGAATGTAAAAACCGCTACCCTTAAACTGAATTACAAAACAGAACAGAGTCACGTTTAGAAAACACACTATGGCTCCTTAACGGGAAAGGTGAGGTGGGGTGATGCATAAAACAAGGGTTTCAAATTAGCTCAGATACCGTTCCATAAACCCAATATGTAATAGACACGACCTACTCCTTGCTCAGTGAACTGGACTCAACACCCCCTATTCACCGCCCAAGAATATATCTGACTAGTAAGAATCTTAAAACATATGTATTGATATCTCTCTGTAAGTAAGTCAAGTGGGTGTAAAGCGGCATAAACAGCAGTGAAAAGCAGCTAAACCCCTTTATAAAAATCAATCACTTTTAAAAACCTGTGAAACAAAGACAGTGAAAGAGAGAGAAATTCTTACTAAATTCGTTCAGGGGCTGTGATGCCTCCTGGATTGACATATCTAGACCCACAGCTGATTGAGACATAAGGGTGGACACTCTTGGGGCTGAGAGGTTTGGTGAGGTTGGGTGAGCAAACGCAGACCCTTTAAAGTAATACTGCGTGGTACCCATCCCATGGGTCCCAAATCTCCAGGTTCAAGGGCATCTTCCTTCATCGAAATCATGCATTAGAAACCCAGAAGATGGTACACCGTGTGATCGGGAAAGGTTTCTAAAACGCACCTCATTTCTCATCTCCTTGGGCTCGGGTTCGCCATTCCAGCCGCTTTACTAGCAATCTCCCTTCTTGGAGAATCAGCACCTTTAACCTCCTGTTCCGTACAGGTTGCAATTTGTCCTGAGGATGAACGGGAAGAGGGGGAACCAATGAGAGACTAGCTCTAGGTGTTGGGACAGGCACAGGTCACTCTATTTTCCCATCAGGAAGAAAAATTAACCACAGACTCAGCCTGCCGCTCGGGACCAGAATAGGGCCTGAAGAAATCCTGCGCTTTTGCGGCCAGCTCCCAAGAAAGCGAGTTGAAAAATGGAGCTCAGGGGCACTGCAATTCATAAACCTGCAGAGTTATAAATGATAACTCTCGTCCACAAATATATTGAGGGAAGGCAACGAAGAGGATTTGAAAGCAAGGCAGAATTGCAGGAAACAGATTTCAGGAGGTAGATTCGAATCGCCTTTAAAGCACGGGAAAAGCGGCAAAACCTCGACAATGATGCCCTTGGCCAAAAAGGGCGTATGCGTTTTTCCTGAATATATTCAGGAAAAAACGCATACGCCCTTTTTGGCCAACCAAGCAACCTGGAAAGGCAAATCAGCGCTACAAAGAAGTCTCGCTTCCCATCGGTCAAAAGGGCCATGCTGAATAAAGTGTCAAAACCAGAAATGCAGGACAGGCCATGGAGAAACGGGAGCCTTGCTACGCTGATGGGCGGGATGTGAAATGCCAACGGCCACTCTGGAGAAGTGTACGGTGTGTCCTGAAACATCGAAAAAACTCAGCTTAGACAACATAGGGCACTTCCCCTCATGGGCGTATAAATTGGGAAAACTAAAAATCAGCAAGACACAGGCACCCCAAAGTTTAGGGCTGATCTGTTGACAAGAAGCTCCACTTCGTTACACCTTAAATATCCCAGGAAAGAGAAAAATGGATAAAGAAGTTGTGGTCCTTATGTACAATGGAATATCACTCAGCCATGAAATCAACTGCATAAGGCTAGTAGCAGCATGATGAGTGGATTTAGGTACGACGATTCTAAGTGAAATAAGTCACACAGAAAAAGACACTTATCATAAGATATCACTTATAGAGGGAATGTGAAAACCGCGACCCTTGAACTGAATTACAAAACAGAACAGAGTCACGTTTAGAAAACACACTATGGCTGCTTAACGGGAAAGGTGAGGTGGGGTGATGCATAAAACAAGGGTTTCAAATTAGCTCAGATACCGTTCCATAAACCCAATATGTAATAGACACGACCTACTCCTTGCTCAGTGAACTGGACTCAACACCCCCTATTCACCGCCCAAGAATATATCTGACTAGTAAGAATCTTAAAAGCTATGTATTGATATCTCTCTGTAAGTGAGTAAAGTGGGTGTAAATCGGCATAAACACAGCAGTGAAAAGCAGCTAAACCCCTTTATAAAAATCAATCACTTTTAAAAACCCGTGAAACAAAGACAGAGAAAGAGAGAGAAATTCTTAATAAATTCGCTCAGGGGCTGTGACGCCACCTGGATTGACCATATCTAGACCCACAGCTGATTGAGACATAAGGGTGGACACTCTTGGGGCTGAGAGGTTTGGTGAGGTTGGGTGAGGAAACGCAGACACTTTAAAGTAATACTGCGTGGGTCACATCCCATGGGTCCCAAATCTCCAGGTTCAAGGGCATCTTCCCACTTCGAAAACATGCATGAGAAACCCAGAAGATGGTGCACCGTGTGATCGGGAAAGGTTTCTAAAACGCACCTCATTTCTCATCTCCTTGGGCTCGGGTTCGCCATTCCAGCTGCTTTACTAGCAATCTCCCTTCTTGGAGAATCAGCACCTTTAACCTCCTGTTCCGTACAGGTTGCAATTTGTCCTGAGGATGAACGGGAAGAGGGGGAACCAATGAGAGACTAGCTCTAGGTGTTGGGACAGGCACAGGTCACTCTATTTTCCCATCAGGAAGAAAAATTAACCACAGACTCAGCCTGCCGCTCGGGACCAGAATAGGGCCTGAAGAAATCCTGCGCTTTTGCGGCCAGCTCCCAAGAAAGCGAGTTGAAAAATGGAGCTCAGGGGCACTGCAATTCATAAACCTGCAGAGTTATAAATGATAACTCTCGTCCACAAACATATTGAGGGAAAGCAACGAAGAGGATTTGAAAGCAAGGCAGAATTGCAGGAAACAGATTTCAGGAGGTAGATTCGAATCGCCTTTAAAGCACGGGAAAAGCGGCAAAACCTCGACAATGATGCCCTTGGCCAAAAAGGGCGTATGCGTTTTTCCTGAATATATTCAGGAAAAAACGCATACGCCCTTTTTGGCCAACCAAGCAACCTGGAAAGGCAAATCAGCGCTACAAAGAAGTCTCGCTTCCCATCGGTCAAAAGGGCCATGCTGAATAAAGTGTCAAAACCAGAAATGCAGGACAGGCCATGGAGAAACGGGAGCCTTGCTACGCTGATGGGCGGGATGTAAAATGCCAACGGCCACTCTGGAGAAATGTACGGTGTGTCCTGAAACATCGAAAAAATTCAGCTTAGACAACATAGGGCACTTCCCCTCATGGGCGTATAAATTGGGAAAACTAAAAATCAGCAAGACACAGGCACCCCAAAGTTTAGGGCTGATCTGTTGACAAGAACCTCCACTTCGTTACACCTTAAATATCCCAGGAAAGAGAAAAATGGATAAAGAAGTTGTGGTCCTTATGTACAACGGAATATCACTCAGCCACGAAATCAACTGCATAAGGCTAGTAGCAGCATGATGAGTGGATTTAGGTACGACGATTCTAAGTGAAATAAGTCACACAGAAAAAGACACTTATCATAAGATATCACTTATAGAGGGAATGTAAAAACCGCTACCCTTAAACTGAATTACAAAACAGAACAGAGTCACGTTTAGAAAACACACTATGGCTCCTTAACGGGAAAGGTGAGGTGGGGTGATGCATAAAACAAGGGTTTCAAATTAGCTCAGATACCGTTCCATAAACCCAATATGTAATAGACACGACCTACTCCTTGCTCAGTGAACTGGACTCAACACCCCCTATTCACCGCCCAAGAATATATCTGACTAGTAAGAATCTTAAAACATATGTATTGATATCTCTCTGTAAGTAAGTCAAGTGGGTGTAAAGCGGCATAAACAGCAGTGAAAAGCAGCTAAACCCCTTTATAAAAATCAATCACTTTTAAAAACCTGTGAAACAAAGACAGTGAAAGAGAGAGAAATTCTTACTAAATTCGTTCAGGGGCTGTGATGCCTCCTGGATTGACATATCTAGACCCACAGCTGATTGAGACATAAGGGTGGACACTCTTGGGGCTGAGAGGTTTGGTGAGGTTGGGTGAGCAAACGCAGACCCTTTAAAGTAATACTGCGTGGTACCCATCCCATGGGTCCCAAATCTCCAGGTTCAAGGGCATCTTCCTTCATCGAAATCATGCATTAGAAACCCAGAAGATGGTACACCGTGTGATCGGGAAAGGTTTCTAAAACGCACCTCATTTCTCATCTCCTTGTGCTCGGGTTCTCCATTCCAGCCGCTTTAATAGCAATCTCCCTCCTTGGAGAATCAGCACCTTTAACCTCCTGTTCCGTACAGGTTGCAATTTGTCCTGAGGATGAACGGGAAGAGGGGGAACCAATGAGAGACTAGCTCTAGGTGTTGGGACAGGCACAGGTCACTCTATTTTCCCATCAGGAAGAAGAATTAACCACAGGCTCGGCCTGCCGCCCGTGACCAGTATAGGGCCTGAAGCAATCCTGCGCTTTTGCGGCCAGCTCCCAAGAAAGGGATTTGAAAAATGGAGCTCAGGGGCTCTGCAATTCACAAACCTGCAGAGTTATAAATGATAACTCTCGTCCACAAATATATTGACGGCAGGCAACGAAGAGGATTTGAAAGCAAGGCAGAATTGCAGGAAACAGATTTCAGGAGGTAGATTCGAATCGCCTTTAAAGCACAGGAAAAGGGGCAAAACCTCGACCATGATGCCCTTGGCCAAAAAGGGCGTATGCCTTTTTTCCTGAATATATTCAGGAAAAAAGGCATACGCCCTTTTTGGCCAACCAAGCAACCTGGAAAGGCAAATCAGCGCTACAAAGAAGTCTCGCTTCCCATCGGTCAAAAGGGCTATGCTGAATAAAGTGTCAAAACCAGAAATGCAGGACAGGCCATGGAGAAACGGGAGCCTTGCTACGCTGATGGGTGGGATGTAAATTGCCAACAGCCACTCTGGAGAAGTGTACGGTGTGTCCTGAAACATCGAAAAAACTCAGCTTAGAGAGCATAGGGCACTTCCACTCATGGGCGTATAAATTGGGAAAACTACAAATCAGCAAGACACAGGCACCCCAAAGTTTAGGGCTGCTCTGTTGACAAGAACCTCCACTTCGTTACACCTTAAATATCCCAGGAAAGAGAAAAATGGATAAAGAAGTTGTGTACCTTATGTACAATGGAATATCACTCAGCCATGAAATCAACGTCATAAGGCTAGTAGCAGCATGATGAGTGGATTTAGGTACGACGATTCTAAGTGAAATAAGTCACACAGAAAAAGACACTTATCATAAGATATCACTTATAGAGGGAATGTGAAAACCGCGACCCTTGAACTGAATTACAAAACAGAACAGAGGCACACGTTTAGAAAACACACTATGGCTGCTTAACGGGAAAGGTGAGGTGGGGTGATGCATAAAACAAGGGTTTCAAATTAGCTCAGATACCGTTCCATAAACCCAATATGTAATAGACACGACCTACTCCTTGCTCTGTGAACTGGACTCAACACCCCCTATTCACCGCCCAAGAATATATCTGACTAGTAAGAATCTTAAAAGCTATGTATTGATATCTCTCTGTAAGTGAGTCAAGTGGGTGTAAATCGGCATAAACACAGCAGTGAAAAGCAGCTAAACCCCTTTATAAAAATCAATCACTTTTAAAAACCCGTGAAACAAAGACAGAGAAAGAGAGAGAAATTCTTAATAAATTCGCTCAGGGGCTGTGACGCCACCTGGATTGACCATATCTAGACCCACAGCTGATTGAGACATAAGGGTGGACACTCTTGGGGCTGAGAGGTTTGGTGAGGTTGGGTGAGCAAACGCAGACCCTTTAAAGTAATACTGCGTGGGTCCCATCCCATGGGTCCCAAATCTCCAGGTTCAAGGGCATCTTCCCACTTCGAAAACATGCATGAGAAACCCAGAAGATGGTGCACCGTGTGATCGGGAAAGGTTTCTAAAACGCACCTCATTTCTCATCTCCTTGGGCTCGGGTTCGCCATTCCAGCCGCTTTACTAGCAATCTCCCTCCTTGGAGGATCAGCACCTTTAACCTCCTGTTCCGTACAGGTTGCAATTTGTCCTGAGGATGAACGGGAAGAGGGGGAACCAATGAGACACTAGCTCTAGGTGTTGGGACAGGCACAGGTCACTCTATTTTCCCATCAGGAAGAAGAATTAACCACAGGCTCAGCCTGCCGCCCGTGACCAGTATAGGGCCTGAAGCAATCCTGCGCTTTTGCGGCCAGCTCCCAAGAAAGGGATTTGAAAAATGGAGCTCAGGGGCTCTGCAATTCACAAACCTGCAGAGTTATAAATGATAACTCTCGTCCACAAATATATTGAGGGAAGGCAACGAAGAGGATTTGAAAGCAAGGCAGAATTGCAGGAAACAGATTTCAGGAGGTAGATTCGAATCGCCTTTAAAGCACGGGAAAAGCGGCAAAACCTCGACAATGATGCCCTTGGCCAAAAAGGGCGTATGCGTTTTTTCCTGAATATATTCAGGAAAAAACGCATACGCCCTTTTTGGCCAACCAAGCAACCTGGAAAGGCAAATCAGCGCTACAAAGAAGTCTCGCTTCCCATCGGTCAAAAGGGCCATGCTGAATAAAGTGTCAAACCCAGAAATGCAGGACAGCCCATGGAGAAACGGGAGCCTTGCTACGCTGATGGGCGGGATGTAAATTGCCAACAGCCCCTCTGGAGAAGTGTACGGTGTGTCCTGAAACATCGAAAAAATTCAGCTTAGAGAGCATAGGGCACTTCCACTCATGGGCGTATAAATTGGGAAAACTACAAATCAGCAAGACCCAGGCACCCCAAAGTTTAGGGCTGCTCTGTTGACAAGAACCTCCACTTCGTTACACCTTAAATATCCCAGGAAAGAGAAAAATGGATAAAGAAGTTGTGGTCCTTATGTACAATGGAATATCACTCAGCCATGAAATCAACGTCATAAGGCTAGTAGCAGCATGATGAGTGGATTTAGGTACGACGATTCTAAGTGAAATAAGTCACACAGAAAAAGACACTTATCCTAAGATATCACTTATAGAGGGAATGTAAAAACCGCTACCCTTGAACTGAATTACAAAACAGAACAGAGTCACACGTTTAGAAAACACACTATGGCTGCTTAACGGGAAAGGTGAGGTGGGGTGATGCATAAAAGAAGGGTTTCAAATTAGCTCAGAGACCGTTCCATAAACCCAATATGTAATAGACACGACCTACTCCTTGCTCAGTGAACTGGACTCAACACCCCCTATTCACCGCCCAAGAATATATCTGACTAGTAAGAATCTTACAACCTATGTATTGATATCTCTCTGTAAGTGAGTCAAGTGGGTGTAAAGCGGCATACACACAGCAGTGAAAAGCAGCTAAACCCCTTTATAAAAATCAATCACTTTTAAAAACCCGTGAAACAAAGACAGTGAAAGATAGAGAAATTCTTACTAAATTCGTTCAGGGGCTGTGATGCCACCTGGATTGACCATATCTAGACCCACAGCTGATTGAGACATAAGGGTGGACACTCTTGGGGCTGAGAGGTTTGGTGAGGTTGGGTGAGCAAACGCAGACCCTTTAAAGTAATACTGCGTGGTTCCCATCCCATGGGTCCCAAATCTCCAGGTTCAAGGGCATCTTCCTACTTCGAAAACATGCATGAGAAACCCAGAAGATGGTACACCGTGTGATCGGGAAAGGTTTCTAAAACGCACCTCATTTCTCATCTCCCTGTGCTCGGGTTCGCCATTCCAGCCGCTTTACTAGCAATCTCCCTCCTTGGAGAATCAGCACCTTTAACCTCCTGTTCCGTACAGGTTGCAATTTGTCCTGAGGATGAACGGGAAGAGGGGGAACCAATGAGACACTAGCTCTAGGTGTTGGGACAGGCACAGGTCACTCTATTTTCCCATCAGGAAGAAGAATTAACCACAGGCTCAGCCTGCCGCCCGGGACCAGAAGAGGGCCTGAAGCAATCCTGCGCTTTTGCGGCCAGCTCCCAAGAAAGCGAGTGGAAAAATGGAGCTCAGGGGCACTGCAATTCACAAACCTGCAGAGTTATAAATGATAACTCTCGTCCACAAATATATTGACGGCAGACAACGAAGAGGATTTGAAAGCAAGGCAGAATTGCAGGAAACAGATTTCAGGAGGTAGATTCGAATCGCCTTTAAAGCACGGGAAAAGCGGCAAAACCTCGACAATGATGCCCTTGGCCAAAAAGGGCGTATGCGTTTTTTCCTGAATATATTCAGGAAAAAACGCATACGCCCTTTTTGGCCAACCAAGCAACCTGGAAAGGCAAATCAGCGCTACAAAGAAGTCTCGCTTCCCATCGGTCAAAAGGGCCATGCTGAATAAAGTGTCAAACACAGAAATGCAGGACAGCCCATGGAGAAACGGGAGCCTTGCTACGCTGATGGGCGGGATGTAAATTGCCAACAGCCCCTCTGGAGAAGTGTACGGTGTGTCCTGAAACATCGAAAAAACTCAGCTTAGAGAGCATAGGGCACTTCCACTCATGGGCGTATAAATTGGGAAAACTAAAAATCAGCAAGACACAGGCACCCCAAAGTTTAGGGCTGCTCTGTTGACAAGAACCTCCACTTCGTTACACCTTAAATATCCCAGGAAAGAGAAAAATGGATAAAGAAGTTGTGGTCCTTATGTACAATGGAATATCACTCAGCCATGAAATCAACGTCATAAGGCTAGTAGCAGCATGATGAGTGGATTTAGGTACGACGATTCTAAGTGAAATAAGTCACACAGAAAAAGACACTTATCATAAGATATCACTTATAGAGGGAATGTGAAAACCGCGACCCTTGAACTGAATTACAAAACAGAACAGAGGCACACGTTTAGAAAACACACTATGGCTGCTTAACGGGAAAGGTGAGGTGGGGTGATGCATAAAAGAAGGGTTTCAAATTAGCTCAGAGACCGTTCCATAAACCCAATATGTAATAGACACGACCTACTCCTTGCTCAGTGAACTGGACTCAACACCCCCTATTCACCGCCCAAGAATATATCTGACTAGTAAGAATCTTACAACCTATGTATTGATATCTCTCTGTAAGTGAGTCAAGTGGGTGTAAAGCGGCATACACACAGCAGTGAAAAGCAGCTAAACCCCTTTATAAAAATCAATCACTTTTAAAAACCCGTGAAACAAAGACAGTGAAAGATAGAGAAATTCTTACTAAATTCGTTCAGGGGCTGTGATGCCACCTGGATTGACCATATCTAGACCCACAGCTGATTGAGACATAAGGGTGGACACTCTTGGGGCTGAGAGGTTTGGTGAGGTTGGGTGAGCAAACGCAGACCCTTTAAAGTAATACTGCGTGGTTCCCATCCCATGGGTCCCAAATCTCCAGGTTCAAGGGCATCTTCCTACTTCGAAAACATGCATGAGAAACCCAGAAGATGGTACACCGTGTGATCGGGAAAGGTTTCTAAAACGCACCTCATTTCTCATCTCCCTGTGCTCGGGTTCGCCATTCCAGCCGCTTTACTAGCAATCTCCCTCCTTGGAGAATCAGCACCTTTAACCTCCTGTTCCGTACAGGTTGCAATTTGTCCTGAGGATGAACGGGAAGAGGGGGAACCAATGAGACACTAGCTCTAGGTGTTGGGACAGGCACAGGTCACTCTATTTTCCCATCAGGAAGAAGAATTAACCACAGGCTCAGCCTGCCGCCCGGGACCAGAATAGGGCCTGAAGCAATCCTGCGCTTTTGCGGCCAGCTCCCAAGAAAGCGAGTGGAAAAATGGAGCTCAGGGGCACTGCAATTCACAAACCTGCAGAGTTATAAATGATAACTCTCGTCCACAAATATATTGACGGCAGACAACGAAGAGGATTTGAAAGCAAGGCAGAATTGCAGGAAACAGATTTCAGGAGGTAGATTCGAATCGCCTTTAAAGCACGGGAAAAGCGGCAAAACCTCGACAATGATGCCCTTGGCCAAAAAGGGCGTATGCGTTTTTTCCTGAATATATTCAGGAAAAAACGCATACGCCCTTTTTGGCCAACCAAGCAACCTGGAAAGGCAAATCAGCGCTACAAAGAAGTCTCGCTTCCCATCGGTCAAAAGGGCCATGCTGAATAAAGTGTCAAACACAGAAATGCAGGACAGCCCATGGAGAAACGGGAGCCTTGCTACGCTGATGGGCGGGATGTAAATTGCCAACAGCCCCTCTGGAGAAGTGTACGGTGTGTCCTGAAACATCGAAAAAACTCAGCTTAGAGAGCATAGGGCACTTCCACTCATGGGCGTATAAATTGGGAAAACTAAAAATCAGCAAGACACAGGCACCCCAAAGTTTAGGGCTGCTCTGTTGACAAGAACCTCCACTTCGTTACACCTTAAATATCCCAGGAAAGAGAAAAATGGATAAAGAAGTTGTGGTCCTTATGTACAATGGAATATCACTCAGCCATGAAATCAACGTCATAAGGCTAGTAGCAGCATGATGAGTGGATTTAGGTACGACGATTCTAAGTGAAATAAGTCACACAGAAAAAGACACTTATCATAAGATATCACTTATAGAGGGAATGTGAAAACCGCGACCCTTGAACTGAATTACAAAACAGAACAGAGGCACACGTTTAGAAAACACACTATGGCTGCTTAACGGGAAAGGTGAGGTGGGGTGATGCATAAAACAAGGGTTTCAAATTAGCTCAGATACCGTTCCATAAACCCAATATGTAATAGACACGACCTACTCCTTGCTCTGTGAACTGGACTCAACACCCCCTATTCACCGCCCAAGAATATATCTGACTAGTAAGAATCTTAAAAGCTATGTATTGATATCTCTCTGTAAGTGAGTCAAGTGGGTGTAAATCGGCATAAACACAGCAGTGAAAAGCAGCTAAACCCCTTTATAAAAATCAATCACTTTTAAAAACCCGTGAAACAAAGACAGAGAAAGAGAGAGAAATTCTTAATAAATTCGCTCAGGGGCTGTGACGCCACCTGGATTGACCATATCTAGACCCACAGCTGATTGAGACATAAGGGTGGACACTCTTGGGGCTGAGAGGTTTGGTGAGGTTGGGTGAGCAAACGCAGACCCTTTAAAGTAATACTGCGTGGGTCCCATCCCATGGGTCCCAAATCTCCAGGTTCAAGGGCATCTTCCCACTTCGAAAACATGCATGAGAAACCCAGAAGATGGTGCACCGTGTGATCGGGAAAGGTTTCTAAAACGCACCTCATTTCTCATCTCCTTGGGCTCGGGTTCGCCATTCCAGCCGCTTTACTAGCAATCTCCCTTCTTGGAGAATCAGCACCTTTAACCTCCTGTTCCGTACAGGTTGCAATTTGTCCTGAGGATGAACGGGAAGAGGGGGAACCAATGAGACACTAGCTCTAGGTGTTGGGACAGGCACAGGTCACTCTATTTTCCCATCAGGAAGAAGAATTAACCACAGGCTCAGCCTGCCGCCCCGGACCAGTATAGGGCCTGAAGCAATCCTGCGCTTTTGCGGCCAGCTCCCAAGAAAGGGATTTGAAAAATGGAGCTCAGGGGCTCTGCAATTCACAAACCTGCAGAGTTATAAATGATAACTCTCGTCCACAAATATATTGAGGGAAGGCAACAAAGAGGATTTGAAAGCAAGGCAGAATTGCAGGAAACAGATTTCAGGAGGTAGATACGAATCGCCTTTAAAGCACAGGAAAAGGGGCAAAACCTCGCCCATGATGCCCTTGGCCAAAAAGGGCGTATGCCTTTTTTCCTGAATATATTCAGGAAAAAAGGCATACGCCCTTTTTGGCCAACCAAGCAACCTGGAAAGGCAAATCAGCGCTACAAAGAAGTCTCGCTTCCCATCGGTCAAAAGGGCTATGCTGAATAAAGTGCCAAAACCAGAAATGCAGGACAGGCCATGGAGAAACGGGAGCCTTGCTACGCTGATGGGCGGGATGTTAATTGCCAACAGCCACTCTGGAGAAGTGTACGGTGTGTCCTGAAACATCTAAAAAACTCAGCTTAGAGAGCATAGGGCACTTCCACTCATGGGCGTATAAATTGGGAAAACTAAAAATCAGCAAGACACAGGCACCCCAAAGTTTAGGGCTGCTCTGTAGACAAGAACCTCCACTTCATTACACCTTAAATATCCCAGGAAAGAGAAAAATGGATAAAGAAGTTGTGGTCCTTATGTACAATGGAATATCACTCAGCCATGAAATCAACGTTATAAGGCTAGTAGCACCATGATGAGTGGATTTAGGTACGACGATTCTAAGTGAAATAAGTCACACAGAAAAATACACTTATCATAAGTTATCACTTATAGAGGGAATGTAAAAACCGCTACCCTTGAACTGAATTACAAAACA
The DNA here is from genome assembly GCF_965194805.1 of Balaenoptera borealis. Taxonomy (NCBI): domain Eukaryota; kingdom Metazoa; phylum Chordata; class Mammalia; order Artiodactyla; family Balaenopteridae; genus Balaenoptera; species Balaenoptera borealis. The sequence continues at coordinate 34,726,393 of NC_138864.1, forward strand.
GAACAGAGTCACACGTTTAGAAAACATACTATGGCTGCTTAACGGGAAAGGTGAGGTGGGGTGATGCATAAAACAAGGGTTTCAAATTAGCTCAGAGACCGTTCCATAAACCCAATATGTAATAGACACGACCTACTCCTTGCTCTGTGAACTGGACTCAACACCCCCTATTCACCGCCCAAGAGTATATCTGACTAGTAAGAATCTTACAACCTATGTATTGATATCTCTCTGTAAGTGAGTCAAGTGGGGGTAAAGCGGCATAAACACAGCAGTGAAAAGCAGCTAAACCCCTTTATAAAAATCAATCACTTTTAAAAACCCGTGAAACAAAGACAGTGAAAGATAGAGAAATTCTTACTAAATTCGTTCAGGGGCTGTGATGCCACCTGGATTGACCATATCTAGACCCACAGCTGATTGAGACATAAGGGTGGACACTCTTGGGGCTGAGAGGTTTGGTGAGGTTGGGTGAGCAAACGCAGACCCTTTAAAGTAATACTGCGTGGTTCCCATCCCATGGGTCCCAAATCTCCAGGTTCAAGGGCATCTTCCTACTTCGAAAACATGCATGAGAAACCCAGAAGATGGTACACCGTGTGATCGGGAAAGGTTTCTAAAACGCACCTCATTTCTCATCTCCTTGTGCTTGGGTTCGCCATTCCAGCCGCTTTACTAGCAATCTCCCTCCTTGGAGAATCAGCACCTTTAACCTCCTGTTCCGTACAGGTTGCAATTTGTCCTGAGGATGAACGGGAAGAGGGGGAACCAATGAGACACTAGCTCTAGGTGTTGGGACAGGCACAGGCCACTCTATTGTCCCATCAGGAAGAAGATTTAACCACAGGCTCAGCCTGCCGCCCGGGACCAGAATAGGGCCTGAAGCAATCCTGCGCTTTTGCGGCCAGCTCCCAAGAAAGCGAGTGGAAAAATGGAGCTCAGGGGCACTGCAATTCACAAACCTGCAGAGTTATAAAAGATAACTCTCGTCCACAAATATATTGACGGCAGACAACGAAGAGGATTTGAAAGCAAGGCAGAATTGCAGGAAACAGATTTCAGGAGGTAGATTCGAATCGCCTTTAAAGCACGGGAAAAGCGGCAAAACCTCGACAATGATGCCCTTGGCCAAAAAGGGCGTATGCGTTTTTTCCTGAATATATTCAGGAAAAAACGCATACGCCCTTTTTGGCCAACCAAGCAACCTGGAAAGGCAAATCAGCGCTACAAAGAAGTCTCGCTTCCCATCGGTCAAAAGGGCCATGCTGAATAAAGTGTCAAACCCAGAAATGCAGGACAGGCCATGGAGAAACGGGAGCCTTGCTACGCTGATGGGCGGGATGTAAATTGCCAACAGCCCCTCTGGAGAAGTGTACGGTGTGTCCTGAAACATCGAAAAAACTCAGCTTAGAGAGCATAGGGCACTTCCACTCATGGGCGTATAAATTGGGAAAACTAAAAATCAGCAAGACCCAGGCACCCCAAAGTTTAGGGCTGCTCTGTTGACAAGAACCTCCACTTCGTTACACCTTAAATATCCCAGGAAAGAGAAAAATGGATAAAGAAGTTGTGGTCCTTATGTACAATGGAATATCACTCAGCCATGAAATCAACGTCATAAGGCTAGTAGCAGCATGATGAGTGGATTTAGGTACGACGATTCTAAGTGAAATAAGTCACACAGAAAAAGACACTTATCCTAAGATATCACTTATAGAGGGAATGTAAAAACCGCTACCCTTGAACTGAATTACAAAACAGAACAGAGTCACACGTTTAGAAAACACACTATGGCTGCTTAACGGGAAAGGTGAGGTGGGGTGATGCATAAAAGAAGGGTTTCAAATTAGCTCAGAGACCGTTCCATAAACCCAATATGTAATAGACACGACCTACTCCTTGCTCAGTGAACTGGACTCAACACCCCCTATTCACCGCCCAAGAATATATCTGACTAGTAAGAATCTTACAACCTATGTATTGATATCTCTCTGTAAGTGAGTCAAGTGGGTGTAAAGCGGCATACACACAGCAGTGAAAAGCAGCTAAACCCCTTTATAAAAATCAATCACTTTTAAAAACCCGTGAAACAAAGACAGTGAAAGATAGAGAAATTCTTACTAAATTCGTTCAGGGGCTGTGATGCCACCTGGATTGACCATATCTAGACCCACAGCTGATTGAGACATAAGGGTGGACACTCTTGGGGCTGAGAGGTTTGGTGAGGTTGGGTGAGCAAACGCAGACCCTTTAAAGTAATACTGCGTGGTTCCCATCCCATGGGTCCCAAATCTCCAGGTTCAAGGGCATCTTCCTACTTCGAAAACATGCATGAGAAACCCAGAAGATGGTACACCGTGTGATCGGGAAAGGTTTCTAAAACGCACCTCATTTCTCATCTCCCTGTGCTCGGGTTCGCCATTCCAGCCGCTTTACTAGCAATCTCCCTCCTTGGAGAATCAGCACCTTTAACCTCCTGTTCCGTACAGGTTGCAATTTGTCCTGAGGATGAACGGGAAGAGGGGGAACCAATGAGACACTAGCTCTAGGTGTTGGGACAGGCACAGGTCACTCTATTTTCCCATCAGGAAGAAGAATTAACCACAGGCTCAGCCTGCCGCCCGGGACCAGAAGAGGGCCTGAAGCAATCCTGCGCTTTTGCGGCCAGCTCCCAAGAAAGCGAGTGGAAAAATGGAGCTCAGGGGCACTGCAATTCACAAACCTGCAGAGTTATAAATGATAACTCTCGTCCACAAATATATTGACGGCAGGCAACGAAGAGGATTTGAAAGCAAGGCAGAATTGCAGGAAACAGATTTCAGGAGGTAGATTCGAATCGCCTTTAAAGCACGGGAAAAGCGGCAAAACCTCGACAATGATGCCCTTGGCTAAAAAGGGCGTATGCGTTTTTTCCTGAATATATTCAGGAAAAAACGCATACGCCCTTTTTGGCCAACCAAGCAACCTGGAAAGGCAAATCAGCGCTACAAAGAAGTCTCGCTTCCCATCGGTCAAAAGGGCCATGCTGAATAAAGTGTCAAACACAGAAATGCAGGACAGCCCATGGAGAAACGGGAGCCTTGCTACGCTGATGGGCGGGATGTAAATTGCCAACAGCCCCTCTGGAGAAGTGTACGGTGTGTCCTGAAACATCGAAAAAACTCAGCTTAGAGAGCATAGGGCACTTCCACTCATGGGCGTATAAATTGGGAAAACTAAAAATCAGCAAGACATAGGCACCCCAAAGTTTAGGGCTGCTCTGTTGACAAGAACCTCCACTTCGTTACACCTTAAATATCCCAGGAAAGAGAAAAATGGATAAAGAAGTTGTGGTCCTTATGTACAATGGAATATCACTCAGCCATGAAATCAACGTCATAAGGCTAGAAGCAGCATGATGAGTGGATTTAGGTACGACGATTCTAAGTGAAATAAGTCACACAGAAAAAGACACTTATCATAAGATATCACTTATAGAGGGAATGTGAAAACCGCGACCCTTGAACTGAATTACAAAACAGAACAGAGGCACACGTTTAGAAAACACACTATGGCTGCTTAACGGGAAAGGTGAGGTGGGGTGATGCATAAAACAAGGGTTTCAAATTAGCTCAGATACCGTTCCATAAACCCAATATGTAATAGACACGACCTACTCCTTGCTCTGTGAACTGGACTCAACACCCCCTATTCACCGCCCAAGAATATATCTGACTAGTAAGAATCTTAAAAGCTATGTATTGATATCTCTCTGTAAGTGAGTCAAGTGGGTGTAAATCGGCATAAACACAGCAGTGAAAAGCAGCTAAACCCCTTTATAAAAATCAATCACTTTTAAAAACCCGTGAAACAAAGACAGAGAAAGAGAGAGAAATTCTTAATAAATTCGCTCAGGGGCTGTGACGCCACCTGGATTGACCATATCTAGACCCACAGCTGATTGAGACATAAGGGTGGACACTCTTGGGGCTGAGAGGTTTGGTGAGGTTGGGTGAGCAAACGCAGACCCTTTAAAGTAATACTGCGTGGGTCCCATCCCATGGGTCCCAAATCTCCAGGTTCAAGGGCATCTTCCCACTTCGAAAACATGCATGAGAAACCCAGAAGATGGTGCACCGTGTGATCGGGAAAGGTTTCTAAAACGCACCTCATTTCTCATCTCCTTGGGCTCGGGTTCGCCATTCCAGCCGCTTTACTAGCAATCTCCCTTCTTGGAGAATCAGCACCTTTAACCTCCTGTTCCGTACAGGTTGCAATTTGTCCTGAGGATGAACGGGAAGAGGGGGAACCAATGAGACACTAGCTCTAGGTGTTGGGACAGGCACAGGTCACTCTATTTTCCCATCAGGAAGAAAAATTAACCACAGACTCAGCCTGCCGCTCGGAACCAGAATAGGGCCTGAAGAAATCCTGCGCTTTTGCGGCCAGCTCCCAAGAAAGCGAGTTGAAAAATGGAGCTCAGGGGCACTGCAATTCATAAACCTGCAGAGTTATAAATGATAACTCTCGTCCACAAATATATTGAGGGAAGGCAACGAAGAGGATTTGAAAGCAAGGCAGAATTGCAGGAAACAGATTTCAGGAGGTAGATTCGAATCGCCTTTAAAGCACGGGAAAAGCGATAAAACCTCGACAATGATGCCCTTGGCCAAAAAGGGCGTATGCGTTTTTCCTGAATATATTCAGGAAAAAACGCATACGCCCTTTTTGGCCAACCAAGCAACCTGGAAAGGCAAATCAGCGCTACAAACAAGTCTCGCTTCCCATCGCTCAAAAGGGCCATGCTGTATAAAGTGTCAAAACCAGAAATGCAGGACAGGCCATGGAGAAACGGGAGCCTTGCTACACTGATGGGCGGGATGTAAAATGCCAACGGCCACTCTGGAGAAGTGTACGGTGTGTCCTGAAACATCGAAAAAACTCAGCTTAGACAACATAGGGCACATCCCCTCATGGGCGTATAAATTGGGAAAACTAAAAATCAGCAAGACACAGGCACCTCAAAGTTTAGGGCTGATCTGTTGACAAGAACCTCCACTTCGTTACACCTTAAATATCCCAGGAAAGAGAAAAATGGATAAAGAAGTTGTGGTCCTTATGTACAACGGAATATCACTCAGCCATGAAATCAACTGCATAAGGCTAGTAGCAGCATGATGAGTGGATTTAGGTATGACGATTCTAAGTGAAATAAGTCACACAGAAAAAGACACTTATCATAAGATATCACTTATAGAGGGAATGTAAAAACCGCTACCCTTGAACTGAATTACAAAACAGAACAGAGGCACACGTTTAGAAAACACACTATGGCTGCTTAACGGGAAAGGTGAGGTGGGGTGATGCATAAAACAAGGGTTTCAAATTAGCTCAGAGACCGTTCCATAAACCCAATATGTAATAGACACGACCTACTCCTTGCTCAGTGATCTGGACTCAACACCCCCTATTCACCGCCCAAGAATATATCTGACTAGTAAGAATCTTAAAAGCTATGTATTAATATCTCTCTGTAAGTGAGTCAAGTGGGTGTAAAGCGGCATAAACAGAGCAGTGAAAAGCAGCTAAACCCCTTTATAAAAACCAATTACTTTTAAAAACCCGTGAAACAAAGACAGTGAAAGAGAGAGAAAGTCTTACTAAATTCGTTCAGGGGCTGTGATGCCACCTGGATTGACCATATATAGACCCACAGCTGATTGAGACATAAGGGTGGACACTCTTGGGGCTGAGAGGTTTGGTGAGGTTGGGTGAGCAAACGCAGACCCTTTAAAGTAATACTGCATTGTACCCATCCCATGGGTCCCAAATCTCCAGGTTCATGGGCATCTTCCCACTTCGAAAACATGCATGAGAAACCCAGAAGATGGTGCACCGTGTGATCGGGAAAGGTTTTTAAAACGCACCTCATTTCTCATCTCCTTGTGCTCGGGTTCTCCATTCCAGCCGCTTTACTAGCAATCTCCCTCCTTGGAGGATCAGCACCTTTAACCTCCTGTTCCGTACAGGTTGCAATTTGTCCTGAGGATGAACGGGAAGAGGGGGAACCAATGAGAGACTAGCTCTAGGTGTTGGGACAGGCACAGGTCACTCTATTTTCCCATCAGGAAGAAGAATTAACCACAGGCTCAGCCTGCCGCCCGTGACCAGTATAGGGCCTGAAGCAATCCTGCGCTTTTGCGGCCAGCTCCCAAGAAAGGGATTTGAAAAATGGAGCTCAGGGGCTCTGCAATTCACAAACCTGCAGAGTTATAAATGATAACTCTCGTCCACAAATATATTGAGGGAAGGCAACGAAGAGGATTTGAAAGCAAGGCAGAATTGCAGGAAACAGATTTCAGGAGGTAGATACGAATCGCCTTTAAAGCACAGGAAAAGGGGCAAAACCTCGCCCATGATGCCCTTGGCCAAAAAGGGCGTATGCCTTTTTTCCTGAATATATTCAGGAAAAAAGGCATACGCCCTTTTTGGCAAACCAAGCAACCTGGAAAGGCAAATCAGCGCTACAAAGAAGTCTCGCTTCCCATCGGTCAAAAGGGCTATGCTGAATAAAGTGCCAAAACCAGAAATGCAGGACAGGCCATGGAGAAACGGGAGCCTTGCTACGCTGATGGGCGGGATGTTAATTGCCAACAGCCACTCTGGAGAAGTGTACGGTGTGTCCTGAAACATCTAAAAAACTCAGCTTAGAGAGCATAGGGCACTTCCACTCATGGGCGTATAAATTGGGAAAACTAAAAATCAGCAAGACCCAGGCACCCCAAAGTTTAGGGCTGCTCTGTTGACAAGAACCTCCACTTCGTTACACCTTAAATATCCCAGGAAAGAGAAAAATGGATAAAGAAGTTGTGGTCCTTATGTACAATGGAATATCACTCAGCCATGAAATCAACGTCATAAGGCTAGTAGCAGCATGATGAGTGGATTTAGGTACGACGATTCTAAGTGAAATAAGTCACACAGAAAAAGACACTTATCATAAGATATCACTTATAGAGGGAATGTAAAAACCGCTACCCTTGAACTGAATTACAAAACAGAACAGAGTCACACGTTTAGAAAACACACTATGGCTGCTTAACGGGAAAGGTGAGGTGGGGTGATGCATAAAAGAAGGGTTTCAAATTAGCTCAGAGACCGTTCCATAAACCCAATATGTAATAGACACGACCTACTCCTTGCTCAGTGAACTGGACTCAACACCCCCTATTCACCGCCCAAGAATATATCTGACTAGTAAGAATCTTACAACCTATGTATTGATATCTCTCTGTAAGTGAGTCAAGTGGGTGTAAAGCGGCATAAACACAGCAGTGAAAAGCAGCTAAACCCCTTTATAAAAATCAATCACTTTTAAAAACCCGTGAAACAAAGACAGTGAAAGATAGAGAAATTCTTACTAAATTCGTTCAGGGGCTGTGATGCCACCTGGATTGACCATATCTAGACCCACAGCTGATTGAGACATAAGGGTGGACACTCTTGGGGCTGAGAGGTTTGGTGAGGTTGGGTGAGCAAACGCAGACCCTTTAAAGTAATACTGCGTGGTTCCCATCCCATGGGTCCCAAATCTCCAGGTTCAAGGGCATCTTCCTACTTCGAAAACATGCATGAGAAACCCAGAAGATGGTACACCGTGTGATCGGGAAAGGTTTCTAAAACGCACCTCATTTCTCATCTCCCTGTGCTCGGGTTCGCCATTCCAGCCGCTTTACTAGCAATCTCCCTCCTTGGAGAATCAGCACCTTTAACCTCCTGTTCCGTACAGGTTGCAATTTGTCCTGAGGATGAACGGGAAGAGGGGGAACCAATGAGACACTAGCTCTAGGTGTTGGGACAGGCACAGGTCACTCTATTTTCCCATCAGGAAGAAGAATTAACCACAGGCTCAGCCTGCCGCCCGGGACCAGAAGAGGGCCTGAAGCAATCCTGCGCTTTTGCGGCCAGCTCCCAAGAAAGCGAGTGGAAAAATGGAGCTCAGGGGCACTGCAATTCACAAACCTGCAGAGTTATAAATGATAACTCTCGTCCACAAATATATTGACGGCAGACAACGAAGAGGATTTGAAAGCAAGGCAGAATTGCAGGAAACAGATTTCAGGAGGTAGATTCGAATCGCCTTTAAAGCACGGGAAAAGCGGCAAAACCTCGACAATGATGCCCTTGGCCAAAAAGGGCGTATGCGTTTTTTCCTGAATATATTCAGGAAAAAACGCATACGCCCTTTTTGGCCAACCAAGCAACCTGGAAAGGCAAATCAGCGCTACAAAGAAGTCTCGCTTCCCATCGGTCAAAAGGGCCATGCTGAATAAAGTGTCAAACCCAGAAATGCAGGACAGGCCATGGAGAAACGGGAGCCTTGCTACGCTGATGGGCGGGATGTAAATTGCCAACAGCCCCTCTGGAGAAGTGTACGGTGTGTCCTGAAACATCGAAAAAACTCAGCTTAGAGAGCATAGGGCACTTCCACTCATGGGCGTATAAATTGGGAAAACTACAAATCAGCAAGACCCAGGCACCCCAAAGTTTAGGGCTGCTCTGTTGACAAGAACCTCCACTTCGTTACACCTTAAATATCCCAGGAAAGAGAAAAATGGATAAAGAAGTTGTGGTCCTTATGTACAATGGAATATCACTCAGCCATGAAATCAACGTCATAAGGCTAGTAGCAGCATGATGAGTGGATTTAGGTACGACGATTCTAAGTGAAATAAGTCACACAGAAAAAGACACTTATCCTAAGATATCACTTATAGAGGGAATGTAAAAACCGCTACCCTTGAACTGAATTACAAAACAGAACAGAGTCACACGTTTAGAAAACACACTATGGCTGCTTAACGGGAAAGGTGAGGTGGGGTGATGCATAAAAGAAGGGTTTCAAATTAGCTCAGAGACCGTTCCATAAACCCAATATGTAATAGACACGACCTACTCCTTGCTCAGTGAACTGGACTCAACACCCCCTATTCACCGCCCAAGAATATATCTGACTAGTAAGAATCTTACAACCTATGTATTGATATCTCTCTGTAAGTGAGTCAAGTGGGTGTAAAGCGGCATACACACAGCAGTGAAAAGCAGCTAAACCCCTTTATAAAAATCAATCACTTTTAAAAACCCGTGAAACAAAGACAGTGAAAGATAGAGAAATTCTTACTAAATTCGTTCAGGGGCTGTGATGCCACCTGGATTGACCATATCTAGACCCACAGCTGATTGAGACATAAGGGTGGACACTCTTGGGGCTGAGAGGTTTGGTGAGGTTGGGTGAGCAAACACAGACCCTTTAAAGTAATACTGCGTGGTTCCCATCCCATGGGTCCCAAATCTCCAGGTTCAAGGGCATCTTCCTACTTCGAAAACATGCATGAGAAACCCAGAAGATGGTACACCGTGTGATCGGGAAAGGTTTCTAAAACGCACCTCATTTCTCATCTCCCTGTGCTCGGGTTCGCCATTCCAGCCGCTTTACTAGCAATCTCCCTCCTTGGAGAATCAGCACCTTTAACCTCCTGTTCCGTACAGGTTGCAATTTGTCCTGAGGATGAACGGGAAGAGGGGGAACCAATGAGACACTAGCTCTAGGTGTTGGGACAGGCACAGGTCACTCTATTTTCCCATCAGGAAGAAGAATTAACCACAGGCTCAGCCTGCCGCCCGGGACCAGAAGAGGGCCTGAAGCAATCCTGCGCTTTTGCGGCCAGCTCCCAAGAAAGCGAGTGGAAAAATGGAGCTCAGGGGCACTGCAATTCACAAACCTGCAGAGTTATAAATGATAACTCTCGTCCACAAATATATTGACGGCAGGCAACGAAGAGGATTTGAAAGCAAGGCAGAATTGCAGGAAACAGATTTCAGGAGGTAGATTCGAATCGCCTTTAAAGCACGGGAAAAGCGGCAAAACCTCGACAATGATGCCCTTGGCCAAAAAGGGCGTATGCGTTTTTTCCTGAATATATTCAGGAAAAAACGCATACGCCCTTTTTGGCCAACCAAGCAACCTGGAAAGGCAAATCAGCGCTACAAAGAAGTCTCGCTTCCCATCGGTCAAAAGGGCCATGCTGAATAAAGTGTCAAACACAGAAATGCAGGACAGCCCATGGAGAAACGGGAGCCTTGCTACGCTGATGGGCGGGATGTAAATTGCCAACAGCCACTCTGGAGAAGTGTACGGTGTGTCCTGAAACATCGAAAAAATTCAGCTTAGAGAGCATAGGGCACTTCCACTCATGGGCGTATAAATTGGGAAAACTAAAAATCAGCAAGACACAGGCACCCCAAAGTTTAGGGCTGCTCTGTTGACAAGAACCTCCACTTCGTTACACCTTAAATATCCCAGGAAAGAGAAAAATGGATAAAGAAGTTGTGGTCCTTATGTACAATGGAATATCACTCAGCCATGAAATCAACGTCATAAGGCTAGAAGCAGCATGATGAGTGGATTTAGGTACGACGATTCTAAGTGAAATAAGTCACACAGAAAAAGACACTTATCATAAGATATCACTTATAGAGGGAATGTGAAAACCGCGACCCTTGAACTGAATTACAAAACAGAACAGAGGCACACGTTTAGAAAACACACTATGGCTGCTTAACGGGAAAGGTGAGGTGGGGTGATGCATAAAACAAGGGTTTCAAATTAGCTCAGATACCGTTCCATAAACCCAATATGTAATAGACACGACCTACTCCTTGCTCTGTGAACTGGACTCAACACCCCCTATTCACCGCCCAAGAATATATCTGACTAGTAAGAATCTTAAAAGCTATGTATTGATATCTCTCTGTAAGTGAGTCAAGTGGGTGTAAATCGGCATAAACACAGCAGTGAAAAGCAGCTAAACCCCTTTATAAAAATCAATCACTTTTAAAAACCCGTGAAACAAAGACAGAGAAAGAGAGAGAAATTCTTAATAAATTCGCTCAGGGGCTGTGACGCCACCTGGATTGACCATATCTAGACCCACAGCTGATTGAGACATAAGGGTGGACACTCTTGGGGCTGAGAGGTTTGGTGAGGTTGGGTGAGCAAACGCAGACCCTTTAAAGTAATACTGCGTGGGTCCCATCCCATGGGTCCCAAATCTCCAGGTTCAAGGGCATCTTCCCACTTCGAAAACATGCATGAGAAACCCAGAAGATGGTGCACCGTGTGATCGGGAAAGGTTTCTAAAACGCACCTCATTTCTCATCTCCTTGGGCTCGGGTTCGCCATTCCAGCCGCTTTACTAGCAATCTCCCTTCTTGGAGAATCAGCACCTTTAACCTCCTGTTCCGTACAGGTTGCAATTTGTCCTGAGGATGAACGGGAAGAGGGGGAACCAATGAGACACTAGCTCTAGGTGTTGGGACAGGCACAGGTCACTCTATTTTCCCATCAGGAAGAAAAATTAACCACAGACTCAGCCTGCCGCTCGGAACCAGAATAGGGCCTGAAGAAATCCTGCGCTTTTGCGGCCAGCTCCCAAGAAAGCGAGTTGAAAAATGGAGCTCAGGGGCACTGCAATTCATAAACCTGCAGAGTTATAAATGATAACTCTCGTCCACAAATATTTTGAGGGAAGGCAACGAAGAGGATTTGAAAGCAAGGCAGAATTGCAGGAAACAGATTTCAGGAGGTAGATTCGAATCGCCTTTAAAGCACGGGAAAAGCGATAAAACCTCGACAATGATGCCCTTGGCCAAAAAGGGCGTATGCGTTTTTCCTGAATATATTCAGGAAAAAACGCATACGCCCTTTTTGGCCAACCAAGCAACCTGGAAAGGCAAATCAGCGCTACAAAGAAGTCTCGCTTCCCATCGCTCAAAAGGGCCATGCTGTATAAAGTGTCAAAACCAGAAATGCAGGACAGGCCATGGAGAAACGGGAGCCTTGCTACACTGATGGGCGGGATGTAAAATGCCAACGGCCACTCTGGAGAAGTGTACGGTGTGTCCTGAAACATCGAAAAAACTCAGCTTAGACAACATAGGGCACATCCCCTCATGGGCGTATAAATTGGGAAAACTAAAAATCAGCAAGACACAGGCACCCCAAAGTTTAGGGCTGATCTGTTGACAAGAACCTCCACTTCGTTACACCTTAAATATCCCAGGAAAGAGAAAAATGGATAAAGAAGTTGTGGTCCTTATGTACAACGGAATATCACTCAGCCATGAAATCAACTGCATAAGGCTAGTAGCAGCATGATGAGTGGATTTAGGTATGACGATTCTAAGTGAAATAAGTCACACAGAAAAAGACACTTATCATAAGATATCACTTATAGAGGGAATGTAAAAACCGCTACCCTTGAACTGAATTACAAAACAGAACAGAGGCACACGTTTAGAAAACACACTATGGCTGCTTAACGGGAAAGGTGAGGTGGGGTGATGCATAAAACAAGGGTTTCAAATTAGCTCAGAGACCGTTCCATAAACCCAATATGTAATAGACACGACCTACTCCTTGCTCAGTGATCTGGACTCAACACCCCCTATTCACCGCCCAAGAATATATCTGACTAGTAAGAATCTTAAAAGCTATGTATTAATATCTCTCTGTAAGTGAGTCAAGTGGGTGTAAAGCGGCATAAACAGAGCAGTGAAAAGCAGCTAAACCCCTTTATAAAAACCAATTACTTTTAAAAACCCGTGAAACAAAGACAGTGAAAGAGAGAGAAAGTCTTACTAAATTCGTTCAGGGGCTGTGATGCCACCTGGATTGACCATATATAGACCCACAGCTGATTGAGACATAAGGGTGGACACTCTTGGGGCTGAGAGGTTTGGTGAGGTTGGGTGAGCAAACGCAGACCCTTTAAAGTAATACTGCATTGTACCCATCCCATGGGTCCCAAATCTCCAGGTTCATGGGCATCTTCCCACTTCGAAAACATGCATGAGAAACCCAGAAGATGGTGCACCGTGTGATCGGGAAAGGTTTTTAAAACGCACCTCATTTCTCATCTCCTTGTGCTCGGGTTCTCCATTCCAGCCGCTTTACTAGCAATCTCCCTCCTTGGAGGATCAGCACCTTTAACCTCCTGTTCCGTACAGGTTGCAATTTGTCCTGAGGATGAACGGGAAGAGGGGGAACCAATGAGAGACTAGCTCTAGGTGTTGGGACAGGCACAGGTCACTCTATTTTCCCATCAGGAAGAAGAATTAACCACAGGCTCAGCCTGCCGCCCGTGACCAGTATAGGGCCTGAAGCAATCCTGCGCTTTTGCGGCCAGCTCCCAAGAAAGGGATTTGAAAAATGGAGCTCAGGGGCTCTGCAATTCACAAACCTGCAGAGTTATAAATGATAACTCTCGTCCACAAATATATTGAGGGAAGGCAACGAAGAGGATTTGAAAGCAAGGCAGAATTGCAGGAAACAGATTTCAGGAGGTAGATACGAATCGCCTTTAAAGCACAGGAAAAGGGGCAAAACCTCGCCCATGATGCCCTTGGCCAAAAAGGGCGTATGCCTTTTTTCCTGAATATATTCAGGAAAAAAGGCATACGCCCTTTTTGGCCAACCAAGCAACCTGGAAAGGCAAATCAGCGCTACAAAGAAGTCTCGCTTCCCATCGGTCAAAAGGGCTATGCTGAATAAAGTGCCAAAACCAGAAATGCAGGACAGGCCATGGAGAAACGGGAGCCTTGCTACGCTGATGGGCGGGATGTTAATTGCCAACAGCCACTCTGGAGAAGTGTACGGTGTGTCCTGAAACATCTAAAAAACTCAGCTTAGAGAGCATAGGGCACTTCCACTCATGGGCGTATAAATTGGGAAAACTAAAAATCAGCAAGACACAGGCACCCCAAAGTTTAGGGCTGCTCTGTAGACAAGAACCTCCACTTCATTACACCTTAAATATCCCAGGAAAGAGAAAAATGGATAAAGAAGTTGTGGTCCTTATGTACAATGGAATATCACTCAGCCATGAAATCAACGTTATAAGGCTAGTAGCACCATGATGAGTGGATTTAGGTACGACGATTCTAAGTGAAATAAGTCACACAGAAAAATACACTTATCATAAGTTATCACTTATAGAGGGAATGTAAAAACCGCTACCCTTGAACTGAATTACAAAACAGAACAGAGTCACACGTTTAGAAAACATACTATGGCTGCTTAACGGGAAAGGTGAGGTGGGGTGATGCATAAAACAAGGGTTTCAAATTAGCTCAGAGACCGTTCCATAAACCCAATATGTAATAGACACGACCTACTCCTTGCTCTGTGAACTGGACTCAACACCCCCTATTCACCGCCCAAGAGTATATCTGACTAGTAAGAATCTTACAACCTATGTATTGATATCTCTCTGTAAGTGAGTCAAGTGGGGGTAAAGCGGCATAAACACAGCAGTGAAAAGCAGCTAAACCCCTTTATAAAAATCAATCACTTTTAAAAACCCGTGAAACAAAGACAGTGAAAGATAGAGAAATTCTTACTAAATTCGTTCAGGGGCTGTGATGCCACCTGGATTGACCATATCTAGACCCACAGCTGATTGAGACATAAGGGTGGACACTCTTGGGGCTGAGAGGTTTGGTGAGGTTGGGTGAGCAAACGCAGACTCATTAAAATAATACTGCGTGGTTCCCATCCCATGGGTCCCAAATCTCCAGGTTCAAGGGCATCTTCCTACTTCGAAAACATGCATGAGAAACCCAGAAGATGGTACACCGTGTGATCGGGAAAGGTTTCTAAAACGCACCTCATTTCTCATCTCCCTGTGCTCGGGTTCGCCATTCCAGCCGCTTTACTAGCAATCTCCCTCCTTGGAGAATCAGCACCTTTAACCTCCTGTTCCGTACAGGTTGCAATTTGTCCTGAGGATGAACGGGAAGAGGGGGAACCAATGAGACACTAGCTCTAGGTGTTGGGACAGGCACAGGCCACTCTATTGTCCCATCAGGAAGAAGATTTAACCACAGGCTCAGCCTGCCGCCCGGGACCAGAATAGGGCCTGAAGCAATCCTGCGCTTTTGCGGCCAGCTCCCAAGAAAGCGAGTGGAAAAATGGAGCTCAGGGGCACTGCAATTCACAAACCTGCAGAGTTATAAAAGATAACTCTCGTCCACAAATATATTGACGGCAGACAACGAAGAGGATTTGAAAGCAAGGCAGAATTGCAGGAAACAGATTTCAGGAGGTAGATTCGAATCGCCTTTAAAGCACGGGAAAAGCGGCAAAACCTCGACAATGATGCCCTTGGCCAAAAAGGGCGTATGCGTTTTTTCCTGAATATATTCAGGAAAAAACGCATACGCCCTTTTTGGCCAACCAAGCAACCTGGAAAGGCAAATCAGCGCTACAAAGAAGTCTCGCTTCCCATCGGTCAAAAGGGCCATGCTGAATAAAGTGTCAAACCCAGAAATGCAGGACAGCCCATGGAGAAACGGGAGCCTTGCTACGCTGATGGGCGGGATGTAAATTGCCAACAGCCCCTCTGGAGAAGTGTACGGTGTGTCCTGAAACATCGAAAAAATTCAGCTTAGAGAGCATAGGGCACTTCCCCTCATGGGCGTATAAATTGGGAAAACTACAAATCAGCAAGACCCAGGCACCCCAAAGTTTAGGGCTGCTCTGTTGACAAGAACCTCCACTTCGTTACACCTTAAATATCCCAGGAAAGAGAAAAATGGATAAAGAAGTTGTGGTCCTTATGTACAATGGAATATCACTCAGCCATGAAATCAACGTCCTAAGGCTAGTAGCAGCATGATGAGTGGATTTAGGTACGACGATTCTAAGTGAAATAAGTCACACAGAAAAAGACACTTATCCTAAGATATCACTTATAGAGGGAATGTAAAAACCGCTACCCTTGAACTGAATTACAAAACAGAACAGAGTCACACGTTTAGAAAACACACTATGGCTGCTTAACGGGAAAGGTGAGGTGGGGTGATGCATAAAAGAAGGGTTTCAAATTAGCTCAGAGACCGTTCCATAAACCCAATATGTAATAGACACGACCTACTCCTTGCTCAGTGAACTGGACTCAACACCCCCTATTCACCGCCCAAGAATATATCTGACTAGTAAGAATCTTACAACCTATGTATTGATATCTCTCTGTAAGTGAGTCAAGTGGGTGTAAAGCGGCATACACACAGCAGTGAAAAGCAGCTAAACCCCTTTATAAAAATCAATCACTTTTAAAAACCCGTGAAACAAAGACAGTGAAAGATAGAGAAATTCTTACTAAATTCGTTCAGGGGCTGTGATGCCACCTGGATTGACCATATCTAGACCCACAGCTGATTGAGACATAAGGGTGGACACTCTTGGGGCTGAGAGGTTTGGTGAGGTTGGGTGAGCAAACGCAGACCCTTTAAAGTAATACTGCGTGGTTCCCATCCCATGGGTCCCAAATCTCCAGGTTCAAGGGCATCTTCCTACTTCGAAAACATGCATGAGAAACCCAGAAGATGGTACACCGTGTGATCGGGAAAGGTTTCTAAAACGCACCTCATTTCTCATCTCCCTGTGCTCGGGTTCGCCATTCCAGCCGCTTTACTAGCAATCTCCCTCCTTGGAGAATCAGCACCTTTAACCTCCTGTTCCGTACAGGTTGCAATTTGTCCTGAGGATGAACGGGAAGAGGGGGAACCAATGAGACACTAGCTCTAGGTGTTGGGACAGGCACAGGTCACTCTATTTTCCCATCAGGAAGAAGAATTAACCACAGGCTCAGCCTGCCGCCCGGGACCAGAAGAGGGCCTGAAGCAATCCTGCGCTTTTGCGGCCAGCTCCCAAGAAAGCGAGTGGAAAAATGGAGCTCAGGGGCACTGCAATTCACAAACCTGCAGAGTTATAAATGATAACTCTCGTCCACAAATATATTGACGGCAGACAACGAAGAGGATTTGAAAGCAAGGCAGAATTGCAGGAAACAGATTTCAGGAGGTAGATTCGAATCGCCTTTAAAGCACGGGAAAAGCGGCAAAACCTCGACAATGATGCCCTTGGCCAAAAAGGGCGTATGCGTTTTTTCCTGAATATATTCAGGAAAAAACGCATACGCCCTTTTTGGCCAACCAAGCAACCTGGAAAGGCAAATCAGCGCTACAAAGAAGTCTCGCTTCCCATCGGTCAAAAGGGCCATGCTGAATAAAGTGTCAAACCCAGAAATGCAGGACAGGCCATGGAGAAACGGGAGCCTTGCTACGCTGATGGGCGGGATGTAAAATGCCAACGGCCCCTCTGGAGAAGTGTACGGTGTGTCCTGAAACATCGAAAAAACTCAGCTTAGACAACATAGGGCACTTCCCCTCATGGGCGTATAAATTGGGAAAACTACAAATCAGCAAGACCCAGGCACCCCAAAGTTTAGGGCTGCTCTGTTGACAAGAACCTCCACTTCGTTACACCTTAAATATCCCAGGAAAGAGAAAAATGGATAAAGAAGTTGTGGTCCTTATGTACAATGGAATATCACTCAGCCATGAAATCAACGTCATAAGGCTAGTAGCAGCATGATGAGTGGATTTAGGTACGACGATTCTAAGTGAAATAAGTCACACAGAAAAAGACACTTATCCTAAGATATCACTTATAGAGGGAATGTAAAAACCGCTACCCTTGAACTGAATTACAAAACAGAACAGAGTCACACGTTTAGAAAACACACTATGGCTGCTTAACGGGAAAGGTGAGGTGGGGTGATGCCTAAAAGAAGGGTTTCAAATTAGCTCAGAGACCGTTCCATAAACCCAATATGTAATAGACACGACCTACTCCTTGCTCAGTGAACTGGACTCAACACCCCCTATTCACCGCCCAAGAATATATCTGACTAGTAAGAATCTTACAACCTATGTATTGATATCTCTCTGTAAGTGAGTCAAGTGGGTGTAAAGCGGCATACACACAGCAGTGAAAAGCAGCTAAACCCCTTTATAAAAATCAATCACTTTTAAAAACCCGTGAAACAAAGACAGTGAAAGATAGAGAAATTCTTACTAAATTCGTTCAGGGGCTGTGATGCCACCTGGATTGACCATATCTAGACCCACAGCTGATTGAGACATAAGGGTGGACACTCTTGGGGCTGAGAGGTTTGGTGAGGTTGGGTGAGCAAACGCAGACCCTTTAAAGTAATACTGCGTGGTTCCCATCCCATGGGTCCCAAATCTCCAGGTTCAAGGGCATCTTCCTACTTCGAAAACATGCATGAGAAACCCAGAAGATGGTACACCGTGTGATCGGGAAAGGTTTCTAAAACGCACCTCATTTCTCATCTCCCTGTGCTCGGGTTCGCCATTCCAGCCGCTTTACTAGCAATCTCCCTCCTTGGAGAATCAGCACCTTTAACCTCCTGTTCCGTACAGGTTGCAATTTGTCCTGAGGATGAACGGGAAGAGGGGGAACCAATGAGACACTAGCTCTAGGTGTTGGGACAGGCACAGGTCACTCTATTTTCCCATCAGGAAGAAGAATTAACCACAGGCTCAGCCTGCCGCCCGGGACCAGAAGAGGGCCTGAAGCAATCCTGCGCTTTTGCGGCCAGCTCCCAAGAAAGCGAGTGGAAAAATGGAGCTCAGGGGCACTGCAATTCACAAACCTGCAGAGTTATAAATGATAACTCTCGTCCACAAATATATTGACGGCAGGCAACGAAGAGGATTTGAAAGCAAGGCAGAATTGCAGGAAACAGATTTCAGGAGGTAGATTCGAATCGCCTTTAAAGCACGGGAAAAGCGGCAAAACCTCGACAATGATGCCCTTGGCCAAAAAGGGCGTATGCGTTTTTTCCTGAATATATTCAGGAAAAAACGCATACGCCCTTTTTGGCCAACCAAGCAACCTGGAAAGGCAAATCAGCGCTACAAAGAAGTCTCGCTTCCCATCGGTCAAAAGGGCCATGCTGAATAAAGTGTCAAACACAGAAATGCAGGACAGCCCATGGAGAAACGGGAGCCTTGCTACGCTGATGGGCGGGATGTAAATTGCCAACAGCCACTCTGGAGAAGTGTACGGTGTGTCCTGAAACATCGAAAAAACTCAGCTTAGAGAGCATAGGGCACTTCCACTCATGGGCGTATAAATTGGGAAAACTAAAAATCAGCAAGACACAGGCACCCCAAAGTTTAGGGCTGCTCTGTTGACAAGAACCTCCACTTCGTTACACCTTAAATATCCCAGGAAAGAGAAAAATGGATAAAGAAGTTGTGGTCCTTATGTACAATGGAATATCACTCAGCCATGAAATCAACGTCATAAGGCTAGTAGCAGCATGATGAGTGGATTTAGGTACGACGATTCTAAGTGAAATAAGTCACACAGAAAAAGACACTTATCCTAAGATATCACTTATAGAGGGAATGTAAAAACCGCTACCCTTGAACTGAATTACAAAACAGAACAGAGTCACACGTTTAGAAAACACACTATGGCTGCTTAACGGGAAAGGTGAGGTGGGGTGATGCATAAAAGAAGGGTTTCAAATTAGCTCAGAGACCGTTCCATAAACCCAATATGTAATAGACACGACCTACTCCTTGCTCAGTGAACTGGACTCAACACCCCCTATTCACCGCCCAAGAATATATCTGACTAGTAAGAATCTTACAACCTATGTATTGATATCTCTCTGTAAGTGAGTCAAGTGGGTGTAAAGCGGCATACACACAGCAGTGAAAAGCAGCTAAACCCCTTTATAAAAATCAATCACTTTTAAAAACCCGTGAAACAAAGACAGTGAAAGATAGAGAAATTCTTACTAAATTCGTTCAGGGGCTGTGATGCCACCTGGATTGACCATATCTAGACCCACAGCTGATTGAGACATAAGGGTGGACACTCTTGGGGCTGAGAGGTTTGGTGAGGTTGGGTGAGCAAACGCAGACCCTTTAAAGTAATACTGCGTGGGTCCCATCCCATGGGTCCCAAATCTCCAGGTTCAAGGGCATCTTCCCACTTCGAAAACATGCATGAGAAACCCAGAAGATGGTGCACCGTGTGATCGGGAAAGGTTTCTAAAACGCACCTCATTTCTCATCTCCTTGGGCTCGGGTTCGCCATTCCAGCCGCTTTACTAGCAATCTCCCTTCTTGGAGAATCAGCACCTTTAACCTCCTGTTCCGTACAGGTTGCAATTTGTCCTGAGGATGAACGGGAAGAGGGGGAACCAATGAGACACTAGCTCTAGGTGTTGGGACAGGCACAGGTCACTCTATTTTCCCATCAGGAAGAAAAATTAACCACAGACTCAGCCTGCCGCTCGGAACCAGAATAGGGCCTGAAGAAATCCTGCGCTTTTGCGGCCAGCTCCCAAGAAAGCGAGTTGAAAAATGGAGCTCAGGGGCACTGCAATTCATAAACCTGCAGAGTTATAAATGATAACTCTCGTCCACAAATATTTTGAGGGAAGGCAACGAAGAGGATTTGAAAGCAAGGCAGAATTGCAGGAAACAGATTTCAGGAGGTAGATTCGAATCGCCTTTAAAGCACGGGAAAAGCGATAAAACCTCGACAATGATGCCCTTGGCCAAAAAGGGCGTATGCGTTTTTCCTGAATATATTCAGGAAAAAACGCATACGCCCTTTTTGGCCAACCAAGCAACCTGGAAAGGCAAATCAGCGCTACAAAGAAGTCTCGCTTCCCATCGCTCAAAAGGGCCATGCTGTATAAAGTGTCAAAACCAGAAATGCAGGACAGGCCATGGAGAAACGGGAGCCTTGCTACACTGATGGGCGGGATGTAAAATGCCAACGGCCACTCTGGAGAAGTGTACGGTGTGTCCTGAAACATCGAAAAAACTCAGCTTAGACAACATAGGGCACATCCCCTCATGGGCGTATAAATTGGGAAAACTAAAAATCAGCAAGACACAGGCACCCCAAAGTTTAGGGCTGATCTGTTGACAAGAACCTCCACTTCGTTACACCTTAAATATCCCAGGAAAGAGAAAAATGGATAAAGAAGTTGTGGTCCTTATGTACAACGGAATATCACTCAGCCATGAAATCAACTGCATAAGGCTAGTAGCAGCATGATGAGTGGATTTAGGTATGACGATTCTAAGTGAAATAAGTCACACAGAAAAAGACACTTATCATAAGATATCACTTATAGAGGGAATGTAAAAACCGCTACCCTTGAACTGAATTACAAAACAGAACAGAGGCACACGTTTAGAAAACACACTATGGCTGCTTAACGGGAAAGGTGAGGTGGGGTGATGCATAAAACAAGGGTTTCAAATTAGCTCAGAGACCGTTCCATAAACCCAATATGTAATAGACACGACCTACTCCTTGCTCAGTGATCTGGACTCAACACCCCCTATTCACCGCCCAAGAATATATCTGACTAGTAAGAATCTTAAAAGCTATGTATTAATATCTCTCTGTAAGTGAGTCAAGTGGGTGTAAAGCGGCATAAACAGAGCAGTGAAAAGCAGCTAAACCCCTTTATAAAAACCAATTACTTTTAAAAACCCGTGAAACAAAGACAGTGAAAGAGAGAGAAAGTCTTACTAAATTCGTTCAGGGGCTGTGATGCCACCTGGATTGACCATATATAGACCCACAGCTGATTGAGACATAAGGGTGGACACTCTTGGGGCTGAGAGGTTTGGTGAGGTTGGGTGAGCAAACGCAGACCCTTTAAAGTAATACTGCATTGTACCCATCCCATGGGTCCCAAATCTCCAGGTTCATGGGCATCTTCCCACTTCGAAAACATGCATGAGAAACCCAGAAGATGGTGCACCGTGTGATCGGGAAAGGTTTTTAAAACGCACCTCATTTCTCATCTCCTTGTGCTCGGGTTCTCCATTCCAGCCGCTTTACTAGCAATCTCCCTCCTTGGAGGATCAGCACCTTTAACCTCCTGTTCCGTACAGGTTGCAATTTGTCCTGAGGATGAACGGGAAGAGGGGGAACCAATGAGAGACTAGCTCTAGGTGTTGGGACAGGCACAGGTCACTCTATTTTCCCATCAGGAAGAAGAATTAACCACAGGCTCAGCCTGCCGCCCGTGACCAGTATAGGGCCTGAAGCAATCCTGCGCTTTTGCGGCCAGCTCCCAAGAAAGGGATTTGAAAAATGGAGCTCAGGGGCTCTGCAATTCACAAACCTGCAGAGTTATAAATGATAACTCTAGTCCACAAATATATTGAGGGAAGGCAACGAAGAGGATTTGAAAGCAAGGCAGAATTGCAGGAAACAGATTTCAGGAGGTAGATACGAATCGCCTTTAAAGCACAGGAAAAGGGGCAAAACCTCGCCCATGATGCCCTTGGCCAAAAAGGGCGTATGCCTTTTTTCCTGAATATATTCAGGAAAAAAGGCATACGCCCTTTTTGGCCAACCAAGCAACCTGGAAAGGCAAATCAGCGCTACAAAGAAGTCTCGCTTCCCATCGGTCAAAAGGGCTATGCTGAATAAAGTGCCAAAACCAGAAATGCAGGACAGGCCATGGAGAAACGGGAGCCTTGCTACGCTGATGGGCGGGATGTTAATTGCCAACAGCCACTCTGGAGAAGTGTACGGTGTGTCCTGAAACATCTAAAAAACTCAGCTTAGAGAGCATAGGGCACTTCCACTCATGGGCGTATAAATTGGGAAAACTAAAAATCAGCAAGACACAGGCACCCCAAAGTTTAGGGCTGCTCTGTAGACAAGAACCTCCACTTCATTACACCTTAAATATCCCAGGAAAGAGAAAAATGGATAAAGAAGTTGTGGTCCTTATGTACAATGGAATATCACTCAGCCATGAAATCAACGTTATAAGGCTAGTAGCACCATGATGAGTGGATTTAGGTACGACGATTCTAAGTGAAATAAGTCACACAGAAAAATACACTTATCATAAGTTATCACTTATAGAGGGAATGTAAAAACCGCTACCCTTGAACTGAATTACAAAACAGAACAGAGTCACACGTTTAGAAAACATACTATGGCTGCTTAACGGGAAAGGTGAGGTGGGGTGATGCATAAAACAAGGGTTTCAAATTAGCTCAGAGACCGTTCCATAAACCCAATATGTAATAGACACGACCTACTCCTTGCTCTGTGAACTGGACTCAACACCCCCTATTCACCGCCCAAGAGTATATCTGACTAGTAAGAATCTTACAACCTATGTATTGATATCTCTCTGTAAGTGAGTCAAGTGGGGGTAAAGCGGCATAAACACAGCAGTGAAAAGCAGCTAAACCCCTTTATAAAAATCAATCACTTTTAAAAACCCGTGAAACAAAGACAGTGAAAGATAGAGAAATTCTTACTAAATTCGTTCAGGGGCTGTGATGCCACCTGGATTGACCATATCTAGACCCACAGCTGATTGAGACATAAGGGTGGACACTCTTGGGGCTGAGAGGTTTGGTGAGGTTGGGTGAGCAAACGCAGACTCATTAAAATAATACTGCGTGGTTCCCATCCCATGGGTCCCAAATCTCCAGGTTCAAGGGCATCTTCCTACTTCGAAAACATGCATGAGAAACCCAGAAGATGGTACACCGTGTGATCGGGAAAGGTTTCTAAAACGCACCTCATTTCTCATCTCCCTGTGCTCGGGTTCGCCATTCCAGCCGCTTTAC
This sequence comes from Balaenoptera borealis, assembly GCF_965194805.1. Taxonomy (NCBI): domain Eukaryota; kingdom Metazoa; phylum Chordata; class Mammalia; order Artiodactyla; family Balaenopteridae; genus Balaenoptera; species Balaenoptera borealis. The sequence goes on from NC_138864.1 coordinate 34,749,946, forward strand.
TAGCAATCTCCCTCCTTGGAGAATCAGCACCTTTAACCTCCTGTTCCGTACAGGTTGCAATTTGTCCTGAGGATGAACGGGAAGAGGGGGAACCAATGAGACACTAGCTCTAGGTGTTGGGACAGGCACAGGCCACTCTATTGTCCCATCAGGAAGAAGATTTAACCACAGGCTCAGCCTGCCGCCCGGGACCAGAATAGGGCCTGAAGCAATCCTGCGCTTTTGCGGCCAGCTCCCAAGAAAGCGAGTGGAAAAATGGAGCTCAGGGGCACTGCAATTCACAAACCTGCAGAGTTATAAAAGATAACTCTCGTCCACAAATATATTGACGGCAGACAACGAAGAGGATTTGAAAGCAAGGCAGAATTGCAGGAAACAGATTTCAGGAGGTAGATTCGAATCGCCTTTAAAGCACGGGAAAAGCGGCAAAACCTCGACAATGATGCCCTTGGCCAAAAAGGGCGTATGCGTTTTTTCCTGAATATATTCAGGAAAAAACGCATACGCCCTTTTTGGCCAACCAAGCAACCTGGAAAGGCAAATCAGCGCTACAAAGAAGTCTCGCTTCCCATCGGTCAAAAGGGCCATGCTGAATAAAGTGTCAAACCCAGAAATGCAGGACAGCCCATGGAGAAACGGGAGCCTTGCTACGCTGATGGGCGGGATGTAAATTGCCAACAGCCCCTCTGGAGAAGTGTACGGTGTGTCCTGAAACATCGAAAAAATTCAGCTTAGAGAGCATAGGGCACTTCCCCTCATGGGCGTATAAATTGGGAAAACTACAAATCAGCAAGACCCAGGCACCCCAAAGTTTAGGGCTGCTCTGTTGACAAGAACCTCCACTTCGTTACACCTTAAATATCCCAGGAAAGAGAAAAATGGATAAAGAAGTTGTGGTCCTTATGTACAATGGAATATCACTCAGCCATGAAATCAACGTCATAAGGCTAGTAGCAGCATGATGAGTGGATTTAGGTACGACGATTCTAAGTGAAATAAGTCACACAGAAAAAGACACTTATCCTAAGATATCACTTATAGAGGGAATGTAAAAACCGCTACCCTTGAACTGAATTACAAAACAGAACAGAGTCACACGTTTAGAAAACACACTATGGCTGCTTAACGGGAAAGGTGAGGTGGGGTGATGCATAAAAGAAGGGTTTCAAATTAGCTCAGAGACCGTTCCATAAACCCAATATGTAATAGACACGACCTACTCCTTGCTCAGTGAACTGGACTCAACACCCCCTATTCACCGCCCAAGAATATATCTGACTAGTAAGAATCTTACAACCTATGTATTGATATCTCTCTGTAAGTGAGTCAAGTGGGTGTAAAGCGGCATACACACAGCAGTGAAAAGCAGCTAAACCCCTTTATAAAAATCAATCACTTTTAAAAACCCGTGAAACAAAGACAGTGAAAGATAGAGAAATTCTTACTAAATTCGTTCAGGGGCTGTGATGCCACCTGGATTGACCATATCTAGACCCACAGCTGATTGAGACATAAGGGTGGACACTCTTGGGGCTGAGAGGTTTGGTGAGGTTGGGTGAGCAAACGCAGACCCTTTAAAGTAATACTGCGTGGTTCCCATCCCATGGGTCCCAAATCTCCAGGTTCAAGGGCATCTTCCTACTTCGAAAACATGCATGAGAAACCCAGAAGATGGTACACCGTGTGATCGGGAAAGGTTTCTAAAACGCACCTCATTTCTCATCTCCCTGTGCTCGGGTTCGCCATTCCAGCCGCTTTACTAGCAATCTCCCTCCTTGGAGAATCAGCACCTTTAACCTCCTGTTCCGTACAGGTTGCAATTTGTCCTGAGGATGAACGGGAAGAGGGGGAACCAATGAGACACTAGCTCTAGGTGTTGGGACAGGCACAGGTCACTCTATTTTCCCATCAGGAAGAAGAATTAACCACAGGCTCAGCCTGCCGCCCGGGACCAGAAGAGGGCCTGAAGCAATCCTGCGCTTTTGCGGCCAGCTCCCAAGAAAGCGAGTGGAAAAATGGAGCTCAGGGGCACTGCAATTCACAAACCTGCAGAGTTATAAATGATAACTCTCGTCCACAAATATATTGACGGCAGACAACGAAGAGGATTTGAAAGCAAGGCAGAATTGCAGGAAACAGATTTCAGGAGGTAGATTCGAATCGCCTTTAAAGCACGGGAAAAGCGGCAAAACCTCGACAATGATGCCCTTGGCCAAAAAGGGCGTATGCGTTTTTTCCTGAATATATTCAGGAAAAAACGCATACGCCCTTTTTGGCCAACCAAGCAACCTGGAAAGGCAAATCAGCGCTACAAAGAAGTCTCGCTTCCCATCGGTCAAAAGGGCCATGCTGAATAAAGTGTCAAACCCAGAAATGCAGGACAGGCCATGGAGAAACGGGAGCCTTGCTACGCTGATGGGCGGGATGTAAAATGCCAACGGCCCCTCTGGAGAAGTGTACGGTGTGTCCTGAAACATCGAAAAAACTCAGCTTAGACAACATAGGGCACTTCCCCTCATGGGCGTATAAATTGGGAAAACTACAAATCAGCAAGACCCAGGCACCCCAAAGTTTAGGGCTGCTCTGTTGACAAGAACCTCCACTTCGTTACACCTTAAATATCCCAGGAAAGAGAAAAATGGATAAAGAAGTTGTGGTCCTTATGTACAATGGAATATCACTCAGCCATGAAATCAACGTCATAAGGCTAGTAGCAGCATGATGAGTGGATTTAGGTACGACGATTCTAAGTGAAATAAGTCACACAGAAAAAGACACTTATCCTAAGATATCACTTATAGAGGGAATGTAAAAACCGCTACCCTTGAACTGAATTACAAAACAGAACAGAGTCACACGTTTAGAAAACACACTATGGCTGCTTAACGGGAAAGGTGAGGTGGGGTGATGCATAAAAGAAGGGTTTCAAATTAGCTCAGAGACCGTTCCATAAACCCAATATGTAATAGACACGACCTACTCCTTGCTCAGTGAACTGGACTCAACACCCCCTATTCACCGCCCAAGAATATATCTGACTAGTAAGAATCTTACAACCTATGTATTGATATCTCTCTGTAAGTGAGTCAAGTGGGTGTAAAGCGGCATACACACAGCAGTGAAAAGCAGCTAAACCCCTTTATAAAAATCAATCACTTTTAAAAACCCGTGAAACAAAGACAGTGAAAGATAGAGAAATTCTTACTAAATTCGTTCAGGGGCTGTGATGCCACCTGGATTGACCATATCTAGACCCACAGCTGATTGAGACATAAGGGTGGACACTCTTGGGGCTGAGAGGTTTGGTGAGGTTGGGTGAGCAAACGCAGACCCTTTAAAGTAATACTGCGTGGTTCCCATCCCATGGGTCCCAAATCTCCAGGTTCAAGGGCATCTTCCTACTTCGAAAACATGCATGAGAAACCCAGAAGATGGTACACCGTGTGATCGGGAAAGGTTTCTAAAACGCACCTCATTTCTCATCTCCCTGTGCTCGGGTTCGCCATTCCAGCCGCTTTACTAGCAATCTCCCTCCTTGGAGAATCAGCACCTTTAACCTCCTGTTTCGTACAGGTTGCAATTTGTCCTGAGGATGAACGGGAAGAGGGGGAACCAATGAGACACTAGCTCTAGGTGTTGGGACAGGCACAGGTCACTCTATTTTCCCATCAGGAAGAAGAATTAACCACAGGCTCAGCCTGCCGCCCGGGACCAGAAGAGGGCCTGAAGCAATCCTGCGCTTTTGCGGCCAGCTCCCAAGAAAGCGAGTGGAAAAATGGAGCTCAGGGGCACTGCAATTCACAAACCTGCAGAGTTATAAATGATAACTCTCGTCCACAAATATATTGACGGCAGACAACGAAGAGGATTTGAAAGCAAGGCAGAATTGCAGGAAACAGATTTCAGGAGGTAGATTCGAATCGCCTTTAAAGCACGGGAAAAGCGGCAAAACCTCGACAATGATGCCCTTGGCCAAAAAGGGCGTATGCGTTTTTTCCTGAATATATTCAGGAAAAAACGCATACGCCCTTTTTGGCCAACCAAGCAACCTGGAAAGGCAAATCAGCGCTACAAAGAAGTCTCGCTTCCCATCGGTCAAAAGGGCCATGCTGAATAAAGTGTCAAACCCAGAAATGCAGGACAGCCCATGGAGAAACGGGAGCCTTGCTACGCTGATGGGCGGGATGTAAATTGCCAACAGCCCCTCTGGAGAAGTGTACGGTGTGTCCTGAAACATCGAAAAAATTCAGCTTAGAGAGCATAGGGCACTTCCACTCATGGGCGTATAAATTGGGAAAACTACAAATCAGCAAGACCCAGGCACCCCAAAGTTTAGGGCTGCTCTGTTGACAAGAACCTCCACTTCGTTACACCTTAAATATCCCAGGAAAGAGAAAAATGGATAAAGAAGTTGTGGTCCTTATGTACAATGGAATATCACTCAGCCATGAAATCAACGTCATAAGGCTAGTAGCAGCATGATGAGTGGATTTAGGTACGACGATTCTAAGTGAAATAAGTCACACAGAAAAAGACACTTATCCTAAGATATCACTTATAGAGGGAATGTAAAAACCGCTACCCTTGAACTGAATTACAAAACAGAACAGAGTCACACGTTTAGAAAACACACTATGGCTGCTTAACGGGAAAGGTGAGGTGGGGTGATGCATAAAAGAAGGGTTTCAAATTAGCTCAGAGACCGTTCCATAAACCCAATATGTAATAGACACGACCTACTCCTTGCTCAGTGAACTGGACTCAACACCCCCTATTCACCGCCCAAGAATATATCTGACTAGTAAGAATCTTACAACCTATGTATTGATATCTCTCTGTAAGTGAGTCAAGTGGGTGTAAAGCGGCATACACACAGCAGTGAAAAGCAGCTAAACCCCTTTATAAAAATCAATCACTTTTAAAAACCCGTGAAACAAAGACAGTGAAAGATAGAGAAATTCTTACTAAATTCGTTCAGGGGCTGTGATGCCACCTGGATTGACCATATCTAGACCCACAGCTGATTGAGACATAAGGGTGGACACTCTTGGGGCTGAGAGGTTTGGTGAGGTTGGGTGAGCAAACGCAGACCCTTTAAAGTAATACTGCGTGGTTCCCATCCCATGGGTCCCAAATCTCCAGGTTCAAGGGCATCTTCCTACTTCGAAAACATGCATGAGAAACCCAGAAGATGGTACACCGTGTGATCGGGAAAGGTTTCTAAAACGCACCTCATTTCTCATCTCCCTGTGCTCGGGTTCGCCATTCCAGCCGCTTTACTAGCAATCTCCCTCCTTGGAGAATCAGCACCTTTAACCTCCTGTTCCGTACAGGTTGCAATTTGTCCTGAGGATGAACGGGAAGAGGGGGAACCAATGAGACACTAGCTCTAGGTGTTGGGACAGGCACAGGTCACTCTATTTTCCCATCAGGAAGAAGAATTAACCACAGGCTCAGCCTGCCGCCCGGGACCAGAAGAGGGCCTGAAGCAATCCTGCGCTTTTGCGGCCAGCTCCCAAGAAAGCGAGTGGAAAAATGGAGCTCAGGGGCACTGCAATTCACAAACCTGCAGAGTTATAAATGATAACTCTCGTCCACAAATATATTGACGGCAGGCAACGAAGAGGATTTGAAAGCAAGGCAGAATTGCAGGAAACAGATTTCAGGAGGTAGATTCGAATCGCCTTTAAAGCACGGGAAAAGCGGCAAAACCTCGACAATGATGCCCTTGGCCAAAAAGGGCGTATGCGTTTTTTCCTGAATATATTCAGGAAAAAACGCATACGCCCTTTTTGGCCAACCAAGCAACCTGGAAAGGCAAATCAGCGCTACAAAGAAGTCTCGCTTCCCATCGGTCAAAAGGGCCATGCTGAATAAAGTGTCAAACACAGAAATGCAGGACAGCCCATGGAGAAACGGGAGCCTTGCTACGCTGATGGGCGGGATGTAAATTGCCAACAGCCACTCTGGAGAAGTGTACGGTGTGTCCTGAAACATCGAAAAAACTCAGCTTAGAGAGCATAGGGCACTTCCACTCATGGGCGTATAAATTGGGAAAACTAAAAATCAGCAAGACACAGGCACCCCAAAGTTTAGGGCTGCTCTGTTGACAAGAACCTCCACTTCGTTACACCTTAAATATCCCAGGAAAGAGAAAAATGGATAAAGAAGTTGTGGTCCTTATGTACAATGGAATATCACTCAGCCATGAAATCAACGTCATAAGGCTAGAAGCAGCATGATGAGTGGATTTAGGTACGACGATTCTAAGTGAAATAAGTCACACAGAAAAAGACACTTATCATAAGATATCACTTATAGAGGGAATGTGAAAACCGCGACCCTTGAACTGAATTACAAAACAGAACAGAGGCACACGTTTAGAAAACACACTATGGCTGCTTAACGGGAAAGGTGAGGTGGGGTGATGCATAAAACAAGGGTTTCAAATTAGCTCAGATACCGTTCCATAAACCCAATATGTAATAGACACGACCTACTCCTTGCTCTGTGAACTGGACTCAACACCCCCTATTCACCGCCCAAGAATATATCTGACTAGTAAGAATCTTAAAAGCTATGTATTGATATCTCTCTGTAAGTGAGTCAAGTGGGTGTAAATCGGCATAAACACAGCAGTGAAAAGCAGCTAAACCCCTTTATAAAAATCAATCACTTTTAAAAACCCGTGAAACAAAGACAGAGAAAGAGAGAGAAATTCTTAATAAATTCGCTCAGGGGCTGTGACGCCACCTGGATTGACCATATCTAGACCCACAGCTGATTGAGACATAAGGGTGGACACTCTTGGGGCTGAGAGGTTTGGTGAGGTTGGGTGAGCAAACGCAGACCCTTTAAAGTAATACTGCGTGGGTCCCATCCCATGGGTCCCAAATCTCCAGGTTCAAGGGCATCTTCCCACTTCGAAAACATGCATGAGAAACCCAGAAGATGGTGCACCGTGTGATCGGGAAAGGTTTCTAAAACGCACCTCATTTCTCATCTCCTTGGGCTCGGGTTCGCCATTCCAGCCGCTTTACTAGCAATCTCCCTTCTTGGAGAATCAGCACCTTTAACCTCCTGTTCCGTACAGGTTGCAATTTGTCCTGAGGATGAACGGGAAGAGGGGGAACCAATGAGACACTAGCTCTAGGTGTTGGGACAGGCACAGGTCACTCTATTTTCCCATCAGGAAGAAAAATTAACCACAGACTCAGCCTGCCGCTCGGAACCAGAATAGGGCCTGAAGAAATCCTGCGCTTTTGCGGCCAGCTCCCAAGAAAGCGAGTTGAAAAATGGAGCTCAGGGGCACTGCAATTCATAAACCTGCAGAGTTATAAATGATAACTCTCGTCCACAAATATATTGAGGGAAGGCAACGAAGAGGATTTGAAAGCAAGGCAGAATTGCAGGAAACAGATTTCAGGAGGTAGATTCGAATCGCCTTTAAAGCACGGGAAAAGCGGCAAAACCTCGACAATGATGCCCTTGGCCAAAAAGGGCGTATGCGTTTTTCCTGAATATATTCAGGAAAAAACGCATACGCCCTTTTTGGCCAACCAAGCAACCTGGAAAGGCAAATCAGCGCTACAAAGAAGTCTCGCTTCCCATCGCTCAAAAGGGCCATGCTGTATAAAGTGTCAAAACCAGAAATGCAGGACAGGCCATGGAGAAACGGGAGCCTTGCTACACTGATGGGCGGGATGTAAAATGCCAACGGCCACTCTGGAGAAGTGTACGGTGTGTCCTGAAACATCGAAAAAACTCAGCTTAGACAACATAGGGCACATCCCCTCATGGGCGTATAAATTGGGAAAACTAAAAATCAGCAAGACACAGGCACCCCAAAGTTTAGGGCTGATCTGTTGACAAGAACCTCCACTTCGTTACACCTTAAATATCCCAGGAAAGAGAAAAATGGATAAAGAAGTTGTGGTCCTTATGTACAATGGAATATCACTCAGCCATGAAATCAACTGCATAAGGCTAGTAGCAGCATGATGAGTGGATTTAGGTATGACGATTCTAAGTGAAATAAGTCACACAGAAAAAGACACTTATCATAAGATATCACTTATAGAGGGAATGTAAAAACCGCTACCCTTGAACTGAATTACAAAACAGAACAGAGGCACACGTTTAGAAAACACACTATGGCTGCTTAACGGGAAAGGTGAGGTGGGGTGATGCATAAAACAAGGGTTTCAAATTAGCTCAGAGACCGTTCCATAAACCCAATATGTAATAGACACGACCTACTCCTTGCTCAGTGATCTGGACTCAACACCCCCTATTCACCGCCCAAGAATATATCTGACTAGTAAGAATCTTAAAAGCTATGTATTAATATCTCTCTGTAAGTGAGTCAAGTGGGTGTAAAGCGGCATAAACAGAGCAGTGAAAAGCAGCTAAACCCCTTTATAAAAACCAATTACTTTTAAAAACCCGTGAAACAAAGACAGTGAAAGAGAGAGAAAGTCTTACTAAATTCGTTCAGGGGCTGTGATGCCACCTGGATTGACCATATATAGACCCACAGCTGATTGAGACATAAGGGTGGACACTCTTGGGGCTGAGAGGTTTGGTGAGGTTGGGTGAGCAAACGCAGACCCTTTAAAGTAATACTGCATTTTACCCATCCCATGGGTCCCAAATCTCCAGGTTCATGGGCATCTTCCCACTTCGAAAACATGCATGAGAAACCCAGAAGATGGTGCACCGTGTGATCGGGAAAGGTTTTTAAAACGCACCTCATTTCTCATCTCCTTGTGCTCGGGTTCTCCATTCCAGCCGCTTTACTAGCAATCTCCCTCCTTGGAGGATCAGCACCTTTAACCTCCTGTTCCGTACAGGTTGCAATTTGTCCTGAGGATGAACGGGAAGAGGGGGAACCAATGAGAGACTAGCTCTAGGTGTTGGGACAGGCACAGGTCACTCTATTTTCCCATCAGGAAGAAGAATTAACCACAGGCTCAGCCTGCCGCCCGTGACCAGTATAGGGCCTGAAGCAATCCTGCGCTTTTGCGGCCAGCTCCCAAGAAAGGGATTTGAAAAATGGAGCTCAGGGGCTCTGCAATTCACAAACCTGCAGAGTTATAAATGATAACTCTCGTCCACAAATATATTGAGGGAAGGCAACGAAGAGGATTTGAAAGCAAGGCAGAATTGCAGGAAACAGATTTCAGGAGGTAGATACGAATCGCCTTTAAAGCACAGGAAAAGGGGCAAAACCTCGCCCATGATGCCCTTGGCCAAAAAGGGCGTATGCCTTTTTTCCTGAATATATTCAGGAAAAAAGGCATACGCCCTTTTTGGCCAACCAAGCAACCTGGAAAGGCAAATCAGCGCTACAAAGAAGTCTCGCTTCCCATCGGTCAAAAGGGCTATGCTGAATAAAGTGCCAAAACCAGAAATGCAGGACAGGCCATGGAGAAACGGGAGCCTTGCTACGCTGATGGGCGGGATGTTAATTGCCAACAGCCACTCTGGAGAAGTGTACGGTGTGTCCTGAAACATCGAAAAAACTCAGCTTAGAGAGCATAGGGCACTTCCACTCATGGGCGTATAAATTGGGAAAACTAAAAATCAGCAAGACACAGGCACCCCAAAGTTTAGGGCTGCTCTGTAGACAAGAACCTCCACTTCATTACACCTTAAATATCCCAGGAAAGAGAAAAATGGATAAAGAAATTGTGGTCCTTATGTACAATGGAATATCACTCAGCCATGAAATCAACGTTATAAGGCTAGTAGCACCATGATGAGTGGATTTAGGTACGACGATTCTAAGTGAAATAAGTCACACAGAAAAATACACTTATCATAAGTTATCACTTATTGAGGGAATGTAAAAACCGCTACCCTTGAACTGAATTACAAAACAGAACAGAGTCACACGTTTAGAAAACATACTATGGCTGCTTAACGGGAAAGGTGAGGTGGGCTGATGCATAAAACAAGGGTTTCAAATTAGCTCAGAGACCGTTCCATAAACCCAATATGTAATAGACACGACCTACTCCTTGCTCTGTGAACTGGACTCAACACCCCCTATTCACCGCCCAAGAGTATATCTGACTAGTAAGAATCTTACAACCTATGTATTGATATCTCTCTGTAAGTGAGTCAAGTGGGGGTAAAGCGGCATAAACACAGCAGTGAAAAGCAGCTAAACCCCTTTATAAAAATCAATCACTTTTAAAAACCCGTGAAACAAAGACAGTGAAAGATAGAGAAATTCTTACTAAATTCGTTCAGGGGCTGTGATGCCACCTGGATTGACCATATCTAGACCCACAGCTGATTGAGACATAAGGGTGGACACTCTTGGGGCTGAGAGGTTTGGTGAGGTTGGGTGAGCAAACGCAGACTCATTAAAGTAATACTGCGTGGTTCCCATCCCATGGGTCCCAAATCTCCAGGTTCAAGGGCATCTTCCTACTTCGAAAACATGCATGAGAAACCCAGAAGATGGTACACCGTGTGATCGGGAAAGGTTTCTAAAACGCACCTCATTTCTCATCTCCCTGTGCTCGGGTTCGCCATTCCAGCCGCTTTACTAGCAATCTCCCTCCTTGGAGAATCAGCACCTTTAACCTCCTGTTCCGTACAGGTTGCAATTTGTCCTGAGGATGAACGGGAAGAGGGGGAACCAATGAGACACTAGCTCTAGGTGTTGGGACAGGCACAGGCCACTCTATTGTCCCATCAGGAAGAAGATTTAACCACAGGCTCAGCCTGCCGCCCGGGATCAGAATAGGGCCTGAAGCAATCCTGCGCTTTTGCGGCCAGCTCCCAAGAAAGCGAGTGGAAAAATGGAGCTCAGGGGCACTGCAATTCACAAACCTGCAGAGTTATAAATGATAACTCTCGTCCACAAATATATTGACGGCAGACAACGAAGAGGATTTGAAAGCAAGGCAGAATTGCAGGAAACAGATTTCAGGAGGTAGATTCGAATCGCCTTTAAAGCACGGGAAAAGCGGCAAAACCTCGACAATGATGCCCTTGGCCAAAAAGGGCGTATGCGTTTTTTCCTGAATATATTCAGGAAAAAACGCATACGCCCTTTTTGGCCAACCAAGCAACCTGGAAAGGCAAATCAGCGCTACAAAGAAGTCTCGCTTCCCATCGGTCAAAAGGGCCATGCTGAATAAAGTGTCAAACCCAGAAATGCAGGACAGCCCATGGAGAAACGGGAGCCTTGCTACGCTGATGGGCGGGATGTAAATTGCCAACAGCCCCTCTGGAGAAGTGTACGGTGTGTCCTGAAACATCGAAAAAATTCAGCTTAGAGAGCATAGGGCACTTCCACTCATGGGCGTATAAATTGGGAAAACTACAAATCAGCAAGACCCAGGCACCCCAAAGTTTAGGGCTGCTCTGTTGACAAGAACCTCCACTTCGTTACACCTTAAATATCCCAGGAAAGAGAAAAATGGATAAAGAAGTTGTGGTCCTTATGTACAATGGAATATCACTCAGCCATGAAATCAACGTCATAAGGCTAGTAGCAGCATGATGAGTGGATTTAGGTACGACGATTCTAAGTGAAATAAGTCACACAGAAAAAGACACTTATCCTAAGATATCACTTATAGAGGGAATGTAAAAACCGCTACCCTTGAACTGAATTACAAAACAGAACAGAGTCACACGTTTAGAAAACACACTATGGCTGCTTAACGGGAAAGGTGAGGTGGGCTGATGCGTAAAAGAAGGGTTTCAAATTAGCTCAGAGACCGTTCCATAAACCCAATATGTAATAGACACGACCTACTCCTTGCTCAGTGAACTGGACTCAACACCCCCTATTCACCGCCCAAGAATATATCTGACTAGTAAGAATCTTACAACCTATGTATTGATATCTCTCTGTAAGTGAGTCAAGTGGGTGTAAAGCGGCATAAACACAGCAGTGAAAAGCAGCTAAACCCCTTTATAAAAATCAATCACTTTTAAAAACCCGTGAAACAAAGACAGTGAAAGATAGAGAAATTCTTACTAAATTCGTTCAGGGGCTGTGATGCCACCTGGATTGACCATATCTAGACCCACAGCTGATTGAGACATAAGGGTGGACACTCTTGGGGCTGAGAGGTTTGGTGAGGTTGGGTGAGCAAACGCAGACCCTTTAAAGTAATACTGCGTGGTTCCCATCCCATGGGTCCCAAATCTCCAGGTTCAAGGGCATCTTCCTACTTCGAAAACATGCATGAGAAACCCAGAAGATGGTACACCGTGTGATCGGGAAAGGTTTCTAAAACGCACCTCATTTCTCATCTCCCTGTGCTCGGGTTCGCCATTCCAGCCGCTTTACTAGCAATCTCCCTCCTTGGAGAATCAGCACCTTTAACCTCCTGTTCCGTACAGGTTGCAATTTGTCCTGAGGATGAACGGGAAGAGGGGGAACCAATGAGACACTAGCTCTAGGTGTTGGGACAGGCACAGGTCACTCTATTTTCCCATCAGGAAGAAGAATTAACCACAGGCTCAGCCTGCCGCCCGGGACCAGAAGAGGGCCTGAAGCAATCCTGCGCTTTTGCGGCCAGCTCCCAAGAAAGCGAGTGGAAAAATGGAGCTCAGGGGCACTGCAATTCACAAACCTGCAGAGTTATAAATGATAACTCTCGTCCACAAATATATTGACGGCAGACAACGAAGAGGATTTGAAAGCAAGGCAGAATTGCAGGAAACAGATTTCAGGAGGTAGATTCGAATCGCCTTTAAAGCACGGGAAAAGCGGCAAAACCTCGACAATGATGCCCTTGGCCAAAAAGGGCGTATGCGTTTTTTCCTGAATATATTCAGGAAAAAACGCATACGCCCTTTTTGGCCAACCAAGCAACCTGGAAAGGCAAATCAGCGCTACAAAGAAGTCTCGCTTCCCATCGGTCAAAAGGGCCATGCTGAATAAAGTGTCAAACCCAGAAATGCAGGACAGGCCATGGAGAAACGGGAGCCTTGCTACGCTGATGGGCGGGATGTAAAATGCCAACGGCCACTCTGGAGAAGTGTACGGTGTGTCCTGAAACATCGAAAAAACTCAGCTTAGACAACATAGGGCACTTCCCCTCATGGGCGTATAAATTGGGAAAACTACAAATCAGCAAGACACAGGCACCCCAAAGTTTAGGGCTGCTCTGTTGACAAGAACCTCCACTTCGTTACACCTTAAATATCCCAGGAAAGAGAAAAATGGATAAAGAAGTTGTGGTCCTTATGTACAATGGAATATCACTCAGCCATGAAATCAACGTCATAAGGCTAGTAGCAGCATGATGAGTGGATTTAGGTACGACGATTCTAAGTGAAATAAGTCACACAGAAAAAGACACTTATCCTAAGATATCACTTATAGAGGGAATGTAAAAACCGCTACCCTTGAACTGAATTACAAAACAGAACAGAGTCACACGTTTAGAAAACACACTATGGCTGCTTAACGGGAAAGGTGAGGTGGGGTGATGCATAAAAGAAGGGTTTCAAATTAGCTCAGAGACCGTTCCATAAACCCAATATGTAATAGACACGACCTACTCCTTGCTCAGTGAACTGGACTCAACACCCCCTATTCACCGCCCAAGAATATATCTGACTAGTAAGAATCTTACAACCTATGTATTGATATCTCTCTGTAAGTGAGTCAAGTGGGTGTAAAGCGGCATACACACAGCAGTGAAAAGCAGCTAAACCCCTTTATAAAAATCAATCACTTTTAAAAACCCGTGAAACAAAGACAGTGAAAGATAGAGAAATTCTTACTAAATTCGTTCAGGGGCTGTGATGCCACCTGGATTGACCATATCTAGACCCACAGCTGATTGAGACATAAGGGTGGACACTCTTGGGGCTGAGAGGTTTGGTGAGGTTGGGTGAGCAAACGCAGACCCTTTAAAGTAATACTGCGTGGTTCCCATCCCATGGGTCCCAAATCTCCAGGTTCAAGGGCATCTTCCTACTTCGAAAACATGCATGAGAAACCCAGAAGATGGTACACCGTGTGATCGGGAAAGGTTTCTAAAACGCACCTCATTTCTCATCTCCCTGTGCTCGGGTTCGCCATTCCAGCCGCTTTACTAGCAATCTCCCTCCTTGGAGAATCAGCACCTTTAACCTCCTGTTCCGTACAGGTTGCAATTTGTCCTGAGGATGAACGGGAAGAGGGGGAACCAATGAGACACTAGCTCTAGGTGTTGGGACAGGCACAGGTCACTCTATTTTCCCATCAGGAAGAAGAATTAACCACAGGCTCAGCCTGCCGCCCGGGACCAGAAGAGGGCCTGAAGCAATCCTGCGCTTTTGCGGCCAGCTCCCAAGAAAGCGAGTGGAAAAATGGAGCTCAGGGGCACTGCAATTCACAAACCTGCAGAGTTATAAATGATAACTCTCGTCCACAAATATATTGACGGCAGACAACGAAGAGGATTTGAAAGCAAGGCAGAATTGCAGGAAACAGATTTCAGGAGGTAGATTCGAATCGCCTTTAAAGCACGGGAAAAGCGGCAAAACCTCGACAATGATGCCCTTGGCCAAAAAGGGCGTATGCGTTTTTTCCTGAATATATTCAGGAAAAAACGCATACGCCCTTTTTGGCCAACCAAGCAACCTGGAAAGGCAAATCAGCGCTACAAAGAAGTCTCGCTTCCCATCGGTCAAAAGGGCCATGCTGAATAAAGTGTCAAACCCAGAAATGCAGGACAGCCCATGGAGAAACGGGAGCCTTGCTACGCTGATGGGCGGGATGTAAATTGCCAACAGCCCCTCTGGAGAAGTGTACGGTGTGTCCTGAAACATCGAAAAAATTCAGCTTAGAGAGCATAGGGCACTTCCACTCATGGGCGTATAAATTGGGAAAACTACAAATCAGCAAGACCCAGGCACCCCAAAGTTTAGGGCTGCTCTGTTGACAAGAACCTCCACTTCGTTACACCTTAAATATCCCAGGAAAGAGAAAAATGGATAAAGAAGTTGTGGTCCTTATGTACAATGGAATATCACTCAGCCATGAAATCAACGTCATAAGGCTAGTAGCAGCATGATGAGTGGATTTAGGTACGACGATTCTAAGTGAAATAAGTCACACAGAAAAAGACACTTATCCTAAGATATCACTTATAGAGGGAATGTAAAAACCGCTACCCTTGAACTGAATTACAAAACAGAACAGAGTCACACGTTTAGAAAACACACTATGGCTGCTTAACGGGAAAGGTGAGGTGGGGTGATGCATAAAAGAAGGGTTTCAAATTAGCTCAGAGACCGTTCCATAAACCCAATATGTAATAGACACGACCTACTCCTTGCTCAGTGAACTGGACTCAACACCCCCTATTCACCGCCCAAGAATATATCTGACTAGTAAGAATCTTACAACCTATGTATTGATATCTCTCTGTAAGTGAGTCAAGTGGGTGTAAAGCGGCATACACACAGCAGTGAAAAGCAGCTAAACCCCTTTATAAAAATCAATCACTTTTAAAAACCCGTGAAACAAAGACAGTGAAAGATAGAGAAATTCTTACTAAATTCGTTCAGGGGCTGTGATGCCACCTGGATTGACCATATCTAGACCCACAGCTGATTGAGACATAAGGGTGGACACTCTTGGGGCTGAGAGGTTTGGTGAGGTTGGGTGAGCAAACGCAGACCCTTTAAAGTAATACTGCGTGGTTCCCATCCCATGGGTCCCAAATCTCCAGGTTCAAGGGCATCTTCCTACTTCGAAAACATGCATGAGAAACCCAGAAGATGGTACACCGTGTGATCGGGAAAGGTTTCTAAAACGCACCTCATTTCTCATCTCCCTGTGCTCGGGTTCGCCATTCCAGCCGCTTTACTAGCAATCTCCCTCCTTGGAGAATCAGCACCTTTAACCTCCTGTTCCGTACAGGTTGCAATTTGTCCTGAGGATGAACGGGAAGAGGGGGAACCAATGAGACACTAGCTCTAGGTGTTGGGACAGGCACAGGTCACTCTATTTTCCCATCAGGAAGAAGAATTAACCACAGGCTCAGCCTGCCGCCCGGGACCAGAAGAGGGCCTGAAGCAATCCTGCGCTTTTGCGGCCAGCTCCCAAGAAAGCGAGTGGAAAAATGGAGCTCAGGGGCACTGCAATTCACAAACCTGCAGAGTTATAAATGATAACTCTCGTCCACAAATATATTGACGGCAGGCAACGAAGAGGATTTGAAAGCAAGGCAGAATTGCAGGAAACAGATTTCAGGAGGTAGATTCGAATCGCCTTTAAAGCACGGGAAAAGCGGCAAAACCTCGACAATGATGCCCTTGGCCAAAAAGGGCGTATGCGTTTTTTCCTGAATATATTCAGGAAAAAACGCATACGCCCTTTTTGGCCAACCAAGCAACCTGGAAAGGCAAATCAGCGCTACAAAGAAGTCTCGCTTCCCATCGGTCAAAAGGGCCATGCTGAATAAAGTGTCAAACACAGAAATGCAGGACAGCCCATGGAGAAACGGGAGCCTTTCTACGCTGATGGGCGGGATGTAAATTGCCAACAGCCACTCTGGAGAAGTGTACGGTGTGTCCTGAAACATCGAAAAAACTCAGCTTAGAGAGCATAGGGCACTTCCACTCATGGGCGTATAAATTGGGAAAACTAAAAATCAGCAAGACACAGGCACCCCAAAGTTTAGGGCTGCTCTGTTGACAAGAACCTCCACTTCGTTACACCTTAAATATCCCAGGAAAGAGAAAAATGGATAAAGAAGTTGTGGTCCTTATGTACAATGGAATATCACTCAGCCATGAAATCAACGTCATAAGGCTAGAAGCAGCATGATGAGTGGATTTAGGTACGACGATTCTAAGTGAAATAAGTCACACAGAAAAAGACACTTATCATAAGATATCACTTATAGAGGGAATGTGAAAACCGCGACCCTTGAACTGAATTACAAAACAGAACAGAGGCACACGTTTAGAAAACACACTATGGCTGCTTAACGGGAAAGGTGAGGTGGGGTGATGCATAAAACAAGGGTTTCAAATTAGCTCAGATACCGTTCCATAAACCCAATATGTAATAGACACGACCTACTCCTTGCTCTGTGAACTGGACTCAACACCCCCTATTCACCGCCCAAGAATATATCTGACTAGTAAGAATCTTAAAAGCTATGTATTGATATCTCTCTGTAAGTGAGTCAAGTGGGTGTAAATCGGCATAAACACAGCAGTGAAAAGCAGCTAAACCCCTTTATAAAAATCAATCACTTTTAAAAACCCGTGAAACAAAGACAGAGAAAGAGAGAGAAATTCTTAATAAATTCGCTCAGGGGCTGTGACGCCACCTGGATTGACCATATCTAGACCCACAGCTGATTGAGACATAAGGGTGGACACTCTTGGGGCTGAGAGGTTTGGTGAGGTTGGGTGAGCAAACGCAGACCCTTTAAAGTAATACTGCGTGGGTCACATCCCATGGGTCCCAAATCTCCAGGTTCAAGGGCATCTTCCCACTTCGAAAACATGCATGAGAAACCCAGAAGATGGTGCACCGTGTGATCGGGAAAGGTTTCTAAAACGCACCTCATTTCTCATCTCCTTGGGCTCGGGTTCGCCATTCCAGCCGCTTTACTAGCAATCTCCCTTCTTGGAGAATCAGCACCTTTAACCTCCTGTTCCGTACAGGTTGCAATTTGTCCTGAGGATGAACGGGAAGAGGGGGAACCAATGAGACACTAGCTCTAGGTGTTGGGACAGGCACAGGTCACTCTATTTTCCCATCAGGAAGAAAAATTAACCACAGACTCAGCCTGCCGCTCGGAACCAGAATAGGGCCTGAAGAAATCCTGCGCTTTTGCGGCCAGCTCCCAAGAAAGCGAGTTGAAAAATGGAGCTCAGGGGCACTGCAATTCATAAACCTGCAGAGTTATAAATGATAACTCTCGTCCACAAATATATTGAGGGAAGGCAACGAAGAGGATTTGAAAGCAAGGCAGAATTGCAGGAAACAGATTTCAGGAGGTAGATTCGAATCGCCTTTAAAGCACGGGAAAAGCGATAAAACCTCGACAATGATGCCCTTGGCCAAAAAGGGCGTATGCGTTTTTCCTGAATATATTCAGGAAAAAACGCATACGCCCTTTTTGGACAACCAAGCAACCTGGAAAGGCAAATCAGCGCTACAAAGAAGTCTCGCTTCCCATCGCTCAAAAGGGCCATGCTGTATAAAGTGTCAAACCCAGAAATGCAGGACAGGCCATGGAGAAACGGGAGCCTTGCTACACTGATGGGCGGGATGTAAAATGCCAACGGCCACTCTGGAGAAGTGTACGGTGTGTCCTGAAACATCGAAAAAACTCAGCTTAGACAACATAGGGCACATCCCCTCATGGGCGTATAAATTGGGAAAACTAAAAATCAGCAAGACACAGGCACCCCAAAGTTTAGGGCTGATCTGTTGACAAGAACCTCCACTTCGTTACACCTTAAATATCCCAGGAAAGAGAAAAATGGATAAAGAAGTTGTGGTCCTTATGTACAACGGAATATCACTCAGCCATGAAATCAACTGCATAAGGCTAGTAGCAGCATGATGAGTGGATTTAGGTATGACGATTCTAAGTGAAATAAGTCACACAGAAAAAGACACTTATCATAAGATATCACTTATAGAGGGAATGTAAAAACCGCTACCCTTGAACTGAATTACAAAACAGAACAGAGGCACACGTTTAGAAAACACACTATGGCTGCTTAACGGGAAAGGTGAGGTGGGGTGATGCATAAAACAAGGGTTTCAAATTAGCTCAGAGACCGTTCCATAAACCCAATATGTAATAGACACGACCTACTCCTTGCTCAGTGATCTGGACTCAACACCCCCTATTCACCGCCCAAGAATATATCTGACTAGTAAGAATCTTAAAAGCTATGTATTAATATCTCTCTGTAAGTGAGTCAAGTGGGTGTAAAGCGGCATAAACAGAGCAGTGAAAAGCAGCTAAACCCCTTTATAAAAACCAATTACTTTTAAAAACCCGTGAAACAAAGACAGTGAAAGAGAGAGAAAGTCTTACTAAATTCGTTCAGGGGCTGTGATGCCACCTGGATTGACCATATATAGACCCACAGCTGATTGAGACATAAGGGTGGACACTCTTGGGGCTGAGAGGTTTGGTGAGGTTGGGTGAGCAAATGCAGACCCTTTAAAGTAATACTGCATTGTACCCATCCCATGGGTCCCAAATCTCCAGGTTCATGGGCATCTTCCCACTTCGAAAACATGCATGAGAAACCCAGAAGATGGTGCACCGTGTGATCGGGAAAGGTTTTTAAAACGCACCTCATTTCTCATCTCCTTGTGCTCGGGTTCTCCATTCCAGCCGCTTTACTAGCAATCTCCCTCCTTGGAGGATCAGCACCTTTAACCTCCTGTTCCGTACAGGTTGCAATTTGTCCTGAGGATGAACGGGAAGAGGGGGAACCAATGAGAGACTAGCTCTAGGTGTTGGGACAGGCACAGGTCACTCTATTTTCCCATCAGGAAGAAGAATTAACCACAGGCTCAGCCTGCCGCCCGTGACCAGTATAGGGCCTGAAGCAATCCTGCGCTTTTGCGGCCAGCTCCCAAGAAAGGGATTTGAAAAATGGAGCTCAGGGGCTCTGCAATTCACAAACCTGCAGAGTTATAAATGATAACTCTCGTCCACAAATATATTGAGGGAAGGCAACGAAGAGGATTTGAAAGCAAGGCAGAATTGCAGGAAACAGATTTCAGGAGGTAGATACGAATCGCCTTTAAAGCACAGGAAAAGGGGCAAAACCTCGCCCATGATGCCCTTGGCCAAAAAGGGCGTATGCCTTTTTTCCTGAATATATTCAGGAAAAAAGGCATACGCCCTTTTTGGCCAACCAAGCAACCTGGAAAGGCAAATCAGCGCTACAAAGAAGTCTCGCTTCCCATCGGTCAAAAGGGCTATGCTGAATAAAGTGCCAAAACCAGAAATGCAGGACAGGCCATGGAGAAACGGGAGCCTTGCTACGCTGATGGGCGGGATGTTAATTGCCAACAGCCACTCTGGAGAAGTGTACGGTGTGTCCTGAAACATCGAAAAAACTCAGCTTAGAGAGCATAGGGCACTTCCACTCATGGGCGTATAAATTGGGAAAACTAAAAATCAGCAAGACACAGGCACCCCAAAGTTTAGGGCTGCTCTGTAGACAAGAACCTCCACTTCATTACACCTTAAATATCCCAGGAAAGAGAAAAATGGATAAAGAAGTTGTGGTCCTTATGTACAATGGAATATCACTCAGCCATGAAATCAACGTTATAAGGCTAGTAGCACCATGATGAGTGGATTTAGGTACGACGATTCTAAGTGAAATAAGTCACACAGAAAAATACACTTATCATAAGTTATCACTTATAGAGGGAATGTAAAAACCGCTACCCTTGAACTGAATTACAAAACAGAACAGAGTCACACGTTTAGAAAACATACTATGGCTGCTTAACGGGAAAGGTGAGGTGGGCTGATGCATAAAACAAGGGTTTCAAATTAGCTCAGAGACCGTTCCATAAACCCAATATGTAATAGACACGACCTACTCCTTGCTCTGTGAACTGGACTCAACACCCCCTATTCACCGCCCAAGAGTATATCTGACTAGTAAGAATCTTACAACCTATGTATTGATATCTCTCTGTAAGTGAGTCAAGTGGGGGTAAAGCGGCATAAACACAGCAGTGAAAAGCAGCTAAACCCCTTTATAAAAATCAATCACTTTTAAAAACCCGTGAAACAAAGACAGTGAAAGATAGAGAAATTCTTACTAAATTCGTTCAGGGGCTGTGATGCCACCTGGATTGACCATATCTAGACCCACAGCTGATTGAGACATAAGGGTGGACACTCTTGGGGCTGAGAGGTTTGGTGAGGTTGGGTGAGCAAACGCAGACTCATTAAAGTAATACTGCGTGGTTCCCATCCCATGGGTCCCAAATCTCCAGGTTCAAGGGCATCTTCCTACTTCGAAAACATGCATGAGAAACCCAGAAGATGGTACACCGTGTGATCGGGAAAGGTTTCTAAAACGCACCTCATTTCTCATCTCCCTGTGCTCGGGTTCGCCATTCCAGCCGCTTTACTAGCAATCTCCCTCCTTGGAGAATCAGCACCTTTAACCTCCTGTTCCGTACAGGTTGCAATTTGTCCTGAGGATGAACGGGAAGAGGGGGAACCAATGAGACACTAGCTCTAGGTGTTGGGACAGGCACAGGCCACTCTATTGTCCCATCAGGAAGAAGATTTAACCACAGGCTCAGCCTGCCGCCCGGGATCAGAATAGGGCCTGAAGCAATCCTGCGCTTTTGCGGCCAGCTCCCAAGAAAGCGAGTGGAAAAATGGAGCTCAGGGGCACTGCAATTCACAAACCTGCAGAGTTATAAATGATAACTCTCGTCCACAAATATATTGACGGCAGACAACGAAGAGGATTTGAAAGCAAGGCAGAATTGCAGGAAACAGATTTCAGGAGGTAGATTCGAATCGCCTTTAAAGCACGGGAAAAGCGGCAAAACCTCGACAATGATGCCCTTGGCCAAAAAGGGCGTATGCGTTTTTTCCTGAATATATTCAGGAAAAAACGCATACGCCCTTTTTGGCCAACCAAGCAACCTGGAAAGGCAAATCAGCGCTACAAAGAAGTCTCGCTTCCCATCGGTCAAAAGGGCCATGCTGAATAAAGTGTCAAACCCAGAAATGCAGGACAGCCCATGGAGAAACGGGAGCCTTGCTACGCTGATGGGCGGGATGTAAATTGCCAACAGCCCCTCTGGAGAAGTGTACGGTGTGTCCTGAAACATCGAAAAAATTCAGCTTAGAGAGCATAGGGCACTTCCACTCATGGGCGTATAAATTGGGAAAACTACAAATCAGCAAGACCCAGGCACCCCAAAGTTTAGGGCTGCTCTGTTGACAAGAACCTCCACTTCGTTACACCTTAAATATCCCAGGAAAGAGAAAAATGGATAAAGAAGTTGTGGTCCTTATGTACAATGGAATATCACTCAGCCATGAAATCAACGTCATAAGGCTAGTAGCAGCATGATGAGTGGATTTAGGTACGACGATTCTAAGTGAAATAAGTCACACAGAAAAAGACACTTATCCTAAGATATCACTTATAGAGGGAATGTAAAAACCGCTACCCTTGAACTGAATTACAAAACAGAACAGAGTCACACGTTTAGAAAACACACTATGGCTGCTTAACGGGAAAGGTGAGGTGGGCTGATGCGTAAAAGAAGGGTTTCAAATTAGCTCAGAGACCGTTCCATAAACCCAATATGTAATAGACACGACCTACTCCTTGCTCAGTGAACTGGACTCAACACCCCCTATTCACCGCCCAAGAATATATCTGACTAGTAAGAATCTTACAACCTATGTATTGATATCTCTCTGTAAGTGAGTCAAGTGGGTGTAAAGCGGCATAAACACAGCAGTGAAAAGCAGCTAAACCCCTTTATAAAAATCAATCACTTTTAAAAACCCGTGAAACAAAGACAGTGAAAGATAGAGAAATTCTTACTAAATTCGTTCAGGGGCTGTGATGCCACCTGGATTGACCATATCTAGACCCACAGCTGATTGAGACATAAGGGTGGACACTCTTGGGGCTGAGAGGTTTGGTGAGGTTGGGTGAGCAAACGCAGACCCTTTAAAGTAATACTGCGTGGTTCCCATCCCATGGGTCCCAAATCTCCAGGTTCAAGGGCATCTTCCTACTTCGAAAACATGCATGAGAAACCCAGAAGATGGTACACCGTGTGATCGGGAAAGGTTTCTAAAACGCACCTCATTTCTCATCTCCCTGTGCTCGGGTTCGCCATTCCAGCCGCTTTACTAGCAATCTCCCTCCTTGGAGAATCAGCACCTTTAACCTCCTGTTCCGTACAGGTTGCAATTTGTCCTGAGGATGAACGGGAAGAGGGGGAACCAATGAGACACTAGCTCTAGGTGTTGGGACAGGCACAGGTCACTCTATTTTCCCATCAGGAAGAAGAATTAACCACAGGCTCAGCCTGCCGCCCGGGACCAGAAGAGGGCCTGAAGCAATCCTGCGCTTTTGCGGCCAGCTCCCAAGAAAGCGAGTGGAAAAATGGAGCTCAGGGGCACTGCAATTCACAAACCTGCAGAGTTATAAATGATAACTCTCGTCCACAAATATATTGACGGCAGACAACGAAGAGGATTTGAAAGCAAGGCAGAATTGCAGGAAACAGATTTCAGGAGGTAGATTCGAATCGCCTTTAAAGCACGGGAAAAGCGGCAAAACCTCGACAATGATGCCCTTGGCCAAAAAGGGCGTATGCGTTTTTTCCTGAATATATTCAGGAAAAAACGCATACGCCCTTTTTGGCCAACCAAGCAACCTGGAAAGGCAAATCAGCGCTACAAAGAAGTCTCGCTTCCCATCGGTCAAAAGGGCCATGCTGAATAAAGTGTCAAACCCAGAAATGCAGGACAGGCCATGGAGAAACGGGAGCCTTGCTACGCTGATGGGCGGGATGTAAAATGCCAACGGCCACTCTGGAGAAGTGTACGGTGTGTCCTGAAACATCGAAAAAACTCAGCTTAGACAACATAGGGCACTTCCCCTCATGGGCGTATAAATTGGGAAAACTACAAATCAGCAAGACACAGGCACCCCAAAGTTTAGGGCTGCTCTGTTGACAAGAACCTCCACTTCGTTACACCTTAAATATCCCAGGAAAGAGAAAAATGGATAAAGAAGTTGTGGTCCTTATGTACAATGGAATATCACTCAGCCATGAAATCAACGTCATAAGGCTAGTAGCAGCATGATGAGTGGATTTAGGTACGACGATTCTAAGTGAAATAAGTCACACAGAAAAAGACACTTATCCTAAGATATCACTTATAGAGGGAATGTAAAAACCGCTACCCTTGAACTGAATTACAAAACAGAACAGAGTCACACGTTTAGAAAACACACTATGGCTGCTTAACGGGAAAGGTGAGGTGGGGTGATGCATAAAAGAAGGGTTTCAAATTAGCTCAGAGACCGTTCCATAAACCCAATATGTAATAGACACGACCTACTCCTTGCTCAGTGAACTGGACTCAACACCCCCTATTCACCGCCCAAGAATATATCTGACTAGTAAGAATCTTACAACCTATGTATTGATATCTCTCTGTAAGTGAGTCAAGTGGGTGTAAAGCGGCATACACACAGCAGTGAAAAGCAGCTAAACCCCTTTATAAAAATCAATCACTTTTAAAAACCCGTGAAACAAAGACAGTGAAAGATAGAGAAATTCTTACTAAATTCGTTCAGGGGCTGTGATGCCACCTGGATTGACCATATCTAGACCCACAGCTGATTGAGACATAAGGGTGGACACTCTTGGGGCTGAGAGGTTTGGTGAGGTTGGGTGAGCAAACGCAGACCCTTTAAAGTAATACTGCGTGGTTCCCATCCCATGGGTCCCAAATCTCCAGGTTCAAGGGCATCTTCCTACTTCGAAAACATGCATGAGAAACCCAGAAGATGGTACACCGTGTGATCGGGAAAGGTTTCTAAAACGCACCTCATTTCTCATCTCCCTGTGCTCGGGTTCGCCATTCCAGCCGCTTTACTAGCAATCTCCCTCCTTGGAGAATCAGCACCTTTAACCTCCTGTTCCGTACAGGTTGCAATTTGTCCTGAGGATGAACGGGAAGAGGGGGAACCAATGAGACACTAGCTCTAGGTGTTGGGACAGGCACAGGTCACTCTATTTTCCCATCAGGAAGAAGAATTAACCACAGGCTCAGCCTGCCGCCCGGGACCAGAAGAGGGCCTGAAGCAATCCTGCGCTTTTGCGGCCAGCTCCCAAGAAAGCGAGTGGAAAAATGGAGCTCAGGGGCACTGCAATTCACAAACCTGCAGAGTTATAAATGATAACTCTCGTCCACAAATATATTGACGGCAGACAACGAAGAGGATTTGAAAGCAAGGCAGAATTGCAGGAAACAGATTTCAGGAGGTAGATTCGAATCGCCTTTAAAGCACGGGAAAAGCGGCAAAACCTCGACAATGATGCCCTTGGCCAAAAAGGGCGTATGCGTTTTTTCCTGAATATATTCAGGAAAAAACGCATACGCCCTTTTTGGCCAACCAAGCAACCTGGAAAGGCAAATCAGCGCTACAAAGAAGTCTCGCTTCCCATCGGTCAAAAGGGCCATGCTGAATAAAGTGTCAAACCCAGAAATGCAGGACAGCCCATGGAGAAACGGGAGCCTTGCTACGCTGATGGGCGGGATGTAAATTGCCAACAGCCCCTCTGGAGAAGTGTACGGTGTGTCCTGAAACATCGAAAAAATTCAGCTTAGAGAGCATAGGGCACTTCCACTCATGGGCGTATAAATTGGGAAAACTACAAATCAGCAAGACCCAGGCACCCCAAAGTTTAGGGCTGCTCTGTTGACAAGAACCTCCACTTCGTTACACCTTAAATATCCCAGGAAAGAGAAAAATGGATAAAGAAGTTGTGGTCCTTATGTACAATGGAATATCACTCAGCCATGAAATCAACGTCATAAGGCTAGTAGCAGCATGATGAGTGGATTTAGGTACGACGATTCTAAGTGAAATAAGTCACACAGAAAAAGACACTTATCCTAAGATATCACTTATAGAGGGAATGTAAAAACCGCTACCCTTGAACTGAATTACAAAACAGAACAGAGTCACACGTTTAGAAAACACACTATGGCTGCTTAACGGGAAAGGTGAGGTGGGGTGATGCATAAAAGAAGGGTTTCAAATTAGCTCAGAGACCGTTCCATAAACCCAATATGTAATAGACACGACCTACTCCTTGCTCAGTGAACTGGACTCAACACCCCCTATTCACCGCCCAAGAATATATCTGACTAGTAAGAATCTTACAACCTATGTATTGATATCTCTCTGTAAGTGAGTCAAGTGGGTGTAAAGCGGCATACACACAGCAGTGAAAAGCAGCTAAACCCCTTTATAAAAATCAATCACTTTTAAAAACCCGTGAAACAAAGACAGTGAAAGATAGAGAAATTCTTACTAAATTCGTTCAGGGGCTGTGATGCCACCTGGATTGACCATATCTAGACCCACAGCTGATTGAGACATAAGGGTGGACACTCTTGGGGCTGAGAGGTTTGGTGAGGTTGGGTGAGCAAACGCAGACCCTTTAAAGTAATACTGCGTGGTTCCCATCCCATGGGTCCCAAATCTCCAGGTTCAAGGGCATCTTCCTACTTCGAAAACATGCATGAGAAACCCAGAAGATGGTACACCGTGTGATCGGGAAAGGTTTCTAAAACGCACCTCATTTCTCATCTCCCTGTGCTCGGGTTCGCCATTCCAGCCGCTTTACTAGCAATCTCCCTCCTTGGAGAATCAGCACCTTTAACCTCCTGTTCCGTACAGGTTGCAATTTGTCCTGAGGATGAACGGGAAGAGGGGGAACCAATGAGACACTAGCTCTAGGTGTTGGGACAGGCACAGGTCACTCTATTTTCCCATCAGGAAGAAGAATTAACCACAGGCTCAGCCTGCCGCCCGGGACCAGAAGAGGGCCTGAAGCAATCCTGCGCTTTTGCGGCCAGCTCCCAAGAAAGCGAGTGGAAAAATGGAGCTCAGGGGCACTGCAATTCACAAACCTGCAGAGTTATAAATGATAACTCTCGTCCACAAATATATTGACGGCAGGCAACGAAGAGGATTTGAAAGCAAGGCAGAATTGCAGGAAACAGATTTCAGGAGGTAGATTCGAATCGCCTTTAAAGCACGGGAAAAGCGGCAAAACCTCGACAATGATGCCCTTGGCCAAAAAGGGCGTATGCGTTTTTTCCTGAATATATTCAGGAAAAAACGCATACGCCCTTTTTGGCCAACCAAGCAACCTGGAAAGGCAAATCAGCGCTACAAAGAAGTCTCGCTTCCCATCGGTCAAAAGGGCCATGCTGAATAAAGTGTCAAACACAGAAATGCAGGACAGCCCATGGAGAAACGGGAGCCTTGCTACGCTGATGGGCGGGATGTAAATTGCCAACAGCCACTCTGGAGAAGTGTACGGTGTGTCCTGAAACATCGAAAAAACTCAGCTTAGAGAGCATAGGGCACTTCCACTCATGGGCGTATAAATTGGGAAAACTAAAAATCAGCAAGACACAGGCACCCCAAAGTTTAGGGCTGCTCTGTTGACAAGAACCTCCACTTCGTTACACCTTAAATATCCCAGGAAAGAGAAAAATGGATAAAGAAGTTGTGGTCCTTATGTACAATGGAATATCACTCAGCCATGAAATCAACGTCATAAGGCTAGAAGCAGCATGATGAGTGGATTTAGGTACGACGATTCTAAGTGAAATAAGTCACACAGAAAAAGACACTTATCATAAGATATCACTTATAGAGGGAATGTGAAAACCGCGACCCTTGAACTGAATTACAAAACAGAACAGAGGCACACGTTTAGAAAACACACTATGGCTGCTTAACGGGAAAGGTGAGGTGGGGTGATGCATAAAACAAGGGTTTCAAATTAGCTCAGATACCGTTCCATAAACCCAATATGTAATAGACA
Organism: Balaenoptera borealis; assembly: GCF_965194805.1. Taxonomy (NCBI): domain Eukaryota; kingdom Metazoa; phylum Chordata; class Mammalia; order Artiodactyla; family Balaenopteridae; genus Balaenoptera; species Balaenoptera borealis. The sequence goes on from NC_138864.1 coordinate 34,777,556, forward strand.
CGACCTACTCCTTGCTCTGTGAACTGGACTCAACACCCCCTATTCACCGCCCAAGAATATATCTGACTAGTAAGAATCTTAAAAGCTATGTATTGATATCTCTCTGTAAGTGAGTCAAGTGGGTGTAAATCGGCATAAACACAGCAGTGAAAAGCAGCTAAACCCCTTTATAAAAATCAATCACTTTTAAAAACCCGTGAAACAAAGACAGAGAAAGAGAGAGAAATTCTTAATAAATTCGCTCAGGGGCTGTGACGCCACCTGGATTGACCATATCTAGACCCACAGCTGATTGAGACATAAGGGTGGACACTCTTGGGGCTGAGAGGTTTGGTGAGGTTGGGTGAGCAAACGCAGACCCTTTAAAGTAATACTGCGTGGGTCACATCCCATGGGTCCCAAATCTCCAGGTTCAAGGGCATCTTCCCACTTCGAAAACATGCATGAGAAACCCAGAAGATGGTGCACCGTGTGATCGGGAAAGGTTTCTAAAACGCACCTCATTTCTCATCTCCTTGGGCTCGGGTTCGCCATTCCAGCCGCTTTACTAGCAATCTCCCTTCTTGGAGAATCAGCACCTTTAACCTCCTGTTCCGTACAGGTTGCAATTTGTCCTGAGGATGAACGGGAAGAGGGGGAACCAATGAGACACTAGCTCTAGGTGTTGGGACAGGCACAGGTCACTCTATTTTCCCATCAGGAAGAAAAATTAACCACAGACTCAGCCTGCCGCTCGGAACCAGAATAGGGCCTGAAGAAATCCTGCGCTTTTGCGGCCAGCTCCCAAGAAAGCGAGTTGAAAAATGGAGCTCAGGGGCACTGCAATTCATAAACCTGCAGAGTTATAAATGATAACTCTCGTCCACAAATATATTGAGGGAAGGCAACGAAGAGGATTTGAAAGCAAGGCAGAATTGCAGGAAACAGATTTCAGGAGGTAGATTCGAATCGCCTTTAAAGCACGGGAAAAGCGATAAAACCTCGACAATGATGCCCTTGGCCAAAAAGGGCGTATGCGTTTTTCCTGAATATATTCAGGAAAAAACGCATACGCCCTTTTTGGCCAACCAAGCAACCTGGAAAGGCAAATCAGCGCTACAAAGAAGTCTCGCTTCCCATCGCTCAAAAGGGCCATGCTGTATAAAGTGTCAAACCCAGAAATGCAGGACAGGCCATGGAGAAACGGGAGCCTTGCTACACTGATGGGCGGGATGTAAAATGCCAACGGCCACTCTGGAGAAGTGTACGGTGTGTCCTGAAACATCGAAAAAACTCAGCTTAGACAACATAGGGCACATCCCCTCATGGGCGTATAAATTGGGAAAACTAAAAATCAGCAAGACACAGGCACCCCAAAGTTTAGGGCTGATCTGTTGACAAGAACCTCCACTTCGTTACACCTTAAATATCCCAGGAAAGAGAAAAATGGATAAAGAAGTTGTGGTCCTTATGTACAACGGAATATCACTCAGCCATGAAATCAACTGCATAAGGCTAGTAGCAGCATGATGAGTGGATTTAGGTATGACGATTCTAAGTGAAATAAGTCACACAGAAAAAGACACTTATCATAAGATATCACTTATAGAGGGAATGTAAAAACCGCTACCCTTGAACTGAATTACAAAACAGAACAGAGGCACACGTTTAGAAAACACACTATGGCTGCTTAACGGGAAAGGTGAGGTGGGGTGATGCATAAAACAAGGGTTTCAAATTAGCTCAGAGACCGTTCCATAAACCCAATATGTAATAGACACGACCTACTCCTTGCTCAGTGATCTGGACTCAACACCCCCTATTCACCGCCCAAGAATATATCTGACTAGTAAGAATCTTAAAAGCTATGTATTAATATCTCTCTGTAAGTGAGTCAAGTGGGTGTAAAGCGGCATAAACAGAGCAGTGAAAAGCAGCTAAACCCCTTTATAAAAACCAATTACTTTTAAAAACCCGTGAAACAAAGACAGTGAAAGAGAGAGAAAGTCTTACTAAATTCGTTCAGGGGCTGTGATGCCACCTGGATTGACCATATATAGACCCACAGCTGATTGAGACATAAGGGTGGACACTCTTGGGGCTGAGAGGTTTGGTGAGGTTGGGTGAGCAAATGCAGACCCTTTAAAGTAATACTGCATTGTACCCATCCCATGGGTCCCAAATCTCCAGGTTCATGGGCATCTTCCCACTTCGAAAACATGCATGAGAAACCCAGAAGATGGTGCACCGTGTGATCGGGAAAGGTTTTTAAAACGCACCTCATTTCTCATCTCCTTGTGCTCAGGTTCTCCATTCCAGCCGCTTTACTAGCAATCTCCCTCCTTGGAGGATCAGCACCTTTAACCTCCTGTTCCGTACAGGTTGCAATTTGTCCTGAGGATGAACGGGAAGAGGGGGAACCAATGAGAGACTAGCTCTAGGTGTTGGGACAGGCACAGGTCACTCTATTTTCCCATCAGGAAGAAGAATTAACCACAGGCTCAGCCTGCCGCCCGTGACCAGTATAGGGCCTGAAGCAATCCTGCGCTTTTGCGGCCAGCTCCCAAGAAAGGGATTTGAAAAATGGAGCTCAGGGGCTCTGCAATTCACAAACCTGCAGAGTTATAAATGATAACTCTCGTCCACAAATATATTGAGGGAAGGCAACGAAGAGGATTTGAAAGCAAGGCAGAATTGCAGGAAACAGATTTCAGGAGGTAGATACGAATCGCCTTTAAAGCACAGGAAAAGGGGCAAAACCTCGCCCATGATGCCCTTGGCCAAAAAGGGCGTATGCCTTTTTTCCTGAATATATTCAGGAAAAAAGGCATACGCCCTTTTTGGCCAACCAAGCAACCTGGAAAGGCAAATCAGCGCTACAAAGAAGTCTCGCTTCCCATCGGTCAAAAGGGCTATGCTGAATAAAGTGCCAAAACCAGAAATGCAGGACAGGCCATGGAGAAACGGGAGCCTTGCTACGCTGATGGGCGGGATGTTAATTGCCAACAGCCACTCTGGAGAAGTGTACGGTGTGTCCTGAAACATCGAAAAAACTCAGCTTAGAGAGCATAGGGCACTTCCACTCATGGGCGTATAAATTGGGAAAACTAAAAATCAGCAAGACACAGGCACCCCAAAGTTTAGGGCTGCTCTGTAGACAAGAACCTCCACTTCATTACACCTTAAATATCCCAGGAAAGAGAAAAATGGATAAAGAAGTTGTGGTCCTTATGTACAATGGAATATCACTCAGCCATGAAATCAACGTTATAAGGCTAGTAGCACCATGATGAGTGGATTTAGGTACGACGATTCTAAGTGAAATAAGTCACACAGAAAAATACACTTATCATAAGTTATCACTTATAGAGGGAATGTAAAAACCGCTACCCTTGAACTGAATTACAAAACAGAACAGAGTCACACGTTTAGAAAACATACTATGGCTGCTTAACGGGAAAGGTGAGGTGGGGTGATGCATAAAACAAGGGTTTCAAATTAGCTCAGAGACCGTTCCATAAACCCAATATGTAATAGACACGACCTACTCCTTGCTCTGTGAACTGGACTCAACACCCCCTATTCACCGCCCAAGAGTATATCTGACTAGTAAGAATCTTACAACCTATGTATTGATATCTCTCTGTAAGTGAGTCAAGTGGGGGTAAAGCGGCATAAACACAGCAGTGAAAAGCAGCTAAACCCCTTTATAAAAATCAATCACTTTTAAAAACCCGTGAAACAAAGACAGTGAAAGATAGAGAAATTCTTACTAAATTCGTTCAGGGGCTGTGATGCCACCTGGATTGACCATATCTAGACCCACAGCTGATTGAGACATAAGGGTGGACACTCTTGGGGCTGAGAGGTTTGGTGAGGTTGGGTGAGCAAACGCAGACTCATTAAAATAATACTGCGTGGTTCCCATCCCATGGGTCCCAAATCTCCAGGTTCAAGGGCATCTTCCTACTTCGAAAACATGCATGAGAAACCCAGAAGATGGTACACCGTGTGATCGGGAAAGGTTTCTAAAACGCACCTCATTTCTCATCTCCCTGTGCTCGGGTTCGCCATTCCAGCCGCTTTACTAGCAATCTCCCTCCTTGGAGAATCAGCACCTTTAACCTCCTGTTCCGTACAGGTTGCAATTTGTCCTGAGGATGAACGGGAAGAGGGGGAACCAATGAGACACTAGCTCTAGGTGTTGGGACAGGCACAGGCCACTCTATTGTCCCATCAGGAAGAAGATTTAACCACAGGCTCAGCCTGCCGCCCGGGACCAGAATAGGGCCTGAAGCAATCCTGCGCTTTTGCGGCCAGCTCCCAAGAAAGCGAGTGGAAAAATGGAGCTCAGGGGCACTGCAATTCACAAACCTGCAGAGTTATAAATGATAACTCTCGTCCAGAAATATATTGACGGCAGACAACGAAGAGGATTTGAAAGCAAGGCAGAATTGCAGGAAACAGATTTCAGGAGGTAGATTCGAATCGCCTTTAAAGCACGGGAAAAGCGGCAAAACCTCGACAATGATGCCCTTGGCCAAAAAGGGCGTATGCGTTTTTTCCTGAATATATTCAGGAAAAAACGCATACGCCCTTTTTGGCCAACCAAGCAACCTGGAAAGGCAAATCAGCGCTACAAAGAAGTCTCGCTTCCCATCGGTCAAAAGGGCCATGCTGAATAAAGTGTCAAACCCAGAAATGCAGGACAGCCCATGGAGAAACGGGAGCCTTGCTACGCTGATGGGCGGGATGTAAATTGCCAACAGCCCCTCTGGAGAAGTGTACGGTGTGTCCTGAAACATCGAAAAAATTCAGCTTAGAGAGCATAGGGCACTTCCACTCATGGGCGTATAAATTGGGAAAACTACAAATCAGCAAGACCCAGGCACCCCAAAGTTTAGGGCTGCTCTGTTGACAAGAACCTCCACTTCGTTACACCTTAAATATCCCAGGAAAGAGAAAAATGGATAAAGAAGTTGTGGTCCTTATGTACAATGGAATATCACTCAGCCATGAAATCAACGTCATAAGGCTAGTAGCAGCATGATGAGTGGATTTAGGTACGACGATTCTAAGTGAAATAAGTCACACAGAAAAAGACACTTATCCTAAGATATCACTTATAGAGGGAATGTAAAAACCGCTACCCTTGAACTGAATTACAAAACAGAACAGAGTCACACGTTTAGAAAACACACTATGGCTGCTTAACGGGAAAGGTGAGGTGGGGTGATGCATAAAAGAAGGGTTTCAAATTAGCTCAGAGACCGTTCCATAAACCCAATATGTAATAGACACGACCTACTCCTTGCTCAGTGAACTGGACTCAACACCCCCTATTCACCGCCCAAGAATATATCTGACTAGTAAGAATCTTACAACCTATGTATTGATATCTCTCTGTAAGTGAGTCAAGTGGGTGTAAAGCGGCATAAACACAGCAGTGAAAAGCAGCTAAACCCCTTTATAAAAATCAATCACTTTTAAAAACCCGTGAAACAAAGACAGTGAAAGATAGAGAAATTCTTACTAAATTCGTTCAGGGGCTGTGATGCCACCTGGATTGACCATATCTAGACCCACAGCTGATTGAGACATAAGGGTGGACACTCTTGGGGCTGAGAGGTTTGGTGAGGTTGGGTGAGCAAACGCAGACCCTTTAAAGTAATACTGCGTGGGTCCCATCCCATGGGTCCCAAATCTCCAGGTTCAAGGGCATCTTCCCACTTCGAAAACATGCATGAGAAACCCAGAAGATGGTGCACCGTGTGATCGGGAAAGGTTTCTAAAACGCACCTCATTTCTCATCTCCTTGGGCTCGGGTTCGCCATTCCAGCCGCTTTACTAGCAATCTCCCTTCTTGGAGAATCAGCACCTTTAACCTCCTGTTCCGTACAGGTTGCAATTTGTCCTGAGGATGAACGGGAAGAGGGGGAACCAATGAGACACTAGCTCTAGGTGTTGGGACAGGCACAGGTCACTCTATGGTCCCATCAGGAAGAAAAATTAACCACAGACTCAGCCTGCCGCTCGGAACCAGAATAGGGCCTGAAGAAATCCTGCGCTTTTGCGGCCAGCTCCCAAGAAAGCGAGTTGAAAAATGGAGCTCAGGGGCACTGCAATTCATAAACCTGCAGAGTTATAAATGATAACTCTCGTCCACAAATATATTGAGGGAAGGCAACGAAGAGGATTTGAAAGCAAGGCAGAATTGCAGGAAACAGATTTCAGGAGGTAGATTCGAATCGCCTTTAAAGCACGGGAAAAGCGATAAAACCTCGACAATGATGCCCTTGGCCAAAAAGGGCGTATGCGTTTTTCCTGAATATATTCAGGAAAAAACGCATACGCCCTTTTTGGCCAACCAAGCAACCTGGAAAGGCAAATCAGCGCTACAAAGAAGTCTCGCTTCCCATCGCTCAAAAGGGCCATGCTGTATAAAGTGTCAAAACCAGAAATGCAGGACAGGCCATGGAGAAACGGGAGCCTTGCTACACTGATGGGCGGGATGTAAAATGCCAACGGCCACTCTGGAGAAGTGTACGGTGTGTCCTGAAACATCGAAAAAACTCAGCTTAGACAACATAGGGCACATCCCCTCATGGGCGTATAAATTGGGAAAACTAAAAATCAGCAAGACACAGGCACCCCAAAGTTTAGGGCTGATCTGTTGACAAGAACCTCCACTTCGTTACACCTTAAATATCCCAGGAAAGAGAAAAATGGATAAAGAAGTTGTGGTCCTTATGTACAACGGAATATCACTCAGCCATGAAATCAACTGCATAAGGCTAGTAGTAGCATGATGAGTGGATTTAGGTATGACGATTCTAAGTGAAATAAGTCACACAGAAAAAGACACTTATCATAAGATATCACTTATAGAGGGAATGTAAAAACCGCTACCCTTGAACTGAATTACAAAACAGAACAGAGGCACACGTTTAGAAAACACACTATGGCTGCTTAACGGGAAAGGTGAGGTGGGGTGATGCATAAAACAAGGGTTTCAAATTAGCTCAGAGACCGTTCCATAAACCCAATATGTAATAGACACGACCTACTCCTTGCTCAGTGATCTGGACTCAACACCCCCTATTCACCGCCCAAGAATATATCTGACTAGTAAGAATCTTAAAAGCTATGTATTAATATTTCTCTGTAAGTGAGTCAAGTGGGTGTAAAGCGGCATAAACAGAGCAGTGAAAAGCAGCTAAACCCCTTTATAAAAACCAATTACTTTTAAAAACCCGTGAAACAAAGACAGTGAAAGAGAGAGAAAGACTTACTAAATTCGTTCAGGGGCTGTGATGCCACCTGGATTGACCATATATAGACCCACAGCTGATTGAGACATAAGGGTGGACACTCTTGGGGCTGAGAGGTTTGGTGAGGTTGGGTGAGCAAACGCAGACCCTTTAAAGTAATACTGCATTGTACCCATCCCATGGGTCCCAAATCTCCAGGTTCATGGGCATCTTCCCACTTCGAAAACATGCATGAGAAACCCAGAAGATGGTGCACCGTGTGATCGGGAAAGGTTTTTAAAACGCACCTCATTTCTCATCTCCTTGTGCTCGGGTTCTCCATTCCAGCCGCTTTACTAGCAATCTCCCTCCTTGGAGGATCAGCACCTTTAACCTCCTGTTCCGTACAGGTTGCAATTTGTCCTGAGGATGAACGGGAAGAGGGGGAACCAATGAGAGACTAGCTCTAGGTGTTGGGACAGGCACAGGTCACTCTATTTTCCCATCAGGAAGAAGAATTAACCACAGGCTCAGCCTGCCGCCCGTGACCAGTATAGGGCCTGAAGCAATCCTGCGCTTTTGCGGCCAGCTCCCAAGAAAGGGATTTGAAAAATGGAGCTCAGGGGCTCTGCAATTCACAAACCTGCAGAGTTATAAATGATAACTCTCGTCCACAAATATATTGAGGGAAGGGAACGAAGAGGATTTGAAAGCAAGGCAGAATTGCAGGAAACAGATTTCAGGAGGTAGATACGAATCGCCTTTAAAGCACAGGAAAAGGGGCAAAACCTCGACCATGATGCCCTTGGCCAAAAAGGGCGTATGCCTTTTTTCCTGAATATATTCAGGAAAAAAGGCATACGCCCTTTTTGGCCAACCAAGCAACCTGGAAAGGCAAATCAGCGCTACAAAGAAGTCTCGCTTCCCATCGGTCAAAAGGGCTATGCTGAATAAAGTGCCAAAACCAGAAATGCAGGACAGGCCATGGAGAAACGGGAGCCTTGCTACGCTGATGGGCGGGATGTAAATTGCCAACAGCCCCTCTGGAGAAGTGTACGGTGTGTCCTGAAACATCGAAAAAATTCAGCTTAGAGAGCATAGGGCACTTCCACTCATGGGCGTATAAATTGGGAAAACTACAAATCAGCAAGACCCAGGCACCCCAAAGTTTAGGGCTGCTCTGTTGACAAGAACCTCCACTTCGTTACACCTTAAATATCCCAGGAAAGAGAAAAATGGATAAAGAAGTTGTGGTCCTTATGTACAATGGAATATCACTCAGCCATGAAATCAACGTCATAAGGCTAGTAGCAGCATGATGAGTGGATTTAGGTACGACGATTCTAAGTGAAATAAGTCACACAGAAAAAGACACTTATCCTAAGATATCACTTATAGAGGGAATGTAAAAACCGCTACCCTTGAACTGAATTACAAAACAGAACAGAGTCACACGTTTAGAAAACACACTATGGCTGCTTAACGGGAAAGGTGAGGTGGGGTGATGCATAAAAGAAGGGTTTCAAATTAGCTCAGAGACCGTTCCATAAACCCAATATGTAATAGACACGACCTACTCCTTGCTCAGTGAACTGGACTCAACACCCCCTATTCACCGCCCAAGAATATATCTGACTAGTAAGAATCTTACAACCTATGTATTGATATCTCTCTGTAAGTGAGTCAAGTGGGTGTAAAGCGGCATAAACACAGCAGTGAAAAGCAGCTAAACCCCTTTATAAAAATCAATCACTTTTAAAAACCCGTGAAACAAAGACAGTGAAAGATAGAGAAATTCTTACTAAATTCGTTCAGGGGCTGTGATGCCACCTGGATTGACCATATCTAGACCCACAGCTGATTGAGACATAAGGGTGGACACTCTTGGGGCTGAGAGGTTTGGTGAGGTTGGGTGAGCAAACGCAGACCCTTTAAAGTAATACTGCGTGGGTCCCATCCCATGGGTCCCAAATCTCCAGGTTCAAGGGCATCTTCCCACTTCGAAAACATGCATGAGAAACCCAGAAGATGGTGCACCGTGTGATCGGGAAAGGTTTCTAAAACGCACCTCATTTCTCATCTCCTTGGGCTCGGGTTCGCCATTCCAGCCGCTTTACTAGCAATCTCCCTTCTTGGAGAATCAGCACCTTTAACCTCCTGTTCCGTACAGGTTGCAATTTGTCCTGAGGATGAACGGGAAGAGGGGGAACCAATGAGACACTAGCTCTAGGTGTTGGGACAGGCACAGGTCACTCTATGGTCCCATCAGGAAGAAAAATTAACCACAGACTCAGCCTGCCGCTCGGAACCAGAATAGGGCCTGAAGAAATCCTGCGCTTTTGCGGCCAGCTCCCAAGAAAGCGAGTTGAAAAATGGAGCTCAGGGGCACTGCAATTCATAAACCTGCAGAGTTATAAATGATAACTCTCGTCCACAAATATATTGAGGGAAGGCAACGAAGAGGATTTGAAAGCAAGGCAGAATTGCAGGAAACAGATTTCAGGAGGTAGATTCGAATCGCCTTTAAAGCACGGGAAAAGCGATAAAACCTCGACAATGATGCCCTTGGCCAAAAAGGGCGTATGCGTTTTTCCTGAATATATTCAGGAAAAAACGCATACGCCCTTTTTGGCCAACCAAGCAACCTGGAAAGGCAAATCAGCGCTACAAAGAAGTCTCGCTTCCCATCGCTCAAAAGGGCCATGCTGTATAAAGTGTCAAAACCAGAAATGCAGGACAGGCCATGGAGAAACGGGAGCCTTGCTACACTGATGGGCGGGATGTAAAATGCCAACGGCCACTCTGGAGAAGTGTACGGTGTGTCCTGAAACATCGAAAAAACTCAGCTTAGACAACATAGGGCACATCCCCTCATGGGCGTATAAATTGGGAAAACTAAAAATCAGCAAGACACAGGCACCCCAAAGTTTAGGGCTGATCTGTTGACAAGAACCTCCACTTCGTTACACCTTAAATATCCCAGGAAAGAGAAAAATGGATAAAGAAGTTGTGGTCCTTATGTACAACGGAATATCACTCAGCCATGAAATCAACTGCATAAGGCTAGTAGTAGCATGATGAGTGGATTTAGGTATGACGATTCTAAGTGAAATAAGTCACACAGAAAAAGACACTTATCATAAGATATCACTTATAGAGGGAATGTAAAAACCGCTACCCTTGAACTGAATTACAAAACAGAACAGAGGCACACGTTTAGAAAACACACTATGGCTGCTTAACGGGAAAGGTGAGGTGGGGTGATGCATAAAACAAGGGTTTCAAATTAGCTCAGAGACCGTTCCATAAACCCAATATGTAATAGACACGACCTACTCCTTGCTCAGTGATCTGGACTCAACACCCCCTATTCACCGCCCAAGAATATATCTGACTAGTAAGAATCTTAAAAGCTATGTATTAATATTTCTCTGTAAGTGAGTCAAGTGGGTGTAAAGCGGCATAAACAGAGCAGTGAAAAGCAGCTAAACCCCTTTATAAAAACCAATTACTTTTAAAAACCCGTGAAACAAAGACAGTGAAAGAGAGAGAAAGACTTACTAAATTCGTTCAGGGGCTGTGATGCCACCTGGATTGACCATATATAGACCCACAGCTGATTGAGACATAAGGGTGGACACTCTTGGGGCTGAGAGGTTTGGTGAGGTTGGGTGAGCAAACGCAGACCCTTTAAAGTAATACTGCATTGTACCCATCCCATGGGTCCCAAATCTCCAGGTTCATGGGCATCTTCCCACTTCGAAAACATGCATGAGAAACCCAGAAGATGGTGCACCGTGTGATCGGGAAAGGTTTTTAAAACGCACCTCATTTCTCATCTCCTTGTGCTCGGGTTCTCCATTCCAGCCGCTTTACTAGCAATCTCCCTCCTTGGAGGATCAGCACCTTTAACCTCCTGTTCCGTACAGGTTGCAATTTGTCCTGAGGATGAACGGGAAGAGGGGGAACCAATGAGAGACTAGCTCTAGGTGTTGGGACAGGCACAGGTCACTCTATTTTCCCATCAGGAAGAAGAATTAACCACAGGCTCAGCCTGCCGCCCGTGACCAGTATAGGGCCTGAAGCAATCCTGCGCTTTTGCGGCCAGCTCCCAAGAAAGGGATTTGAAAAATGGAGCTCAGGGGCTCTGCAATTCACAAACCTGCAGAGTTATAAATGATAACTCTCGTCCACAAATATATTGAGGGAAGGGAACGAAGAGGATTTGAAAGCAAGGCAGAATTGCAGGAAACAGATTTCAGGAGGTAGATACAAATCGCCTTTAAAGCACAGGAAAAGGGGCAAAACCTCGACCATGATGCCCTTGGCCAAAAAGGGCGTATGCCTTTTTTCCTGAATATATTCAGGAAAAAAGGCATACGCCCTTTTTGGCCAACCAAGCAACCTGGAAAGGCAAATCAGCGCTACAAAGAAGTCTCGCTTCCCATCGGTCAAAAGGGCTATGCTGAATAAAGTGCCAAAACCAGAAATGCAGGACAGGCCATGGAGAAACGGGAGCCTTGCTACGCTGATGGGCGGGATGTTAATTGACAAGAGCCACTCTGGAGAAGTGTACGGTGTGTCCTGAAACATCTAAAAAACTCAGCTTAGAGAGCATAGGGCACTTCCACTCATGGGCGTATAAATTGGGAAAACTAAAAATCAGCAAGACACAGGCACCCCAAAGTTTAGGGCTGCTCTGTAGACAAGAACCTCCACTTCATTACACCTTAAATATCCCAGGAAAGAGAAAAATGGATAAAGAAGTTGTGGTCCTTATGTACAATGGAATATCACTCAGCCATGAAATCAACGTTATAAGGCTAGTAGCACCATGATGAGTGGATTTAGGTACGACGATTCTAAGTGAAATAAGTCACACAGAAAAATACACTTATCATAAGTTATCACTTATAGAGGGAATGTAAAAACCGCTACCCTTGAACTGAATTACAAAACAGAACAGAGTCACACGTTTAGAAAACATACTATGGCTGCTTAACGGGAAAGGTGAGGTGGGGTGATGCATAAAACAAGGGTTTCAAATTAGCTCAGAGACCGTTCCATAAACCCAATATGTAATAGACACGACCTACTCCTTGCTCTGTGAACTGGACTCAACACCCCCTATTCACCGCCCAAGAGTATATCTGACTAGTAAGAATCTTACAACCTATGTATTGATATCTCTCTGTAAGTGAGTCAAGTGGGGGTAAAGCGGCATAAACACAGCAGTGAAAAGCAGCTAAACCCCTTTATAAAAATCAATCACTTTTAAAAACCCGTGAAACAAAGACAGTGAAAGATAGAGAAATTCTTACTAAATTCGTTCAGGGGCTGTGATGCCACCTGGATTGACCATATCTAGACCCACAGCTGATTGAGACATAAGGGTGGACACTCTTGGGGCTGAGAGGTTTGGTGAGGTTGGGTGAGCAAACGCAGACTCATTAAAGTAATACTGCGTGGTTCCCATCCCATGGGTCCCAAATCTCCAGGTTCAAGGGCATCTTCCTACTTCGAAAACATGCATGAGAAACCCAGAAGATGGTACACCGTGTGATCGGGAAAGGTTTCTAAAACGCACCTCATTTCTCACCTCCCTGTGCTCGGGTTCGCCATTCCAGCCGCTTTACTAGCAATCTCCCTCCTTGGAGAATCAGCACCTTTAACCTCCTGTTCCGTACAGGTTGCAATTTGTCCTGAGGATGAACGGGAAGAGGGGGAACCAATGAGACACTAGCTCTAGGTGTTGGGACAGGCACAGGCCACTCTATTGTCCCATCAGGAAGAAGATTTAACCACAGGCTCAGCCTGCCGCCCGGGACCAGAAGAGGGCCTGAAGCAATCCTGCGCTTTTGCGGCCAGCTCCCAAGAAAGCGAGTGGAAAAATGGAGCTCAGGGGCACTGCAATTCACAAACCTGCAGAGTTATAAATGATAACTCGTCCACAAATATATTGACGGCAGACAACGAAGAGGATTTGAAAGCAAGGCAGAATTGCAGGAAACAGATTTCAGGAGGTAGATTCGAATCGCCTTTAAAGCACGGGAAAAGCGGCAAAACCTCGACAATGATGCCCTTGGCCAAAAAGGGCGTATGCGTTTTTTCCTGAATATATTCAGGAAAAAACGCATACGCCCTTTTTGGCCAACCAAGCAACCTGGAAAGGCAAATCAGCGCTACAAAGAAGTCTCGCTTCCCATCGGTCAAAAGGGCCATGCTGAATAAAGTGTCAAACCGAGAAATGCAGGACAGCCCATGGAGAAACGGGAGCCTTGCTACGCTGATGGGCGGGATGTAAATTGCCAACAGCCCCTCTGGAGAAGTGTACGGTGTGTCCTGAAACATCGAAAAAATTCAGCTTAGAGAGCATAGGGCACTTCCACTCATGGGCGTATAAATTGGGAAAACTACAAATCAGCAAGACCCAGGCACCCCAAAGTTTAGGGCTGCTCTGTTGACAAGAACCTCCACTTCGTTACACCTTAAATATCCCAGGAAAGAGAAAAATGGATAAAGAAGTTGTGGTCCTTATGTACAATGGAATATCACTCAGCCATGAAATCAACGTCATAAGGCTAGTAGCAGCATGATGAGTGGATTTAGGTACGACGATTCTAAGTGAAATAAGTCACACAGAAAAAGACACTTATCCTAAGATATCACTTATAGAGGGAATGTAAAAACCGCTACCCTTGAACTGAATTACAAAACAGAACAGAGTCACACGTTTAGAAAACACACTATGGCTGCTTAACGGGAAAGGTGAGGTGGGGTGATGCATAAAAGAAGGGTTTCAAATTAGCTCAGAGACCGTTCCATAAACCCAATATGTAATAGACACGACCTACTCCTTGCTCAGTGAACTGGACTCAACACCCCCTATTCACCGCCCAAGAATATATCTGACTAGTAAGAATCTTACAACCTATGTATTGATATCTCTCTGTAAGTGAGGCAAGTGGGGGTAAAGCGGCATAAACACAGCAGTGAAAAGCAGCTAAACCCCTTTATAAAAATCAATCACTTTGAAAAACCCGTGAAACAAAGACAGTGAAAGATAGAGAAATTCTTAATAAATTCGTTCAGGGGCTGTGATGCCACCTGGATTGACCATATCTAGACCCACAGCTGATTGAGACATAAGGGTGGACACTCTTGGGGCTGAGAGGTTTGGTGAGGTTGGGTGAGCAAACGCAGACCCTTTAAAGTAATACTGCGTGGTTCCCATCCCATGGGTCCCAAATCTCCAGGTTCAAGGGCATCTTCCTACTTCGAAAACATGCATGAGAAACCCAGAAGATGGTACACCGTGTGATCAGGAAAGGTTTCTAAAACGCACCTCATTTCTCATCTCCCTGTGCTCGGGTTCGCCATTCCAGCCGCTTTACTAGCAATCTCCCTCCTTGGAGAATCAGCACCTTTAACCTCCTGTTCCGTACAGGTTGCAATTTGTCCTGAGGATGAACGGGAAGAGGGGGAACCAATGAGACACTAGCTCTAGGTGTTGGGACAGGCACAGGTCACTCTATTTTCCCATCAGGAAGAAGAATTAACCACAGGCTCAGCCTGCCGCCCGGGACCAGAAGAGGGCCTGAAGCAATCCTGCGCTTTTGCGGCCAGCTCCCAAGAAAGCGAGTGGAAAAATGGAGCTCAGGGGCACTGCAATTCACAAACCTGCAGAGTTATAAATGATAACTCTCGTCCACAAATATATTGACGGCAGGCAACGAAGAGGATTTGAAAGCAAGGCAGAATTGCAGGAAACAGATTTCAGGAGGTAGATTCGAATCGCCTTTAAAGCACGGGAAAAGCGGCAAAACCTCGACAATGATGCCCTTGGCCAAAAAGGGCGTATGCGTTTTTTCCTGAATATATTCAGGAAAAAACGCATACGCCCTTTTTGGCCAACCAAGCAACCTGGAAAGGCAAATCAGCGCTACAAAGAAGTCTCGCTTCCCATCGGTCAAAAGGGCCATGCTGAATAAAGTGTCAAACCCAGAAATGCAGGACAGCCCATGGAGAAACGGGAGCCTTGCTACGCTGATGGGCGGGATGTAAATTGCCAACAGCCCCTCTGGAGAAGTGTACGGTGTGTCCTGAAACATCGAAAAAATTCAGCTTAGAGAGCATAGGGCACTTCCACTCATGGGCGTATAAATTGGGAAAACTACAAATCAGCAAGACCCAGGCACCCCAAAGTTTAGGGCTGCTCTGTTGACAAGAACCTCCACTTCGTTACACCTTAAATATCCCAGGAAAGAGAAAAATGGATAAAGAAGTTGTGGTCCTTATGTACAATGGAATATCACTCAGCCATGAAATCAACGTCATAAGGCTAGTAGCAGCATGATGAGTGGATTTAGGTACGACGATTCTAAGTGAAATAAGTCACACAGAAAAAGACACTTATCCTAAGATATCACTTATAGAGGGAATGTAAAAACCGCTACCCTTGAACTGAATTACAAAACAGAACAGAGTCACACGTTTAGAAAACACACTATGGCTGCTTAACGGGAAAGGTGAGGTGGGGTGATGCATAAAAGAAGGGTTTCAAATTAGCTCAGAGACCGTTCCATAAACCCAATATGTAATAGACACGACCTACTCCTTGCTCAGTGAACTGGACTCAACACCCCCTATTCACCGCCCAAGAATATATCTGACTAGTAAGAATCTTACAACCTATGTATTGATATCTCTCTGTAAGTGAGTCAAGTGGGTGTAAAGCGGCATAAACACAGCAGTGAAAAGCAGCTAAACCCCTTTATAAAAATCAATCACTTTTAAAAACCCGTGAAACAAAGACAGTGAAAGATAGAGAAATTCTTACTAAATTCGTTCAGGGGCTGTGATGCCACCTGGATTGACCATATCTAGACCCACAGCTGATTGAGACATAAGGGTGGACACTCTTGGGGCTGAGAGGTTTGGTGAGGTTGGGTGAGCAAACGCAGACCCTTTAAAGTAATACTGCGTGGGTCCCATCCCATGGGTCCCAAATCTCCAGGTTCAAGGGCATCTTCCCACTTCGAAAACATGCATGAGAAACCCAGAAGATGGTGCACCGTGTGATCGGGAAAGGTTTCTAAAACGCACCTCATTTCTCATCTCCTTGGGCTCGGGTTCGCCATTCCAGCCGCTTTACTAGCAATCTCCCTTCTTGGAGAATCAGCACCTTTAACCTCCTGTTCCGTACAGGTTGCAATTTGTCCTGAGGATGAACGGGAAGAGGGGGAACCAATGAGACACTAGCTCTAGGTGTTGGGACAGGCACAGGTCACTCTATTGTCCCATCAGGAAGAAAAATTAACCACAGACTCAGCCTGCCGCTCGGAACCAGAATAGGGCCTGAAGAAATCCTGCGCTTTTGCGGCCAGCTCCCAAGAAAGCGAGTTGAAAAATGGAGCTCAGGGGCACTGCAATTCATAAACCTGCAGAGTTATAAATGATAACTCTCGTCCACAAATATATTGAGGGAAGGCAACGAAGAGGATTTGAAAGCAAGGCAGAATTGCAGGAAACAGATTTCAGGAGGTAGATTCGAATCGCCTTTAAAGCACGGGAAAAGCGATAAAACCTCGACAATGATGCCCTTGGCCAAAAAGGGCGTATGCGTTTTTCCTGAATATATTCAGGAAAAAACGCATACGCCCTTTTTGGCCAACCAAGCAACCTGGAAAGGCAAATCAGCGCTACAAAGAAGTCTCGCTTCCCATCGCTCAAAAGGGCCATGCTGTATAAAGTGTCAAAACCAGAAATGCAGGACAGGCCATGGAGAAACGGGAGCCTTGCTACACTGATGGGCGGGATGTAAAATGCCAACAGCCACTCTGGAGAAGTGTACGGTGTGTCCTGAAACATCGAAAAAACTCAGCTTAGACAACATAGGGCACATCCCCTCATGGGCGTATAAATTGGGAAAACTAAAAATCAGCAAGACACAGGCACCCCAAAGTTTAGGGCTGATCTGTTGACAAGAACCTCCACTTCGTTACACCTTAAATATCCCAGGAAAGAGAAAAATGGATAAAGAAGTTGTGGTCCTTATGTACAACGGAATATCACTCAGCCATGAAATCAACTGCATAAGGCTAGTAGCAGCATGATGAGTGGATTTAGGTATGACGATTCTAAGTGAAATAAGTCACACAGAAAAAGACACTTATCATAAGATATCACTTATAGAGGGAATGTAAAAACCGCTACCCTTGAACTGAATTACAAAACAGAACAGAGGCACACGTTTAGAAAACACACTATGGCTGCTTAACGGGAAAGGTGAGGTGGGGTGATGCATAAAACAAGGGTTTCAAATTAGCTCAGAGACCGTTCCATAAACCCAATATGTAATAGACACGACCTACTCCTTGCTCAGTGATCTGGACTCAACACCCCCTATTCACCGCCCAAGAATATATCTGACTAGTAAGAATCTTAAAAGCTATGTATTAATATCTCTCTGTAAGTGAGTCAAGTGGGTGTAAAGCGGCATAAACAGAGCAGTGAAAAGCAGCTAAACCCCTTTATAAAAACCAATTACTTTTAAAAACCCGTGAAACAAAGACAGTGAAAGAGAGAGAAAGACTTACTAAATTCGTTCAGGGGCTGTGATGCCACCTGGATTGACCATATATAGACCCACAGCTGATTGAGACATAAGGGTGGACACTCTTGGGGCTGAGAGTTTTGGTGAGGTTGGGTGAGCAAACGCAGACCCTTTAAAGTAATACTGCATTGTACCCATCCCATGGGTCCCAAATCTCCAGGTTCATGGGCATCTTCCCACTTCGAAAACATGCATGAGAAACCCAGAAGATGGTGCACCGTGTGATCGGGAAAGGTTTTTAAAACGCACCTCATTTCTCATCTCCTTGTGCTCGGGTTCTCCATTCCAGCCGCTTTACTAGCAATCTCCCTCCTTGGAGGATCAGCACCTTTAACCTCCTGTTCCGTACAGGTTGCAATTTGTCCTGAGGATGAACGGGAAGAGGGGGAACCAATGAGAGACTAGCTCTAGGTGTTGGGACAGGCACAGGTCACTCTATTTTCCCATCAGGAAGAAGAATTAACCACAGGCTCAGCCTGCCGCCCGTGACCAGTATAGGGCCTGAAGCAATCCTGCGCTTTTGCGGCCAGCTCCCAAGAAAGGGATTTGAAAAATGGAGCTCAGGGGCTCTGCAATTCACAAACCTGCAGAGTTATAAATGATAACTCTCGTCCACAAATATATTGAGGGAAGGGAACGAAGAGGATTTGAAAGCAAGGCAGAATTGCAGGAAACAGATTTCAGGAGGTAGATACGAATCGCCTTTAAAGCACAGGAAAAGGGGCAAAACCTCGACCATGATGCCCTTGGCCAAAAAGGGCGTATGCCTTTTTTCCTGAATATATTCAGGAAAAAAGTCATACGCCCTTTTTGGCCAACCAAGCAACCTGGAAAGGCAAATCAGCGCTACAAAGAAGTCTCGCTTCCCATCGGTCAAAAGGGCTATGCTGAATAAAGTGCCAAAACCAGAAATGCAGGACAGGCCATGGAGAAACGGGAGCCTTGCTACGCTGATGGGCGGGATGTTAATTGACAAGAGCCACTCTGGAGAAGTGTACGGTGTGTCCTGAAACATCTAAAAAACTCAGCTTAGAGAGCATAGGGCACTTCCACTCATGGGCGTATAAATTGGGAAAACTAAAAATCAGCAAGACACAGGCACCCCAAAGTTTAGGGCTGCTCTGTAGACAAGAACCTCCACTTCATTACACCTTAAATATCCCAGGAAAGAGAAAAATGGATAAAGAAGTTGTGGTCCTTATGTACAATGGAATATCACTCAGCCATGAAATCAACGTTATAAGGCTAGTAGCACCATGATGAGTGGATTTAGGTACGACGATTCTAAGTGAAATAAGTCACACAGAAAAATACACTTATCATAAGTTATCACTTATAGAGGGAATGTAAAAACCGCTACCCTTGAACTGAATTACAAAACAGAACAGAGTCACACGTTTAGAAAACACACTATGGCTGCTTAACGGGAAAGGTGAGGTGGGGTGATGCATAAAAGAAGGGTTTCAAATTAGCTCAGAGACCGTTCCATAAACCCAATATGTAATAGACACGACCTACTCCTTGCTCAGTGAACTGGACTCAACACCCCCTATTCACCGCCCAAGAATATATCTGACTAGTAAGAATCTTACAACCTATGTATTGATATCTCTCTGTAAGTGAGGCAAGTGGGGGTAAAGCGGCATAAACACAGCAGTGAAAAGCAGCTAAACCCCTTTATAAAAATCAATCACTTTGAAAAACCCGTGAAACAAAGACAGTGAAAGATAGAGAAATTCTTAATAAATTCGTTCAGGGGCTGTGATGCCACCTGGATTGACCATATCTAGACCCACAGCTGATTGAGACATAAGGGTGGACACTCTTGGGGCTGAGAGGTTTGGTGAGGTTGGGTGAGCAAACGCAGACCCTTTAAAGTAATACTGCGTGGTTCCCATCCCATGGGTCCCAAATCTCCAGGTTCAAGGGCATCTTCCTACTTCGAAAACATGCATGAGAAACCCAGAAGATGGTACACCGTGTGATCGGGAAAGGTTTCTAAAACGCACCTCATTTCTCATCTCCCTGTGCTCGGGTTCGCCATTCCAGCCGCTTTACTAGCAATCTCCCTCCTTGGAGAATCAGCACCTTTAACCTCCTGTTCCGTACAGGTTGCAATTTGTCCTGAGGATGAACGGGAAGAGGGGGAACCAATGAGACACTAGCTCTAGGTGTTGGGACAGGCACAGGTCACTCTATTTTCCCATCAGGAAGAAGAATTAACCACAGGCTCAGCCTGCCGCCCGGGACCAGAAGAGGGCCTGAAGCAATCCTGCGCTTTTGCGGCCAGCTCCCAAGAAAGCGAGTGGAAAAATGGAGCTCAGGGGCACTGCAATTCACAAACCTGCAGAGTTATAAATGATAACTCTTGTCCACAAATATATTGACGGCAGGCAACGAAGAGGATTTGAAAGCAAGGCAGAATTGCAGGAAACAGATTTCAGGAGGTAGATTCGAATCGCCTTTAAAGCACGGGAAAAGCGGCAAAACCTCGACAATGATGCCCTTGGCCAAAAAGGGCGTATGCGTTTTTTCCTGAATATATTCAGGAAAAAACGCATACGCCCTTTTTGGCCAACCAAGCAACGTGGAAAGGCAAATCAGCGCTACAAAGAAGTCTCGCTTCCCATCGGTCAAAAGGGCCATGCTGAATAAAGTGTCAAACCCAGAAATGCAGGACAGCCCATGGAGAAACGGGAGCCTTGCTACGCTGATGGGCGGGATGTAAATTGCCAACAGCCCCTCTGGAGAAGTGTACGGTGTGTCCTGAAACATCGAAAAAACTCAGCTTAGAGAGCATAGGGCACTTCCACTCATGGGCGTATAAATTGGGAAAACTACAAATCAGCAAGACCCAGGCACCCCAAAGTTTAGGGCTGCTCTGTTGACAAGAACCTCCACTTCGTTACACCTTAAATATCCCAGGAAAGAGAAAAATGGATAAAGAAGTTGTGGTCCTTATGTACAATGGAATATCACTCAGCCATGAAATCAACGTCATAAGGCTAGTAGCAGCATGATGAGTGGATTTAGGTACGACGATTCTAAGTGAAATAAGTCACACAGAAAAAGACACTTATCCTAAGATATCACTTATAGAGGGAATGTAAAAACCGCTACCCTTCAACTGAATTACAAAACAGAACAGAGTCACACGTTTAGAAAACACACTATGGCTGCTTAACGGGAAAGGTGAGGTGGGGTGATGCGTAAAAGAAGGGTTTCAAATTAGCTCAGAGACCGTTCCATAAACCCAATATGTAATAGACACGACCTACTCCTTGCTCAGTGAACTGGACTCAACACCCCCTATTCACCGCCCAAGAGTATATCTGACTAGTAAGAATCTTACAACCTATGTATTGATATCTCTCTGTAAGTGAGTCAAGTGGGTGTAAAGCGGCATAAACACAGCAGTGAAAAGCAGCTAAACCCCTTTATAAAAATCAATCACTTTTAAAAACCCGTGAAACAAAGACAGTGAAAGATAGAGAAATTCTTACTAAATTCGTTCAGGGGCTGTGATGCCACCTGGATTGACCATATCTAGACCCACAGCTGATTGAGACATAAGGGTGGACACTCTTGGGGCTGAGAGGTTTGGTGAGGTTGGGTGAGCAAACGCAGACCCTTTAAAGTAATACTGCGTGGTTCCCATCCCATGGGTCCCAAATCTCCAGGTTCAAGGGCATCTTCCTACTTCGAAAACATGCATGAGAAACCCAGAAGATGGTACACCGTGTGATCGGGAAAGGTTTCTAAAACGCACCTCATTTCTCATCTCCCTGTGCTCGGGTTCGCCATTCCAGCCGCTTTACTAGCAATCTCCCTCCTTGGAGAATCAGCACCTTTAACCTCCTGTTCCGTACAGGTTGCAATTTGTCCTGAGGATGAACGGGAAGAGGGGGAACCAATGAGACACTAGCTCTAGGTGTTGGGACAGGCACAGGCCACTCTATTTTCCCATCAGGAAGAAGAATTAACCACAGGCTCAGCCTGCCGCCCGGGACCAGAATAGGGCCTGAAGCAATCCTGCGCTTTTGCGGCCAGCTCCCAAGAAAGCGAGTGGAAAAATGGAGCTCAGGGGCACTGCAATTCACAAACCTGCAGAGTTATAAATGATAACTCTCGTCCACAAATATATTGACGGCAGACAACGAAGAGGATTTGAAAGCAAGGCAGAATTGCAGGAAACAGATTTCAGGAGGTAGATTCGAATCGCCTTTAAAGCACGGGAAAAGCGGCAAATCCTCGACAATGATGCCCTTGGCCAAAAAGGGCGTATGCGTTTTTTCCTGAATATATTCAGGAAAAAACGCATACGCCCTTTTTGGCCAACCAAGCAACCTGGAAAGGCAAATCAGCGCTACAAAGAAGTCTCGCTTCCCATCGGTCAAAAGGGCCATGCTGAATAAAGTGTCAAACCCAGAAATGCAGGACAGCCCATGGAGAAACAGGAGCCTTGCTACGCTGATGGGCGGGATGTGAATTGCCAACAGCCCCTCTGGAGAAGTGTACGGTGTGTCCTGAAACATCGAAAAAACTCAGCTTAGAGAGCATAGGGCACTTCCACTCATGGGCGTATAAATTGGGAAAACTACAAATCAGCAAGACCCAGGCACCCCAAAGTTTAGGGCTGCTCTGTTGACAAGAACCTCCACTTCGTTACACCTTAAATATCCCAGGAAAGAGAAAAATGGATAAAGAAGTTGTGGTCCTTATGTACAATGGAATATCACTCAGCCATGAAATCAACGTCATAAGGCTAGTAGCAGCATGATGAGTGGATTTAGGTACGACGATTCTAAGTGAAATAAGTCACACAGAAAAAGACACTTATCCTAAGATATCACTTATAGAGGGAATGTAAAAACCGCTACCCTTGAACTGAATTACAAAACAGAACAGAGTCACACGTTTAGAAAACACACTATGGCTGCTTAACGGGAAAGGTGAGGTGGGGTGATGCATAAAACAAGGGTTTCAAATTAGCTCAGAGACCGTTCCATAAACCCAATATGTAATAGACACGACCTACTCCTTGCTCAGTGATCTGGACTCAACACCCCCTATTCACCGCCCAAGAATATATCTGACTAGTAAGAATCTTAAAAGCTATGTATTAATATCTCTCTGTAAGTGAGTCAAGTGGGTGTAAAGCGGCATAAACAGAGCAGTGAAAAGCAGCTAAACCCCTTTATAAAAACCAATTACTTTTAAAAACCCGTGAAACAAAGACAGTGAAAGAGAGAGAAAGACTTACTAAATTCGTTCAGGGGCTGTGATGCCACCTGGATTGACCATATATAGACCCACAGCTGATTGAGACATAAGGGTGGACACTCTTGGGGCTGAGAGGTTTGGTGAGGTTGGGTGAGCAAACGCAGACCCTTTAAAGTAATACTGCATTGTACCCATCCCATGGGTCCCAAATCTCCAGGTTCATGGGCATCTTCCTACTTCGAAAACATGCATGAGAAACCCAGAAGATGGTGCAACGTGTGATCGGGAAAGGTTTTTAAAACGCACCTCATTTCTCATCTCCTTGTGCTCGGGTTCTCCATTCCAGCCGCTTTACTAGCAATCTCCCTCCTTGGAGGATCAGCACCTTTAACCTCCTGTTCCGTACAGGTTGCAATTTGTCCTGAGGATGAACGGGAAGAGGGGGAACCAATGAGAGACTAGCTCTAGGTGTTGGGACAGGCACAGGTCACTCTATTTTCCCATCAGGAAGAAGAATTAACCACAGGCTCAGCCTGCCGCCAGTGACCAGTATAGGGCTGAAGCAATCCTGCGCTTTTGCGGCCAGCTCCCAAGAAAGGGATTTGAAAAATGGAGCTCAAGGGCTCTGCAATTCACAAACCTGCAGAGTTATAAATGATAACTCTCGTCCACAAATATATTGAGGGAAGGCAACGAAGAGGATTTGAAAGCAAGGCAGAATTGCAGGAAACAGATTTCAGGAGGTAGATACGAATCGCCTTTAAAGCACAGGAAAAGGGGCAAAACCTCGCCCATGATGCCCTTGGCCAAAAAGGGCGTATGCCTTTTTTCCTGAATATATTCAGGAAAAAAGGCATACGCCCTTTTTGGCCAACCAAGCAACCTGGAAAGGCAAATCAGCGCTACAAAGAAGTCTCGCTTCCCATCGGTCAAAAGGGCTATGCTGAATAAAGTGCCAAAACCAGAAATGCAGGACAGGCCATGGAGAAACGGGAGCCTTGCTACGCTGATGGGCGGGATGTTAATTGACAAGAGCCACTCTGGAGAAGTGTACGGTGTGTCCTGAAACATCTAAAAAACTCAGCTTAGAGAGCATAGGGCACTTCCACTCATGGGCGTATAAATTGGGAAAACTAAAAATCAGCAAGACACAGGCACCCCAAAGTTTAGGGCTGCTCTGTAGACAAGAACCTCCACTTCATTACACCTTAAATATCCCAGGAAAGAGAAAAATGGATAAAGAAGTTGTGGTCCTTATGTACAATGGAATATCACTCAGCCATGAAATCAACGTTATAAGGCTAGTAGCACCATGATGAGTGGATTTAGGTACGACGATTCTAAGTGAAATAAGTCACACAGAAAAATACACTTATCATAAGTTATCACTTATAGAGGGAATGTAAAAACCGCTACCCTTGAACTGAATTACAAAACAGAACAGAGTCACACGTTTAGAAAACATACTATGGCTGCTTAACGGGAAAGGTGAGGTGGGGTGATGCATAAAACAAGGGTTTCAAATTAGCTCAGAGACCGTTCCATAAACCCAATATGTAATAGACACGACCTACTCCTTGCTCTGTGAACTGGACTCAACACCCCCTATTCACCACCCAAGAATATATCTGACTAGTAAGAATGTTAAAACCTATGTATTGATATCTCTCTGTAAGTGAGTCAAGTGGGGGTAAAGCGGCATAAACACAGCAGTGAAAAGCAGCTAAACCCCTTTATAAAAATCAATCACTTTTAAAAACCCGTGAAACAAAGACAGTGAAAGATAGAGAAATTCTTACTAAATTCGTTCAGGGGCTGTGATGCCACCTGGATTGACCATATCTAGACCCACAGCTGATTGAGACATAAGGGTGGACACTCTTGGGGCTGAGAGGTTTGGTGAGGTTGGGTGAGCAAACGCAGACTCATTAAAGTAATACTGCGTGGTTCCCATCCCATGGGTCCCAAATCTCCAGGTTCAAGGGCATCTTCCTACTTCGAAAACATGCATGAGAAACCCAGAAGATGGTACACCGTGTGATCGGGAAAGGTTTCTAAAACGCACCTCATTTCTCATCTCCCTGTGCTCGGGTTCGCCATTCCAGCCGCTTTACTAGCAATCTCCCTCCTTGGAGAATCAGCACCTTTAACCTCCTGTTCCGTACAGGTTGCAATTTGTCCTGAGGATGAACGGGAAGAGGGGGAACCAATGAGACACTAGCTCTAGGTGTTGGGACAGGCACAGGCCACTCTATTGTCCCATCAGGAAGAAGATTTAACCACAGGCTCAGCCTGCCGCCCGGGACCAGAATAGGGCCTGAAGCAATCCTGCGCTTTTGCGGCCAGCTCCCAAGAAAGCGAGTGGAAAAATGGAGCTCAGGGGCACTGCAATTCACAAACCTGCAGAGTTATAAATGATAACTCTCGTCCACAAATATATTGACGGCAGACAACGAAGAGGATTTGAAAGCAAGGCAGAATTGCAGGAAACAGATTTCAGGAGGTAGATTCGAATCGCCTTTAAAGCACGGGAAAAGCGGCAAAACCTCGACAATGATGCCCTTGGCCAAAAAGGGCGTATGCGTTTTTTCCTGAATATATTCAGGAAAAAACGCATACGCCCTTTTTGGCCAACCAAGCAACCTGGAAAGGCAAATCAGCGCTACAAAGAAGTCTCGCTTCCCATCGGTCAAAAGGGCCATGCTGAATAAAGTGTCAAACCCAGAAATGCAGGACAGCCCATGGAGAAACGGGAGCCTTGCTACGCTGATGGGCGGGATGTAAATTGCCAACAGCCCCTCTGGAGAAGTGTACGGTGTGTCCTGAAACATCGAAAAAACTCAGCTTAGAGAGCATAGGGCACTTCCACTCATGGACGTATAAATTGGGAAAACTACAAATCAGCAAGACCCAGGCACCCCAAAGTTTAGGGCTGCTCTGTTGACAAGAACCTCCACTTCGTTACACCTTAAATATCCCAGGAAAGAGAAAAATGGATAAAGAAGTTGTGGTCCTTATGTACAATGGAATATCACTCAGCCATGAAATCAACGTCATAAGGCTAGTAGCAGCATGATGAGTGGATTTAGGTACGACGATTCTAAGTGAAATAAGTCACACAGAAAACGACACTTATCCTAAGATATCACTTATAGAGGGAATGTAAAAACCGCTACCCTTCAACTGAATTACAAAACAGAACAGAGTCACACGTTTAGAAAACACACTATGGCTGCTTAACGGGAAAGGTGAGGTGGGGTGATGCATAAAAGAAGGGTTTCAAATTAGCTCAGAGACCGTTCCATAAACCCAATATGTAATAGACACGACCTACTCCTTGCTCAGTGAACTGGACTCAACACCCCCTATTCACCGCCCAAGAATATATCTGACTAGTAAGAATCTTACAACCTATGTATTGATATCTCTCTGTAAGTGAGTCAAGTGGGGGTAAAGCGGCATAAACACAGCAGTGAAAAGCAGCTAAACCCCTTTATAAAAATCAATCACTTTGAAAAACCCGTGAAACAAAGACAGTGAAAGAGAGAGAAATTCTTACTAAATTCGTTCAGGGGCTGTGATGCCACCTGGATTGACCATATCTAGACCCACAGCTGATTGAGACATAAGGGTGGACACTCTTGGGGCTGAGAGGTTTGGTGAGGTTGGGTGAGCAAACGCAGACCCTTTAAAGTAATACTGCGTGGTTCCCATCCCATGGGTCCCAAATCTCCAGGTTCAAGGGCATCTTCCTACTTCGAAAACATGCATGAGAAACCCAGAAGATGGTACACCGTGTGATCGGGAAAGGTTTCTAAAACGCACCTCATTTCTCATCTCCCTGTGCTCGGGTTCGCCATTCCAGCCGCTTTACTAGCAATCTCCCTCCTTGGAGAATCAGCACCTTTAACCTCCTGTTCCGTACAGGTTGCAATTTGTCCTGAGGATGAACGGGAAGAGGGGGAACCAATGAGACACTAGCTCTAGGTGTTGGGACAGGCACAGGTCACTCTATTTTCCCATCAGGAAGAAGAATTAACCACAGGCTCAGCCTGCCGCCCGGGACCAGAAGAGGGCCTGAAGCAATCCTGCGCTTTTGCGGCCAGCTCCCAAGAAAGCGAGTGGAAAAATGGAGCTCAGGGGCACTGCAATTCACAAACCTGCAGAGTTATAAATGATAACTCTCGTCCACAAATATATTGACGGCAGGCAACGAAGAGGATTTGAAAGCAAGGCAGAATTGCAGGAAACAGATTTCAGGAGGTAGATTCGAATCGCCTTTAAAGCACGGGAAAAGCGGCAAAACCTCGACAATGATGCCCTTGGCCAAAAAGGGCGTATGCGTTTTTTCCTGAATATATTCAGGAAAAAACGCATACGCCCTTTTTGGCCAACCAAGCAACCTGGAAAGGCAAATCAGCGCTACAAAGAAGTCTCGCTTCCCATCGGTCAAAAGGGCCATGCTGAATAAAGTGTCAAACCCAGAAATGCAGGACAGCCCATGGAGAAACGGGAGCCTTGCTACGCTGATGGGCGGGATGTAAATTGCCAACAGCCCCTCTGGAGAAGTGTACGGTGTGTCCTGAAACATCGAAAAAACTCAGCTTAGAGAGCATAGGGCACTTCCACTCATGGGCGTATAAATTGGGAAAACTACAAATCAGCAAGACCCAGGCACCCCAAAGTTTAGGGCTGCTCTGTTGACAAGAACCTCCACTTCGTTACACCTTAAATATCCCAGGAAAGAGAAAAATGGATAAAGAAGTTGTGGTCCTTATGTACAATGGAATATCACTCAGCCATGAAATCAACGTCATAAGGCTAGTAGCAGCATGATGAGTGGATTTAGGTACGACGATTCTAAGTGAAATAAGTCACACAGAAAAAGACACTTATCCTAAGATATCACTTATAGAGGGAATGTAAAAACCGCTACCCTTGAACTGAATTACAAAACAGAACAGAGTCACACGTTTAGAAAACACACTATGGCTGCTTAACGGGAAAGGTGAGGTGGGTGATGCGTAAAAGAAGGGTTTCAAATTAGCTCAGAGACCGTTCCATAAACCCAATATGTAATAGACACGACCTACTCCTTGCTCAGTGAACTGGACTCAACACCCCCTATTCACCGCCCAAGAATATATCTGACTAGTAAGAATCTTACAACCTATGTATTGATATCTCTCTGTAAGTGAGTCAAGTGGGTGTAAAGCGGCATAAACACAGCAGTGAAAAGCAGCTAAACCCCTTTATAAAAATCAATCACTTTTAAAAACCCGTGAAACAAAGACAGTGAAAGATAGAGAAATTCTTACTAAATTCGTTCAGGGGCTGTGATGCCACCTGGATTGACCATATCTAGACCCACAGCTGATTGAGACATAAGGGTGGACACTCTTGGGGCTGAGAGGTTTGGTGAGGTTGGGTGAGCAAACGCAGACCCTTTAAAGTAATACTGCGTGGTTCCCATCCCATGGGTCCCAAATCTCCAGGTTCAAGGGCATCTTCCTACTTCGAAAACATGCATGAGAAACCCAGAAGATGGTACACCGTGTGATCGGGAAAGGTTTCTAAAACGCACCTCATTTCTCATCTCCCTGTGCTCGGGTTCGCCATTCCAGCCGCTTTACTAGCAATCTCCCTCCTTGGAGAATCAGCACCTTTAACCTCCTGTTCCGTACAGGTTGCAATTTGTCCTGAGGATGAACGGGAAGAGGGGGAACCAATGAGACACTAGCTCTAGGTGTTGGGACAGGCACAGGTCACTCTATTTTCCCATCAGGAAGAAGAATTAACCACAGGCTCAGCCTGCCGCCCGGGACCAGAATAGGGTCTGAAGCAATCCTGCGCTTTTGCGGCCAGCTCCCAAGAAAGCGAGTGGAAAAATGGAGCTCAGGGGCACTGCAATTCACAAACCTGCAGAGTTATAAATGATAACTCTCGTCCACAAATATATTGACGGCAGGCAACGAAGAGGATTTGAAAGCAAGGCAGAATTGCAGGAAACAGATTTCAGGAGGTAGATTCGAATCGCCTTTAAAGCACGGGAAAAGCGGCAAAACCTCGACAATGATGCCCTTGGCCAAAAAGGGCGTATGCGTTTTTTCCTGAATATATTCAGGAAAAAACGCATACGCCCTTTTTGGCCAACCAAGCAACCTGGAAAGGCAAATCAGCGCTACAAAGAAGTCTCGCTTCCCATCGGTCAAAAGGGCCATGCTGAATAAAGTGTCAAACCCAGAAATGCAGGACAGCCCATGGAGAAACGGGAGCCTTGCTACGCTGATGGGCGGGATGTAAATTGCCAACAGCCCCTCTGGAGAAGTGTACGGTGTGTCCTGAAACATCGAAAAAACTCAGCTTAGAGAGCATAGGGCACTTCCACTCATGGGCGTATAAATTGGGAAAACTAAAAATCAGCAAGACACAGGCACCCCAAAGTTTAGGGCTGCTCTGTGGACAAGAACCTCCACTTCGTTACACCTTAAATATCCCAGGAAAGAGAAAAATGGATAAAGAAGTTGTGGTCCTTATGTACAATGGAATATCACTCAGCCATGAAATCAACGTCATAAGGCTAGTAGCAGCATGATGAGTGGATTTAGGTACAACGATTCTAAGTGAAATAAGTCACACAGAAAAGGACACTTATCATAGGATATCACTTATAGAGGGAATGTAAAAACCGCTACCCTTCAACTGAATTACAAAACAGAACAGAGTCACACGTTTAGAAAACACACTATGGCTGCTTAACGGGAAAGGTGAGGTGGGGTGATGCGTAAAAGAAGGGTTTCAAATTAGCTCAGAGACCGTTCCATAAACCCAATATGTAATAGACACGACCTACTCCTTGCTCAGTGAACTGGACTCAACACCCCCTATTCACCGCCCAAGAGTATATCTGACTAGTAAGAATCTTACAACCTATGTATTGATATCTCTCTGTAAGTGAGTCAAGTGGGTGTAAAGCGGCATAAACACAGCAGTGAAAAGCAGCTAAACCCCTTTATAAAAATCAATCACTTTTAAAAACCCGTGAAACAAAGACAGTGAAAGATAGAGAAATTCTTACTAAATTCGTTCAGGGGCTGTGATGCCACCTGGATTGACCATATCTAGACCCACAGCTGATTGAGACATAAGGGTGGACACTCTTGGGGCTGAGAGGTTTGGTGAGGTTGGGTGAGCAAACGCAGACCCTTTAAAGTAATACTGCGTGGTTCCCATCCCATGGGTCCCAAATCTCCAGGTTCAAGGGCATCTTCCTACTTCGAAAACATGCATGAGAAACCCAGAAGATGGTACACCGTGTGATCGGGAAAGGTTTCTAAAACGCACCTCATTTCTCATCTCCCTGTGCTCGGGTTCGCCATTCCAGCCGCTTTACTAGCAATCTCCCTCCTTGGAGAATCAGCACCTTTAACCTCCTGTTCCGTACAGGTTGCAATTTGTCCTGAGGATGAACGGGAAGAGGGGGAACCAATGAGACACTAGCTCTAGGTGTTGGGACAGGCACAGGTCACTCTATTTTCCCATCAGGAAGAAGAATTAACCACAGGCTCAGCCTGCCGCCCGGGACCAGAAGAGGGCCTGAAGCAATCCTGCGCTTTTGCGGCCAGCTCCCAAGAAAGCGAGTGGAAAAATGGAGCTCAGGGGCACTGCAATTCACACACCTGCAGAGTTATAAATGATAACTCTCGTCCACAAATATATTGACGGCAGACAACGAAGAGGATTTGAAAGCAAGGCAGAATTGCAGGAAACAGATTTCAGGAGGTAGATTCGAATCGCCTTTAAAGCACGGGAAAAGCGGCAAAACCTCGACCATGATGCCCTTGGCCAAAAAGGGCGTATGCGTTTTTTCCTGAATATATTCAGGAAAAAACGCATACGCCCTTTTTGGCCAACCAAGCAACCTGGAAAGGCAAATCAGCGCTACAAAGAAGTCTCGCTTCCCATCGGTCAAAAGGGCCATGCTGAATAAAGTGTCAAACCCAGAAATGCAGGACAGCCCATGGAGAAACGGGAGCCTTGCTACGCTGATGGGCGGGATGTGAATTGCCAACAGCCCCTCTGGAGAAGTGTACGGTGTGTCCTGAAACATCGAAAAAACTCAGCTTAGAGAGCATAGGGCACTTCCACTCATGGGCGTATAAATTGGGAAAACTACAAATCAGCAAGACCCAGGCACCCCAAAGTTTAGGGCTGCTCTGTTGACAAGAACCTCCACTTCGTTACACCTTAAATATCCCAGGAAAGAGAAAAATGGATAAAGAAGTTGTGGTCCTTATGTACAATGGAATATCACTCAGCCATGAAATCAACGTCATAAGGCTAGTAGCAGCATGATGAGTGGATTTAGGTACGACGATTCTAAGTGAAATAAGTCACACAGAAAAAGACACTTATCCTAAGATATCACTTATAGAGGGAATGTAAAAACCGCTACCCTTGAACTGAATTACAAAACAGAACAGAGTCACACGTTTAGAAAACACACTATGGCTGCTTAACGGGAAAGGTGAGGTGGGGTGATGCGTAAAAGAAGGGTTTCAAATTAGCTCAGAGACCGTTCCATAAACCCAATATGTAATAGACACGACCTACTCCTTGCTCAGTGAACTGGACTCAACACCCCCTATTCACCGCCCAAGAGTATATCTGACTAGTAAGAATCTTACAACCTATGTATTGATATCTCTCTGTAAGTGAGTCAAGTGGGTGTAAAGCGGCATAAACACAGCAGTGAAAAGCAGCTAAACCCCTTTATAAAAATCAATCACTTTTAAAAACCCGTGAAACAAAGACAGTGAAAGAGAGAGAAATTCTTACTAAATTCGTTCAGGGGCTGTGATGCCACCTGGATTGACCATATCTAGACCCACAGCTGATTGAGACATAAGGGTGGACACTCTTGGGGCTGAGAGGTTTGGTGAGGTTGGGTGAGCAAACGCAGACCCTTTAAAGTAATACTGCGTGGTTCCCATCCCATGGGTCCCAAATCTCCAGGTTCAAGGGCATCTTCCTACTTCGAAAACATGCATGAGAAACCCAGAAGATGGTACACCGTGTGATCGGGAAAGGTTTCTAAAACGCACCTCATTTCTCATCTCCCTGTGCTCGGGTTCGCCATTCCAGCCGCTTTACTAGCAATCTCCCTCCTTGGAGAATCAGCACCTTTAACCTCCTGTTCCGTACAGGTTGCAATTTGTCCTGAGGATGAACGGGAAGAGGGGGAACCAATGAGACACTAGCTCTAGGTGTTGGGACAGGCACAGGCCACTCTATTTTCCCATCAGGAAGAAGAATTAACCACAGGCTCAGCCTGCCGCCCGGGACCAGAATAGGGCCTGAAGCAATCCTGCGCTTTTGCGGCCAGCTCCCAAGAAAGCGAGTGGAAAAATGGAGCTCAGGGGCACTGCAATTCACACACCTGCAGAGTTATAAATGATAACTCTCGTCCACAAATATATTGACGGCAGACAACGAAGAGGATTTGAAAGCAAGGCAGAATTGCAGGAAACAGATTTCAGGAGGTAGATTCGAATCGCCTTTAAAGCACGGGAAAAGCGGCAAAACCTCGACCATGATGCCCTTGGCCAAAAAGGGCGTATGCGTTTTTTCCTGAATATATTCAGGAAAAAACGCATACGCCCTTTTTGGCCAACCAAGCAACCTGGAAAGGCAAATCAGCGCTACAAAGAAGTCTCGCTTCCCATCGGTCAAAAGGGCCATGCTGAATAAAGTGTCAAACCCAGAAATGCAGGACAGCCCATGGAGAAACGGGAGCCTTGCTACGCTGATGGGCGGGATGTGAATTGCCAACAGCCCCTCTGGAGAAGTGTACGGTGTGTCCTGAAACATCGAAAAAACTCAGCTTAGAGAGCATAGGGCACTTCCACTCATGGGCGTATAAATTGGGAAAACTACAAATCAGCAAGACCCAGGCACCCCAAAGTTTAGGGCTGCTCTGTTGACAAGAACCTCCACTTCGTTACACCTTAAATATCCCAGGAAAGAGAAAAATGGATAAAGAAGTTGTGGTCCTTATGTACAATGGAATATCACTCAGCCATGAAATCAACGTCATAAGGCTAGTAGCAGCATGATGAGTGGATTTAGGTACGACGATTCTAAGTGAAATAAGTCACACAGAAAAAGACACTTATCCTAAGATATCACTTATAGAGGGAATGTAAAAACCGCTACCCTTCAACTGAATTACAAAACAGAACAGAGTCACACGTTTAGAAAACACACTATGGCTGCTTAACGGGAAAGGTGAGGTGGGGTGATGCGTAAAAGAAGGGTTTCAAATTAGCTCAGAGACCGTTCCATAAACCCAATATGTAATAGACACGACCTACTCCTTGCTCAGTGAACTGGACTCAACACCCCCTATTCACCGCCCAAGAGTATATCTGACTAGTAAGAATCTTACAACCTATGTATTGATATCTCTCTGTAAGTGAGTCAAGTGGGTGTAAAGCGGCATAAACACAGCAGTGAAAAGCAGCTAAACCCCTTTATAAAAATCAATCACTTTTAAAAACCCGTGAAACAAAGACAGTGAAAGAGAGAGAAATTCTTACTAAATTCGTTCAGGGGCTGTGATGCCACCTGGATTGACCATATCTAGACCCACAGCTGATTGAGACATAAGGGTGGACACTCTTGGGGCTGAGAGGTTTGGTGAGGTTGGGTGAGCAAACGCAGACCCTTTCAAGTAATACTGCGTGGTTCCCATCCCATTGGTCCCAAATCTCCAGGTTCAAGGGCATCTTCCTACTTCGAAAACATGCATGAGAAACCCAGAAGATGGTACACCGTGTGATCGGGAAAGGTTTCTAAAACGCACCTCATTTCTCATCTCCCTGTGCTCGGGTTCGCCATTCCAGCCGCTTTACTAGCAATCTCCCTCCTTGGAGAATCAGCACCTTTAACCTCCTGTTCCGTACAGGTTGCAATTTGTCCTGAGGATGAACGGGAAGAGGGAAAACCAATGAGACACTAGCTCTAGGTGTTGGGACAGGCACAGGTCACTCTATTTTCCCATCAGGAAGAAGAATTAACCACAGGCTCAGCCTGCCGCCCGGGACCAGAAGAGGGCCTGAAGCAATCCTGCGCTTTTGCGGCCAGCTCCCAAGAAAGCGAGTGGAAAAATGGAGCTCAGGGGCACTGCAATTCACACACCTGCAGAGTTATAAATGATAACTCTCGTCCACAAATATATTGACGGCAGACAACGAAGAGGATTTGAAAGCAAGGCAGAATTGCAGGAAACAGATTTCAGGAGGTAGATTCGAATCGCCTTTAAAGCACGGGAAAAGCGGCAAAACCTCGACAATGATGCCCTTGGCCAAAAAGGGCGTATGCGTTTTTTCCTGAATATATTCAGGAAAAAACGCATACGCCCTTTTTGGCCAACCAAGCAACCTGGAAAGGCAAATCAGCGCTACAAAGAAGTCTCGCTTCCCATCGGTCAAAAGGGCCATGCTGAATAAAGTGTCAAACCCAGAAATGCAGGACAGCCCATGGAGAAACGGGAGCCTTGCTACGCTGATGGGCGGGATGTAAATTGCCAACAGCCCCTCTGGAGAAGTGTACGGTGTGTCCTGAAACATCGAAAAAACTCAGCTTAGAGAGCATAGGGCACTTCCACTCATGGGCGTATAAATTGGGAAAACTACAAATCAGCAAGACCCAGGCACCCCAAAGTTTAGGGCTGCTCTGTTGACAAGAACCTCCACTTCGTTACACCTTAAATATCCCAGGAAAGAGAAAAATGGATAAAGAAGTTGTGGTCCTTATGTACAATGGAATATCACTCAGCCATGAAATCAACGTCATAAGGCTAGTAGCAGCATGATGAGTGGATTTAGGTACGACGATTCTAAGTGAAATAAGTCACACAGAAAAAGACACTTATCCTAAGATATCACTTATAGAGGGAATGTAAAAACCGCTACCCTTGAACTGAATTACAAAACAGAACAGAGTCACACGTTTAGAAAACACACTATGGCTGCTTAACGGGAAAGGTGAGGTGGGTGATGCGTAAAAGAAGGGTTTCAAATTAGCTCAGAGACCGTTCCATAAACCCAATATGTAATAGACACGACCTACTCCTTGCTCAGTGAACTGGACTCAACACCCCCTATTCACCGCCCAAGAATATATCTGACTAGTAAGAATCTTACAACCTATGTATTGATATCTCTCTGTAAGTGAGTCAAGTGGGTGTAAAGCGGCATAAACACAGCAGTGAAAAGCAGCTAAACCCCTTTATAAAAATCAATCACTTTTAAAAACCCGTGAAACAAAGACAGTGAAAGATAGAGAAATTCTTACTACATTCGTTCAGGGGCTGTGATGCCACCTGGATTGACCATATCTAGACCCACAGCTGATTGAGACATAAGGGTGGACACTCTTGGGGCTGAGAGGTTTGGTGAGGTTGGGTGAGCAAACGCAGACCCTTTAAAGTAATACTGCGTGGTTCCCATCCCATGGGTCCCAAATCTCCAGGTTCAAGGGCATCTTCCTACTTCGAAAACATGCATGAGAAACCCAGAAGATGGTACACCGTGTGATCGGGAAAGGTTTCTAAAACGCACCTCATTTCTCATCTCCCTGTGCTCGGGTTCGCCATTCCAGCCGCTTTACTAGCAATCTCCCTCCTTGGAGAATCAGCACCTTTAACCTCCTGTTCCGTACAGGTTGCAATTTGTCCTGAGGATGAACGGGAAGAGGGGGAACCAATGAGACACTAGCTCTAGGTGTTGGGACAGGCACAGGTCACTCTATTTTCCCATCAGGAAGAAGAATTAACCACAGGCTCAGCCTGCCGCCCGGGACCAGAAGAGGGCCTGAAGCAATCCTGCGCTTTTGCGGCCAGCTCCCAAGAAAGCGAGTGGAAAAATGGAGCTCAGGGGCACTGCAATTCACAAACCTGCAGAGTTATAAATGATAACTCTCGTCCACAAATATATTGACGGCAGGCAACGAAGAGGATTTGAAAGCAAGGCAGAATTGCAGGAAACAGATTTCAGGAGGTAGATTCGAATCGCCTTTAAAGCACGGGAAAAGCGGCAAAACCTCGACAATGATGCCCTTGGCCAAAAAGGGCGTATGCGTTTTTTCCTGAATATATTCAGGAAAAAACGCATACGCCCTTTTTGGCCAACCAAGCAACCTGGAAAGGCAAATCAGCGCTACAAAGAAGTCTCGCTTCCCATCGGTCAAAAGGGCCATGCTGAATAAAGTGTCAAACCCAGAAATGCAGGACAGCCCATGGAGAAACGGGAGCCTTGCTACGCTGATGGGCGGGATGTAAATTGCCAACAGCCCCTCTGGAGAAGTGTACGGTGTGTCCTGAAACATCGAAAAAACTCAGCTTAGAGAGCATAGGGCACTTCCACTCATGGGCGTATAAATTGGGAAAACTACAAATCAGCAAGACCCAGGCACCCCAAAGTTTAGGGCTGCTCTGTTGACAAGAACCTCCACTTCGTTACACCTTAAATATCCCAGGAAAGAGAAAAATGGATAAAGAAGTTGTGGTCCTTATGTACAATGGAATATCACTCAGCCATGAAATCAACGTCATAAGGCTAGTAGCAGCATGATGAGTGGATTTAGGTACGACGATTCTAAGTGAAATAAGTCACACAGAAAAAGACACTTATCCTAAGATATCACTTATAGAGGGAATGTAAAAACCGCTACCCTTGAACTGAATTACAAAACAGAACAGAGTCACACGTTTAGAAAACACACTATGGCTGCTTAACGGGAAAGGTGAGGTGGGTGATGCGTAAAAGAAGGGTTTCAAATTAGCTCAGAGACCGTTCCATAAACCCAATATGTAATAGACACGACCTACTCCTTGCTCAGTGAACTGGACTCAACACCCCCTATTCACCGCCCAAGAATATATCTGACTAGTAAGAATCTTACAACCTATGTATTGATATCTCTCTGTAAGTGAGTCAAGTGGGTGTAAAGCGGCATAAACACAGCAGTGAAAAGCAGCTAAACCCCTTTATAAAAATCAATCACTTTGAAAAACCCGTGAAACAAAGACAGTGAAAGAGAGAGAAATTCTTACTAAATTCGTTCAGGGGCTGTGATGCCACCTGGATTGACCATATCTAGACCCACAGCTGATTGAGACATAAGGGTGGACACTCTTGGGGCTGAGAGGTTTGGTGAGGTTGGGTGAGCAAACGCAGACCCTTTAAAGTAATACTGCGTGGTTCCCATCCCATGGGTCCCAAATCTCCAGGTTCAAGGGCATCTTCCTACTTCGAAAACATGCATGAGAAACCCAGAAGATGGTACACCGTGTGATCGGGAAAGGTTTCTAAAACGCACCTCATTTCTCATCTCCCTGTGCTCGGGTTCGCCATTCCAGCCGCTTTACTAGCAATCTCCCTCCTTGGAGAATCAGCACCTTTAACCTCCTGTTCCGTACAGGTTGCAATTTGTCCTGAGGATGAACGGGAAGAGGGGGAACCAATGAGACACTAGCTCTAGGTGTTGGGACAGGCACAGGTCACTCTATTTTCCCATCAGGAAGAAGAATTAACCACAGGCTCAGCCTGCCGCCCGGGACCAGAATAGGGTCTGAAGCAATCCTGCGCTTTTGCGGCCAGCTCCCAAGAAAGCGAGTGGAAAAATGGAGCTCAGGGGCACTGCAATTCACAAACCTGCAGAGTTATAAATGATAACTCTCGTCCACAAATATATTGACGGCAGGCAACGAAGAGGATTTGAAAGCAAGGCAGAATTGCAGGAAACAGATTTCAGGAGGTAGATTCGAATCGCCTTTAAAGCACGGGAAAAGCGGCAAAACCTCGACAATGATGCCCTTGGCCAAAAAGGGCGTATGCGTTTTTTCCTGAATATATTCAGGAAAAAACGCATACGCCCTTTTTGGCCAACCAAGCAACCTGGAAAGGCAAATCAGCGCTACAAAGAAGTCTCGCTTCCCATCGGTCAAAAGGGCCATGCTGAATAAAGTGTCAAACCCAGAAATGCAGGACAGCCCATGGAGAAACGGGAGCCTTGCTACGCTGATGGGCGGGATGTAAATTGCCAACAGCCCCTCTGGAGAAGTGTACGGTGTGTCCTGAAACATCGAAAAAACTCAGCTTAGAGAGCATAGGGCACTTCCACTCATGGGCGTATAAATTGGGAAAACTAAAAATCAGCAAGACACAGGCACCCCAAAGTTTAGGGCTGCTCTGTGGACAAGAACCTCCACTTCGTTACACCTTAAATATCCCAGGAAAGAGAAAAATGGATAAAGAAGTTGTGGTCCTTATGTACAATGGAATATCACTCAGCCATGAAATCAACGTCATAAGGCTAGTAGCAGCATGATGAGTGGATTTAGGTACGACGATTCTAAGTGAAATAAGTCACACAGAAAAGGACACTTATCATAAGATATCACTTATAGAGGGAATGTAAAAACCGCTACCCTTGAACTGAATTACAAAACAGAACA
Source organism: Balaenoptera borealis (assembly GCF_965194805.1). NCBI lineage: Eukaryota > Metazoa > Chordata > Mammalia > Artiodactyla > Balaenopteridae > Balaenoptera > Balaenoptera borealis. The sequence goes on from NC_138864.1 coordinate 34,816,143, forward strand.
GAGTCACACGTTTAGAAAACACACTATGGCTGCTTAACGGGAAAGGTGAGGTGGGGTGATGCGTAAAAGAAGGGTTTCAAATTAGCTCAGAGACCGTTCCATAAACCCAATATGTAATAGACACGACCTACTCCTTGCTCAGTGAACTGGACTCAACACCCCCTATTCACCGCCCAAGAATATATCTGACTAGTAAGAATCTTACAACCTATGTATTGATATCTCTCTGTAAGTGAGTCAAGTGGGTGTAAAGCGGCATAAACACAGCAGTGAAAAGCAGCTAAACCCCTTTATAAAAATCAATCACTTTGAAAAACCCGTGAAACAAAGACAGTGAAAGATAGAGAAATTCTTACTAAATTCGTTCAGGGGCTGTGATGCCACCTGGATTGACCATATCTAGACCCACAGCTGATTGAGACATAAGGGTGGACACTCTTGGGGCTGAGAGGTTTGGTGAGGTTGGGTGAGCAAACGCAGACCCTTTAAAGTAATACTGCGTGGTTCCCATCCCATGGGTCCCAAATCTCCAGCTTCAAGGGCATCTTCCTACTTCGAAAACATGCATGAGAAACCCAGAAGATGGTACACCGTGTGATCGGGAAAGGTTTCTAAAACGCACCTCATTTCTCATCTCCCTGTGCTCGGGTTCGCCATTCCAGCCGCTTTACTAGCAATCTCCCTCCTTGGAGAATCAGCACCTTTAACCTCCTGTTCCGTACAGGTTGCAATTTGTCCTGAGGATGAACGGGAAGAGGGAAAACCAATGAGACACTAGCTCTAGGTGTTGGGACAGGCACAGGTCACTCTATTTTCCCATCAGGAAGAAGAATTAACCACAGGCTCAGCCTGCCGCCCGGGACCAGAATAGGGTCTGAAGCAATCCTGCGCTTTTGCGGCCAGCTCCCAAGAAAGCGAGTGGAAAAATGGAGCTCAGGGGCACTGCAATTCACAAACCTGCAGAGTTATAAATGATAACTCTCGTCCACAAATATATTGACGGCAGGCAACGAAGAGGATTTGAAAGCAAGGCAGAATTGCAGGAAACAGATTTCAGGAGGTAGATTCGAATCGCCTTTAAAGCACGGGAAAAGCGGCAAAACCTCGACAATGATGCCCTTGGCCAAAAAGGGCGTATGCGTTTTTTCCTGAATATATTCAGGAAAAAACGCATACGCCCTTTTTGGCCAACCAAGCAACCTGGAAAGGCAAATCAGCGCTACAAAGAAGTCTCGCTTCCCATCGGTCAAAAGGGCCATGCTGAATAAAGTGTCAAACCCAGAAATGCAGGACAGCCCATGGAGAAACGGGAGCCTTGCTACGCTGATGGGCGGGATGTAAATTGCCAACAGCCCCTCTGGAGAAGTGTACGGTGTGTCCTGAAACATCGAAAAAACTCAGCTTAGAGAGCATAGGGCACTTCCACTCATGGGCGTATAAATTGGGAAAACTAAAAATCAGCAAGACACAGGCACCCCAAAGTTTAGGGCTGCTCTGTTGACAAGAACCTCCACTTCGTTACACCTTAAATATCCCAGGAAAGAGAAAAATGGATAAAGAAGTTGTGGTCCTTATGTACAATGGAATATCACTCAGCCATGAAATCAACGTCATAAGGCTAGTAGCAGCATGATGAGTGGATTTAGGTACGACGATTCTAAGTGAAATAAGTCACACAGAAAAGGACACTTATCATAAGATATCACTTATAGAGGGAATGTAAAAACCGCTACCCTTGAACTGAATTACAAAACAGAACAGAGTCACACGTTTAGAAAACACACTATGGCTGCTTAACGGGAAAGGTGAGGTGGGGTGATGCGTAAAAGAAGGGTTTCAAATTAGCTCAGAGACCGTTCCATAAACCCAATATGTAATAGACACGACCTACTCCTTGCTCAGTGAACTGGACTCAACACCCCCTATTCACCGCCCAAGAATATATCTGACTAGTAAGAATCTTACAACCTATGTATTGATATCTCTCTGTAAGTGAGTCAAGTGGGTGTAAAGCGGCATAAACACAGCAGTGAAAAGCAGCTAAACCCCTTTATAAAAATCAATCACTTTTAAAAACCCGTGAAACAAAGACAGTGAAAGAGAGAGAAATTCTTACTAAATTCGTTCAGGGGCTGTGATGCCACCTGGATTGACCATATCTAGACCCACAGCTGATTGAGACATAAGGGTGGACACTCTTGGGGCTGAGAGGTTTGGTGAGGTTGGGTGAGCAAACGCAGACCCTTTAAAGTAATACTGCGTGGTTCCCATCCCATGGGTCCCAAATCTCCAGGTTCAAGGGCATCTTCCTACTTCGAAAACATGCATGAGAAACCCAGAAGATGGTACACCGTGTGATCGGGAAAGGTTTCTAAAACGCACCTCATTTCTCATCTCCCTGTGCTCGGGTTCGCCATTCCAGCCGCTTTACTAGCAATCTCCCTCCTTGGAGAATCAGCACCTTTAACCTCCTGTTCCGTACAGGTTGCAATTTGTCCTGAGGATGAACGGGAAGAGGGAAAACCAATGAGACACTAGCTCTAGGTGTTGGGACAGGCACAGGTCACTCTATTTTCCCATCAGGAAGAAGAATTAACCACAGGCTCAGCCTGCCGCCCGGGACCAGAATAGGGTCTGAAGCAATCCTGCGCTTTTGCGGCCAGCTCCCAAGAAAGCGAGTGGAAAAATGGAGCTCAGGGGCACTGCAATTCACACACCTGCAGAGTTATAAATGATAACTCTCGTCCACAAATATATTGACGGCAGACAACGAAGAGGATTTGAAAGCAAGGCAGAATTGCAGGAAACAGATTTCAGGAGGTAGATTCGAATCGCCTTTAAAGCACGGGAAAAGCGGCAAAACCTCGACAATGATGCCCTTGGCCAAAAAGGGCGTATGCGTTTTTTCCTGAATATATTCAGGAAAAAACGCATACGCCCTTTTTGGCCAACCAAGCAACCTGGAAAGGCAAATCAGCGCTACAAAGAAGTCTCGCTTCCCATCGGTCAAAAGGGCCATGCTGAATAAAGTGTCAAACCCAGAAATGCAGGACAGCCCATGGAGAAACGGGAGCCTTGCTACGCTGATGGGCGGGATGTGAATTGCCAACAGCCCCTCTGGAGAAGTGTACGGTGTGTCCTGAAACATCGAAAAAACTCAGCTTAGAGAGCATAGGGCACTTCCACTCATGGGCGTATAAATTGGGAAAACTACAAATCAGCAAGACCCAGGCACCCCAAAGTTTAGGGCTGCTCTGTGGACAAGAACCTCCACTTCGTTACACCTTAAATATCCCAGGAAAGAGAAAAATGGATAAAGAAGTTGTGGTCCTTATGTACAATGGAATATCACTCAGCCATGAAATCAACGTCATAAGGCTAGTAGCAGCATGATGAGTGGATTTAGGTACGACGATTCTAAGTGAAATAAGTCACACAGAAAAAGACACTTATCCTAAGATATCACTTATAGAGGGAATGTAAAAACCGCTACCCTTCAACTGAATTACAAAACAGAACAGAGTCACACGTTTAGAAAACACACTATGGCTGCTTAACGGGAAAGGTGAGGTGGGGTGATGCGTAAAAGAAGGGTTTCAAATTAGCTCAGAGACCGTTCCATAAACCCAATATGTAATAGACACGACCTACTCCTTGCTCAGTGAACTGGACTCAACACCCCCTATTCACCGCCCAAGAGTATATCTGACTAGTAAGAATCTTACAACCTATGTATTGATATCTCTCTGTAAGTGAGTCAAGTGGGTGTAAAGCGGCATAAACACAGCAGTGAAAAGCAGCTAAACCCCTTTATAAAAATCAATCACTTTGAAAAACCCGTGAAACAAAGACAGTGAAAGATAGAGAAATTCTTACTAAATTCGTTCAGGGGCTGTGATGCCACCTGGATTGACCATATCTAGACCCACAGCTGATTGAGACATAAGGGTGGACACTCTTGGGGCTGAGAGGTTTGGTGAGGTTGGGTGAGCAAACGCAGACCCTTTAAAGTAATACTGCGTGGTTCCCATCCCATGGGTCCCAAATCTCCAGGTTCAGGGGCATCTTCCTACTTCGAAAACATGCATGAGAAACCCAGAAGATGGTACACCGTGTGATCGGGAAAGGTTTCTAAAACGCACCTCATTTCTCATCTCCCTGTGCTCGGGTTCGCCATTCCAGCCGCTTTACTAGCAATCTCCCTCCTTGGAGAATCAGCACCTTTAACCTCCTGTTCCGTACAGGTTGCAATTTGTCCTGAGGATGAACGGGAAGAGGGGGAACCAATGAGACACTAGCTCTAGGTGTTGGGACAGGCACAGGTCACTCTATTTTCCCATCAGGAAGAAGAATTAACCACAGGCTCAGCCTGCCGCCCGGGACCAGAAGAGGGCCTGAAGCAATCCTGCGCTTTTGCGGCCAGCTCCCAAGAAAGCGAGTGGAAAAATGGAGCTCAGGGGCACTGCAATTCACAAACCTGCAGAGTTATAAATGATAACTCTCGTCCACAAATATATTGACGGCAGACAACGAAGAGGATTTGAAAGCAAGGCAGAATTGCAGGAAACAGATTTCAGGAGGTAGATTCGAATCGCCTTTAAAGCACGGGAAAAGCGGCAAAACCTCGACAATGATGCCCTTGGCCAAAAAGGGCGTATGCGTTTTTTCCTGAATATATTCAGGAAAAAACGCATACGCCCTTTTTGGCCAACCAAGCAACCTGGAAAGGCAAATCAGCGCTACAAAGAAGTCTCGCTTCCCATCGGTCAAAAGGGCCATGCTGAATAAAGTGTCAAACCCAGAAATGCAGGACAGCCCATGGAGAAACGGGAGCCTTGCTACGCTGATGGGCGGGATGTAAATTGCCAACAGCCCCTCTGGAGAAGTGTACGGTGTGTCCTGAAACATCGAAAAAATTCAGCTTAGAGAGCATAGGGCACTTCCACTCATGGGCGTATAAATTGGGAAAACTACAAATCAGCAAGACCCAGGCACCCCAAAGTTTAGGGCTGCTCTGTTGACAAGAACCTCCACTTCGTTACACCTTAAATATCCCAGGAAAGAGAAAAATGGATAAAGAAGTTGTGGTCCTTATGTACAATGGAATATCACTCAGCCATGAAATCAGCGTCATAAGGCTAGTAGCAGCATGATGAGTGGATTTAGGTACGACGATTCTAAGTGAAATAAGTCACACAGAAAAAGACACTTATCCTAAGATATCACTTATAGAGGGAATGTAAAAACCGCTACCCTTGAACTGAATTACAAAACAGAACAGAGTCACACGTTTAGAAAACACACTATGGCTGCTTAACGGGAAAGGTGAGGTGGGGTGATGCGTAAAAGAAGGGTTTCAAATTAGCTCAGAGACCGTTCCATAACCCAATATGTAATAGACACGACCTACTCCTTGCTCAGTGAACTGGACTCAACACCCCCTATTCACCGCCCAAGAATATATCTGACTACTAAGAATCTTACAACCTATGTATTGATATCTCTCTGTAAGTGAGTCAAGTGGGTGTAAAGCGGCATAAACACAGCAGTGAAAAGCAGCTAAACCCCTTTATAAAAATCAATCACTTTGAAAAACCCGTGAAACAAAGACAGTGAAAGAGAGAGAAATTCTTACTAAATTCGTTCAGGGGCTGTGATGCCACCTGGATTGACCATATCTAGACCCACAGCTGATTGAGACATAAGGGTGGACACTCTTGGGGCTGAGAGGTTTGGTGAGGTTGGGTGAGCAAACGCAGACCCTTTAAAGTAATACTGCGTGGTTCCCATCCCATGGGTCCCAAATCTCCAGGTTCAAGGGCATCTTCCTACTTCGAAAACATGCATGAGAAACCCAGAAGATGGTACACCGTGTGATCGGGAAAGGTTTCTAAAACGCACCTCATTTCTCATCTCCCTGTGCTCGGGTTCGCCATTCCAGCCGCTTTACTAGCAATCTCCCTCCTTGGAGAATCAGCACCTTTAACCTCCTGTTCCGTACAGGTTGCAATTTGTCCTGAGGATGAACGGGAAGAGGGAAAACCAATGAGACACTAGCTCTAGGTGTTGGGACAGGCACAGGTCACTCTATTTTCCCATCAGGAAGAAGAATTAACCACAGGCTCAGCCTGCCGCCCGGGACCAGAATAGGGTCTGAAGCAATCCTGCGCTTTTGCGGCCAGCTCCCAAGAAAGCGAGTGGAAAAATGGAGCTCAGGGGCACTGCAATTCACACACCTGCAGAGTTATAAATGATAACTCTCGTCCACAAATATATTGACGGCAGACAACGAAGAGGATTTGAAAGCAAGGCAGAATTGCAGGAAACAGATTTCAGGAGGTAGATTCGAATCGCCTTTAAAGCACGGGAAAAGCGGCAAAACCTCGACAATGATGCCCTTGGCCAAAAAGGGCGTATGCGTTTTTTCCTGAATATATTCAGGAAAAAACGCATACGCCCTTTTTGGCCAACCAAGCAACCTGGAAAGGCAAATCAGCGCTACAAAGAAGTCTCGCTTCCCATCGGTCAAAAGGGCCATGCTGAATAAAGTGTCAAACCCAGAAATGCAGGACAGCCCATGGAGAAACGGGAGCCTTGCTACGCTGATGGGCGGGATGTGAATTGCCAACAGCCCCTCTGGAGAAGTGTACGGTGTGTCCTGAAACATCGAAAAAACTCAGCTTAGAGAGCATAGGGCACTTCCACTCATGGGCGTATAAATTGGGAAAACTACAAATCAGCAAGACCCAGGCACCCCAAAGTTTAGGGCTGCTCTGTGGACAAGAACCTCCACTTCGTTACACCTTAAATATCCCAGGAAAGAGAAAAATGGATAAAGAAGTTGTGGTCCTTATGTACAATGGAATATCACTCAGCCATGAAATCAACGTCATAAGGCTAGTAGCAGCATGATGAGTGGATTTAGGTACGACGATTCTAAGTGAAATAAGTCACACAGAAAAAGACACTTATCCTAAGATATCACTTATAGAGGGAATGTAAAAACCGCTACCCTTCAACTGAATTACAAAACAGAACAGAGTCACACGTTTAGAAAACACACTATGGCTGCTTAACGGGAAAGGTGAGGTGGGGTGATGCGTAAAAGAAGGGTTTCAAATTAGCTCAGAGACCGTTCCATAAACCCAATATGTAATAGACACGACCTACTCCTTGCTCAGTGAACTGGACTCAACACCCCCTATTCACCGCCCAAGAGTATATCTGACTAGTAAGAATCTTACAACCTATGTATTGATATCTCTCTGTAAGTGAGTCAAGTGGGTGTAAAGCGGCATAAACACAGCAGTGAAAAGCAGCTAAACCCCTTTATAAAAATCAATCACTTTGAAAAACCCGTGAAACAAAGACAGTGAAAGATAGAGAAATTCTTACTAAATTCGTTCAGGGGCTGTGATGCCACCTGGATTGACCATATCTAGACCCACAGCTGATTGAGACATAAGGGTGGACACTCTTGGGGCTGAGAGGTTTGGTGAGGTTGGGTGAGCAAACGCAGACCCTTTAAAGTAATACTGCGTGGTTCCCATCCCATGGGTCCCAAATCTCCAGGTTCAGGGGCATCTTCCTACTTCGAAAACATGCATGAGAAACCCAGAAGATGGTACACCGTGTGATCGGGAAAGGTTTCTAAAACGCACCTCATTTCTCATCTCCCTGTGCTCGGGTTCGCCATTCCAGCCGCTTTACTAGCAATCTCCCTCCTTGGAGAATCAGCACCTTTAACCTCCTGTTCCGTACAGGTTGCAATTTGTCCTGAGGATGAACGGGAAGAGGGGGAACCAATGAGACACTAGCTCTAGGTGTTGGGACAGGCACAGGTCACTCTATTTTCCCATCAGGAAGAAGAATTAACCACAGGCTCAGCCTGCCGCCCGGGACCAGAAGAGGGCCTGAAGCAATCCTGCGCTTTTGCGGCCAGCTCCCAAGAAAGCGAGTGGAAAAATGGAGCTCAGGGGCACTGCAATTCACAAACCTGCAGAGTTATAAATGATAACTCTCGTCCACAAATATATTGACGGCAGACAACGAAGAGGATTTGAAAGCAAGGCAGAATTGCAGGAAACAGATTTCAGGAGGTAGATTCGAATCGCCTTTAAAGCACGGGAAAAGCGGCAAAACCTCGACAATGATGCCCTTGGCCAAAAAGGGCGTATGCGTTTTTTCCTGAATATATTCAGGAAAAAACGCATACGCCCTTTTTGGCCAACCAAGCAACCTGGAAAGGCAAATCAGCGCTACAAAGAAGTCTCGCTTCCCATCGGTCAAAAGGGCCATGCTGAATAAAGTGTCAAACCCAGAAATGCAGGACAGCCCATGGAGAAACGGGAGCCTTGCTACGCTGATGGGCGGGATGTAAATTGCCAACAGCCCCTCTGGAGAAGTGTACGGTGTGTCCTGAAACATCGAAAAAATTCAGCTTAGAGAGCATAGGGCACTTCCACTCATGGGCGTATAAATTGGGAAAACTACAAATCAGCAAGACCCAGGCACCCCAAAGTTTAGGGCTGCTCTGTTGACAAGAACCTCCACTTCGTTACACCTTAAATATCCCAGGAAAGAGAAAAATGGATAAAGAAGTTGTGGTCCTTATGTACAATGGAATATCACTCAGCCATGAAATCAGCGTCATAAGGCTAGTAGCAGCATGATGAGTGGATTTAGGTACGACGATTCTAAGTGAAATAAGTCACACAGAAAAAGACACTTATCCTAAGATATCACTTATAGAGGGAATGTAAAAACCGCTACCCTTGAACTGAATTACAAAACAGAACAGAGTCACACGTTTAGAAAACACACTATGGCTGCTTAACGGGAAAGGTGAGGTGGGGTGATGCGTAAAAGAAGGGTTTCAAATTAGCTCAGAGACCGTTCCATAACCCAATATGTAATAGACACGACCTACTCCTTGCTCAGTGAACTGGACTCAACACCCCCTATTCACCGCCCAAGAATATATCTGACTACTAAGAATCTTACAACCTATGTATTGATATCTCTCTGTAAGTGAGTCAAGTGGGTGTAAAGCGGCATAAACACAGCAGTGAAAAGCAGCTAAACCCCTTTATAAAAATCAATCACTTTGAAAAACCCGTGAAACAAAGACAGTGAAAGAGAGAGAAATTCTTACTAAATTCGTTCAGGGGCTGTGATGCCACCTGGATTGACCATATCTAGACCCACAGCTGATTGAGACATAAGGGTGGACACTCTTGGGGCTGAGAGGTTTGGTGAGGTTGGGTGAGCAAACGCAGACCCTTTAAAGTAATACTGCGTGGTTCCCATCCCATGGGTCCCAAATCTCCAGGTTCAAGGGCATCTTCCTACTTCGAAAACATGCATGAGAAACCCAGAAGATGGTACACCGTGTGATCGGGAAAGGTTTCTAAAACGCACCTCATTTCTCATCTCCCTGTGCTCGGGTTCGCCATTCCAGCCGCTTTACTAGCAATCTCCCTCCTTGGAGAATCAGCACCTTTAACCTCCTGTTCCGTACAGGTTGCAATTTGTCCTGAGGATGAACGGGAAGAGGGAAAACCAATGAGACACTAGCTCTAGGTGTTGGGACAGGCACAGGTCACTCTATTTTCCCATCAGGAAGAAGAATTAACCACACGCTCAGCCTGCCGCCCGGGACCAGAATAGGGTCTGAAGCAATCCTGCGCTTTTGCGGCCAGCTCCCAAGAAAGCGAGTGGAAAAATGGAGCTCAGGGGCACTGCAATTCACACACCTGCAGAGTTATGAATGATAACTCTCGTCCACAAATATATTGACGGCAGGCAACGAAGAGGATTTGAAAGCAAGGCAGAATTGCAGGAAACAGATTTCAGGAGGTAGATTCGAATCGCCTTTAAAGCACGGGAAAAGCGGCAAAACCTCGACAATGATGCCCTTGGCCAAAAAGGGCGTATGCGTTTTTTCCTGAATATATTCAGGAAAAAACGCATACGCCCTTTTTGGCCAACCAAGCAACCTGGAAAGGCAAATCAGCGCTACAAAGAAGTCTCGCTTCCCATCGGTCAAAAGGGCCATGCTGAATAAAGTGTCAAACCCAGAAATGCAGGACAGGCCATGGAGAAAAGGGAGCCTTGCTACGCTGATGGGCGGGATGTAAATTGCCAACAGCCCCTCTGGAGAAGTGTACGGTGTGTCCTGAAACATCGAAAAAACTCAGCTTAGAGAGCATAGGGCACTTCCACTCATGGGCGTATAAATTGGGAAAACTACAAATCAGCAAGACCCAGGCACCCCAAAGTTTAGGGCTGCTCTGTTGACAAGAACCTCCACTTCGTTACACCTTAAATATCCCAGGAAAGAGAAAAATGGATAAAGAAGTTGTGGTCCTTATGTACAATGGAATATCACTCAGCCATGAAATCAACGTCATAAGGCTAGTAGCAGCATGATGAGTGGATTTAGGTACGACGATTCTAAGTGAAATAAGTCACACAGAAAAAGACACTTATCCTAAGATATCACTTATAGAGGGAATGTAAAAACCGCTACCCTTGAACTGAATTACAAAACAGAACAGAGTCACACGTTTAGAAAACACACTATGGCTGCTTAACGGGAAAGGTGAGGTGGGTGATGCGTAAAAGAAGGGTTTCAAATTAGCTCAGAGACCGTTCCATAAACCCAATATGTAATAGACACGACCTACTCCTTGCTCAGTGAACTGGACTCAACACCCCCTATTCACCGCCCAAGAATATATCTGACTAGTAAGAATCTTACAACCTATGTATTGATATCTCTCTGTAAGTGAGTCAAGTGGGTGTAAAGCGGCATAAACACAGCAGTGAAAAGCAGCTAAACCCCTTTATAAAAATCAATCACTTTGAAAAACCCGTGAAACAAAGACAGTGAAAGATAGAGAAATTCTTACTAAATTCGTTCAGGGGCTGTGATGCCACCTGGATTGACCATATCTAGACCCACAGCTGATTGAGACATAAGGGTGGACACTCTTGGGGCTGAGAGGTTTGGTGAGGTTGGGTGAGCAAACGCAGACCCTTTAAAGTAATACTGCGTGGTTCCCATCCCATGGGTCCCAAATCTCCAGGTTCAAGGGCATCTTCCTACTTCGAAAACATGCATGAGAAACCCAGAAGATGGTACACCGTGTGATCGGGAAAGGTTTCTAAAACGCACCTCATTTCTCATCTCCCTGTGCTCGGGTTCGCCATTCCAGCCGCTTTACTAGCAATCTCCCTCCTTGGAGAATCAGCACCTTTAACCTCCTGTTCCGTACAGGTTGCAATTTGTCCTGAGGATGAACGGGAAGAGGGGGAACCAATGAGACACTAGCTCTAGGTGTTGGGACAGGCACAGGTCACTCTATTTTCCCATCAGGAAGAAGAATTAACCACAGGCTCAGCCTGCCGCCCGGGACCAGAATAGGGTCTGAAGCAATCCTGCGCTTTTGCGGCCAGCTCCCAAGAAAGCGAGTGGAAAAATGGAGCTCAGGGGCACTGCAATTCACAAACCTGCAGAGTTATAAATGATAACTCTCGTCCACAAATATATTGACGGCAGGCAACGAAGAGGATTTGAAAGCAAGGCAGAATTGCAGGAAACAGATTTCAGGAGGTAGATTCGAATCGCCTTTAAAGCACGGGAAAAGCGGCAAAACCTCGACAATGATGCCCTTGGCCAAAAAGGGCGTATGCGTTTTTTCCTGAATATATTCAGGAAAAAACGCATACGCCCTTTTTGGCCAACCAAGCAACCTGGAAAGGCAAATCAGCGCTACAAAGAAGTCTCGCTTCCCATCGGTCAAAAGGGCCATGCTGAATAAAGTGTCAAACCCAGAAATGCAGGACAGCCCATGGAGAAACGGGAGCCTTGCTACGCTGATGGGCGGGATGTAAATTGCCAACAGCCCCTCTGGAGAAGTGTACGGTGTGTCCTGAAACATCGAAAAAACTCAGCTTAGAGAGCATAGGGCACTTCCACTCATGGGCGTATAAATTGGGAAAACTACAAATCAGCAAGACCCAGGCACCCCAAAGTTTAGGGCTGCTCTGTTGACAAGAACCTCCACTTCGTTACACCTTAAATATCCCAGGAAAGAGAAAAATGGATAAAGAAGTTGTGGTCCTTATGTACAATGGAATATCACTCAGCCATGAAATCAACGTCATAAGGCTAGTAGCAGCATGATGAGTGGATTTAGGTACGACGATTCTAAGTGAAATAAGTCACACAGAAAAAGACACTTATCCTAAGATATCACTTATAGAGGGAATGTAAAAACCGCTACCCTTGAACTGAATTACAAAACAGAACAGAGTCACACGTTTAGAAAACACACTATGGCTGCTTAACGGGAAAGGTGAGGTGGGGTGATGCATAAAAGAAGGGTTTCAAATTAGCTCAGAGACCGTTCCATAAACCCAATATGTAATAGACACGACCTACTCCTTGCTCAGTGAACTGGACTCAACACCCCCTATTCACCGCCCAAGAATATATCTGACTAGTAAGAATCTTACAACCTATGTATTGATATCTCTCTGTAAGTGAGTCAAGTGGGTGTAAAGCGGCATAAACACAGCAGTGAAAAGCAGCTAAACCCCTTTATAAAAATCAATCACTTTTAAAAACCCGTGAAACAAAGACAGTGAAAGATAGAGAAATTCTTACTAAATTCGTTCAGGGGCTGTGATGCCACCTGGATTGACCATATCTAGACCCACAGCTGATTGAGACATAAGGGTGGACACTCTTGGGGCTGAGAGGTTTGGTGAGGTTGGGTGAGCAAACGCAGACCCTTTAAAGTAATACTGCGTGGTTCCCATCCCATGGGTCCCAAATCTCCAGGTTCAAGGGCATCTTCCTACTTCGAAAACATGCATGAGAAACCCAGAAGATGGTACACCGTGTGATCGGGAAAGGTTTCTAAAACGCACCTCATTTCTCATCTCCCTGTGCTCGGGTTCGCCATTCCAGCCGCTTTACTAGCAATCTCCCTCCTTGGAGAATCAGCACCTTTAACCTCCTGTTCCGTACAGGTTGCAATTTGTCCTGAGGATGAACGGGAAGAGGGAAAACCAATGAGACACTAGCTCTAGGTGTTGGGACAGGCACAGGTCACTCTATTTTCCCATCAGGAAGAAGAATTAACCACACGCTCAGCCTGCCGCCCGGGACCAGAATAGGGTCTGAAGCAATCCTGCGCTTTTGCGGCCAGCTCCCAAGAAAGCGAGTGGAAAAATGGAGCTCAGGGGCACTGCAATTCACAAACCTGCAGAGTTATAAATGATAACTCTCGTCCACAAATATATTGACGGCAGGCAACGAAGAGGATTTGAAAGCAAGGCAGAATTGCAGGAAACAGATTTCAGGAGGTAGATTCGAATCGCCTTTAAAGCACGGGAAAAGCGGCAAAACCTCGACAATGATGCCCTTGGCCAAAAAGGGCGTATGCGTTTTTCCCTGAATATATTCAGGAAAAAACGCATACGCCCTTTTTGGCCAACCAAGCAACCTGGAAAGGCAAATCAGCGCTACAAAGAAGTCTCGCTTCCCATCGGTCAAAAGGGCCATGCTGAATAAAGTGTCAAACCCAGAAATGCAGGACAGGCCATGGAGAAACGGGAGCCTTGCTACGCTGATGGGCGGGATGTAAATTGCCAACAGCCCCTCTGGAGAAGTGTACGGTGTGTCCTGAAACATCGAAAAAACTCAGCTTAGAGAGCATAGGGCACTTCCACTCATGGGCGTATAAATTGGGAAAACTACAAATCAGCAAGACCCAGGCACCCCAAAGTTTAGGGCTGCTCTGTTGACAAGAACCTCCACTTCGTTACACCTTAAATATCCCAGGAAAGAGAAAAATGGATAAAGAAGTTGTGGTCCTTATGTACAATGGAATATCACTCAGCCATGAAATCAACGTCATAAGGCTAGTAGCAGCATGATGAGTGGATTTAGGTACGACGATTCTAAGTGAAATAAGTCACACAGAAAAGGACACTTATCCTAAGATATCACTTATAGAGGGAATGTAAAAACCGCTACCCTTGAACTGAATTACAAAACAGAACAGAGTCACACGTTTAGAAAACACACTATGGCTGCTTAACGGGAAAGGTGAGGTGGGGTGATGCGTAAAAGAAGGGTTTCAAATTAGCTCAGAGACCGTTCCATAAACCCAATATGTAATAGACACGACCTACTCCTTGCTCAGTGAACTGGACTCAACACCCCCTATTCACCGCCCAAGAATATATCTGACTAGTAAGAATCTTACAACCTATGTATTGATATCTCTCTGTAAGTGAGTCAAGTGGGTGTAAAGCGGCATAAACACAGCAGTGAAAAGCAGCTAAACCCCTTTATAAAAATCAATCACTTTGAAAAACCCGTGAAACAAAGACAGTGAAAGATAGAGAAATTCTTACTAAATTCGTTCAGGGGCTGTGATGCCACCTGGATTGACCATATCTAGACCCACAGCTGATTGAGACATAAGGGTGGACACTCTTGGGGCTGAGAGGTTTGGTGAGGTTGGGTGAGCAAACGCAGACCCTTTAAAGTAATACTGCGTGGTTCCCATCCCATGGGTCCCAAATCTCCAGGTTCAAGGGCATCTTCCTACTTCGAAAACATGCATGAGAAACCCAGAAGATGGTACACCGTGTGATCGGGAAAGGTTTCTAAAACGCACCTCATTTCTCATCTCCCTGTGCTCGGGTTCGCCATTCCAGCCGCTTTACTAGCAATCTCCCTCCTTGGAGAATCAGCACCTTTAACCTCCTGTTCCGTACAGGTTGCAATTTGTCCTGAGGATGAACGGGAAGAGGGAAAACCAATGAGACACTAGCTCTAGGTGTTGGGACAGGCACAGGTCACTCTATTTTCCCATCAGGAAGAAGAATTAACCACACGCTCAGCCTGCCGCCCGGGACCAGAATAGGGTCTGAAGCAATCCTGCGCTTTTGCGGCCAGCTCCCAAGAAAGCGAGTGGAAAAATGGAGCTCAGGGGCACTGCAATTCACACACCTGCAGAGTTATAAATGATAACTCTCGTCCACAAATATATTGACGGCAGGCAACGAAGAGGATTTGAAAGCAAGGCAGAATTGCAGGAAACAGATTTCAGGAGGTAGATTCGAATCGCCTTTAAAGCACGGGAAAAGCGGCAAAACCTCGACAATGATGCCCTTGGCCAAAAAGGGCGTATGCGTTTTTTCCTGAATATATTCAGGAAAAAACGCATACGCCCTTTTTGGCCAACCAAGCAACCTGGAAAGGCAAATCAGCGCTACAAAGAAGTCTCGCTTCCCATCGGTCAAAAGGGCCATGCTGAATAAAGTGTCAAACCGAGAAATGCAGGACAGGCCATGGAGAAACGGGAGCCTTGCTACGCTGATGGGCGGGATGTAAATTGCCAACAGCCCCTCTGGAGAAGTGTACGGTGTGTCCTGAAACATCGAAAAAACTCAGCTTAGAGAGCATAGGGCACTTCCACTCATGGGCGTATAAATTGGGAAAACTACAAATCAGCAAGACCCAGGCACCCCAAAGTTTAGGGCTGCTCTGTTGACAAGAACCTCCACTTCGTTACACCTTAAATATCCCAGGAAAGAGAAAAATGGATAAAGAAGTTGTGGTCCTTATGTACAATGGAATATCACTCAGCCATGAAATCAACGTCATAAGGCTAGTAGCAGCATGATGAGTGGATTTAGGTACGACGATTCTAAGTGAAATAAGTCACACAGAAAAAGACACTTATCCTAAGATATCACTTATAGAGGGAATGTAAAAACCGCTACCCTTGAACTGAATTACAAAACAGAACAGAGTCACACGTTTAGAAAACACACTATGGCTGCTTAACGGGAAAGGTGAGGTGGGTGATGCGTAAAAGAAGGGTTTCAAATTAGCTCAGAGACCGTTCCATAAACCCAATATGTAATAGACACGACCTACTCCTTGCTCAGTGAACTGGACTCAACACCCCCTATTCACCGCCCAAGAATATATCTGACTAGTAAGAATCTTACAACCTATGTATTGATATCTCTCTGTAAGTGAGTCAAGTGGGTGTAAAGCGGCATAAACACAGCAGTGAAAAGCAGCTAAACCCCTTTATAAAAATCAATCACTTTGAAAAACCCGTGAAACAAAGACAGTGAAAGATAGAGAAATTCTTACTAAATTCGTTCAGGGGCTGTGATGCCACCTGGATTGACCATATCTAGACCCACAGCTGATTGAGACATAAGGGTGGACACTCTTGGGGCTGAGAGGTTTGGTGAGGTTGGGTGAGCAAACGCAGACCCTTTAAAGTAATACTGCGTGGTTCCCATCCCATGGGTCCCAAATCTCCAGGTTCAAGGGCATCTTCCTACTTCGAAAACATGCATGAGAAACCCAGAAGATGGTACACCGTGTGATCGGGAAAGGTTTCTAAAACGCACCTCATTTCTCATCTCCCTGTGCTCGGGTTCGCCATTCCAGCCGCTTTACTAGCAATCTCCCTCCTTGGAGAATCAGCACCTTTAACCTCCTGTTCCGTACAGGTTGCAATTTGTCCTGAGGATGAACGGGAAGAGGGGGAACCAATGAGACACTAGCTCTAGGTGTTGGGACAGGCACAGGTCACTCTATTTTCCCATCAGGAAGAAGAATTAACCACAGGCTCAGCCTGCCGCCCGGGACCAGAATAGGGTCTGAAGCAATCCTGCGCTTTTGCGGCCAGCTCCCAAGAAAGCGAGTGGAAAAATGGAGCTCAGGGGCACTGCAATTCACACACCTGCAGAGTTATAAATGATAACTCTCGTCCACAAATATATTGACGGCAGGCAACGAAGAGGATTTGAAAGCAAGGCAGAATTGCAGGAAACAGATTTCAGGAGGTAGATTCGAATCGCCTTTAAAGCACGGGAAAAGCGGCAAAACCTCGACAATGATGCCCTTGGCCAAAAAGGGCGTATGCGTTTTTTCCTGAATATATTCAGGAAAAAACGCATACGCCCTTTTTGGCCAACCAAGCAACCTGGAAAGGCAAATCAGCGCTACAAAGAAGTCTCGCTTCCCATCGGTCAAAAGGGCCATGCTGAATAAAGTGTCAAACCCAGAAATGCAGGACAGCCCATGGAGAAACGGGAGCCTTGCTACGCTGATGGGCGGGATGTAAATTGCCAACAGCCCCTCTGGAGAAGTGTACGGTGTGTCCTGAAACATCGAAAAAACTCAGCTTAGAGAGCATAGGGCACTTCCACTCATGGGCGTATAAATTGGGAAAACTACAAATCAGCAAGACCCAGGCACCCCAAAGTTTAGGGCTGCTCTGTTGACAAGAACCTCCACTTCGTTACACCTTAAATATCCCAGGAAAGAGAAAAATGGATAAAGAAGTTGTGGTCCTTATGTACAATGGAATATCACTCAGCCATGAAATCAACGTCATAAGGCTAGTAGCAGCATGATGAGTGGATTTAGGTACGACGATTCTAAGTGAAATAAGTCACACAGAAAAAGACACTTATCCTAAGATATCACTTATAGAGGGAATGTAAAAACCGCTACCCTTGAACTGAATTACAAAACAGAACAGAGTCACACGTTTAGAAAACACACTATGGCTGCTTAACGGGAAAGGTGAGGTGGGGTGATGCATAAAAGAAGGGTTTCAAATTAGCTCAGAGACCGTTCCATAAACCCAATATGTAATAGACACGACCTACTCCTTGCTCAGTGAACTGGACTCAACACCCCCTATTCACCGCCCAAGAATATATCTGACTAGTAAGAATCTTACAACCTATGTATTGATATCTCTCTGTAAGTGAGTCAAGTGGGTGTAAAGCGGCATAAACACAGCAGTGAAAAGCAGCTAAACCCCTTTATAAAAATCAATCACTTTTAAAAACCCGTGAAACAAAGACAGTGAAAGATAGAGAAATTCTTACTAAATTCGTTCAGGGGCTGTGATGCCACCTGGATTGACCATATCTAGACCCACAGCTGATTGAGACATAAGGGTGGACACTCTTGGGGCTGAGAGGTTTGGTGAGGTTGGGTGAGCAAACGCAGACCCTTTAAAGTAATACTGCGTGGTTCCCATCCCATGGGTCCCAAATCTCCAGGTTCAAGGGCATCTTCCTACTTCGAAAACATGCATGAGAAACCCAGAAGATGGTACACCGTGTGATCGGGAAAGGTTTCTAAAACGCACCTCATTTCTCATCTCCCTGTGCTCGGGTTCGCCATTCCAGCCGCTTTACTAGCAATCTCCCTCCTTGGAGAATCAGCACCTTTAACCTCCTGTTCCGTACAGGTTGCAATTTGTCCTGAGGATGAACGGGAAGAGGGAAAACCAATGAGACACTAGCTCTAGGTGTTGGGACAGGCACAGGTCACTCTATTTTCCCATCAGGAAGAAGAATTAACCACAGGCTCAGCCTGCCGCCCGGGACCAGAATAGGGTCTGAAGCAATCCTGCGCTTTTGCGGCCAGCTCCCAAGAAAGCGAGTGGAAAAATGGAGCTCAGGGGCACTGCAATTCACAAACCTGCAGAGTTATAAATGATAACTCTCGTCCACAAATATATTGACGGCAGGCAACGAAGAGGATTTGAAAGCAAGGCAGAATTGCAGGAAACAGATTTCAGGAGGTAGATTCGAATCGCCTTTAAAGCACGGGAAAAGCGGCAAAACCTCGACAATGATGCCCTTGGCCAAAAAGGGCGTATGCGTTTTTCCCTGAATATATTCAGGAAAAAACGCATACGCCCTTTTTGGCCAACCAAGCAACCTGGAAAGGCAAATCAGCGCTACAAAGAAGTCTCGCTTCCCATCGGTCAAAAGGGCCATGCTGAATAAAGTGTCAAACCCAGAAATGCAGGACAGGCCATGGAGAAACGGGAGCCTTGCTACGCTGATGGGCGGGATGTAAATTGCCAACAGCCCCTCTGGAGAAGTGTACGGTGTGTCCTGAAACATCGAAAAAACTCAGCTTAGAGAGCATAGGGCACTTCCACTCATGGGCGTATAAATTGGGAAAACTACAAATCAGCAAGACCCAGGCACCCCAAAGTTTAGGGCTGCTCTGTTGACAAGAACCTCCACTTCGTTACACCTTAAATATCCCAGGAAAGAGAAAAATGGATAAAGAAGTTGTGGTCCTTATGTACAATGGAATATCACTCAGCCATGAAATCAACGTCATAAGGCTAGTAGCAGCATGATGAGTGGATTTAGGTACGACGATTCTAAGTGAAATAAGTCACACAGAAAAGGACACTTATCCTAAGATATCACTTATAGAGGGAATGTAAAAACCGCTACCCTTGAACTGAATTACAAAACAGAACAGAGTCACACGTTTAGAAAACACACTATGGCTGCTTAACGGGAAAGGTGAGGTGGGGTGATGCGTAAAAGAAGGGTTTCAAATTAGCTCAGAGACCGTTCCATAAACCCAATATGTAATAGACACGACCTACTCCTTGCTCAGTGAACTGGACTCAACACCCCCTATTCACCGCCCAAGAATATATCTGACTAGTAAGAATCTTACAACCTATGTATTGATATCTCTCTGTAAGTGAGTCAAGTGGGTGTAAAGCGGCATAAACACAGCAGTGAAAAGCAGCTAAACCCCTTTATAAAAATCAATCACTTTGAAAAACCCGTGAAACAAAGACAGTGAAAGATAGAGAAATTCTTACTAAATTCGTTCAGGGGCTGTGATGCCACCTGGATTGACCATATCTAGACCCACAGCTGATTGAGACATAAGGGTGGACACTCTTGGGGCTGAGAGGTTTGGTGAGGTTGGGTGAGCAAACGCAGACCCTTTAAAGTAATACTGCGTGGTTCCCATCCCATGGGTCCCAAATCTCCAGGTTCAAGGGCATCTTCCTACTTCG
This sequence comes from Balaenoptera borealis, assembly GCF_965194805.1. NCBI lineage: Eukaryota > Metazoa > Chordata > Mammalia > Artiodactyla > Balaenopteridae > Balaenoptera > Balaenoptera borealis. Next base: position 34,836,056 of record NC_138864.1, read on the forward strand.
AAAACATGCATGAGAAACCCAGAAGATGGTACACCGTGTGATCGGGAAAGGTTTCTAAAACGCACCTCATTTCTCATCTCCCTGTGCTCGGGTTCGCCATTCCAGCCGCTTTACTAGCAATCTCCCTCCTTGGAGAATCAGCACCTTTAACCTCCTGTTCCGTACAGGTTGCAATTTGTCCTGAGGATGAACGGGAAGAGGGGGAACCAATGAGACACTAGCTCTAGGTGTTGGGACAGGCACAGGTCACTCTATTTTCCCATCAGGAAGAAGAATTAACCACAGGCTCAGCCTGCCGCCCGGGACCAGAATAGGGTCTGAAGCAATCCTGCGCTTTTGCGGCCAGCTCCCAAGAAAGCGAGTGGAAAAATGGAGCTCAGGGGCACTGCAATTCACAAACCTGCAGAGTTATAAATGATAACTCTCGTCCACATATATATTGACGGCAGGCAACGAAGAGGATTTGAAAGCAAGGCAGAATTGCAGGAAACAGATTTCAGGAGGTAGATTTGAATCGCCTTTAAAGCACGGGAAAAGCGGCAAAACCTCGACAATGATGCCCTTGGCCAAAAAGGGCGTATGCGTTTTTTCCTGAATATATTCAGGAAAAAACGCATACGCCCTTTTTGGCCAACCAAGCAACCTGGAAAGGCAAATCAGCGCTACAAAGAAGTCTCGCTTCCCATCGGTCAAAAGGGCCATGCTGAATAAAGTGTCAAACCCAGAAATGCAGGACAGCCCATGGAGAAACGGGAGCCTTGCTACGCTGATGGGCGGGATGTAAATTGCCAACAGCCCCTCTGGAGAAGTGTACGGTGTGTCCTGAAACATCGAAAAAACTCAGCTTAGAGAGCATAGGGCACTTCCACTCATGGGCGTATAAATTGGGAAAACTACAAATCAGCAAGACCCAGGCACCCCAAAGTTTAGGGCTGCTCTGTGGACAAGAACCTCCACTTCGTTACACCTTAAATATCCCAGGAAAGAGAAAAATGGATAAAGAAGTTGTGGTCCTTATGTACAATGGAATATCACTCAGCCATGAAATCAACGTCATAAGGCTAGTAGCAGCATGATGAGTGGATTTAGGTACGACGATTCTAAGTGAAATAAGTCACACAGAAAAAGACACTTATCCTAAGATATCACTTATAGAGGGAATGTAAAAACTGCTACCCTTCAACTGAATTACAAAACAGAACAGAGTCACACGTTTAGAAAACACACTATGGCTGCTTAACGGGAAAGGTGAGGTGGGGTGATGCATAAAAGAAGGGTTTCAAATTAGCTCAGAGACCGTTCCATAAACCCAATATGTAATAGACACGACCTACTCCTTGCTCAGTGAACTGGACTCAACACCCCCTATTCACCGCCCAAGAATATATCTGACTAGTAAGAATCTTACAACCTATGTATTGATATCTCTCTGTAAGTGAGTCAAGTGGGTGTAAAGCGGCATAAACACAGCAGTGAAAAGCAGCTAAACCCCTTTATAAAAATCAATCACTTTGAAAAACCCGTGAAACAAAGACAGTGAAAGATAGAGAAATTCTTACTAAATTCGTTCAGGGGCTGTGATGCCACCTGGATTGACCATATCTAGACCCACAGCTGATTGAGACATAAGGGTGGACACTCTTGGGGCTGAGAGGTTTGGTGAGGTTGGGTGAGCAAACGCAGACCCTTTAAAGTAATACTGCGTGGTTCCCATCCCATGGGTCCCAAATCTCCAGCTTCAAGGGCATCTTCCTACTTCGAAAACATGCATGAGAAACCCAGAAGATGGTACACCGTGTGATCGGGAAAGGTTTCTAAAACGCACCTCATTTCTCATCTCCCTGTGCTCGGGTTCGCCATTCCAGCCGCTTTACTAGCAATCTCCCTCCTTGGAGAATCAGCACCTTTAACCTCCTGTTCCGTACAGGTTGCAATTTGTCCTGAGGATGAACGGGAAGAGGGAAAACCAATGAGACACTAGCTCTAGGTGTTGGGACAGGCACAGGTCACTCTATTTTCCCATCAGGAAGAAGAATTAACCACAGGCTCAGCCTGCTGCCCGGGACCAGAATAGGGTCTGAAGCAATCCTGCGCTTTTGCGGCCAGCTCCCAAGAAAGCGAGTGGAAAAATGGAGCTCAGGGGCACTGCAATTCACAAACCTGCAGAGTTATAAATGATAACTCTCGTCCACAAATATATTGACGGCAGGCAACGAAGAGGATTTGAAAGCAAGGCAGAATTGCAGGAAACAGATTTCAGGAGGTAGATTCGAATCGCCTTTAAAGCACGGGAAAAGCGGCAAAACCTCGACAATGATGCCCTTGGCCAAAAAGGGCGTATGCGTTTTTTCCTGAATATATTCAGGAAAAAACGCATACGCCCTTTTTGGCCAACCAAGCAACCTGGAAAGGCAAATCAGCGCTACAAAGAAGTCTCGCTTCCCATCGGTCAAAAGGGCCATGCTGAATAAAGTGTCAAACCCAGAAATGCAGGACAGCCCATGGAGAAACGGGAGCCTTGCTACGCTGATGGGCGGGATGTAAATTGCCAACAGCCCCTCTGGAGAAGTGTACGGTGTGTCCTGAAACATCGAAAAAACTCAGCTTAGAGAGCATAGGGCACTTCCACTCATGGGCGTATACATTGGGAAAACTACAAATCAGCAAGACCCAGGCACCCCAAAGTTTAGGGCTGCTCTGTTGACAAGAACCTCTACTTCGTTACACCTTAAATATCCCAGGAAAGAGAAAAATGGATAAAGAAGTTGTGGTCCTTATGTACAATGGAATATCACTCAGCCATGAAATCAACGTCATAAGGCTAGTAGCAGCATGATGAGTGGATTTAGGTACGACGATTCTAAGTGAAATAAGTCACACAGAAAAAGACACTTATCCTAAGATATCACTTATAGAGGGAATGTAAAAACCGCTACCCTTCAACTGAATTACAAAACAGAACAGAGTCACACGTTTAGAAAACACACTATGGCTGCTTAACGGGAAAGGTGAGGTGGGGTGATGCGTAAAAGAAGGGTTTCAAATTAGCTCAGAGACCGTTCCATAAACCCAATATGTAATAGACACGACCTACTCCTTGCTCAGTGAACTGGACTCAACACCCCCTATTCACCGCCCAAGAATATATCTGACTAGTAAGAATCTTACAACCTATGTATTGATATCTCTCTGTAAGTGAGTCAAGTGGGTGTAAAGCGGCATAAACACAGCAGTGAAAAGCAGCTAAACCCCTTTATAAAAATCAATCACTTTTAAAAACCCGTGAAACAAAGACAGTGAAAGATAGAGAAATTCTTACTAAATTCGTTCAGGGGCTGTGATGCCACCTGGATTGACCATATCTAGACCCACAGCTGATTGAGACATAAGGGTGGACACTCTTGGGGCTGAGAGGTTTGGTGAGGTTGGGTGAGCAAACGCAGACCCTTTAAAGTAATACTGCGTGGTTCCCATCCCATGGGTCCCAAATCTCCAGGTTCAAGGGCATCTTCCTACTTCGAAAACATGCATGAGAAACCCAGAAGATGGTACACCGTGTGATCGGGAAAGGTTTCTAAAACGCACCTCATTTCTCATCTCCCTGTGCTCGGGTTCGCCATTCCAGCCGCTTTACTAGCAATCTCCCTCCTTGGAGAATCAGCACCTTTAACCTCCTGTTCCGTACAGGTTGCAATTTGTCCTGAGGATGAACGGGAAGAGGGAAAACCAATGAGACACTAGCTCTAGGTGTTGGGACAGGCACAGGTCACTCTATTTTCCCATCAGGAAGAAGAATTAACCACAGGCTCAGCCTGCCGCCCGGGACCAGAATAGGGTCTGAAGCAATCCTGCGCTTTTGCGGCCAGCTCCCAAGAAAGCGAGTGGAAAAATGGAGCTCAGGGGCACTGCAATTCACAAACCTGCAGAGTTATAAATGATAACTCTCGTCCACAAATATATTGACGGCAGGCAACGAAGAGGATTTGAAAGCAAGGCAGAATGGCAGGAAACACATTTCAGGAGGTAGATTCGAATCGCCTTTAAAGCACGGGAAAAGCGGCAAAACCTCGACAATGATGCCCTTGGCCAAAAAGGGCGTATGCGTTTTTCCCTGAATATATTCAGGAAAAAACGCATACGCCCTTTTTGGCCAACCAAGCAACCTGGAAAGGCAAATCAGCGCTACAAAGAAGTCTCGCTTCCCATCGGTCAAAAGGGCCATGCTGAATAAAGTGTCAAACCCAGAAATGCAGGACAGGCCATGGAGAAACGGGAGCCTTGCTACGCTGATGGGCGGGATGTAAATTGCCAACAGCCCCTCTGGAGAAGTGTACGGTGTGTCCTGAAACATCGAAAAAACTCAGCTTAGAGAGCATAGGGCACTTCCACTCATGGGCGTATAAATTGGGAAAACTACAAATCAGCAAGACCCAGGCACCCCAAAGTTTAGGGCTGCTCTGTTGACAAGAACCTCCACTTCGTTACACCTTAAATATCCCAGGAAAGAGAAAAATGGATAAAGAAGTTGTGGTCCTTATGTACAATGGAATATCACTCAGCCATGAAATCAACGTCATAAGGCTAGTAGCAGCATGATGAGTGGATTTAGGTACGACGATTCTAAGTGAAATAAGTCACACAGAAAAGGACACTTATCCTAAGATATCACTTATAGAGGGAATGTAAAAACCGCTACCCTTGAACTGAATTACAAAACAGAACAGAGTCACACGTTTAGAAAACACACTATGGCTGCTTAACGGGAAAGGTGAGGTGGGGTGATGCGTAAAAGAAGGGTTTCAAATTAGCTCAGAGACCGTTCCATAAACCCAATATGTAATAGACACGACCTACTCCTTGCTCAGTGAACTGGACTCAACACCCCCTATTCACCGCCCAAGAATATATCTGACTAGTAAGAATCTTACAACCTATGTATTGATATCTCTCTGTAAGTGAGTCAAGTGGGTGTAAAGCGGCATAAACACAGCAGTGAAAAGCAGCTAAACCCCTTTATAAAAATCAATCACTTTTAAAAACCCGTGAAACAAAGACAGTGAAAGATAGAGAAATTCTTACTAAATTCGTTCAGGGGCTGTGATGCCACCTGGATTGACCATATCTAGACCCACAGCTGATTGAGACATAAGGGTGGACACTCTTGGGGCTGAGAGGTTTGGTGAGGTTGGGTGAGCAAACGCAGACCCTTTAAAGTAATACTGCGTGGTTCCCATCCCATGGGTCCCAAATCTCCAGGTTCAAGGGCATCTTCCTACTTCGAAAACATGCATGAGAAACCCAGAAGATGGTACACCGTGTGATCGGGAAAGGTTTCTAAAACGCACCTCATTTCTCATCTCCCTGTGCTCGGGTTCGCCATTCCAGCCGCTTTACTAGCAATCTCCCTCCTTGGAGAATCAGCACCTTTAACCTCCTGTTCCGTACAGGTTGCAATTTGTCCTGAGGATGAACGGGAAGAGGGAAAACCAATGAGACACTAGCTCTAGGTGTTGGGACAGGCACAGGTCACTCTATTTTCCCATCAGGAAGAAGAATTAACCACACGCTCAGCCTGCCGCCCGGGACCAGAATAGGGTCTGAAGCAATCCTGCGCTTTTGCGGCCAGCTCCCAAGAAAGCGAGTGGAAAAATGGAGCTCAGGGGCACTGCAATTCACACACCTGCAGAGTTATAAATGATAACTCTCGTCCACAAATATATTGACGGCAGGCAACGAAGAGGATTTGAAAGCAAGGCAGAATTGCAGGAAACAGATTTCAGGAGGTAGATTCGAATCGCCTTTAAAGCACGGGAAAAGCGGCAAAACCTCGACAATGATGCCCTTGGCCAAAAAGGGCGTATGCGTTTTTTCCTGAATATATTCAGGAAAAAACGCATACGCCCTTTTTGGCCAACCAAGCAACCTGGAAAGGCAAATCAGCGCTACAAAGAAGTCTCGCTTCCCATCGGTCAAAAGGGCCATGCTGAATAAAGTGTCAAACCCAGAAATGCAGGACAGCCCATGGAGAAACGGGAGCCTTGCTACGCTGATGGGCGGGATGTAAATTGCCAACAGCCCCTCTGGAGAAGTGTACGGTGTGTCCTGAAACATCGAAAAAACTCAGCTTAGAGAGCATAGGGCACTTCCACTCATGGGCGTATAAATTGGGAAAACTACAAATCAGCAAGACCCAGGCACCCCAAAGTTTAGGGCTGCTCTGTTGACAAGAACCTCCACTTCGTTACACCTTAAATATCCCAGGAAAGAGAAAAATGGATAAAGAAGTTGTGGTCCTTATGTACAATGGAATATCACTCAGCCATGAAATCAACGTCATAAGGCTAGTAGCAGCATGATGAGTGGATTTAGGTACGACGATTCTAAGTGAAATAAGTCACACAGAAAAAGACACTTATCCTAAGATATCACTTATAGAGGGAATGTAAAAACCGCTACCCTTGAACTGAATTACAAAACAGAACAGAGTCACACGTTTAGAAAACACACTATGGCTGCTTAACGGGAAAGGTGAGGTGGGGTGATGCATAAAAGAAGGGTTTCAAATTAGCTCAGAGACCGTTCCATAAACCCAATATGTAATAGACACGACCTACTCCTTGCTCAGTGAACTGGACTCAACACCCCCTATTCACCGCCCAAGAATATATCTGACTAGTAAGAATCTTACAACCTATGTATTGATATCTCTCTGTAAGTGAGTCAAGTGGGTGTAAAGCGGCATAAACACAGCAGTGAAAAGCAGCTAAACCCCTTTATAAAAATCAATCACTTTTAAAAACCCGTGAAACAAAGACAGTGAAAGATAGAGAAATTCTTACTAAATTCGTTCAGGGGCTGTGATGCCACCTGGATTGACCATATCTAGACCCACAGCTGATTGAGACATAAGGGTGGACACTCTTGGGGCTGAGAGGTTTGGTGAGGTTGGGTGAGCAAACGCAGACCCTTTAAAGTAATACTGCGTGGTTCCCATCCCATGGGTCCCAAATCTCCAGGTTCAAGGGCATCTTCCTACTTCGAAAACATGCATGAGAAACCCAGAAGATGGTACACCGTGTGATCGGGAAAGGTTTCTAAAACGCACCTCATTTCTCATCTCCCTGTGCTCGGGTTCGCCATTCCAGCCGCTTTACTAGCAATCTCCCTCCTTGGAGAATCAGCACCTTTAACCTCCTGTTCCGTACAGGTTGCAATTTGTCCTGAGGATGAACGGGAAGAGGGAAAACCAATGAGACACTAGCTCTAGGTGTTGGGACAGGCACAGGTCACTCTATTTTCCCATCAGGAAGAAGAATTAACCACAGGCTCAGCCTGCCGCCCGGGACCAGAATAGGGGCTGAAGCAATCCTGCGCTTTTGCGGCCAGCTCCCAAGAAAGCGAGTGGAAAAATGGAGCTCAGGGGCACTGCAATTCACAAACCTGCAGAGTTATAAATGATAACTCTCGTCCACAAATATATTGACGGCAGGCAACGAAGAGGATTTGAAAGCAAGGCAGAATTGCAGGAAACAGATTTCAGGAGGTAGATTCGAATCGCCTTTAAAGCACGGGAAAAGCGGCAAAACCTCGACAATGATGCCCTTGGCCAAAAAGGGCGTATGCGTTTTTCCCTGAATATATTCAGGAAAAAACGCATACGCCCTTTTTGGCCAACCAAGCAACCTGGAAAGGCAAATCAGCGCTACAAAGAAGTCTCGCTTCCCATCGGTCAAAAGGGCCATGCTGAATAAAGTGTCAAACCCAGAAATGCAGGACAGGCCATGGAGAAACGGGAGCCTTGCTACGCTGATGGGCGGGATGTAAATTGCCAACAGCCCCTCTGGAGAAGTGTACGGTGTGTCCTGAAACATCGAAAAAACTCAGCTTAGAGAGCATAGGGCACTTCCACTCATGGGCGTATAAATTGGGAAAACTACAAATCAGCAAGACCCAGGCACCCCAAAGTTTAGGGCTGCTCTGTTGACAAGAACCTCCACTTCGTTACACCTTAAATATCCCAGGAAAGAGAAAAATGGATAAAGAAGTTGTGGTCCTTATGTACAATGGAATATCACTCAGCCATGAAATCAACGTCATAAGGCTAGTAGCAGCATGATGAGTGGATTTAGGTACGACGATTCTAAGTGAAATAAGTCACACAGAAAAGGACACTTATCCTAAGATATCACTTATAGAGGGAATGTAAAAACCGCTACCCTTGAACTGAATTACAAAACAGAACAGAGTCACACGTTTAGAAAACACACTATGGCTGCTTAACGGGAAAGGTGAGGTGGGGTGATGCGTAAAAGAAGGGTTTCAAATTAGCTCAGAGACCGTTCCATAAACCCAATATGTAATAGACACGACCTACTCCTTGCTCAGTGAACTGGACTCAACACCCCCTATTCACCGCCCAAGAATATATCTGACTAGTAAGAATCTTACAACCTATGTATTGATATCTCTCTGTAAGTGAGTCAAGTGGGTGTAAAGCGGCATAAACACAGCAGTGAAAAGCAGCTAAACCCCTTTATAAAAATCAATCACTTTTAAAAACCCGTGAAACAAAGACAGTGAAAGATAGAGAAATTCTTACTAAATTCGTTCAGGGGCTGTGATGCCACCTGGATTGACCATATCTAGACCCACAGCTGATTGAGACATAAGGGTGGACACTCTTGGGGCTGAGAGGTTTGGTGAGGTTGGGTGAGCAAACGCAGACCCTTTAAAGTAATACTGCGTGGTTCCCATCCCATGGGTCCCAAATCTCCAGGTTCAAGGGCATCTTCCTACTTCGAAAACATGCATGAGAAACCCAGAAGATGGTACACCGTGTGATCGGGAAAGGTTTCTAAAACGCACCTCATTTCTCATCTCCCTGTGCTCGGGTTCGCCATTCCAGCCGCTTTACTAGCAATCTCCCTCCTTGGAGAATCAACACCTTTAACCTCCTGTTCCGTACAGGTTGCAATTTGTCCTGAGGATGAACGGGAAGAGGGGGAACCAATGAGACACTAGCTCTAGGTGTTGGGACAGGCACAGGTCACTCTATTTTCCCATCAGGAAGAAGAATTAACCACAGGCTCAGCCTGCCGCCCGGGACCAGAATAGGGTCTGAAGCAATCCTGCGCTTTTGCGGCCAGCTCCCAAGAAAGCGAGTGGAAAAATGGAGCTCAGGGGCACTGCAATTCACAAACCTGCAGAGTTATAAATGATAACTCTCGTCCACATATATATTGACGGCAGGCAACGAAGAGGATTTGAAAGCAAGGCAGAATTGCAGGAAACAGATTTCAGGAGGTAGATTTGAATCGCCTTTAAAGCACGGGAAAAGCGGCAAAACCTCGACAATGATGCCCTTGGCCAAAAAGGGCGTATGCGTTTTTTCCTGAATATATTCAGGAAAAAACGCATACGCCCTTTTTGGCCAACCAAGCAACCTGGAAAGGCAAATCAGCGCTACAAAGAAGTCTCGCTTCCCATCGGTCAAAAGGGCCATGCTGAATAAAGTGTCAAACCCAGAAATGCAGGACAGCCCATGGAGAAACGGGAGCCTTGCTACGCTGATGGGCGGGATGTAAATTGCCAACAGCCCCTCTGGAGAAGTGTACGGTGTGTCCTGAAACATCGAAAAAACTCAGCTTAGAGAGCATAGGGCACTTCCACTCATGGGCGTATAAATTGGGAAAACTACAAATCAGCAAGACCCAGGCACCCCAAAGTTTAGGGCTGCTCTGTGGACAAGAACCTCCACTTCGTTACACCTTAAATATCCCAGGAAAGAGAAAAATGGATAAAGAAGTTGTGGTCCTTATGTACAATGGAATATCACTCAGCCATGAAATCAACGTCATAAGGCTAGTAGCAGCATGATGAGTGGATTTAGGTACGACGATTCTAAGTGAAATAAGTCACACAGAAAAAGACACTTATCCTAAGATATCACTTATAGAGGGAATGTAAAAACCGCTACCCTTCAACTGAATTACAAAACAGAACAGAGTCACACGTTTAGAAAACACACTATGGCTGCTTAACGGGAAAGGTGAGGTGGGGTGATGCATAAAAGAAGGGTTTCAAATTAGCTCAGAGACCGTTCCATAAACCCAATATGTAATAGACACGACCTACTCCTTGCTCAGTGAACTGGACTCAACACCCCCTATTCACCGCCCAAGAATATATCTGACTAGTAAGAATCTTACAACCTATGTATTGATATCTCTCTGTAAGTGAGTCAAGTGGGTGTAAAGCGGCATAAACACAGCAGTGAAAAGCAGCTAAACCCCTTTATAAAAATCAATCACTTTGAAAAACCCGTGAAACAAAGACAGTGAAAGATAGAGAAATTCTTACTAAATTCGTTCAGGGGCTGTGATGCCACCTGGATTGACCATATCTAGACCCACAGCTGATTGAGACATAAGGGTGGACACTCTTGGGGCTGAGAGGTTTGGTGAGGTTGGGTGAGCAAACGCAGACCCTTTAAAGTAATACTGCGTGGTTCCCATCCCATGGGTCCCAAATCTCCAGCTTCAAGGGCATCTTCCTACTTCGAAAACATGCATGAGAAACCCAGAAGATGGTACACCGTGTGATCGGGAAAGGTTTCTAAAACGCACCTCATTTCTCATCTCCCTGTGCTCGGGTTCGCCATTCCAGCCGCTTTACTAGCAATCTCCCTCCTTGGAGAATCAGCACCTTTAACCTCCTGTTCCGTACAGGTTGCAATTTGTCCTGAGGATGAACGGGAAGAGGGAAAACCAATGAGACACTAGCTCTAGGTGTTGGGACAGGCACAGGTCACTCTATTTTCCCATCAGGAAGAAGAATTAACCACAGGCTCAGCCTGCTGCCCGGGACCAGAATAGGGTCTGAAGCAATCCTGCGCTTTTGCGGCCAGCTCCCAAGAAAGCGAGTGGAAAAATGGAGCTCAGGGGCACTGCAATTCACAAACCTGCAGAGTTATAAATGATAACTCTCGTCCACAAATATATTGACGGCAGGCAACGAAGAGGATTTGAAAGCAAGGCAGAATTGCAGGAAACAGATTTCAGGAGGTAGATTCGAATCGCCTTTAAAGCACGGGAAAAGCGGCAAAACCTCGACAATGATGCCCTTGGCCAAAAAGGGCGTATGCGTTTTTTCCTGAATATATTCAGGAAAAAACGCATACGCCCTTTTTGGCCAACCAAGCAACCTGGAAAGGCAAATCAGCGCTACAAAGAAGTCTCGCTTCCCATCGGTCAAAAGGGCCATGCTGAATAAAGTGTCAAACCCAGAAATGCAGGACAGCCCATGGAGAAACGGGAGCCTTGCTACGCTGATGGGCGGGATGTAAATTGCCAACAGCCCCTCTGGAGAAGTGTACGGTGTGTCCTGAAACATCGAAAAAACTCAGCTTAGAGAGCATAGGGCACTTCCACTCATGGGCGTATACATTGGGAAAACTACAAATCAGCAAGACCCAGGCACCCCAAAGTTTAGGGCTGCTCTGTTGACAAGAACCTCTACTTCGTTACACCTTAAATATCCCAGGAAAGAGAAAAATGGATAAAGAAGTTGTGGTCCTTATGTACAATGGAATATCACTCAGCCATGAAATCAACGTCATAAGGCTAGTAGCAGCATGATGAGTGGATTTAGGTACGACGATTCTAAGTGAAATAAGTCACACAGAAAAAGACACTTATCCTAAGATATCACTTATAGAGGGAATGTAAAAACCGCTACCCTTCAACTGAATTACAAAACAGAACAGAGTCACACGTTTAGAAAACACACTATGGCTGCTTAACGGGAAAGGTGAGGTGGGGTGATGCGTAAAAGAAGGGTTTCAAATTAGCTCAGAGACCGTTCCATAAACCCAATATGTAATAGACACGACCTACTCCTTGCTCAGTGAACTGGACTCAACACCCCCTATTCACCGCCCAAGAGTATATCTGACTAGTAAGAATCTTACAACCTATGTATTGATATCTCTCTGTAAGTGAGTCAAGTGGGTGTAAAGCGGCATAAACACAGCAGTGAAAAGCAGCTAAACCCCTTTATAAAAATCAATCACTTTGAAAAACCCGTGAAACAAAGACAGTGAAAGAGAGAGAAATTCTTACTAAATTCGTTCAGGGGCTGTGATGCCACCTGGATTGACCATATCTAGACCCACAGCTGATTGAGACATAAGGGTGGACACTCTTGGGGCTGAGAGGTTTGGTGAGGTTGGGTGAGCAAACGCAGACCCTTTAAAGTAATACTGCGTGGTTCCCATCCCATGGGTCCCAAATCTCCAGGTTCAAGGGCATCTTCCTACTTCGAAAACATGCATGAGAAACCCAGAAGATGGTACACCGTGTGATCGGGAAAGGTTTCTAAAACGCACCTCATTTCTCATCTCCCTGTGCTCGGGTTCGCCATTCCAGCCGCTTTACTAGCAATCTCCCTCCTTGGAGAATCAGCACCTTTAACCTCCTGTTCCGTACAGGTTGCAATTTGTCCTGAGGATGAACGGGAAGAGGGAAAACCAATGAGACACTAGCTCTAGGTGTTGGGACAGGCACAGGTCACTCTATTTTCCCATCAGGAAGAAGAATTAACCACAGGCTCAGCCTGCCGCCCGGGACCAGAATAGGGTCTGAAGCAATCCTGCGCTTTTGCGGCCAGCTCCCAAGAAAGCGAGTGGAAAAATGGAGCTCAGGGGCACTGCAATTCACAAACCTGCAGAGTTATAAATGATAACTCTCGTCCACAAATATATTGACGGCAGGCAACGAAGAGGATTTGAAAGCAAGGCAGAATTGCAGGAAACAGATTTCAGGAGGTAGATTCGAATCGCCTTTAAAGCACGGGAAAAGCGGCAAAACCTCGACAATGATGCCCTTGGCCAAAAAGGGCGTATGCGTTTTTTCCTGAATATATTCAGGAAAAAACGCATACGCCCTTTTTGGCCAACCAAGCAACCTGGAAAGGCAAATCAGCGCTACAAAGAAGTCTCGCTTCCCATCGGTCAAAAGGGCCATGCTGAATAAAGTGTCAAACCCAGAAATGCAGGACAGCCCATGGAGAAACGGGAGCCTTGCTACGCTGATGGGCGGGATGTAAATTGCCAACAGCCCCTCTGGAGAAGTGTACGGTGTGTCCTGAAACATCGAAAAAACTCAGCTTAGAGAGCATAGGGCACTTCCACTCATGGGCGTATACATTGGGAAAACTACAAATCAGCAAGACCCAGGCACCCCAAAGTTTAGGGCTGCTCTGTTGACAAGAACCTCTACTTCGTTACACCTTAAATATCCCAGGAAAGAGAAAAATGGATAAAGAAGTTGTGGTCCTTATGTACAATGGAATATCACTCAGCCATGAAATCAACGTCATAAGGCTAGTAGCAGCATGATGAGTGGATTTAGGTACGACGATTCTAAGTGAAATAAGTCACACAGAAAAAGACACTTATCCTAAGATATCACTTATAGAGGGAATGTAAAAACCGCTACCCTTGAACTGAATTACAAAACAGAACAGAGTCACACGTTTAGAAAACACACTATGGCTGCTTAACGGGAAAGGTGAGGTGGGGTGATGCGTAAAAGAAGGGTTTCAAATTAGCTCAGAGACCGTTCCATAAACCCAATATGTAATAGACACGACCTACTCCTTGCTCAGTGAACTGGACTCAACACCCCCTATTCACCGCCCAAGAGAATATCTGACTAGTAAGAATCTTACAACCTATGTATTGATATCTCTCTGTAAGTGAGTCAAGTGGGTGTAAAGCGGCATAAACACAGCAGTGAAAAGCAGCTAAACCCCTTTATAAAAATCAATCACTTTGAAAAACCCGTGAAACAAAGACAGTGAAAGAGAGAGAAATTCTTACTAAATTCGTTCAGGGGCTGTGATGCCACCTGGATTGACCATATCTAGACCCACAGCTGATTGAGACATAAGGGTGGACACTCTTGGGGCTGAGAGGTTTGGTGAGGTTGGGTGAGCAAACGCAGACCCTTTAAAGTAATACTGCGTGGTTCCCATCCCATGGGTCCCAAATCTCCAGGTTCAAGGGCATCTTCCTACTTCGAAAACATGCATGAGAAACCCAGAAGATGGTACACCGTGTGATCGGGAAAGGTTTCTAAAACGCACCTCATTTCTCATCTCCCTGTGCTCGGGTTCGCCATTCCAGCCGCTTTACTAGCAATCTCCCTCCTTGGAGAATCAGCATTTTTAACCTCCTGTTCCGTACAGGTTGCAATTTGTCCTGAGGATGAACGGGAAGAGGGAAAACCAATGAGACACTAGCTCTAGGTGTTGGGACAGGCACAGGTCACTCTATTTTCCCATCAGGAAGAAGAATTAACCACAGGCTCAGCCTGCCGCCCGGGACCAGAATAGGGTCTGAAGCAATCCTGCGCTTTTGCGGCCAGCTCCCAAGAAAGCGAGTGGAAAAATGGAGCTCAGGGGCACTGCAATTCACAAACCTGCAGAGTTATAAATGATAACTCTCGTCCACATATATATTGACGGCAGGCAACGAAGAGGATTTGAAAGCAAGGCAGAATTGCAGGAAACAGATTTCAGGAGGTAGATTTGAATCGCCTTTAAAGCACGGGAAAAGCGGCAAAACCTCGACAATGATGCCCTTGGCCAAAAAGGGCGTATGCGTTTTTTCCTGAATATATTCAGGAAAAAACGCATACGCCCTTTTTGGCCAACCAAGCAACCTGGAAAGGCAAATCAGCGCTACAAAGAAGTCTCGCTTCCCATCGGTCAAAAGGGCCATGCTGAATAAAGTGTCAAACCCAGAAATGCAGGACAGCCCATGGAGAAACGGGAGCCTTGCTACGCTGATGGGCGGGATGTAAATTGCCAACAGCCCCTCTGGAGAAGTGTACGGTGTGTCCTGAAACATCGAAAAAACTCAGCTTAGAGAGCATAGGGCACTTCCACTCATGGGCGTATAAATTGGGAAAACTACAAATCAGCAAGACCCAGGCACCCCAAAGTTTAGGGCTGCTCTGTGGACAAGAACCTCCACTTCGTTACACCTTAAATATCCCAGGAAAGAGAAAAATGGATAAAGAAGTTGTGGTCCTTATGTACAATGGAATATCACTCAGCCATGAAATCAACGTCATAAGGCTAGTAGCAGCATGATGAGTGGATTTAGGTACGACGATTCTAAGTGAAATAAGTCACACAGAAAAAGACACTTATCCTAAGATATCACTTATAGAGGGAATGTAAAAACCGCTACCCTTCAACTGAATTACAAAACAGAACAGAGTCACACGTTTAGAAAACACACTATGGCTGCTTAACGGGAAAGGTGAGGTGGGGTGATGCATAAAAGAAGGGTTTCAAATTAGCTCAGAGACCGTTCCATAAACCCAATATGTAATAGACACGACCTACTCCTTGCTCAGTGAACTGGACTCAACACCCCCTATTCACTGCCCAAGAATATATCTGACTAGTAAGAATCTTACAACCTATGTATTGATATCTCTCTGTAAGTGAGTCAAGTGGGTGTAAAGCGGCATAAACACAGCAGTGAAAAGCAGCTAAACCCCTTTATAAAAATCAATCACTTTGAAAAACCCGTGAAACAAAGACAGTGAAAGATAGAGAAATTCTTACTAAATTCGTTCAGGGGCTGTGATGCCACCTGGATTGACCATATCTAGACCCACAGCTGATTGAGACATAAGGGTGGACACTCTTGGGGCTGAGAGGTTTGGTGAGGTTGGGTGAGCAAACGCAGACCCTTTAAAGTAATACTGCGTGGTTCCCATCCCATGGGTCCCAAATCTCCAGCTTCAAGGGCATCTTCCTACTTCGAAAACATGCATGAGAAACCCAGAAGATGGTACACCGTGTGATCGGGAAAGGTTTCTAAAACGCACCTCATTTCTCATCTCCCTGTGCTCGGGTTCGCCATTCCAGCCGCTTTACTAGCAATCTCCCTCCTTGGAGAATCAGCACCTTTAACCTCCTGTTCCGTACAGGTTGCAATTTGTCCTGAGGATGAACGGGAAGAGGGGGAACCAATGAGACACTAGCTCTAGGTGTTGGGACAGTCACAGGTCACTCTATTTTCCCATCAGGAAGAAGAATTAACCACAGGCTCAGCCTGCCGCCCGGGACCAGAAGAGGGCCTGAAGCAATCCTGCGCTTTTGCGGCCAGCTCCCAAGAAAGCGAGTGGAAAAATGGAGCTCAGGGGCACTGCAATTCACAGACCTGCAGAGTTATAAATGATAACTCTCGTCCACAAATATATTGACGGCAGACAACGAAGAGGATTTGAAAGCAAGGCAGAATTGCAGGAAACAGATTTCAGGAGGTAGATTCGAATCGCCTTTAAAGCACGGGAAAAGCGGCAAAACCTCGACAATGATGCCCTTGGCCAAAAAGGGCGTATGCGTTTTTTCCTGAATATATTCAGGAAAAAACGCATACGCCCTTTTTGGCCAACCAAGCAACCTGGAAAGGCAAATCAGCGCTACAAAGAAGTCTCGCTTCCCATCGGTCAAAAGGGCCATGCTGAATAAAGTGTCAAACCCAGAAATGCAGGACAGGCCATGGAGAAACGGGAGCCTTGCTACGCTGATGGGCGGGATGTAAATTGCCAACAGCCCCTCTGGAGAAGTGTACGGTGTGTCCTGAAACATCGAAAAAACTCAGCTTAGAGAGCATAGGGCACTTCCACTCATGGGCGTATAAATTGGGAAAACTACAAATCAGTAAGACCCAGGCACCCCAAAGTTTAGGGCTGCTCTGTTGACAAGAACCTCCACTTCGTTACACCTTAAATATCCCAGGAAAGAGAAAAATGGATAAAGAAGTTGTGGTCCTTATGTACAATGGAATATCACTCAGCCATGAAATCAACGTCATAAGGCTAGTAGCAGCATGATGAGTGGATTTAGGTACAACGATTCTAAGTGAAATAAGTCACACAGAAAAGGACACTTATCATAAGATATCACTTATAGAGGGAATGTAAAAACCGCTACCCTTGAACTGAATTACAAAACAGAACAGAGTCACACGTTTAGAAAACACACTATGGCTGCTTAACGGGAAAGGTGAGGTGGGGTGATGCGTAAAAGAAGGGTTTCAAATTAGCTCAGAGACCGTTCCATAAACCCAATATGTAATAGACACGACCTACTCCTTGCTCAGTGAACTGGACTCAACACCCCCTATTCACCGCCCAAGAATATATCTGACTAGTAAGAATCTTACAACCTATGTATTGATATCTCTCTGTAAGTGAGTCAAGTGGGTGTAAAGCGGCATAAACACAGCAGTGAAAAGCAGCTAAACCCCTTTATAAAAATCAATCACTTTGAAAAACCCGTGAAACAAAGACAGTGAAAGATAGAGAAATTCTTACTAAATTCGTTCAGGGGCTGTGATGCCACCTGGATTGACCATATCTAGACCCACAGCTGATTGAGACATAAGGGTGGACACTCTTGGGGCTGAGAGGTTTGGGGAGGTTGGGTGAGCAAACGCAGACCCTTTAAAGTAATACTGCGTGGTTCCCATCCCATGGGTCCCAAATCTCCAGGTTCAAGGGCATCTTCCTACTTCGAAAACATGCATGAGAAACCCAGAAGATGGTACACCGTGTGATCGGGAAAGGTTTCTAAAACGCACCTCATTTCTCATCTCCCTGTGCTCGGGTTCGCCATTCCAGCCGCTTTACTAGCAATCTCCCTCCTTGGAGAATCAGCACCTTTAACCTCCTGTTCCGTACAGGTTGCAATTTGTCCTGAGGATGAACGGGAAGAGGGAAAACCAATGAGACACTAGCTCTAGGTGTTGGGACAGGCACAGGTCACTCTATTTTCCCATCAGGAAGAAGAATTAACCACAGGCTCAGCCTGCCGCCCGGGACCAGAATAGGGCCTGAAGCAATCCTGCGCTTTTGCGGCCAGCTCCCAAGAAAGCGAGTGGAAAAATGGAGCTCAGGGGCACTGCAATTCACAAACCTGCAGAGTTATAAATGATAACTCTCGTCCACAAATATATTGACGGCAGGCAACGAAGAGGATTTGAAAGCAAGGCAGAATTGCAGGAAACAGATTTCAGGAGGTAGATTCGAATCGCCTTTAAAGCACGGGAAAAGCGGCAAAACCTCGACAATGATGCCCTTGGCCACAAAGGGCGTATGCGTTTTTTCCTGAATATATTCAGGAAAAAACGCATACGCCCTTTTTGGCCAAACAAGCAACCTGGAAATGCAAATCAGCGCTACAAAGAAGTCTCGCTTCCCATCGGTCAAAAGGGCCATGCTGAATAAAGTGTCAAACCCAGAAATGCAGGACAGGCCATGGAGAAACGGGAGCCTTGCTACGCTGATGGGCGGGATGTAAGTTGCCAACAGCCCCTCTGGAGAAGTGTACGGTGTGTCCTGAAACATCGAAAAAACTCAGCTTAGAGAGCATAGGGCACTTCCACTCATGGGCGTATAAATTGGGAAAACTACAAATCAGCAAGACCCAGGCACCCCAAAGTTTAGGGCTGCTCTGTTGACAAGAACCTCCACTTCGTTACACCTTAAATATCCCAGGAAAGAGAAAAATGGATAAAGAAGTTGTGGTCCTTATGTACAATGGAATATCACTCAGCCATGAAATCAACGTCATAAGGCTAGTAGCAGCATGATGAGTGGATTTAGGTACAACGATTCTAAGTGAAATAAGTCACACAGAAAAAGACACTTATCATAAGATATCACTTATAGAGGGAATGTAAAAACCGCTACCCTTGAACTGAATTACAAAACAGAACAGAGTCACACGTTTAGAAAACACACTATGGCTGCTTAACGGGAAAGGTGAGGTGGGATGATGCGTAAAAGAAGGGTTTCAAATTAGCTCAGAGACCGTTCCATAAACCCAATATGTAATAGACACGACCTACTCCTTGCTCAGTGAACTGGACTCAACACCCCCTATTCACCGCCCAAGAATATATCTGACTAGTAAGAATCTTACAACCTATGTATTGATATCTCTCTGTAAGTGAGTCAAGTGGGTGTAAAGCGGCATAAACACAGCAGTGAAAAGCAGCTAAACCCCTTTATAAAAATCAATCACTTTGAAAAACCCGTGAAACAAAGACAGTGAAAGATAGAGAAATTCTTACTAAATTCGTTCAGGGGCTGTGATGCCACCTGGATTGACCATATCTAGACCCACAGCTGATTGAGACATAAGGGTGGACACTCTTGGGGCTGAAAGGTTTGGTGAGGTTGGGTGAGCAAACGCAGACCCTTTAAAGTAATACTGCGTGGTTCCCATCCCATGGGTCCCAAATCTCCAGGTTCAAGGGCATCTTCCTACTTCGAAAACATGCATGAGAAACCCAGAAGATGGTACACCGTGTGATCGGGAAAGGTTTCTAAAACGCACCTCATTTCTCATCTCCCTGTGCTCGGGTTCGCCATTCCAGCCGCTTTACTAGCAATCTCCCTCCTTGGAGAATCAGCACCTTTAACCTCCTGTTCCGTACAGGTTGCAATCTGTCCTGAGGATGAACGGGAAGAGGGAAAACCAATGAGAGACTAGCTCTAGGTGTTGGGACAGGCACAGGTCACTCTATTTTCCCATCAGGAAGAAGAATTAACCACACGCTCAGCCTGCCGCCCGGGACCAGAATAGGGTCTGAAGCAATCCTGCGCTTTTGCGGCCAGCTCCCAAGAAAGCGAGTGGAAAAATGGAGCTCAGGGGCACTGCAATTCACAAACCTGCAGAGTTATAAATGATAACTCTCGTCCACAAATATATTGACGGCAGGCAACGAAGAGGATTTGAAAGCAAGGCAGAATTGCAGGAAACAGATTTCAGGAGGTAGATTCGAATCGCCTTTAAAGCACGGGAAAAGCGGCAAAACCTCGACAATGATGCCCTTGGCCAAAAAGGGCGTATGCGTTTTTCCCTGAATATATTCAGGAAAAAACGCATACGCCCTTTTTGGCCAACCAAGCAACCTGGAAAGGCAAATCAGCGCTACAAAGAAGTCTCGCTTCCCATCGGTCAAAAGGGCCATGCTGAATAAAGTGTCAAACCCAGAAATGCAGGACAGGCCATGGAGAAACGGGAGCCTTGCTACGCTGATGGGCGGGATGTAAATTGCCAACAGCCCCTCTGGAGAAGTGTACGGTGTGTCCTGAAACATCGAAAAAACTCAGCTTAGAGAGCATAGGGCACTTCCACTCATGGGCGTATAAATTGGGAAAACTACAAATCAGCAAGACCCAGGCACCCCAAAGTTTAGGGCTGCTCTGTTGACAAGAACCTCCACTTCGTTACACCTTAAATATCCCAGGAAAGAGAAAAATGGATAAAGAAGTTGTGGTCCTTATGTACAATGGAATATCACTCAGCCATGAAATCAACGTCATAAGGCTAGTAGCAGCATGATGAGTGGATTTAGGTACGACGATTCTAAGTGAAATAAGTCACACAGAAAAAGACACTTATCCTAAGATATCACTTATAGAGGGAATGTAAAAACCGCTACCCTTGAACTGAATTACAAAACAGAACAGAGTCACACGTTTAGAAAACACACTATGGCTGCTTAACGGGAAAGGTGAGGTGGGGTGATGCATAAAAGAAGGGTTTCAAATTAGCTCAGAGACCGTTCCATAAACCCAATATGTAATAGACACGACCTACTCCTTGCTCAGTGAACTGGACTCAACACCCCCTATTCACCGCCCAAGAATATATCTGACTAGTAAGAATCTTACAACCTATGTATTGATATCTCTCTGTAAGTGAGTCAAGTGGGTGTAAAGCGGCATAAACACAGCAGTGAAAAGCAGCTAAACCCCTTTATAAAAATCAATCACTTTTAAAAACCCGTGAAACAAAGACAGTGAAAGATAGAGAAATTCTTACTAAATTCGTTCAGGGGCTGTGATGCCACCTGGATTGACCATATCTAGACCCACAGCTGATTGAGACATAAGGGTGGACACTCTTGGGGCTGAGAGGTTTGGTGAGGTTGGGTGAGCAAACGCAGACCCTTTAAAGTAATACTGCGTGGTTCCCATCCCATGGGTCCCAAATCTCCAGGTTCAAGGGCATCTTCCTACTTCGAAAACATGCATGAGAAACCCAGAAGATGGTACACCGTGTGATCGGGAAAGGTTTCTAAAACGCACCTCATTTCTCATCTCCCTGTGCTCGGGTTCGCCATTCCAGCCGCTTTACTAGCAATCTCCCTCCTTGGAGAATCAGCACCTTTAACCTCCTGTTCCGTACAGGTTGCAAATTGTCCTGAGGATGAACGGGAAGAGGGAAAACCAATGAGACACTAGCTCTAGGTGTTGGGACAGGCACAGGTCACTCTATGGTCCCATCAGGAAGAAGAATTAACCACAGGCTCAGCCTGCCGCCCGGGACCAGAATAGGGTCTGAAGCAATCCTGCGCTTTTGCGGCCAGCTCCCAAGAAAGCGAGTGGAAAAATGGAGCTCAGGGGCACTGCAATTCACAAACCTGCAGAGTTATAAATGATAACTCTCGTCCACAAATATATTGACGGCAGGCAACGAAGAGGATTTGAAAGCAAGGCAGAATTGCAGGAAACAGATTTCAGGAGGTAGATTCGAATCGCCTTTAAAGCACGGGAAAAGCGGCAAAACCTCGACAATGATGCCCTTGGCCAAAAAGGGCGTATGCGTTTTTTCCTGAATATATTCAGGAAAAAACGCATACGCCCTTTTTGGCCAACCAAGCAACCTGGAAAGGCAAATCAGCGCTACAAAGAAGTCTCGCTTCCCATCGGTCAAAAGGGCCATGCTGAATAAAGTGTCAAACCCAGAAATGCAGGACAGGCCATGGAGAAACGGGAGCCTTGCTACGCTGATGGGCGGGATGTAAATTGCCAACAGCCCCTCTGGAGAAGTGTACGGTGTGTCCTGAAACATCGAAAAAACTCAGCTTAGAGAGCATAGGGCACTTCCACTCATGGGCGTATAAATTGGGAAAACTACAAATCAGCAAGACCCAGGCACCCCAAAGTTTAGGGCTGCTCTGTGGACAAGAACCTCCACTTCGTTACACCTTAAATATCCCAGGAAAGAGAAAAATGGATAAAGAAGTTGTGGTCCTTATGTACAATGGAATATCACTCAGCCATGAAATCAACGTCATAAGGCTAGTAGCAGCATGATGAGTGGATTTAGGTACGACGATTCTAAGTGAAATAAGTCACACAGAAAAGGACACTTATCCTAAGATATCACTTATAGAGGGAATGTAAAAACCGCTACCCTTGAACTGAATTACAAAACAGAACAGAGTCACACGTTTAGAAAACACACTATGGCTGCTTAACGGGAAAGGTGAGGTGGGGTGATGCGTAAAAGAAGGGTTTCAAATTAGCTCAGAGACCGTTCCATAAACCCAATATGTAATAGACACGACCTACTCCTTGCTCAGTGAACTGGACTCAACACCCCCTATTCACCGCCCAAGAATATATCTGACTAGTAAGAATCTTACAACCTATGTATTGATATCTCTCTGTAAGTGAGTCAAGTGGGTGTAAAGCGGCATAAACACAGCAGTGAAAAGCAGCTAAACCCCTTTATAAAAATCAATCACTTTGAAAAACCCGTGAAACAAAGACAGTGAAAGATAGAGAAATTCTTACTAAATTCGTTCAGGGGCTGTGATGCCACCTGGATTGACCATATCTAGACCCACAGCTGATTGAGACATAAGGGTGGACACTCTTGGGGCTGAGAGGTTTGGTGAGGTTGGGTGAGCAAACGCAGACCCTTTAAAGTAATACTGCGTGGTTCCCATCCCATGGGTCCCAAATCTCCAGGTTCAAGGGCATCTTCCTACTTCGAAAACATGCATGAGAAACCCAGAAGATGGTACACCGTGTGATCGGGAAAGGTTTCTAAAACGCACCTCATTTCTCATCTCCCTGTGCTCGGGTTCGCCATTCCAGCCGCTTTACTAGCAATCTCCCTCCTTGGAGAATCAGCACCTTTAACCTCCTGTTCCGTACAGGTTGCAATTTGTCCTGAGGATGAACGGGAAGAGGGAAAACCAATGAGACACTAGCTCTAGGTGTTGGGACAGGCACAGGTCACTCTATTTTCCCATCAGGAAGAAGAATTAACCACACGCTCAGCCTGCCGCCCGGGACCAGAATAGGGTCTGAAGCAATCCTGCGCTTTTGCGGCCAGCTCCCAAGAAAGCGAGTGGAAAAATGGAGCTCAGGGGCACTGCAATTCACAAACCTGCAGAGTTATAAATGATAACTCTCGTCCACAAATATATTGACGGCAGGCAACGAAGAGGATTTGAAAGCAAGGCAGAATGGCAGGAAACACATTTCAGGAGGTAGATTCGAATCGCCTTTAAAGCACGGGAAAAGCGGCAAAACCTCGACAATGATGCCCTTGGCCAAAAAGGGCGTATGCGTTTTTTCCTGAATATATTCAGGAAAAAACGCATACGCCCTTTTTGGCCAACCAAGCAACCTGGAAAGGCAAATCAGCGCTACAAAGAAGTCTCGCTTCCCATCGGTCAAAAGGGCCATGCTGAATAAAGTGTCAAACCCAGAAATGCAGGACAGGCCATGGAGAAACGGGAGCCTTGCTACGCTGATGGGCGGGATGTAAATTGCCAACAGCCCCTCTGGAGAAGTGTACGGTGTGTCCTGAAACATCGAAAAAACTCAGCTTAGAGAGCATAGGGCACTTCCACTCATGGGCGTATAAATTGGGAAAACTACAAATCAGCAAGACCCAGGCACCCCAAAGTTTAGGGCTGCTCTGTGGACAAGAACCTCCACTTCGTTACACCTTAAATATCCCAGGAAAGAGAAAAATGGATAAAGAAGTTGTGGTCCTTATGTACAATGGAATATCACTCAGCCATGAAATCAACGTCATAAGGCTAGTAGCAGCATGATGAGTGGATTTAGGTACGACGATTCTAAGTGAAATAAGTCACACAGAAAAAGACACTTATCCTAAGATATCACTTATAGAGGGAATGTAAAAACCGCTACCCTTGAACTGAATTACAAAACAGAACAGAGTCACACGTTTAGAAAACACACTATGGCTGCTTAACGGGAAAGGTGAGGTGGGGTGATGCGTAAAAGAAGGGTTTCAAATTAGCTCAGAGACCGTTCCATAAACCCAATATGTAATAGACACGACCTACTCCTTGCTCAGTGAACTGGACTCAACACCCCCTATTCACCGCCCAAGAGTATATCTGACTAGTAAGAATCTTACAACCTATGTATTGATATCTCTCTGTAAGTGAGTCAAGTGGGTGTAAAGCGGCATAAACACAGCAGTGAAAAGCAGCTAAACCCCTTTATAAAAATCAATCACTTTTAAAAACCCGTGAAACAAAGACAGTGAAAGATAGAGAAATTCTTACTAAATTCGTTCAGGGGCTGTGATGCCACCTGGATTGACCATATCTAGACCCACAGCTGATTGAGACATAAGGGTGGACACTCTTGGGGCTGAGAGGTTTGGTGAGGTTGGGTGAGCAAACGCAGACCCTTTAAAGTAATACTGCGTGGTTCCCATCCCATGGGTCCCAAATCTCCAGGTTCAAGGGCATCTTCCTACTTCGAAAACATGCATGAGAAACCCAGAAGATGGTACACCGTGTGATCGGGAAAGGTTTCTAAAACGCACCTCATTTCTCATCTCCCTGTGCTCGGGTTCGCCATTCCAGCCGCTTTACTAGCAATCTCCCTCCTTGGAGAATCAGCACCTTTAACCTCCTGTTCCGTACAGGTTGCAATTTGTCCTGAGGATGAACGGGAAGAGGGGGAACCAATGAGACACTAGCTCTAGGTGTTGGGACAGGCACAGGTCACTCTATTTTCCCATCAGGAAGAAGAATTAACCACAGGCTCAGCCTGCCGCCCGGGACCAGAATAGGGTCTGAAGCAATCCTGCGCTTTTGCGGCCAGCTCCCAAGAAAGCGAGTGGAAAAATGGAGCTCAGGGGCACTGCAATTCACAAACCTGCAGAGTTATAAATGATAACTCTCGTCCACAAATATATTGACGGCAGGCAACGAAGAGGATTTGAAAGCAAGGCAGAATTGCAGGAAACAGATTTCAGGAGGTAGATTCGAATCGCCTTTAAAGCACGGGAAAAGCGGCAAAACCTCGACAATGATGCCCTTGGCCAAAAAGGGCGTATGCGTTTTTTCCTGAATATATTCAGGAAAAAACGCATACGCCCTTTTTGGCCAACCAAGCAACCTGGAAAGGCAAATCAGCGCTACAAAGAAGTCTCGCTTCCCATCGGTCAAAAGGGCCATGCTGAATAAAGTGTCAAACCCAGAAATGCAGGACAGGCCATGGAGAAACGGGAGCCTTGCTACGCTGATGGGCGGGATGTAAATTGCCAACAGCCCCTCTGGAGAAGTGTACGGTGTGTCCTGAAACATCGAAAAAACTCAGCTTAGAGAGCATAGGGCACTTCCACTCATGGGCGTATAAATTGGGAAAACTACAAATCAGCAAGACCCAGGCACCCCAAAGTTTAGGGCTGCTCTGTGGACAAGAACCTCCACTTCGTTACACCTTAAATATCCCAGGAAAGAGAAAAATGGATAAAGAAGTTGTGGTCCTTATGTACAATGGAATATCACTCAGCCATGAAATCAACGTCATAAGGCTAGTAGCAGCATGATGAGTGGATTTAGGTACGACGATTCTAAGTGAAATAAGTCACACAGAAAAGGACACTTATCCTAAGATATCACTTATAGAGGGAATGTAAAAACCGCTACCCTTGAACTGAATTACAAAACAGAACAGAGTCACACGTTTAGAAAACACACTATGGCTGCTTAACGGGAAAGGTGAGGTGGGGTGATGCGTAAAAGAAGGGTTTCAAATTAGCTCAGAGACCGTTCCATAAACCCAATATGTAATAGACACGACCTACTCCTTGCTCAGTGAACTGGACTCAACACCCCCTATTCACCGCCCAAGAATATATCTGACTAGTAAGAATCTTACAACCTATGTATTGATATCTCTCTGTAAGTGAGTCAAGTGGGTGTAAAGCGGCATAAACACAGCAGTGAAAAGCAGCTAAACCCCTTTATAAAAATCAATCACTTTGAAAAACCCGTGAAACAAAGACAGTGAAAGATAGAGAAATTCTTACTAAATTCGTTCAGGGGCTGTGATGCCACCTGGATTGACCATATCTAGACCCACAGCTGATTGAGACATAAGGGTGGACACTCTTGGGGCTGAGAGGTTTGGTGAGGTTGGGTGAGCAAACGCAGACCCTTTAAAGTAATACTGCGTGGTTCCCATCCCATGGGTCCCAAATCTCCAGGTTCAAGGGCATCTTCCTACTTCGAAAACATGCATGAGAAACCCAGAAGATGGTACACCGTGTGATCGGGAAAGGTTTCTAAAACGCACCTCATTTCTCATCTCCCTGTGCTCGGGTTCGCCATTCCAGCCGCTTTACTAGCAATCTCCCTCCTTGGAGAATCAGCACCTTTAACCTCCTGTTCCGTACAGGTTGCAATTTGTCCTGAGGATGAACGGGAAGAGGGAAAACCAATGAGACACTAGCTCTAGGTGTTGGGACAGGCACAGGTCACTCTATTTTCCCATCAGGAAGAAGAATTAACCACACGCTCAGCCTGCCGCCCGGGACCATAATAGGGTCTGAAGCAATCCTGCGCTTTTGCGGCCAGCTCCCAAGAAAGCGAGTGGAAAAATGGAGCTCAGGGGCACTGCAATTCACAAACCTGCAGAGTTATAAATGATAACTCTCGTCCACAAATATATTGACGGCAGGCAACGAAGAGGATTTGAAAGCAAGGCAGAATGGCAGGAAACACATTTCAGGAGGTAGATTCGAATCGCCTTTAAAGCACGGGAAAAGCGGCAAAACCTCGACAATGATGCCCTTGGCCAAAAAGGGCGTATGCGTTTTTTCCTGAATATATTCAGGAAAAAACGCATACGCCCTTTTTGGCCAACCAAGCAACCTGGAAAGGCAAATCAGCGCTACAAAGAAGTCTCGCTTCCCATCGGTCAAAAGGGCCATGCTGAATAAAGTGTCAAACCCAGAAATGCAGGACAGGCCATGGAGAAACGGGAGCCTTGCTACGTTGATGGGCGGGATGTAAATTGCCAACAGCCCCTCTGGAGAAGTGTACGGTGTGTCCTGAAACATCGAAAAAACTCAGCTTAGAGAGCATAGGGCACTTCCACTCATGGGCGTATAAATTGGGAAAACTACAAATCAGCAAGACCCAGGCACCCCAAAGTTTAGGGCTGCTCTGTGGACAAGAACCTCCACTTCGTTACACCTTAAATATCCCAGGAAAGAGAAAAATGGATAAAGAAGTTGTGGTCCTTATGTACAATGGAATATCACTCAGCCATGAAATCAACGTCATAAGGCTAGTAGCAGCATGATGAGTGGATTTAGGTATGACGATTCTAAGTGAAATAAGTCACACAGAAAAAGACACTTATCCTAAGATATCACTTATAGAGGGAATGTAAAAACCGCTACCCTTCAACTGAATTACAAAACAGAACAGAGTCACACGTTTAGAAAACACACTATGGCTGCTTAACGGGAAAGGTGAGGTGGGGTGATGCGTAAAAGAAGGGTTTCAAATTAGCTCAGAGACCGTTCCATAAACCCAATATGTAATAGACACGACCTACTCCTTGCTCAGTGAACTGGACTCAACACCCCCTATTCACCGCCCAAGAGTATATCTGACTAGTAAGAATCTTACAACCTATGTATTGATATCTCTCTGTAAGTGAGTCAAGTGCGTGTAAAGCGGCATAAACACAGCAGTGAAAAGCAGCTAAACCCCTTTATAAAAATCAATCACTTTTAAAAACCCGTGAAACAAAGACAGTGAAAGATAGAGAAATTCTTACTAAATTCGTTCAGGGGCTGTGATGCCACCTGGATTGACCATATCTAGACCCACAGCTGATTGAGACATAAGGGTGGACACTCTTGGGGCTGAGAGGTTTGGTGAGGTTGGGTGAGCAAACGCAGACCCTTTAAAGTAATACTGCGTGGTTCCCATCCCATGGGTCCCAAATCTCCAGGTTCAAGGGCATCTTCCTACTTCGAAAACATGCATGAGAAACCCAGAAGATGGTACACCGTGTGATCGGGAAAGGTTTCTAAAACGCACCTCATTTCTCATCTCCCTGTGCTCGGGTTCGCCATTCCAGCCGCTTTACTAGCAATCTCCCTCCTTGGAGAATCAGCACCTTTAACCTCCTGTTCCGTACAGGTTGCAATTTGTCCTGAGGATGAACGGGAAGAGGGGGAACCAATGAGACACTAGCTCTAGGTGTTGGGACAGGCACAGGTCACTCTATTTTCCCATCAGGAAGAAGAATTAACCACAGGCTCAGCCTGCCGCCCGGGACCAGAATAGGGTCTGAAGCAATCCTGCGCTTTTGCGGCCAGCTCCCAAGAAAGCGAGTGGAAAAATGGAGCTCAGGGGCACTGCAATTCACAAACCTGCAGAGTTATAAATGATAACTCTCGTCCACAAATATATTGACGGCAGGCAACGAAGAGGATTTGAAAGCAAGGCAGAATTGCAGGAAACAGATTTCAGGAGGTAGATTCGAATCGCCTTTAAAGCACGGGAAAAGCGGCAAAACCTCGACAATGATGCCCTTGGCCAAAAAGGGCGTATGCGTTTTTTCCTGAATATATTCAGGAAAAAACGCATACGCCCTTTTTGGCCAACCAAGCAACCTGGAAAGGCAAATCAGCGCTACAAAGAAGTCTCGCTTCCCATCGGTCAAAAGGGCCATGCTGAATAAAGTGTCAAACCCAGAAATGCAGGACAGCCCATGGAGAAACGGGAGCCTTGCTACGCTGATGGGCGGGATGTGAATTGCCAACAGCCCCTCTGGAGAAGTGTACGGTGTGTCCTGAAACATCGAAAAAACTCAGCTTAGAGAGCATAGGGCACTTCCACTCATGGGCGTATAAATTGGGAAAACTACAAATCAGCAAGACCCAGGCACCCCAAAGTTTAGGGCTGCTCTGTTGACAAGAACCTCCACTTCGTTACACCTTAAATATCCCAGGAAAGAGAAAAATGGATAAAGAAGTTGTGGTCCTTATGTACAATGGAATATCACTCAGCCATGAAATCAACGTCATAAGGCTAGTAGCAGCATGATGAGTGGATTTAGGTACGACGATTCTAAGTGAAATAAGTCACACAGAAAAAGACACTTATCCTAAGATATCACTTATAGAGGGAATGTAAAAACCGCTACCCTTCAACTGAATTACAAAACAGAACAGAGTCACACGTTTAGAAAACACACTATGGCTGCTTAACGGGAAAGGGGAGGTGGGGTGATGCGTAAAAGAAGGGTTTCAAATTAGCTCAGAGACCGTTCCATAAACCCAATATGTAATAGACACGACCTACTCCTTGCTCAGTGAACTGGACTCAACACCCCCTATTCACCGCCCAAGAGTATATCTGACTAGTAAGAATCTTACAACCTATGTATTGATATCTCTCTGTAAGTGAGTCAAGTGGGTGTAAAGCGGCATAAACACAGCAGTGAAAAGCAGCTAAACCCCTTTATAAAAATCAATCACTTTTAAAAACCCGTGAAACAAAGACAGTGAAAGATAGAGAAATTCTTACTAAATTCGTTCAGGGGCTGTGATGCCACCTGGATTGACCATATCTAGACCCACAGCTGATTGAGACATAAGGGTGGACACTCTTGGGGCTGAGAGGTTTGGTGAGGTTGGGTGAGCAAACGCAGACCCTTTAAAGTAATACTGCGTGGTTCCCATCCCATGGGTCCCAAATCTCCAGGTTCAAGGGCATCTTCCTACTTCGAAAACATGCATGAGAAACCCAGAAGATGGTACACCGTGTGATCGGGAAAGGTTTCTAAAACGCACCTCATTTCTCATCTCCCTGTGCTCGGGTTCGCCATTCCAGCCGCTTTACTAGCAATCTCCCTCCTTGGAGAATCAGCACCTTTAACCTCCTGTTCCGTACAGGTTGCAATTTGTCCTGAGGATGAACGGGAAGAGGGGGAACCAATGAGACACTAGCTCTAGGTGTTGGGACAGGCACAGGTCACTCTATTTTCCCATCAGGAAGAAGAATTAACCACAGGCTCAGCCTGCCGCCCGGGACCAGAAGAGGGCCTGAAGCAATCCTGCGCTTTTGCGGCCAGCTCCCAAGAAAGCGAGTGGAAAAATGGAGCTCAGGGGCACTGCAATTCACAAACCTGCAGAGTTATAAATGATAACTCTCGTCCACAAATATATTGACGGCAGGCAACGAAGAGGATTTGAAAGCAAGGCAGAATTGCAGGAAACAGATTTCAGGAGGTAGATTCGAATCGCCTTTAAAGCACGGGAAAAGCGGCAAAACCTCGACAATGATGCCCTTGGCCAAAAAGGGCGTATGCGTTTTTTCCTGAATATATTCAGGAAAAAACGCATACGCCCTTTTTGGCCAACCAAGCAACCTGGAAAGGCAAATCAGCGCTACAAAGAAGTCTCGCTTCCCATCGGTCAAAAGGGCCATGCTGAATAAAGTGTCAAACCCAGAAATGCAGGACAGCCCATGGAGAAACGGGAGCCTTGCTACGCTGATGGGCGGGATGTAAATTGCCAACAGCCCCTCTGGAGAAGTGTACGGTGTGTCCTGAAACATCGAAAAAACTCAGCTTAGAGAGCATAGGGCACTTCCACTCATGGGCGTATAAATTGGGAAAACTACAAATCAGCAAGACCCAGGCACCCCAAAGTTTAGGGCTGCTCTGTGGACAAGAACCTCCACTTCGTTACACCTTAAATATCCCAGGAAAGAGAAAAATGGATAAAGAAGTTGTGGTCCTTATGTACAATGGAATATCACTCAGCCATGAAATCAACGTCATAAGGCTAGTAGCAGCATGATGAGTGGATTTAGGTACGACGATTCTAAGTGAAATAAGTCACACAGAAAAAGACACTTATCCTAAGATATCACTTATAGAGGGAATGTAAAAACCGCTACCCTTCAACTGAATTACAAAACAGAACAGAGTCACACGTTTAGAAAACACACTATGGCTGCTTAACGGGAAAGGTGAGGTGGGGTGATGCGTAAAAGAAGGGTTTCAAATTAGCTCAGAGACCGTTCCATAAACCCAATATGTAATAGACACGACCTACTCCTTGCTCAGTGAACTGGACTCAACACCCCCTATTCACCGCCCAAGAGTATATCTGACTAGTAAGAATCTTACAACCTATGTATTGATATCTCTCTGTAAGTGAGTCAAGTGGGTGTAAAGCGGCATAAACACAGCAGTGAAAAGCAGCTAAACCCCTTTATAAAAATCAATCACTTTGAAAAACCCGTGAAACAAAGACAGTGAAAGATAGAGAAATTCTTACTAAATTCGTTCAGGGGCTGTGATGCCACCTGGATTGACCATATCTAGACCCACAGCTGATTGAGACATAAGGGTGGACACTCTTGGGGCTGAGAGGTTTGGTGAGGTTGGGTGAGCAAACGCAGACCCTTTAAAGTAATACTGCGTGGTTCCCATCCCATGGGTCCCAAATCTCCAGGTTCAAGGGCATCTTCCTACTTCGAAAACATGCATGAGAAACCCAGAAGATGGTACACCGTGTGATCGGGAAAGGTTTCTAAAACGCACCTCATTTCTCATCTCCCTGTGCTCGGGTTCGCCATTCCAGCCGCTTTACTAGCAATCTCCCTCCTTGGAGAATCAGCACCTTTAACCTCCTGTTCCGTACAGGTTGCAATTTGTCCTGAGGATGAACGGGAAGAGGGAAAACCAATGAGACACTAGCTCTAGGTGTTGGGACAGGCACAGGTCACTCTATTTTCCCATCAGGAAGAAGAATTAACCACACGCTCAGCCTGCCGCCCGGGACCATAATAGGGTCTGAAGCAATCCTGCGCTTTTGCGGCCAGCTCCCAAGAAAGCGAGTGGAAAAATGGAGCTCAGGGGCACTGCAATTCACAAACCTGCAGAGTTATAAATGATAACTCTCGTCCACAAATATATTGACGGCAGGCAACGAAGAGGATTTGAAAGCAAGGCAGAATGGCAGGAAACACATTTCAGGAGGTAGATTCGAATCGCCTTTAAAGCACGGGAAAAGCGGCAAAACCTCGACAATGATGCCCTTGGCCAAAAAGGGCGTATGCGTTTTTTCCTGAATATATTCAGGAAAAAACGCATACGCCCTTTTTGGCCAACCAAGCAACCTGGAAAGGCAAATCAGCGCTACAAAGAAGTCTCGCTTCCCATCGGTCAAAAGGGCCATGCTGAATAAAGTGTCAAACCCAGAAATGCAGGACAGGCCATGGAGAAATGGGAGCCTTGCTACGTTGATGGGCGGGATGTAAATTGCCAACAGCCCCTCTGGAGAAGTGTACGGTGTGTCCTGAAACATCGAAAAAACTCAGCTTAGAGAGCATAGGGCACTTCCACTCATGGGCGTATAAATTGGGAAAACTACAAATCAGCAAGACCCAGGCACCCCAAAGTTTAGGGCTGCTCTGTGGACAAGAACCTCCACTTCGTTACACCTTAAATATCCCAGGAAAGAGAAAAATGGATAAAGAAGTTGTGGTCCTTATGTACAATGGAATATCACTCAGCCATGAAATCAACGTCATAAGGCTAGTAGCAGCATGATGAGTGGATTTAGGTATGACGATTCTAAGTGAAATAAGTCACACAGAAAAAGACACTTATCCTAAGATATCACTTATAGAGGGAATGTAAAAACCGCTACCCTTCAACTGAATTACAAAACAGAACAGAGTCACACGTTTAGAAAACACACTATGGCTGCTTAACGGGAAAGGTGAGGTGGGGTGATGCGTAAAAGAAGGGTTTCAAATTAGCTCAGAGACCGTTCCATAAACCCAATATGTAATAGACACGACCTACTCCTTGCTCAGTGAACTGGACTCAACACCCCCTATTCACCGCCCAAGAGTATATCTGACTAGTAAGAATCTTACAACCTATGTATTGATATCTCTCTGTAAGTGAGTCAAGTGGGTGTAAAGCGGCATAAACACAGCAGTGAAAAGCAGCTAAACCCCTTTATAAAAATCAATCACTTTTAAAAACCCGTGAAACAAAGACAGTGAAAGATAGAGAAATTCTTACTAAATTCGTTCAGGGGCTGTGATGCCACCTGGATTGACCATATCTAGACCCACAGCTGATTGAGACATAAGGGTGGACACTCTTGGGGCTGAGAGGTTTGGTGAGGTTGGGTGAGCAAACGCAGACCCTTTAAAGTAATACTGCGTGGTTCCCATCCCATGGGTCCCAAATCTCCAGGTTCAAGGGCATCTTCCTACTTCGAAAACATGCATGAGAAACCCAGAAGATGGTACACCGTGTGATCGGGAAAGGTTTCTAAAACGCACCTCATTTCTCATCTCCCTGTGCTCGGGTTCGCCATTCCAGCCGCTTTACTAGCAATCTCCCTCCTTGGAGAATCAGCACCTTTAACCTCCTGTTCCGTACAGGTTGCAATTTGTCCTGAGGATGAACGGGAAGAGGGGGAACCAATGAGACACTAGCTCTAGGTGTTGGGACAGGCACAGGTCACTCTATTTTCCCATCAGGAAGAAGAATTAACCACAGGCTCAGCCTGCCGCCCGGGACCAGAATAGGGTCTGAAGCAATCCTGCGCTTTTGCGGCCAGCTCCCAAGAAAGCGAGTGGAAAAATGGAGCTCAGGGGCACTGCAATTCACAAACCTGCAGAGTTATAAATGATAACTCTCGTCCACAAATATATTGACGGCAGGCAACGAAGAGGATTTGAAAGCAAGGCAGAATTGCAGGAAACAGATTTCAGGAGGTAGATTCGAATCGCCTTTAAAGCACGGGAAAAGCGGCAAAACCTCGACAATGATGCCCTTGGCCAAAAAGGGCGTATGCGTTTTTTCCTGAATATATTCAGGAAAAAACGCATACGCCCTTTTTGGCCAACCAAGCAACCTGGAAAGGCAAATCAGCGCTACAAAGAAGTCTCGCTTCCCATCGGTCAAAAGGGCCATGCTGAATAAAGTGTCAAACCCAGAAATGCAGGACAGCCCATGGAGAAACGGGAGCCTTGCTACGCTGATGGGCGGGATGTGAATTGCCAACAGCCCCTCTGGAGAAGTGTACGGTGTGTCCTGAAACATCGAAAAAACTCAGCTTAGAGAGCATAGGGCACTTCCACTCATGGGCGTATAAATTGGGAAAACTACAAATCAGCAAGACCCAGGCACCCCAAAGTTTAGGGCTGCTCTGTGGACAAGAACCTCCACTTCGTTACACCTTAAATATCCCAGGAAAGAGAAAAATGGATAAAGAAGTTGTGGTCCTTATGTACAATGGAATATCACTCAGCCATGAAATCAACGTCATAAGGCTAGTAGCAGCATGATGAGTGGATTTAGGTACGACGATTCTAAGTGAAATAAGTCACACAGAAAAAGACACTTATCCTAAGATATCACTTATAGAGGGAATGTAAAAACCGCTACCCTTCAACTGAATTACAAAACAGAACAGAGTCACACGTTTAGAAAACACACTATGGCTGCTTAACGGGAAAGGGGAGGTGGGGTGATGCGTAAAAGAAGGGTTTCAAATTAGCTCAGAGACCGTTCCATAAACCCAATATGTAATAGACACGACCTACTCCTTGCTCAGTGAACTGGACTCAACACCCCCTATTCACCGCCCAAGAGTATATCTGACTAGTAAGAATCTTACAACCTATGTATTGATATCTCTCTGTAAGTGAGTCAAGTGGGTGTAAAGCGGCATAAACACAGCAGTGAAAAGCAGCTAAACCCCTTTATAAAAATCAATCACTTTTAAAAACCCGTGAAACAAAGACAGTGAAAGATAGAGAAATTCTTACTAAATTCGTTCAGGGGCTGTGATGCCACCTGGATTGACCATATCTAGACCCACAGCTGATTGAGACATAAGGGTGGACACTCTTGGGGCTGAGAGGTTTGGTGAGGTTGGGTGAGCAAACGCAGACCCTTTAAAGTAATACTGCGTGGTTCCCATCCCATGGGTCCCAAATCTCCAGGTTCAAGGGCATCTTCCTACTTCGAAAACATGCATGAGAAACCCAGAAGATGGTACACCGTGTGATCGGGAAAGGTTTCTAAAACGCACCTCATTTCTCATCTCCCTGTGCTCGGGTTCGCCATTCCAGCCGCTTTACTAGCAATCTCCCTCCTTGGAGAATCAGCACCTTTAACCTCCTGTTCCGTACAGGTTGCAATTTGTCCTGAGGATGAACGGGAAGAGGGGGAACCAATGAGACACTAGCTCTAGGTGTTGGGACAGGCACAGGTCACTCTATTTTCCCATCAGGAAGAAGAATTAACCACAGGCTCAGCCTGCCGCCCGGGACCAGAAGAGGGCCTGAAGCAATCCTGCGCTTTTGCGGCCAGCTCCCAAGAAAGCGAGTGGAAAAATGGAGCTCAGGGGCACTGCAATTCACAAACCTGCAGAGTTATAAATGATAACTCTCGTCCACAAATATATTGACGGCAGGCAACGAAGAGGATTTGAAAGCAAGGCAGAATTGCAGGAAACAGATTTCAGGAGGTAGATTCGAATCGCCTTTAAAGCACGGGAAAAGCGGCAAAACCTCGACAATGATGCCCTTGGCCAAAAAGGGCGTATGCGTTTTTTCCTGAATATATTCAGGAAAAAACGCATACGCCCTTTTTGGCCAACCAAGCAACCTGGAAAGGCAAATCAGCGCTACAAAGAAGTCTCGCTTCCCATCGGTCAAAAGGGCCATGCTGAATAAAGTGTCAAACCCAGAAATGCAGGACAGGCCATGGAGAAACGGGAGCCTTGCTACGCTGATGGGCGGGATGTAAATTGCCAACAGCCCCTCTGGAGAAGTGTACGGTGTGTCCTGAAACATCGAAAAAACTCAGCTTAGAGAGCATAGGGCACTTCCACTCATGGGCGTATAAATTGGGAAAACTACAAATCAGCAAGACCCAGGCACCCCAAAGTTTAGGGCTGCTCTGTGGACAAGAACCTCCACTTCGTTACACCTTAAATATCCCAGGAAAGAGAAAAATGGATAAAGAAGTTGTGGTCCTTATGTACAATGGAATATCACTCAGCCATGAAATCAACGTCATAAGGCTAGTAGCAGCATGATGAGTGGATTTAGGTACGACGATTCTAAGTGAAATAAGTCACACAGAAAAAGACACTTATCCTAAGATATCACTTATAGAGGGAATGTAAAAACCGCTACCCTTGAACTGAATTACAAAACAGAACAGAGTCACACGTTTAGAAAACACACTATGGCTGCTTAACGGGAAAGGTGAGGTGGGGTGATGCGTAAAAGAAGGGTTTCAAATTAGCTCAGAGACCGTTCCATAAACCCAATATGTAATAGACACGACCTACTCCTTGCTCAGTGAACTGGACTCAACACCCCCTATTCACCGCCCAAGAGTATATCTGACTAGTAAGAATCTTACAACCTATGTATTGATATCTCTCTGTAAGTGAGTCAAGTGGGTGTAAAGCGGCATAAACACAGCAGTGAAAAGCAGCTAAACCCCTTTATAAAAATCAATCACTTTTAAAAACCCGTGAAACAAAGACAGTGAAAGATAGAGAAATTCTTACTAAATTCGTTCAGGGGCTGTGATGCCACCTGGATTGACCATATCTAGACCCACAGCTGATTGAGACATAAGGGTGGACACTCTTGGGGCTGAGAGGTTTGGTGAGGTTGGGTGAGCAAACGCAGACCCTTTAAAGTAATACTGCGTGGTTCCCATCCCATGGGTCCCAAATCTCCAGGTTCAAGGGCATCTTCCTACTTCGAAAACATGCATGAGAAACCCAGAAGATGGTACACCGTGTGATCGGGAAAGGTTTCTAAAACGCACCTCATTTCTCATCTCCCTGTGCTCGGGTTCGCCATTCCAGCCGCTTTACTAGCAATCTCCCTCCTTGGAGAATCAGCACCTTTAACCTCCTGTTCCGTACAGGTTGCAATTTGTCCTGAGGATGAACGGGAAGAGGGAAAACCAATGAGACACTAGCTCTAGGTGTTGGGACAGGCACAGGTCACTCTATTTTCCCATCAGGAAGAAGAATTAACCACAGGCTCAGCCTGCCGCCCGGGACCAGAAGAGGGCCTGAAGCAATCCTGCGCTTTTGCGGCCAGCTCCCAAGAAAGCGAGTGGAAAAATGGAGCTCAGGGGCACTGCAATTCACAAACCTGCAGAGTTATAAATGATAACTCTCGTCCACAAATATATTGACGGCAGGCAACGAAGAGGATTTGAAAGCAAGGCAGAATTGCAGGAAACAGATTTCAGGAGGTAGATTCGAATCGCCTTTAAAGCACGGGAAAAGCGGCAAAACCTCGACAATGATGCCCTTGGCCAAAAAGGGCGTATGCGTTTTTTCCTGAATATATTCAGGAAAAAACGCATACGCCCTTTTTGGCCAACCAAGCAACCTGGAAAGGCAAATCAGCGCTACAAAGAAGTCTCGCTTCCCATCGGTCAAAAGGGCCATGCTGAATAAAGTGTCAAACCCAGAAATGCAGGACAGGCCATGGAGAAACGGGAGCCTTGCTACGCTGATGGGCGGGATGTAAATTGCCAACAGCCCCTCTGGAGAAGTGTACGGTGTGTCCTGAAACATCGAAAAAACTCAGCTTAGAGAGCATAGGGCACTTCCACTCATGGGCGTATAAATTGGGAAAACTACAAATCAGCAAGACCCAGGCACCCCAAAGTTTAGGGCTGCTCTGTGGACAAGAACCTCCACTTCGTTACACCTTAAATATCCCAGGAAAGAGAAAAATGGATAAAGAAGTTGTGGTCCTTATGTACAATGGAATATCACTCAGCCATGAAATCAACGTCATAAGGCTAGTAGCAGCATGATGAGTGGATTTAGGTACGACGATTCTAAGTGAAATAAGTCACACAGAAAAAGACACTTATCCTAAGATATCACTTATAGAGGGAATGTAAAAACCGCTACCCTTGAACTGAATTACAAAACAGAACAGAGTCACACGTTTAGAAAACACACTATGGCTGCTTAACGGGAAAGGTGAGGTGGGGTGATGCGTAAAAGAAGGGTTTCAAATTAGCTCAGAGACCGTTCCATAAACCCAATATGTAATAGACACGACCTACTCCTTGCTCAGTGAACTGGACTCAACACCCCCTATTCACCGCCCAAGAGTATATCTGACTAGTAAGAACCTTACAACCTATGTATTGATATCTCTCTGTAAGTGAGTCAAGTGGGTGTAAAGCGGCATAAACACAGCAGTGAAAAGCAGCTAAACCCCTTTATAAAAATCAATCACTTTTAAAAACCCGTGAAACAAAGACAGTGAAAGATAGAGAAATTCTTACTAAATTCGTTCATGGGCTGTGATGCCACCTGGATTGACCATATCTAGACCCACAGCTGATTGAGACATAAGGGTGGACACTCTTGCGGCTGAGAGGTTTGGTGAGGTTGGGTGAGCAAACGCAGACCCTTTAAAGTAATACTGCGTGGTTCCCATCCCATGGGTCCCAAATCTCCAGGTTCAAGGGCATCTTCCTACTTCGAAAACATGCATGAGAAACCCAGAAGATGGTGCACCGTGTGATCGGGAAAGGTTTCTAAAACGCACCTCATTTCTCATCTCCTTGTGCTCGGGTTCGCCATTCCAGCCCCTTTACTAGCAATCTCCCTCCTTGGAGAATCAGCACCTTTAACCTCCTGTTCCGTACAGGTTGCAATTTGTCCTGAGGATGAACGGGAAGAGGGGGAACCAATGAGACACTAGCTCTAGGTGTTGGGACAGGCACAGGTCACTCTATTTTCCCATCAGGAAGAAGAATTAACCACAGGCTCAGCCTTCCGCCCGGAAACAGAATAGGGCCTGAAGCAATCCTGCGTTTTTGCGGCCAGCTCCCAAGAAAGCGAGTTGAAAAATGGAGCTCAGGGGCACTGCAATTCACAAAGCTGCAGAGTTATAAATGATAACTCTCGTCCTCAAATATATTGAGGGAAGGCAACGAAGAGGATTTGAAAGCACGGCAGAATTGCAGGAAACAGATTTCAGGAGGTAGATTCGAATCGCCTTTAAAGCACGGGAAAAGCGGCAAAACCTCGACAATGATGCCCTTGGCCAGAAAGGGCGTATGCGTTTTTTCCTGAATATATTCAGGAAAAAACGCATACGCCCTTTTTGGTCAACCAAGCAACCTGGAAAGGCAAATCAGCGCTACAAAGAAGTCTCGCTTCCCATCGGTCAAAACGGCCATGCTGAATAAAGTGTCAAAACCAGAAATGCAGGACAGGCCATGGAGAAACGGGAGCCTTGCTACGCTGATGGGCGGGATGTAAATTGCCAACAGCCACTCTGGAGAAGTGTATGGTGTGTCCTGAAACATCGAAAAAACTCAGCTTAGAGAGCATAGGGCACTTCCACTCATGGGCGTATAAATTGGGAAAACTAAAAATCAGCAAGACACAGGCACCCCAAAGTTTAGGGCTGCTTTGTTGACAAGAACCTCCACTTCGTTACACCTTAAATATCCCAGGAAAGAGAAAAATGGATAAAGAAGTTGTGGTCCTTATGTACAATGGAATATCACTCAGCCATGAAATCAACGTCATAAGGCTAGTAGCAGCATGATGAGTGGATTTAGGTACGACGATTCTAAGTGAAATAAGTCACACAGAAAAAGACACTTATCCTAAGATATCACTTATAGAGGGAATGTAAAAACCGCTACCCTTGAACTGAATTACAAAACAGAACAGAGTCACACGTTTAGAAAACACACTATGGCTGCTTAACGGGAAAGGTGAGGTGGGGTGATGCATAAAAGAAGGGTTTCAAATTAGCTCAGGTACCGTTCCATAAACCCAATATGTAACAGACACGACCTACTCCTTGCTCAGTGAACTGGACTCAACACCCCCTATTCACCACCCAAGAATATATCTGACTATTAAGAATGTTAAAACCTATGTATTGATATCACTCTGTAAATGAGTCAAGTGGGCGTAAAGCGGCATAAACACAGCAGTGAAAAGCAGCTAAACCCCTTTATAAAAATCAATCACTTTTAAAAACCCGTGAAACAAAGACAGTGAAAGAGAGAGAAATTCTTACTAAATTCTTTCAGGGGCTGTGATGCCACCTGGATTGACCATATATAGACCCACAGCTGATTGAGACATAAGGGTGGACATTCTTGGGGCTGAGAGATTTGGTGAGGTTGGGTGAGCAAACGTAGACCCTTTAAAGTAATACTGCGTGGTTCCCATCCCATGGGTCCCAAATCTCCAGGTTCAAGGGCATCTTCCCACTTTGAAAACATGAATGAGAAACCCAAAAGATGGTGCACCGTGTGATCGGGAAAGGTTTCTAAAACACACCTCATTTCTCATCTCCTTGTGCTCGGGTTCTCAATTCCAGACTCTTTACTAGCAATCTCCCTCCTTGGAGAATCAGCACCTTTAACCTCCTGTTCCGTACAGGTTGCAATTTGTCCTGAGGATGAACGGGAAGAGGGGGAACCAATGAGACACTAGCTCTAGGTGTTGGGACAGGCACAGGTCACTCTATTTTCCCATCAGGAAGAAGAATTAACCACAGGCTCAGCCTGCCGCCCGGAACCAGAATAGGGCCTGAAGCAATCCTGCGCTTTTGCGGCCAGCTCCCAGGAAAGCGAGTTGAAAAATGGAGCTCAGGGGCACTGCAATTCACAAACCTGCAGAGTTATAAATGATAACTCTCGTCCACAAATATATTCCTCGAAGGCAACGAAGAGGATTTGAAAGCAAGGCAGAATTGCAGGAAACAGATTTCAGGAGGTAGATTCGAATCGCCTTTAAAGCACGGGAAAAGCGGCAAAACCTCGACAATGATGCCCTTGGCCAAAAAGGGCGTATGCGTTTTTTCCTGAATATATTCAGGGAAAAACGCATACGCCCTTTTTGGCCAACCAAGCAACCTGGAAAGGCAAATCAGCGCTACAAAGAAGTCTCGCTTCCCATCGGTCAAAAGGGCCATGCTGAATAAAGTGTCAAAACCAGAAATGCAGG
The DNA here is from genome assembly GCF_965194805.1 of Balaenoptera borealis. Taxonomy (NCBI): domain Eukaryota; kingdom Metazoa; phylum Chordata; class Mammalia; order Artiodactyla; family Balaenopteridae; genus Balaenoptera; species Balaenoptera borealis. The sequence continues at coordinate 34,877,270 of NC_138864.1, forward strand.
ACAGGCCATGGAGAAACGGGAGCCTTGCTACGCTGATGGGCGGGATGTAAATTGCCAACAGCCACTCTGGAGAAGTGTACGGTGTGTCCTGAAACATCGAAAAAACTCAGCTTAGAGAGCATAGGGCACTTCCACTCATGGGCGTATAAATTGGGAGCTTTAAAAATCAGCAAGACACAGGCACCCCAAAGTTTAGGGCTGCTCTGTTGACAAGAACCTCCACTTCGTTACACCTTAAATATCCCAGGAAAGAGAAAAATGGATAAAGAAGTTGTGGTCCTTATGTACAATGGAATATCACTCAGCCATGAAATCAACGTCATAAGGCTAGTAGCAGCATGATGAGTGGATTTAGCTACGACGATTCTAAGTGAAATAAGTCACACAGAAAAAGACACTTAGCCTAAGATATCACTTATAGAGGGAATGTAAAAACCGCTACCCTTGAACTGAATTACAAAACAGAACAGAGTCACACGTTTAGAAAACACACTATGGCTGCTTAACGGGAAAGGTGAGGTGGGGTGATGCATAAAAGAAGGGTTTCAAATTAGCTCAGATACCGTTCCATAAACCCAATATGTAACAGACACGACCTACTCCTTGCTCAGTGAACTGGACTCAACACCCCCTATTCACCACCCAAGAATATATCTGACTAATAAGAATGTTAAAACCTATGTATTGATATCACTCTGTAAGTGAGTCAAGTGGGTGTAAAGCGGCATAGACACAGCAGTGAAAAGCAGCTAAACCCCTTTATAAAAATCAATCACTTTTAAAAACCCGTGAAACAAAGACAGTGAAAGAGAGAGAAATTCTTACTAAATTCGTTCAGGGGCTGTGATGCCACCTGGATTGACCATATCTAGACCCACAGCTGATTGAGACATAAGGGTGGCCACTCTTGGGGCTGAGAGGTTTGGTGAGGTTGGGTGAGCAAACGCAGACCCTCTAGAGTAATACTGCGTGGTACCCATCCCATGGGTCCCAAATCTCCAGATTCAAGGGCATCTTCCTACATCGAAAACATGCATGAGAAACCCAGAAGATGGTACACCGTGTGATCGGGAAAGGTTTCTAAAACGCACCTCATTTCTCATCTCCTTGTGCTCGGGTTCCCCATTCCAGCCGCTTTACTAGCAATCTCCCTCCTTGGAGAATCAGCACCTTTAACCTCCTGTTCCATACAGGTTGCAATTTGTCCTGAGGATGAACGGGAAGAGGGGGAACCAATGAGACACTAGCTCTAGGTGTTGGGACAGGCACAGGCCACTCTATTTTCCCATCAGGAAGAAGAATTAACCACAGGCTCAGCCTGCCGCCCGGGACCAGAAGAGGGCCTGAAGCAATCCTGCGCTTTTGCGGCCAGCTCCCAAGAAAGCGAGTGGAAAAATGGAGCTCAGGGGCACTGCAATTCACAAACCTGCAGAGTTATAAATGATAACTCTCGTCCACAAATATATTGACGGCAGACAACGAAGAGGATTTGAAAGCAAGGCAGAATTGCAGGAAACAGATTTCAGGAGGTAGATTCGAATCGCCTTTAAAGCACGGGAAAAGCGGCAAAACCTCGACAATGATGCCCTTGGCCAAAAAGGGCGTATGCGTTTTTTCCTGAATATATTCAGGAAAAAACGCATACGCCCTTTTTGGCCAACCAAGCAACCTGGAAAGGCAAATCAGCGCTACAAAGAAGTCTCGCTTCCCATCGGTCAAAAGGGCCATGCTGAATAAAGTGTCAAACCCAGAAATGCAGGACAGGCCATGGAGAAACGGGAGCCTTGCTACGCTGATGGGCGGGATGTAAATTGCCAACAGCCCCTCTGGAGAAGTGTACGGTGTGTCCTGAAACATCGAAAAAACTCAGCTTAGAGAGCATAGGGCACTTCCACTCATGGGCGTATAAATTGGGAAAACTACAAATCAGCAAGACCCAGGCACCCCAAAGTTTAGGGCTGCTCTGTGGACAAGAACCTCCACTTCGTTACACCTTAAATATCCCAGGAAAGAGAAAAATGGATAAAGAAGTTGTGGTCCTTATGTACAATGGAATATCACTCAGCCATGAAATCAACGTCATAAGGCTAGTAGCAGCATGATGAGTGGATTTAGGTACGACGATTCTAAGTGAAATAAGTCACACAGAAAAAGACACTTATCCTAAGATATCACTTATAGAGGGAATGTAAAAACCGCTACCCTTGAACTGAATTACAAAACAGAACAGAGTCACACGTTTAGAAAACACACTATGGCTGCTTAACGGGAAAGGTGAGGTGGGGTGATGCGTAAAAGAAGGGTTTCAAATTAGCTCAGAGACCGTTCCATAAACCCAATATGTAATAGACACGACCTACTCCTTGCTCAGTGAACTGGACTCAACACCCCCTATTCACCGCCCAAGAGTATATCTGACTAGTAAGAATCTTACAACCTATGTATTGATATCTCTCTGTAAGTGAGTCAAGTGGGTGTAAAGCGGCATAAACACAGCAGTGAAAAGCAGCTAAACCCCTTTATAAAAATCAATCACTTTGAAAAACCCGTGAAACAAAGACAGTGAAAGATAGAGAAATTCTTACTAAATTCGTTCAGGGGCTGTGATGCCACCTGGATTGACCATATCTAGACCCACAGCTGATTGAGACATAAGGGTGGACACTCTTGGGGCTGAGAGGTTTGGTGAGGTTGGGTGAGCAAACGCAGACCCTTTAAAGTAATACTGCGTGGTTCCCATCCCATGGGTCCCAAATCTCCAGGTTCAAGGGCATCTTCCTACTTCGAAAACATGCATGAGAAACCCAGAAGATGGTACACCGTGTGATCGGGAAAGGTTTCTAAAACGCACCTCATTTCTCATCTCCCTGTGCTCGGGTTCGCCATTCCAGCCGCTTTACTAGCAATCTCCCTCCTTGGAGAATCAGCACCTTTAACCTCCTGTTCCGTACAGGTTGCAATTTGTCCTGAGGATGAACGGGAAGAGGGGGAACCAATGAGACACTAGCTCTAGGTGTTGGGACAGGCACAGGTCACTCTATTTTCCCATCAGGAAGAAGAATTAACCACACGCTCAGCCTGCCGCCCGGGACCAGAAGAGGGCCTGAAGCAATCCTGCGCTTTTGCGGCCAGCTCCCAAGAAAGCGAGTGGAAAAATGGAGCTCAGGGGCACTGCAATTCACAAACCTGCAGAGTTATAAATGATAACTCTCGTCCACAAATATATTGACGGCAGACAACGAAGAGGATTTGAAAGCAAGGCAGAATTGCAGGAAACAGATTTCAGGAGGTAGATTCGAATCGCCTTTAAAGCACGGGAAAAGCGGCAAAACCTCGACAATGATGCCCTTGGCCAAAAAGGGCGTATGCGTTTTTTCCTGAATATATTCAGGAAAAAACGCATACGCCCTTTTTGGCCAACCAAGCAACCTGGAAAGGCAAATCAGCGCTACAAAGAAGTCTCGCTTCCCATCGGTCAAAAGGGCCATGCTGAATAAAGTGTCAAACCCTGAAATGCAGGACAGCCCATGGAGAAACGGGAGCCTTGCTACGCTGATGGGCGGGATGTGAATTGCCAACAGCCCCTCTGGAGAAGTGTACGGTGTGTCCTGAAACATCGAAAAAACTCAGCTTAGAGAGCATAGGGCACTTCCACTCATGGGCGTATAAATTGGGAAAACTACAAATCAGCAAGACCCAGGCACCCCAAAGTTTAGGGCTGCTCTGTTGACAAGAACCTCCACTTCGTTACACCTTAAATATCCCAGGAAAGAGAAAAATGGATAAAGAAGTTGTGGTCCTTATGTACAATGGAATATCACTCAGCCATGAAATCAACGTCATAAGGCTAGTAGCAGCATGATGAGTGGATTTAGGTACGACGATTCTAAGTGAAATAAGTCACACAGAAAAAGACACTTATCCTAAGATATCACTTATAGAGGGAATGTAAAAACCGCTACCCTTGAACTGAATTACAAAACAGAACAGAGTCACACGTTTAGAAAACACACTATGGCTGCTTAACGGGAAAGGTGAGGTGGGGTGATGCGTAAAAGAAGGGTTTCAAATTAGCTCAGAGACCGTTCCATAAACCCAATATGTAATAGACACGACCTACTCCTTGCTCAGTGAACTGGACTCAACACCCCCTATTCACCGCCCAAGAGTATATCTGACTAGTAAGAATCTTACAACCTATGTATTGATATCTCTCTGTAAGTGAGTCAAGTGGGTGTAAAGCGGCATAAACACAGCAGTGAAAAGCAGCTAAACCCCTTTATAAAAATCAATCACTTTTAAAAACCCGTGAAACAAAGACAGTGAAAGATAGAGAAATTCTTACTAAATTCGTTCAGGGGCTGTGATGCCACCTGGATTGACCATATCTAGACCCACAGCTGATTGAGACATAAGGGTGGACACTCTTGGGGCTGAGAGGTTTGGTGAGGTTGGGTGAGCAAACGCAGACCCTTTAAAGTAATACTGCGTGGTTCCCATCCCATGGGTCCCAAATCTCCAGGTTCAGGGGCATCTTCCTACTTCAAAAACATGCATGAGAAACCCAGAAGATGGTACACCGTGTGATCGGGAAAGGTTTCTAAAACGCACCTCATTTCTCATCTCCCTGTGCTCGGGTTCGCCATTCCAGCCGCTTTACTAGCAATCTCCCTCCTTGGAGAATCAGCACCTTTAACCTCCTGTTCCGTACAGGTTGCAATTTGTCCTGAGGATGAACGGAAAGAGGGGGAACCAATGAGACACTAGCTCTAGGTGTTGGGACAGGCACAGGTCACTCTATTTTCCCATCAGGAAGAAGAATTAACCACAGGCTCAGCCTGCCGCCCGGGACCAGAAGAGGGCCTGAAGCAATCCTGCGCTTTTGCGGCCAGCTCCCAAGAAAGCGAGTGGAAAAATGGAGCTCAGGGGCACTGCAATTCACAAACCTGCAGAGTTATAAATGATAACTCTCGTCCACAAATATATTGACGGCAGACAACGAAGAGGATTTGAAAGCAAGGCAGAATTGCAGGAAACAGATTTCAGGAGGTAGATTCGAATCGCCTTTAAAGCACGGGAAAAGCGGCAAAACCTCGACAATGATGCCCTTGGCCAAAAAGGGCGTATGCGTTTTTTCCTGAATATATTCAGGAAAAAACGCATACGCCCTTTTTGGCCAACCAAGCAACCTGGAAAGGCAAATCAGCGCTACAAAGAAGTCTCGCTTCCCATCGGTCAAAAGGGCCATGCTGAATAAAGTGTCAAACCCAGAAATGCAGGACAGGCCATGGAGAAACGGGAGCCTTGCTACGCTGATGGGCGGGATGTAAATTGCCAACAGCCCCTCTGGAGAAGTGTACGGTGTGTCCTGAAACATCGAAAAAACTCAGCTTAGAGAGCATAGGGCACTTCCACTCATGGGCGTATAAATTGGGAAAACTACAAATCAGCAAGACCCAGGCACCCCAAAGTTTAGGGCTGCTCTGTGGACAAGAACCTCCACTTCGTTACACCTTAAATATCCCAGGAAAGAGAAAAATGGATAAAGAAGTTGTGGTCCTTATGTACAATGGAATATCACTCAGCCATGAAATCAACGTCATAAGGCTAGTAGCAGCATGATGAGTGGATTTAGGTATGACGATTCTAAGTGAAATAAGTCACACAGAAAAAGACACTTATCCTAAGATATCACTTATAGAGGGAATGTAAAAACCGCTACCCTTCAACTGAATTACAAAACAGAACAGAGTCACACGTTTAGAAAACACACTATGGCTGCTTAACGGGAAAGGTGAGGTGGGGTGATGCGTAAAAGAAGGGTTTCAAATTAGCTCAGAGACCGTTCCATAAACCCAATATGTAATAGACACGACCTACTCCTTGCTCAGTGAACTGGACTCAACACCCCCTATTCACCGCCCAAGAGTATATCTGACTAGTAAGAATCTTACAACCTATGTATTGATATCTCTCTGTAAGTGAGTCAAGTGGGTGTAAAGCGGCATAAACACAGCAGTGAAAAGCAGCTAAACCCCTTTATAAAAATCAATCACTTTTAAAAACCCGTGAAACAAAGACAGTGAAAGATAGAGAAATTCTTACTAAATTCGTTCAGGGGCTGTGATGCCACCTGGATTGACCATATCTAGACCCACAGCTGATTGAGACATAAGGGTGGACACTCTTGGGGCTGAGAGGTTTGGTGAGGTTGGGTGAGCAAACGCAGACCCTTTAAAGTAATACTGCGTGGTTCCCATCCCATGGGTCCCAAATCTCCAGGTTCAAGGGCATCTTCCTACTTCGAAAACATGCATGAGAAACCCAGAAGATGGTACACCGTGTGATCGGGAAAGGTTTCTAAAACGCACCTCATTTCTCATCTCCCTGTGCTCGGGTTCGCCATTCCAGCCGCTTTACTAGCAATCTCCCTCCTTGGAGAATCAGCACCTTTAACCTCCTGTTCCGTACAGGTTGCAATTTGTCCTGAGGATGAACGGGAAGAGGGGGAACCAATGAGACACTAGCTCTAGGTGTTGGGACAGGCACAGGTCACTCTATTTTCCCATCAGGAAGAAGAATTAACCACAGGCTCAGCCTGCCGCCCGGGACCAGAAGAGGGCCTGAAGCAATCCTGCGCTTTTGCGGCCAGCTCCCAAGAAAGCGAGTGGAAAAATGGAGCTCAGGGGCACTGCAATTCACAAACCTGCAGAGTTATAAATGATAACTCTCGTCCACAAATATATTGACGGCAGGCAACGAAGAGGATTTGAAAGCAAGGCAGAATTGCAGGAAACAGATTTCAGGAGGTAGATTCGAATCGCCTTTAAAGCACGGGAAAAGCGGCAAAACTTCGACAATGATGCCCTTGGCCAAAAAGGGCGTATGCGTTTTTTCCTGAATATATTCAGGAAAAAACGCATACGCCCTTTTTGGCCAACCAAGCAACCTGGAAAGGCAAATCAGCGCTACAAAGAAGTCTCGCTTCCCATCGGTCAAAAGGGCCATGCTGAATAAAGTGTCAAACCCAGAAATGCAGGACAGCCCATGGAGAAACGGGAGCCTTGCTACGCTGATGGGCGGGATGTGAATTGCCAACAGCCCCTCTGGAGAAGTGTACGGTGTGTCCTGAAACATCGAAAAAACTCAGCTTAGAGAGCATAGGGCACTTCCACTCATGGGCGTATAAATTGGGAAAACTACAAATCAGCAAGACCCAGGCACCCCAAAGTTTAGGGCTGCTCTGTTGACAAGAACCTCCACTTCGTTACACCTTAAATATCCCAGGAAAGAGAAAAATGGATAAAGAAGTTGTGGTCCTTATGTACAATGGAATATCACTCAGCCATGAAATCAACGTCATAAGGCTAGTAGCAGCATGATGAGTGGATTTAGGTACGACGATTCTAAGTGAAATAAGTCACACAGAAAAAGACACTTATCCTAAGATATCACTTATAGAGGGAATGTAAAAACCGCTACCCTTCAACTGAATTACAAAACAGAACAGAGTCACACGTTTAGAAAACACACTATGGCTGCTTAACGGGAAAGGGGAGGTGGGGTGATGCGTAAAAGAAGGGTTTCAAATTAGCTCAGAGACCGTTCCATAAACCCAATATGTAATAGACACGACCTACTCCTTGCTCAGTGAACTGGACTCAACACCCCCTATTCACCGCCCAAGAGTATATCTGACTAGTAAGAATCTTACAACCTATGTATTGATATCTCTCTGTAAGTGAGTCAAGTGGGTGTAAAGCGGCATAAACACAGCAGTGAAAAGCAGCTAAACCCCTTTATAAAAATCAATCACTTTTAAAAACCCGTGAAACAAAGACAGTGAAAGATAGAGAAATTCTTACTAAATTCGTTCAGGGGCTGTGATGCCACCTGGATTGACCATATCTAGACCCACAGCTGATTGAGACATAAGGGTGGACACTCTTGGGGCTGAGAGGTTTGGTGAGGTTGGGTGAGCAAACGCAGACCCTTTAAAGTAATACTGCGTGGTTCCCATCCCATGGGTCCCAAATCTCCAGGTTCAAGGGCATCTTCCTACTTCGAAAACATGCATGAGAAACCCAGAAGATGGTACACCGTGTGATCGGGAAAGGTTTCTAAAACGCACCTCATTTCTCATCTCCCTGTGCTCGGGTTCGCCATTCCAGCCGCTTTACTAGCAATCTCCCTCCTTGGAGAATCAGCACCTTTAACCTCCTGTTCCGTACAGGTTGCAATTTGTCCTGAGGATGAACGGGAAGAGGGGGAACCAATGAGACACTAGCTCTAGGTGTTGGGACAGGCACAGGTCACTCTATTTTCCCATCAGGAAGAAGAATTAACCACAGGCTCAGCCTGCCGCCCGGGACCAGAAGAGGGCCTGAAGCAATCCTGCGCTTTTGCGGCCAGCTCCCAAGAAAGCGAGTGGAAAAATGGAGCTCAGGGGCACTGCAATTCACAAACCTGCAGAGTTATAAATGATAACTCTCGTCCACAAATATATTGACGGCAGGCAACGAAGAGGATTTGAAAGCAAGGCAGAATTGCAGGAAACAGATTTCAGGAGGTAGATTCGAATCGCCTTTAAAGCACGGGAAAAGCGGCAAAACCTCGACAATGATGCCCTTGGCCAAAAAGGGCGTATGCGTTTTTTCCTGAATATATTCAGGAAAAAACGCATACGCCCTTTTTGGCCAACCAAGCAACCTGGAAAGGCAAATCAGCGCTACAAAGAAGTCTCGCTTCCCATCGGTCAAAAGGGCCATGCTGAATAAAGTGTCAAACCCAGAAATGCAGGACAGGCCATGGAGAAACGGGAGCCTTGCTACGCTGATGGGCGGGATGTAAATTGCCAACAGCCCCTCTGGAGAAGTGTACGGTGTGTCCTGAAACATCGAAAAAACTCAGCTTAGAGAGCATAGGGCACTTCCACTCATGGGCGTATAAATTGGGAAAACTACAAATCAGCAAGACCCAGGCACCCCAAAGTTTAGGGCTGCTCTGTGGACAAGAACCTCCACTTCGTTACACCTTAAATATCCCAGGAAAGAGAAAAATGGATAAAGAAGTTGTGGTCCTTATGTACAATGGAATATCACTCAGCCATGAAATCAACGTCATAAGGCTAGTAGCAGCATGATGAGTGGATTTAGGTACGACGATTCTAAGTGAAATAAGTCACACAGAAAAAGACACTTATCCTAAGATATCACTTATAGAGGGAATGTAAAAACCGCTACCCTTGAACTGAATTACAAAACAGAACAGAGTCACACGTTTAGAAAACACACTATGGCTGCTTAACGGGAAAGGTGAGGTGGGGTGATGCGTAAAAGAAGGGTTTCAAATTAGCTCAGAGACCGTTCCATAAACCCAATATGTAATAGACACGACCTACTCCTTGCTCAGTGAACTGGACTCAACACCCCCTATTCACCGCCCAAGAGTATATCTGACTAGTAAGAATCTTACAACCTATGTATTGATATCTCTCTGTAAGTGAGTCAAGTGGGTGTAAAGCGGCATAAACACAGCAGTGAAAAGCAGCTAAACCCCTTTATAAAAATCAATCACTTTTAAAAACCCGTGAAACAAAGACAGTGAAAGATAGAGAAATTCTTACTAAATTCGTTCAGGGGCTGTGATGCCACCTGGATTGACCATATCTAGACCCACAGCTGATTGAGACATAAGGGTGGACACTCTTGGGGCTGAGAGGTTTGGTGAGGTTGGGTGAGCAAACGCAGACCCTTTAAAGTAATACTGCGTGGTTCCCATCCCATGGGTCCCAAATCTCCAGGTTCAAGGGCATCTTCCTACTTCGAAAACATGCATGAGAAACCCAGAAGATGGTACACCGTGTGATCGGGAAAGGTTTCTAAAACGCACCTCATTTCTCATCTCCCTGTGCTCGGGTTCGCCATTCCAGCCGCTTTACTAGCAATCTCCCTCCTTGGAGAATCAGCACCTTTAACCTCCTGTTCCGTACAGGTTGCAATTTGTCCTGAGGATGAACGGGAAGAGGGGGAACCAATGAGACACTAGCTCTAGGTGTTGGGACAGGCACAGGTCACTCTATTTTCCCATCAGGAAGAAGAATTAACCACAGGCTCAGCCTGCCGCCCGGGACCAGAAGAGGGCCTGAAGCAATCCTGCGCTTTTGCGGCCAGCTCCCAAGAAAGCGAGTGGAAAAATGGAGCTCAGGGGCACTGCAATTCACAAACCTGCAGAGTTATAAATGATAACTCTCGTCCACAAATATATTGACGGCAGGCAACGAAGAGGATTTGAAAGCAAGGCAGAATTGCAGGAAACAGATTTCAGGAGGTAGATTCGAATCGCCTTTAAAGCACGGGAAAAGCGGCAAAACCTCGACAATGATGCCCTTGGCCAAAAAGGGCGTATGCGTTTTTTCCTGAATATATTCAGGAAAAAACGCATACGCCCTTTTTGGCCAACCAAGCAACCTGGAAAGGCAAATCAGCGCTACAAAGAAGTCTCGCTTCCCATCGGTCAAAAGGGCCATGCTGAATAAAGTGTCAAACCCAGAAATGCAGGACAGGCCATGGAGAAACGGGAGCCTTGCTACGCTGATGGGCGGGATGTAAATTGCCAACAGCCCCTCTGGAGAAGTGTACGGTGTGTCCTGAAACATCGAAAAAACTCAGCTTAGAGAGCATAGGGCACTTCCACTCATGGGCGTATAAATTGGGAAAACTACAAATCAGCAAGACCCAGGCACCCCAAAGTTTAGGGCTGCTCTGTGGACAAGAACCTCCACTTCGTTACACCTTAAATATCCCAGGAAAGAGAAAAATGGATAAAGAAGTTGTGGTCCTTATGTACAATGGAATATCACTCAGCCATGAAATCAACGTCATAAGGCTAGTAGCAGCATGATGAGTGGATTTAGGTACGACGATTCTAAGTGAAATAAGTCACACAGAAAAAGACACTTATCCTAAGATATCACTTATAGAGGGAATGTAAAAACCGCTACCCTTGAACTGAATTACAAAACAGAACAGAGTCACACGTTTAGAAAACACACTATGGCTGCTTAACGGGAAAGGTGAGGTGGGGTGATGCGTAAAAGAAGGGTTTCAAATTAGCTCAGAGACCGTTCCATAAACCCAATATGTAATAGACACGACCTACTCCTTGCTCAGTGAACTGGACTCAACACCCCCTATTCACCGCCCAAGAGTATATCTGACTAGTAAGAACCTTACAACCTATGTATTGATATCTCTCTGTAAGTGAGTCAAGTGGGTGTAAAGCGGCATAAACACAGCAGTGAAAAGCAGCTAAACCCCTTTATAAAAATCAATCACTTTTAAAAACCCGTGAAACAAAGACAGTGAAAGATAGAGAAATTCTTACTAAATTCGTTCAGGGGCTGTGATGCCACCTGGATTGACCATATCTAGACCCACAGCTGATTGAGACATAAGGGTGGACACTCTTGGGGCTGAGAGGTTTGGTGAGGTTGGGTGAGCAAACGCAGACCCTTTAAAGTAATACTGCGTGGTTCCCATCCCATGGGTCCCAAATCTCCAGGTTCAAGGGCATCTTCCTACTTCGAAAACATGCATGAGAAACCCAGAAGATGGTACACCGTGTGATCGGGAAAGGTTTCTAAAACGCACCTCATTTCTCATCTCCCTGTGCTCGGGTTCGCCATTCCAGCCGCTTTACTAGCAATCTCCCTCCTTGGAGAATCAGCACCTTTAACCTCCTGTTCCGTACAGGTTGCAATTTGTCCTGAGGATGAACGGGAAGAGGGGGAACCAATGAGACACTAGCTCTAGGTGTTGGGACAGGCACAGGCCACTCTATTTTCCCATCAGGAAGAAGAATTAACCACAGGCTCAGCCTGCCGCCCGGGACCAGAAGAGGGCCTGAAGCAATCCTGCGCTTTTGCGGCCAGCTCCCAAGAAAGCGAGTGGAAAAATGGAGCTCAGGGGCACTGCAATTCACAAACCTGCAGAGTTATAAATGATAACTCTCGTCCACAAATATATTGACGGCAGACAACGAAGAGGATTTGAAAGCAAGGCAGAATTGCAGGAAACAGATTTCAGGAGGTAGATTCGAATCGCCTTTAAAGCACGGGAAAAGCGGCAAAACCTCGACAATGATGCCCTTGGCCAAAAAGGGCGTATGCGTTTTTTCCTGAATATATTCAGGAAAAAACGCATACGCCCTTTTTGGCCAACCAAGCAACCTGGAAAGGCAAATCAGCGCTACAAAGAAGTCTCGCTTCCCATCGGTCAAAAGGGCCATGCTGAATAAAGTGTCAAACCCAGAAATGCAGGACAGGCCATGGAGAAACGGGAGCCTTGCTACGCTGATGGGCGGGATGTAAATTGCCAACAGCCCCTCTGGAGAAGTGTACGGTGTGTCCTGAAACATCGAAAAAACTCAGCTTAGAGAGCATAGGGCACTTCCACTCATGGGCGTATAAATTGGGAAAACTACAAATCAGCAAGACCCAGGCACCCCAAAGTTTAGGGCTGCTCTGTTGACAAGAACCTCCACTTCGTTACACCTTAAATATCCCAGGAAAGAGAAAAATGGATAAAGAAGTTGTGGTCCTTATGTACAATGGAATATCACTCAGCCATGAAATCAGCGTCATAAGGCTAGTAGCAGCATGATGAGTGGATTTAGGTACGACGATTCTAAGTGAAATAAGTCACACAGAAAAAGACACTTATCCTAAGATATCACTTATAGAGGGAATGTAAAAACCGCTACCCTTGAACTGAATTACAAAACAGAACAGAGTCACACGTTTAGAAAACACACTATGGCTGCTTAACGGGAAAGGTGAGGTGGGGTGATGCGTAAAAGAAGGGTTTCAAATTAGCTCAGAGACCGTTCCATAAACCCAATATGTAATAGACACGACCTACTCCTTGCTCAGTGAACTGGACTCAACACCCCCTATTCACCGCCCAAGAATATATCTGACTAGTAAGAATCTTACAACCTATGTATTGATATCTCTCTGTAAGTGAGTCAAGTGGGTGTAAAGCGGCATAAACACAGCAGTGAAAAGCAGCTAAACCCCTTTATAAAAATCAATCACTTTGAAAAACCCGTGAAACAAAGACAGTGAAAGATAGAGAAATTCTTACTAAATTCGTTCAGGGGCTGTGATGCCACCTGGATTGACCATATCTAGACCCACAGCTGATTGAGACATAAGGGTGGACACTCTTGGGGCTGAGAGGTTTGGTGAGGTTGGGTGAGCAAACGCAGACCCTTTAAAGTAATACTGCGTGGTTCCCATCCCATGGGTCCCAAATCTCCAGGTTCAAGGGCATCTTCCTACTTCGAAAACATGCATGAGAAACCCAGAAGATGGTACACCGTGTGATCGGGAAAGGTTTCTAAAACGCACCTCATTTCTCATCTCCCTGTGCTCGGGTTCGCCATTCCAGCCGCTTTACTAGCAATCTCCCTCCTTGGAGAATCAGCACCTTTAACCTCCTGTTCCGTACAGGTTGCAATTTGTCCTGAGGATGAACGGGAAGAGGGAAAACCAATGAGACACTAGCTCTAGGTGTTGGGACAGGCACAGGTCACTCTATTTTCCCATCAGGAAGAAGAATTAACCACAGGCTCAGCCTGCCGCCCGGGACCAGAATAGGGTCTGAAGCAATCCTGCGCTTTTGCGGCCAGCTCCCAAGAAAGCGAGTGGAAAAATGGAGCTCAGGGGCACTGCAATTCACAAACCTGCAGAGTTATAAATGATAACTCTCGTCCACAAATATATTGACGGCAGGCAACGAAGAGGATTTGAAAGCAAGGCAGAATTGCAGGAAACAGATTTCAGGAGGTAGATTCGAATCGCCTTTAAAGCACGGGAAAAGCGGCAAAACCTCGACAATGATGCCCTTGGCCAAAAAGGGCGTATGCGTTTTTTCCTGAATATATTCAGGAAAAAACGCATACGCCCTTTTTGGCCAACCAAGCAACCTGGAAAGGCAAATCAGCGCTACAAAGAAGTCTCGCTTCCCATCGGTCAAAAGGGCCATGCTGAATAAAGTGTCAAACCCAGAAATGCAGGACAGGCCATGGAGAAACGGGAGCCTTGCTACGCTGATGGGCGGGATGTAAATTGCCAACAGCCCCTCTGGAGAAGTGTACGGTGTGTCCTGAAACATCGAAAAAACTCAGCTTAGAGAGCATAGGGCACTTCCACTCATGGGCGTATAAATTGGGAAAACTACAAATCAGCAAGACCCAGGCACCCCAAAGTTTAGGGCTGCTCTGTTGACAAGAACCTCCACTTCGTTACACCTTAAATATCCCAGGAAAGAGAAAAATGGATAAAGAAGTTGTGGTCCTTATGTACAATGGAATATCACTCAGCCATGAAATCAACGTCATAAGGCTAGTAGCAGCATGATGAGTGGATTTAGGTACGACGATTCTAAGTGAAATAAGTCACACAGAAAAAGACACTTATCCTAAGATATCACTTATAGAGGGAATGTAAAAACCGCTACCCTTGAACTGAATTACAAAACAGAACAGAGTCACACGTTTAGAAAACACACTATGGCTGCTTAACGGGAAAGGTGAGGTCGGTGATGCGTAAAAGAAGGGTTTCAAATTAGCTCAGAGACCGTTCCATAAACCCAATATGTAATAGACACGACCTACTCCTTGCTCAGTGAACTGGACTCAACACCCCCTATTCACCGCCCAAGAATATATCTGACTAGTAAGAATCTTACAACCTATGTATTGATATCTCTCTGTAAGTGAGTCAAGTGGGTGTAAAGCGGCATAAACACAGCAGTGAAAAGCAGCTAAACCCCTTTATAAAAATCAATCACTTTTAAAAACCCGTGAAACAAAGACAGTGAAAGATAGAGAAATTCTTACTAAATTCGTTCAGGGGCTGTGATGCCACCTGGATTGACCATATCTAGACCCACAGCTGATTGAGACATAAGGGTGGACACTCTTGGGGCTGAGAGGTTTGGTGAGGTTGGGTGAGCAAACGCAGACCCTTTAAAGTAATACTGCGTGGTTCCCATCCCATGGGTCCCAAATCTCCAGGTTCAAGGGCATCTTCCTACTTCGAAAACATGCATGAGAAACCCAGAAGATGGTACACCGTGTGATCGGGAAAGGTTTCTAAAACGCACCTCATTTCTCATCTCCCTGTGCTCGGGTTCGCCATTCCAGCCGCTTTACTAGCAATCTCCCTCCTTGGAGAATCAGCACCTTTAACCTCCTGTTCCGTACAGGTTGCAATTTGTCCTGAGGATGAACGGGAAGAGGGGGAACCAATGAGACACTAGCTCTAGGTGTTGGGACAGGCACAGGTCACTCTATTTTCCCATCAGGAAGAAGAATTAACCACAGGCTCAGCCTGCCGCCCGGGACCAGAATAGGGTCTGAAGCAATCCTGCGCTTTTGCGGCCAGCTCCCAAGAAAGCGAGTGGAAAAATGGAGCTCAGGGGCACTGCAATTCACAAACCTGCAGAGTTATAAATGATAACTCTCGTCCACAAATATATTGACGGCAGGCAACGAAGAGGATTTGAAAGCAAGGCAGAATTGCAGGAAACAGATTTCAGGAGGTAGATTCGAATCGCCTTTAAAGCACGGGAAAAGCGGCAAAACCTCGACAATGATGCCCTTGGCCAAAAAGGGCGTATGCGTTTTTTCCTGAATATATTCAGGAAAAAAAGCATACGCCCTTTTTGGCCAACCAAGCAACCTGGAAAGGCAAATCAGCGCTACAAAGAAGTCTCGCTTCCCATCGGTCAAAAGGGCCATGCTGAATAAAGTGTCAAACCCAGAAATGCAGGACAGGCCATGGAGAAACGGGAGCCTTGCTACGCTGATGGGCGGGATGTAAATTGCCAACAGCCCCTCTGGAGAAGTGTACGGTGTGTCCTGAAACATCGAAAAAACTCAGCTTAGAGAGCATAGGGCACTTCCACTCATGGGCGTATAAATTGGGAAAACTAAAAATCAGCAAGACACAGGCACCCCAAAGTTTAGGGCTGCTCTGTTGACAAGAACCTCCACTTCGTTACACCTTAAATATCCCAGGAAAGAGAAAAATGGATAAAGAAGTTGTGGTCCTTATGTACAATGGAATATCACTCAGCCATGAAATCAACGTCATAAGGCTAGTAGCAGCATGATGAGTGGATTTAGGTACAACGATTCTAAGTGAAATAAGTCACACAGAAAAGGACACTTATCATAAGATATCACTTATAGAGGGAATGTAAAAACCGCTACCCTTGAACTGAATTACAAAACAGAACAGAGTCACACGTTTAGAAAACACACTATGGCTGCTTAACGGGAAAGGTGAGGTGGGGTGATGCGTAAAAGAAGGGTTTCAAATTAGCTCAGAGACCGTTCCATAAACCCAATATGTAATAGACACGACCTACTCCTTGCTCAGTGAACTGGACTCAACACCCCCTATTCACCGCCCAAGAATATATCTGACTAGTAAGAATCTTACAACCTATGTATTGATATCTCTCTGTAAGTGAGTCAAGTGGGTGTAAAGCGGCATAAACACAGCAGTGAAAAGCAGCTAAACCCCTTTATAAAAATCAATCACTTTGAAAAACCCGTGAAACAAAGACAGTGAAAGATAGAGAAATTCTTACTAAATTCGTTCAGGGGCTGTGATGCCACCTGGATTGACCATATCTAGACCCACAGCTGATTGAGACATAAGGGTGGACACTCTTGGGGCTGAGAGGTTTGGTGAGGTTGGGTGAGCAAACGCAGACCCTTTAAAGTAATACTGCGTGGTTCCCATCCCATGGGTCCCAAATCTCCAGGTTCAAGGGCATCTTCCTACTTCGAAAACATGCATGAGAAACCCAGAAGATGGTACACCGTGTGATCGGGAAAGGTTTCTAAAACGCACCTCATTTCTCATCTCCCTGTGCTCGGGTTCGCCATTCCAGCCGCTTTACTAGCAATCTCCCTCCTTGGAGAATCAGCACCTTTAACCTCCTGTTCCGTACAGGTTGCAATTTGTCCTGAGGATGAACGGGAAGAGGGGGAACCAATGAGACACTAGCTCTAGGTGTTGGGACAGGCACAGGTCACTCTATTTTCCCATCAGGAAGAAGAATTAACCACAGGCTCAGCCTGCCGCCCGGGACCAGAATAGGGTCTGAAGCAATCCTGCGCTTTTGCGGCCAGCTCCCAAGAAAGCGAGTGGAAAAATGGAGCTCAGGGGCACTGCAATTCACAAACCTGCAGAGTTATAAATGATAACTCTCGTCCACAAATATATTGACGGCAGGCAACGAAGAGGATTTGAAAGCAAGGCAGAATTGCAGGAAACAGATTTCAGGAGGTAGATTCGAATCGCCTTTAAAGCACGGGAAAAGCGGCAAAACCTCGACAATGATGCCCTTGGCCAAAAAGGGCGTATGCGTTTTTTCCTGAATATATTCAGGAAAAAACGCATACGCCCTTTTTGGCCAACCAAGCAACCTGGAAAGGCAAATCAGCGCTACAAAGAAGTCTCGCTTCCCATCGGTCAAAAGGGCCATGCTGAATAAAGTGTCAAACCCAGAAATGCAGGACAGGCCATGGAGAAACGGGAGCCTTGCTACGCTGATGGGCGGGATGTAAATTGCCAACAGCCCCTCTGGAGAAGTGTACGGTGTGTCCTGAAACATCGAAAAAACTCAGCTTAGAGAGCATAGGGCACTTCCACTCATGGGCGTATAAATTGGGAAAACTAAAAATCAGCAAGACACAGGCACCCCAAAGTTTAGGGCTGCTCTGTTGACAAGAACCTCCACTTCGTTACACCTTAAATATCCCAGGAAAGAGAAAAATGGATAAAGAAGTTGTGGTCCTTATGTACAATGGAATATCACTCAGCCATGAAATCAACGTCATAAGGCTAGTAGCAGCATGATGAGTGGATTTAGGTACAACGATTCTAAGTGAAATAAGTCACACAGAAAAGGACACTTATCATAAGATATCACTTATAGAGGGAATGTAAAAACCGCTACCCTTGAACTGAATTACAAAACAGAACAGAGTCACACGTTTAGAAAACACACTATGGCTGCTTAACGGGAAAGGTGAGGTGGGGTGATGCGTAAAAGAAGGGTTTCAAATTAGCTCAGAGACCGTTCCATAAACCCAATATGTAATAGACACGACCTACTCCTTGCTCAGTGAACTGGACTCAACACCCCCTATTCACCGCCCAAGAATATATCTGACTAGTAAGAATCTTACAACCTATGTATTGATATCTCTCTGTAAGTGAGTCAAGTGGGTGTAAAGCGGCATAAACACAGCAGTGAAAAGCAGCTAAACCCCTTTATAAAAATCAATCACTTTTAAAAACCCGTGAAACAAAGACAGTGAAAGATAGAGAAATTCTTACTAAATTCGTTCAGGGGCTGTGATGCCACCTGGATTGACCATATCTAGACCCACAGCTGATTGAGACATAAGGGTGGACACTCTTGGGGCTGAGAGGTTTGGTGAGGTTGGGTGAGCAAACGCAGACCCTTTAAAGTAATACTGCGTGGTTCCCATCCCATGGGTCCCAAATCTCCAGGTTCAAGGGCATCTTCCTACTTCGAAAACATGCATGAGAAACCCAGAAGATGGTACACCGTGTGATCGGGAAAGGTTTCTAAAACGCACCTCATTTCTCATCTCCCTGTGCTCGGGTTCGCCATTCCAGCCGCTTTACTAGCAATCTCCCTCCTTGGAGAATCAGCACCTTTAACCTCCTGTTCCGTACAGGTTGCAATTTGTCCTGAGGATGAACGGGAAGAGGGGGAACCAATGAGACACTAGCTCTAGGTGTTGGGACAGGCACAGGTCACTCTATTTTCCCATCAGGAAGAAGAATTAACCACAGGCTCAGCCTGCCGCCCGGGACCAGAATAGGGTCTGAAGCAATCCTGCGCTTTTGCGGCCAGCTCCCAAGAAAGCGAGTGGAAAAATGGAGCTCAGGGGCACTGCAATTCACAAACCTGCAGAGTTATAAATGATAACTCTCGTCCACAAATATATTGACGGCAGGCAACGAAGAGGATTTGAAAGCAAGGCAGAATTGCAGGAAACAGATTTCAGGAGGTAGATTCGAATCGCCTTTAAAGCACGGGAAAAGCGGCAAAACCTCGACAATGATGCCCTTGGCCAAAAAGGGCGTATGCGTTTTTTCCTGAATATATTCAGGAAAAAACGCATACGCCCTTTTTGGCCAACCAAGCAACCTGGAAAGGCAAATCAGCGCTACAAAGAAGTCTCGCTTCCCATCGGTCAAAAGGGCCATGCTGAATAAAGTGTCAAACCCAGAAATGCAGGACAGGCCATGGAGAAACGGGAGCCTTGCTACGCTGATGGGCGGGATGTAAATTGCCAACAGCCCCTCTGGAGAAGTGTACGGTGTGTCCTGAAACATCGAAAAAACTCAGCTTAGAGAGCATAGGGCACTTCCACTCATGGGCGTATAAATTGGGAAAACTACAAATCAGCAAGACCCAGGCACCCCAAAGTTTAGGGCTGCTCTGTTGACAAGAACCTCCACTTCGTTACACCTTAAATATCCCAGGAAAGAGAAAAATGGATAAAGAAGTTGTGGTCCTTATGTACAATGGAATATCACTCACCCATGAAATCAACCTCATAAGGCTAGTAGCAGCATGATGAGTGGATTTAGGTACGACGATTCTAAGTGAAATAAGTCACACAGAAAAAGACACTTATCCTAAGATATCACTTATAGAGGGAATGTAAAAACCGCTACCCTTGAACTGAATTACAAAACAGAACAGAGTCACACGTTTAAAAAACACACTATGGCTGCTTAACGGGAAAGATGAGGTGGGTGATGCGTAAAAGAAGGGTTTCAAATTAGCTCAGAGACCGTTCCATAAACCCAATATGTAATAGACACGACCTACTCCTTGCTCAGTGAACTGGACTCAACACCCCCTATTCACCGCCCAAGAATATATCTGACTAGTAAGAATCTTACAACCTATGTATTGATATCTCTCTGTAAGTGAGTCAAGTGGGTGTAAAGCGGCATAAACACAGCAGTGAAAAGCAGCTAAACCCCTTTATAAAAATCAATCACTTTTAAAAACCCGTGAAACAAAGACAGTGAAAGATAGAGAAATTCTTACTACATTCGTTCAGGGGCTGTGATGCCACCTGGATTGACCATATCTAGACCCACAGCTGATTGAGACATAAGGGTGGACACTCTTGGGGCTGAGAGGTTTGGTGAGGTTGGGTGAGCAAACGCAGACCCTTTAAAGTAATACTGCGTGGTTCCCATCCCATGGGTCCCAAATCTCCAGGTTCAAGGGCATCTTCCTACTTCGAAAACATGCATGAGAAACCCAGAAGATGGTACACCGTGTGATCGGGAAAGGTTTCTAAAACGCACCTCATTTCTCATCTCCCTGTGCTCGGGTTCGCCATTCCAGCCGCTTTACTAGCAATCTCCCTCCTTGGAGAATCAGCACCTTTAACCTCCTGTTCCGTACAGGTTGCAATTTGTCCTGAGGATGAACGGGAAGAGGGAAAACCAATGAGACACTAGCTCTAGGTGTTGGGACAGGCACAGGTCACTCTATTTTCCCATCAGGAAGAAGAATTAACCACACGCTCAGCCTGCCGCCCGGGACCAGAATAGGGTCTGAAGCAATCCTGCGCTTTTGCGGCCAGCTCCCAAGAAAGCGAGTGGAAAAATGGAGCTCAGGGGCACTGCAATTCACAAACCTGCAGAGTTATAAATGATAACTCTCGTCCACAAATATATTGACGGCAGGCAACGAAGAGGATTTGAAAGCAAGGCAGAATTGCAGGAAACAGATTTCAGGAGGTAGATTCGAATCGCCTTTAAAGCACGGGAAAAGCGGCAAAACCTCGACAATGATGCCCTTGGCCAAAAAGGGCGTATGCGTTTTTTCCTGAATATATTCAGGAAAAAACGCATACGCCCTTTTTGGCCAACCAAGCAACCTGGAAAGGCAAATCAGCGCTACAAAGAAGTCTCGCTTCCCATCGGTCAAAAGGGCCATGCTGAATAAAGTGTCAAACCCAGAAATGCAGGACAGGCCATGGAGAAACGGGAGCCTTGCTACGCTGATGGGCGGGATGTAAATTGCCAACAGCCCCTCTGGAGAAGTGTACGGTGTGTCCTGAAACATCGAAAAAACTCAGCTTAGAGAGCATAGGGCACTTCCACTCATGGGCGTATAAATTGGGAAAACTACAAATCAGCAAGACCCAGGCACCCCAAAGTTTAGGGCTGCTCTGTTGACAAGAACCTCCACTTCATTACACCTTAAATATCCCAGGAAAGAGAAAAATGGATAAAGAAGTTGTGGTCCTTATGTACAATGGAATATCACTCAGCCATGAAATCAACGTCATAAGGCTAGTAGCAGCATGATGAGTGGATTTAGGTACAACGATTCTAAGTGAAATAAGTCACACAGAAAAGGACACTTATCATAAGATATCACTTATAGAGGGAATGTAAAAACCGCTACCCTTGAACTGAATTACAAAACAGAACAGAGTCACACGTTTAGAAAACACACTATGGCTGCTTAACGGGAAAGGTGAGGTGGGGTGATGCGTAAAAGAAGGGTTTCAAATTAGCTCAGAGACCGTTCCATAAACCCAATATGTAATAGACACGACCTACTCCTTGCTCAGTGAACTGGACTCAACACCCCCTATTCACCGCCCAAGAATATATCTGACTAGTAAGAATCTTACAACCTATGTATTGATATCTCTCTGTAAGTGAGTCAAGTGGGTGTAAAGCGGCATAAACACAGCAGTGAAAAGCAGCTAAACCCCTTTATAAAAATCAATCACTTTTAAAAACCCGTGAAACAAAGACAGTGAAAGATAGAGAAATTCTTACTAAATTCGTTCAGGGGCTGTGATGCCACCTGGATTGACCATATCTAGACCCACAGCTGATTGAGACATAAGGGTGGACACTCTTGGGGCTGAGAGGTTTGGTGAGGTTGGGTGAGCAAACGCAGACCCTTTAAAGTAATACTGCGTGGTTCCCATCCCATGGGTCCCAAATCTCCAGGTTCAAGGGCATCTTCCTACTTCGAAAACATGCATGAGAAACCCAGAAGATGGTACACCGTGTGATCGGGAAAGGTTTCTAAAACGCACCTCATTTCTCATCTCCCTGTGCTCGGGTTCGCCATTCCAGCCGCTTTACTAGCAATCTCCCTCCTTGGAGAATCAGCACCTTTAACCTCCTGTTCCGTACAGGTTGCAATTTGTCCTGAGGATGAACGGGAAGAGGGAAAACCAATGAGACACTAGCTCTAGGTGTTGGGACAGGCACAGGTCACTCTATTTTCCCATCAGGAAGAAGAATTAACCACAGGCTCAGCCTGCCGCCCGGGACCAGAATAGGGTCTGAAGCAATCCTGCGCTTTTGCGGCCAGCTCCCAAGAAAGCGAGTGGAAAAATGGAGCTCAGGGGCACTGCAATTCACAAACCTGCAGAGTTATAAATGATAACTCTCGTCCACAAATATATTGACGGCAGGCAACGAAGAGGATTTGAAAGCAAGGCAGAATTGCAGGAAACAGATTTCAGGAGGTAGATTCGAATCGCCTTTAAAGCACGGGAAAAGCGGCAAAACCTCGACAATGATGCCCTTGGCCAAAAAGGGCGTATGCGTTTTTTCCTGAATATATTCAGGAAAAAACGCATACGCCCTTTTTGGCCAACCAAGCAACCTGGAAAGGCAAATCAGCGCTACAAAGAAGTCTCGCTTCCCATCGGTCAAAAGGGCCATGCTGAATAAAGTGTCAAACCCAGAAATGCAGGACAGCCCATGGAGAAACGGGAGCCTTGCTACGCTGATGGGCGGGATGTAAATTGCCAACAGCCCCTCTGGAGAAGTGTACGGTGTGTCCTGAAACATCGAAAAAACTCAGCTTAGAGAGCATAGGGCACTTCCACTCATGGGCGTATAAATTGGGAAAACTACAAATCAGCAAGACCCAGGCACCCCAAAGTTTAGGGCTGCTCTGTTGACAAGAACCTCCACTTCGTTACACCTTAAATATCCCAGGAAAGAGAAAAATGGATAAAGAAGTTGTGGTCCTTATGTACAATGGAATATCACTCAGCCATGAAATCAACGTCATAAGGCTAGTAGCAGCATGATGAGTGGATTTAGGTACGACGATTCTAAGTGAAATAAGTCACACAGAAAAAGACACTTATCCTAAGATATCACTTATAGAGGGAATGTAAAAACCGCTACCCTTGAACTGAATTACAAAACAGAACAGAGTCACACGTTTAGAAAACACACTATGGCTGCTTAACGGGAAAGGTGAGGTGGGTGATGCGTAAAAGAAGGGTTTCAAATTAGCTCAGAGACCGTTCCATAAACCCAATATGTAATAGACACGACCTACTCCTTGCTCAGTGAACTGGACTCAACACCCCCTATTCACCGCCCAAGAATATATCTGACTAGTAAGAATCTTACAACCTATGTATTGATATCTCTCTGTAAGTGAGTCAAGTGGGTGTAAAGCGGCATAAACACAGCAGTGAAAAGCAGCTAAACCCCTTTATAAAAATCAATCACTTTGAAAAACCCGTGAAACAAAGACAGTGAAAGATAGAGAAATTCTTACTACATTCGTTCAGGGGCTGTGATGCCACCTGGATTGACCATATCTAGACCCACAGCTGATTGAGACATAAGGGTGGACACTCTTGGGGCTGAGAGGTTTGGTGAGGTTGGGTGAGCAAACGCAGACCCTTTAAAGTAATACTGCGTGGTTCCCATCCCATGGGTCCCAAATCTCCAGGTTCAAGGGCATCTTCCTACTTCGAAAACATGCATGAGAAACCCAGAAGATGGTACACCGTGTGATCGGGAAAGGTTTCTAAAACGCACCTCATTTCTCATCTCCCTGTGCTCGGGTTCGCCATTCCAGCCGCTTTACTAGCAATCTCCCTCCTTGGAGAATCAGCACCTTTAACCTCCTGTTCCGTACAGGTTGCAATTTGTCCTGAGGATGAACGGGAAGAGGGGGAACCAATGAGACACTAGCTCTAGGTGTTGGGACAGGCACAGGTCACTCTATTTTCCCATCAGGAAGAAGAATTAACCACAGGCTCAGCCTGCCGCCCGGGACCAGAAGAGGGCCTGAAGCAATCCTGCGCTTTTGCGGCCAGCTCCCAAGAAAGCGAGTGGAAAAATGGAGCTCAGGGGCACTGCAATTCACAAACCTGCAGAGTTATAAATGATAACTCTCGTCCACAAATATATTGACGGCAGGCAACGAAGAGGATTTGAAAGCAAGGCAGAATTGCAGGAAACAGATTTCAGGAGGTAGATTCGAATCGCCTTTAAAGCACGGGAAAAGCGGCAAAACCTCGACAATGATGCCCTTGGCCAAAAAGGGCGTATGCGTTTTTTCCTGAATATATTCAGGAAAAAACGCATACGCCCTTTTTGGCCAACCAAGCAACCTGGAAAGGCAAATCAGCGCTACAAAGAAGTCTCGCTTCCCATCGGTCAAAAGGGCCATGCTGAATAAAGTGTCAAACCCAGAAATGCAGGACAGGCCATGGAGAAACGGGAGCCTTGCTACGCTGATGGGCGGGATGTAAATTGCCAACAGCCCCTCTGGAGAAGTGTACGGTGTGTCCTGAAACATCGAAAAAACTCAGCTTAGAGAGCATAGGGCACTTCCACTCATGGGCGTATAAATTGGGAAAACTACAAATCAGCAAGACCCAGGCACCCCAAAGTTTAGGGCTGCTCTGTTGACAAGAACCTCCACTTCGTTACACCTTAAATATCCCAGGAAAGAGAAAAATGGATAAAGAAGTTGTGGTCCTTATGTACAATGGAATATCACTCAGCCATGAAATCAACGTCATAAGGCTAGTAGCAGCATGATGAGTGGATTTAGGTACGACGATTCTAAGTGAAATAAGTCACACAGAAAAAGACACTTATCCTAAGATATCACTTATAGAGGGAATGTAAAAACCGCTACCCTTGAACTGAATTACAAAACAGAACAGAGTCACACGTTTAGAAAACACACTATGGCTGCTTAACGGGAAAGGTGAGGTGGGTGATGCGTAAAAGAAGGGTTTCAAATTAGCTCAGAGACCGTTCCATAAACCCAATATGTAATAGACACGACCTACTCCTTGCTCAGTGAACTGGACTCAACACCCCCTATTCACCGCCCAAGAATATATCTGACTAGTAAGAATCTTACAACCTATGTATTGATATCTCTCTGTAAGTGAGTCAAGTGGGTGTAAAGCGGCATAAACACAGCAGTGAAAAGCAGCTAAACCCCTTTATAAAAATCAATCACTTTTAAAAACCCGTGAAACAAAGACAGTGAAAGATAGAGAAATTCTTACTACATTCGTTCAGGGGCTGTGATGCCACCTGGATTGACCATATCTAGACCCACAGCTGATTGAGACATAAGGGTGGACACTCTTGGGGCTGAGAGGTTTGGTGAGGTTGGGTGAGCAAACGCAGACCCTTTAAAGTAATACTGCGTGGTTCCCATCCCATGGGTCCCAAATCTCCAGGTTCAAGGGCATCTTCCTACTTCGAAAACATGCATGAGAAACCCAGAAGATGGTACACCGTGTGATCGGGAAAGGTTTCTAAAACGCACCTCATTTCTCATCTCCCTGTGCTCGGGTTCGCCATTCCAGCCGCTTTACTAGCAATCTCCCTCCTTGGAGAATCAGCACCTTTAACCTCCTGTTCCGTACAGGTTGCAATTTGTCCTGAGGATGAACGGGAAGAGGGGGAACCAATGAGACACTAGCTCTAGGTGTTGGGACAGGCACAGGTCACTCTATTTTCCCATCAGGAAGAAGAATTAACCACAGGCTCAGCCTGCCGCCCGGGACCAGAAGAGGGCCTGAAGCAATCCTGCGCTTTTGCGGCCAGCTCCCAAGAAAGCGAGTGGAAAAATGGAGCTCAGGGGCACTGCAATTCACAAACCTGCAGAGTTATAAATGATAACTCTCGTCCACAAATATATTGACGGCAGGCAACGAAGAGGATTTGAAAGCAAGGCAGAATTGCAGGAAACAGATTTCAGGAGGTAGATTCGAATCGCCTTTAAAGCACGGGAAAAGCGGCAAAACCTCGACAATGATGCCCTTGGCCAAAAAGGGCGTATGCGTTTTTTCCTGAATATATTCAGGAAAAAACGCATACGCCCTTTTTGGCCAACCAAGCAACCTGGAAAGGCAAATCAGCGCTACAAAGAAGTCTCGCTTCCCATCGGTCAAAAGGGCCATGCTGAATAAAGTGTCAAACCCAGAAATGCAGGACAGGCCATGGAGAAACGGGAGCCTTGCTACGCTGATGGGCGGGATGTAAATTGCCAACAGCCCCTCTGGAGAAGTGTACGGTGTGTCCTGAAACATCGAAAAAACTCAGCTTAGAGAGCATAGGGCACTTCCACTCATGGGCGTATAAATTGGGAAAACTACAAATCAGCAAGACCCAGGCACCCCAAAGTTTAGGGCTGCTCTGTTGACAAGAACCTCCACTTCGTTACACCTTAAATATCCCAGGAAAGAGAAAAATGGATAAAGAAGTTGTGGTCCTTATGTACAATGGAATATCACTCAGCCATGAAATCAACGTCATAAGGCTAGTAGCAGCATGATGAGTGGATTTAGGTACGACGATTCTAAGTGAAATAAGTCACACAGAAAAGGACACTTATCCTAAGATATCACTTATAGAGGGAATGTAAAAACCGCTACCCTTGAACTGAATTACAAAACAGAACAGAGTCACACGTTTAGAAAACACACTATGGCTGCTTAACGGGAAAGGTGAGGTGGGGTGATGCGTAAAAGAAGGGTTTCAAATTAGCTCAGAGACCGTTCCATAAACCCAATATGTAATAGACACGACCTACTCCTTGCTCAGTGAACTGGACTCAACACCCCCTATTCACCGCCCAAGAATATATCTGACTAGTAAGAATCTTACAACCTATGTATTGATATCTCTCTGTAAGTGAGTCAAGTGGGTGTAAAGCGGCATAAACACAGCAGTGAAAAGCAGCTAAACCCCTTTATAAAAATCAATCACTTTTAAAAACCCGTGAAACAAAGACAGTGAAAGATAGAGAAATTCTTACTAAATTCGTTCAGGGGCTGTGATGCCACCTGGATTGACCATATCTAGACCCACAGCTGATTGAGACATAAGGGTGGACACTCTTGGGGCTGAGAGGTTTGGTGAGGTTGGGTGAGCAAACGCAGACCCTTTAAAGTAATACTGCGTGGTTCCCATCCCATGGGTCCCAAATCTCCAGGTTCAAGGGCATCTTCCTACTTCGAAAACATGCATGAGAAACCCAGAAGATGGTACACCGTGTGATCGGGAAAGGTTTCTAAAACGCACCTCATTTCTCATCTCCCTGTGCTCGGGTTCGCCATTCCAGCCGCTTTACTAGCAATCTCCCTCCTTGGAGAATCAGCACCTTTAACCTCCTGTTCCGTACAGGTTGCAATTTGTCCTGAGGATGAACGGGAAGAGGGGGAACCAATGAGACACTAGCTCTAGGTGTTGGGACAGGCACAGGTCACTCTATTTTCCCATCAGGAAGAAGAATTAACCACAGGCTCAGCCTGCCGCCCGGGACCAGAATAGGGTCTGAAGCAATCCTGCGCTTTTGCGGCCAGCTCCCAAGAAAGCGAGTGGAAAAATGGAGCTCAGGGGCACTGCAATTCACAAACCTGCAGAGTTATAAATGATAACTCTCGTCCACAAATATATTGACGGCAGGCAACGAAGAGGATTTGAAAGCAAGGCAGAATTGCAGGAAACAGATTTCAGGAGGTAGATTCGAATCGCCTTTAAAGCACGGGAAAAGCGGCAAAACCTCGACAATGATGCCCTTGGCCAAAAAGGGCGTATGCGTTTTTTCCTGAATATATTCAGGAAAAAACGCATACGCCCTTTTTGGCCAACCAAGCAACCTGGAAAGGCAAATCAGCGCTACAAAGAAGTCTCGCTTCCCATCGGTCAAAAGGGCCATGCTGAATAAAGTGTCAAACCCAGAAATGCAGGACAGGCCATGGAGAAACGGGAGCCTTGCTACGCTGATGGGCGGGATGTAAATTGCCAACAGCCCCTCTGGAGAAGTGTACGGTGTGTCCTGAAACATCGAAAAAACTCAGCTTAGAGAGCATAGGGCACTTCCACTCATGGGCGTATAAATTGGGAAAACTACAAATCAGCAAGACCCAGGCACCCCAAAGTTTAGGGCTGCTCTGTTGACAAGAACCTCCACTTCGTTACACCTTAAATATCCCAGGAAAGAGAAAAATGGATAAAGAAGTTGTGGTCCTTATGTACAATGGAATATCACTCAGCCATGAAATCAACGTCATAAGGCTAGTAGCAGCATGATGAGTGGATTTAGGTACGACGATTCTAAGTGAAATAAGTCACACAGAAAAGGACACTTATCATAAGATATCACTTATAGAGGGAATGTAAAAACCGCTACCCTTGAACTGAATTACAAAACAGAACAGAGTCACACGTTTAGAAAACACACTATGGCTGCTTAACGGGAAAGGTGAGGTGGGGTGATGCGTAAAAGAAGGGTTTCAAATTAGCTCAGAGACCGTTCCATAAACCCAATATGTAATAGACACGACCTACTCCTTGCTCAGTGAACTGGACTCAACACCCCCTATTCACCGCCCAAGAGTATATCTGACTAGTAAGAATCTTACAACCTATGTATTGATATCTCTCTGTAAGTGAGTCAAGTGGGTGTAAAGCGGCATAAACACAGCAGTGAAAAGCAGCTAAACCCCTTTATAAAAATCAATCACTTTTAAAAACCCGTGAAACAAAGACAGTGAAAGATAGAGAAATTCTTACTAAATTCGTTCAGGGGCTGTGATGCCACCTGGATTGACCATATCTAGACCCACAGCTGATTGAGACATAAGGGTGGACACTCTTGGGGCTGAGAGGTTTGGTGAGGTTGGGTGAGCAAACGCAGACCCTTTAAAGTAATACTGCGTGGTTCCCATCCCATGGGTCCCAAATCTCCAGGTTCAGGGGCATCTTCCTACTTCGAAAACATGCATGAGAAACCCAGAAGATGGTACACCGTGTGATCGGGAAAGGTTTCTAAAACGCACCTCATTTCTCATCTCCCTGTGCTCGGGTTCGCCATTCCAGCCGCTTTACTAGCAATCTCCCTCCTTGGAGAATCAGCACCTTTAACCTCCTGTTCCGTACAGGTTGCAATTTGTCCTGAGGATGAACGGGAAGAGGGGGAACCAATGAGACACTAGCTCTAGGTGTTGGGACAGGCACAGGTCACTCTATTTTCCCATCAGGAAGAAGAATTAACCACAGGCTCAGCCTGCCGCCCGGGACCAGAAGAGGGCCTGAAGCAATCCTGCGCTTTTGCGGCCAGCTCCCAAGAAAGCGAGTGGAAAAATGGAGCTCAGGGGCACTGCAATTCACAAACCTGCAGAGTTATAAATGATAACTCTCGTCCACAAATATATTGACGGCAGACAACGAAGAGGATTTGAAAGCAAGGCAGAATTGCAGGAAACAGATTTCAGGAGGTAGATTCGAATCGCCTTTAAAGCACGGGAAAAGCGGCAAAACCTCGACAATGATGCCCTTGGCCAAAAAGGGCGTATGCGTTTTTTCCTGAATATATTCAGGAAAAAACGCATACGCCCTTTTTGGCCAACCAAGCAACCTGGAAAGGCAAATCAGCGCTACAAAGAAGTCTCGCTTCCCATCGGTCAAAAGGGCCATGCTGAATAAAGTGTCAAACCCAGAAATGCAGGACAGGCCATGGAGAAACGGGAGCCTTGCTACGCTGATGGGCGGGATGTAAATTGCCAACAGCCCCTCTGGAGAAGTGTACGGTGTGTCCTGAAACATCGAAAAAACTCAGCTTAGAGAGCATAGGGCACTTCCACTCATGGGCGTATAAATTGGGAAAACTACAAATCAGCAAGACCCAGGCACCCCAAAGTTTAGGGCTGCTCTGTTGACAAGAACCTCCACTTCGTTACACCTTAAATATCCCAGGAAAGAGAAAAATGGATAAAGAAGTTGTGGTCCTTATGTACAATGGAATATCACTCAGCCATGAAATCAACGTCATAAGGCTAGTAGCAGCATGATGAGTGGATTTAGGTACGACGATTCTAAGTGAAATAAGTCACACAGAAAAGGACACTTATCATAAGATATCACTTATAGAGGGAATGTAAAAACCGCTACCCTTGAACTGAATTACAAAACAGAACAGAGTCACACGTTTAGAAAACACACTATGGCTGCTTAACGGGAAAGGTGAGGTGGGGTGATGCGTAAAAGAAGGGTTTCAAATTAGCTCAGAGACCGTTCCATAAACCCAATATGTAATAGACACGACCTACTCCTTGCTCAGTGAACTGGACTCAACACCCCCTATTCACCGCCCAAGAGTATATCTGACTAGTAAGAATCTTACAACCTATGTATTGATATCTCTCTGTAAGTGAGTCAAGTGGGTGTAAAGCGGCATAAACACAGCAGTGAAAAGCAGCTAAACCCCTTTATAAAAATCAATCACTTTTAAAAACCCGTGAAACAAAGACAGTGAAAGATAGAGAAATTCTTACTAAATTCGTTCAGGGGCTGTGATGCCACCTGGATTGACCATATCTAGACCCACAGCTGATTGAGACATAAGGGTGGACACTCTTGGGGCTGAGAGGTTTGGTGAGGTTGGGTGAGCAAACGCAGACCCTTTAAAGTAATACTGCGTGGTTCCCATCCCATGGGTCCCAAATCTCCAGGTTCAGGGGCATCTTCCTACTTCGAAAACATGCATGAGAAACCCAGAAGATGGTACACCGTGTGATCGGGAAAGGTTTCTAAAACGCACCTCATTTCTCATCTCCCTGTGCTCGGGTTCGCCATTCCAGCCGCTTTACTAGCAATCTCCCTCCTTGGAGAATCAGCACCTTTAACCTCCTGTTCCGTACAGGTTGCAATTTGTCCTGAGGATGAACGGGAAGAGGGGGAACCAATGAGACACTAGCTCTAGGTGTTGGGACAGGCACAGGTCACTCTATTTTCCCATCAGGAAGAAGAATTAACCACAGGCTCAGCCTGCCGCCCGGGACCAGAAGAGGGCCTGAAGCAATCCTGCGCTTTTGCGGCCAGCTCCCAAGAAAGCGAGTGGAAAAATGGAGCTCAGGGGCACTGCAATTCACAAACCTGCAGAGTTATAAATGATAACTCTCGTCCACAAATATATTGACGGCAGACAACGAAGAGGATTTGAAAGCAAGGCAGAATTGCAGGAAACAGATTTCAGGAGGTAGATTCGAATCGCCTTTAAAGCACGGGAAAAGCGGCAAAACCTCGACAATGATGCCCTTGGCCAAAAAGGGCGTATGCGTTTTTTCCTGAATATATTCAGGAAAAAACGCATACGCCCTTTTTGGCCAACCAAGCAACCTGGAAAGGCAAATCAGCGCTACAAAGAAGTCTCGCTTCCCATCGGTCAAAAGGGCCATGCTGAATAAAGTGTCAAACCCAGAAATGCAGGACAGGCCATGGAGAAACGGGAGCCTTGCTACGCTGATGGGCGGGATGTAAATTGCCAACAGCCCCTCTGGAGAAGTGTACGGTGTGTCCTGAAACATCGAAAAAATTCAGCTTAGAGAGCATAGGGCACTTCCACTCATGGGCGTATAAATTGGGAAAACTACAAATCAGCAAGACCCAGGCACCCCAAAGTTTAGGGCTGCTCTGTTGACAAGAACCTCCACTTCGTTACACCTTAAATATCCCAGGAAAGAGAAAAATGGATAAAGAAGTTGTGGTCCTTATGTACAATGGAATATCACTCACCCATGAAATCAGCGTCATAAGGCTAGTAGCAGCATGATGAGTGGATTTAGGTACGACGATTCTAAGTGAAATAAGTCACACAGAAAAAGACACTTATCCTAAGATATCACTTATAGAGGGAATGTAAAAACCGCTACCCTTGAACTGAATTACAAAACAGAACAGAGTCACACGTTTAGAAAACACACTATGGCTGCTTAACGGGAAAGGTGAGGTGGGGTGATGCGTAAAAGAAGGGTTTCAAATTAGCTCAGAGACCGTTCCATAACCCAATATGTAATAGACACGACCTACTCCTTGCTCAGTGAACTGGACTCAACACCCCCTATTCACCGCCCAAGAATATATCTGACTAGTAAGAATCTTACAACCTATGTATTGATATCTCTCTGTAAGTGAGTCAAGTGGGTGTAAAGCGGCATAAACACAGCAGTGAAAAGCAGCTAAACCCCTTTATAAAAATCAATCACTTTTAAAAACCCGTGAAACAAAGACAGTGAAAGATAGAGAAATTCTTACTAAATTCGTTCAGGGGCTGTGATGCCACCTGGATTGACCATATCTAGACCCACAGCTGATTGAGACATAAGGGTGGACACTCTTGGGGCTGAGAGGTTTGGTGAGGTTGGGTGAGCAAACGCAGACCCTTTAAAGTAATACTGCGTGGTTCCCATCCCATGGGTCCCAAATCTCCAGGTTCAAGGGCATCTTCCTACTTCGAAAACATGCATGAGAAACCCAGAAGATGGTACACCGTGTGATCGGGAAAGGTTTCTAAAACGCACCTCATTTCTCATCTCCCTGTGCTCGGGTTCGCCATTCCAGCCGCGTTACTAGCAATCTCCCTCCTTGGAGAATCAGCACCTTTAACCTCCTGTTCCGTACAGGTTGCAATTTGTCCTGAGGATGAACGGGAAGAGGGGGAACCAATGAGACACTAGCTCTAGGTGTTGGGACAGGCACAGGTCACTCTATTTTCCCATCAGGAAGAAGAATTAACCACACGCTCAGCCTGCCGCCCGGGACCAGAATAGGGTCTGAAGCAATCCTGCGCTTTTGCGGCCAGCTCCCAAGAAAGCGAGTGGAAAAATGGAGCTCAGGGGCACTGCAATTCACAAACCTGCAGAGTTATAAATGATAACTCTCGTCCACAAATATATTGACGGCAGGCAACGAAGAGGATTTGAAAGCAAGGCAGAATTGCAGGAAACAGATTTCAGCAGGTAGATTCGAATCGCCTTTAAAGCACGGGAAAAGCGGCAAAACCTCGACAATGATGCCCTTGGCCAAAAAGGGCGTATGCGTTTTTTCCTGAATATATTCAGGAAAAAACGCATACGCCCTTTTTGGCCAACCAAGCAACCTGGAAAGGCAAATCAGCGCTACAAAGAAGTCTCGCTTCCCATCGGTCAAAAGGGCCATGCTGAATAAAGTGTCAAACCCAGAAATGCAGGACAGGCCATGGAGAAACGGGAGCCTTGCTACGCTGATGGGCGGGATGTAAATTGCCAACAGCCCCTCTGGAGAAGTGTACGGTGTGTCCTGAAACATCGAAAAAACTCAGCTTAGAGAGCATAGGGCACTTCCACTCATGGGCGTATAAATTGGGAAAACTAAAAATCAGCAAGACACAGGCACCCCAAAGTTTAGGGCTGCTCTGTTGACAAGAACCTCCACTTCGTTACACCTTAAATATCCCAGGAAAGAGAAAAATGGATAAAGAAGTTGTGGTCCTTATGTACAATGGAATATCACTCAGCCATGAAATCAACGTCATAAGGCTAGTAGCAGCATGATGAGTGGATTTAGGTACGACGATTCTAAGTGAAATAAGTCACACAGAAAAGGACACTTATCATAAGATATCACTTATAGAGGGAATGTAAAAACCGCTACCCTTGAACTGAATTACAAAACAGAACAGAGTCACACGTTTAGAAAACACACTATGGCTGCTTAACGGGAAAGGTGAGGTGGGGTGATGCGTAAAAGAAGGGTTTCAAATTAGCTCAGAGACCGTTCCATAAACCCAATATGTAATAGACACGACCTACTCCTTGCTCAGTGAACTGGACTCAACACCCCCTATTCACCGCCCAAGAGTATATCTGACTAGTAAGAATCTTACAACCTATGTATTGATATCTCTCTGTAAGTGAGTCAAGTGGGTGTAAAGCGGCATAAACACAGCAGTGAAAAGCAGCTAAACCCCTTTATAAAAATCAATCACTTTTAAAAACCCGTGAAACAAAGACAGTGAAAGATAGAGAAATTCTTACTAAATTCGTTCAGGGGCTGTGATGCCACCTGGATTGACCATATCTAGACCCACAGCTGATTGAGACATAAGGGTGGACACTCTTGGGGCTGAGAGGTTTGGTGAGGTTGGGTGAGCAAACGCAGACCCTTTAAAGTAATACTGCGTGGTTCCCATCCCATGGGTCCCAAATCTCCAGGTTCAGGGGCATCTTCCTACTTCGAAAACATGCATGAGAAACCCAGAAGATGGTACACCGTGTGATCGGGAAAGGTTTCTAAAACGCACCTCATTTCTCATCTCCCTGT
Source organism: Balaenoptera borealis (assembly GCF_965194805.1). NCBI lineage: Eukaryota > Metazoa > Chordata > Mammalia > Artiodactyla > Balaenopteridae > Balaenoptera > Balaenoptera borealis. The sequence continues at coordinate 34,911,816 of NC_138864.1, forward strand.
GCTCGGGTTCGCCATTCCAGCCGCTTTACTAGCAATCTCCCTCCTTGGAGAATCAGCACCTTTAACCTCCTGTTCCGTACAGGTTGCAATTTGTCCTGAGGATGAACGGGAAGAGGGGGAACCAATGAGACACTAGCTCTAGGTGTTGGGACAGGCACAGGTCACTCTATTTTCCCATCAGGAAGAAGAATTAACCACAGGCTCAGCCTGCCGCCCGGGACCAGAAGAGGGCCTGAAGCAATCCTGCGCTTTTGCGGCCAGCTCCCAAGAAAGCGAGTGGAAAAATGGAGCTCAGGGGCACTGCAATTCACAAACCTGCAGAGTTATAAATGATAACTCTCGTCCACAAATATATTGACGGCAGACAACGAAGAGGATTTGAAAGCAAGGCAGAATTGCAGGAAACAGATTTCAGGAGGTAGATTCGAATCGCCTTTAAAGCACGGGAAAAGCGGCAAAACCTCGACAATGATGCCCTTGGCCAAAAAGGGCGTATGCGTTTTTTCCTGAATATATTCAGGAAAAAACGCATACGCCCTTTTTGGCCAACCAAGCAACCTGGAAAGGCAAATCAGCGCTACAAAGAAGTCTCGCTTCCCATCGGTCAAAAGGGCCATGCTGAATAAAGTGTCAAACCCAGAAATGCAGGACAGGCCATGGAGAAACGGGAGCCTTGCTACGCTGATGGGCGGGATGTAAATTGCCAACAGCCCCTCTGGAGAAGTGTACGGTGTGTCCTGAAACATCGAAAAAATTCAGCTTAGAGAGCATAGGGCACTTCCACTCATGGGCGTATAAATTGGGAAAACTACAAATCAGCAAGACCCAGGCACCCCAAAGTTTAGGGCTGCTCTGTTGACAAGAACCTCCACTTCGTTACACCTTAAATATCCCAGGAAAGAGAAAAATGGATAAAGAAGTTGTGGTCCTTATGTACAATGGAATATCACTCACCCATGAAATCAGCGTCATAAGGCTAGTAGCAGCATGATGAGTGGATTTAGGTACGACGATTCTAAGTGAAATAAGTCACACAGAAAAAGACACTTATCCTAAGATATCACTTATAGAGGGAATGTAAAAACCGCTACCCTTGAACTGAATTACAAAACAGAACAGAGTCACACGTTTAGAAAACACACTATGGCTGCTTAACGGGAAAGGTGAGGTGGGGTGATGCGTAAAAGAAGGGTTTCAAATTAGCTCAGAGACCGTTCCATAACCCAATATGTAATAGACACGACCTACTCCTTGCTCAGTGAACTGGACTCAACACCCCCTATTCACCGCCCAAGAATATATCTGACTACTAAGAATCTTACAACCTATGTATTGATATCTCTCTGTAAGTGAGTCAAGTGGGTGTAAAGCGGCATAAACACAGCAGTGAAAAGCAGCTAAACCCCTTTATAAAAATCAATCACTTTGAAAAACCCGTGAAACAAAGACAGTGAAAGATAGAGAAATTCTTACTAAATTCGTTCAGGGGCTGTGATGCCACCTGGATTGACCATATCTAGACCCACAGCTGATTGAGACATAAGGGTGGACACTCTTGGGGCTGAGAGGTTTGGTGAGGTTGGGTGAGCAAACGCAGACCCTTTAAAGTAATACTGCGTGGTTCCCATCCCATGGGTCCCAAATCTCCAGGTTCAAGGGCATCTTCCTACTTCGAAAACATGCATGAGAAACCCAGAAGATGGTACACCGTGTGATCGGGAAAGGTTTCTAAAACGCACCTCATTTCTCATCTCCCTGTGCTCGGGTTCGCCATTCCAGCCGCTTTACTAGCAATCTCCCTCCTTGGAGAATCAGCACCTTTAACCTCCTGTTCCGTACAGGTTGCAATTTGTCCTGAGGATGAACGGGAAGAGGGAAAACCAATGAGACACTAGCTCTAGGTGTTGGGACAGGCACAGGTCACTCTATTTTCCCATCAGGAAGAAGAATTAACCACACGCTCAGCCTGCCGCCCGGGACCAGAATAGGGTCTGAAGCAATCCTGCGCTTTTGCGGCCAGCTCCCAAGAAAGCGAGTGGAAAAATGGAGCTCAGGGGCACTGCAATTCACACACCTGCAGAGTTATAAATGATAACTCTCGTCCACAAATATATTGACGGCAGGCAACGAAGAGGATTTGAAAGCAAGGCAGAATTGCAGGAAACAGATTTCAGGAGGTAGATTCGAATCGCCTTTAAAGCACGGGAAAAGCGGCAAAACCTCGACAATGATGCCCTTGGCCAAAAAGGGCGTATGCGTTTTTTCCTGAATATATTCAGGAAAAAACGCATACGCCCTTTTTGGCCAACCAAGCAACCTGGAAAGGCAAATCAGCGCTACAAAGAAGTCTCGCTTCCCATCGGTCAAAAGGGCCATGCTGAATAAAGTGTCAAACCCAGAAATGCAGGACAGGCCATGGAGAAACGGGAGCCTTGCTACGCTGATGGGCGGGATGTAAATTGCCAACAGCCCCTCTGGAGAAGTGTACGGTGTGTCCTGAAACATCGAAAAAACTCAGCTTAGAGAGCATAGGGCACTTCCACTCATGGGCGTATAAATTGGGAAAACTACAAATCAGCAAGACCCAGGCACCCCAAAGTTTAGGGCTGCTCTGTTGACAAGAACCTCCACTTCGTTACACCTTAAATATCCCAGGAAAGAGAAAAATGGATAAAGAAGTTGTGGTCCTTATGTACAATGGAATATCACTCAGCCATGAAATCAACGTCATAAGGCTAGTAGCAGCATGATGAGTGGATTTAGGTACGACGATTCTAAGTGAAATAAGTCACACAGAAAAAGACACTTATCCTAAGATATCACTTATAGAGGGAATGTAAAAACCGCTACCCTTGAACTGAATTACAAAACAGAACAGAGTCACACGTTTAGAAAACACACTATGGCTGCTTAACGGGAAAGGTGAGGTGGGTGATGCGTAAAAGAAGGGTTTCAAATTAGCTCAGAGACCGTTCCATAAACCCAATATGTAATAGACACGACCTACTCCTTGCTCAGTGAACTGGACTCAACACCCCCTATTCACCGCCCAAGAATATATCTGACTAGTAAGAATCTTACAACCTATGTATTGATATCTCTCTGTAAGTGAGTCAAGTGGGTGTAAAGCGGCATAAACACAGCAGTGAAAAGCAGCTAAACCCCTTTATAAAAATCAATCACTTTTAAAAACCCGTGAAACAAAGACAGTGAAAGATAGAGAAATTCTTACTAAATTCGTTCAGGGGCTGTGATGCCACCTGGATTGACCATATCTAGACCCACAGCTGATTGAGACATAAGGGTGGACACTCTTGGGGCTGAGAGGTTTGGTGAGGTTGGGTGAGCAAACGCAGACCCTTTAAAGTAATACTGCGTGGTTCCCATCCCATGGGTCCCAAATCTCCAGGTTCAAGGGCATCTTCCTACTTCGAAAACATGCATGAGAAACCCAGAAGATGGTACACCGTGTGATCGGGAAAGGTTTCTAAAACGCACCTCATTTCTCATCTCCCTGTGCTCGGGTTCGCCATTCCAGCCGCTTTACTAGCAATCTCCCTCCTTGGAGAATCAGCACCTTTAACCTCCTGTTCCGTACAGGTTGCAATTTGTCCTGAGGATGAACGGGAAGAGGGAAAACCAATGAGACACTAGCTCTAGGTGTTGGGACAGGCACAGGTCACTCTATTTTCCCATCAGGAAGAAGAATTAACCACAGGCTCAGCCTGCCGCCCGGGACCAGAATAGGGTCTGAAGCAATCCTGCGCTTTTGCGGCCAGCTCCCAAGAAAGCGAGTGGAAAAATGGAGCTCAGGGGCACTGCAATTCACACACCTGCAGAGTTATAAATGATAACTCTCGTCCACAAATATATTGACGGCAGGCAACGAAGAGGATTTGAAAGCAAGGCAGAATTGCAGGAAACAGATTTCAGGAGGTAGATTCGAATCGCCTTTAAAGCACGGGAAAAGCGGCAAAACCTCGACAATGATGCCCTTGGCCAAAAAGGGCGTATGCGTTTTTTCCTGAATATATTCAGGAAAAAACGCATACGCCCTTTTTGGCCAACCAAGCAACCTGGAAAGGCAAATCAGCGCTACAAAGAAGTCTCGCTTCCCATCGGTCAAAAGGGCCATGCTGAATAAAGTGTCAAACCCAGAAATGCAGGACAGGCCATGGAGAAACGGGAGCCTTGCTACGCTGATGGGCGGGATGTAAATTGCCAACAGCCCCTCTGGAGAAGTGTACGGTGTGTCCTGAAACATCGAAAAAACTCAGCTTAGAGAGCATAGGGCACTTCCACTCATGGGCGTATAAATTGGGAAAACTAAAAATCAGCAAGACACAGGCACCCCAAAGTTTAGGGCTGCTCTGTTGACAAGAACCTCCACTTCGTTACACCTTAAATATCCCAGGAAAGAGAAAAATGGATAAAGAAGTTGTGGTCCTTATGTACAATGGAATATCACTCAGCCATGAAATCAACGTCATAAGGCTAGTAGCAGCATGATGAGTGGATTTAGGTACGACGATTCTAACTGAAATAAGTCACACAGAAAAGGACACTTATCATAAGATATCACTTATAGAGGGAATGTAAAAACCGCTACCCTTGAACTGAATTACAAAACAGAACAGAGTCACACGTTTAGAAAACACACTATGGCTGCTTAACGGGAAAGGTGAGGTGGGGTGATGCGTAAAAGAAGGGTTTCAAATTAGCTCAGAGACCGTTCCATAAACCCAATATGTAATAGACACGACCTACTCCTTGCTCAGTGAACTGGACTCAACACCCCCTATTCACCGCCCAAGAATATATCTGACTAGTAAGAATCTTACAACCTATGTATTGATATCTCTCTGTAAGTGAGTCAAGTGGGTGTAAAGCGGCATAAACACAGCAGTGAAAAGCAGCTAAACCCCTTTATAAAAATCAATCACTTTTAAAAACCCGTGAAACAAAGACAGTGAAAGATAGAGAAATTCTTACTAAATTCGTTCAGGGGCTGTGATGCCACCTGGATTGACCATATCTAGACCCACAGCTGATTGAGACATAAGGGTGGACACTCTTGGGGCTGAGAGGTTTGGTGAGGTTGGGTGAGCAAACGCAGACCCTTTAAAGTAATACTGCGTGGTTCCCATCCCATGGGTCCCAAATCTCCAGGTTCAAGGGCATCTTCCTACTTCGAAAACATGCATGAGAAACCCAGAAGATGGTACACCGTGTGATCGGGAAAGGTTTCTAAAACGCACCTCATTTCTCATCTCCCTGTGCTCGGGTTCGCCATTCCAGCCGCTTTACTAGCAATCTCCCTCCTTGGAGAATCAGCACCTTTAACCTCCTGTTCCGTACAGGTTGCAATTTGTCCTGAGGATGAACGGGAAGAGGGAAAACCAATGAGACACTAGCTCTAGGTGTTGGGACAGGCACAGGTCACTCTATTTTCCCATCAGGAAGAAGAATTAACCACAGGCTCAGCCTGCCGCCCGGGACCAGAATAGGGTCTGAAGCAATCCTGCGCTTTTGCGGCCAGCTCCCAAGAAAGCGAGTGGAAAAATGGAGCTCAGGGGCACTGCAATTCACAAACCTGCAGAGTTATAAATGATAACTCTCGTCCACAAATATATTGACGGCAGGCAACGAAGAGGATTTGAAAGCAAGGCAGAATTGCAGGAAACAGATTTCAGGAGGTAGATTCGAATCGCCTTTAAAGCACGGGAAAAGCGGCAAAACCTCGACAATGATGCCCTTGGCCAAAAAGGGCGTATGCGTTTTTTCCTGAATATATTCAGGAAAAAACGCATACGCCCTTTTTGGCCAACCAAGCAACCTGGAAAGGCAAATCAGCGCTACAAAGAAGTCTCGCTTCCCATCGGTCAAAAGGGCCATGCTGAATAAAGTGTCAAACCCAGAAATGCAGGACAGGCCATGGAGAAACGGGAGCCTTGCTACGCTGATGGGCGGGATGTAAATTGCCAACAGCCCCTCTGGAGAAGTGTACGGTGTGTCCTGAAACATCGAAAAAACTCAGCTTAGAGAGCATAGGGCACTTCCACTCATGGGCGTATAAATTGGGAAAACTACAAATCAGCAAGACCCAGGCACCCCAAAGTTTAGGGCTGCTCTGTTGACAAGAACCTCCACTTCGTTACACCTTAAATATCCCAGGAAAGAGAAAAATGGATAAAGAAGTTGTGGTCCTTATGTACAATGGAATATCACTCAGCCATGAAATCAGCGTCATAAGGCTAGTAGCAGCATGATGAGTGGATTTAGGTACGACGATTCTAAGTGAAATAAGTCACACAGAAAAAGACACTTATCCTAAGATATCACTTATAGAGGGAATGTAAAAACCGCTACCCTTGAACTGAATTACAAAACAGAACAGAGTCACACGTTTAGAAAACACACTATGGCTGCTTAACGGGAAAGGTGAGGTGGGGTGATGCGTAAAAGAAGGGTTTCAAATTAGCTCAGAGACCGTTCCATAACCCAATATGTAATAGACACGACCTACTCCTTGCTCAGTGAACTGGACTCAACACCCCCTATTCACCGCCCAAGAATATATCTGACTACTAAGAATCTTACAACCTATGTATTGATATCTCTCTGTAAGTGAGTCAAGTGGGTGTAAAGCGGCATAAACACAGCAGTGAAAAGCAGCTAAACCCCTTTATAAAAATCAATCACTTTGAAAAACCCGTGAAACAAAGACAGTGAAAGAGAGAGAAATTCTTACTAAATTCGTTCAGGGGCTGTGATGCCACCTGGATTGACCATATCTAGACCCACAGCTGATTGAGACATAAGGGTGGACACTCTTGGGGCTGAGAGGTTTGGTGAGGTTGGGTGAGCAAACGCAGACCCTTTAAAGTAATACTGCGTGGTTCCCATCCCATGGGTCCCAAATCTCCAGGTTCAAGGGCATCTTCCTACTTCGAAAACATGCATGAGAAACCCAGAAGATGGTACACCGTGTGATCGGGAAAGGTTTCTAAAACGCACCTCATTTCTCATCTCCCTGTGCTCGGGTTCGCCATTCCAGCCGCTTTACTAGCAATCTCCCTCCTTGGAGAATCAGCACCTTTAACCTCCTGTTCCGTACAGGTTGCAATTTGTCCTGAGGATGAACGGGAAGAGGGGGAACCAATGAGACACTAGCTCTAGGTGTTGGGACAGGCACAGGTCACTCTATTTTCCCATCAGGAAGAAGAATTAACCACAGGCTCAGCCTGCCGCCCGGGACCAGAAGAGGGCCTGAAGCAATCCTGCGCTTTTGCGGCCAGCTCCCAAGAAAGCGAGTGGAAAAATGGAGCTCAGGGGCACTGCAATTCACAAACCTGCAGAGTTATAAATGATAACTCTCGTCCACAAATATATTGACGGCAGGCAACGAAGAGGATTTGAAAGCAAGGCAGAATTGCAGGAAACAGATTTCAGGAGGTAGATTCGAATCGCCTTTAAAGCACGGGAAAAGCGGCAAAACCTCGACAATGATGCCCTTGGCCAAAAAGGGCGTATGCGTTTTTTCCTGAATATATTCAGGAAAAAACGCATACGCCCTTTTTGGCCAACCAAGCAACCTGGAAAGGCAAATCAGCGCTACAAAGAAGTCTCGCTTCCCATCGGTCAAAAGGGCCATGCTGAATAAAGTGTCAAACCCAGAAATGCAGGACAGGCCATGGAGAAACGGGAGCCTTGCTACGCTGATGGGCGGGATGTAAATTGCCAACAGCCCCTCTGGAGAAGTGTACGGTGTGTCCTGAAACATCGAAAAAACTCAGCTTAGAGAGCATAGGGCACTTCCACTCATGGGCGTATAAATTGGGAAAACTACAAATCAGCAAGACCCAGGCACCCCAAAGTTTAAGGCTGCTCTGTGGACAAGAACCTCCACTTCGTTACACCTTAAATATCCCAGGAAAGAGAAAAATGGATAAAGAAGTTGTGGTCCTTATGTACAATGGAATATCACTCAGCCATGAAATCAACGTCATAAGGCTAGTAGCAGCATGATGAGTGGATTTAGGTACGACGATTCTAAGTGAAATAAGTCACACAGAAAAAGACACTTATCCTAAGATATCACTTATAGAGGGAATGTAAAAACCGCTACCCTTCAACTGAATTACAAAACAGAACAGAGTCACACGTTTAGAAAACACACTATGGCTGCTTAACGGGAAAGGGGAGGTGGGGTGATGCGTAAAAGAAGGGTTTCAAATTAGCTCAGAGACCGTTCTATAAACCCAATATGTAATAGACACGACCTACTCCTTGCTCAGTGAACTGGACTCAACACCCCCTATTCACCGCCCAAGAGTATATCTGACTAGTAAGAATCTTACAACCTATGTATTGATATCTCTCTGTAAGTGAGTCAAGTGGGTGTAAAGCGGCATAAACACAGCAGTGAAAAGCAGCTAAACCCCTTTATAAAAATCAATCACTTTTAAAAACCCGTGAAACAAAGACAGTGAAAGATAGAGAAATTCTTACTAAATTCGTTCAGGGGCTGTGATGCCACCTGGATTGACCATATCTAGACCCACAGCTGATTGAGACATAAGGGTGGACACTCTTGGGGCTGAGAGGTTTGGTGAGGTTGGGTGAGCAAACGCAGACCCTTTAAAGTAATACTGCGTGGTTCCCATCCCATGGGTCCCAAATCTCCAGGTTCAAGGGCATCTTCCTACTTCGAAAACATGCATGAGAAACCCAGAAGATGGTACACCGTGTGATCGGGAAAGGTTTCTAAAACGCACCTCATTTCTCATCTCCCTGTGCTCGGGTTCGCCATTCCAGCCGCTTTACTAGCAATCTCCCTCCTTGGAGAATCAGCACCTTTAACCTCCTGTTCCGTACAGGTTGCAATTTGTCCTGAGGATGAACGGGAAGAGGGGGAACCAATGAGACACTAGCTCTAGGTGTTGGGACAGGCACAGGCCACTCTATTTTCCCATCAGGAAGAAGAATTAACCACAGGCTCAGCCTGCCGCCCGGGACCAGAAGAGGGCCTGAAGCAATCCTGCGCTTTTGCGGCCAGCTCCCAAGAAAGCGAGTGGAAAAATGGAGCTCAGGGGCACTGCAATTCACAAACCTGCAGAGTTATAAATGATAACTCTCGTCCACAAATATATTGACGGCAGGCAACGAAGAGGATTTGAAAGCAAGGCAGAATTGCAGGAAACAGATTTCAGGAGGTAGATTCGAATCGCCTTTAAAGCACGGGAAAAGCGGCAAAACCTCGACAATGATGCCCTTGGCCAAAAAGGGCGTATGCGTTTTTTCCTGAATATATTCAGGAAAAAACGCATACGCCCTTTTTGGCCAACCAAGCAACCTGGAAAGGCAAATCAGCGCTACAAAGAAGTCTCGCTTCCCATCGGTCAAAAGGGCCATGCTGAATAAAGTGTCAAACCCAGAAATGCAGGACAGGCCATGGAGAAACGGGAGCCTTGCTACGCTGATGGGCGGGATGTAAATTGCCAACAGCCCCTCTGGAGAAGTGTACGGTGTGTCCTGAAACATCGAAAAAACTCAGCTTAGAGAGCATAGGGCACTTCCACTCATGGGCGTATAAATTGGGAAAACTACAAATCAGCAAGACCCAGGCACCCCAAAGTTTAGGGCTGCTCTGTTGACAAGAACCTCCACTTCGTTACACCTTAAATATCCCAGGAAAGAGAAAAATGGATAAAGAAGTTGTGGTCCTTATGTACAATGGAATATCACTCAGCCATGAAATCAACGTCATAAGGCTAGTAGCAGCATGATGAGTGGATTTAGGTACGACGATTCTAAGTGAAATAAGTCACACAGAAAAAGACACTTATCCTAAGATATCACTTATAGAGGGAATGTAAAAACCGCTACCCTTGAACTGAATTACAAAACAGAACAGAGTCACACGTTTAGAAAACACACTATGGCTGCTTAACGGGAAAGGTGAGGTGGGGTGATGCGTAAAAGAAGGGTTTCAAATTAGCTCAGAGACCGTTCCATAAACCCAATATGTAATAGACACGACCTACTCCTTGCTCAGTGAACTGGACTCAACACCCCCTATTCACCGCCCAAGAGTATATCTGACTAGTAAGAATCTTACAACCTATGTATTGATATCTCTCTGTAAGTGAGTCAAGTGGGTGTAAAGCGGCATAAACACAGCAGTGAAAAGCAGCTAAACCCCTTTATAAAAATCAATCACTTTTAAAAACCCGTGAAACAAAGACAGTGAAAGATAGAGAAATTCTTACTAAATTCGTTCAGGGGCTGTGATGCCACCTGGATTGACCATATCTAGACCCACAGCTGATTGAGACATAAGGGTGGACACTCTTGGGGCTGAGAGGTTTGGTGAGGTTGGGTGAGCAAACGCAGACCCTTTAAAGTAATACTGCGTGGTTCCCATCCCATGGGTCCCAAATCTCCAGGTTCAAGGGCATCTTCCTACTTCGAAAACATGCATGAGAAACCCAGAAGATGGTACACCGTGTGATCGGGAAAGGTTTCTAAAACGCACCTCATTTCTCATCTCCCTGTGCTCGGGTTCGCCATTCCAGCCGCTTTACTAGCAATCTCCCTCCTTGGAGAATCAGCACCTTTAACCTCCTGTTCCGTACAGGTTGCAATTTGTCCTGAGGATGAACGGGAAGAGGGGGAACCAATGAGACACTAGCTCTAGGTGTTGGGACAGGCACAGGCCACTCTATTTTCCCATCAGGAAGAAGAATTAACCACAGGCTCAGCCTGCCGCCCGGGACCAGAAGAGGGCCTGAAGCAATCCTGCGCTTTTGCGGCCAGCTCCCAAGAAAGCGAGTGGAAAAATGGAGCTCAGGGGCACTGCAATTCACAAACCTGCAGAGTTATAAATGATAACTCTCGTCCACAAATATATTGACGGCAGACAACGAAGAGGATTTGAAAGCAAGGCAGAATTGCAGGAAACAGATTTCAGGAGGTAGATTCGAATCGCCTTTAAAGCACGGGAAAAGCGGCAAAACCTCGACAATGATGCCCTTGGCCAAAAAGGGCGTATGCGTTTTTTCCTGAATATATTCAGGAAAAAACGCATACGCCCTTTTTGGCCAACCAAGCAACCTGGAAAGGCAAATCAGCGCTACAAAGAAGTCTCGCTTCCCATCGGTCAAAAGGGCCATGCTGAATAAAGTGTCAAACCCAGAAATGCAGGACAGGCCATGGAGAAACGGGAGCCTTGCTACGCTGATGGGCGGGATGTGAATTGCCAACAGCCCCTCTGGAGAAGTGTACGGTGTGTCCTGAAACATCGAAAAAACTCAGCTTAGAGAGCATAGGGCACTTCCACTCATGGGCGTATAAATTGGGAAAACTACAAATCAGCAAGACCCAGGCACCCCAAAGTTTAGGGCTGCTCTGTTGACAAGAACCTCCACTTCGTTACACCTTAAATATCCCAGGAAAGAGAAAAATGGATAAAGAAGTTGTGGTCCTTATGTACAATGGAATATCACTCAGCCATGAAATCAACGTCATAAGGCTAGTAGCAGCATGATGAGTGGATTTAGGTACGACGATTCTAAGTGAAATAAGTCACACAGAAAAAGACACTTATCCTAAGATATCACTTATAGAGGGAATGTAAAAACCGCTACCCTTCAACTGAATTACAAAACCGAACAGAGTCACACGTTTAGAAAACACACTATGGCTGCTTAACGGGAAAGGGGAGGTGGGGTGATGCGTAAAAGAAGGGTTTCAAATTAGCTCAGAGACCGTTCCATAAACCCAATATGTAATAGACACGACCTACTCCTTGCTCAGTGAACTGGACTCAACACCCCCTATTCACCGCCCAAGAGTATATCTGACTAGTAAGAATCTTACAACCTATGTATTGATATCTCTCTGTAAGTGAGTCAAGTGGGTGTAAAGCGGCATAAACACAGCAGTGAAAAGCAGCTAAACCCCTTTATAAAAATCAATCACTTTGAAAAACCCGTGAAACAAAGACAGTGAAAGATAGAGAAATTCTTACTAAATTCGTTCAGGGGCTGTGATGCCACCTGGATTGACCATATCTAGACCCACAGCTGATTGAGACATAAGGGTGGACACTCTTGGGGCTGAGAGGTTTGGTGAGGTTGGGTGAGCAAACGCAGACCCTTTAAAGTAATACTGCGTGGTTCCCATCCCATGGGTCCCAAATCTCCAGGTTCAGGGGCATCTTCCTACTTCGAAAACATGCATGAGAAACCCAGAAGATGGTACACCGTGTGATCGGGAAAGGTTTCTAAAACGCACCTCATTTCTCATCTCCCTGTGCTCGGGTTCGCCATTCCAGCCGCTTTACTAGCAATCTCCCTCCTTGGAGAATCAGCACCTTTAACCTCCTGTTCCGTACAGGTTGCAATTTGTCCTGAGGATGAACGGGAAGAGGGGGAACCAATGAGACACTAGCTCTAGGTGTTGGGACAGGCACAGGTCACTCTATTTTCCCATCAGGAAGAAGAATTAACCACAGGCTCAGCCTGCCGCCCGGGACCAGAAGAGGGCCTGAAGCAATCCTGCGCTTTTGCGGCCAGCTCCCAAGAAAGCGAGTGGAAAAATGGAGCTCAGGGGCACTGCAATTCACAAACCTGCAGAGTTATAAATGATAACTCTCGTCCACAAATATATTGACGGCAGACAACGAAGAGGATTTGAAAGCAAGGCAGAATTGCAGGAAACAGATTTCAGGAGGTAGATTCGAATCGCCTTTAAAGCACGGGAAAAGCGGCAAAACCTCGACAATGATGCCCTTGGCCAAAAAGGGCGTATGCGTTTTTTCCTGAATATATTCAGGAAAAAACGCATACGCCCTTTTTGGCCAACCAAGCAACCTGGAAAGGCAAATCAGCGCTACAAAGAAGTCTCGCTTCCCATCGGTCAAAAGGGCCATGCTGAATAAAGTGTCAAACCCAGAAATGCAGGACAGCCCATGGAGAAACGGGAGCCTTGCTACGCTGATGGGCGGGATGTGAATTGCCAACAGCCCCTCTGGAGAAGTGTACGGTGTGTCCTGAAACATCGAAAAAACTCAGCTTAGAGAGCATAGGGCACTTCCACTCATGGGCGTATAAATTGGGAAAACTACAAATCAGCAAGACCCAGGCACCCCAAAGTTTAGGGCTGCTCTGTTGACAAGAACCTCCACTTCGTTACACCTTAAATATCCCAGGAAAGAGAAAAATGGATAAAGAAGTTGTGGTCCTTATGTACAATGGAATATCACTCAGCCATGAAATCAACGTCATAAGGCTAGTAGCAGCATGATGAGTGGATTTAGGTACGACGATTCTAAGTGAAATAAGTCACACAGAAAAAGACACTTATCCTAAGATATCACTTATAGAGGGAATGTAAAAACCGCTACCCTTCAACTGAATTACAAAACAGAACAGAGTCACACGTTTAGAAAACACACTATGGCTGCTTAACGGGAAAGGGGAGGTGGGGTGATGCGTAAAAGAAGGGTTTCAAATTAGCTCAGAGACCGTTCCATAAACCCAATATGTAATAGACACGACCTACTCCTTGCTCAGTGAACTGGACTCAACACCCCCTATTCACCGCCCAAGAGTATATCTGACTAGTAAGAATCTTACAACCTATGTATTGATATCTCTCTGTAAGTGAGTCAAGTGGGTGTAAAGCGGCATAAACACAGCAGTGAAAAGCAGCTAAACCCCTTTATAAAAATCAATCACTTTTAAAAACCCGTGAAACAAAGACAGTGAAAGAGAGAGAAATTCTTACTAAATTCGTTCAGGGGCTGTGATGCCACCTGGATTGACCATATCTAGACCCACAGCTGATTGAGACATAAGGGTGGACACTCTTGGGGCTGAGAGGTTTGGTGAGGTTGGGTGAGCAAACGCAGACCCTTTAAAGTAATACTGCGTGGTTCCCATCCCATGGGTCCCAAATCTCCAGGTTCAGGGGCATCTTCCTACTTCGAAAACATGCATGAGAAACCCAGAAGATGGTACACCGTGTGATCGGGAAAGGTTTCTAAAACGCACCTCATTTCTCATCTCCCTGTGCTCGGGTTCGCCATTCCAGCCGCTTTACTAGCAATCTCCCTCCTTGGAGAATCAGCACCTTTAACCTCCTGTTCCGTACAGGTTGCAATTTGTCCTGAGGATGAACGGGAAGAGGGGGAACCAATGAGACACTAGCTCTAGGTGTTGGGACAGGCACAGGTCACTCTATTTTCCCATCAGGAAGAAGAATTAACCACAGGCTCAGCCTGCCGCCCGGGACCAGAAGAGGGCCTGAAGCAATCCTGCGCTTTTGCGGCCAGCTCCCAAGAAAGCGAGTGGAAAAATGGAGCTCAGGGGCACTGCAATTCACAAACCTGCAGAGTTATAAATGATAACTCTCGTCCACAAATATATTGACGGCAGACAACGAAGAGGATTTGAAAGCAAGGCAGAATTGCAGGAAACAGATTTCAGGAGGTAGATTCGAATCGCCTTTAAAGCACGGGAAAAGCGGCAAAACCTCGACAATGATGCCCTTGGCCAAAAAGGGCGTATGCGTTTTTTCCTGAATATATTCAGGAAAAAACGCATACGCCCTTTTTGGCCAACCAAGCAACCTGGAAAGGCAAATCAGCGCTACAAAGAAGTCTCGCTTCCCATCGGTCAAAAGGGCCATGCTGAATAAAGTGTCAAACCCAGAAATGCAGGACAGGCCATGGAGAAACGGGAGCCTTGCTACGCTGATGGGCGGGATGTAAATTGCCAACAGCCCCTCTGGAGAAGTGTACGGTGTGTCCTGAAACATCGAAAAAATTCAGCTTAGAGAGCATAGGGCACTTCCACTCATGGGCGTATAAATTGGGAAAACTACAAATCAGCAAGACCCAGGCACCCCAAAGTTTAGGGCTGCTCTGTTGACAAGAACCTCCACTTCGTTACACCTTAAATATCCCAGGAAAGAGAAAAATGGATAAAGAAGTTGTGGTCCTTATGTACAATGGAATATCACTCAGCCATGAAATCAGCGTCATAAGGCTAGTAGCAGCATGATGAGTGGATTTAGGTACGACGATTCTAAGTGAAATAAGTCACACAGAAAAAGACACTTATCCTAAGATATCACTTATAGAGGGAATGTAAAAACCGCTACCCTTGAACTGAATTACAAAACAGAACAGAGTCACACGTTTAGAAAACACACTATGGCTGCTTAACGGGAAAGGTGAGGTGGGGTGATGCGTAAAAGAAGGGTTTCAAATTAGCTCAGAGACCGTTCCATAAACCCAATATGTAATAGACACGACCTACTCCTTGCTCAGTGAACTGGACTCAACACCCCCTATTCACCGCCCAAGAATATATCTGACTAGTAAGAATCTTACAACCTATGTATTGATATCTCTCTGTAAGTGAGTCAAGTGGGTGTAAAGCGGCATAAACACAGCAGTGAAAAGCAGCTAAACCCCTTTATAAAAATCAATCACTTTTAAAAACCCGTGAAACAAAGACAGTGAAAGAGAGAGAAATTCTTACTAAATTCGTTCAGGGGCTGTGATGCCACCTGGATTGACCATATCTAGACCCACAGCTGATTGAGACATAAGGGTGGACACTCTTGGGGCTGAGAGGTTTGGGGAGGTTGGGTGAGCAAACGCAGACCCTTTAAAGTAATACTGCGTGGTTCCCATCCCATGGGTCCCAAATCTCCAGGTTCAAGGGCATCTTCCTACTTCGAAAACATGCATGAGAAACCCAGAAGATGGTACACCGTGTGATCGGGAAAGGTTTCTAAAACGCACCTCATTTCTCATCTCCCTGTGCTCGGGTTCGCCATTCCAGCCGCTTTACTAGCAATCTCCCTCCTTGGAGAATCAGCACCTTTAACCTCCTGTTCCGTACAGGTTGCAATTTGTCCTGAGGATGAACGGGAAGAGGGAAAACCAATGAGACACTAGCTCTAGGTGTTGGGACAGGCACAGGTCACTCTATTTTCCCATCAGGAAGAAGAATTAACCACAGGCTCAGCCTGCCGCCCGGGACCAGAATAGGGTCTGAAGCAATCCTGCGCTTTTGCGGCCAGCTCCCAAGAAAGCGAGTGGAAAAATGGAGCTCAGGGGCACTGCAATTCACAAACCTGCAGAGTTATAAATGATAACTCTCGTCCACAAATATATTGACGGCAGGCAACGAAGAGGATTTGAAAGCAAGGCAGAATTGCAGGAAACAGATTTCAGGAGGTAGATTCGAATCGCCTTTAAAGCACGGGAAAAGCGGCAAAACCTCGACAATGATGCCCTTGGCCAAAAAGGGCGTATGCGTTTTTTCCTGAATATATTCAGGAAAAAACGCATACGCCCTTTTTGGCCAACCAAGCAACCTGGAAAGGCAAATCAGCGCTACAAAGAAGTCTCGCTTCCCATCGGTCAAAAGGGCCATGCTGAATAAAGTGTCAAACCCAGAAATGCAGGACAGGCCATGGAGAAACGGGAGCCTTGCTACGCTGATGGGCGGGATGTAAATTGCCAACAGCCCCTCTGGAGAAGTGTACGGTGTGTCCTGAAACATCGAAAAAACTCAGCTTAGAGAGCATAGGGCACTTCCACTCATGGGCGTATAAATTGGGAAAACTACAAATCAGCAAGACCCAGGCACCCCAAAGTTTAGGGCTGCTCTGTTGACAAGAACCTCCACTTCATTACACCTTAAATATCCCAGGAAAGAGAAAAATGGATAAAGAAGTTGTGGTCCTTATGTACAATGGAATATCACTCAGCCATGAAATCAACGTCATAAGGCTAGTAGCAGCATGATGAGTGGATTTAGGTACAACGATTCTAAGTGAAATAAGTCACACAGAAAAGGACACTTATCCTAAGATATCACTTATAGAGGGAATGTAAAAACCGCTACCCTTGAACTGAATTACAAAACAGAACAGAGTCACACGTTTAGAAAATACACTATGGCTGCTTAACGGGAAAGGTGAGGTGGGGTGATGCGTAAAAGAAGGGTTTCAAATTAGCTCAGAGACCGTTCCATAAACCCAATATGTAATAGACACGACCTACTCCTTGCTCAGTGAACTGGACTCAACACCCCCTATTCACCGCCCAAGAATATATCTGACTAGTAAGAATCTTACAACCTATGTATTGATATCTCTCTGTAAGTGAGTCAAGTGGGTGTAAAGCGGCATAAACACAGCAGTGAAAAGCAGCTAAACCCCTTTATAAAAATCAATCACTTTTAAAAACCCGTGAAACAAAGACAGTGAAAGATAGAGAAATTCTTACTAAATTCGTTCAGGGGCTGTGATGCCACCTGGATTGACCATATCTAGACCCACAGCTGATTGAGACATAAGGGTGGACACTCTTGGGGCTGAGAGGTTTGGTGAGGTTGGGTGAGCAAACGCAGACCCTTTAAAGTAATACTGCGTGGTTCCCATCCCATGGGTCCCAAATCTCCAGGTTCAAGGGCATCTTCCTACTTCGAAAACATGCATGAGAAACCCAGAAGATGGTACACCGTGTGATCGGGAAAGGTTTCTAAAACGCACCTCATTTCTCATCTCCCTGTGCTCGGGTTCGCCATTCCAGCCGCTTTACTAGCAATCTCCCTCCTTGGAGAATCAGCACCTTTAACCTCCTGTTCCGTACAGGTTGCAATTTGTCCTGAGGATGAACGGGAAGAGGGAAAACCAATGAGACACTAGCTCTAGGTGTTGGGACAGGCACAGGTCACTCTATTTTCCCATCAGGAAGAAGAATTAACCACAGGCTCAGCCTGCCGCCCGGGACCAGAATAGGGTCTGAAGCAATCCTGCGCTTTTGCGGCCAGCTCCCAAGAAAGCGAGTGGAAAAATGGAGCTCAGGGGCACTGCAATTCACAAACCTGCAGAGTTATAAATGATAACTCTCGTCCACAAATATATTGACGGCAGGCAACGAAGAGGATTTGAAAGCAAGGCAGAATTGCAGGAAACAGATTTCAGGAGGTAGATTCGAATCGCCTTTAAAGCACGGGAAAAGCGGCAAAACCTCGACAATGATGCCCTTGGCCAAAAAGGGCGTATGCGTTTTTTCCTGAATATATTCAGGAAAAAACGCATACGCCCTTTTTGGCCAACCAAGCAACCTGGAAAGGCAAATCAGCGCTACAAAGAAGTCTCGCTTCCCATCGGTCAAAAGGGCCATGCTGAATAAAGTGTCAAACCCAGAAATGCAGGACAGGCCATGGAGAAACGGGAGCCTTGCTACGCTGATGGGCGGGATGTAAATTGCCAACAGCCCCTCTGGAGAAGTGTACGGTGTGTCCTGAAACATCGAAAAAACTCAGCTTAGAGAGCATAGGGCACTTCCACTCATGGGCGTATAAATTGGGAAAACTACAAATCAGCAAGACCCAGGCACCCCAAAGTTTAGGGCTGCTCTGTTGACAAGAACCTCCACTTCGTTACACCTTAAATATCCCAGGAAAGAGAAAAATGGATAAAGAAGTTGTGGTCCTTATGTACAATGGAATATCACTCAGCCATGAAATCAACGTCATAAGGCTAGTAGCAGCATGATGAGTGGATTTAGGTACGACGATTCTAAGTGAAATAAGTCACACAGAAAAAGACACTTATCCTAAGATATCACTTATAGAGGGAATGTAAAAACCGCTACCCTTGAACTGAATTACAAAACAGAACAGAGTCACACGTTTAGAAAACACACTATGGCTGCTTAACGGGAAAGGTGAGGTGGGTGATGCGTAAAAGAAGGGTTTCAAATTAGCTCAGAGACCGTTCCATAAACCCAATATGTAATAGACACGACCTACTCCTTGCTCAGTGAACTGGACTCAACACCCCCTATTCACCGCCCAAGAATATATCTGACTAGTAAGAATCTTACAACCTATGTATTGATATCTCTCTGTAAGTGAGTCAAGTGGGTGTAAAGCGGCATAAACACAGCAGTGAAAAGCAGCTAAACCCCTTTATAAAAATCAATCACTTTTAAAAACCCGTGAAACAAAGACAGTGAAAGAGAGAGAAATTCTTACTAAATTCGTTCAGGGGCTGTGATGCCACCTGGATTGACCATATCTAGACCCACAGCTGATTGAGACATAAGGGTGGACACTCTTGGGGCTGAGAGGTTTGGTGAGGTTGGGTGAGCAAACGCAGACCCTTTAAAGTAATACTGCGTGGTTCCCATCCCATGGGTCCCAAATCTCCAGGTTCAAGGGCATCTTCCTACTTCGAAAACATGCATGAGAAACCCAGAAGATGGTACACCGTGTGATCGGGAAAGGTTTCTAAAACGCACCTCATTTCTCATCTCCCTGTGCTCGGGTTCGCCATTCCAGCCGCTTTACTAGCAATCTCCCTCCTTGGAGAATCAGCACCTTTAACCTCCTGTTCCGTACAGGTTGCAATTTGTCCTGAGGATGAACGGGAAGAGGGGGAACCAATGAGACACTAGCTCTAGGTGTTGGGACAGGCACAGGTCACTCTATTTTCCCATCAGGAAGAAGAATTAACCACAGGCTCAGCCTGCCGCCCGGGACCAGAAGAGGGCCTGAAGCAATCCTGCGCTTTTGCGGCCAGCTCCCAAGAAAGCGAGTGGAAAAATGGAGCTCAGGGGCACTGCAATTCACAAACCTGCAGAGTTATAAATGATAACTCTCGTCCACAAATATATTGACGGCAGGCAACGAAGAGGATTTGAAAGCAAGGCAGAATTGCAGGAAACAGATTTCAGGAGGTAGATTCGAATCGCCTTTAAAGCACGGGAAAAGCGGCAAAACCTCGACAATGATGCCCTTGGCCAAAAAGGGCGTATGCGTTTTTTCCTGAATATATTCAGGAAAAAACGCATACGCCCTTTTTGGCCAACCAAGCAACCTGGAAAGGCAAATCAGCGCTACAAAGAAGTCTCGCTTCCCATCGGTCAAAAGGGCCATGCTGAATAAAGTGTCAAACCCAGAAATGCAGGACAGGCCATGGAGAAACGGGAGCCTTGCTACGCTGATGGGCGGGATGTAAATTGCCAACAGCCCCTCTGGAGAAGTGTACGGTGTGTCCTGAAACATCGAAAAAACTCAGCTTAGAGAGCATAGGGCACTTCCACTCATGGGCGTATAAATTGGGAAAACTACAAATCAGCAAGACCCAGGCACCCCAAAGTTTAGGGCTGCTCTGTTGACAAGAACCTCCACTTCGTTACACCTTAAATATCCCAGGAAAGAGAAAAATGGATAAAGAAGTTGTGGTCCTTATGTACAATGGAATATCACTCAGCCATGAAATCAACGTCATAAGGCTAGTAGCAGCATGATGAGTGGATTTAGGTACGACGATTCTAAGTGAAATAAGTCACACAGAAAAAGACACTTATCCTAAGATATCACTTATAGAGGGAATGTAAAAACCGCTACCCTTGAACTGAATTACAAAACAGAACAGAGTCACACGTTTAGAAAACACACTATGGCTGCTTAACGGGAAAGGTGAGGTGGGTGATGCGTAAAAGAAGGGTTTCAAATTAGCTCAGAGACCGTTCCATAAACCCAATATGTAATAGACACGACCTACTCCTTGCTCAGTGAACTGGACTCAACACCCCCTATTCACCGCCCAAGAATATATCTGACTAGTAAGAATCTTACAACCTATGTATTGATATCTCTCTGTAAGTGAGTCAAGTGGGTGTAAAGCGGCATAAACACAGCAGTGAAAAGCAGCTAAACCCCTTTATAAAAATCAATCACTTTTAAAAACCCGTGAAACAAAGACAGTGAAAGATAGAGAAATTCTTACTAAATTCGTTCAGGGGCTGTGATGCCACCTGGATTGACCATATCTAGACCCACAGCTGATTGAGACATAAGGGTGGACACTCTTGGGGCTGAGAGGTTTGGTGAGGTTGGGTGAGCAAACGCAGACCCTTTAAAGTAATACTGCGTGGTTCCCATCCCATGGGTCCCAAATCTCCAGGTTCAAGGGCATCTTCCTACTTCGAAAACATGCATGAGAAACCCAGAAGATGGTACACCGTGTGATCGGGAAAGGTTTCTAAAACGCACCTCATTTCTCATCTCCCTGTGCTCGGGTTCGCCATTCCAGCCGCTTTACTAGCAATCTCCCTCCTTGGAGAATCAGCACCTTTAACCTCCTGTTCCGTACAGGTTGCAATTTGTCCTGAGGATGAACGGGAAGAGGGGGAACCAATGAGACACTAGCTCTAGGTGTTGGGACAGGCACAGGTCACTCTATTTTCCCATCAGGAAGAAGAATTAACCACAGGCTCAGCCTGCCGCCCGGGACCAGAAGAGGGCCTGAAGCAATCCTGCGCTTTTGCGGCCAGCTCCCAAGAAAGCGAGTGGAAAAATGGAGCTCAGGGGCACTGCAATTCACAAACCTGCAGAGTTATAAATGATAACTCTCGTCCACAAATATATTGACGGCAGGCAACGAAGAGGATTTGAAAGCAAGGCAGAATTGCAGGAAACAGATTTCAGGAGGTAGATTCGAATCGCCTTTAAAGCACGGGAAAAGCGGCAAAACCTCGACAATGATGCCCTTGGCCAAAAAGGGCGTATGCGTTTTTTCCTGAATATATTCAGGAAAAAACGCATACGCCCTTTTTGGCCAACCAAGCAACCTGGAAAGGCAAATCAGCGCTACAAAGAAGTCTCGCTTCCCATCGGTCAAAAGGGCCATGCTGAATAAAGTGTCAAACCCAGAAATGCAGGACAGGCCATGGAGAAACGGGAGCCTTGCTACGCTGATGGGCGGGATGTAAATTGCCAACAGCCCCTCTGGAGAAGTGTACGGTGTGTCCTGAAACATCGAAAAAACTCAGCTTAGAGAGCATAGGGCACTTCCACTCATGGGCGTATAAATTGGGAAAACTACAAATCAGCAAGACCCAGGCACCCCAAAGTTTAGGGCTGCTCTGTTGACAAGAACCTCCACTTCGTTACACCTTAAATATCCCAGGAAAGAGAAAAATGGATAAAGAAGTTGTGGTCCTTATGTACAATGGAATATCACTCAGCCATGAAATCAACGTCATAAGGCTAGTAGCAGCATGATGAGTGGATTTAGGTACGACGATTCTAAGTGAAATAAGTCACACAGAAAAAGACACTTATCCTAAGATATCACTTATAGAGGGAATGTAAAAACCGCTACCCTTGAACTGAATTACAAAACAGAACAGAGTCACACGTTTAGAAAACACACTATGGCTGCTTAACGGGAAAGGTGAGGTGGGTGATGCGTAAAAGAAGGGTTTCAAATTAGCTCAGAGACCGTTCCATAAACCCAATATGTAATAGACACGACCTACTCCTTGCTCAGTGAACTGGACTCAACACCCCCTATTCACCGCCCAAGAATATATCTGACTACTAAGAATCTTACAACCTATGTATTGATATCTCTCTGTAAGTGAGTCAAGTGGGTGTAAAGCGGCATAAACACAGCAGTGAAAAGCAGCTAAACCCCTTTATAAAAATCAATCACTTTTAAAAACCCGTGAAACAAAGACAGTGAAAGATAGAGAAATTCTTACTAAATTCGTTCAGGGGCTGTGATGCCACCTGGATTGACCATATCTAGACCCACAGCTGATTGAGACATAAGGGTGGACACTCTTGGGGCTGAGAGGTTTGGTGAGGTTGGGTGAGCAAACGCAGACCCTTTAAAGTAATACTGCGTGGTTCCCATCCCATGGGTCCCAAATCTCCAGGTTCAAGGGCATCTTCCTACTTCGAAAACATGCATGAGAAACCCAGAAGATGGTACACCGTGTGATCGGGAAAGGTTTCTAAAACGCACCTCATTTCTCATCTCCCTGTGCTCGGGTTCGCCATTCCAGCCGCTTTACTAGCAATCTCCCTCCTTGGAGAATCAGCACCTTTAACCTCCTGTTCCGTACAGGTTGCAATTTGTCCTGAGGATGAACGGGAAGAGGGGGAACCAATGAGACACTAGCTCTAGGTGTTGGGACAGGCACAGGTCACTCTATTTTCCCATCAGGAAGAAGAATTAACCACAGGCTCAACCTGCCGCCCGGGACCAGAATAGGGTCTGAAGCAATCCTGCGCTTTTGCGGCCAGCTCCCAAGAAAGCGAGTGGAAAAATGGAGCTCAGGGGCACTGCAATTCACAAACCTGCAGAGTTATAAATGATAACTCTCGTCCACAAATATATTGACGGCAGGCAACGAAGAGGATTTGAAAGCAAGGCAGAATTGCAGGAAACAGATTTCAGGAGGTAGATTCGAATCGCCTTTAAAGCACGGGAAAAGCGGCAAAACCTCGACAATGATGCCCTTGGCCAAAAAGGGCGTATGCGTTTTTTCCTGAATATATTCAGGAAAAAACGCATACGCCCTTTTTGGCCAACCAAGCAACCTGGAAAGGCAAATCAGCGCTACAAAGAAGTCTCGCTTCCCATCGGTCAAAAGGGCCATGCTGAATAAAGTGTCAAACCCAGAAATGCAGGACAGCCCATGGAGAAACGGGAGCCTTGCTACGCTGATGGGCGGGATGTAAATTGCCAACAGCCCCTCTGGAGAAGTGTACGGTGTGTCCTGAAACATCGAAAAAACTCAGCTTAGAGAGCATAGGGCACTTCCACTCATGGGCGTATAAATTGGGAAAACTAAAAATCAGCAAGACACAGGCACCCCAAAGTTTAGGGCTGCTCTGTTGACAAGAACCTCCACTTCGTTACACCTTAAATATCCCAGGAAAGAGAAAAATGGATAAAGAAGTTGTGGTCCTTATGTACAATGGAATATCACTCAGCCATGAAATCAACGTCATAAGGCTAGTAGCAGCATGATGAGTGGATTTAGGTACGACGATTCTAAGTGAAATAAGTCACACAGAAAAGGACACTTATCATAAGATATCACTTATAGAGGGAATGTAAAAACCGCTACCCTTGAACTGAATTACAAAACAGAACAGAGTCACACGTTTAGAAAACACACTATGGCTGCTTAACGGGAAAGGTGAGGTGGGGTGATGCGTAAAAGAAGGGTTTCAAATTAGCTCAGAGACCGTTCCATAAACCCAATATGTAATAGACACGACCTACTCCTTGCTCAGTGAACTGGACTCAACACCCCCTATTCACCGCCCAAGAATATATCTGACTACTAAGAATCTTACAACCTATGTATTGATATCTCTCTGTAAGTGAGTCAAGTGGGTGTAAAGCGGCATAAACACAGCAGTGAAAAGCAGCTAAACCCCTTTATAAAAATCAATCACTTTGAAAAACCCGTGAAACAAAGACAGTGAAAGAGAGAGAAATTCTTACTAAATTCGTTCAGGGGCTGTGATGCCACCTGGATTGACCATATCTAGACCCACAGCTGATTGAGACATAAGGGTGGACACTCTTGGGGCTGAGAGGTTTGGTGAGGTTGGGTGAGCAAACGCAGACCCTTTAAAGTAATACTGCGTGGTTCCCATCCCATGGGTCCCAAATCTCCAGGTTCAAGGGCATCTTCCTACTTCGAAAACATGCATGAGAAACCCAGAAGATGGTACACCGTGTGATCGGGAAAGGTTTCTAAAACGCACCTCATTTCTCATCTCCCTGTGCTCGGGTTCGCCATTCCAGCCGCTTTACTAGCAATCTCCCTCCTTGGAGAATCAGCACCTTTAACCTCCTGTTCCGTACAGGTTGCAATTTGTCCTGAGGATGAACGGGAAGAGGGAAAACCAATGAGACACTAGCTCTAGGTGTTGGGACAGGCACAGGTCACTCTATTTTCCCATCAGGAAGAAGAATTAACCACACGCTCAGCCTGCCGCCCGGGACCAGAATAGGGTCTGAAGCAATCCTGCGCTTTTGCGGCCAGCTCCCAAGAAAGCGAGTGGAAAAATGGAGCTCAGGGGCACTGCAATTCACAAACCTGCAGAGTTATAAATGATAACTCTCGTCCACAAATATATTGACGGCAGGCAACGAAGAGGATTTGAAAGCAAGGCAGAATTGCAGGAAACAGATTTCAGGAGGTAGATACGAATCGCCTTTAAAGCACGGGAAAAGCGGCAAAACCTCGACAATGATGCCCTTGGCCAAAAAGGGCGTATGCGTTTTTTCCTGAATATATTCAGGAAAAAACGCATACGCCCTTTTTGGCCAACCAAGCAACCTGGAAAGGCAAATCAGCGCTACAAAGAAGTCTCGCTTCCCATCGGTCAAAAGGGCCATGCTGAATAAAGTGTCAAACCCAGAAATGCAGGACAGGCCATGGAGAAACGGGAGCCTTGCTACGCTGATGGGCGGGATGTAAATTGCCAACAGCCCCTCTGGAGAAGTGTACGGTGTGTCCTGAAACATCGAAAAAACTCAGCTTAGAGAGCATAGGGCACTTCCACTCATGGGCGTATAAATTGGGAAAACTACAAATCAGCAAGACCCAGGCACCCCAAAGTTTAGGGCTGCTCTGTTGACAAGAACCTCCACTTCGTTACACCTTAAATATCCCAGGAAAGAGAAAAATGGATAAAGAAGTTGTGGTCCTTATGTACAATGGAATATCACTCAGCCATGAAATCAACGTCATAAGGCTAGTAGCAGCATGATGAGTGGATTTAGGTACGACGATTCTAAGTGAAATAAGTCACACAGAAAAAGACACTTATCCTAAGATATCACTTATAGAGGGAATGTAAAAACCGCTACCCTTGAACTGAATTACAAAACAGAACAGAGTCACACGTTTAGAAAACACACTATGGCTGCTTAACGGGAAAGGTGAGGTGGGGTGATGCGTAAAAGAAGGGTTTCAAATTAGCTCAGAGACCGTTCCATAAACCCAATATGTAATAGACACGACCTACTCCTTGCTCAGTGAACTGGACTCAACACCCCCTATTCACCGCCCAAGAATATATCTGACTAGTAAGAATCTTACAACCTATGTATTGATATCTCTCTGTAAGTGAGTCAAGTGGGTGTAAAGCGGCATAAACACAGCAGTGAAAAGCAGCTAAACCCCTTTATAAAAATCAATCACTTTTAAAAACCCGTGAAACAAAGACAGTGAAAGATAGAGAAATTCTTACTAAATTCGTTCAGGGGCTGTGATGCCACCTGGATTGACCATATCTAGACCCACAGCTGATTGAGACATAAGGGTGGACACTCTTGGGGCTGAGAGGTTTGGTGAGGTTGGGTGAGCAAACGCAGACCCTTTAAAGTAATACTGCGTGGTTCCCATCCCATGGGTCCCAAATCTCCAGGTTCAAGGGCATCTTCCTACTTCGAAAACATGCATGAGAAACCCAGAAGATGGTACACCGTGTGATCGGGAAAGGTTTCTAAAACGCACCTCATTTCTCATCTCCCTGTGCTCGGGTTCGCCATTCCAGCCGCTTTACTAGCAATCTCCCTCCTTGGAGAATCAGCACCTTTAACCTCCTGTTCCGTACAGGTTGCAATTTGTCCTGAGGATGAACGGGAAGAGGGGGAACCAATGAGACACTAGCTCTAGGTGTTGGGACAGGCACAGGTCACTCTATTTTCCCATCAGGAAGAAGAATTAACCACAGGCTCAGCCTGCCGCCCGGGACCAGAATAGGGTCTGAAGCAATCCTGCGCTTTTGCGGCCAGCTCCCAAGAAAGCGAGTGGAAAAATGGAGCTCAGGGGCACTGCAATTCACAAACCTGCAGAGTTATAAATGATAACTCTCGTCCACAAATATATTGACGGCAGGCAACGAAGAGGATTTGAAAGCAAGGCAGAATTGCAGGAAACAGATTTCAGGAGGTAGATTCGAATCGCCTTTAAAGCACGGGAAAAGCGGCAAAACCTCGACAATGATGCCCTTGGCCAAAAAGGGCGTATGCGTTTTTTCCTGAATATATTCAGGAAAAAACGCATACGCCCTTTTTGGCCAACCAAGCAACCTGGAAAGGCAAATCAGCGCTACAAAGAAGTCTCGCTTCCCATCGGTCAAAAGGGCCATGCTGAATAAAGTGTCAAACCCAGAAATGCAGGACAGGCCATGGAGAAACGGGAGCCTTGCTACGCTGATGGGCGGGATGTAAATTGCCAACAGCCCCTCTGGAGAAGTGTACGGTGTGTCCTGAAACATCGAAAAAACTCAGCTTAGAGAGCATAGGGCACTTCCACTCATGGGCGTATAAATTGGGAAAACTAAAAATCAGCAAGACACAGGCACCCCAAAGTTTAGGGCTGCTCTGTTGACAAGAACCTCCACTTCGTTACACCTTAAATATCCCAGGAAAGAGAAAAATGGATAAAGAAGTTGTGGTCCTTATGTACAATGGAATATCACTCAGCCATGAAATCAACGTCATAAGGCTAGTAGCAGCATGATGAGTGGATTTAGGTACGACGATTCTAAGTGAAATAAGTCACACAGAAAAGGACACTTATCATAAGATATCACTTATAGAGGGAATGTAAAAACCGCTACCCTTGAACTGAATTACAAAACAGAACAGAGTCACACGTTTAGAAAACACACTATGGCTGCTTAACGGGAAAGGTGAGGTGGGGTGATGCGTAAAAGAAGGGTTTCAAATTAGCTCAGAGACCGTTCCATAAACCCAATATGTAATAGACACGACCTACTCCTTGCTCAGTGAACTGGACTCAACACCCCCTATTCACCGCCCAAGAATATATCTGACTAGTAAGAATCTTACAACCTATGTATTGATATCTCTCTGTAAGTGAGTCAAGTGGGTGTAAAGCGGCATAAACACAGCAGTGAAAAGCAGCTAAACCCCTTTATAAAAATCAATCACTTTTAAAAACCCGTGAAACAAAGACAGTGAAAGATAGAGAAATTCTTACTAAATTCGTTCAGGGGCTGTGATGCCACCTGGATTGACCATATCTAGACCCACAGCTGATTGAGACATAAGGGTGGACACTCTTGGGGCTGAGAGGTTTGGTGAGGTTGGGTGAGCAAACGCAGACCCTTTAAAGTAATACTGCGTGGTTCCCATCCCATGGGTCCCAAATCTCCAGGTTCAAGGGCATCTTCCTACTTCGAAAACATGCATGAGAAACCCAGAAGATGGTACACCGTGTGATCGGGAAAGGTTTCTAAAACGCACCTCATTTCTCATCTCCCTGTGCTCGGGTTCGCCATTCCAGCCGCTTTACTAGCAATCTCCCTCCTTGGAGAATCAGCACCTTTAACCTCCTGTTCCGTACAGGTTGCAATTTGTCCTGAGGATGAACGGGAAGAGGGAAAACCAATGAGACACTAGCTCTAGGTGTTGGGACAGGCACAGGTCACTCTATTTTCCCATCAGGAAGAAGAATTAACCACAGGCTCAGCCTGCCGCCCGGGACCAGAATAGGGTCTGAAGCAATCCTGCGCTTTTGCGGCCAGCTCCCAAGAAAGCGAGTGGAAAAATGGAGCTCAGGGGCACTGCAATTCACAAACCTGCAGAGTTATAAATGATAACTCTCGTCCACAAATATATTGACGGCAGGCAACGAAGAGGATTTGAAAGCAAGGCAGAATTGCAGGAAACAGATTTCAGGAGGTAGATTCGAATCGCCTTTAAAGCACGGGAAAAGCGGCAAAACCTCGACAATGATGCCCTTGGCCAAAAAGGGCGTATGCGTTTTTTCCTGAATATATTCAGGAAAAAACGCATACGCCCTTTTTGGCCAACCAAGCAACCTGGAAAGGCAAATCAGCGCTACAAAGAAGTCTCGCTTCCCATCGGTCAAAAGGGCCATGCTGAATAAAGTGTCAAACCCAGAAATGCAGGACAGGCCATGGAGAAACGGGAGCCTTGCTACGCTGATGGGCGGGATGTAAATTGCCAACAGCCCCTCTGGAGAAGTGTACGGTGTGTCCTGAAACATCGAAAAAACTCAGCTTAGAGAGCATAGGGCACTTCCACTCATGGGCGTATAAATTGGGAAAACTACAAATCAGCAAGACCCAGGCACCCCAAAGTTTAGGGCTGCTCTGTTGACAAGAACCTCCACTTCGTTACACCTTAAATATCCCAGGAAAGAGAAAAATGGATAAAGAAGTTGTGGTCCTTATGTACAATGGAATATCACTCAGCCATGAAATCAACGTCATAAGGCTAGTAGCAGCATGATGAGTGGATTTAGGTACGACGATTCTAAGTGAAATAAGTCACACAGAAAAAGACACTTATCCTAAGATATCACTTATAGAGGGAATGTAAAAACCGCTACCCTTGAACTGAATTACAAAACAGAACAGAGTCACACGTTTAGAAAACACACTATGGCTGCTTAACGGGAAAGGTGAGGTGGGTGATGCGTAAAAGAAGGGTTTCAAATTAGCTCAGAGACCGTTCCATAAACCCAATATGTAATAGACACGACCTACTCCTTGCTCAGTGAACTGGACTCAACACCCCCTATTCACCGCCCAAGAATATATCTGACTAGTAAGAATCTTACAACCTATGTATTGATATCTCTCTGTAAGTGAGTCAAGTGGGTGTAAAGCGGCATAAACACAGCAGTGAAAAGCAGCTAAACCCCTTTATAAAAATCAATCACTTTTAAAAACCCGTGAAACAAAGACAGTGAAAGATAGAGAAATTCTTACTAAATTCGTTCAGGGGCTGTGATGCCACCTGGATTGACCATATCTAGACCCACAGCTGATTGAGACATAAGGGTGGACACTCTTGGGGCTGAGAGGTTTGGTGAGGTTGGGTGAGCAAACGCAGACCCTTTAAAGTAATACTGCGTGGTTCCCATCCCATGGGTCCCAAATCTCCAGGTTCAAGGGCATCTTCCTACTTCGAAAACATGCATGAGAAACCCAGAAGATGGTACACCGTGTGATCGGGAAAGGTTTCTAAAACGCACCTCATTTCTCATCTCCCTGTGCTCGGGTTCGCCATTCCAGCCGCTTTACTAGCAATCTCCCTCCTTGGAGAATCAGCACCTTTAACCTCCTGTTCCGTACAGGTTGCAATTTGTCCTGAGGATGAACGGGAAGAGGGGGAACCAATGAGACACTAGCTCTAGGTGTTGGGACAGGCACAGGTCACTCTATTTTCCCATCAGGAAGAAGAATTAACCACAGGCTCAGCCTGCCGCCCGGGACCAGAATAGGGTCTGAAGCAATCCTGCGCTTTTGCGGCCAGCTCCCAAGAAAGCGAGTGGAAAAATGGAGCTCAGGGGCACTGCAATTCACAAACCTGCAGAGTTATAAATGATAACTCTCGTCCACAAATATATTGACGGCAGGCAACGAAGAGGATTTGAAAGCAAGGCAGAATTGCAGGAAACAGATTTCAGGAGGTAGATTCGAATCGCCTTTAAAGCACGGGAAAAGCGGCAAAACCTCGACAATGATGCCCTTGGCCAAAAAGGGCGTATGCGTTTTTTCCTGAATATATTCAGGAAAAAACGCATACGCCCTTTTTGGCCAACCAAGCAACCTGGAAAGGCAAATCAGCGCTACAAAGAAGTCTCGCTTCCCATCGGTCAAAAGGGCCATGCTGAATAAAGTGTCAAACCCAGAAATGCAGGACAGGCCATGGAGAAACGGGAGCCTTGCTACGCTGATGGGCGGGATGTAAATTGCCAACAGCCCCTCTGGAGAAGTGTACGGTGTGTCCTGAAACATCGAAAAAACTCAGCTTAGAGAGCATAGGGCACTTCCACTCATGGGCGTATAAATTGGGAAAACTAAAAATCAGCAAGACACAGGCACCCCAAAGTTTAGGGCTGCTCTGTTGACAAGAACCTCCACTTCGTTACACCTTAAATATCCCAGGAAAGAGAAAAATGGATAAAGAAGTTGTGGTCCTTATGTACAATGGAATATCACTCAGCCATGAAATCAACGTCATAAGGCTAGTAGCAGCATGATGAGTGGATTTAGGTACGACGATTCTAAGTGAAATAAGTCACACAGAAAAGGACACTTATCATAAGATATCACTTATAGAGGGAATGTAAAAACCGCTACCCTTGAACTGAATTACAAAACAGAACAGAGTCACACGTTTAGAAAACACACTATGGCTGCTTAACGGGAAAGGTGAGGTGGGGTGATGCGTAAAAGAAGGGTTTCAAATTAGCTCAGAGACCGTTCCATAAACCCAATATGTAATAGACACGACCTACTCCTTGCTCAGTGAACTGGACTCAACACCCCCTATTCACCGCCCAAGAATATATCTGACTAGTAAGAATCTTACAACCTATGTATTGATATCTCTCTGTAAGTGAGTCAAGTGGGTGTAAAGCGGCATAAACACAGCAGTGAAAAGCAGCTAAACCCCTTTATAAAAATCAATCACTTTTAAAAACCCGTGAAACAAAGACAGTGAAAGATAGAGAAATTCTTACTAAATTCGTTCAGGGGCTGTGATGCCACCTGGATTGACCATATCTAGACCCACAGCTGATTGAGACATAAGGGTGGACACTCTTGGGGCTGAGAGGTTTGGTGAGGTTGGGTGAGCAAACGCAGACCCTTTAAAGTAATACTGCGTGGTTCCCATCCCATGGGTCCCAAATCTCCAGGTTCAAGGGCATCTTCCTACTTCGAAAACATGCATGAGAAACCCAGAAGATGGTACACCGTGTGATCGGGAAAGGTTTCTAAAACGCACCTCATTTCTCATCTCCCTGTGCTCGGGTTCGCCATTCCAGCCGCTTTACTAGCAATCTCCCTCCTTGGAGAATCAGCACCTTTAACCTCCTGTTCCGTACAGGTTGCAATTTGTCCTGAGGATGAACGGGAAGAGGGAAAACCAATGAGACACTAGCTCTAGGTGTTGGGACAGGCACAGGTCACTCTATTTTCCCATCAGGAAGAAGAATTAACCACAGGCTCAGCCTGCCGCCCGGGACCAGAATAGGGTCTGAAGCAATCCTGCGCTTTTGCGGCCAGCTCCCAAGAAAGCGAGTGGAAAAATGGAGCTCAGGGGCACTGCAATTCACAAACCTGCAGAGTTATAAATGATAACTCTCGTCCACAAATATATTGACGGCAGGCAACGAAGAGGATTTGAAAGCAAGGCAGAATTGCAGGAAACAGATTTCAGGAGGTAGATTCGAATCGCCTTTAAAGCACGGGAAAAGCGGCAAAACCTCGACAATGATGCCCTTGGCCAAAAAGGGCGTATGCGTTTTTTCCTGAATATATTCAGGAAAAAACGCATACGCCCTTTTTGGCCAACCAAGCAACCTGGAAAGGCAAATCAGCGCTACAAAGAAGTCTCGCTTCCCATCGGTCAAAAGGGCCATGCTGAATAAAGTGTCAAACCCAGAAATGCAGGACAGGCCATGGAGAAACGGGAGCCTTGCTACGCTGATGGGCGGGATGTAAATTGCCAACAGCCCCTCTGGAGAAGTGTACGGTGTGTCCTGAAACATCGAAAAAACTCAGCTTAGAGAGCATAGGGCACTTCCACTCATGGGCGTATAAATTGGGAAAACTACAAATCAGCAAGACCCAGGCACCCCAAAGTTTAGGGCTGCTCTGTTGACAAGAACCTCCACTTCGTTACACCTTAAATATCCCAGGAAAGAGAAAAATGGATAAAGAAGTTGTGGTCCTTATGTACAATGGAATATCACTCAGCCATGAAATCAACGTCATAAGGCTAGTAGCAGCATGATGAGTGGATTTAGGTACGACGATTCTAAGTGAAATAAGTCACACAGAAAAAGACACTTATCCTAAGATATCACTTATAGAGGGAATGTAAAAACCGCTACCCTTGAACTGAATTACAAAACAGAACAGAGTCACACGTTTAGAAAACACACTATGGCTGCTTAACGGGAAAGGTGAGGTGGGTGATGCGTAAAAGAAGGGTTTCAAATTAGCTCAGAGACCGTTCCATAAACCCAATATGTAATAGACACGACCTACTCCTTGCTCAGTGAACTGGACTCAACACCCCCTATTCACCGCCCAAGAATATATCTGACTAGTAAGAATCTTACAACCTATGTATTGATATCTCTCTGTAAGTGAGTCAAGTGGGTGTAAAGCGGCATAAACACAGCAGTGAAAAGCAGCTAAACCCCTTTATAAAAATCAATCACTTTTAAAAACCCGTGAAACAAAGACAGTGAAAGATAGAGAAATTCTTACTAAATTCGTTCAGGGGCTGTGATGCCACCTGGATTGACCATATCTAGACCCACAGCTGATTGAGACATAAGGGTGGACACTCTTGGGGCTGAGAGGTTTGGTGAGGTTGGGTGAGCAAACGCAGACCCTTTAAAGTAATACTGCGTGGTTCCCATCCCATGGGTCCCAAATCTCCAGGTTCAAGGGCATCTTCCTACTTCGAAAACATGCATGAGAAACCCAGAAGATGGTACACCGTGTGATCGGGAAAGGTTTCTAAAACGCACCTCATTTCTCATCTCCCTGTGCTCGGGTTCGCCATTCCAGCCGCTTTACTAGCAATCTCCCTCCTTGGAGAATCAGCACCTTTAACCTCCTGTTCCGTACAGGTTGCAATTTGTCCTGAGGATGAACGGGAAGAGGGAAAACCAATGAGACACTAGCTCTAGGTGTTGGGACAGGCACAGGTCACTCTATTTTCCCATCAGGAAGAAGAATTAACCACAGGCTCAGCCTGCCGCCCGGGACCAGAATAGGGTCTGAAGCAATCCTGCGCTTTTGCGGCCAGCTCCCAAGAAAGCGAGTGGAAAAATGGAGCTCAGGGGCACTGCAATTCACAAACCTGCAGAGTTATAAATGATAACTCTCGTCCACAAATATATTGACGGCAGGCAACGAAGAGGATTTGAAAGCAAGGCAGAATTGCAGGAAACAGATTTCAGGAGGTAGATTCGAATCGCCTTTAAAGCACGGGAAAAGCGGCAAAACCTCGACAATGATGCCCTTGGCCAAAAAGGGCGTATGCGTTTTTTCCTGAATATATTCAGGAAAAAACGCATACGCCCTTTTTGGCCAACCAAGCAACCTGGAAAGGCAAATCAGCGCTACAAAGAAGTCTCGCTTCCCATCGGTCAAAAGGGCCATGCTGAATAAAGTGTCAAACCCAGAAATGCAGGACAGGCCATGGAGAAACGGGAGCCTTGCTACGCTGATGGGCGGGATGTAAATTGCCAACAGCCCCTCTGGAGAAGTGTACGGTGTGTCCTGAAACATCGAAAAAACTCAGCTTAGAGAGCATAGGGCACTTCCACTCATGGGCGTATAAATTGGGAAAACTACAAATCAGCAAGACCCAGGCACCCCAAAGTTTAGGGCTGCTCTGTTGACAAGAACCTCCACTTCGTTACACCTTAAATATCCCAGGAAAGAGAAAAATGGATAAAGAAGTTGTGGTCCTTATGTACAATGGAATATCACTCAGCCATGAAATCAACGTCATAAGGCTAGTAGCAGCATGATGAGTGGATTTAGGTACGACGATTCTAAGTGAAATAAGTCACACAGAAAAAGACACTTATCCTAAGATATCACTTATAGAGGGAATGTAAAAACCGCTACCCTTGAACTGAATTACAAAACAGAACAGAGTCACACGTTTAGAAAACACACTATGGCTGCTTAACGGGAAAGGTGAGGTGGGTGATGCGTAAAAGAAGGGTTTCAAATTAGCTCAGAGACCGTTCCATAAACCCAATATGTAATAGACACGACCTACTCCTTGCTCAGTGAACTGGACTCAACACCCCCTATTCACCGCCCAAGAATATATCTGACTAGTAAGAATCTTACAACCTATGTATTGATATCTCTCTGTAAGTGAGTCAAGTGGGTGTAAAGCGGCATAAACACAGCAGTGAAAAGCAGCTAAACCCCTTTATAAAAATCAATCACTTTTAAAAACCCGTGAAACAAAGACAGTGAAAGATAGAGAAATTCTTACTAAATTCGTTCAGGGGCTGTGATGCCACCTGGATTGACCATATCTAGACCCACAGCTGATTGAGACATAAGGGTGGACACTCTTGGGGCTGAGAGGTTTGGTGAGGTTGGGTGAGCAAACGCAGACCCTTTAAAGTAATACTGCGTGGTTCCCATCCCATGGGTCCCAAATCTCCAGGTTCAAGGGCATCTTCCTACTTCGAAAACATGCATGAGAAACCCAGAAGATGGTACACCGTGTGATCGGGAAAGGTTTCTAAAACGCACCTCATTTCTCATCTCCCTGTGCTCGGGTTCGCCATTCCAGCCGCTTTACTAGCAATCTCCCTCCTTGGAGAATCAGCACCTTTAACCTCCTGTTCCGTACAGGTTGCAATTTGTCCTGAGGATGAACGGGAAGAGGGAAAACCAATGAGACACTAGCTCTAGGTGTTGGGACAGGCACAGGTCACTCTATTTTCCCATCAGGAAGAAGAATTAACCACAGGCTCAGCCTGCCGCCCGGGACCAGAATAGGGTCTGAAGCAATCCTGCGCTTTTGCGGCCAGCTCCCAAGAAAGCGAGTGGAAAAATGGAGCTCAGGGGCACTGCAATTCACAAACCTGCAGAGTTATAAATGATAACTCTCGTCCACAAATATATTGACGGCAGGCAACGAAGAGGATTTGAAAGCAAGGCAGAATTGCAGGAAACAGATTTCAGGAGGTAGATTCGAATCGCCTTTAAAGCACGGGAAAAGCGGCAAAACCTCGACAATGATGCCCTTGGCCAAAAAGGGCGTATGCGTTTTTTCCTGAATATATTCAGGAAAAAACGCATACGCCATTTTTGACCAACCAAGCAACCTGGAAAGGCAAATCAGCGCTACAAAGAAGTCTCGCTTCCCATCGGTCAAAAGGGCCATGCTGAATAAAGTGTCAAACCCAGAAATGCAGGACAGGCCATGGAGAAACGGGAGCCTTGCTACGCTGATGGGCGGGATGTAAATTGCCAACAGCCCCTCTGGAGAAGTGTACGGTGTGTCCTGAAACATCGAAAAAACTCAGCTTAGAGAGCATAGGGCACTTCCACTCATGGGCGTATAAATTGGGAAAACTAAAAATCAGCAAGACACAGGCACCCCAAAGTTTAGGGCTGCTCTGTTGACAAGAACCTCCACTTCGTTACACCTTAAATATCCCAGGAAAGAGAAAAATGGATAAAGAAGTTGTGGTCCTTATGTACAATGGAATATCACTCAGCCATGAAATCAACGTCATAAGGCTAGTAGCAGCATGATGAGTGGATTTAGGTACGACGATTCTAAGTGAAATAAGTCACACAGAAAAAGACACTTATCCTAAGATATCACTTATAGAGGGAATGTAAAAACCGCTACCCTTGAACTGAATTACAAAACAGAACAGAGTCACACGTTTAGAAAACACACTATGGCTGCTTAACGGGAAAGGTGAGGTGGGTGATGCGTAAAAGAAGGGTTTCAAATTAGCTCAGAGACCGTTCCATAAACCCAATATGTAATAGACACGACCTACTCCTTGCTCAGTGAACTGGACTCAACACCCCCTATTCACCGCCCAAGAATATATCTGACTACTAAGAATCTTACAACCTATGTATTGATATCTCTCTGTAAGTGAGTCAAGTGGGTGTAAAGCGGCATAAACACAGCAGTGAAAAGCAGCTAAACCCCTTTATAAAAATCAATCACTTTTAAAAACCCGTGAAACAAAGACAGTGAAAGATAGAGAAATTCTTACTAAATTCGTTCAGGGGCTGTGATGCCACCTGGATTGACCATATCTAGACCCACAGCTGATTGAGACATAAGGGTGGACACTCTTGGGGCTGAGAGGTTTGGTGAGGTTGGGTGAGCAAACGCAGACCCTTTAAAGTAATACTGCGTGGTTCCCATCCCATGGGTCCCAAATCTCCAGGTTCAAGGGCATCTTCCTACTTCGAAAACATGCATGAGAAACCCAGAAGATGGTACACCGTGTGATCGGGAAAGGTTTCTAAAACGCACCTCATTTCTCATCTCCCTGTGCTCGGGTTCGCCATTCCAGCCGCTTTACTAGCAATCTCCCTCCTTGGAGAATCAGCACCTTTAACCTCCTGTTCCGTACAGGTTGCAATTTGTCCTGAGGATGAACGGGAAGAGGGAAAACCAATGAGACACTAGCTCTAGGTGTTGGGACAGGCACAGGTCACTCTATTTTCCCATCAGGAAGAAGAATTAACCACAGGCTCAGCCTGCCGCCCGGGACCAGAATAGGGTCTGAAGCAATCCTGCGCTTTTGCGGCCAGCTCCCAAGAAAGCGAGTGGAAAAATGGAGCTCAGGGGCACTGCAATTCACAAACCTGCAGAGTTATAAATGATAACTCTCGTCCACAAATATATTGACGGCAGGCAACGAAGAGGATTTGAAAGCAAGGCAGAATTGCAGGAAACAGATTTCAGGAGGTAGATTCGAATCGCCTTTAAAGCACGGGAAAAGCGGCAAAACCTCGACAATGATGCCCTTGGCCAAAAAGGGCGTATGCGTTTTTTCCTGAATATATTCAGGAAAAAACGCATACGCCCTTTTTGGCCAACCAAGCAACCTGGAAAGGCAAATCAGCGCTACAAAGAAGTCTCGCTTCCCATCGGTCAAAAGGGCCATGCTGAATAAAGTGTCAAACCCAGAAATGCAGGACAGGCCATGGAGAAACGGGAGCCTTGCTACGCTGATGGGCGGGATGTAAATTGCCAACAGCCCCTCTGGAGAAGTGTACGGTGTGTCCTGAAACATCGAAAAAACTCAGCTTAGAGAGCATAGGGCACTTCCACTCATGGGCGTATAAATTGGGAAAACTAAAAATCAGCAAGACACAGGCACCCCAAAGTTTAGGGCTGCTCTGTTGACAAGAACCTCCACTTCATTACACCTTAAATATCCCAGGAAAGAGAAAAATGGATAAAGAAGTTGTGGTCCTTATGTACAATGGAATATCACTCAGCCATGAAATCAACGTCATAAGGCTAGTAGCAGCATGATGAGTGGATTTAGGTACAACGATTCTAAGTGAAATAAGTCACACAGAAAAGGACACTTATCATAAGATATCACTTATAGAGGGAATGTAAAAACCGCTACCCTTGAACTGAATTACAAAACAGAACAGAGTCACACGTTTAGAAAACACACTATGGCTGCTTAACGGGAAAGGTGAGGTGGGGTGATGCGTAAAAGAAGGGTTTCAAATTAGCTCAGAGACCGTTCCATAAACCCAATATGTAATAGACACGACCTACTCCTTGCTCAGTGAACTGGACTCAACACCCCCTATTCACCGCCCAAGAATATATCTGACTAGTAAGAATCTTACAACCTATGTATTGATATCTCTCTGTAAGTGAGTCAAGTGGGTGTAAAGCGGCATAAACACAGCAGTGAAAAGCAGCTAAACCCCTTTATAAAAATCAATCACTTTTAAAAACCCGTGAAACAAAGACAGTGAAAGAGAGAGAAATTCTTACTAAATTCGTTCAGGGGCTGTGATGCCACCTGGATTGACCATATCTAGACCCACAGCTGATTGAGACATAAGGGTGGACACTCTTGGGGCTGAGAGGTTTGGTGAGGTTGGGTGAGCAAACGCAGACCCTTTAAAGTAATACTGCGTGGTTCCCATCCCATGGGTCCCAAATCTCCAGGTTCAAGGGCATCTTCCTACTTCGAAAACATGCATGAGAAACCCAGAAGATGGTACACCGTGTGATCGGGAAAGGTTTCTAAAACGCACCTCATTTCTCATCTCCCTGTGCTCGGGTTCGCCATTCCAGCCGCTTTACTAGCAATCTCCCTCCTTGGAGAATCAGCACCTTTAACCTCCTGTTCCGTACAGGTTGCAATTTGTCCTGAGGATGAACGGGAAGAGGGAAAACCAATGAGACACTAGCTCTAGGTGTTGGGACAGGCACAGGTCACTCTATTTTCCCATCAGGAAGAAGAATTAACCACAGGCTCAGCCTGCCGCCCGGGACCAGAATAGGGTCTGAAGCAATCCTGCGCTTTTGCGGCCAGCTCCCAAGAAAGCGAGTGGAAAAATGGAGCTCAGGGGCACTGCAATTCACAAACCTGCAGAGTTATAAATGATAACTCTCGTCCACAAATATATTGACGGCAGGCAACGAAGAGGATTTGAAAGCAAGGCAGAATTGCAGGAAACAGATTTCAGGAGGTAGATTCGAATCGCCTTTAAAGCACGGGAAAAGCGGCAAAACCTCGACAATGATGCCCTTGGCCAAAAAGGGCGTATGCGTTTTTTCCTGAATTTATTCAGGAAAAAACGCATACGCCCTTTTTGGCCAACCAAGCAACCTGGAAAGGCAAATCAGCGCTACAAAGAAGTCTCGCTTCCCATCGGTCAAAAGGGCCATGCTGAATAAAGTGTCAAACCCAGAAATGCAGGACAGGCCATGGAGAAACGGGAGCCTTGCTACGCTGATGGGCGGGATGTAAATTGCCAACAGCCCCTCTGGAGAAGTGTACGGTGTGTCCTGAAACATCGAAAAAACTCAGCTTAGAGAGCATAGGGCACTTCCACTCATGGGCGTATAAATTGGGAAAACTACAAATCAGCAAGACCCAGGCACCCCAAAGTTTAGGGCTGCTCTGTTGACAAGAACCTCCACTTCGTTACACCTTAAATATCCCAGGAAAGAGAAAAATGGATAAAGAAGTTGTGGTCCTTATGTACAATGGAATATCACTCAGCCATGAAATCAACGTCATAAGGCTAGTAGCAGCATGATGAGTGGATTTAGGTACGACGATTCTAAGTGAAATAAGTCACACAGAAAAAGACACTTATCCTAAGATATCACTTATAGAGGGAATGTAAAAACCGCTACCCTTGAACTGAATTACAAAACAGAACAGAGTCACACGTTTAGAAAACACACTATGGCTGCTTAACGGGAAAGGTGAGGTGGGTGATGCGTAAAAGAAGGGTTTCAAATTAGCTCAGAGACCGTTCCATAAACCCAATATGTAATAGACACGACCTACTCCTTGCTCAGTGAACTGGACTCAACACCCCCTATTCACCGCCCAAGAATATATCTGACTAGTAAGAATCTTACAACCTATGTATTGATATCTCTCTGTAAGTGAGTCAAGTGGGTGTAAAGCGGCATAAACACAGCAGTGAAAAGCAGCTAAACCCCTTTATAAAAATCAATCACTTTTAAAAACCCGTGAAACAAAGACAGTGAAAGATAGAGAAATTCTTACTAAATTCGTTCAGGGGCTGTGATGCCACCTGGATTGACCATATCTAGACCCACAGCTGATTGAGACATAAGGGTGGACACTCTTGGGGCTGAGAGGTTTGGTGAGGTTGGGTGAGCAAACGCAGACCCTTTAAAGTAATACTGCGTGGTTCCCATCCCATGGGTCCCAAATCTCCAGGTTCAAGGGCATCTTCCTACTTCGAAAACATGCATGAGAAACCCAGAAGATGGTACACCGTGTGATCGGGAAAGGTTTCTAAAACGCACCTCATTTCTCATCTCCCTGTGCTCGGGTTCGCCATTCCAGCCGCTTTACTAGCAATCTCCCTCCTTGGAGAATCAGCACCTTTAACCTCCTGTTCCGTACAGGTTGCAATTTGTCCTGAGGATGAACGGGAAGAGGGAAAACCAATGAGACACTAGCTCTAGGTGTTAGGACAGGCACAGGTCACTCTATTTTCCCATCAGGAAGAAGAATTAACCACAGGCTCAGCCTGCCGCCCGGGACCAGAATAGGGTCTGAAGCAATCCTGCGCTTTTGCGGCCAGCTCCCAAGAAAGCGAGTGGAAAAATGGAGCTCAGGGGCACTGCAATTCACAAACCTGCAGAGTTATAAATGATAACTCTCGTCCACAAATATATTGACGGCAGGCAACGAAGAGGATTTGAAAGCAAGGCAGAATTGCAGGAAACAGATTTCAGGAGGTAGATTCGAATCGCCTTTAAAGCACGGGAAAAGCGGCAAAACCTCGACAATGATGCCCTTGGCCAAAAAGGGCGTATGCGTTTTTTCCTGAATATATTCAGGAAAAAACGCATACGCCCTTTTTGGCCAACCAAGCAACCTGGAAAGGCAAATCAGCGCTACAAAGAAGTCTCGCTTCCCATCGGTCAAAAGGGCCATGCTGAATAAAGTGTCAAACCCAGAAATGCAGGACAGGCCATGGAGAAACGGGAGCCTTGCTACGCTGATGGGCGGGATGTAAATTGCCAACAGCCCCTCTGGAGAAGTGTACGGTGTGTCCTGAAACATCGAAAAAACTAAGCTTAGAGAGCATAGGGCACTTCCACTCATGGGCGTATAAATTGGGAAAACTAAAAATCAGCAAGACACAGGCACCCCAAAGTTTAGGGCTGCTCTGTTGACAAGAACCTCCACTTCATTACACCTTAAATATCCCAGGAAAGAGAAAAATGGATAAAGAAGTTGTGGTCCTTATGTACAATGGAATATCACTCAGCCATGAAATCAACGTCATAAGGCTAGTAGCAGCATGATGAGTGGATTTAGGTACAACGATTCTAAGTGAAATAAGTCACACAGAAAAGGACACTTATCCTAAGATATCACTTATAGAGGGAATGTAAAAACCGCTACCCTTGAACTGAATTACAAAACAGAACAGAGTCACACGTTTAGAAAACACACTATGGCTGCTTAACGGGAAAGGTGAGGTGGGGTGATGCGTAAAAGAAGGGTTTCAAATTAGCTCAGAGACCGTTCCATAAACCCAATATGTAATAGACACGACCTACTCCTTGCTCAGTGAACTGGACTCAACACCCCCTATTCACCGCCCAAGAATATATCTGACTAGTAAGAATCTTACAACCTATGTATTGATATCTCTCTGTAAGTGAGTCAAGTGGGTGTAAAGCGGCATAAACACAGCAGTGAAAAGCAGCTAAACCCCTTTATAAAAATCAATCACTTTGAAAAACCCGTGAAACAAAGACAGTGAAAGAGAGAGAAATTCTTACTAAATTCGTTCAGGGGCTGTGATGCCACCTGGATTGACCATATCTAGACCCACAGCTGATTGAGACATAAGGGTGGACACTCTTGGGGCTGAGAGGTTTGGTGAGGTTGGGTGAGCAAACGCAGACCCTTTAAAGTAATACTGCGTGGTTCCCATCCCATGGGTCCCAAATCTCCAGGTTCAAGGGCATCTTCCTACTTCGAAAACATGCATGAGAAACCCAGAAGATGGTACACCGTGTGATCGGGAAAGGTTTCTAAAACGCACCTCATTTCTCATCTCCCTGTGCTCGGGTTCGCCATTCCAGCCGCTTTACTAGCAATCTCCCTCCTTGGAGAATCAGCACCTTTAACCTCCTGTTCCGTACAGGTTGCAATTTGTCCTGAGGATGAACGGGAAGAGGGAAAACCAATGAGACACTAGCTCTAGGTGTTGGGACAGGCACAGGTCACTCTATTTTCCCATCAGGAAGAAGAATTAACCACAGGCTCAGCCTGCCGCCCGGGACCAGAATAGGGTCTGAAGCAATCCTGCGCTTTTGCGGCCAGCTCCCAAGAAAGCGAGTGGAAAAATGGAGCTCAGGGGCACTGCAATTCACAAACCTGCAGAGTTATAAATGATAACTCTCGTCCACAAATATATTGACGGCAGGCAACGAAGAGGATTTGAAAGCAAGGCAGAATTGCAGGAAACAGATTTCAGGAGGTAGATTCGAATCGCCTTTAAAGCACGGGAAAAGCGGCAAAACCTCGACAATGATGCCCTTGGCCAAAAAGGGCGTATGCGTTTTTTCCTGAATATATTCAGGAAAAAACGCATACGCCCTTTTTGGCCAACCAAGCAACCTGGAAAGGCAAATCAGCGCTAC
The DNA here is from genome assembly GCF_965194805.1 of Balaenoptera borealis. NCBI lineage: Eukaryota > Metazoa > Chordata > Mammalia > Artiodactyla > Balaenopteridae > Balaenoptera > Balaenoptera borealis. The sequence continues at coordinate 34,954,626 of NC_138864.1, forward strand.
AAAGAAGTCTCGCTTCCCATCGGTCAAAAGGGCCATGCTGAATAAAGTGTCAAACCCAGAAATGCAGGACAGGCCATGGAGAAACGGGAGCCTTGCTACGCTGATGGGCGGGATGTAAATTGCCAACAGCCCCTCTGGAGAAGTGTACGGTGTGTCCTGAAACATCGAAAAAACTCAGCTTAGAGAGCATAGGGCACTTCCACTCATGGGCGTATAAATTGGGAAAACTACAAATCAGCAAGACCCAGGCACCCCAAAGTTTAGGGCTGCTCTGTTGACAAGAACCTCCACTTCGTTACACCTTAAATATCCCAGGAAAGAGAAAAATGGATAAAGAAGTTGTGGTCCTTATGTACAATGGAATATCACTCAGCCATGAAATCAACGTCATAAGGCTAGTAGCAGCATGATGAGTGGATTTAGGTACGACGATTCTAAGTGAAATAAGTCACACAGAAAAAGACACTTATCCTAAGATATCACTTATAGAGGGAATGTAAAAACCGCTACCCTTGAACTGAATTACAAAACAGAACAGAGTCACACGTTTAGAAAACACACTATGGCTGCTTAACGGGAAAGGTGAGGTGGGTGATGCGTAAAAGAAGGGTTTCAAATTAGCTCAGAGACCGTTCCATAAACCCAATATGTAATAGACACGACCTACTCCTTGCTCAGTGAACTGGACTCAACACCCCCTATTCACTGCCCAAGAATATATCTGACTAGTAAGAATCTTACAACCTATGTATTGATATCTCTCTGTAAGTGAGTCAAGTGGGTGTAAAGCGGCATAAACACAGCAGTGAAAAGCAGCTAAACCCCTTTATAAAAATCAATCACTTTTAAAAACCCGTGAAACAAAGACAGTGAAAGATAGAGAAATTCTTACTAAATTCGTTCAGGGGCTGTGATGCCACCTGGATTGACCATATCTAGACCCACAGCTGATTGAGACATAAGGGTGGACACTCTTGGGGCTGAGAGGTTTGGTGAGGTTGGGTGAGCAAACGCAGACCCTTTAAAGTAATACTGCGTGGTTCCCATCCCATGGGTCCCAAATCTCCAGGTTCAAGGGCATCTTCCTACTTCGAAAACATGCATGAGAAACCCAGAAGATGGTACACCGTGTGATCGGGAAAGGTTTCTAAAACGCACCTCATTTCTCATCTCCCTGTGCTCGGGTTCGCCATTCCAGCCGCTTTACTAGCAATCTCCCTCCTTGGAGAATCAGCACCTTTAACCTCCTGTTCCGTACAGGTTGCAATTTGTCCTGAGGATGAACGGGAAGAGGGGGAACCAATGAGACACTAGCTCTAGGTGTTGGGACAGGCACAGGTCACTCTATTTTCCCATCAGGAAGAAGAATTAACCACAGGCTCAGCCTGCCGCCCGGGACCAGAATAGGGTCTGAAGCAATCCTGCGCTTTTGCGGCCAGCTCCCAAGAAAGCGAGTGGAAAAATGGAGCTCAGGGGCACTGCAATTCACAAACCTGCAGAGTTATAAATGATAACTCTCGTCCACAAATATATTGACGGCAGGCAACGAAGAGGATTTGAAAGCAAGGCAGAATTGCAGGAAACAGATTTCAGGAGGTAGATTCGAATCGCCTTTAAAGCACGGGAAAAGCGGCAAAACCTCAACAATGATGCCCTTGGCCAAAAAGGGCGTATGCGTTTTTTCCTGAATATATTCAGGAAAAAACGCATACGCCCTTTTTGGCCAACCAAGCAACCTGGAAAGGCAAATCAGCGCTACAAAGAAGTCTCGCTTCTCATCGGTCAAAAGGGCCATGCTGAATAAAGTGTCAAACCCAGAAATGCAGGACAGGCCATGGAGAAACGGGAGCCTTGCTACGCTGATGGGCGGGATGTAAATTGCCAACAGCCCCTCTGGAGAAGTGTACGGTGTGTCCTGAAACATCGAAAAAACTCAGCTTAGAGAGCATAGGGCACTTCCACTCATGGGCGTATAAATTGGGAAAACTAAAAATCAGCAAGACACAGGCACCCCAAAGTTTAGGGCTGCTCTGTTGACAAGAACCTCCACTTCGTTACACCTTAAATATCCCAGGAAAGAGAAAAATGGATAAAGAAGTTGTGGTCCTTATGTACAATGGAATATCACTCAGCCATGAAATCAACGTCATAAGGCTAGTAGCAGCATGATGAGTGGATTTAGGTACAACGATTCTAAGTGAAATAAGTCACACAGAAAAGGACACTTATCATAAGATATCACTTATGGAGGGAATGTAAAAACCGCTACCCTTGAACTGAATTACAAAACAGAACAGAGTCACACGTTTAGAAAACACACTATGGCTGCTTAACGGGAAAGGTGAGGTGGGGTGATGCGTAAAAGAAGGGTTTCAAATTAGCTCAGAGACCGTTCCATAAACCCAATATGTAATAGACACGACCTACTCCTTGCTCAGTGAACTGGACTCAACACCCCCTATTCACCGCCCAAGAATATATCTGACTAGTAAGAATCTTACAACCTATGTATTGATATCTCTCTGTAAGTGAGTCAAGTGGGTGTAAAGCGGCATAAACACAGCAGTGAAAAGCAGCTAAACCCCTTTATAAAAATCAATCACTTTTAAAAACCCGTGAAACAAAGACAGTGAAAGATAGAGAAATTCTTACTAAATTCGTTCAGGGGCTGTGATGCCACCTGGATTGACCATATCTAGACCCACAGCTGATTGAGACATAAGGGTGGACACTCTTGGGGCTGAGAGGTTTGGTGAGGTTGGGTGAGCAAACGCAGACCCTTTAAAGTAATACTGCGTGGTTCCCATCCCATGGGTCCCAAATCTCCAGGTTCAAGGGCATCTTCCTACTTCGAAAACATGCATGAGAAACCCAGAAGATGGTACACCGTGTGATCGGGAAAGGTTTCTAAAACGCACCTCATTTCTCATCTCCCTGTGCTCGGGTTCGCCATTCCAGCCGCTTTACTAGCAATCTCCCTCCTTGGAGAATCAGCACCTTTAACCTCCTGTTCCGTACAGGTTGCAATTTGTCCTGAGGATGAACGGGAAGAGGGGGAACCAATGAGACACTAGCTCTAGGTGTTGGGACAGGCACAGGTCACTCTATTTTCCCATCAGGAAGAAGAATTAACCACACGCTCAGCCTGCCGCCCGGGACCAGAATAGGGTCTGAAGCAATCCTGCGCTTTTGCGGCCAGCTCCCAAGAAAGCGAGTGGAAAAATGGAGCTCAGGGGCACTGCAATTCACAAACCTGCAGAGTTATAAATGATAACTCTCGTCCAAAAATATATTGACGGCAGGCAACGAAGAGGATTTGAAAGCAAGGCAGAATTGCAGGAAACAGATTTCAGCAGGTAGATTCGAATCGCCTTTAAAGCACGGGAAAAGCGGCAAAACCTCGACAATGATGCCCTTGGCCAAAAAGGGCGTATGCGTTTTTTCCTGAATATATTCAGGAAAAAACGCATACGCCCTTTTTGGCCAACCAAGCAACCTGGAAAGGCAAATCAGCGCTACAAAGAAGTCTCGCTTCCCATCGGTCAAAAGGGCCATGCTGAATAAAGTGTCAAACCCAGAAATGCAGGACAGGCCATGGAGAAACGGGAGCCTTGCTACGCTGATGGGCGGGATGTAAATTGCCAACAGCCCCTCTGGAGAAGTGTACGGTGTGTCCTGAAACATCGAAAAAACTCAGCTTAGAGAGCATAGGGCACTTCCACTCATGGGCGTATAAATTGGGAAAACTAAAAATCAGCAAGACACAGGCACCCCAAAGTTTAGGGCTGCTCTGTTGACAAGAACCTCCACTTCGTTACTCCTTAAATATCCCAGGAAAGAGAAAAATGGATAAAGAAGTTGTGGTCCTTATGTACAATGGAATATCACTCAGCCATGAAATCAACGTCATAAGGCTAGTAGCAGCATGATGAGTGGATTTAGGTACGACGATTCTAAGTGAAATAAGTCACACAGAAAAGGACACTTATCATAAGATATCACTTATAGAGGGAATGTAAAAACCGCTACCCTTGAACTGAATTACAAAACAGAACAGAGTCACACGTTTAGAAAACACACTATGGCTGCTTAACGGGAAAGGTGAGGTGGGGTGATGCGTAAAAGAAGGGTTTCAAATTAGCTCAGAGACCGTTCCATAAACCCAATATGTAATAGACACGACCTACTCCTTGCTCAGTGAACTGGACTCAACACCCCCTATTCACCGCCCAAGAGTATATCTGACTAGTAAGAATCTTACAACCTATGTATTGATATCTCTCTGTAAGTGAGTCAAGTGGGTGTAAAGCGGCATAAACACAGCAGTGAAAAGCAGCTAAACCCCTTTATAAAAATCAATCACTTTTAAAAACCCGTGAAACAAAGACAGTGAAAGATAGAGAAATTCTTACTAAATTCGTTCAGGGGCTGTGATGCCACCTGGATTGACCATATCTAGACCCACAGCTGATTGAGACATAAGGGTGGACACTCTTGGGGCTGAGAGGTTTGGTGAGGTTGGGTGAGCAAACGCAGACCCTTTAAAGTAATACTGCGTGGTTCCCATCCCATGGGTCCCAAATCTCCAGGTTCAGGGGCATCTTCCTACTTCGAAAACATGCATGAGAAACCCAGAAGATGGTACACCGTGTGATCGGGAAAGGTTTCTAAAACGCACCTCATTTCTCATCTCCCTGTGCTCGGGTTCGCCATTCCAGCCGCTTTACTAGCAATCTCCCTCCTTGGAGAATCAGCACCTTTAACCTCCTGTTCCGTACAGGTTGCAATTTGTCCTGAGGATGAACGGGAAGAGGGGGAACCAATGAGACACTAGCTCTAGGTGTTGGGACAGGCACAGGTCACTCTATTTTCCCATCAGGAAGAAGAATTAACCACAGGCTCAGCCTGCCGCCCGGGACCAGAAGAGGGCCTGAAGCAATCCTGCGCTTTTGCGGCCAGCTCCCAAGAAAGCGAGTGGAAAAATGGAGCTCAGGGGCACTGCAATTCACAAACCTGCAGAGTTATAAATGATAACTCTCGTCCACAAATATATTGACGGCAGACAACGAAGAGGATTTGAAAGCAAGGCAGAATTGCAGGAAACAGATTTCAGGAGGTAGATTCGAATCGCCTTTAAAGCACGGGAAAAGCGGCAAAACCTCGACAATGATGCCCTTGGCCAAAAAGGGCGTATGCGTTTTTTCCTGAATATATTCAGGAAAAAACGCATACGCCCTTTTTGGCCAACCAAGCAACCTGGAAAGGCAAATCAGCGCTACAAAGAAGTCTCGCTTCCCATCGGTCAAAAGGGCCATGCTGAATAAAGTGTCAAACCCAGAAATGCAGGACAGGCCATGGAGAAACGGGAGCCTTGCTACGCTGATGGGCGGGATGTAAATTGCCAACAGCCCCTCTGGAGAAGTGTACGGTGTGTCCTGAAACATCGAAAAAATTCAGCTTAGAGAGCATAGGGCACTTCCACTCATGGGCGTATAAATTGGGAAAACTACAAATCAGCAAGACCCAGGCACCCCAAAGTTTAGGGCTGCTCTGTTGACAAGAACCTCCACTTCGTTACACCTTAAATATCCCAGGAAAGAGAAAAATGGATAAAGAAGTTGTGGTCCTTATGTACAATGGAATATCACTCACCCATGAAATCAGCGTCATAAGGCTAGTAGCAGCATGATGAGTGGATTTAGGTACGACGATTCTAAGTGAAATAAGTCACACAGAAAAAGACACTTATCCTAAGATATCACTTATAGAGGGAATGTAAAAACCGCTACCCTTGAACTGAATTACAAAACAGAACAGAGTCACACGTTTAGAAAACACACTATGGCTGCTTAACGGGAAAGGTGAGGTGGGGTGATGCGTAAAAGAAGGGTTTCAAATTAGCTCAGAGACCGTTCCATAACCCAATATGTAATAGACACGACCTACTCCTTGCTCAGTGAACTGGACTCAACACCCCCTATTCACCGCCCAAGAATATATCTGACTACTAAGAATCTTACAACCTATGTATTGATATCTCTCTGTAAGTGAGTCAAGTGGGTGTAAAGCGGCATAAACACAGCAGTGAAAAGCAGCTAAACCCCTTTATAAAAATCAATCACTTTGAAAAACCCGTGAAACAAAGACAGTGAAAGAGAGAGAAATTCTTACTAAATTCGTTCAGGGGCTGTGATGCCACCTGGATTGACCATATCTAGACCCACAGCTGATTGAGACATAAGGGTGGACACTCTTGGGGCTGAGAGGTTTGGTGAGGTTGGGTGAGCAAACGCAGACCCTTTAAAGTAATACTGCGTGGTTCCCATCCCATGGGTCCCAAATCTCCAGGTTCAAGGGCATCTTCCTACTTCGAAAACATGCATGAGAAACCCAGAAGATGGTACACCGTGTGATCGGGAAAGGTTTCTAAAACGCACCTCATTTCTCATCTCCCTGTGCTCGGGTTCGCCATTCCAGCCGCTTTACTAGCAATCTCCCTCCTTGGAGAATCAGCACCTTTAACCTCCTGTTCCGTACAGGTTGCAATTTGTCCTGAGGATGAACGGGAAGAGGGAAAACCAATGAGACACTAGCTCTAGGTGTTGGGACAGGCACAGGTCACTCTATTTTCCCATCAGGAAGAAGAATTAACCACACGCTCAGCCTGCCGCCCGGGACCAGAATAGGGTCTGAAGCAATCCTGCGCTTTTGCGGCCAGCTCCCAAGAAAGCGAGTGGAAAAATGGAGCTCAGGGGCACTGCAATTCACACACCTGCAGAGTTATAAATGATAACTCTCGTCCACAAATATATTGACGGCAGGCAACGAAGAGGATTTGAAAGCAAGGCAGAATTGCAGGAAACAGATTTCAGGAGGTAGATTCGAATCGCCTTTAAAGCACGGGAAAAGCGGCAAAACCTCGACAATGATGCCCTTGGCCAAAAAGGGCGTATGCGTTTTTTCCTGAATATATTCAGGAAAAAACGCATACGCCCTTTTTGGCCAACCAAGCAACCTGGAAAGGCAAATCAGCGCTACAAAGAAGTCTCGCTTCCCATCGGTCAAAAGGGCCATGCTGAATAAAGTGTCAAACCCAGAAATGCAGGACAGGCCATGGAGAAACGGGAGCCTTGCTACGCTGATGGGCGGGATGTAAATTGCCAACAGCCCCTCTGGAGAAGTGTACGGTGTGTCCTGAAACATCGAAAAAACTCAGCTTAGAGAGCATAGGGCACTTCCACTCATGGGCGTATAAATTGGGAAAACTACAAATCAGCAAGACCCAGGCACCCCAAAGTTTAGGGCTGCTCTGTTGACAAGAACCTCCACTTCGTTACACCTTAAATATCCCAGGAAAGAGAAAAATGGATAAAGAAGTTGTGGTCCTTATGTACAATGGAATATCACTCAGCCATGAAATCAACGTCATAAGGCTAGTAGCAGCATGATGAGTGGATTTAGGTACGACGATTCTAAGTGAAATAAGTCACACAGAAAAAGACACTTATCCTAAGATATCACTTATAGAGGGAATGTAAAAACCGCTACCCTTGAACTGAATTACAAAACAGAACAGAGTCACACGTTTAGAAAACACACTATGGCTGCTTAACGGGAAAGGTGAGGTGGGTGATGCGTAAAAGAAGGGTTTCAAATTAGCTCAGAGACCGTTCCATAAACCCAATATGTAATAGACACGACCTACTCCTTGCTCAGTGAACTGGACTCAACACCCCCTATTCACCGCCCAAGAATATATCTGACTAGTAAGAATCTTACAACCTATGTATTGATATCTCTCTGTAAGTGAGTCAAGTGGGTGTAAAGCGGCATAAACACAGCAGTGAAAAGCAGCTAAACCCCTTTATAAAAATCAATCACTTTTAAAAACCCGTGAAACAAAGACAGTGAAAGATAGAGAAATTCTTACTAAATTCGTTCAGGGGCTGTGATGCCACCTGGATTGACCATATCTAGACCCACAGCTGATTGAGACATAAGGGTGGACACTCTTGGGGCTGAGAGGTTTGGTGAGGTTGGGTGAGCAAACGCAGACCCTTTAAAGTAATACTGCGTGGTTCCCATCCCATGGGTCCCAAATCTCCAGGTTCAAGGGCATCTTCCTACTTCGAAAACATGCATGAGAAACCCAGAAGATGGTACACCGTGTGATCGGGAAAGGTTTCTAAAACGCACCTCATTTCTCATCTCCCTGTGCTCGGGTTCGCCATTCCAGCCGCTTTACTAGCAATCTCCCTCCTTGGAGAATCAGCACCTTTAACCTCCTGTTCCGTACAGGTTGCAATTTGTCCTGAGGATGAACGGGAAGAGGGGGAACCAATGAGACACTAGCTCTAGGTGTTGGGACAGGCACAGGTCACTCTATTTTCCCATCAGGAAGAAGAATTAACCACAGGCTCAGCCTGCCGCCCGGGACCAGAATAGGGTCTGAAGCAATCCTGCGCTTTTGCGGCCAGCTCCCAAGAAAGCGAGTGGAAAAATGGAGCTCAGGGGCACTGCAATTCACAAACCTGCAGAGTTATAAATGATAACTCTCGTCCACAAATATATTGACGGCAGGCAACGAAGAGGATTTGAAAGCAAGGCAGAATTGCAGGAAACAGATTTCAGGAGGTAGATTCGAATCGCCTTTAAAGCACGGGAAAAGCGGCAAAACCTCGACAATGATGCCCTTGGCCAAAAAGGGCGTATGCGTTTTTTCCTGAATATATTCAGGAAAAAACGCATACGCCCTTTTTGGCCAACCAAGCAACCTGGAAAGGCAAATCAGCGCTACAAAGAAGTCTCGCTTCCCATCGGTCAAAAGGGCCATGCTGAATAAAGTGTCAAACCCAGAAATGCAGGACAGCCCATGGAGAAACGGGAGCCTTGCTACGCTGATGGGCGGGATGTAAATTGCCAACAGCCCCTCTGGAGAAGTGTACGGTGTGTCCTGAAACATCGAAAAAACTCAGCTTAGAGAGCATAGGGCACTTCCACTCATGGGCGTATAAATTGGGAAAACTAAAAATCAGCAAGACACAGGCACCCCAAAGTTTAGGGCTGCTCTGTTGACAAGAACCTCCACTTCGTTACACCTTAAATATCCCAGGAAAGAGAAAAATGGATAAAGAAGTTGTGGTCCTTATGTACAATGGAATATCACTCAGCCATGAAATCAACGTCATAAGGCTAGTAGCAGCATGATGAGTGGATTTAGGTACGACGATTCTAAGTGAAATAAGTCACACAGAAAAGGACACTTATCATAAGATATCACTTATAGAGGGAATGTAAAAACCGCTACCCTTGAACTGAATTACAAAACAGAACAGAGTCACACGTTTAGAAAACACACTATGGCTGCTTAACGGGAAAGGTGAGGTGGGGTGATGCGTAAAAGAAGGGTTTCAAATTAGCTCAGAGACCGTTCCATAAACCCAATATGTAATAGACACGACCTACTCCTTGCTCAGTGAACTGGACTCAACACCCCCTATTCACCGCCCAAGAATATATCTGACTAGTAAGAATCTTACAACCTATGTATTGATATCTCTCTGTAAGTGAGTCAAGTGGGTGTAAAGCGGCATAAACACAGCAGTGAAAAGCAGCTAAACCCCTTTATAAAAATCAATCACTTTTAAAAACCCGTGAAACAAAGACAGTGAAAGAGAGAGAAATTCTTACTAAATTCGTTCAGGGGCTGTGATGCCACCTGGATTGACCATATCTAGACCCACAGCTGATTGAGACATAAGGGTGGACACTCTTGGGGCTGAGAGGTTTGGTGAGGTTGGGTGAGCAAACGCAGACCCTTTAAAGTAATACTGCGTGGTTCCCATCCCATGGGTCCCAAATCTCCAGGTTCAAGGGCATCTTCCTACTTCGAAAACATGCATGAGAAACCCAGAAGATGGTACACCGTGTGATCGGGAAAGGTTTCTAAAACGCACCTCATTTCTCATCTCCCTGTGCTCGGGTTTGCCATTCCAGCCGCTTTACTAGCAATCTCCCTCCTTGGAGAATCAGCACCTTTAACCTCCTGTTCCGTACAGGTTGCAATTTGTCCTGAGGATGAACGGGAAGAGGGAAAACCAATGAGACACTAGCTCTAGGTGTTGGGACAGGCACAGGTCACTCTATTTTCCCATCAGGAAGAAGAATTAACCACAGGCTCAGCCTGCCGCCCGGGACCAGAATAGGGTCTGAAGCAATCCTGCGCTTTTGCGGCCAGCTCCCAAGAAAGCGAGTGGAAAAATGGAGCTCAGGGGCACTGCAATTCACAAACCTGCAGAGTTATAAATGATAACTCTCGTCCACAAATATATTGACGGCAGGCAACGAAGAGGATTTGAAAGCAAGGCAGAATTGCAGGAAACAGATTTCAGGAGGTAGATTCGAATCGCCTTTAAAGCACGGGAAAAGCGGCAAAACCTCGACAATGATGCCCTTGGCCAAAAAGGGCGTATGCGTTTTTTCCTGAATTTATTCAGGAAAAAACGCATACGCCCTTTTTGGCCAACCAAGCAACCTGGAAAGGCAAATCAGCGCTACAAAGAAGTCTCGCTTCCCATCGGTCAAAAGGGCCATGCTGAATAAAGTGTCAAACCCAGAAATGCAGGACAGGCCATGGAGAAACGGGAGCCTTGCTACGCTGATGGGCGGGATGTAAATTGCCAACAGCCCCTCTGGAGAAGTGTACGGTGTGTCCTGAAACATCGAAAAAACTCAGCTTAGAGAGCATAGGGCACTTCCACTCATGGGCGTATAAATTGGGAAAACTACAAATCAGCAAGACCCAGGCACCCCAAAGTTTAGGGCTGCTCTGTTGACAAGAACCTCCACTTCGTTACACCTTAAATATCCCAGGAAAGAGAAAAATGGATAAAGAAGTTGTGGTCCTTATGTACAATGGAATATCACTCAGCCATGAAATCAACGTCATAAGGCTAGTAGCAGCATGATGAGTGGATTTAGGTACGACGATTCTAAGTGAAATAAGTCACACAGAAAAAGACACTTATCCTAAGATATCACTTATAGAGGGAATGTAAAAACCGCTACCCTTGAACTGAATTACAAAACAGAACAGAGTCACACGTTTAGAAAACACACTATGGCTGCTTAACGGGAAAGGTGAGGTGGGTGATGCGTAAAAGAAGGGTTTCAAATTAGCTCAGAGACCGTTCCATAAACCCAATATGTAATAGACACGACCTACTCCTTGCTCAGTGAACTGGACTCAACACCCCCTATTCACCGCCCAAGAATATATCTGACTAGTAAGAATCTTACAACCTATGTATTGATATCTCTCTGTAAGTGAGTCAAGTGGGTGTAAAGCGGCATAAACACAGCAGTGAAAAGCAGCTAAACCCCTTTATAAAAATCAATCACTTTTAAAAACCCGTGAAACAAAGACAGTGAAAGATAGAGAAATTCTTACTAAATTCGTTCAGGGGCTGTGATGCCACCTGGATTGACCATATCTAGACCCACAGCTGATTGAGACATAAGGGTGGACACTCTTGGGGCTGAGAGGTTTGGTGAGGTTGGGTGAGCAAACGCAGACCCTTTAAAGTAATACTGCGTGGTTCCCATCCCATGGGTCCCAAATCTCCAGGTTCAAGGGCATCTTCCTACTTCGAAAACATGCATGAGAAACCCAGAAGATGGTACACCGTGTGATCGGGAAAGGTTTCTAAAACGCACCTCATTTCTCATCTCCCTGTGCTCGGGTTCGCCATTCCAGCCGCTTTACTAGCAATCTCCCTCCTTGGAGAATCAGCACCTTTAACCTCCTGTTCCGTACAGGTTGCAATTTGTCCTGAGGATGAACGGGAAGAGGGAAAACCAATGAGACACTAGCTCTAGGTGTTAGGACAGGCACAGGTCACTCTATTTTCCCATCAGGAAGAAGAATTAACCACAGGCTCAGCCTGCCGCCCGGGACCAGAATAGGGTCTGAAGCAATCCTGCGCTTTTGCGGCCAGCTCCCAAGAAAGCGAGTGGAAAAATGGAGCTCAGGGGCACTGCAATTCACAAACCTGCAGAGTTATAAATGATAACTCTCGTCCACAAATATATTGACGGCAGGCAACGAAGAGGATTTGAAAGCAAGGCAGAATTGCAGGAAACAGATTTCAGGAGGTAGATTCGAATCGCCTTTAAAGCACGGGAAAAGCGGCAAAACCTCGACAATGATGCCCTTGGCCAAAAAGGGCGTATGCGTTTTTTCCTGAATATATTCAGGAAAAAACGCATACGCCCTTTTTGGCCAACCAAGCAACCTGGAAAGGCAAATCAGCGCTACAAAGAAGTCTCGCTTCCCATCGGTCAAAAGGGCCATGCTGAATAAAGTGTCAAACCCAGAAATGCAGGACAGGCCATGGAGAAACGGGAGCCTTGCTACGCTGATGGGCGGGATGTAAATTGCCAACAGCCCCTCTGGAGAAGTGTACGGTGTGTCCTGAAACATCGAAAAAACTCAGCTTAGAGAGCATAGGGCACTTCCACTCATGGGCGTATAAATTGGGAAAACTAAAAATCAGCAAGACACAGGCACCCCAAAGTTTAGGGCTGCTCTGTTGACAAGAACCTCCACTTCATTACACCTTAAATATCCCAGGAAAGAGAAAAATGGATAAAGAAGTTGTGGTCCTTATGTACAATGGAATATCACTCAGCCATGAAATCAACGTCATAAGGCTAGTAGCAGCATGATGAGTGGATTTAGGTACAACGATTCTAAGTGAAATAAGTCACACAGAAAAGGACACTTATCCTAAGATATCACTTATAGAGGGAATGTAAAAACCGCTACCCTTGAACTGAATTACAAAACAGAACAGAGTCACACGTTTAGAAAACACACTATGGCTGCTTAACGGGAAAGGTGAGGTGGGGTGATGCGTAAAAGAAGGGTTTCAAATTAGCTCAGAGACCGTTCCATAAACCCAATATGTAATAGACACGACCTACTCCTTGCTCAGTGAACTGGACTCAACACCCCCTATTCACCGCCCAAGAATATATCTGACTAGTAAGAATCTTACAACCTATGTATTGATATCTCTCTGTAAGTGAGTCAAGTGGGTGTAAAGCGGCATAAACACAGCAGTGAAAAGCAGCTAAACCCCTTTATAAAAATCAATCACTTTGAAAAACCCGTGAAACAAAGACAGTGAAAGAGAGAGAAATTCTTACTAAATTCGTTCAGGGGCTGTGATGCCACCTGGATTGACCATATCTAGACCCACAGCTGATTGAGACATAAGGGTGGACACTCTTGGGGCTGAGAGGTTTGGTGAGGTTGGGTGAGCAAACGCAGACCCTTTAAAGTAATACTGCGTGGTTCCCATCCCATGGGTCCCAAATCTCCAGGTTCAAGGGCATCTTCCTACTTCGAAAACATGCATGAGAAACCCAGAAGATGGTACACCGTGTGATCGGGAAAGGTTTCTAAAACGCACCTCATTTCTCATCTCCCTGTGCTCGGGTTCGCCATTCCAGCCGCTTTACTAGCAATCTCCCTCCTTGGAGAATCAGCACCTTTAACCTCCTGTTCCGTACAGGTTGCAATTTGTCCTGAGGATGAACGGGAAGAGGGAAAACCAATGAGACACTAGCTCTAGGTGTTGGGACAGGCACAGGTCACTCTATTTTCCCATCAGGAAGAAGAATTAACCACAGGCTCAGCCTGCCGCCCGGGACCAGAATAGGGTCTGAAGCAATCCTGCGCTTTTGCGGCCAGCTCCCAAGAAAGCGAGTGGAAAAATGGAGCTCAGGGGCACTGCAATTCACAAACCTGCAGAGTTATAAATGATAACTCTCGTCCACAAATATATTGACGGCAGGCAACGAAGAGGATTTGAAAGCAAGGCAGAATTGCAGGAAACAGATTTCAGGAGGTAGATTCGAATCGCCTTTAAAGCACGGGAAAAGCGGCAAAACCTCGACAATGATGCCCTTGGCCAAAAAGGGCGTATGCGTTTTTTCCTGAATATATTCAGGAAAAAACGCATACGCCCTTTTTGGCCAACCAAGCAACCTGGAAAGGCAAATCAGCGCTACAAAGAAGTCTCGCTTCTCATCGGTCAAAAGGGCCATGCTGAATAAAGTGTCAAACCCAGAAATGCAGGACAGGCCATGGAGAAACGGGAGCCTTGCTACGCTGATGGGCGGGATGTAAATTGCCAACAGCCCCTCTGGAGAAGTGTACGGTGTGTCCTGAAACATCGAAAAAACTCAGCTTAGAGAGCATAGGGCACTTCCACTCATGGGCGTATAAATTGGGAAAACTACAAATCAGCAAGACCCAGGCACCCCAAAGTTTAGGGCTGCTCTGTTGACAAGAACCTCCACTTCGTTACACCTTAAATATCCCAGGAAAGAGAAAAATGGATAAAGAAGTTGTGGTCCTTATGTACAATGGAATATCACTCAGCCATGAAATCAACGTCATAAGGCTAGTAGCAGCATGATGAGTGGATTTAGGTACGACGATTCTAAGTGAAATAAGTCACACAGAAAAAGACACTTATCCTAAGATATCACTTATAGAGGGAATGTAAAAACCGCTACCCTTGAACTGAATTACAAAACAGAACAGAGTCACACGTTTAGAAAACACACTATGGCTGCTTAACGGGAAAGGTGAGGTGGGTGATGCGTAAAAGAAGGGTTTCAAATTAGCTCAGAGACCGTTCCATAAACCCAATATGTAATAGACACGACCTACTCCTTGCTCAGTGAACTGGACTCAACACCCCCTATTCACCGCCCAAGAATATATCTGACTAGTAAGAATCTTACAACCTATGTATTGATATCTCTCTGTAAGTGAGTCAAGTGGGTGTAAAGCGGCATAAACACAGCAGTGAAAAGCAGCTAAACCCCTTTATAAAAATCAATCACTTTTAAAAACCCGTGAAACAAAGACAGTGAAAGATAGAGAAATTCTTACTAAATTCGTTCAGGGGCTGTGATGCCACCTGGATTGACCATATCTAGACCCACAGCTGATTGAGACATAAGGGTGGACACTCTTGGGGCTGAGAGGTTTGGTGAGGTTGGGTGAGCAAACGCAGACCCTTTAAAGTAATACTGCGTGGTTCCCATCCCATGGGTCCCAAATCTCCAGGTTCAAGGGCATCTTCCTACTTCGAAAACATGCATGAGAAACCCAGAAGATGGTACACCGTGTGATCGGGAAAGGTTTCTAAAACGCACCTCATTTCTCATCTCCCTGTGCTCGGGTTCGCCATTCCAGCCGCTTTACTAGCAATCTCCCTCCTTGGAGAATCAGCACCTTTAACCTCCTGTTCCGTACAGGTTGCAATTTGTCCTGAGGATGAACGGGAAGAGGGGGAACCAATGAGACACTAGCTCTAGGTGTTGGGACAGGCACAGGTCACTCTATTTTCCCATCAGGAAGAAGAATTAACCACAGGCTCAGCCTGCCGCCCGGGACCAGAATAGGGTCTGAAGCAATCCTGCGCTTTTGCGGCCAGCTCCCAAGAAAGCGAGTGGAAAAATGGAGCTCAGGGGCACTGCAATTCACAAACCTGCAGAGTTATAAATGATAACTCTCGTCCACAAATATATTGACGGCAGGCAACGAAGAGGATTTGAAAGCAAGGCAGAATTGCAGGAAACAGATTTCAGGAGGTAGATTCGAATCGCCTTTAAAGCACGGGAAAAGCGGCAAAACCTCGACAATGATGCCCTTGGCCAAAAAGGGCGTATGCGTTTTTTCCTGAATATATTCAGGAAAAAACGCATACGCCCTTTTTGGCCAACCAAGCAACCTGGAAAGGCAAATCAGCGCTACAAAGAAGTCTCGCTTCTCATCGGTCAAAAGGGCCATGCTGAATAAAGTGTCAAACCCAGAAATGCAGGACAGGCCATGGAGAAACGGGAGCCTTGCTACGCTGATGGGCGGGATGTAAATTGCCAACAGCCCCTCTGGAGAAGTGTACGGTGTGTCCTGAAACATCGAAAAAACTCAGCTTAGAGAGCATAGGGCACTTCCACTCATGGGCGTATAAATTGGGAAAACTAAAAATCAGCAAGACACAGGCACCCCAAAGTTTAGGGCTGCTCTGTTGACAAGAACCTCCACTTCGTTACACCTTAAATATCCCAGGAAAGAGAAAAATGGATAAAGAAGTTGTGGTCCTTATGTACAATGGAATATCACTCAGCCATGAAATCAACGTCATAAGGCTAGTAGCAGCATGATGAGTGGATTTAGGTACAACGATTCTAAGTGAAATAAGTCACACAGAAAAGGACACTTATCATAAGATATCACTTATGGAGGGAATGTAAAAACCGCTACCCTTGAACTGAATTACAAAACAGAACAGAGTCACACGTTTAGAAAACACACTATGGCTGCTTAACGGGAAAGGTGAGGTGGGGTGATGCGTAAAAGAAGGGTTTCAAATTAGCTCAGAGACCGTTCCATAAACCCAATATGTAATAGACACGACCTACTCCTTGCTCAGTGAACTGGACTCAACACCCCCTATTCACCGCCCAAGAATATATCTGACTAGTAAGAATCTTACAACCTATGTATTGATATCTCTCTGTAAGTGAGTCAAGTGGGTGTAAAGCGGCATAAACACAGCAGTGAAAAGCAGCTAAACCCCTTTATAAAAATCAATCACTTTTAAAAACCCGTGAAACAAAGACAGTGAAAGATAGAGAAATTCTTACTAAATTCGTTCAGGGGCTGTGATGCCACCTGGATTGACCATATCTAGACCCACAGCTGATTGAGACATAAGGGTGGACACTCTTGGGGCTGAGAGGTTTGGTGAGGTTGGGTGAGCAAACGCAGACCCTTTAAAGTAATACTGCGTGGTTCCCATCCCATGGGTCCCAAATCTCCAGGTTCAAGGGCATCTTCCTACTTCGAAAACATGCATGAGAAACCCAGAAGATGGTACACCGTGTGATCGGGAAAGGTTTCTAAAACGCACCTCATTTCTCATCTCCCTGTGCTCGGGTTCGCCATTCCAGCCGCTTTACTAGCAATCTCCCTCCTTGGAGAATCAGCACCTTTAACCTCCTGTTCCGTACAGGTTGCAATTTGTCGTGAGGATGAACGGGAAGAGGGGGAACCAATGAGACACTAGCTCTAGGTGTTGGGACACGCACAGGTCACTCTATTTTCCCATCAGGAAGAAGAATTAACCACACGCTCAGCCTGCCGCCCGGGACCAGAATAGGGTCTGAAGCAATCCTGCGCTTTTGCGGCCAGCTCCCAAGAAAGCGAGTGGAAAAATGGAGCTCAGGGGCACTGCAATTCACAAACCTGCAGAGTTATAAATGATAACTCTCGTCCACAAATATATTGACGGCAGGCAACGAAGAGGATTTGAAAGCAAGGCAGAATTGCAGGAAACAGATTTCAGCAGGTAGATTCGAATCGCCTTTAAAGCACGGGAAAAGCGGCAAAACCTCGACAATGATGCCCTTGGCCAAAAAGGGCGTATGCGTTTTTTCCTGAATATATTCAGGAAAAAACGCATACGCCCTTTTTGGCCAACCAAGCAACCTGGAAAGGCAAATCAGCGCTACAAAGAAGTCTCGCTTCCCATCGGTCAAAAGGGCCATGCTGAATAAAGTGTCAAACCCAGAAATGCAGGACAGGCCATGGAGAAACGGGAGCCTTGCTACGCTGATGGGCGGGATGTAAATTGCCAACAGCCCCTCTGGAGAAGTGTACGGTGTGTCCTGAAACATCGAAAAAACTCAGCTTAGAGAGCATAGGGCACTTCCACTCATGGGCGTATAAATTGGGAAAACTAAAAATCAGCAAGACACAGGCACCCCAAAGTTTAGGGCTGCTCTGTTGACAAGAACCTCCACTTCGTTACACCTTAAATATCCCAGGAAAGAGAAAAATGGATAAAGAAGTTGTGGTCCTTATGTACAATGGAATATCACTCAGCCATGAAATCAACGTCATAAGGCTAGTAGCAGCATGATGAGTGGATTTAGGTACGACGATTCTAAGTGAAATAAGTCACACAGAAAAGGACACTTATCATAAGATATCACTTATAGAGGGAATGTAAAAACCGCTACCCTTGAACTGAATTACAAAACAGAACAGAGTCACACGTTTAGAAAACACACTATGGCTGCTTAACGGGAAAGGTGAGGTGGGGTGATGCGTAAAAGAAGGGTTTCAAATTAGCTCAGAGACCGTTCCATAAACCCAATATGTAATAGACACGACCTACTCCTTGCTCAGTGAACTGGACTCAACACCCCCTATTCACCGCCCAAGAGTATATCTGACTAGTAAGAATCTTACAACCTATGTATTGATATCTCTCTGTAAGTGAGTCAAGTGGGTGTAAAGCGGCATAAACACAGCAGTGAAAAGCAGCTAAACCCCTTTATAAAAATCAATCACTTTTAAAAACCCGTGAAACAAAGACAGTGAAAGATAGAGAAATTCTTACTAAATTCGTTCAGGGGCTGTGATGCCACCTGGATTGACCATATCTAGACCCACAGCTGATTGAGACATAAGGGTGGACACTCTTGGGGCTGAGAGGTTTGGTGAGGTTGGGTGAGCAAACGCAGACCCTTTAAAGTAATACTGCGTGGTTCCCATCCCATGGGTCCCAAATCTCCAGGTTCAGGGGCATCTTCCTACTTCGAAAACATGCATGAGAAACCCAGAAGATGGTACACCGTGTGATCGGGAAAGGTTTCTAAAACGCACCTCATTTCTCATCTCCCTGTGCTCGGGTTCGCCATTCCAGCCGCTTTACTAGCAATCTCCCTCCTTGGAGAATCAGCACCTTTAACCTCCTGTTCCGTACAGGTTGCAATTTGTCGTGAGGATGAACGGGAAGAGGGGGAACCAATGAGACACTAGCTCTAGGTGTTGGGACAGGCACAGGTCACTCTATTTTCCCATCAGGAAGAAGAATTAACCACAGGCTCAGCCTGCCGCCCGGGACCAGAAGAGGGCCTGAAGCAATCCTGCGCTTTTGCGGCCAGCTCCCAAGAAAGCGAGTGGAAAAATGGAGCTCAGGGGCACTGCAATTCACAAACCTGCAGAGTTATAAATGATAACTCTCGTCCACAAATATATTGACGGCAGACAACGAAGAGGATTTGAAAGCAAGGCAGAATTGCAGGAAACAGATTTCAGGAGGTAGATTCGAATCGCCTTTAAAGCACGGGAAAAGCGGCAAAACCTCGACAATGATGCCCTTGGCCAAAAAGGGCGTATGCGTTTTTTCCTGAATATATTCAGGAAAAAACGCATACGCCCTTTTTGGCCAACCAAGCAACCTGGAAAGGCAAATCAGCGCTACAAAGAAGTCTCGCTTCCCATCGGTCAAAAGGGCCATGCTGAATAAAGTGTCAAACCCAGAAATGCAGGACAGGCCATGGAGAAACGGGAGCCTTGCTACGCTGATGGGCGGGATGTAAATTGCCAACAGCCCCTCTGGAGAAGTGTACGGTGTGTCCTGAAACATCGAAAAAATTCAGCTTAGAGAGCATAGGGCACTTCCACTCATGGGCGTATAAATTGGGAAAACTACAAATCAGCAAGACCCAGGCACCCCAAAGTTTAGGGCTGCTCTGTTGACAAGAACCTCCACTTCGTTACACCTTAAATATCCCAGGAAAGAGAAAAATGGATAAAGAAGTTGTGGTCCTTATGTACAATGGAATATCACTCACCCATGAAATCAGCGTCATAAGGCTAGTAGCAGCATGATGAGTGGATTTAGGTACGACGATTCTAAGTGAAATAAGTCACACAGAAAAAGACACTTATCCTAAGATATCACTTATAGAGGGAATGTAAAAACCGCTACCCTTGAACTGAATTACAAAACAGAACAGAGTCACACGTTTAGAAAACACACTATGGCTGCTTAACGGGAAAGGTGAGGTGGGGTGATGCGTAAAAGAAGGGTTTCAAATTAGCTCAGAGACCGTTCCATAACCCAATATGTAATAGACACGACCTACTCCTTGCTCAGTGAACTGGACTCAACACCCCCTATTCACCGCCCAAGAATATATCTGACTACTAAGAATCTTACAACCTATGTATTGATATCTCTCTGTAAGTGAGTCAAGTGGGTGTAAAGCGGCATAAACACAGCAGTGAAAAGCAGCTAAACCCCTTTATAAAAATCAATCACTTTGAAAAACCCGTGAAACAAAGACAGTGAAAGAGAGAGAAATTCTTACTAAATTCGTTCAGGGGCTGTGATGCCACCTGGATTGACCATATCTAGACCCACAGCTGATTGAGACATAAGGGTGGACACTCTTGGGGCTGAGAGGTTTGGTGAGGTTGGGTGAGCAAACGCAGACCCTTTAAAGTAATACTGCGTGGTTCCCATCCCATGGGTCCCAAATCTCCAGGTTCAAGGGCATCTTCCTACTTCGAAAACATGCATGAGAAACCCAGAAGATGGTACACCGTGTGATCGGGAAAGGTTTCTAAAACGCACCTCATTTCTCATCTCCCTGTGCTCGGGTTCGCCATTCCAGCCGCTTTACTAGCAATCTCCCTCCTTGGAGAATCAGCACCTTTAACCTCCTGTTCCGTACAGGTTGCAATTTGTCCTGAGGATGAACGGGAAGAGGGAAAACCAATGAGACACTAGCTCTAGGTGTTGGGACAGGCACAGGTCACTCTATTTTCCCATCAGGAAGAAGAATTAACCACACGCTCAGCCTGCCGCCCGGGACCAGAATAGGGTCTGAAGCAATCCTGCGCTTTTGCGGCCAGCTCCCAAGAAAGCGAGTGGAAAAATGGAGCTCAGGGGCACTGCAATTCACACACCTGCAGAGTTATAAATGATAACTCTCGTCCACAAATATATTGACGGCAGGCAACGAAGAGGATTTGAAAGCAAGGCAGAATTGCAGGAAACAGATTTCAGGAGGTAGATTCGAATCGCCTTTAAAGCACGGGAAAAGCGGCAAAACCTCGACAATGATGCCCTTGGCCAAAAAGGGCGTATGCGTTTTTTCCTGAATATATTCAGGAAAAAACGCATACGCCCTTTTTGGCCAACCAAGCAACCTGGAAAGGCAAATCAGCGCTACAAAGAAGTCTCGCTTCCCATCGGTCAAAAGGGCCATGCTGAATAAAGTGTCAAACCCAGAAATGCAGGACAGGCCATGGAGAAACGGGAGCCTTGCTACGCTGATGGGCGGGATGTAAATTGCCAACAGCCCCTCTGGAGAAGTGTACGGTGTGTCCTGAAACATCGAAAAAACTCAGCTTAGAGAGCATAGGGCACTTCCACTCATGGGCGTATAAATTGGGAAAACTACAAATCAGCAAGACCCAGGCACCCCAAAGTTTAGGGCTGCTCTGTTGACAAGAACCTCCACTTCGTTACACCTTAAATATCCCAGGAAAGAGAAAAATGGATAAAGAAGTTTTGGTCCTTATGTACAATGGAATATCACTCAGCCATGAAATCAACGTCATAAGGCTAGTAGCAGCATGATGAGTGGATTTAGGTACGACGATTCTAAGTGAAATAAGTCACACAGAAAAAGACACTTATCCTAAGATATCACTTATAGAGGGAATGTAAAAACCGCTACCCTTGAACTGAATTACAAAACAGAACAGAGTCACACGTTTAGAAAACACACTATGGCTGCTTAACGGGAAAGGTGAGGTGGGTGATGCGTAAAAGAAGGGTTTCAAATTAGCTCAGAGACCGTTCCATAAACCCAATATGTAATAGACACGACCTACTCCTTGCTCAGTGAACTGGACTCAACACCCCCTATTCACCGCCCAAGAATATATCTGACTAGTAAGAATCTTACAACCTATGTATTGATATCTCTCTGTAAGTGAGTCAAGTGGGTGTAAAGCGGCATAAACACAGCAGTGAAAAGCAGCTAAACCCCTTTATAAAAATCAATCACTTTTAAAAACCCGTGAAACAAAGACAGTGAAAGATAGAGAAATTCTTACTAAATTCGTTCAGGGGCTGTGATGCCACCTGGATTGACCATATCTAGACCCACAGCTGATTGAGACATAAGGGTGGACACTCTTGGGGCTGAGAGGTTTGGTGAGGTTGGGTGAGCAAACGCAGACCCTTTAAAGTAATACTGCGTGGTTCCCATCCCATGGGTCCCAAATCTCCAGGTTCAAGGGCATCTTCCTACTTCGAAAACATGCATGAGAAACCCAGAAGATGGTACACCGTGTGATCGGGAAAGGTTTCTAAAACGCACCTCATTTCTCATCTCCCTGTGCTCGGGTTCGCCATTCCAGCCGCTTTACTAGCAATCTCCCTCCTTGGAGAATCAGCACCTTTAACCTCCTGTTCCGTACAGGTTGCAATTTGTCCTGAGGATGAACGGGAAGAGGGGGAACCAATGAGACACTAGCTCTAGGTGTTGGGACAGGCACAGGTCACTCTATTTTCCCATCAGGAAGAAGAATTAACCACAGGCTCAGCCTGCCGCCCGGGACCAGAATAGGGTCTGAAGCAATCCTGCGCTTTTGCGGCCAGCTCCCAAGAAAGCGAGTGGAAAAATGGAGCTCAGGGGCACTGCAATTCACAAACCTGCAGAGTTATAAATGATAACTCTCGTCCACAAATATATTGACGGCAGGCAACGAAGAGGATTTGAAAGCAAGGCAGAATTGCAGGAAACAGATTTCAGGAGGTAGATTCGAATCGCCTTTAAAGCACGGGAAAAGCGGCAAAACCTCGACAATGATGCCCTTGGCCAAAAAGGGCGTATGCGTTTTTTCCTGAATATATTCAGGAAAAAACGCATACGCCCTTTTTGGCCAACCAAGCAACCTGGAAAGGCAAATCAGCGCTACAAAGAAGTCTCGCTTCCCATCGGTCAAAAGGGCCATGCTGAATAAAGTGTCAAACCCAGAAATGCAGGACAGGCCATGGAGAAACGGGAGCCTTGCTACGCTGATGGGCGGGATGTAAATTGCCAACAGCCCCTCTGGAGAAGTGTACGGTGTGTCCTGAAACATCGAAAAAACTCAGCTTAGAGAGCATAGGGCACTTCCACTCATGGGCGTATAAATTGGGAAAACTAAAAATCAGCAAGACACAGGCACCCCAAAGTTTAGGGCTGCTCTGTTGACAAGAACCTCCACTTCGTTACACCTTAAATATCCCAGGAAAGAGAAAAATGGATAAAGAAGTTGTGGTCCTTATGTACAATGGAATATCACTCAGCCATGAAATCAACGTCATAAGGCTAGTAGCAGCATGATGAGTGGATTTAGGTACGACGATTCTAAGTAAAATAAGTCACACAGAAAAGGACACTTATCATAAGATATCACTTATAGAGGGAATGTAAAAACCGCTACCCTTGAACTGAATTACAAAACAGAACAGAGTCACACGTTTAGAAAACACACTATGGCTGCTTAACGGGAAAGGTGAGGTGGGGTGATGCGTAAAAGAAGGGTTTCAAATTAGCTCAGAGACCGTTCCATAAACCCAATATGTAATAGACACGACCTACTCCTTGCTCAGTGAACTGGACTCAACACCCCCTATTCACCGCCCAAGAATATATCTGACTAGTAAGAATCTTACAACCTATGTATTGATATCTCTCTGTAAGTGAGTCAAGTGGGTGTAAAGCGGCATAAACACAGCAGTGAAAAGCAGCTAAACCCCTTTATAAAAATCAATCACTTTTAAAAACCCGTGAAACAAAGACAGTGAAAGAGAGAGAAATTCTTACTAAATTCGTTCAGGGGCTGTGATGCCACCTGGATTGACCATATCTAGACCCACAGCTGATTGAGACATAAGGGTGGACACTCTTGGGGCTGAGAGGTTTGGTGAGGTTGGGTGAGCAAACGCAGACCCTTTAAAGTAATACTGCGTGGTTCCCATCCCATGGGTCCCAAATCTCCAGGTTCAAGGGCATCTTCCTACTTCGAAAACATGCATGAGAAACCCAGAAGATGGTACACCGTGTGATCGGGAAAGGTTTCTAAAACGCACCTCATTTCTCATCTCCCTGTGCTCGGGTTCGCCATTCCAGCCGCTTTACTAGCAATCTCCCTCCTTGGAGAATCAGCACCTTTAACCTCCTGTTCCGTACAGGTTGCAATTTGTCCTGAGGATGAACGGGAAGAGGGAAAACCAATGAGACACTAGCTCTAGGTGTTGGGACAGGCACAGGTCACTCTATTTTCCCATCAGGAAGAAGAATTAACCACAGGCTCAGCCTGCCGCCCGGGACCAGAATAGGGTCTGAAGCAATCCTGCGCTTTTGCGGCCAGCTCCCAAGAAAGCGAGTGGAAAAATGGAGCTCAGGGGCACTGCAATTCACAAACCTGCAGAGTTATAAATGATAACTCTCGTCCACAAATATATTGACGGCAGGCAACGAAGAGGATTTGAAAGCAAGGCAGAATTGCAGGAAACAGATTTCAGGAGGTAGATTCGAATCGCCTTTAAAGCACGGGAAAAGCGGCAAAACCTCGACAATGATGCCCTTGGCCAAAAAGGGCGTATGCGTTTTTTCCTGAATATATTCAGGAAAAAACGCATACGCCCTTTTTGGCCAACCAAGCAACCTGGAAAGGCAAATCAGCGCTACAAAGAAGTCTCGCTTCCCATCGGTCAAAAGGGCCATGCTGAATAAAGTGTCAAACCCAGAAATGCAGGACAGGCCATGGAGAAACGGGAGCCTTGCTACGCTGATGGGCGGGATGTAAATTGCCAACAGCCCCTCTGGAGAAGTGTACGGTGTGTCCTGAAACATCGAAAAAATTCAGCTTAGAGAGCATAGGGCACTTCCACTCATGGGCGTATAAATTGGGAAAACTACAAATCAGCAAGACCCAGGCACCCCAAAGTTTAGGGCTGCTCTGTTGACAAGAACCTCCACTTCGTTACACCTTAAATATCCCAGGAAAGAGAAAAATGGATAAAGAAGTTGTGGTCCTTATGTACAATGGAATATCACTCAGCCATGAAATCAGCGTCATAAGGCTAGTAGCAGCATGATGAGTGGATTTAGGTACGACGATTCTAAGTGAAATAAGTCACACAGAAAAAGACACTTATCCTAAGATATCACTTATAGAGGGAATGTAAAAACCGCTACCCTTGAACTGAATTACAAAACAGAACAGAGTCACACGTTTAGAAAACACACTATGGCTGCTTAACGGGAAAGGTGAGGTGGGGTGATGCGTAAAAGAAGGGTTTCAAATTAGCTCAGAGACCGTTCCATAACCCAATATGTAATAGACACGACCTACTCCTTGCTCAGTGAACTGGACTCAACACCCCCTATTCACCGCCCAAGAATATATCTGACTACTAAGAATCTTACAACCTATGTATTGATATCTCTCTGTAAGTGAGTCAAGTGGGTGTAAAGCGGCATAAACACAGCAGTGAAAAGCAGCTAAACCCCTTTATAAAAATCAATCACTTTGAAAAACCCGTGAAACAAAGACAGTGAAAGAGAGAGAAATTCTTACTAAATTCGTTCAGGGGCTGTGATGCCACCTGGATTGACCATATCTAGACCCACAGCTGATTGAGACATAAGGGTGGACACTCTTGGGGCTGAGAGGTTTGGTGAGGTTGGGTGAGCAAACGCAGACCCTTTAAAGTAATACTGCGTGGTTCCCATCCCATGGGTCCCAAATCTCCAGGTTCAAGGGCATCTTCCTACTTCGAAAACATGCATGAGAAACCCAGAAGATGGTACACCGTGTGATCGGGAAAGGTTTCTAAAACGCACCTCATTTCTCATCTCCCTGTGCTCGGGTTCGCCATTCCAGCCGCTTTACTAGCAATCTCCCTCCTTGGAGAATCAGCACCTTTAACCTCCTGTTCCGTACAGGTTGCAATTTGTCCTGAGGATGAACGGGAAGAGGGGGAACCAATGAGACACTAGCTCTAGGTGTTGGGACAGGCACAGGTCACTCTATTTTCCCATCAGGAAGAAGAATTAACCACAGGCTCAGCCTGCCGCCCGGGACCAGAATAGGGTCTGAAGCAATCCTGCGCTTTTGCGGCCAGCTCCCAAGAAAGCGAGTGGAAAAATGGAGCTCAGGGGCACTGCAATTCACAAACCTGCAGAGTTATAAATGATAACTCTCGTCCACAAATATATTGACGGCAGGCAACGAAGAGGATTTGAAAGCAAGGCAGAATTGCAGGAAACAGATTTCAGGAGGTAGATTCGAATCGCCTTTAAAGCACGGGAAAAGCGGCAAAACCTCGACAATGATGCCCTTGGCCAAAAAGGGCGTATGCGTTTTTTCCTGAATATATTCAGGAAAAAACGCATACACCCTTTTTGGCCAACCAAGCAACCTGGAAAGGCAAATCAGCGCTACAAAGAAGTCTCTCTTCCCATCGGTCAAAAGGGCCATGCTGAATAAAGTGTCAAACCCAGAAATGCAGGACAGGCCATGGAGAAACGGGAGCCTTGCTACGCTGATGGGCGGGATGTGAATTGCCAACAGCCCCTCTGGAGAAGTGTACGGTGTGTCCTGAAACATCGAAAAAACTCAGCTTAGAGAGCATAGGGCACTTCCACTCATGGGCGTATAAATTGGGAAAACTACAAATCAGCAAGACCCAGGCACCCCAAAGTTTAGGGCTGCTCTGTTGACAAGAACCTCCACTTCGTTACACCTTAAATATCCCAGGAAAGAGAAAAATGGATAAAGAAGTTGTGGTCCTTATGTACAATGGAATATCACTCAGCCATGAAATCAACGTCATAAGGCTAGTAGCAGCATGATGAGTGGATTTAGGTACGACGATTCTAAGTGAAATAAGTCACACAGAAAAAGACACTTATCCTAAGATATCACTTATAGAGGGAATGTAAAAACCGCTACCCTTCAACTGAATTACAAAACAGAACAGAGTCACACGTTTAGAAAACACACTATGGCTGCTTAACGGGAAAGGGGAGGTGGGGTGATGCGTAAAAGAAGGGTTTCAAATTAGCTCAGAGACCGTTCTATAAACCCAATATGTAATAGACACGACCTACTCCTTGCTCAGTGAACTGGACTCAACACCCCCTATTCACCGCCCAAGAGTATATCTGACTAGTAAGAATCTTACAACCTATGTATTGATATCTCTCTGTAAGTGAGTCAAGTGGGTGTAAAGCGGCATAAACACAGCAGTGAAAAGCAGCTAAACCCCTTTATAAAAATCAATCACTTTTAAAAACCCGTGAAACAAAGACAGTGAAAGATAGAGAAATTCTTACTAAATTCGTTCAGGGGCTGTGATGCCACCTGGATTGACCATATCTAGACCCACAGCTGATTGAGACATAAGGGTGGACACTCTTGGGGCTGAGAGGTTTGGTGAGGTTGGGTGAGCAAACGCAGACCCTTTAAAGTAATACTGCGTGGTTCCCATCCCATGGGTCCCAAATCTCCAGGTTCAAGGGCATCTTCCTACTTCGAAAACATGCATGAGAAACCCAGAAGATGGTACACCGTGTGATCGGGAAAGGTTTCTAAAACGCACCTCATTTCTCATCTCCCTGTGCTCGGGTTCGCCATTCCAGCCGCTTTACTAGCAATCTCCCTCCTTGGAGAATCAGCACCTTTAACCTCCTGTTCCGTACAGGTTGCAATTTGTCCTGAGGATGAACGGGAAGAGGGGGAACCAATGAGACACTAGCTCTAGGTGTTGGGACAGGCACAGGCCACTCTATTTTCCCATCAGGAAGAAGAATTAACCACAGGCTCAGCCTGCCGCCCGGGACCAGAAGAGGGCCTGAAGCAATCCTGCGCTTTTGCGGCCAGCTCCCAAGAAAGCGAGTGGAAAAATGGAGCTCAGGGGCACTGCAATTCACAAACCTGCAGAGTTATAAATGATAACTCTCGTCCACAAATATATTGACGGCAGACAACGAAGAGGATTTGAAAGCAAGGCAGAATTGCAGGAAACAGATTTCAGGAGGTAGATTCGAATCGCCTTTAAAGCACGGGAAAAGCGGCAAAACCTCGACAATGATGCCCTTGGCCAAAAAGGGCGTATGCGTTTTTTCCTGAATATATTCAGGAAAAAACGCATAGGCCCTTTTTGGCCAACCAAGCAACCTGGAAAGGCAAATCAGCGCTACAAAGAAGTCTCGCTTCCCATCGGTCAAAAGGGCCATGCTGAATAAAGTGTCAAACCCAGAAATGCAGGACAGGCCATGGAGAAACGGGAGCCTTGCTACGCTGATGGGCGGGATGTAAATTGCCAACAGCCCCTCTGGAGAAGTGTACGGTGTGTCCTGAAACATCGAAAAAACTCAGCTTAGAGAGCATAGGGCACTTCCACTCATGGGCGTATAAATTGGGAAAACTACAAATCAGCAAGACCCAGGCACCCCAAAGTTTAGGGCTGCTCTGTTGACAAGAACCTCCACTTCGTTACACCTTAAATATCCCAGGAAAGAGAAAAATGGATAAAGAAGTTGTGGTCCTTATGTACAATGGAATATCACTCAGCCATGAAATCAACGTCATAAGGCTAGTAGCAGCATGATGAGTGGATTTAGGTACGACGATTCTAAGTGAAATAAGTCACACAGAAAAAGACACTTATCCTAAGATATCACTTATAGAGGGAATGTAAAAACCGCTACCCTTCAACTGAATTACAAAACAGAACAGAGTCACACGTTTAGAAAACACACTATGGCTGCTTAACGGGAAAGGTGAGGTGGGGTGATGCGTAAAAGAAGGGTTTCAAATTAGCTCAGAGACCGTTCCATAAACCCAATATGTAATAGACACGACCTACTCCTTGCTCAGTGAACTGGACTCAACACCCCCTATTCACCGCCCAAGAGTATATCTGACTAGTAAGAATCTTACAACCTATGTATTGATATCTCTCTGTAAGTGAGTCAAGTGGGTGTAAAGCGGCATAAACACAGCAGTGAAAAGCAGCTAAACCCCTTTATAAAAATCAATCACTTTGAAAAACCCGTGAAACAAAGACAGTGAAAGATAGAGAAATTCTTACTAAATTCGTTCAGGGGCTGTGATGCCACCTGGATTGACCATATCTAGACCCACAGCTGATTGAGACATAAGGGTGGACACTCTTGGGGCTGAGAGGTTTGGTGAGGTTGGGTGAGCAAACGCAGACCCTTTAAAGTAATACTGCGTGGTTCCCATCCCATGGGTCCCAAATCTCCAGGTTCAAGGGCATCTTCCTACTTCGAAAACATGCATGAGAAACCCAGAAGATGGTACACCGTGTGATCGGGAAAGGTTTCTAAAACGCACCTCATTTCTCATCTCCCTGTGCTCGGGTTCGCCATTCCAGCCGCTTTACTAGCAATCTCCCTCCTTGGAGAATCAGCACCTTTAACCTCCTGTTCCGTACAGGTTGCAATTTGTCCTGAGGATGAACGGGAAGAGGGGGAACCAATGAGACACTAGCTCTAGGTGTTGGGACAGGCACAGGCCACTCTATTTTCCCATCAGGAAGAAGAATTAACCACAGGCTCAGCCTGCCGCCCGGGACCAGAAGAGGGCCTGAAGCAATCCTGCGCTTTTGCGGCCAGCTCCCAAGAAAGCGAGTGGAAAAATGGAGCTCAGGGGCACTGCAATTCACAAACCTGCAGAGTTATAAATGATAACTCTCGTCCACAAATATATTGACGGCAGACAACGAAGAGGATTTGAAAGCAAGGCAGAATTGCAGGAAACAGATTTCAGGAGGTAGATTCGAATCGCCTTTAAAGCACGGGAAAAGCGGCAAAACCTCGACAATGATGCCCTTGGCCAAAAAGGGCGTATGCGTTTTTTCCTGAATATATTCAGGAAAAAACGCATACGCCCTTTTTGGCCAACCAAGCAACCTGGAAAGGCAAATCAGCGCTACAAAGAAGTCTCGCTTCCCATCGGTCAAAAGGGCCATGCTGAATAAAGTGTCAAACCCAGAAATGCAGGACAGCCCATGGAGAAACGGGAGCCTTGCTACGCTGATGGGCGGGATGTGAATTGCCAACAGCCCCTCTGGAGAAGTGTACGGTGTGTCCTGAAACATCGAAAAAACTCAGCTTAGAGAGCATAGGGCACTTCCACTCATGGGCGTATAAATTGGGAAAACTACAAATCAGCAAGACCCAGGCACCCCAAAGTTTAGGGCTGCTCTGTTGACAAGAACCTCCACTTCGTTACACCTTAAATATCCCAGGAAAGAGAAAAATGGATAAAGAAGTTGTGGTCCTTATGTACAATGGAATATCACTCAGCCATGAAATCAACGTCATAAGGCTAGTAGCAGCATGATGAGTGGATTTAGGTACGACGATTCTAAGTGAAATAAGTCACACAGAAAAAGACACTTATCCTAAGATATCACTTATAGAGGGAATGTAAAAACCGCTACCCTTCAACTGAATTACAAAACAGAACAGAGTCACACGTTTAGAAAACACACTATGGCTGCTTAACGGGAAAGGTGAGGTGGGGTGATGCGTAAAAGAAGGGTTTCAAATTAGCTCAGAGACCGTTCCATAAACCCAATATGTAATAGACACGACCTACTCCTTGCTCAGTGAACTGGACTCAACACCCCCTATTCACCGCCCAAGAGTATATCTGACTAGTAAGAATCTTACAACCTATGTATTGATATCTCTCTGTAAGTGAGTCAAGTGGGTGTAAAGCGGCATAAACACAGCAGTGAAAAGCAGCTAAACCCCTTTATAAAAATCAATCACTTTGAAAAACCCGTGAAACAAAGACAGTGAAAGATAGAGAAATTCTTACTAAATTCGTTCAGGGGCTGTGATGCCACCTGGATTGACCATATCTAGACCCACAGCTGATTGAGACATAAGGGTGGACACTCTTGGGGCTGAGAGGTTTGGTGAGGTTGGGTGAGCAAACGCAGACCCTTTAAAGTAATACTGCGTGGTTCCCATCCCATGGGTCCCAAATCTCCAGGTTCAGGGGCATCTTCCTACTTCGAAAACATGCATGAGAAACCCAGAAGATGGTACACCGTGTGATCGGGAAAGGTTTCTAAAACGCACCTCATTTCTCATCTCCCTGTGCTCGGGTTCGCCATTCCAGCCGCTTTACTAGCAATCTCCCTCCTTGGAGAATCAGCACCTTTAACCTCCTGTTCCGTACAGGTTGCAATTTGTCCTGAGGATGAACGGGAAGAGGGGGAACCAATGAGACACTAGCTCTAGGTGTTGGGACAGGCACAGGTCACTCTATTTTCCCATCAGGAAGAAGAATTAACCACAGGCTCAGCCTGCCGCCCGGGACCAGAAGAGGGCCTGAAGCAATCCTGCGCTTTTGCGGCCAGCTCCCAAGAAAGCGAGTGGAAAAATGGAGCTCAGGGGCACTGCAATTCACAAACCTGCAGAGTTATAAATGATAACTCTCGTCCACAAATATATTGACGGCAGACAACGAAGAGGATTTGAAAGCAAGGCAGAATTGCAGGAAACAGATTTCAGGAGGTAGATTCGAATCGCCTTTAAAGCACGGGAAAAGCGGCAAAACCTCGACAATGATGCCCTTGGCCAAAAAGGGCGTATGCGTTTTTTCCTGAATATATTCAGGAAAAAACGCATACGCCCTTTTTGGCCAACCAAGCAACCTGGAAAGGCAAATCAGCGCTACAAAGAAGTCTCGCTTCCCATCGGTCAAAAGGGCCATGCTGAATAAAGTGTCAAACCCAGAAATGCAGGACAGGCCATGGAGAAACGGGAGCCTTGCTACGCTGATGGGCGGGATGTAAATTGCCAACAGCCCCTCTGGAGAAGTGTACGGTGTGTCCTGAAACATCGAAAAAATTCAGCTTAGAGAGCATAGGGCACTTCCACTCATGGGCGTATAAATTGGGAAAACTACAAATCAGCAAGACCCAGGCACCCCAAAGTTTAGGGCTGCTCTGTTGACAAGAACCTCCACTTCGTTACACCTTAAATATCCCAGGAAAGAGAAAAATGGATAAAGAAGTTGTGGTCCTTATGTACAATGGAATATCACTCAGCCATGAAATCAGCGTCATAAGGCTAGTAGCAGCATGATGAGTGGATTTAGGTACGACGATTCTAAGTGAAATAAGTCACACAGAAAAAGACACTTATCCTAAGATATCACTTATAGAGGGAATGTAAAAACCGCTACCCTTGAACTGAATTACAAAACAGAACA
The DNA here is from genome assembly GCF_965194805.1 of Balaenoptera borealis. Classification (NCBI taxonomy): domain Eukaryota; kingdom Metazoa; phylum Chordata; class Mammalia; order Artiodactyla; family Balaenopteridae; genus Balaenoptera; species Balaenoptera borealis. The sequence goes on from NC_138864.1 coordinate 34,986,835, forward strand.
GAGTCACACGTTTAGAAAACACACTATGGCTGCTTAACGGGAAAGGTGAGGTGGGGTGATGCGTAAAAGAAGGGTTTCAAATTAGCTCAGAGACCGTTCCATAAACCCAATATGTAATAGACACGACCTACTCCTTGCTCAGTGAACTGGACTCAACACCCCCTATTCACCGCCCAAGAATATATCTGACTAGTAAGAATCTTACAACCTATGTATTGATATCTCTCTGTAAGTGAGTCAAGTGGGTGTAAAGCGGCATAAACACAGCAGTGAAAAGCAGCTAAACCCCTTTATAAAAATCAATCACTTTTAAAAACCCGTGAAACAAAGACAGTGAAAGAGAGAGAAATTCTTACTAAATTCGTTCAGGGGCTGTGATGCCACCTGGATTGACCATATCTAGACCCACAGCTGATTGAGACATAAGGGTGGACACTCTTGGGGCTGAGAGGTTTGGTGAGGTTGGGTGAGCAAACGCAGACCCTTTAAAGTAATACTGCGTGGTTCCCATCCCATGGGTCCCAAATCTCCAGGTTCAAGGGCATCTTCCTACTTCGAAAACATGCATGAGAAACCCAGAAGATGGTACACCGTGTGATCGGGAAAGGTTTCTAAAACGCACCTCATTTCTCATCTCCCTGTGCTCGGGTTCGCCATTCCAGCCGCTTTACTAGCAATCTCCCTCCTTGGAGAATCAGCACCTTTAACCTCCTGTTCCGTACAGGTTGCAATTTGTCCTGAGGATGAACGGGAAGAGGGAAAACCAATGAGACACTAGCTCTAGGTGTTGGGACAGGCACAGGTCACTCTATTTTCCCATCAGGAAGAAGAATTAACCACAGGCTCAGCCTGCCGCCCGGGACCAGAATAGGGTCTGAAGCAATCCTGCGCTTTTGCGGCCAGCTCCCAAGAAAGCGAGTGGAAAAATGGAGCTCAGGGGCACTGCAATTCACAAACCTGCAGAGTTATAAATGATAACTCTCGTCCACAAATATATTGACGGCAGGCAACGAAGAGGATTTGAAAGCAAGGCAGAATTGCAGGAAACAGATTTCAGGAGGTAGATTCGAATCGCCTTTAAAGCACGGGAAAAGCGGCAAAACCTCGACAATGATGCCCTTGGCCAAAAAGGGCGTATGCGTTTTTTCCTGAATATATTCAGGAAAAAACGCATACGCCCTTTTTGGCCAACCAAGCAACCTGGAAAGGCAAATCAGCGCTACAAAGAAGTCTCGCTTCCCATCGGTCAAAAGGGCCATGCTGAATAAAGTGTCAAACCCAGAAATGCAGGACAGGCCATGGAGAAACGGGAGCCTTGCTACGCTGATGGGCGGGATGTAAATTGCCAACAGCCCCTCTGGAGAAGTGTACGGTGTGTCCTGAAACATCGAAAAAACTCAGCTTAGAGAGCATAGGGCACTTCCACTCATGGGCGTATAAATTGGGAAAACTACAAATCAGCAAGACCCAGGCACCCCAAAGTTTAGGGCTGCTCTGTTGACAAGAACCTCCACTTCGTTACACCTTAAATATCCCAGGAAAGAGAAAAATGGATAAAGAAGTTGTGGTCCTTATGTACAATGGAATATCACTCAGCCATGAAATCAACGTCATAAGGCTAGTAGCAGCATGATGAGTGGATTTAGGTACGACGATTCTAAGTGAAATAAGTCACACAGAAAAAGACACTTATCCTAAGATATCACTTATAGAGGGAATGTAAAAACCGCTACCCTTGAACTGAATTACAAAACAGAACAGAGTCACACGTTTAGAAAACACACTATGGCTGCTTAACGGGAAAGGTGAGGTGGGTGATGCGTAAAAGAAGGGTTTCAAATTAGCTCAGAGACCGTTCCATAAACCCAATATGTAATAGACACGACCTACTCCTTGCTCAGTGAACTGGACTCAACACCCCCTATTCACCGCCCAAGAATATATCTGACTAGTAAGAATCTTACAACCTATGTATTGATATCTCTCTGTAAGTGAGTCAAGTGGGTGTAAAGCGGCATAAACACAGCAGTGAAAAGCAGCTAAACCCCTTTATAAAAATCAATCACTTTTAAAAACCCGTGAAACAAAGACAGTGAAAGATAGAGAAATTCTTACTAAATTCGTTCAGGGGCTGTGATGCCACCTGGATTGACCATATCTAGACCCACAGCTGATTGAGACATAAGGGTGGACACTCTTGGGGCTGAGAGGTTTGGTGAGGTTGGGTGAGCAAACGCAGACCCTTTAAAGTAATACTGCGTGGTTCCCATCCCATGGGTCCCAAATCTCCAGGTTCAAGGGCATCTTCCTACTTCGAAAACATGCATGAGAAACCCAGAAGATGGTACACCGTGTGATCGGGAAAGGTTTCTAAAACGCACCTCATTTCTCATCTCCCTGTGCTCGGGTTCGCCATTCCAGCCGCTTTACTAGCAATCTCCCTCCTTGGAGAATCAGCACCTTTAACCTCCTGTTCCGTACAGGTTGCAATTTGTCCTGAGGATGAACGGGAAGAGGGAAAACCAATGAGACACTAGCTCTAGGTGTTGGGACAGGCACAGGTCACTCTATTTTCCCATCAGGAAGAAGAATTAACCACAGGCTCAGCCTGCCGCCCGGGACCAGAATAGGGTCTGAAGCAATCCTGCGCTTTTGCGGCCAGCTCCCAAGAAAGCGAGTGGAAAAATGGAGCTCAGGGGCACTGCAATTCACAAACCTGCAGAGTTATAAATGATAACTCTCGTCCACAAATATATTGACGGCAGGCAACGAAGAGGATTTGAAAGCAAGGCAGAATTGCAGGAAACAGATTTCAGGAGGTAGATTCGAATCGCCTTTAAAGCACGGGAAAAGCGGCAAAACCTCGACAATGATGCCCTTGGCCAAAAAGGGCGTATGCGTTTTTTCCTGAATATATTCAGGAAAAAACGCATACGCCCTTTTTGGCCAACCAAGCAACCTGGAAAGGCAAATCAGCGCTACAAAGAAGTCTCGCTTCCCATCGGTCAAAAGGGCCATGCTGAATAAAGTGTCAAACCCAGAAATGCAGGACAGGCCATGGAGAAACGGGAGCCTTGCTACGCTGATGGGCGGGATGTAAATTGCCAACAGCCCCTCTGGAGAAGTGTACGGTGTGTCCTGAAACATCGAAAAAACTCAGCTTAGAGAGCATAGGGCACTTCCACTCATGGGCGTATAAATTGGGAAAACTAAAAATCAGCAAGACACAGGCACCCCAAAGTTTAGGGCTGCTCTGTTGACAAGAACCTCCACTTCATTACACCTTAAATATCCCAGGAAAGAGAAAAATGGATAAAGAAGTTGTGGTCCTTATGTACAATGGAATATCACTCAGCCATGAAATCAACGTCATAAGGCTAGTAGCAGCATGATGAGTGGATTTAGGTACAACGATTCTAAGTGAAATAAGTCACACAGAAAAGGACACTTATCATAAGATATCACTTATAGAGGGAATGTAAAAACCGCTACCCTTGAACTGAATTACAAAACAGAACAGAGTCACACGTTTAGAAAACACACTATGGCTGCTTAACGGGAAAGGTGAGGTGGGGTGATGCGTAAAAGAAGGGTTTCAAATTAGCTCAGAGACCGTTCCATAAACCCAATATGTAATAGACACGACCTACTCCTTGCTCAGTGAACTGGACTCAACACCCCCTATTCACCGCCCAAGAATATATCTGACTAGTAAGAATCTTACAACCTATGTATTGATATCTCTCTGTAAGTGAGTCAAGTGGGTGTAAAGCGGCATAAACACAGCAGTGAAAAGCAGCTAAACCCCTTTATAAAAATCAATCACTTTTAAAAACCCGTGAATCAAAGACAGTGAAAGAGAGAGAAATTCTTACTAAATTCGTTCAGGGGCTGTGATGCCACCTGGATTGACCATATCTAGACCCACAGCTGATTGAGACATAAGGGTGGACACTCTTGGGGCTGAGAGGTTTGGTGAGGTTGGGTGAGCAAACGCAGACCCTTTAAAGTAATACTGCGTGGTTCCCATCCCATGGGTCCCAAATCTCCAGGTTCAAGGGCATCTTCCTACTTCGAAAACATGCATGAGAAACCCAGAAGATGGTACACCGTGTGATCGGGAAAGGTTTCTAAAACGCACCTCATTTCTCATCTCCCTGTGCTCGGGTTCGCCATTCCAGCCGCTTTACTAGCAATCTCCCTCCTTGGAGAATCAGCACCTTTAACCTCCTGTTCCGTACAGGTTGCAATTTGTCCTGAGGATGAACGGGAAGAGGGAAAACCAATGAGACACTAGCTCTAGGTGTTGGGACAGGCACAGGTCACTCTATTTTCCCATCAGGAAGAAGAATTAACCACAGGCTCAGCCTGCCGCCCGGGACCAGAATAGGGTCTGAAGCAATCCTGCGCTTTTGCGGCCAGCTCCCAAGAAAGCGAGTGGAAAAATGGAGCTCAGGGGCACTGCAATTCACAAACCTGCAGAGTTATAAATGATAACTCTCGTCCACAAATATATTGACGGCAGGCAACGAAGAGGATTTGAAAGCAAGGCAGAATTGCAGGAAACAGATTTCAGGAGGTAGATTCGAATCGCCTTTAAAGCACGGGAAAAGCGGCAAAACCTCGACAATGATGCCCTTGGCCAAAAAGGGCGTATGCGTTTTTTCCTGAATATATTCAGGAAAAAACGCATACGCCCTTTTTGGCCAACCAAGCAACCTGGAAAGGCAAATCAGCGCTACAAAGAAGTCTCGCTTCCCATCGGTCAAAAGGGCCATGCTGAATAAAGTGTCAAACCCAGAAATGCAGGACAGGCCATGGAGAAACGGGAGCCTTGCTACGCTGATGGGCGGGATGTAAATTGCCAACAGCCCCTCTGGAGAAGTGTACGGTGTGTCCTGAAACATCGAAAAAACTCAGCTTAGAGAGCATAGGGCACTTCCACTCATGGGCGTATAAATTGGGAAAACTACAAATCAGCAAGACCCAGGCACCCCAAAGTTTAGGGCTGCTCTGTTGACAAGAACCTCCACTTCGTTACACCTTAAATATCCCAGGAAAGAGAAAAATGGATAAAGAAGTTGTGGTCCTTATGTACAATGGAATATCACTCAGCCATGAAATCAACGTCATAAGGCTAGTAGCAGCATGATGAGTGGATTTAGGTACGACGATTCTAAGTGAAATAAGTCACACAGAAAAAGACACTTATCCTAAGATATCACTTATAGAGGGAATGTAAAAACCGCTACCCTTGAACTGAATTACAAAACAGAACAGAGTCACACGTTTAGAAAACACACTATGGCTGCTTAACGGGAAAGGTGAGGTGGGTGATGCGTAAAAGAAGGGTTTCAAATTAGCTCAGAGACCGTTCCATAAACCCAATATGTAATAGACACGACCTACTCCTTGCTCAGTGAACTGGACTCAACACCCCCTATTCACCGTCCAAGAATATATCTGACTAGTAAGAATCTTACAACCTATGTATTGATATCTCTCTGTAAGTGAGTCAAGTGGGTGTAAAGCGGCATAAACACAGCAGTGAAAAGCAGCTAAACCCCTTTATAAAAATCAATCACTTTTAAAAACCCGTGAAACAAAGACAGTGAAAGAGAGAGAAATTCTTACTAAATTCGTTCAGGGGCTGTGATGCCACCTGGATTGACCATATCTAGACCCACAGCTGATTGAGACATAAGGGTGGACACTCTTGGGGCTGAGAGGTTTGGTGAGGTTGGGTGAGCAAACGCAGACCCTTTAAAGTAATACTGCGTGGTTCCCATCCCATGGGTCCCAAATCTCCAGGTTCAAGGGCATCTTCCTACTTCGAAAACATGCATGAGAAACCCAGAAGATGGTACACCGTGTGATCGGGAAAGGTTTCTAAAACGCACCTCATTTCTCATCTCCCTGTGCTCGGGTTCGCCATTCCAGCCGCTTTACTAGCAATCTCCCTCCTTGGAGAATCAGCACCTTTAACCTCCTGTTCCGTACAGGTTGCAATTTGTCCTGAGGATGAACGGGAAGAGGGGGAACCAATGAGACACTAGCTCTAGGTGTTGGGACAGGCACAGGTCACTCTATTTTCCCATCAGGAAGAAGAATTAACCACAGGCTCAGCCTGCCGCCCGGGACCAGAAGAGGGCCTGAAGCAATCCTGCGCTTTTGCGGCCAGCTCCCAAGAAAGCGAGTGGAAAAATGGAGCTCAGGGGCACTGCAATTCACAAACCTGCAGAGTTATAAATGATAACTCTCGTCCACAAATATATTGACGGCAGGCAACGAAGAGGATTTGAAAGCAAGGCAGAATTGCAGGAAACAGATTTCAGGAGGTAGATTCGAATCGCCTTTAAAGCACGGGAAAAGCGGCAAAACCTCGACAATGATGCCCTTGGCCAAAAAGGGCGTATGCGTTTTTTCCTGAATATATTCAGGAAAAAACGCATACGCCCTTTTTGGCCAACCAAGCAACCTGGAAAGGCAAATCAGCGCTACAAAGAAGTCTCGCTTCCCATCGGTCAAAAGGGCCATGCTGAATAAAGTGTCAAACCCAGAAATGCAGGACAGGCCATGGAGAAACGGGAGCCTTGCTACGCTGATGGGCGGGATGTAAATTGCCAACAGCCCCTCTGGAGAAGTGTACGGTGTGTCCTGAAACATCGAAAAAACTCAGCTTAGAGAGCATAGGGCACTTCCACTCATGGGCGTATAAATTGGGAAAACTACAAATCAGCAAGACCCAGGCACCCCAAAGTTTAGGGCTGCTCTGTTGACAAGAACCTCCACTTCGTTACACCTTAAATATCCCAGGAAAGAGAAAAATGGATAAAGAAGTTGTGGTCCTTATGTACAATGGAATATCACTCAGCCATGAAATCAACGTCATAAGGCTAGTAGCAGCATGATGAGTGGATTTAGGTACGACGATTCTAAGTGAAATAAGTCACACAGAAAAAGACACTTATCCTAAGATATCACTTATAGAGGGAATGTAAAAACCGCTACCCTTGAACTGAATTACAAAACAGAACAGAGTCACACGTTTAGAAAACACACTATGGCTGCTTAACGGGAAAGGTGAGGTGGGTGATGCGTAAAAGAAGGGTTTCAAATTAGCTCAGAGACCGTTCCATAAACCCAATATGTAATAGACACGACCTACTCCTTGCTCAGTGAACTGGACTCAACACCCCCTATTCACCGCCCAAGAATATATCTGACTAGTAAGAATCTTACAACCTATGTATTGATATCTCTCTGTAAGTGAGTCAAGTGGGTGTAAAGCGGCATAAACACAGCAGTGAAAAGCAGCTAAACCCCTTTATAAAAATCAATCACTTTTAAAAACCCGTGAAACAAAGACAGTGAAAGATAGAGAAATTCTTACTAAATTCGTTCAGGGGCTGTGATGCCACCTGGATTGACCATATCTAGACCCACAGCTGATTGAGACATAAGGGTGGACACTCTTGGGGCTGAGAGGTTTGGTGAGGTTGGGTGAGCAAACGCAGACCCTTTAAAGTAATACTGCGTGGTTCCCATCCCATGGGTCCCAAATCTCCAGGTTCAAGGGCATCTTCCTACTTCGAAAACATGCATGAGAAACCCAGAAGATGGTACACCGTGTGATCGGGAAAGGTTTCTAAAACGCACCTCATTTCTCATCTCCCTGTGCTCGGGTTCGCCATTCCAGCCGCTTTACTAGCAATCTCCCTCCTTGGAGAATCAGCACCTTTAACCTCCTGTTCCGTACAGGTTGCAATTTGTCCTGAGGATGAACGGGAAGAGGGGGAACCAATGAGACACTAGCTCTAGGTGTTGGGACAGGCACAGGTCACTCTATTTTCCCATCAGGAAGAAGAATTAACCACAGGCTCAACCTGCCGCCCGGGACCAGAATAGGGTCTGAAGCAATCCTGCGCTTTTGCGGCCAGCTCCCAAGAAAGCGAGTGGAAAAATGGAGCTCAGGGGCACTGCAATTCACAAACCTGCAGAGTTATAAATGATAACTCTCGTCCACAAATATATTGACGGCAGGCAACGAAGAGGATTTGAAAGCAAGGCAGAATTGCAGGAAACAGATTTCAGGAGGTAGATTCGAATCGCCTTTAAAGCACGGGAAAAGCGGCAAAACCTCGACAATGATGCCCTTGGCCAAAAAGGGCGTATGCGTTTTTTCCTGAATATATTCAGGAAAAAACGCATACGCCCTTTTTGGCCAACCAAGCAACCTGGAAAGGCAAATCAGCGCTACAAAGAAGTCTCGCTTCCCATCGGTCAAAAGGGCCATGCTGAATAAAGTGTCAAACCCAGAAATGCAGGACAGGCCATGGAGAAACGGGAGCCTTGCTACGCTGATGGGCGGGATGTAAATTGCCAACAGCCCCTCTGGAGAAGTGTACGGTGTGTCCTGAAACATCGAAAAAACTCAGCTTAGAGAGCATAGGGCACTTCCACTCATGGGCGTATAAATTGGGAAAACTAAAAATCAGCAAGACACAGGCACCCCAAAGTTTAGGGCTGCTCTGTTGACAAGAACCTCCACTTCGTTACACCTTAAATATCCCAGGAAAGAGAAAAATGGATAAAGAAGTTGTGGTCCTTATGTACAATGGAATATCACTCAGCCATGAAATCAACGTCATAAGGCTAGTAGCAGCATGATGAGTGGATTTAGGTACGACGATTCTAAGTGAAATAAGTCACACAGAAAAGGACACTTATCCTAAGATATCACTTATAGAGGGAATGTAAAAACCGCTACCCTTGAACTGAATTACAAAACAGAACAGAGTCACACGTTTAGAAAACACACTATGGCTGCTTAACGGGAAAGGTGAGGTGGGGTGATGCGTAAAAGAAGGGTTTCAAATTAGCTCAGAGACCGTTCCATAAACCCAATATGTAATAGACACGACCTACTCCTTGCTCAGTGAACTGGACTCAACACCCCCTATTCACCGCCCAAGAATATATCTGACTACTAAGAATCTTACAACCTATGTATTGATATCTCTCTGTAAGTGAGTCAAGTGGGTGTAAAGCGGCATAAACACAGCAGTGAAAAGCAGCTAAACCCCTTTATAAAAATCAATCACTTTGAAAAACCCGTGAAACAAAGACAGTGAAAGAGAGAGAAATTCTTACTAAATTCGTTCAGGGGCTGTGATGCCACCTGGATTGACCATATCTAGACCCACAGCTGATTGAGACATAAGGGTGGACACTCTTGGGGCTGAGAGGTTTGGTGAGGTTGGGTGAGCAAACGCAGACCCTTTAAAGTAATACTGCGTGGTTCCCATCCCATGGGTCCCAAATCTCCAGGTTCAAGGGCATCTTCCTACTTCGAAAACATGCATGAGAAACCCAGAAGATGGTACACCGTGTGATCGGGAAAGGTTTCTAAAACGCACCTCATTTCTCATCTCCCTGTGCTCGGGTTCGCCATTCCAGCCGCTTTACTAGCAATCTCCCTCCTTGGAGAATCAGCACCTTTAACCTCCTGTTCCGTACAGGTTGCAATTTGTCCTGAGGATGAACGGGAAGAGGGAAAACCAATGAGACACTAGCTCTAGGTGTTGGGACAGGCACAGGTCACTCTATTTTCCCATCAGGAAGAAGAATTAACCACACGCTCAGCCTGCCGCCCGGGACCAGAATAGGGTCTGAAGCAATCCTGCGCTTTTGCGGCCAGCTCCCAAGAAAGCGAGTGGAAAAATGGAGCTCAGGGGCACTGCAATTCACAAACCTGCAGAGTTATAAATGATAACTCTCGTCCACAAATATATTGACGGCAGGCAACGAAGAGGATTTGAAAGCAAGGCAGAATTGCAGGAAACAGATTTCAGGAGGTAGATACGAATCGCCTTTAAAGCACGGGAAAAGCGGCAAAACCTCGACAATGATGCCCTTGGCCAAAAAGGGCGTATGCGTTTTTTCCTGAATATATTCAGGAAAAAACGCATACGCCCTTTTTGGCCAACCAAGCAACCTGGAAAGGCAAATCAGCGCTACAAAGAAGTCTCGCTTCCCATCGGTCAAAAGGGCCATGCTGAATAAAGTGTCAAACCCAGAAATGCAGGACAGGCCATGGAGAAACGGGAGCCTTGCTACGCTGATGGGCGGGATGTAAATTGCCAACAGCCCCTCTGGAGAAGTGTACGGTGTGTCCTGAAACATCGAAAAAACTCAGCTTAGAGAGCATAGGGCACTTCCACTCATGGGCGTATAAATTGGGAAAACTACAAATCAGCAAGACCCAGGCACCCCAAAGTTTAGGGCTGCTCTGTTGACAAGAACCTCCACTTCGTTACACCTTAAATATCCCAGGAAAGAGAAAAATGGATAAAGAAGTTGTGGTCCTTATGTACAATGGAATATCACTCAGCCATGAAATCAACGTCATAAGGCTAGTAGCAGCATGATGAGTGGATTTAGGTACGACGATTCTAAGTGAAATAAGTCACACAGAAAAAGACACTTATCCTAAGATATCACTTATAGAGGGAATGTAAAAACCGCTACCCTTGAACTGAATTACAAAACAGAACAGAGTCACACGTTTAGAAAACACACTATGGCTGCTTAACGGGAAAGGTGAGGTGGGTGATGCGTAAAAGAAGGGTTTCAAATTAGCTCAGAGACCGTTCCATAAACCCAATATGTAATAGACACGACCTACTCCTTGCTCAGTGAACTGGACTCAACACCCCCTATTCACCGCCCAAGAATATATCTGACTAGTAAGAATCTTACAACCTATGTATTGATATCTCTCTGTAAGTGAGTCAAGTGGGTGTAAAGCGGCATAAACACAGCAGTGAAAAGCAGCTAAACCCCTTTATAAAAATCAATCACTTTTAAAAACCCGTGAAACAAAGACAGTGAAAGATAGAGAAATTCTTACTAAATTCGTTCAGGGGCTGTGATGCCACCTGGATTGACCATATCTAGACCCACAGCTGATTGAGACATAAGGGTGGACACTCTTGGGGCTGAGAGGTTTGGTGAGGTTGGGTGAGCAAACGCAGACCCTTTAAAGTAATACTGCGTGGTTCCCATCCCATGGGTCCCAAATCTCCAGGTTCAAGGGCATCTTCCTACTTCGAAAACATGCATGAGAAACCCAGAAGATGGTACACCGTGTGATCGGGAAAGGTTTCTAAAACGCACCTCATTTCTCATCTCCCTGTGCTCGGGTTCGCCATTCCAGCCGCTTTACTAGCAATCTCCCTCCTTGGAGAATCAGCACCTTTAACCTCCTGTTCCGTACAGGTTGCAATTTGTCCTGAGGATGAACGGGAAGAGGGGGAACCAATGAGACACTAGCTCTAGGTGTTGGGACAGGCACAGGTCACTCTATTTTCCCATCAGGAAGAAGAATTAACCACAGGCTCAGCCTGCCGCCCGGGACCAGAATAGGGTCTGAAGCAATCCTGCGCTTTTGCGGCCAGCTCCCAAGAAAGCGAGTGGAAAAATGGAGCTCAGGGGCACTGCAATTCACAAACCTGCAGAGTTATAAATGATAACTCTCGTCCACAAATATATTGACGGCAGGCAACGAAGAGGATTTGAAAGCAAGGCAGAATTGCAGGAAACAGATTTCAGGAGGTAGATTCGAATCGCCTTTAAAGCACGGGAAAAGCGGCAAAACCTCGACAATGATGCCCTTGGCCAAAAAGGGCGTATGCGTTTTTTCCTGAATATATTCAGGAAAAAACGCATACGCCCTTTTTGGCCAACCAAGCAACCTGGAAAGGCAAATCAGCGCTACAAAGAAGTCTCGCTTCCCATCGGTCAAAAGGGCCATGCTGAATAAAGTGTCAAACCCAGAAATGCAGGACAGGCCATGGAGAAACGGGAGCCTTGCTACGCTGATGGGCGGGATGTAAATTGCCAACAGCCCCTCTGGAGAAGTGTACGGTGTGTCCTGAAACATCGAAAAAACTCAGCTTAGAGAGCATAGGGCACTTCCACTCATGGGCGTATAAATTGGGAAAACTAAAAATCAGCAAGACACAGGCACCCCAAAGTTTAGGGCTGCTCTGTTGACAAGAACCTCCACTTCGTTACACCTTAAATATCCCAGGAAAGAGAAAAATGGATAAAGAAGTTGTGGTCCTTATGTACAATGGAATATCACTCAGCCATGAAATCAACGTCATAAGGCTAGTAGCAGCATGATGAGTGGATTTAGGTACGACGATTCTAAGTGAAATAAGTCACACAGAAAAGGACACTTATCATAAGATATCACTTATAGAGGGAATGTAAAAACCGCTACCCTTGAACTGAATTACAAAACAGAACAGAGTCACACGTTTAGAAAACACACTATGGCTGCTTAACGGGAAAGGTGAGGTGGGGTGATGCGTAAAAGAAGGGTTTCAAATTAGCTCAGAGACCGTTCCATAAACCCAATATGTAATAGACACGACCTACTCCTTGCTCAGTGAACTGGACTCAACACCCCCTATTCACCGCCCAAGAATATATCTGACTAGTAAGAATCTTACAACCTATGTATTGATATCTCTCTGTAAGTGAGTCAAGTGGGTGTAAAGCGGCATAAACACAGCAGTGAAAAGCAGCTAAACCCCTTTATAAAAATCAATCACTTTTAAAAACCCGTGAAACAAAGACAGTGAAAGATAGAGAAATTCTTACTAAATTCGTTCAGGGGCTGTGATGCCACCTGGATTGACCATATCTAGACCCACAGCTGATTGAGACATAAGGGTGGACACTCTTGGGGCTGAGAGGTTTGGTGAGGTTGGGTGAGCAAACGCAGACCCTTTAAAGTAATACTGCGTGGTTCCCATCCCATGGGTCCCAAATCTCCAGGTTCAAGGGCATCTTCCTACTTCGAAAACATGCATGAGAAACCCAGAAGATGGTACACCGTGTGATCGGGAAAGGTTTCTAAAACGCACCTCATTTCTCATCTCCCTGTGCTCGGGTTCGCCATTCCAGCCGCTTTACTAGCAATCTCCCTCCTTGGAGAATCAGCACCTTTAACCTCCTGTTCCGTACAGGTTGCAATTTGTCCTGAGGATGAACGGGAAGAGGGAAAACCAATGAGACACTAGCTCTAGGTGTTGGGACAGGCACAGGTCACTCTATTTTCCCATCAGGAAGAAGAATTAACCACAGGCTCAGCCTGCCGCCCGGGACCAGAATAGGGTCTGAAGCAATCCTGCGCTTTTGCGGCCAGCTCCCAAGAAAGCGAGTGGAAAAATGGAGCTCAGGGGCACTGCAATTCACAAACCTGCAGAGTTATAAATGATAACTCTCGTCCACAAATATATTGACGGCAGGCAACGAAGAGGATTTGAAAGCAAGGCAGAATTGCAGGAAACAGATTTCAGGAGGTAGATTCGAATCGCCTTTAAAGCACGGGAAAAGCGGCAAAACCTCGACAATGATGCCCTTGGCCAAAAAGGGCGTATGCGTTTTTTCCTGAATATATTCAGGAAAAAACGCATACGCCCTTTTTGACCAACCAAGCAACCTGGAAAGGCAAATCAGCGCTACAAAGAAGTCTCGCTTCCCATCGGTCAAAAGGGCCATGCTGAATAAAGTGTCAAACCCAGAAATGCAGGACAGGCCATGGAGAAACGGGAGCCTTGCTACGCTGATGGGCGGGATGTAAATTGCCAACAGCCCCTCTGGAGAAGTGTACGGTGTGTCCTGAAACATCGAAAAAACTCAGCTTAGAGAGCATAGGGCACTTCCACTCATGGGCGTATAAATTGGGAAAACTAAAAATCAGCAAGACACAGGCACCCCAAAGTTTAGGGCTGCTCTGTTGACAAGAACCTCCACTTCGTTACACCTTAAATATCCCAGGAAAGAGAAAAATGGATAAAGAAGTTGTGGTCCTTATGTACAATGGAATATCACTCAGCCATGAAATCAACGTCATAAGGCTAGTAGCAGCATGATGAGTGGATTTAGGTACGACGATTCTAAGTGAAATAAGTCACACAGAAAAAGACACTTATCCTAAGATATCACTTATAGAGGGAATGTAAAAACCGCTACCCTTGAACTGAATTACAAAACAGAACAGAGTCACACGTTTAGAAAACACACTATGGCTGCTTAACGGGAAAGGTGAGGTGGGTGATGCGTAAAAGAAGGGTTTCAAATTAGCTCAGAGACCGTTCCATAAACCCAATATGTAATAGACACGACCTACTCCTTGCTCAGTGAACTGGACTCAACACCCCCTATTCACCGCCCAAGAATATATCTGACTAGTAAGAATCTTACAACCTATGTATTGATATCTCTCTGTAAGTGAGTCAAGTGGGTGTAAAGCGGCATAAACACAGCAGTGAAAAGCAGCTAAACCCCTTTATAAAAATCAATCACTTTTAAAAACCCGTGAAACAAAGACAGTGAAAGATAGAGAAATTCTTACTAAATTCGTTCAGGGGCTGTGATGCCACCTGGATTGACCATATCTAGACCCACAGCTGATTGAGACATAAGGGTGGACACTCTTGGGGCTGAGAGGTTTGGTGAGGTTGGGTGAGCAAACGCAGACCCTTTAAAGTAATACTGCGTGGTTCCCATCCCATGGGTCCCAAATCTCCAGGTTCAAGGGCATCTTCCTACTTCGAAAACATGCATGAGAAACCCAGAAGATGGTACACCGTGTGATCGGGAAAGGTTTCTAAAACGCACCTCATTTCTCATCTCCCTGTGCTCGGGTTCGCCATTCCAGCCGCTTTACTAGCAATCTCCCTCCTTGGAGAATCAGCACCTTTAACCTCCTGTTCCGTACAGGTTGCAATTTGTCCTGAGGATGAACGGGAAGAGGGAAAACCAATGAGACACTAGCTCTAGGTGTTGGGACAGGCACAGGTCACTCTATTTTCCCATCAGGAAGAAGAATTAACCACAGGCTCAGCCTGCCGCCCGGGACCAGAATAGGGTCTGAAGCAATCCTGCGCTTTTGCGGCCAGCTCCCAAGAAAGCGAGTGGAAAAATGGAGCTCAGGGGCACTGCAATTCACAAACCTGCAGAGTTATAAATGATAACTCTCGTCCACAAATATATTGACGGCAGGCAACGAAGAGGATTTGAAAGCAAGGCAGAATTGCAGGAAACAGATTTCAGGAGGTAGATTCGAATCGCCTTTAAAGCACGGGAAAAGCGGCAAAACCTCGACAATGATGCCCTTGGCCAAAAAGGGCGTATGCGTTTTTTCCTGAATATATTCAGGAAAAAACGCATACGCCCTTTTTGGCCAACCAAGCAACCTGGAAAGGCAAATCAGCGCTACAAAGAAGTCTCGCTTCCCATCGGTCAAAAGGGCCATGCTGAATAAAGTGTCAAACCCAGAAATGCAGGACAGGCCATGGAGAAACGGGAGCCTTGCTACGCTGATGGGCGGGATGTAAATTGCCAACAGCCCCTCTGGAGAAGTGTACGGTGTGTCCTGAAACATCGAAAAAACTCAGCTTAGAGAGCATAGGGCACTTCCACTCATGGGCGTATAAATTGGGAAAACTACAAATCAGCAAGACCCAGGCACCCCAAAGTTTAGGGCTGCTCTGTTGACAAGAACCTCCACTTCGTTACACCTTAAATATCCCAGGAAAGAGAAAAATGGATAAAGAAGTTGTGGTCCTTATGTACAATGGAATATCACTCAGCCATGAAATCAACGTCATAAGGCTAGTAGCAGCATGATGAGTGGATTTAGGTACGACGATTCTAAGTGAAATAAGTCACACAGAAAAAGACACTTATCCTAAGATATCACTTATAGAGGGAATGTAAAAACCGCTACCCTTGAACTGAATTACAAAACAGAACAGAGTCACACGTTTAGAAAACACACTATGGCTGCTTAACGGGAAAGGTGAGGTGGGTGATGCGTAAAAGAAGGGTTTCAAATTAGCTCAGAGACCGTTCCATAAACCCAATATGTAATAGACACGACCTACTCCTTGCTCAGTGAACTGGACTCAACACCCCCTATTCACCGCCCAAGAATATATCTGACTAGTAAGAATCTTACAACCTATGTATTGATATCTCTCTGTAAGTGAGTCAAGTGGGTGTAAAGCGGCATAAACACAGCAGTGAAAAGCAGCTAAACCCCTTTATAAAAATCAATCACTTTTAAAAACCCGTGAAACAAAGACAGTGAAAGATAGAGAAATTCTTACTAAATTCGTTCAGGGGCTGTGATGCCACCTGGATTGACCATATCTAGACCCACAGCTGATTGAGACATAAGGGTGGACACTCTTGGGGCTGAGAGGTTTGGTGAGGTTGGGTGAGCAAACGCAGACCCTTTAAAGTAATACTGCGTGGTTCCCATCCCATGGGTCCCAAATCTCCAGGTTCAAGGGCATCTTCCTACTTCGAAAACATGCATGAGAAACCCAGAAGATGGTACACCGTGTGATCGGGAAAGGTTTCTAAAACGCACCTCATTTCTCATCTCCCTGTGCTCGGGTTCGCCATTCCAGCCGCTTTACTAGCAATCTCCCTCCTTGGAGAATCAGCACCTTTAACCTCCTGTTCCGTACAGGTTGCAATTTGTCCTGAGGATGAACGGGAAGAGGGGGAACCAATGAGACACTAGCTCTAGGTGTTGGGACAGGCACAGGTCACTCTATTTTCCCATCAGGAAGAAGAATTAACCACAGGCTCAGCCTGCCGCCCGGGACCAGAATAGGGTCTGAAGCAATCCTGCGCTTTTGCGGCCAGCTCCCAAGAAAGCGAGTGGAAAAATGGAGCTCAGGGGCACTGCAATTCACAAACCTGCAGAGTTATAAATGATAACTCTCGTCCACAAATATATTGACGGCAGGCAACGAAGAGGATTTGAAAGCAAGGCAGAATTGCAGGAAACAGATTTCAGGAGGTAGATTCGAATCGCCTTTAAAGCACGGGAAAAGCGGCAAAACCTCGACAATGATGCCCTTGGCCAAAAAGGGCGTATGCGTTTTTTCCTGAATATATTCAGGAAAAAACGCATACGCCCTTTTTGGCCAACCAAGCAACCTGGAAAGGCAAATCAGCGCTACAAAGAAGTCTCGCTTCTCATCGGTCAAAAGGGCCATGCTGAATAAAGTGTCAAACCCAGAAATGCAGGACAGGCCATGGAGAAACGGGAGCCTTGCTACGCTGATGGGCGGGATGTAAATTGCCAACAGCCCCTCTGGAGAAGTGTACGGTGTGTCCTGAAACATCGAAAAAACTCAGCTTAGAGAGCATAGGGCACTTCCACTCATGGGCGTATAAATTGGGAAAACTAAAAATCAGCAAGACACAGGCACCCCAAAGTTTAGGGCTGCTCTGTTGACAAGAACCTCCACTTCGTTACACCTTAAATATCCCAGGAAAGAGAAAAATGGATAAAGAAGTTGTGGTCCTTATGTACAATGGAATATCACTCAGCCATGAAATCAACGTCATAAGGCTAGTAGCAGCATGATGAGTGGATTTAGGTACAACGATTCTAAGTGAAATAAGTCACACAGAAAAGGACACTTATCATAAGATATCACTTATGGAGGGAATGTAAAAACCGCTACCCTTGAACTGAATTACAAAACAGAACAGAGTCACACGTTTAGAAAACACACTATGGCTGCTTAACGGGAAAGGTGAGGTGGGGTGATGCGTAAAAGAAGGGTTTCAAATTAGCTCAGAGACCGTTCCATAAACCCAATATGTAATAGACACGACCTACTCCTTGCTCAGTGAACTGGACTCAACACCCCCTATTCACCGCCCAAGAATATATCTGACTAGTAAGAATCTTACAACCTATGTATTGATATCTCTCTGTAAGTGAGTCAAGTGGGTGTAAAGCGGCATAAACACAGCAGTGAAAAGCAGCTAAACCCCTTTATAAAAATCAATCACTTTTAAAAACCCGTGAAACAAAGACAGTGAAAGATAGAGAAATTCTTACTAAATTCGTTCAGGGGCTGTGATGCCACCTGGATTGACCATATCTAGACCCACAGCTGATTGAGACATAAGGGTGGACACTCTTGGGGCTGAGAGGTTTGGTGAGGTTGGGTGAGCAAACGCAGACCCTTTAAAGTAATACTGCGTGGTTCCCATCCCATGGGTCCCAAATCTCCAGGTTCAAGGGCATCTTCCTACTTCGAAAACATGCATGAGAAACCCAGAAGATGGTACACCGTGTGATCGGGAAAGGTTTCTAAAACGCACCTCATTTCTCATCTCCCTGTGCTCGGGTTCGCCATTCCAGCCGCTTTACTAGCAATCTCCCTCCTTGGAGAATCAGCACCTTTAACCTCCTGTTTCGTACAGGTTGCAATTTGTCCTGAGGATGAACGGGAAGAGGGAAAACCAATGAGACACTAGCTCTAGGTGTTGGGACAGGCACAGGTCACTCTATTTTCCCATCAGGAAGAAGAATTAACCACAGGCTCAGCCTGCCGCCCGGGACCAGAATAGGGTCTGAAGCAATCCTGCGCTTTTGCGGCCAGCTCCCAAGAAAGCGAGTGGAAAAATGGAGCTCAGGGGCACTGCAATTCACAAACCTGCAGAGTTATAAATGATAACTCTCGTCCACAAATATATTGACGGCAGGCAACGAAGAGGATTTGAAAGCAAGGCAGAATTGCAGGAAACAGATTTCAGGAGGTAGATTCGAATCGCCTTTAAAGCACGGGAAAAGCGGCAAAACCTCGACAATGATGCCCTTGGCCAAAAAGGGCGTATGCGTTTTTTCCTGAATATATTCAGGAAAAAACGCATACGCCCTTTTTGGCCAACCAAGCAACCTGGAAAGGCAAATCAGCGCTACAAAGAAGTCTCGCTTCCCATCGGTCAAAAGGGCCATGCTGAATAAAGTGTCAAACCCAGAAATGCAGGACAGGCCATGGAGAAACGGGAGCCTTGCTACGCTGATGGGCGGGATGTAAATTGCCAACAGCCCCTCTGGAGAAGTGTACGGTGTGTCCTGAAACATCGAAAAAACTCAGCTTAGAGAGCATAGGGCACTTCCACTCATGGGCGTATAAATTGGGAAAACTAAAAATCAGCAAGACACAGGCACCCCAAAGTTTAGGGCTGCTCTGTTGACAAGAACCTCCACTTCGTTACAACTTAAATATCCCAGGAAAGAGAAAAATGGATAAAGAAGTTGTGGTCCTTATGTACAATGGAATATCACTCAGCCATGAAATCAACGTCATAAGGCTAGTAGCAGCATGATGAGTGGATTTAGGTACAACGATTCTAAGTGAAATAAGTCACACAGAAAAGGACACTTATCCTAAGATATCACTTATAGAGGGAATGTAAAAACCGCTACCCTTGAACTGAATTACAAAACAGAACAGAGTCACACGTTTAGAAAACACACTATGGCTGCTTAACGGGAAAGGTGAGGTGGGGTGATGCGTAAAAGAAGGGTTTCAAATTAGCTCAGAGACCGTTCCATAAACCCAATATGTAATAGACACGACCTACTCCTTGCTCAGTGAACTGGAATCAACACCCCCTATTCACCGCCCAAGAATATATCTGACTAGTAAGAATCTTACAACCTATGTATTGATATCTCTCTGTAAGTGAGTCAAGTGGGTGTAAAGCGGCATAAACACAGCAGTGAAAAGCAGCTAAACCCCTTTATAAAAATCAATCACTTTTAAAAACCCGTGAAACAAAGACAGTGAAAGATAGAGAAATTCTTACTAAATTCGTTCAGGGGCTGTGATGCCACCTGGATTGACCATATCTAGACCCACAGCTGATTGAGACATAAGGGTGGACACTCTTGGGGCTGAGAGGTTTGGTGAGGTTGGGTGAGCAAACGCAGACCCTTTAAAGTAATACTGCGTGGTTCCCATCCCATGGGTCCCAAATCTCCAGGTTCAAGGGCATCTTCCTACTTCGAAAACATGCATGAGAAACCCAGAAGATGGTACACCGTGTGATCGGGAAAGGTTTCTAAAACGCACCTCATTTCTCATCTCCCTGTGCTCGGGTTCGCCATTCCAGCCGCTTTACTAGCAATCTCCCTCCTTGGAGAATCAGCACCTTTAACCTCCTGTTCCGTACAGGTTGCAATTTGTCCTGAGGATGAACGGGAAGAGGGGGAACCAATGAGACACTAGCTCTAGGTGTTGGGACAGGCACAGGTCACTCTATTTTCCCATCAGGAAGAAGAATTAACCACAGGCTCAGCCTGCCGCCCGGGACCAGAAGAGGGCCTGAAGCAATCCTGCGCTTTTGCGGCCAGCTCCCAAGAAAGCGAGTGGAAAAATGGAGCTCAGGGGCACTGCAATTCACAAACCTGCAGAGTTATAAATGATAACTCTCGTCCACAAATATATTGACGGCAGGCAACGAAGAGGATTTGAAAGCAAGGCAGAATTGCAGGAAACAGATTTCAGGAGGTAGATTCGAATCGCCTTTAAAGCACGGGAAAAGCGGCAAAACCTCGACAATGATGCCCTTGGCCAAAAAGGGCGTATGCGTTTTTTCCTGAATATATTCAGGAAAAAACGCATACGCCCTTTTTGGCCAACCAAGCAACCTGGAAAGGCAAATCAGCGCTACAAAGAAGTCTCGCTTCCCATCGGTCAAAAGGGCCATGCTGAATAAAGTGTCAAACCCAGAAATGCAGGACAGGCCATGGAGAAACGGGAGCCTTGCTACGCTGATGGGCGGGATGTAAATTGCCAACAGCCCCTCTGGAGAAGTGTACGGTGTGTCCTGAAACATCGAAAAAACTCAGCTTAGAGAGCATAGGGCACTTCCACTCATGGGCGTATAAATTGGGAAAACTACAAATCAGCAAGACCCAGGCACCCCAAAGTTTAGGGCTGCTCTGTGGACAAGAACCTCCACTTCGTTACACCTTAAATATCCCAGGAAAGAGAAAAATGGATAAAGAAGTTGTGGTCCTTATGTACAATGGAATATCACTCAGCCATGAAATCAACGTCATAAGGCTAGTAGCAGCATGATGAGTGGATTTAGGTACGACGATTCTAAGTGAAATAAGTCACACAGAAAAAGACACTTATCCTAAGATATCACTTATAGAGGGAATGTAAAAACCGCTACCCTTCAACTGAATTACAAAACAGAACAGAGTCACACGTTTAGAAAACACACTATGGCTGCTTAACGGGAAAGGTGAGGTGGGGTGATGCGTAAAAGAAGGGTTTCAAATTAGCTCAGAGACCGTTCCATAAACCCAATATGTAATAGACACGACCTACTCCTTGCTCAGTGAACTGGACTCAACACCCCCTATTCACCGCCCAAGAGTATATCTGACTAGTAAGAATCTTACAACCTATGTATTGATATCTCTCTGTAAGTGAGTCAAGTGGGTGTAAAGCGGCATAAACACAGCAGTGAAAAGCAGCTAAACCCCTTTATAAAAAATCAATCACTTTTAAAAACCCGTGAAACAAAGACAGTGAAAGATAGAGAAATTCTTACTAAATTCGTTCAGGGGCTGTGATGCCACCTGGATTGACCATATCTAGACCCACAGCTGATTGAGACATAAGGGTGGACACTCTTGGGGCTGAGAGGTTTGGTGAGGTTGGGTGAGCAAACGCAGACCCTTTAAAGTAATACTGCGTGGTTCCCATCCCATGGGTCCCAAATCTCCAGGTTCAAGGGCATCTTCCTACTTCGAAAACATGCATGAGAAACCCAGAAGATGGTACACCGTGTGATCGGGAAAGGTTTCTAAAACGCACCTCATTTCTCATCTCCCTGTGCTCGGGTTCGCCATTCCAGCCGCTTTACTAGCAATCTCCCTCCTTGGAGAATCAGCACCTTTAACCTCCTGTTCCGTACAGGTTGCAATTTGTCCTGAGGATGAACGGGAAGAGGGGGAACCAATGAGACACTAGCTCTAGGTGTTGGGACAGGCACAGGCCACTCTATTTTCCCATCAGGAAGAAGAATTAACCACAGGCTCAGCCTGCCGCCCGGGACCAGAAGAGGGCCTGAAGCAATCCTGCGCTTTTGCGGCCAGCTCCCAAGAAAGCGAGTGGAAAAATGGAGCTCAGGGGCACTGCAATTCACAAACCTGCAGAGTTATAAATGATAACTCTCGTCCACAAATATATTGACGGCAGACAACGAAGAGGATTTGAAAGCAAGGCAGAATTGCAGGAAACAGATTTCAGGAGGTAGATTCGAATCGCCTTTAAAGCACGGGAAAAGCGGCAAAACCTCGACAATGATGCCCTTGGCCAAAAAGGGCGTATGCGTTTTTTCCTGAATATATTCAGGAAAAAACGCATACGCCCTTTTTGGCCAACCAAGCAACCTGGAAAGGCAAATCAGCGCTACAAAGAAGTCTCGCTTCCCATCGGTCAAAAGGGCCATGCTGAATAAAGTGTCAAACCCAGAAATGCAGGACAGGCCATGGAGAAACGGGAGCCTTGCTACGCTGATGGGCGGGATGTAAATTGCCAACAGCCCCTCTGGAGAAGTGTACGGTGTGTCCTGAAACATCGAAAAAACTCAGCTTAGAGAGCATAGGGCACTTCCACTCATGGGCGTATAAATTGGGAAAACTACAAATCAGCAAGACCCAGGCACCCCAAAGTTTAGGGCTGCTCTGTGGACAAGAACCTCCACTTCGTTACACCTTAAATATCCCAGGAAAGAGAAAAATGGATAAAGAAGTTGTGGTCCTTATGTACAATGGAATATCACTCAGCCATGAAATCAACGTCATAAGGCTAGTAGCAGCATGATGAGTGGATTTAGGTACGACGATTCTAAGTGAAATAAGTCACACAGAAAAAGACACTTATCCTAAGATATCACTTATAGAGGGAATGTAAAAACCGCTACCCTTGAACTGAATTACAAAACAGAACAGAGTCACACGTTTAGAAAACACACTATGGCTGCTTAACGGGAAAGGTGAGGTGGGGTGATGCGTAAAAGAAGGGTTTCAAATTAGCTCAGAGACCGTTCCATAAACCCAATATGTAATAGACACGACCTACTCCTTGCTCAGTGAACTGGACTCAACACCCCCTATTCACCGCCCAAGAGTATATCTGACTAGTAAGAATCTTACAACCTATGTATTGATATCTCTCTGTAAGTGAGTCAAGTGGGTGTAAAGCGGCATAAACACAGCAGTGAAAAGCAGCTAAACCCCTTTATAAAAATCAATCACTTTGAAAAACCCGTGAAACAAAGACAGTGAAAGATAGAGAAATTCTTACTAAATTCGTTCAGGGGCTGTGATGCCACCTGGATTGACCATATCTAGACCCACAGCTGATTGAGACATAAGGGTGGACACTCTTGGGGCTGAGAGGTTTGGTGAGGTTGGGTGAGCAAACGCAGACCCTTTAAAGTAATACTGCGTGGTTCCCATCCCATGGGTCCCAAATCTCCAGGTTCAAGGGCATCTTCCTACTTCGAAAACATGCATGAGAAACCCAGAAGATGGTACACCGTGTGATCGGGAAAGGTTTCTAAAACGCACCTCATTTCTCATCTCCCTGTGCTCGGGTTCGCCATTCCAGCCGCTTTACTAGCAATCTCCCTCCTTGGAGAATCAGCACCTTTAACCTCCTGTTCCGTACAGGTTGCAATTTGTCCTGAGGATGAACGGGAAGAGGGGGAACCAATGAGACACTAGCTCTAGGTGTTGGGACAGGCACAGGCCACTCTATTTTCCCATCAGGAAGAAGAATTAACCACAGGCTCAGCCTGCCGCCCGGGACCAGAAGAGGGCCTGAAGCAATCCTGCGCTTTTGCGGCCAGCTCCCAAGAAAGCGAGTGGAAAAATGGAGCTCAGGGGCACTGCAATTCACAAACCTGCAGAGTTATAAATGATAACTCTCGTCCACAAATATATTGACGGCAGACAACGAAGAGGATTTGAAAGCAAGGCAGAATTGCAGGAAACAGATTTCAGGAGGTAGATTCGAATCGCCTTTAAAGCACGGGAAAAGCGGCAAAACCTCGACAATGATGCCCTTGGCCAAAAAGGGCGTATGCGTTTTTTCCTGAATATATTCAGGAAAAAACGCATACGCCCTTTTTGGCCAACCAAGCAACCTGGAAAGGCAAATCAGCGCTACAAAGAAGTCTCGCTTCCCATCGGTCAAAAGGGCCATGCTGAATAAAGTGTCAAACCCAGAAATGCAGGACAGCCCATGGAGAAACGGGAGCCTTGCTACGCTGATGGGCGGGATGTGAATTGCCAACAGCCCCTCTGGAGAAGTGTACGGTGTGTCCTGAAACATCGAAAAAACTCAGCTTAGAGAGCATAGGGCACTTCCACTCATGGGCGTATAAATTGGGAAAACTACAAATCAGCAAGACCCAGGCACCCCAAAGTTTAGGGCTGCTCTGTTGACAAGAACCTCCACTTCGTTACACCTTAAATATCCCAGGAAAGAGAAAAATGGATAAAGAAGTTGTGGTCCTTATGTACAATGGAATATCACTCAGCCATGAAATCAACGTCATAAGGCTAGTAGCAGCATGATGAGTGGATTTAGGTACGACGATTCTAAGTGAAATAAGTCACACAGAAAAAGACACTTATCCTAAGATATCACTTATAGAGGGAATGTAAAAACCGCTACCCTTCAACTGAATTACAAAACAGAACAGAGTCACACGTTTAGAAAACACACTATGGCTGCTTAACGGGAAAGG
This sequence comes from Balaenoptera borealis, assembly GCF_965194805.1. NCBI lineage: Eukaryota > Metazoa > Chordata > Mammalia > Artiodactyla > Balaenopteridae > Balaenoptera > Balaenoptera borealis. The sequence continues at coordinate 35,011,516 of NC_138864.1, forward strand.
TGAGGTGGGGTGATGCGTAAAAGAAGGGTTTCAAATTAGCTCAGAGACCGTTCCATAAACCCAATATGTAATAGACACGACCTACTCCTTGCTCAGTGAACTGGACTCAACACCCCCTATTCACCGCCCAAGAGTATATCTGACTAGTAAGAATCTTACAACCTATGTATTGATATCTCTCTGTAAGTGAGTCAAGTGGGTGTAAAGCGGCATAAACACAGCAGTGAAAAGCAGCTAAACCCCTTTATAAAAATCAATCACTTTGAAAAACCCGTGAAACAAAGACAGTGAAAGATAGAGAAATTCTTACTAAATTCGTTCAGGGGCTGTGATGCCACCTGGATTGACCATATCTAGACCCACAGCTGATTGAGACATAAGGGTGGACACTCTTGGGGCTGAGAGGTTTGGTGAGGTTGGGTGAGCAAACGCAGACCCTTTAAAGTAATACTGCGTGGTTCCCATCCCATGGGTCCCAAATCTCCAGGTTCAAGGGCATCTTCCTACTTCGAAAACATGCATGAGAAACCCAGAAGATGGTACACCGTGTGATCGGGAAAGGTTTCTAAAACGCACCTCATTTCTCATCTCCCTGTGCTCGGGTTCGCCATTCCAGCCGCTTTACTAGCAATCTCCCTCCTTGGAGAATCAGCACCTTTAACCTCCTGTTCCGTACAGGTTGCAATTTGTCCTGAGGATGAACGGGAAGAGGGGGAACCAATGAGACACTAGCTCTAGGTGTTGGGACAGGCACAGGCCACTCTATTTTCCCATCAGGAAGAAGAATTAACCACAGGCTCAGCCTGCCGCCCGGGACCAGAAGAGGGCCTGAAGCAATCCTGCGCTTTTGCGGCCAGCTCCCAAGAAAGCGAGTGGAAAAATGGAGCTCAGGGGCACTGCAATTCACAAACCTGCAGAGTTATAAATGATAACTCTCGTCCACAAATATATTGACGGCAGACAACGAAGAGGATTTGAAAGCAAGGCAGAATTGCAGGAAACAGATTTCAGGAGGTAGATTCGAATCGCCTTTAAAGCACGGGAAAAGCGGCAAAACCTCGACAATGATGCCCTTGGCCAAAAAGGGCGTATGCGTTTTTTCCTGAATATATTCAGGAAAAAACGCATACGCCCTTTTTGGCCAACCAAGCAACCTGGAAAGGCAAATCAGCGCTACAAAGAAGTCTCGCTTCCCATCGGTCAAAAGGGCCATGCTGAATAAAGTGTCAAACCCAGAAATGCAGGACAGCCCATGGAGAAACGGGAGCCTTGCTACGCTGATGGGCGGGATGTGAATTGCCAACAGCCCCTCTGGAGAAGTGTACGGTGTGTCCTGAAACATCGAAAAAACTCAGCTTAGAGAGCATAGGGCACTTCCACTCATGGGCGTATAAATTGGGAAAACTACAAATCAGCAAGACCCAGGCACCCCAAAGTTTAGGGCTGCTCTGTTGACAAGAACCTCCACTTCGTTACACCTTAAATATCCCAGGAAAGAGAAAAATGGATAAAGAAGTTGTGGTCCTTATGTACAATGGAATATCACTCAGCCATGAAATCAACGTCATAAGGCTAGTAGCAGCATGATGAGTGGATTTAGGTACGACGATTCTAAGTGAAATAAGTCACACAGAAAAAGACACTTATCCTAAGATATCACTTATAGAGGGAATGTAAAAACCGCTACCCTTCAACTGAATTACAAAACAGAACAGAGTCACACGTTTAGAAAACACACTATGGCTGCTTAACGGGAAAGGTGAGGTGGGGTGATGCGTAAAAGAAGGGTTTCAAATTAGCTCAGAGACCGTTCCATAAACCCAATATGTAATAGACACGACCTACTCCTTGCTCAGTGAACTGGACTCAACACCCCCTATTCACCGCCCAAGAGTATATCTGACTAGTAAGAATCTTACAACCTATGTATTGATATCTCTCTGTAAGTGAGTCAAGTGGGTGTAAAGCGGCATAAACACAGCAGTGAAAAGCAGCTAAACCCCTTTATAAAAATCAATCACTTTGAAAAACCCGTGAAACAAAGACAGTGAAAGATAGAGAAATTCTTACTAAATTCGTTCAGGGGCTGTGATGCCACCTGGATTGACCATATCTAGACCCACAGCTGATTGAGACATAAGGGTGGACACTCTTGGGGCTGAGAGGTTTGGTGAGGTTGGGTGAGCAAACGCAGACCCTTTAAAGTAATACTGCGTGGTTCCCATCCCATGGGTCCCAAATCTCCAGGTTCAAGGGCATCTTCCTACTTCGAAAACATGCATGAGAAACCCAGAAGATGGTACACCGTGTGATCGGGAAAGGTTTCTAAAACGCACCTCATTTCTCATCTCCCTGTGCTCGGGTTCGCCATTCCAGCCGCTTTACTAGCAATCTCCCTCCTTGGAGAATCAGCACCTTTAACCTCCTGTTCCGTACAGGTTGCAATTTGTCCTGAGGATGAACGGGAAGAGGGGGAACCAATGAGACACTAGCTCTAGGTGTTGGGACAGGCACAGGCCACTCTATTTTCCCATCAGGAAGAAGAATTAACCACAGGCTCAGCCTGCCGCCCGGGACCAGAAGAGGGCCTGAAGCAATCCTGCGCTTTTGCGGCCAGCTCCCAAGAAAGCGAGTGGAAAAATGGAGCTCAGGGGCACTGCAATTCACAAACCTGCAGAGTTATAAATGATAACTCTCGTCCACAAATATATTGACGGCAGACAACGAAGAGGATTTGAAAGCAAGGCAGAATTGCAGGAAACAGATTTCAGGAGGTAGATTCGAATCGCCTTTAAAGCACGGGAAAAGCGGCAAAACCTCGACAATGATGCCCTTGGCCAAAAAGGGCGTATGCGTTTTTTCCTGAATATATTCAGGAAAAAACGCATACGCCCTTTTTGGCCAACCAAGCAACCTGGAAAGGCAAATCAGCGCTACAAAGAAGTCTCGCTTCCCATCGGTCAAAAGGGCCATGCTGAATAAAGTGTCAAACCCAGAAATGCAGGACAGCCCATGGAGAAACGGGAGCCTTGCTACGCTGATGGGCGGGATGTGAATTGCCAACAGCCCCTCTGGAGAAGTGTACGGTGTGTCCTGAAACATCGAAAAAACTCAGCTTAGAGAGCATAGGGCACTTCCACTCATGGGCGTATAAATTGGGAAAACTACAAATCAGCAAGACCCAGGCACCCCAAAGTTTAGGGCTGCTCTGTTGACAAGAACCTCCACTTCGTTACACCTTAAATATCCCAGGAAAGAGAAAAATGGATAAAGAAGTTGTGGTCCTTATGTACAATGGAATATCACTCAGCCATGAAATCAACGTCATAAGGCTAGTAGCAGCATGATGAGTGGATTTAGGTACGACGATTCTAAGTGAAATAAGTCACACAGAAAAAGACACTTATCCTAAGATATCACTTATAGAGGGAATGTAAAAACCGCTACCCTTCAACTGAATTACAAAACAGAACAGAGTCACACGTTTAGAAAACACACTATGGCTGCTTAACGGGAAAGGTGAGGTGGGGTGATGCGTAAAAGAAGGGTTTCAAATTAGCTCAGAGACCGTTCCATAAACCCAATATGTAATAGACACGACCTACTCCTTGCTCAGTGAACTGGACTCAACACCCCCTATTCACCGCCCAAGAGTATATCTGACTAGTAAGAATCTTACAACCTATGTATTGATATCTCTCTGTAAGTGAGTCAAGTGGGTGTAAAGCGGCATAAACACAGCAGTGAAAAGCAGCTAAACCCCTTTATAAAAATCAATCACTTTGAAAAACCCGTGAAACAAAGACAGTGAAAGATAGAGAAATTCTTACTAAATTCGTTCAGGGGCTGTGATGCCACCTGGATTGACCATATCTAGACCCACAGCTGATTGAGACATAAGGGTGGACACTCTTGGGGCTGAGAGGTTTGGTGAGGTTGGGTGAGCAAACGCAGACCCTTTAAAGTAATACTGCGTGGTTCCCATCCCATGGGTCCCAAATCTCCAGGTTCAAGGGCATCTTCCTACTTCGAAAACATGCATGAGAAACCCAGAAGATGGTACACCGTGTGATCGGGAAAGGTTTCTAAAACGCACCTCATTTCTCATCTCCCTGTGCTCGGGTTCGCCATTCCAGCCGCTTTACTAGCAATCTCCCTCCTTGGAGAATCAGCACCTTTAACCTCCTGTTCCGTACAGGTTGCAATTTGTCCTGAGGATGAACGGGAAGAGGGGGAACCAATGAGACACTAGCTCTAGGTGTTGGGACAGGCACAGGCCACTCTATTTTCCCATCAGGAAGAAGAATTAACCACAGGCTCAGCCTGCCGCCCGGGACCAGAAGAGGGCCTGAAGCAATCCTGCGCTTTTGCGGCCAGCTCCCAAGAAAGCGAGTGGAAAAATGGAGCTCAGGGGCACTGCAATTCACAAACCTGCAGAGTTATAAATGATAACTCTCGTCCACAAATATATTGACGGCAGACAACGAAGAGGATTTGAAAGCAAGGCAGAATTGCAGGAAACAGATTTCAGGAGGTAGATTCGAATCGCCTTTAAAGCACGGGAAAAGCGGCAAAACCTCGACAATGATGCCCTTGGCCAAAAAGGGCGTATGCGTTTTTTCCTGAATATATTCAGGAAAAAACGCATACGCCCTTTTTGGCCAACCAAGCAACCTGGAAAGGCAAATCAGCGCTACAAAGAAGTCTCGCTTCCCATCGGTCAAAAGGGCCATGCTGAATAAAGTGTCAAACCCAGAAATGCAGGACAGCCCATGGAGAAACGGGAGCCTTGCTACGCTGATGGGCGGGATGTGAATTGCCAACAGCCCCTCTGGAGAAGTGTACGGTGTGTCCTGAAACATCGAAAAAACTCAGCTTAGAGAGCATAGGGCACTTCCACTCATGGGCGTATAAATTGGGAAAACTACAAATCAGCAAGACCCAGGCACCCCAAAGTTTAGGGCTGCTCTGTTGACAAGAACCTCCACTTCGTTACACCTTAAATATCCCAGGAAAGAGAAAAATGGATAAAGAAGTTGTGGTCCTTATGTACAATGGAATATCACTCAGCCATGAAATCAACGTCATAAGGCTAGTAGCAGCATGATGAGTGGATTTAGGTACGACGATTCTAAGTGAAATAAGTCACACAGAAAAAGACACTTATCCTAAGATATCACTTATAGAGGGAATGTAAAAACCGCTACCCTTCAACTGAATTACAAAACAGAACAGAGTCACACGTTTAGAAAACACACTATGGCTGCTTAACGGGAAAGGTGAGGTGGGGTGATGCGTAAAAGAAGGGTTTCAAATTAGCTCAGAGACCGTTCCATAAACCCAATATGTAATAGACACGACCTACTCCTTGCTCAGTGAACTGGACTCAACACCCCCTATTCACCGCCCAAGAGTATATCTGACTAGTAAGAATCTTACAACCTATGTATTGATATCTCTCTGTAAGTGAGTCAAGTGGGTGTAAAGCGGCATAAACACAGCAGTGAAAAGCAGCTAAACCCCTTTATAAAAATCAATCACTTTTAAAAACCCGTGAAACAAAGACAGTGAAAGAGAGAGAAATTCTTACTAAATTCGTTCAGGGGCTGTGATGCCACCTGGATTGACCATATCTAGACCCACAGCTGATTGAGACATAAGGGTGGACACTCTTGGGGCTGAGAGGTTTGGTGAGGTTGGGTGAGCAAACGCAGACCCTTTAAAGTAATACTGCGTGGTTCCCATCCCATGGGTCCCAAATCTCCAGGTTCAGGGGCATCTTCCTACTTCGAAAACATGCATGAGAAACCCAGAAGATGGTACACCGTGTGATCGGGAAAGGTTTCTAAAACGCACCTCATTTCTCATCTCCCTGTGCTCGGGTTCGCCATTCCAGCCGCTTTACTAGCAATCTCCCTCCTTGGAGAATCAGCACCTTTAACCTCCTGTTCCGTACAGGTTGCAATTTGTCCTGAGGATGAACGGGAAGAGGGAAAACCAATGAGACACTAGCTCTAGGTGTTGGGACAGGCACAGGTCACTCTATTTTCCCATCAGGAAGAAGAATTAACCACACGCTCAGCCTGCCGCCCGGGACCAGAATAGGGTCTGAAGCAATCCTGCGCTTTTGCGGCCAGCTCCCAAGAAAGCGAGTGGAAAAATGGAGCTCAGGGGCACTGCAATTCACAAACCTGCAGAGTTATAAATGATAACTCTCGTCCACAAATATATTGACGGCAGGCAACGAAGAGGATTTGAAAGCAAGGCAGAATTGCAGGAAACAGATTTCAGGAGGTAGATACGAATCGCCTTTAAAGCACGGGAAAAGCGGCAAAACCTCGACAATGATGCCCTTGGCCAAAAAGGGCGTATGCGTTTTTTCCTGAATATATTCAGGAAAAAACGCATACGCCCTTTTTGGCCAACCAAGCAACCTGGAAAGGCAAATCAGCGCTACAAAGAAGTCTCGCTTCCCATCGGTCAAAAGGGCCATGCTGAATAAAGTGTCAAACCCAGAAATGCAGGACAGGCCATGGAGAAACGGGAGCCTTGCTACGCTGATGGGCGGGATGTAAATTGCCAACAGCCCCTCTGGAGAAGTGTACGGTGTGTCCTGAAACATCGAAAAAACTCAGCTTAGAGAGCATAGGGCACTTCCACTCATGGGCGTATAAATTGGGAAAACTACAAATCAGCAAGACCCAGGCACCCCAAAGTTTAGGGCTGCTCTGTTGACAAGAACCTCCACTTCGTTACACCTTAAATATCCCAGGAAAGAGAAAAATGGATAAAGAAGTTGTGGTCCTTATGTACAATGGAATATCACTCAGCCATGAAATCAACGTCATAAGGCTAGTAGCAGCATGATGAGTGGATTTAGGTACGACGATTCTAAGTGAAATAAGTCACACAGAAAAAGACACTTATCCTAAGATATCACTTATAGAGGGAATGTAAAAACCGCTACCCTTGAACTGAATTACAAAACAGAACAGAGTCACACGTTTAGAAAACACACTATGGCTGCTTAACGGGAAAGGTGAGGTGGGTGATGCGTAAAAGAAGGGTTTCAAATTAGCTCAGAGACCGTTCCATAAACCCAATATGTAATAGACACGACCTACTCCTTGCTCAGTGAACTGGACTCAACACCCCCTATTCACCGCCCAAGAATATATCTGACTAGTAAGAATCTTACAACCTATGTATTGATATCTCTCTGTAAGTGAGTCAAGTGGGTGTAAAGCGGCATAAACACAGCAGTGAAAAGCAGCTAAACCCCTTTATAAAAATCAATCACTTTTAAAAACCCGTGAAACAAAGACAGTGAAAGATAGAGAAATTCTTACTAAATTCGTTCAGGGGCTGTGATGCCACCTGGATTGACCATATCTAGACCCACAGCTGATTGAGACATAAGGGTGGACACTCTTGGGGCTGAGAGGTTTGGTGAGGTTGGGTGAGCAAACGCAGACCCTTTAAAGTAATACTGCGTGGTTCCCATCCCATGGGTCCCAAATCTCCAGGTTCAAGGGCATCTTCCTACTTCGAAAACATGCATGAGAAACCCAGAAGATGGTACACCGTGTGATCGGGAAAGGTTTCTAAAACGCACCTCATTTCTCATCTCCCTGTGCTCGGGTTCGCCATTCCAGCCGCTTTACTAGCAATCTCCCTCCTTGGAGAATCAGCACCTTTAACCTCCTGTTCCGTACAGGTTGCAATTTGTCCTGAGGATGAACGGGAAGAGGGGGAACCAATGAGACACTAGCTCTAGGTGTTGGGACAGGCACAGGTCACTCTATTTTCCCATCAGGAAGAAGAATTAACCACAGGCTCAGCCTGCCGCCCGGGACCAGAATAGGGTCTGAAGCAATCCTGCGCTTTTGCGGCCAGCTCCCAAGAAAGCGAGTGGAAAAATGGAGCTCAGGGGCACTGCAATTCACAAACCTGCAGAGTTATAAATGATAACTCTCGTCCACAAATATATTGACGGCAGGCAACGAAGAGGATTTGAAAGCAAGGCAGAATTGCAGGAAACAGATTTCAGGAGGTAGATTCGAATCGCCTTTAAAGCACGGGAAAAGCGGCAAAACCTCGACAATGATGCCCTTGGCCAAAAAGGGCGTATGCGTTTTTTCCTGAATATATTCAGGAAAAAACGCATACGCCCTTTTTGGCCAACCAAGCAACCTGGAAAGGCAAATCAGCGCTACAAAGAAGTCTCGCTTCCCATCGGTCAAAAGGGCCATGCTGAATAAAGTGTCAAACCCAGAAATGCAGGACAGGCCATGGAGAAACGGGAGCCTTGCTACGCTGATGGGCGGGATGTAAATTGCCAACAGCCCCTCTGGAGAAGTGTACGGTGTGTCCTGAAACATCGAAAAAACTCAGCTTAGAGAGCATAGGGCACTTCCACTCATGGGCGTATAAATTGGGAAAACTACAAATCAGCAAGACCCAGGCACCCCAAAGTTTAGGGCTGCTCTGTTGACAAGAACCTCCACTTCGTTACACCTTAAATATCCCAGGAAAGAGAAAAATGGATAAAGAAGTTGTGGTCCTTATGTACAATGGAATATCACTCAGCCATGAAATCAACGTCGTAAGGCTAGTAGCAGCATGATGAGTGGATTTAGGTACAACGATTCTAAGTGAAATAAGTCACACAGAAAAGGACACTTATCATAAGATATCACTTATAGAGGGAATGTAAAAACCGCTACCCTTGAACTGAATTACAAAACAGAACAGAGTCACACGTTTAGAAAACACACTATGGCTGCTTAACGGGAAAGGTGAGGTGGGGTGATGCGTAAAAGAAGGGTTTCAAATTAGCTCAGAGACCGTTCCATAAACCCAATATGTAATAGACACGACCTACTCCTTGCTCAGTGAACTGGACTCAACACCCCCTATTCACCGCCCAAGAATATATCTGACTAGTAAGAATCTTACAACCTATGTATTGATATCTCTCTGTAAGTGAGTCAAGTGGGTGTAAAGCGGCATAAACACAGCAGTGAAAAGCAGCTAAACCCCTTTATAAAAATCAATCACTTTTAAAAACCCGTGAAACAAAGACAGTGAAAGATAGAGAAATTCTTACTAAATTCGTTCAGGGGCTGTGATGCCACCTGGATTGACCATATCTAGACCCACAGCTGATTGAGACATAAGGGTGGACACTCTTGGGGCTGAGAGGTTTGGTGAGGTTGGGTGAGCAAACGCAGACCCTTTAAAGTAATACTGCGTGGTTCCCATCCCATGGGTCCCAAATCTCCAGGTTCAAGGGCATCTTCCTACTTCGAAAACATGCATGAGAAACCCAGAAGATGGTACACCGTGTGATCGGGAAAGGTTTCTAAAACGCACCTCATTTCTCATCTCCCTGTGCTCGGGTTCGCCATTCCAGCCGCTTTACTAGCAATCTCCCTCCTTGGAGAATCAGCACCTTTAACCTCCTGTTCCGTACAGGTTGCAATTTGTCCTGAGGATGAACGGGAAGAGGGAAAACCAATGAGACACTAGCTCTAGGTGTTGGGACAGGCACAGGTCACTCTATTTTCCCATCAGGAAGAAGAATTAACCACAGGCTGAGCCTGCCGCCCGGGACCAGAATAGGGTCTGAAGCAATCCTGCGCTTTTGCGGCCAGCTCCCAAGAAAGCGAGTGGAAAAATGGAGCTCAGGGGCACTGCAATTCACAAACCTGCAGAGTTATAAATGATAACTCTCGTCCACAAATATATTGACGGCAGGCAACGAAGAGGATTTGAAAGCAAGGCAGAATTGCAGGAAACAGATTTCAGGAGGTAGATTCGAATCGCCTTTAAAGCACGGGAAAAGCGGCAAAACCTCGACAATGATGCCCTTGGCCAAAAAGGGCGTATGCGTTTTTTCCTGAATATATTCAGGAAAAAACGCATACGCCCTTTTTGGCCAACCAAGCAACCTGGAAAGGCAAATCAGCGCTACAAAGAAGTCTCGCTTCCCATCGGTCAAAAGGGCCATGCTGAATAAAGTGTCAAACCCAGAAATGCAGGACAGGCCATGGAGAAACGGGAGCCTTGCTACGCTGATGGGCGGGATGTAAATTGCCAACAGCCCCTCTGGAGAAGTGTACGGTGTGTCCTGAAACATCGAAAAAACTCAGCTTAGAGAGCATAGGGCACTTCCACTCATGGGCGTATAAATTGGGAAAACTAAAAATCAGCAAGACACAGGCACCCCAAAGTTTAGGGCTGCTCTGTTGACAAGAACCTCCACTTCGTTACACCTTAAATATCCCAGGAAAGAGAAAAATGGATAAAGAAGTTGTGGTCCTTATGTACAATGGAATATCACTCAGCCATGAAATCAACGTCATAAGGCTAGTAGCAGCATGATGAGTGGATTTAGGTACGACGATTCTAAGTGAAATAAGTCACACAGAAAAAGACACTTATCCTAAGATATCACTTATAGAGGGAATGTAAAAACCGCTACCCTTGAACTGAATTACAAAACAGAACAGAGTCACACGTTTAGAAAACACACTATGGCTGCTTAACGGGAAAGGTGAGGTGGGTGATGCGTAAAAGAAGGGTTTCAAATTAGCTCAGAGACCGTTCCATAAACCCAATATGTAATAGACACGACCTACTCCTTGCTCAGTGAACTGGACTCAACACCCCCTATTCACCGCCCAAGAATATATCTGACTAGTAAGAATCTTACAACCTATGTATTGATATCTCTCTGTAAGTGAGTCAAGTGGGTGTAAAGCGGCATAAACACAGCAGTGAAAAGCAGCTAAACCCCTTTATAAAAATCAATCACTTTTAAAAACCCGTGAAACAAAGACAGTGAAAGATAGAGAAATTCTTACTAAATTCGTTCAGGGGCTGTGATGCCACCTGGATTGACCATATCTAGACCCACAGCTGATTGAGACATAAGGGTGGACACTCTTGGGGCTGAGAGGTTTGGTGAGGTTGGGTGAGCAAACGCAGACCCTTTAAAGTAATACTGCGTGGTTCCCATCCCATGGGTCCCAAATCTCCAGGTTCAAGGGCATCTTCCTACTTCGAAAACATGCATGAGAAACCCAGAAGATGGTACACCGTGTGATCGGGAAAGGTTTCTAAAACGCACCTCATTTCTCATCTCCCTGTGCTCGGGTTCGCCATTCCAGCCGCTTTACTAGCAATCTCCCTCCTTGGAGAATCAGCACCTTTAACCTCCTGTTCCGTACAGGTTGCAATTTGTCCTGAGGATGAACGGGAAGAGGGGGAACCAATGAGACACTAGCTCTAGGTGTTGGGACAGGCACAGGCCACTCTATTTTCCCATCAGGAAGAAGAATTAACCACAGGCTCAGCCTGCCGCCCGGGACCAGAAGAGGGCCTGAAGCAATCCTGCGCTTTTGCGGCCAGCTCCCAAGAAAGCGAGTGGAAAAATGGAGCTCAGGGGCACTGCAATTCACAAACCTGCAGAGTTATAAATGATAACTCTCGTCCACAAATATATTGACGGCAGGCAACGAAGAGGATTTGAAAGCAAGGCAGAATTGCAGGAAACAGATTTCAGGAGGTAGATTCGAATCGCCTTTAAAGCACGGGAAAAGCGGCAAAACCTCGACAATGATGCCCTTGGCCAAAAAGGGCGTATGCGTTTTTTCCTGAATATATTCAGGAAAAAACGCATACGCCCTTTTTGGCCAACCAAGCAACCTGGAAAGGCAAATCAGCGCTACAAAGAAGTCTCGCTTCCCATCGGTCAAAAGGGCCATGCTGAATAAAGTGTCAAACCCAGAAATGCAGGACAGCCCATGGAGAAACGGGAGCCTTGCTACGCTGATGGGCGGGATGTGAATTGCCAACAGCCCCTCTGGAGAAGTGTACGGTGTGTCCTGAAACATCGAAAAAACTCAGCTTAGAGAGCATAGGGCACTTCCACTCATGGGCGTATAAATTGGGAAAACTACAAATCAGCAAGACCCAGGCACCCCAAAGTTTAGGGCTGCTCTGTTGACAAGAACCTCCACTTCGTTACACCTTAAATATCCCAGGAAAGAGAAAAATGGATAAAGAAGTTGTGGTCCTTATGTACAATGGAATATCACTCAGCCATGAAATCAACGTCATAAGGCTAGTAGCAGCATGATGAGTGGATTTAGGTACGACGATTCTAAGTGAAATAAGTCACACAGAAAAAGACACTTATCCTAAGATATCACTTATAGAGGGAATGTAAAAACCGCTACCCTTGAACTGAATTACAAAACAGAACAGAGTCACACGTTTAGAAAACACACTATGGCTGCTTAACGGGAAAGGTGAGGTGGGGTGATGCGTAAAAGAAGGGTTTCAAATTAGCTCAGAGACCGTTCCATAAACCCAATATGTAATAGACACGACCTACTCCTTGCTCAGTGAACTGGACTCAACACCCCCTATTCACCGCCCAAGAGTATATCTGACTAGTAAGAATCTTACAACCTATGTATTGATATCTCTCTGTAAGTGAGTCAAGTGGGTGTAAAGCGGCATAAACACAGCAGTGAAAAGCAGCTAAACCCCTTTATAAAAATCAATCACTTTTAAAAACCCGTGAAACAAAGACAGTGAAAGAGAGAGAAATTCTTACTAAATTCGTTCAGGGGCTGTGATGCCACCTGGATTGACCATATCTAGACCCACAGCTGATTGAGACATAAGGGTGGACACTCTTGGGGCTGAGAGGTTTGGTGAGGTTGGGTGAGCAAACGCAGACCCTTTAAAGTAATACTGCGTGGTTCCCATCCCATGGGTCCCAAATCTCCAGGTTCAGGGGCATCTTCCTACTTCGAAAACATGCATGAGAAACCCAGAAGATGGTACACCGTGTGATCGGGAAAGGTTTCTAAAACGCACCTCATTTCTCATCTCCCTGTGCTCGGGTTCGCCATTCCAGCCGCTTTACTAGCAATCTCCCTCCTTGGAGAATCAGCACCTTTAACCTCCTGTTCCGTACAGGTTGCAATTTGTCCTGAGGATGAACGGGAAGAGGGAAAACCAATGAGACACTAGCTCTAGGTGTTGGGACAGGCACAGGTCACTCTATTTTCCCATCAGGAAGAAGAATTAACCACACGCTCAGCCTGCCGCCCGGGACCAGAATAGGGTCTGAAGCAATCCTGCGCTTTTGCGGCCAGCTCCCAAGAAAGCGAGTGGAAAAATGGAGCTCAGGGGCACTGCAATTCACAAACCTGCAGAGTTATAAATGATAACTCTCGTCCACAAATATATTGACGGCAGGCAACGAAGAGGATTTGAAAGCAAGGCAGAATTGCAGGAAACAGATTTCAGGAGGTAGATACGAATCGCCTTTAAAGCACGGGAAAAGCGGCAAAACCTCGACAATGATGCCCTTGGCCAAAAAGGGCGTATGCGTTTTTTCCTGAATATATTCAGGAAAAAACGCATACGCCCTTTTTGGCCAACCAAGCAACCTGGAAAGGCAAATCAGCGCTACAAAGAAGTCTCGCTTCCCATCGGTCAAAAGGGCCATGCTGAATAAAGTGTCAAACCCAGAAATGCAGGACAGGCCATGGAGAAACGGGAGCCTTGCTACGCTGATGGGCGGGATGTAAATTGCCAACAGCCCCTCTGGAGAAGTGTACGGTGTGTCCTGAAACATCGAAAAAACTCAGCTTAGAGAGCATAGGGCACTTCCACTCATGGGCGTATAAATTGGGAAAACTACAAATCAGCAAGACCCAGGCACCCCAAAGTTTAGGGCTGCTCTGTTGACAAGAACCTCCACTTCGTTACACCTTAAATATCCCAGGAAAGAGAAAAATGGATAAAGAAGTTGTGGTCCTTATGTACAATGGAATATCACTCAGCCATGAAATCAACGTCATAAGGCTAGTAGCAGCATGATGAGTGGATTTAGGTACGACGATTCTAAGTGAAATAAGTCACACAGAAAAAGACACTTATCCTAAGATATCACTTATAGAGGGAATGTAAAAACCGCTACCCTTGAACTGAATTACAAAACAGAACAGAGTCACACGTTTAGAAAACACACTATGGCTGCTTAACGGGAAAGGTGAGGTGGGTGATGCGTAAAAGAAGGGTTTCAAATTAGCTCAGAGACCGTTCCATAAACCCAATATGTAATAGACACGACCTACTCCTTGCTCAGTGAACTGGACTCAACACCCCCTATTCACCGCCCAAGAATATATCTGACTAGTAAGAATCTTACAACCTATGTATTGATATCTCTCTGTAAGTGAGTCAAGTGGGTGTAAAGCGGCATAAACACAGCAGTGAAAAGCAGCTAAACCCCTTTATAAAAATCAATCACTTTTAAAAACCCGTGAAACAAAGACAGTGAAAGATAGAGAAATTCTTACTAAATTCGTTCAGGGGCTGTGATGCCACCTGGATTGACCATATCTAGACCCACAGCTGATTGAGACATAAGGGTGGACACTCTTGGGGCTGAGAGGTTTGGTGAGGTTGGGTGAGCAAACGCAGACCCTTTAAAGTAATACTGCGTGGTTCCCATCCCATGGGTCCCAAATCTCCAGGTTCAAGGGCATCTTCCTACTTCGAAAACATGCATGAGAAACCCAGAAGATGGTACACCGTGTGATCGGGAAAGGTTTCTAAAACGCACCTCATTTCTCATCTCCCTGTGCTCGGGTTCGCCATTCCAGCCGCTTTACTAGCAATCTCCCTCCTTGGAGAATCAGCACCTTTAACCTCCTGTTCCGTACAGGTTGCAATTTGTCCTGAGGATGAACGGGAAGAGGGGGAACCAATGAGACACTAGCTCTAGGTGTTGGGACAGGCACAGGTCACTCTATTTTCCCATCAGGAAGAAGAATTAACCACAGGCTCAGCCTGCCGCCCGGGACCAGAATAGGGTCTGAAGCAATCCTGCGCTTTTGCGGCCAGCTCCCAAGAAAGCGAGTGGAAAAATGGAGCTCAGGGGCACTGCAATTCACAAACCTGCAGAGTTATAAATGATAACTCTCGTCCACAAATATATTGACGGCAGGCAACGAAGAGGATTTGAAAGCAAGGCAGAATTGCAGGAAACAGATTTCAGGAGGTAGATTCGAATCGCCTTTAAAGCACGGGAAAAGCGGCAAAACCTCGACAATGATGCCCTTGGCCAAAAAGGGCGTATGCGTTTTTTCCTGAATATATTCAGGAAAAAACGCATACGCCCTTTTTGGCCAACCAAGCAACCTGGAAAGGCAAATCAGCGCTACAAAGAAGTCTCGCTTCCCATCGGTCAAAAGGGCCATGCTGAATAAAGTGTCAAACCCAGAAATGCAGGACAGGCCATGGAGAAACGGGAGCCTTGCTACGCTGATGGGCGGGATGTAAATTGCCAACAGCCCCTCTGGAGAAGTGTACGGTGTGTCCTGAAACATCGAAAAAACTCAGCTTAGAGAGCATAGGGCACTTCCACTCATGGGCGTATAAATTGGGAAAACTACAAATCAGCAAGACCCAGGCACCCCAAAGTTTAGGGCTGCTCTGTTGACAAGAACCTCCACTTCGTTACACCTTAAATATCCCAGGAAAGAGAAAAATGGATAAAGAAGTTGTGGTCCTTATGTACAATGGAATATCACTCAGCCATGAAATCAACGTCATAAGGCTAGTAGCAGCATGATGAGTGGATTTAGGTACAACGATTCTAAGTGAAATAAGTCACACAGAAAAGGACACTTATCATAAGATATCACTTATAGAGGGAATGTAAAAACCGCTACCCTTGAACTGAATTACAAAACAGAACAGAGTCACACGTTTAGAAAACACACTATGGCTGCTTAACGGGAAAGGTGAGGTGGGGTGATGCGTAAAAGAAGGGTTTCAAATTAGCTCAGAGACCGTTCCATAAACCCAATATGTAATAGACACGACCTACTCCTTGCTCAGTGAACTGGACTCAACACCCCCTATTCACCGCCCAAGAATATATCTGACTAGTAAGAATCTTACAACCTATGTATTGATATCTCTCTGTAAGTGAGTCAAGTGGGTGTAAAGCGGCATAAACACAGCAGTGAAAAGCAGCTAAACCCCTTTATAAAAATCAATCACTTTTAAAAACCCGTGAAACAAAGACAGTGAAAGATAGAGAAATTCTTACTAAATTCGTTCAGGGGCTGTGATGCCACCTGGATTGACCATATCTAGACCCACAGCTGATTGAGACATAAGGGTGGACACTCTTGGGGCTGAGAGGTTTGGTGAGGTTGGGTGAGCAAACGCAGACCCTTTAAAGTAATACTGCGTGGTTCCCATCCCATGGGTCCCAAATCTCCAGGTTCAAGGGCATCTTCCTACTTCGAAAACATGCATGAGAAACCCAGAAGATGGTACACCGTGTGATCGGGAAAGGTTTCTAAAACGCACCTCATTTCTCATCTCCCTGTGCTCGGGTTCGCCATTCCAGCCGCTTTACTAGCAATCTCCCTCCTTGGAGAATCAGCACCTTTAACCTCCTGTTCCGTACAGGTTGCAATTTGTCCTGAGGATGAACGGGAAGAGGGAAAACCAATGAGACACTAGCTCTAGGTGTTGGGACAGGCACAGGTCACTCTATTTTCCCATCAGGAAGAAGAATTAACCACAGGCTGAGCCTGCCGCCCGGGACCAGAATAGGGTCTGAAGCAATCCTGCGCTTTTGCGGCCAGCTCCCAAGAAAGCGAGTGGAAAAATGGAGCTCAGGGGCACTGCAATTCACAAACCTGCAGAGTTATAAATGATAACTCTCGTCCACAAATATATTGACGGCAGGCAACGAAGAGGATTTGAAAGCAAGGCAGAATTGCAGGAAACAGATTTCAGGAGGTAGATTCGAATCGCCTTTAAAGCACGGGAAAAGCGGCAAAACCTCGACAATGATGCCCTTGGCCAAAAAGGGCGTATGCGTTTTTTCCTGAATATATTCAGGAAAAAACGCATACGCCCTTTTTGGCCAACCAAGCAACCTGGAAAGGCAAATCAGCGCTACAAAGAAGTCTCGCTTCCCATCGGTCAAAAGGGCCATGCTGAATAAAGTGTCAAACCCAGAAATGCAGGACAGGCCATGGAGAAACGGGAGCCTTGCTACGCTGATGGGCGGGATGTAAATTGCCAACAGCCCCTCTGGAGAAGTGTACGGTGTGTCCTGAAACATCGAAAAAACTCAGCTTAGAGAGCATAGGGCACTTCCACTCATGGGCGTATAAATTGGGAAAACTAAAAATCAGCAAGACACAGGCACCCCAAAGTTTAGGGCTGCTCTGTTGACAAGAACCTCCACTTCGTTACACCTTAAATATCCCAGGAAAGAGAAAAATGGATAAAGAAGTTGTGGTCCTTATGTACAATGGAATATCACTCAGCCATGAAATCAACGTCATAAGGCTAGTAGCAGCATGATGAGTGGATTTAGGTACGACGATTCTAAGTGAAATAAGTCACACAGAAAAAGACACTTATCCTAAGATATCACTTATAGAGGGAATGTAAAAACCGCTACCCTTGAACTGAATTACAAAACAGAACAGAGTCACACGTTTAGAAAACACACTATGGCTGCTTAACGGGAAAGGTGAGGTGGGTGATGCGTAAAAGAAGGGTTTCAAATTAGCTCAGAGACCGTTCCATAAACCCAATATGTAATAGACACGACCTACTCCTTGCTCAGTG
Source organism: Balaenoptera borealis (assembly GCF_965194805.1). Classification (NCBI taxonomy): domain Eukaryota; kingdom Metazoa; phylum Chordata; class Mammalia; order Artiodactyla; family Balaenopteridae; genus Balaenoptera; species Balaenoptera borealis. Next base: position 35,029,210 of record NC_138864.1, read on the forward strand.
AACTGGACTCAACACCCCCTATTCACCGCCCAAGAATATATCTGACTAGTAAGAATCTTACAACCTATGTATTGATATCTCTCTGTAAGTGAGTCAAGTGGGTGTAAAGCGGCATAAACACAGCAGTGAAAAGCAGCTAAACCCCTTTATAAAAATCAATCACTTTTAAAAACCCGTGAAACAAAGACAGTGAAAGATAGAGAAATTCTTACTAAATTCGTTCAGGGGCTGTGATGCCACCTGGATTGACCATATCTAGACCCACAGCTGATTGAGACATAAGGGTGGACACTCTTGGGGCTGAGAGGTTTGGTGAGGTTGGGTGAGCAAACGCAGACCCTTTAAAGTAATACTGCGTGGTTCCCATCCCATGGGTCCCAAATCTCCAGGTTCAAGGGCATCTTCCTACTTCGAAAACATGCATGAGAAACCCAGAAGATGGTACACCGTGTGATCGGGAAAGGTTTCTAAAACGCACCTCATTTCTCATCTCCCTGTGCTCGGGTTCGCCATTCCAGCCGCTTTACTAGCAATCTCCCTCCTTGGAGAATCAGCACCTTTAACCTCCTGTTCCGTACAGGTTGCAATTTGTCCTGAGGATGAACGGGAAGAGGGAAAACCAATGAGACACTAGCTCTAGGTGTTGGGACAGGCACAGGTCACTCTATTTTCCCATCAGGAAGAAGAATTAACCACAGGCTCAGCCTGCCGCCCGGGACCAGAATAGGGTCTGAAGCAATCCTGCGCTTTTGCGGCCAGCTCCCAAGAAAGCGAGTGGAAAAATGGAGCTCAGGGGCACTGCAATTCACAAACCTGCAGAGTTATAAATGATAACTCTCGTCCACAAATATATTGACGGCAGGCAACGAAGAGGATTTGAAAGCAAGGCAGAATTGCAGGAAACAGATTTCAGGAGGTAGATTCGAATCGCCTTTAAAGCACGGGAAAAGCGGCAAAACCTCGACAATGATGCCCTTGGCCAAAAAGGGCGTATGCGTTTTTTCCTGAATATATTCAGGAAAAAACGCATACGCCCTTTTTGACCAACCAAGCAACCTGGAAAGGCAAATCAGCGCTACAAAGAAGTCTCGCTTCCCATCGGTCAAAAGGGCCATGCTGAATAAAGTGTCAAACCCAGAAATGCAGGACAGGCCATGGAGAAACGGGAGCCTTGCTACGCTGATGGGCGGGATGTAAATTGCCAACAGCCCCTCTGGAGAAGTGTACGGTGTGTCCTGAAACATCGAAAAAACTCAGCTTAGAGAGCATAGGGCACTTCCACTCATGGGCGTATAAATTGGGAAAACTAAAAATCAGCAAGACACAGGCACCCCAAAGTTTAGGGCTGCTCTGTTGACAAGAACCTCCACTTCGTTACACCTTAAATATCCCAGGAAAGAGAAAAATGGATAAAGAAGTTGTGGTCCTTATGTACAATGGAATATCACTCAGCCATGAAATCAACGTCATAAGGCTAGTAGCAGCATGATGAGTGGATTTAGGTACAACGATTCTAAGTGAAATAAGTCACACAGAAAAGGACACTTATCATAAGATATCACTTATAGAGGGAATGTAAAAACCGCTACCCTTGAACTGAATTACAAAACAGAACAGAGTCACACGTTTAGAAAACACACTATGGCTGCTTAACGGGAAAGGTGAGGTGGGGTGATGCGTAAAAGAAGGGTTTCAAATTAGCTCAGAGACCGTTCCATAAACCCAATATGTAATAGACACGACCTACTCCTTGCTCAGTGAACTGGACTCAACACCCCCTATTCACCGCCCAAGAATATATCTGACTAGTAAGAATCTTACAACCTATGTATTGATATCTCTCTGTAAGTGAGTCAAGTGGGTGTAAAGCGGCATAAACACAGCAGTGAAAAGCAGCTAAACCCCTTTATAAAAATCAATCACTTTTAAAAACCCGTGAAACAAAGACAGTGAAAGATAGAGAAATTCTTACTAAATTCGTTCAGGGGCTGTGATGCCACCTGGATTGACCATATCTAGACCCACAGCTGATTGAGACATAAGGGTGGACACTCTTGGGGCTGAGAGGTTTGGTGAGGTTGGGTGAGCAAACGCAGACCCTTTAAAGTAATACTGCGTGGTTCCCATCCCATGGGTCCCAAATCTCCAGGTTCAAGGGCATCTTCCTTCTTTGAAAACATGCATGAGAAACCCAGAAGATGGTACACCGTGTGATCGGGAAAGGTTTCTAAAACGCACCTCATTTCTCATCTCCCTGTGCTCGGGTTCGCCATTCCAGCCGCTTTACTAGCAATCTCCCTCCTTGGAGAATCAGCACCTTTAACCTCCTGTTCCGTACAGGTTGCAATTTGTCCTGAGGATGAACGGGAAGAGGGAAAACCAATGAGACACTAGCTCTAGGTGTTGGGACAGGCACAGGTCACTCTATTTTCCCATCAGGAAGAAGAATTAACCACAGGCTCAGCCTGCCGCCCGGGACCAGAATAGGGTCTGAAGCAATCCTGCGCTTTTGCGGCCAGCTCCCAAGAAAGCGAGTGGAAAAATGGAGCTCAGGGGCACTGCAATTCACAAACCTGCAGAGTTATAAATGATAACTCTCGTCCACAAATATATTGACGGCAGGCAACGAAGAGGATTTGAAAGCAAGGCAGAATTGCAGGAAACAGATTTCAGGAGGTAGATTCGAATCGCCTTTAAAGCACGGGAAAAGCGGCAAAACCTCGACAATGATGCCCTTGGCCAAAAAGGGCGTATGCGTTTTTTCCTGAATTTATTCAGGAAAAAACGCATACGCCCTTTTTGGCCAACCAAGCAACCTGGAAAGGCAAATCAGCGCTACAAAGAAGTCTCGCTTCCCATCGGTCAAAAGGGCCATGCTGAATAAAGTGTCAAACCCAGAAATGCAGGACAGGCCATGGAGAAACGGGAGCCTTGCTACGCTGATGGGCGGGATGTAAATTGCCAACAGCCCCTCTGGAGAAGTGTACGGTGTGTCCTGAAACATCGAAAAAACTCAGCTTAGAGAGCATAGGGCACTTCCACTCATGGGCGTATAAATTGGGAAAACTACAAATCAGCAAGACCCAGGCACCCCAAAGTTTAGGGCTGCTCTGTTGACAAGAACCTCCACTTCGTTACACCTTAAATATCCCAGGAAAGAGAAAAATGGATAAAGAAGTTGTGGTCCTTATGTACAATGGAATATCACTCAGCCATGAAATCAACGTCATAAGGCTAGTAGCAGCATGATGAGTGGATTTAGGTACGACGATTCTAAGTGAAATAAGTCACACAGAAAAAGACACTTATCCTAAGATATCACTTATAGAGGGAATGTAAAAACCGCTACCCTTGAACTGAATTACAAAACAGAACAGAGTCACACGTTTAGAAAACACACTATGGCTGCTTAACGGGAAAGGTGAGGTGGGTGATGCGTAAAAGAAGGGTTTCAAATTAGCTCAGAGACCGTTCCATAAACCCAATATGTAATAGACACGACCTACTCCTTGCTCAGTGAACTGGACTCAACACCCCCTATTCACCGCCCAAGAATATATCTGACTAGTAAGAATCTTACAACCTATGTATTGATATCTCTCTGTAAGTGAGTCAAGTGGGTGTAAAGCGGCATAAACACAGCAGTGAAAAGCAGCTAAACCCCTTTATAAAAATCAATCACTTTTAAAAACCCGTGAAACAAAGACAGTGAAAGATAGAGAAATTCTTACTAAATTCGTTCAGGGGCTGTGATGCCACCTGGATTGACCATATCTAGACCCACAGCTGATTGAGACATAAGGGTGGACACTCTTGGGGCTGAGAGGTTTGGTGAGGTTGGGTGAGCAAACGCAGACCCTTTAAAGTAATACTGCGTGGTTCCCATCCCATGGGTCCCAAATCTCCAGGTTCAAGGGCATCTTCCTACTTCGAAAACATGCATGAGAAACCCAGAAGATGGTACACCGTGTGATCGGGAAAGGTTTCTAAAACGCACCTCATTTCTCATCTCCCTGTGCTCGGGTTCGCCATTCCAGCCGCTTTACTAGCAATCTCCCTCCTTGGAGAATCAGCACCTTTAACCTCCTGTTCCGTACAGGTTGCAATTTGTCCTGAGGATGAACGGGAAGAGGGAAAACCAATGAGACACTAGCTCTAGGTGTTGGGACAGGCACAGGTCACTCTATTTTCCCATCAGGAAGAAGAATTAACCACAGGCTCAGCCTGCCGCCCGGGACCAGAATAGGGTCTGAAGCAATCCTGCGCTTTTGCGGCCAGCTCCCAAGAAAGCGAGTGGAAAAATGGAGCTCAGGGGCACTGCAATTCACAAACCTGCAGAGTTATAAATGATAACTCTCGTCCACAAATATATTGACGGCAGGCAACGAAGAGGATTTGAAAGCAAGGCAGAATTGCAGGAAACAGATTTCAGGAGGTAGATTCGAATCGCCTTTAAAGCACGGGAAAAGCGGCAAAACCTCGACAATGATGCCCTTGGCCAAAAAGGGCGTATGCGTTTTTTCCTGAATATATTCAGGAAAAAACGCATACGCCCTTTTTGGCCAACCAAGCAACCTGGAAAGGCAAATCAGCGCTACAAAGAAGTCTCGCTTCCCATCGGTCAAAAGGGCCATGCTGAATAAAGTGTCAAACCCAGAAATGCAGGACAGGCCATGGAGAAACGGGAGCCTTGCTACGCTGATGGGCGGGATGTAAATTGCCAACAGCCCCTCTGGAGAAGTGTACGGTGTGTCCTGAAACATCGAAAAAACTCAGCTTAGAGAGCATAGGGCACTTCCACTCATGGGCGTATAAATTGGGAAAACTAAAAATCAGCAAGACACAGGCACCCCAAAGTTTAGGGCTGCTCTGTTGACAAGAACCTCCACTTCATTACACCTTAAATATCCCAGGAAAGAGAAAAATGGATAAAGAAGTTGTGGTCCTTATGTACAATGGAATATCACTCAGCCATGAAATCAACGTCATAAGGCTAGTAGCAGCATGATGAGTGGATTTAGGTACAACGATTCTAAGTGAAATAAGTCACACAGAAAAGGACACTTATCCTAAGATATCACTTATAGAGGGAATGTAAAAACCGCTACCCTTGAACTGAATTACAAAACAGAACAGAGTCACACGTTTAGAAAACACACTATGGCTGCTTAACGGGAAAGGTGAGGTGGGGTGATGCGTAAAAGAAGGGTTTCAAATTAGCTCAGAGACCGTTCCATAAACCCAATATGTAATAGACACGACCTACTCCTTGCTCAGTGAACTGGACTCAACACCCCCTATTCACCGCCCAAGAATATATCTGACTAGTAAGAATCTTACAACCTATGTATTGATATCTCTCTGTAAGTGAGTCAAGTGGGTGTAAAGCGGCATAAACACAGCAGTGAAAAGCAGCTAAACCCCTTTATAAAAATCAATCACTTTGAAAAACCCGTGAAACAAAGACAGTGAAAGATAGAGAAATTCTTACTAAATTCGTTCAGGGGCTGTGATGCCACCTGGATTGACCATATCTAGACCCACAGCTGATTGAGACATAAGGGTGGACACTCTTGGGGCTGAGAGGTTTGGTGAGGTTGGGTGAGCAAACGCAGACCCTTTAAAGTAATACTGCGTGGTTCCCATCCCATGGGTCCCAAATCTCCAGGTTCAAGGGCATCTTCCTACTTCGAAAACATGCATGAGAAACCCAGAAGATGGTACACCGTGTGATCGGGAAAGGTTTCTAAAACGCACCTCATTTCTCATCTCCCTGTGCTCGGGTTCGCCATTCCAGCCGCTTTACTAGCAATCTCCCTCCTTGGAGAATCAGCACCTTTAACCTCCTGTTCCGTACAGGTTGCAATTTGTCCTGAGGATGAACGGGAAGAGGGAAAACCAATGAGACACTAGCTCTAGGTGTTGGGACAGGCACAGGTCACTCTATTTTCCCATCAGGAAGAAGAATTAACCACAGGCTCAGCCTGCCGCCCGGGACCAGAATAGGGTCTGAAGCAATCCTGCGCTTTTGCGGCCAGCTCCCAAGAAAGCGAGTGGAAAAATGGAGCTCAGGGGCACTGCAATTCACAAACCTGCAGAGTTATAAATGATAACTCTCGTCCACAAATATATTGACGGCAGGCAACGAAGAGGATTTGAAAGCAAGGCAGAATTGCAGGAAACAGATTTCAGGAGGTAGATTCGAATCGCCTTTAAAGCACGGGAAAAGCGGCAAAACCTCGACAATGATGCCCTTGGCCAAAAAGGGCGTATGCGTTTTTTCCTGAATATATTCAGGAAAAAACGCATACGCCCTTTTTGGCCAACCAAGCAACCTGGAAAGGCAAATCAGCGCTACAAAGAAGTCTCGCTTCCCATCGGTCAAAAGGGCCATGCTGAATAAAGTGTCAAACCCAGAAATGCAGGACAGGCCATGGAGAAACGGGAGCCTTGCTACGCTGATGGGCGGGATGTAAATTGCCAACAGCCCCTCTGGAGAAGTGTACGGTGTGTCCTGAAACATCGAAAAAACTCAGCTTAGAGAGCATAGGGCACTTCCACTCATGGGCGTATAAATTGGGAAAACTACAAATCAGCAAGACCCAGGCACCCCAAAGTTTAGGGCTGCTCTGTTGACAAGAACCTCCACTTCGTTACACCTTAAATATCCCAGGAAAGAGAAAAATGGATAAAGAAGTTGTGGTCCTTATGTACAATGGAATATCACTCAGCCATGAAATCAACGTCATAAGGCTAGTAGCAGCATGATGAGTGGATTTAGGTACGACGATTCTAAGTGAAATAAGTCACACAGAAAAAGACACTTATCCTAAGATATCACTTATAGAGGGAATGTAAAAACCGCTACCCTTGAACTGAATTACAAAACAGAACAGAGTCACACGTTTAGAAAACACACTATGGCTGCTTAACGGGAAAGGTGAGGTGGGTGATGCGTAAAAGAAGGGTTTCAAATTAGCTCAGAGACCGTTCCATAAACCCAATATGTAATAGACACGACCTACTCCTTGCTCAGTGAACTGGACTCAACACCCCCTATTCACCGCCCAAGAATATATCTGACTAGTAAGAATCTTACAACCTATGTATTGATATCTCTCTGTAAGTGAGTCAAGTGGGTGTAAAGCGGCATAAACACAGCAGTGAAAAGCAGCTAAACCCCTTTATAAAAATCAATCACTTTTAAAAACCCGTGAAACAAAGACAGTGAAAGATAGAGAAATTCTTACTAAATTCGTTCAGGGGCTGTGATGCCACCTGGATTGACCATATCTAGACCCACAGCTGATTGAGACATAAGGGTGGACACTCTTGGGGCTGAGAGGTTTGGTGAGGTTGGGTGAGCAAACGCAGACCCTTTAAAGTAATACTGCGTGGTTCCCATCCCATGGGTCCCAAATCTCCAGGTTCAAGGGCATCTTCCTACTTCGAAAACATGCATGAGAAACCCAGAAGATGGTACACCGTGTGATCGGGAAAGGTTTCTAAAACGCACCTCATTTCTCATCTCCCTGTGCTCGGGTTCGCCATTCCAGCCGCTTTACTAGCAATCTCCCTCCTTGGAGAATCAGCACCTTTAACCTCCTGTTCCGTACAGGTTGCAATTTGTCCTGAGGATGAACGGGAAGAGGGGGAACCAATGAGACACTAGCTCTAGGTGTTGGGACAGGCACAGGTCACTCTATTTTCCCATCAGGAAGAAGAATTAACCACAGGCTCAGCCTGCCGCCCGGGACCAGAAGAGGGCCTGAAGCAATCCTGCGCTTTTGCGGCCAGCTCCCAAGAAAGCGAGTGGAAAAATGGAGCTCAGGGGCACTGCAATTCACAAACCTGCAGAGTTATAAATGATAACTCTCGTCCACAAATATATTGACGGCAGGCAACGAAGAGGATTTGAAAGCAAGGCAGAATTGCAGGAAACAGATTTCAGGAGGTAGATTCGAATCGCCTTTAAAGCACGGGAAAAGCGGCAAAACCTCGACAATGATGCCCTTGGCCAAAAAGGGCGTATGCGTTTTTTCCTGAATATATTCAGGAAAAAACGCATACGCCCTTTTTGGCCAACCAAGCAACCTGGAAAGGCAAATCAGCGCTACAAAGAAGTCTCGCTTCCCATCGGTCAAAAGGGCCATGCTGAATAAAGTGTCAAACCCAGAAATGCAGGACAGCCCATGGAGAAACGGGAGCCTTGCTACGCTGATGGGCGGGATGTAAATTGCCAACAGCCCCTCTGGAGAAGTGTACGGTGTGTCCTGAAACATCGAAAAAACTCAGCTTAGAGAGCATAGGGCACTTCCACTCATGGGCGTATAAATTGGGAAAACTACAAATCAGCAAGACCCAGGCACCCCAAAGTTTAGGGCTGCTCTGTTGACAAGAACCTCCACTTCGTTACACCTTAAATATCCCAGGAAAGAGAAAAATGGATAAAGAAGTTGTGGTCCTTATGTACAATGGAATATCACTCAGCCATGAAATCAACGTCATAAGGCTAGTAGCAGCATGATGAGTGGATTTAGGTACGACGATTCTAAGTGAAATAAGTCACACAGAAAAAGACACTTATCCTAAGATATCACTTATAGAGGGAATGTAAAAACCGCTACCCTTGAACTGAATTACAAAACAGAACAGAGTCACACGTTTAGAAAACACACTATGGCTGCTTAACGGGAAAGGTGAGGTGGGTGATGCGTAAAAGAAGGGTTTCAAATTAGCTCAGAGACCGTTCCATAAACCCAATATGTAATAGACACGACCTACTCCTTGCTCAGTGAACTGGACTCAACACCCCCTATTCACCGCCCAAGAATATATCTGACTAGTAAGAATCTTACAACCTATGTATTGATATCTCTCTGTAAGTGAGTCAAGTGGGTGTAAAGCGGCATAAACACAGCAGTGAAAAGCAGCTAAACCCCTTTATAAAAATCAATCACTTTTAAAAACCCGTGAAACAAAGACAGTGAAAGATAGAGAAATTCTTACTAAATTCGTTCAGGGGCTGTGATGCCACCTGGATTGACCATATCTAGACCCACAGCTGATTGAGACATAAGGGTGGACACTCTTGGGGCTGAGAGGTTTGGTGAGGTTGGGTGAGCAAACGCAGACCCTTTAAAGTAATACTGCGTGGTTCCCATCCCATGGGTCCCAAATCTCCAGGTTCAAGGGCATCTTCCTACTTCGAAAACATGCATGAGAAACCCAGAAGATGGTACACCGTGTGATCGGGAAAGGTTTCTAAAACGCACCTCATTTCTCATCTCCCTGTGCTCGGGTTCGCCATTCCAGCCGCTTTACTAGCAATCTCCCTCCTTGGAGAATCAGCACCTTTAACCTCCTGTTCCGTACAGGTTGCAATTTGTCCTGAGGATGAACGGGAAGAGGGGGAACCAATGAGACACTAGCTCTAGGTGTTGGGACAGGCACAGGTCACTCTATTTTCCCATCAGGAAGAAGAATTAACCACAGGCTCAGCCTGCCGCCCGGGACCAGAATAGGGTCTGAAGCAATCCTGCGCTTTTGCGGCCAGCTCCCAAGAAAGCGAGTGGAAAAATGGAGCTCAGGGGCACTGCAATTCACAAACCTGCAGAGTTATAAATGATAACTCTCGTCCACAAATATATTGACGGCAGGCAACGAAGAGGATTTGAAAGCAAGGCAGAATTGCAGGAAACAGATTTCAGGAGGTAGATTCGAATCGCCTTTAAAGCACGGGAAAAGCGGCAAAACCTCGACAATGATGCCCTTGGCCAAAAAGGGCGTATGCGTTTTTTCCTGAATATATTCAGGAAAAAACGCATACGCCCTTTTTGGCCAACCAAGCAACCTGGAAAGGCAAATCAGCGCTACAAAGAAGTCTCGCTTCCCATCGGTCAAAAGGGCCATGCTGAATAAAGTGTCAAACCCAGAAATGCAGGACAGGCCATGGAGAAACGGGAGCCTTGCTACGCTGATGGGCGGGATGTAAATTGCCAACAGCCCCTCTGGAGAAGTGTACGGTGTGTCCTGAAACATCGAAAAAACTCAGCTTAGAGAGCATAGGGCACTTCCACTCATGGGCGTATAAATTGGGAAAACTAAAAATCAGCAAGACACAGGCACCCCAAAGTTTAGGGCTGCTCTGTTGACAAGAACCTCCACTTCGTTACACCTTAAATATCCCAGGAAAGAGAAAAATGGATAAAGAAGTTGTGGTCCTTATGTACAATGGAATATCACTCAGCCATGAAATCAACGTCATAAGGCTAGTAGCAGCATGATGAGTGGATTTAGGTACGACGATTCTAAGTGAAATAAGTCACACAGAAAAGGACACTTATCATAAGATATCACTTATAGAGGGAATGTAAAAACCGCTACCCTTGAACTGAATTACAAAACAGAACAGAGTCACACGTTTAGAAAACACACTATGGCTGCTTAACGGGAAAGGTGAGGTGGGGTGATGCGTAAAAGAAGGGTTTCAAATTAGCTCAGAGACCGTTCCATAAACCCAATATGTAATAGACACGACCTACTCCTTGCTCAGTGAACTGGACTCAACACCCCCTATTCACCGCCCAAGAATATATCTGACTACTAAGAATCTTACAACCTATGTATTGATATCTCTCTGTAAGTGAGTCAAGTGGGTGTAAAGCGGCATAAACACAGCAGTGAAAAGCAGCTAAACCCCTTTATAAAAATCAATCACTTTGAAAAACCCGTGAAACAAAGACAGTGAAAGAGAGAGAAATTCTTACTAAATTCGTTCAGGGGCTGTGATGCCACCTGGATTGACCATATCTAGACCCACAGCTGATTGAGACATAAGGGTGGACACTCTTGGGGCTGAGAGGTTTGGTGAGGTTGGGTGAGCAAACGCAGACCCTTTAAAGTAATACTGCGTGGTTCCCATCCCATGGGTCCCAAATCTCCAGGTTCAAGGGCATCTTCCTACTTCGAAAACATGCATGAGAAACCCAGAAGATGGTACACCGTGTGATCGGGAAAGGTTTCTAAAACGCACCTCATTTCTCATCTCCCTGTGCTCGGGTTCGCCATTCCAGCCGCTTTACTAGCAATCTCCCTCCTTGGAGAATCAGCACCTTTAACCTCCTGTTCCGTACAGGTTGCAATTTGTCCTGAGGATGAACGGGAAGAGGGAAAACCAATGAGACACTAGCTCTAGGTGTTGGGACAGGCACAGGTCACTCTATTTTCCCATCAGGAAGAAGAATTAACCACACGCTCAGCCTGCCGCCCGGGACCAGAATAGGGTCTGAAGCAATCCTGCGCTTTTGCGGCCAGCTCCCAAGAAAGCGAGTGGAAAAATGGAGCTCAGGGGCACTGCAATTCACAAACCTGCAGAGTTATAAATGATAACTCTCGTCCACAAATATATTGACGGCAGGCAACGAAGAGGATTTGAAAGCAAGGCAGAATTGCAGGAAACAGATTTCAGGAGGTAGATACGAATCGCCTTTAAAGCACGGGAAAAGCGGCAAAACCTCGACAATGATGCCCTTGGCCAAAAAGGGCGTATGCGTTTTTTCCTGAATATATTCAGGAAAAAACGCATACGCCCTTTTTGGCCAACCAAGCAACCTGGAAAGGCAAATCAGCGCTACAAAGAAGTCTCGCTTCCCATCGGTCAAAAGGGCCATGCTGAATAAAGTGTCAAACCCAGAAATGCAGGACAGGCCATGGAGAAACGGGAGCCTTGCTACGCTGATGGGCGGGATGTAAATTGCCAACAGCCCCTCTGGAGAAGTGTACGGTGTGTCCTGAAACATCGAAAAAACTCAGCTTAGAGAGCATAGGGCACTTCCACTCATGGGCGTATAAATTGGGAAAACTACAAATCAGCAAGACCCAGGCACCCCAAAGTTTAGGGCTGCTCTGTTGACAAGAACCTCCACTTCGTTACACCTTAAATATCCCAGGAAAGAGAAAAATGGATAAAGAAGTTGTGGTCCTTATGTACAATGGAATATCACTCAGCCATGAAATCAACGTCATAAGGCTAGTAGCAGCATGATGAGTGGATTTAGGTACGACGATTCTAAGTGAAATAAGTCACACAGAAAAAGACACTTATCCTAAGATATCACTTATAGAGGGAATGTAAAAACCGCTACCCTTGAACTGAATTACAAAACAGAACAGAGTCACACGTTTAGAAAACACACTATGGCTGCTTAACGGGAAAGGTGAGGTGGGTGATGCGTAAAAGAAGGGTTTCAAATTAGCTCAGAGACCGTTCCATAAACCCAATATGTAATAGACACGACCTACTCCTTGCTCAGTGAACTGGACTCAACACCCCCTATTCACCACCCAAGAATATATCTGACTAGTAAGAATCTTACAACCTATGTATTGATATCTCTCTGTAAGTGAGTCAAGTGGGTGTAAAGCGGCATAAACACAGCAGTGAAAAGCAGCTAAACCCCTTTATAAAAATCAATCACTTTTAAAAACCCGTGAAACAAAGACAGTGAAAGATAGAGAAATTCTTACTAAATTCGTTCAGGGGCTGTGATGCCACCTGGATTGACCATATCTAGACCCACAGCTGATTGAGACATAAGGGTGGACACTCTTGGGGCTGAGAGGTTTGGTGAGGTTGGGTGAGCAAACGCAGACCCTTTAAAGTAATACTGCGTGGTTCCCATCCCATGGGTCCCAAATCTCCAGGTTCAAGGGCATCTTCCTACTTCGAAAACATGCATGAGAAACCCAGAAGATGGTACACCGTGTGATCGGGAAAGGTTTCTAAAACGCACCTCATTTCTCATCTCCCTGTGCTCGGGTTCGCCATTCCAGCCGCTTTACTAGCAATCTCCCTCCTTGGAGAATCAGCACCTTTAACCTCCTGTTCCGTACAGGTTGCAATTTGTCCTGAGGATGAACGGGAAGAGGGGGAACCAATGAGACACTAGCTCTAGGTGTTGGGACAGGCACAGGTCACTCTATTTTCCCATCAGGAAGAAGAATTAACCACAGGCTCAGCCTGCCGCCCGGGACCAGAATAAGGTCTGAAGCAATCCTGCGCTTTTGCGGCCAGCTCCCAAGAAAGCGAGTGGAAAAATGGAGCTCAGGGGCACTGCAATTCACAAACCTGCAGAGTTATAAATGATAACTCTCGTCCACAAATATATTGACGGCAGGCAACGAAGAGGATTTGAAAGCAAGGCAGAATTGCAGGAAACAGATTTCAGGAGGTAGATTCGAATCGCCTTTAAAGCACGGGAAAAGCGGCAAAACCTCGACAATGATGCCCTTGGCCAAAAAGGGCGTATGCGTTTTTTCCTGAATATATTCAGGAAAAAACGCATACGCCCTTTTTGGCCAACCAAGCAACCTGGAAAGGCAAATCAGCGCTACAAAGAAGTCTCGCTTCCCATCGGTCAAAAGGGCCATGCTGAATAAAGTGTCAAACCCAGAAATGCAGGACAGGCCATGGAGAAACGGGAGCCTTGCTACGCTGATGGGCGGGATGTAAATTGCCAACAGCCCCTCTGGAGAAGTGTACGGTGTGTCCTGAAACATCGAAAAAACTCAGCTTAGAGAGCATAGGGCACTTCCACTCATGGGCGTATAAATTGGGAAAACTAAAAATCAGCAAGACCCAGGCACCCCAAAGTTTAGGGCTGCTCTGTTGACAAGAACCTCCACTTCGTTACACCTTAAATATCCCAGGAAAGAGAAAAATGGATAAAGAAGTTGTGGTCCTTATGTACAATGGAATATCACTCAGCCATGAAATCAACGTCATAAGGCTAGTAGCAGCATGATGAGTGGATTTAGGTACAACGATTCTAAGTGAAATAAGTCACACAGAAAAGGACACTTATCATAAGATATCACTTATAGAGGGAATGTAAAAACCGCTACCCTTGAACTGAATTACAAAACAGAACAGAGTCACACGTTTAGAAAACACACTATGGCTGCTTAACGGGAAAGGTGAGGTGGGGTGATGCGTAAAAGAAGGGTTTCAAATTAGCTCAGAGACCGTTCCATAAACCCAATATGTAATAGACACGACCTACTCCTTGCTCAGTGAACTGGACTCAACACCCCCTATTCACCGCCCAAGAATATATCTGACTAGTAAGAATCTTACAACCTATGTATTGATATCTCTCTGTAAGTGAGTCAAGTGGGTGTAAAGCGGCATAAACACAGCAGTGAAAAGCAGCTAAACCCCTTTATAAAAATCAATCACTTTGAAAAACCCGTGAAACAAAGACAGTGAAAGATAGAGAAATTCTTACTAAATTCGTTCAGGGGCTGTGATGCCACCTGGATTGACCATATCTAGACCCACAGCTGATTGAGACATAAGGGTGGACACTCTTGGGGCTGAGAGGTTTGGTGAGGTTGGGTGAGCAAACGCAGACCCTTTAAAGTAATACTGCGTGGTTCCCATCCCATGGGTCCCAAATCTCCAGGTTCAAGGGCATCTTCCTACTTCGAAAACATGCATGAGAAACCCAGAAGATGGTACACCGTGTGATCGGGAAAGGTTTCTAAAACGCACCTCATTTCTCATCTCCCTGTGCTCGGGTTCGCCATTCCAGCCGCTTTACTAGCAATCTCCCTCCTTGGAGAATCAGCACCTTTAACCTCCTGTTCCGTACAGGTTGCAATTTGTCCTGAGGATGAACGGGAAGAGGGAAAACCAATGAGACACTAGCTCTAGGTGTTGGGACAGGCACAGGTCACTCTATTTTCCCATCAGGAAGAAGAATTAACCACAGGCTCAGCCTGCCGCCCGGGACCAGAATAGGGTCTGAAGCAATCCTGCGCTTTTGCGGCCAGCTCCCAAGAAAGCGAGTGGAAAAATGGAGCTCAGGGGCACTGCAATTCACAAACCTGCAGAGTTATAAATGATAACTCTCGTCCACAAATATATTGACGGCAGGCAACGAAGAGGATTTGAAAGCAAGGCAGAATTGCAGGAAACAGATTTCAGGAGGTAGATTCGAATCGCCTTTAAAGCACGGGAAAAGCGGCAAAACCTCGACAATGATGCCCTTGGCCAAAAAGGGCGTATGCGTTTTTTCCTGAATATATTCAGGAAAAAACGCATACGCCCTTTTTGGCCAACCAAGCAACCTGGAAAGGCAAATCAGCGCTACAAAGAAGTCTCGCTTCCCATCGGTCAAAAGGGCCATGCTGAATAAAGTGTCAAACCCAGAAATGCAGGACAGGCCATGGAGAAACGGGAGCCTTGCTACGCTGATGGGCGGGATGTAAATTGCCAACAGCCCCTCTGGAGAAGTGTACGGTGTGTCCTGAAACATCGAAAAAACTCAGCTTAGAGAGCATAGGGCACTTCCACTCATGGGCGTATAAATTGGGAAAACTACAAATCAGCAAGACCCAGGCACCCCAAAGTTTAGGGCTGCTCTGTTGACAAGAACCTCCACTTCGTTACACCTTAAATATCCCAGGAAAGAGAAAAATGGATAAAGAAGTTGTGGTCCTTATGTACAATGGAATATCACTCAGCCATGAAATCAACGTCATAAGGCTAGTAGCAGCATGATGAGTGGATTTAGGTACGACGATTCTAAGTGAAATAAGTCACACAGAAAAAGACACTTATCCTAAGATATCACTTATAGAGGGAATGTAAAAACCGCTACCCTTGAACTGAATTACAAAACAGAACAGAGTCACACGTTTAGAAAACACACTATGGCTGCTTAACGGGAAAGGTGAGGTGGGTGATGCGTAAAAGAAGGGTTTCAAATTAGCTCAGAGACCGTTCCATAAACCCAATATGTAATAGACACGACCTACTCCTTGCTCAGTGAACTGGACTCAACACCCCCTATTCACCGCCCAAGAATATATCTGACTAGTAAGAATCTTACAACCTATGTATTGATATCTCTCTGTAAGTGAGTCAAGTGGGTGTAAAGCGGCATAAACACAGCAGTGAAAAGCAGCTAAACCCCTTTATAAAAATCAATCACTTTTAAAAACCCGTGAAACAAAGACAGTGAAAGAGAGAGAAATTCTTACTAAATTCGTTCAGGGGCTGTGATGCCACCTGGATTGACCATATCTAGACCCACAGCTGATTGAGACATAAGGGTGGACACTCTTGGGGCTGAGAGGTTTGGTGAGGTTGGGTGAGCAAACGCAGACCCTTTAAAGTAATACTGCGTGGTTCCCATCCCATGGGTCCCAAATCTCCAGGTTCAAGGGCATCTTCCTACTTCGAAAACATGCATGAGAAACCCAGAAGATGGTACACCGTGTGATCGGGAAAGGTTTCTAAAACGCACCTCATTTCTCATCTCCCTGTGCTCGGGTTCGCCATTCCAGCCGCTTTACTAGCAATCTCCCTCCTTGTAGAATCAGCACCTTTAACCTCCTGTTCCGTACAGGTTGCAATTTGTCCTGAGGATGAACGGGAAGAGGGAAAACCAATGAGACACTAGCTCTAGGTGTTGGGACAGGCACAGGTCACTCTATTTTCCCATCAGGAAGAAGAATTAACCACAGGCTCAGCCTGCCGCCCGGGACCAGAATAGGGTCTGAAGCAATCCTGCGCTTTTGCGGCCAGCTCCCAAGAAAGCGAGTGGAAAAATGGAGCTCAGGGGCACTGCAATTCACAAACCTGCAGAGTTATAAATGATAACTCTCGTCCACAAATATATTGACGGCAGGCAACGAAGAGGATTTGAAAGCAAGGCAGAATTGCAGGAAACAGATTTCAGGAGGTAGATTCGAATCGCCTTTAAAGCACGGGAAAAGCGGCAAAACCTCGACAATGATGCCCTTGGCCAAAAAGGGCGTATGCGTTTTTTCCTGAATATATTCAGGAAAAAACGCATACGCCCTTTTTGACCAACCAAGCAACCTGGAAAGGCAAATCAGCGCTACAAAGAAGTCTCGCTTCCCATCGGTCAAAAGGGCCATGCTGAATAAAGTGTCAAACCCAGAAATGCAGGACAGGCCATGGAGAAACGGGAGCCTTGCTACGCTGATGGGCGGGATGTAAATTGCCAACAGCCCCTCTGGAGAAGTGTACGGTGTGTCCTGAAACATCGAAAAAACTCAGCTTAGAGAGCATAGGGCACTTCCACTCATGGGCGTATAAATTGGGAAAACTAAAAATCAGCAAGACCCAGGCACCCCAAAGTTTAGGGCTGCTCTGTTGACAAGAACCTCCACTTCGTTACACCTTAAATATCCCAGGAAAGAGAAAAATGGATAAAGAAGTTGTGGTCCTTATGTACAATGGAATATCACTCAGCCATGAAATCAACGTCATAAGGCTAGTAGCAGCATGATGAGTGGATTTAGGTACAACGATTCTAAGTGAAATAAGTCACACAGAAAAGGACACTTATCATAAGATATCACTTATAGAGGGAATGTAAAAACCGCTACCCTTGAACTGAATTACAAAACAGAACAGAGTCACACGTTTAGAAAACACACTATGGCTGCTTAACGGGAAAGGTGAGGTGGGGTGATGCGTAAAAGAAGGGTTTCAAATTAGCTCAGAGACCGTTCCATAAACCCAATATGTAATAGACACGACCTACTCCTTGCTCAGTGAACTGGACTCAACACCCCCTATTCACCGCCCAAGAATATATCTGACTAGTAAGAATCTTACAACCTATGTATTGATATCTCTCTGTAAGTGAGTCAAGTGGGTGTAAAGCGGCATAAACACAGCAGTGAAAAGCAGCTAAACCCCTTTATAAAAATCAATCACTTTTAAAAACCCGTGAAACAAAGACAGTGAAAGATAGAGAAATTCTTACTAAATTCGTTCAGGGGCTGTGATGCCACCTGGATTGACCATATCTAGACCCACAGCTGATTGAGACATAAGGGTGGACACTCTTGGGGCTGAGAGGTTTGGTGAGGTTGGGTGAGCAAACGCAGACCCTTTAAAGTAATACTGCGTGGTTCCCATCCCATGGGTCCCAAATCTCCAGGTTCAAGGGCATCTTCCTACTTCGAAAACATGCATGAGAAACCCAGAAGATGGTACACCGTGTGATCGGGAAAGGTTTCTAAAACGCACCTCATTTCTCATCTCCCTGTGCTCGGGTTCGCCATTCCAGCCGCTTTACTAGCAATCTCCCTCCTTGGAGAATCAGCACCTTTAACCTCCTGTTCCGTACAGGTTGCAATTTGTCCTGAGGATGAACGGGAAGAGGGAAAACCAATGAGACACTAGCTCTAGGTGTTGGGACAGGCACAGGTCACTCTATTTTCCCATCAGGAAGAAGAATTAACCACAGGCTCAGCCTGCCGCCCGGGACCAGAATAGGGTCTGAAGCAATCCTGCGCTTTTGCGGCCAGCTCCCAAGAAAGCGAGTGGAAAAATGGAGCTCAGGGGCACTGCAATTCACAAACCTGCAGAGTTATAAATGATAACTCTCGTCCACAAATATATTGACGGCAGGCAACGAAGAGGATTTGAAAGCAAGGCAGAATTGCAGGAAACAGATTTCAGGAGGTAGATTCGAATCGCCTTTAAAGCACGGGAAAAGCGGCAAAACCTCGACAATGATGCCCTTGGCCAAAAAGGGCGTATGCGTTTTTTCCTGAATATATTCAGGAAAAAACGCATACGCCCTTTTTGGCCAACCAAGCAACCTGGAAAGGCAAATCAGCGCTACAAAGAAGTCTCGCTTCCCATCGGTCAAAAGGGCCATGCTGAATAAAGTGTCAAACCCAGAAATGCAGGACAGGCCATGGAGAAACGGGAGCCTTGCTACGCTGATGGGCGGGATGTAAATTGCCAACAGCCCCTCTGGAGAAGTGTACGGTGTGTCCTGAAACATCGAAAAAACTCAGCTTAGAGAGCATAGGGCACTTCCACTCATGGGCGTATAAATTGGGAAAACTACAAATCAGCAAGACCCAGGCACCCCAAAGTTTAGGGCTGCTCTGTTGACAAGAACCTCCACTTCGTTACACCTTAAATATCCCAGGAAAGAGAAAAATGGATAAAGAAGTTGTGGTCCTTATGTACAATGGAATATCACTCAGCCATGAAATCAACGTCATAAGGCTAGTAGCAGCATGATGAGTGGATTTAGGTACGACGATTCTAAGTGAAATAAGTCACACAGAAAAAGACACTTATCCTAAGATATCACTTATAGAGGGAATGTAAAAACCGCTACCCTTGAACTGAATTACAAAACAGAACAGAGTCACACGTTTAGAAAACACACTATGGCTGCTTAACGGGAAAGGTGAGGTGGGTGATGCATAAAAGAAGGGTTTCAAATTAGCTCAGAGACCGTTCCATAAACCCAATATGTAATAGACACGACCTACTCCTTGCTCAGTGAACTGGACTCAACACCCCCTATTCACCGCCCAAGAATATATCTGACTAGTAAGAATCTTACAACCTATGTATTGATATCTCTCTGTAAGTGAGTCAAGTGGGTGTAAAGCGGCATAAACACAGCAGTGAAAAGCAGCTAAACCCCTTTATAAAAATCAATCACTTTTAAAAACCCGTGAAACAAAGACAGTGAAAGATAGAGAAATTCTTACTAAATTCGTTCAGGGGCTGTGATGCCACCTGGATTGACCATATCTAGACCCACAGCTGATTGAGACATAAGGGTGGACACTCTTGGGGCTGAGAGGTTTGGTGAGGTTGGGTGAGCAAACGCAGACCCTTTAAAGTAATACTGCGTGGTTCCCATCCCATGGGTCCCAAATCTCCAGGTTCAAGGGCATCTTCCTACTTCGAAAACATGCATGAGAAACCCAGAAGATGGTACACCGTGTGATCGGGAAAGGTTTCTAAAACGCACCTCATTTCTCATCTCCCTGTGCTCGGGTTCGCCATTCCAGCCTCTTTACTAGCAATCTCCCTCCTTGGAGAATCAGCACCTTTAACCTCCTGTTCCGTACAGGTTGCAATTTGTCCTGAGGATGAACGGGAAGAGGGAAAACCAATGAGACACTAGCTCTAGGTGTTGGGACAGGCACAGGTCACTCTATTTTCCCATCAGGAAGAAGAATTAACCACAGGCTCAGCCTGCCGCCCGGGACCAGAATAGGGTCTGAAGCAATCCTGCGCTTTTGCGGCCAGCTCCCAAGAAAGCGAGTGGAAAAATGGAGCTCAGGGGCACTGCAATTCACAAACCTGCAGAGTTATAAATGATAACTCTCGTCCACAAATATATTGACGGCAGGCAACGAAGAGGATTTGAAAGCAAGGCAGAATTGCAGGAAACAGATTTCAGGAGGTAGATTCGAATCGCCTTTAAAGCACGGGAAAAGCGGCAAAACCTCGACAATGATGCCCTTGGCCAAAAAGGGCGTATGCGTTTTTTCCTGAATATATTCAGGAAAAAACGCATACGCCCTTTTTGGCCAACCAAGCAACCTGGAAAGGCAAATCAGCGCTACAAAGAAGTCTCGCTTCCCATCGGTCAAAAGGGCCATGCTGAATAAAGTGTCAAACCCAGAAATGCAGGACAGGCCATGGAGAAACGGGAGCCTTGCTACGCTGATGGGCGGGATGTAAATTGCCAACAGCCCCTCTGGAGAAGTGTACGGTGTGTCCTGAAACATCGAAAAAACTCAGCTTAGAGAGCATAGGGCACTTCCACTCATGGGCGTATAAATTGGGAAAACTAAAAATCAGCAAGACACAGGCACCCCAAAGTTTAGGGCTGCTCTGTTGACAAGAACTTCCACTTCATTACACCTTAAATATCCCAGGAAAGAGAAAAATGGATAAAGAAGTTGTGGTCCTTATGTACAATGGAATATCACTCAGCCATGAAATCAACGTCATAAGGCTAGTAGCAGCATGATGAGTGGATTTAGGTACAACGATTCTAAGTGAAATAAGTCACACAGAAAAGGACACTTATCATAAGATATCACTTATAGAGGGAATGTAAAAACCGCTACCCTTGAACTGAATTACAAAACAGAACAGAGTCACACGTTTAGAAAACACACTATGGCTGCTTAACGGGAAAGGTGAGGTGGGGTGATGCGTAAAAGAAGGGTTTCAAATTAGCTCAGAGACCGTTCCATAAACCCAATATGTAATAGACACGACCTACTCCTTGCTCAGTGAACTGGACTCAACACCCCCTATTCACCGCCCAAGAATATATCTGACTAGTAAGAATCTTACAACCTATGTATTGATATCTCTCTGTAAGTGAGTCAAGTGGGTGTAAAGCGGCATAAACACAGCAGTGAAAAGCAGCTAAACCCCTTTATAAAAATCAATCACTTTTAAAAACCCGTGAAACAAAGACAGTGAAAGATAGAGAAATTCTTACTAAATTCGTTCAGGGGCTGTGATGCCACCTGGATTGACCATATCTAGACCCACAGCTGATTGAGACATAAGGGTGGACACTCTTGGGGCTGAGAGGTTTGGTGAGGTTGGGTGAGCAAACGCAGACCCTTTAAAGTAATACTGCGTGGTTCCCATCCCATGGGTCCCAAATCTCCAGGTTCAAGGGCATCTTCCTACTTCGAAAACATGCATGAGAAACCCAGAAGATGGTACACCGTGTGATCGGGAAAGGTTTCTAAAACGCACCTCATTTCTCATCTCCCTGTGCTCGGGTTCGCCATTCCAGCCGCTTTACTAGCAATCTCCCTCCTTGGAGAATCAGCACCTTTAACCTCCTGTTCCGTACAGGTTGCAATTTGTCCTGAGGATGAACGGGAAGAGGGAAAACCAATGAGACACTAGCTCTAGGTGTTGGGACAGGCACAGGTCACTCTATTTTCCCATCAGGAAGAAGAATTAACCACAGGCTCAGCCTGCCGCCCGGGACCAGAATAGGGTCTGAAGCAATCCTGCGCTTTTGCGGCCAGCTCCCAAGAAAGCGAGTGGAAAAATGGAGCTCAGGGGCACTGCAATTCACAAACCTGCAGAGTTATAAATGATAACTCTCGTCCACAAATATATTGACGGCAGGCAACGAAGAGGATTTGAAAGCAAGGCAGAATTGCAGGAAACAGATTTCAGGAGGTAGATTCGAATCGCCTTTAAAGCACGGGAAAAGCGGCAAAACCTCGACAATGATGCCCTTGGCCAAAAAGGGCGTATGCGTTTTTTCCTGAATATATTCAGGAAAAAACGCATACGCCCTTTTTGGCCAACCAAGCAACCTGGAAAGGCAAATCAGCGCTACAAAGAAGTCTCGCTTCCCATCGGTCAAAAGGGCCATGCTGAATAAAGTGTCAAACCCAGAAATGCAGGACAGGCCATGGAGAAACGGGAGCCTTGCTACGCTGATGGGCGGGATGTAAATTGCCAACAGCCCCTCTGGAGAAGTGTACGGTGTGTCCTGAAACATCGAAAAAACTCAGCTTAGAGAGCATAGGGCACTTCCACTCATGGGCGTATAAATTGGGAAAACTACAAATCAGCAAGACCCAGGCACCCCAAAGTTTAGGGCTGCTCTGTTGACAAGAACCTCCACTTCGTTACACCTTAAATATCCCAGGAAAGAGAAAAATGGATAAAGAAGTTGTGGTCCTTATGTACAATGGAATATCACTCAGCCATGAAATCAACGTCATAAGGCTAGTAGCAGCATGATGAGTGGATTTAGGTACGACGATTCTAAGTGAAATAAGTCACACAGAAAAAGACACTTATCCTAAGATATCACTTATAGAGGGAATGTAAAAACCGCTACCCTTGAACTGAATTACAAAACAGAACAGAGTCACACGTTTAGAAAACACACTATGGCTGCTTAACGGGAAAGGTGAGGTGGGTGATGCGTAAAAGAAGGGTTTCAAATTAGCTCAGAGACCGTTCCATAAACCCAATATGTAATAGACACGACCTACTCCTTGCTCAGTGAACTGGACTCAACACCCCCTATTCACCGCCCAAGAATATATCTGACTAGTAAGAATCTTACAACCTATGTATTGATATCTCTCTGTAAGTGAGTCAAGTGGGTGTAAAGCGGCATAAACACAGCAGTGAAAAGCAGCTAAACCCCTTTATAAAAATCAATCACTTTTAAAAACCCGTGAAACAAAGACAGTGAAAGATAGAGAAATTCTTACTAAATTCGTTCAGGGGCTGTGATGCCACCTGGATTGACCATATCTAGACCCACAGCTGATTGAGACATAAGGGTGGACACTCTTGGGGCTGAGAGGTTTGGTGAGGTTGGGTGAGCAAACGCAGACCCTTTAAAGTAATACTGCGTGGTTCCCATCCCATGGGTCCCAAATCTCCAGGTTCAAGGGCATCTTCCTACTTCGAAAACATGCATGAGAAACCCAGAAGATGGTACACCGTGTGATCGGGAAAGGTTTCTAAAACGCACCTCATTTCTCATCTCCCTGTGCTCGGGTTCGCCATTCCAGCCGCTTTACTAGCAATCTCCCTCCTTGGAGAATCAGCACCTTTAACCTCCTGTTCCGTACAGGTTGCAATTTGTCCTGAGGATGAACGGGAAGAGGGGGAACCAATGAGACACTAGCTCTAGGTGTTGGGACAGGCACAGGTCACTCTATTTTCCCATCAGGAAGAAGAATTAACCACAGGCTCAGCCTGCCGCCCGGGACCAGAAGAGGGTCTGAAGCAATCCTGCGCTTTTGCGGCCAGCTCCCAAGAAAGCGAGTGGAAAAATGGAGCTCAGGGGCACTGCAATTCACAAACCTGCAGAGTTATAAATGATAACTCTCGTCCACAAATATATTGACGGCAGGCAACGAAGAGGATTTGAAAGCAAGGCAGAATTGCAGGAAACAGATTTCAGGAGGTAGATTCGAATCGCCTTTAAAGCACGGGAAAAGCGGCAAAACCTCGACAATGATGCCCTTGGCCAAAAAGGGCGTATGCGTTTTTTCCTGAATATATTCAGGAAAAAACGCATACGCCCTTTTTGGCCAACCAAGCAACCTGGAAAGGCAAATCAGCGCTACAAAGAAGTCTCGCTTCCCATCGGTCAAAAGGGCCATGCTGAATAAAGTGTCAAACCCAGAAATGCAGGACAGGCCATGGAGAAATGGGAGCCTTGCTACGCTGATGGGCGGGATGTAAATTGCCAACAGCCCCTCTGGAGAAGTGTACGGTGTGTCCTGAAACATCGAAAAAACTCAGCTTAGAGAGCATAGGGCACTTCCACTCATGGGCGTATAAATTGGGAAAACTACAAATCAGCAAGACCCAGGCACCCCAAAGTTTAGGGCTGCTCTGTTGACAAGAACCTCCACTTCGTTACACCTTAAATATCCCAGGAAAGAGAAAAATGGATAAAGAAGTTGTGGTCCTTATGTACAATGGAATATCACTCAGCCATGAAATCAACGTCATAAGGCTAGTAGCAGCATGATGAGTGGATTTAGGTACGACGATTCTAAGTGAAATAAGTCACACAGAAAAAGACACTTATCCTAAGATATCACTTATAGAGGGAATGTAAAAACCGCTACCCTTGAACTGAATTACAAAACAGAACAGAGTCACACGTTTAGAAAACACACTATGGCTGCTTAACGGGAAAGGTGAGGTGGGTGATGCGTAAAAGAAGGGTTTCAAATTAGCTCAGAGACCGTTCCATAAACCCAATATGTAATAGACACGACCTACTCCTTGCTCAGTGAACTGGACTCAACACCCCCTATTCACCGCCCAAGAATATATCTGACTAGTAAGAATCTTACAACCTATGTATTGATATCTCTCTGTAAGTGAGTCAAGTGGGTGTAAAGCGGCATAAACACAGCAGTGAAAAGCAGCTAAACCCCTTTATAAAAATCAATCACTTTTAAAAACCCGTGAAACAAAGACAGTGAAAGATAGAGAAATTCTTACTAAATTCGTTCAGGGGCTGTGATGCCACCTGGATTGACCATATCTAGACCCACAGCTGATTGAGACATAAGGGTGGACACTCTTGGGGCTGAGAGGTTTGGTGAGGTTGGGTGAGCAAACGCAGACCCTTTAAAGTAATACTGCGTGGTTCCCATCCCATGGGTCCCAAATCTCCAGGTTCAAGGGCATCTTCCTACTTCGAAAACATGCATGAGAAACCCAGAAGATGGTACACCGTGTGATCGGGAAAGGTTTCTAAAACGCACCTCATTTCTCATCTCCCTGTGCTCGGGTTCGCCATTCCAGCCGCTTTACTAGCAATCTCCCTCCTTGGAGAATCAGCACCTTTAACCTCCTGTTCCGTACAGGTTGCAATTTGTCCTGAGGATGAACGGGAAGAGGGGGAACCAATGAGACACTAGCTCTAGGTGTTGGGACAGGCACAGGTCACTCTATTTTCCCATCAGGAAGAAGAATTAACCACAGGCTCAGCCTGCCGCCCGGGACCAGAATAGGGTCTGAAGCAATCCTGCGCTTTTGCGGCCAGCTCCCAAGAAAGCGAGTGGAAAAATGGAGCTCAGGGGCACTGCAATTCACAAACCTGCAGAGTTATAAATGATAACTCTCGTCCACAAATATATTGACGGCAGGCAACGAAGAGGATTTGAAAGCAAGGCAGAATTGCAGGAAACAGATTTCAGGAGGTAGATTCGAATCGCCTTTAAAGCACGGGAAAAGCGGCAAAACCTCGACAATGATGCCCTTGGCCAAAAAGGGCGTATGCGTTTTTTCCTGAATATATTCAGGAAAAAACGCATACGCCCTTTTTGGCCAACCAAGCAACCTGGAAAGGCAAATCAGCGCTACAAAGAAGTCTCGCTTCTCATCGGTCAAAAGGGCCATGCTGAATAAAGTGTCAAACCCAGAAATGCAGGACAGGCCATGGAGAAACGGGAGCCTTGCTACGCTGATGGGCGGGATGTAAATTGCCAACAGCCCCTCTGGAGAAGTGTACGGTGTGTCCTGAAACATCGAAAAAACTCAGCTTAGAGAGCATAGGGCACTTCCACTCATGGGCGTATAAATTGGGAAAACTAAAAATCAGCAAGACACAGGCACCCCAAAGTTTAGGGCTGCTCTGTTGACAAGAACCTCCACTTCGTTACACCTTAAATATCCCAGGAAAGAGAAAAATGGATAAAGAAGTTGTGGTCCTTATGTACAATGGAATATCACTCAGCCATGAAATCAACGTCATAAGGCTAGTAGCAGCATGATGAGTGGATTTAGGTACAACGATTCTAAGTGAAATAAGTCACACAGAAAAGGACACTTATCATAAGATATCACTTATAGAGGGAATGTAAAAACCGCTACCCTTGAACTGAATTACAAAACAGAACAGAGTCACACGTTTAGAAAACACACTATGGCTGCTTAACGGGAAAGGTGAGGTGGGGTGATGCGTAAAAGAAGGGTTTCAAATTAGCTCAGAGACCGTTCCATAAACCCAATATGTAATAGACACGACCTACTCCTTGCTCAGTGAACTGGACTCAACACCCCCTATTCACCGCCCAAGAATATATCTGACTAGTAAGAATCTTACAACCTATGTATTGATATCTCTCTGTAAGTGAGTCAAGTGGGTGTAAAGCGGCATAAACACAGCAGTGAAAAGCAGCTAAACCCCTTTATAAAAATCAATCACTTTTAAAAACCCGTGAAACAAAGACAGTGAAAGATAGAGAAATTCTTACTAAATTCGTTCAGGGGCTGTGATGCCACCTGGATTGACCATATCTAGACCCACAGCTGATTGAGACATAAGGGTGGACACTCTTGGGGCTGAGAGGTTTGGTGAGGTTGGGTGAGCAAACGCAGACCCTTTAAAGTAATACTGCGTGGTTCCCATCCCATGGGTCCCAAATCTCCAGGTTCAAGGGCATCTTCCTACTTCGAAAACATGCATGAGAAACCCAGAAGATGGTACACCGTGTGATCGGGAAAGGTTTCTAAAACGCACCTCATTTCTCATCTCCCTGTGCTCGGGTTCGCCATTCCAGCCGCTTTACTAGCAATCTCCCTCCTTGGAGAATCAGCACCTTTAACCTCCTGTTTCGTACAGGTTGCAATTTGTCCTGAGGATGAACGGGAAGAGGGAAAACCAATGAGACACTAGCTCTAGGTGTTGGGACAGGCACAGGTCACTCTATTTTCCCATCAGGAAGAAGAATTAACCACAGGCTCAGCCTGCCGCCCGGGACCAGAATAGGGTCTGAAGCAATCCTGCGCTTTTGCGGCCAGCTCCCAAGAAAGCGAGTGGAAAAATGGAGCTCAGGGGCACTGCAATTCACAAACCTGCAGAGTTATAAATGATAACTCTCGTCCACAAATATATTGACGGCAGGCAACGAAGAGGATTTGAAAGCAAGGCAGAATTGCAGGAAACAGATTTCAGGAGGTAGATTCGAATCGCCTTTAAAGCACGGGAAAAGCGGCAAAACCTCGACAATGATGCCCTTGGCCAAAAAGGGCGTATGCGTTTTTTCCTGAATATATTCAGGAAAAAACGCATACGCCCTTTTTGGCCAACCAAGCAACCTGGAAAGGCAAATCAGCGCTACAAAGAAGTCTCGCTTTCCATCGGTCAAAAGGGCCATGCTGAATAAAGTGTCAAACCCAGAAATGCAGGACAGGCCATGGAGAAACGGGAGCCTTGCTACGCTGATGGGCGGGATGTAAATTGCCAACAGCCCCTCTGGAGAAGTGTACGGTGTGTCCTGAAACATCGAAAAAACTCAGCTTAGAGAGCATAGGGCACTTCCACTCATGGGCGTATAAATTGGGAAAACTAAAAATCAGCAAGACACAGGCACCCCAAAGTTTAGGGCTGCTCTGTTGACAAGAACCTCCACTTCGTTACACCTTAAATATCCCAGGAAAGGGAAAAATGGATAAAGAAGTTGTGGTCCTTATGTACAATGGAATATCACTCAGCCATGAAATCAACGTCATAAGGCTAGTAGCAGCATGATGAGTGGATTTAGGTACAACGATTCTAAGTGAAATAAGTCACACAGAAAAGGACACTTATCATAAGATATCACTTATAGAGGGAATGTAAAAACCGCTACCCTTGAACTGAATTACAAAACAGAACAGAGTCACACGTTTAGAAAACACACTATGGCTGCTTAACGGGAAAGGTGAGGTGGGGTGATGCGTAAAAGAAGGGTTTCAAATTAGCTCAGAGACCGTTCCATAAACCCAATATGTAATAGACACGACCTACTCCTTGCTCAGTGAACTGGAATCAACACCCCCTATTCACCGCCCAAGAATATATCTGACTAGTAAGAATCTTACAACCTATGTATTGATATCTCTCTGTAAGTGAGTCAAGTGGGTGTAAAGCGGCATAAACACAGCAGTGAAAAGCAGCTAAACCCCTTTATAAAAATCAATCACTTTTAAAAACCCGTGAAACAAAGACAGTGAAAGATAGAGAAATTCTTACTAAATTCGTTCAGGGGCTGTGATGCCACCTGGATTGACCATATCTAGACCCACAGCTGATTGAGACATAAGGGTGGACACTCTTGGGGCTGAGAGGTTTGGTGAGGTTGGGTGAGCAAACGCAGACCCTTTAAAGTAATACTGCGTGGTTCCCATCCCATGGGTCCCAAATCTCCAGGTTCAAGGGCATCTTCCTACTTCGAAAACATGCATGAGAAACCCAGAAGATGGTACACCGTGTGATCGGGAAAGGTTTCTAAAACGCACCTCATTTCTCATCTCCCTGTGCTCGGGTTCGCCATTCCAGCCGCTTTACTAGCAATCTCCCTCCTTGGAGAATCAGCACCTTTAACCTCCTGTTTCGTACAGGTTGCAATTTGTCCTGAGGATGAACGGGAAGAGGGAAAACCAATGAGACACTAGCTCTAGGTGTTGGGACAGGCACAGGTCACTCTATTTTCCCATCAGGAAGAAGAATTAACCACAGGCTCAGCCTGCCGCCCGGGACCAGAATAGGGTCTGAAGCAATCCTGCGCTTTTGCGGCCAGCTCCCAAGAAAGCGAGTGGAAAAATGGAGCTCAGGGGCACTGCAATTCACAAACCTGCAGAGTTATAAATGATAACTCTCGTCCACAAATATATTGACGGCAGGCAACGAAGAGGATTTGAAAGCAAGGCAGAATTGCAGGAAACAGATTTCAGGAGGTAGATTCGAATCGCCTTTAAAGCACGGGAAAAGCGGCAAAACCTCGACAATGATGCCCTTGGCCAAAAAGGGCGTATGCGTTTTTTCCTGAATATATTCAGGAAAAAACGCATACGCCCTTTTTGGCCAACCAAGCAACCTGGAAAGGCAAATCAGCGCTACAAAGAAGTCTCGCTTTCCATCGGTCAAAAGGGCCATGCTGAATAAAGTGTCAAACCCAGAAATGCAGGACAGGCCATGGAGAAACGGGAGCCTTGCTACGCTGATGGGCGGGATGTAAATTGCCAACAGCCCCTCTGGAGAAGTGTACGGTGTGTCCTGAAACATCGAAAAAACTCAGCTTAGAGAGCATAGGGCACTTCCACTCATGGGCGTATAAATTGGGAAAACTAAAAATCAGCAAGACACAGGCACCCCAAAGTTTAGGGCTGCTCTGTTGACAAGAACCTCCACTTCGTTACACCTTAAATATCCCAGGAAAGGGAAAAATGGATAAAGAAGTTGTGGTCCTTATGTACAATGGAATATCACTCAGCCATGAAATCAACGTCATAAGGCTAGTAGCAGCATGATGAGTGGATTTAGGTACAACGATTCTAAGTGAAATAAGTCACACAGAAAAGGACACTTATCATAAGATATCACTTATAGAGGGAATGTAAAAACCGCTACCCTTGAACTGAATTACAAAACAGAACAGAGTCACACGTTTAGAAAACACACTATGGCTGCTTAACGGGAAAGGTGAGGTGGGGTGATGCGTAAAAGAAGGGTTTCAAATTAGCTCAGAGACCGTTCCATAAACCCAATATGTAATAGACACGACCTACTCCTTGCTCAGTGAACTGGAATCAACACCCCCTATTCACCGCCCAAGAATATATCTGACTAGTAAGAATCTTACAACCTATGTATTGATATCTCTCTGTAAGTGAGTCAAGTGGGTGTAAAGCGGCATAAACACAGCAGTGAAAAGCAGCTAAACCCCTTTATAAAAATCAATCACTTTTAAAAACCCGTGAAACAAAGACAGTGAAAGATAGAGAAATTCTTACTAAATTCGTTCAGGGGCTGTGATGCCACCTGGATTGACCATATCTAGACCCACAGCTGATTGAGACATAAGGGTGGACACTCTTGGGGCTGAGAGGTTTGGTGAGGTTGGGTGAGCAAACGCAGACCCTTTAAAGTAATACTGCTTGGTTCCCATCCCATGGGTCCCACATCTCCAGGTTCAAGGGCATCTTCCTACTTCGAAAACATGCATGAGAAACCCAGAAGATGGTACACCGTGTGATCGGGAAAGGTTTCTAAAACGCACCTCATTTCTCATCTCCCTGTGCTCGGGTTCGCCATTCCAGCCGCTTTACTAGCAATCTCCCTCCTTGGAGAATCAGCACCTTTAACCTCCTGTTCCGTACAGGTTGCAATTTGTCCTGAGGATGAACGGGAAGAGGGAAAACCAATGAGACACTAGCTCTAGGTGTTGGGACAGGCACAGGTCACTCTATTTTCCCATCAGGAAGAAGAATTAACCACAGGCTCAGCCTGCCGCCCGGGACCAGAATAGGGTCTGAAGCAATCCTGCGCTTTTGCGGCCAGCTCCCAAGAAAGCGAGTGGAAAAATGGAGCTCAGGGGCACTGCAATTCACAAACCTGCAGAGTTATAAATGATAACTCTCGTCCACAAATATATTGACGGCAGGCAACGAAGAGGATTTGAAAGCAAGGCAGAATTGCAGGAAACAGATTTCAGGAGGTAGATTCGAATCGCCTTTAAAGCACGGGAAAAGCGGCAAAACCTCGACAATGATGCCCTTGGCCAAAAAGGGCGTATGCGTTTTTTCCTGAATATATTCAGGAAAAAACGCATACGCCCTTTTTGGCCAACCAAGCAACCTGGAAAGGCAAATCAGCGCTACAAAGAAGTCTCGCTTCCCATCGGTCAAAAGGGCCATGCTGAATAAAGTGTCAAACCCAGAAATGCAGGACAGGCCATGGAGAAACGGGAGCCTTGCTACGCTGATGGGCGGGATGTAAATTGCCAACAGCCCCTCTGGAGAAGTGTACGGTGTGTCCTGAAACATCGAAAAAACTCAGCTTAGAGAGCATAGGGCACTTCCACTCATGGGCGTATAAATTGGGAAAACTACAAATCAGCAAGACCCAGGCACCCCAAAGTTTAGGGCTGCTCTGTTGACAAGAACCTCCACTTCGTTACACCTTAAATATCCCAGGAAAGAGAAAAATGGATAAAGAAGTTGTGGTCCTTATGTACAATGGAATATCACTCAGCCATGAAATCAACGTCATAAGGCTAGTAGCAGCATGATGAGTGGATTTAGGTACGACGATTCTAAGTGAAATAAGTCACACAGAAAAAGACACTTATCCTAAGATATCACTTATAGAGGGAATGTAAAAACCGCTACCCTTGAACTGAATTACAAAACAGAACAGAGTCACACGTTTAGAAAACACACTATGGCTGCTTAACGGGAAAGGTGAGGTGGGTGATGCGTAAAAGAAGGGTTTCAAATTAGCTCAGAGACCGTTCCATAAACCCAATATGTAATAGACACGACCTACTCCTTGCTCAGTGAACTGGACTCAACACCCCCTATTCACCGCCCAAGAATATATCTGACTAGTAAGAATCTTACAACCTATGTATTGATATCTCTCTGTAAGTGAGTCAAGTGGGTGTAAAGCGGCATAAACACAGCAGTGAAAAGCAGCTAAACCCCTTTATAAAAATCAATCACTTTTAAAAACCCGTGAAACAAAGACAGTGAAAGATAGAGAAATTCTTACTAAATTCGTTCAGGGGCTGTGATGCCACCTGGATTGACCATATCTAGACCCACAGCTGATTGAGACATAAGGGTGGACACTCTTGGGGCTGAGAGGTTTGGTGAGGTTGGGTGAGCAAACGCAGACCCTTTAAAGTAATACTGCGTGGTTCCCATCCCATGGGTCCCAAATCTCCAGGTTCAAGGGCATCTTCCTACTTCGAAAACATGCATGAGAAACCCAGAAGATGGTACACCGTGTGATCGGGAAAGGTTTCTAAAACGCACCTCATTTCTCATCTCCCTGTGCTCGGGTTCGCCATTCCAGCCGCTTTACTAGCAATCTCCCTCCTTGGAGAATCAGCACCTTTAACCTCCTGTTCCGTACAGGTTGCAATTTGTCCTGAGGATGAACGGGAAGAGGGGGAACCAATGAGACACTAGCTCTAGGTGTTGGGACAGGCACAGGTCACTCTATTTTCCCATCAGGAAGAAGAATTAACCACAGGCTCAGCCTGCCGCCCGGGACCAGAATAGGGTCTGAAGCAATCCTGCGCTTTTGCGGCCAGCTCCCAAGAAAGCGAGTGGAAAAATGGAGCTCAGGGGCACTGCAATTCACAAACCTGCAGAGTTATAAATGATAACTCTCGTCCACAAATATATTGACGGCAGGTAACGAAGAGGATTTGAAAGCAAGGCAGAATTGCAGGAAACAGATTTCAGGAGGTAGATTCGAATCCCCTTTAAAGCACGGGAAAAGCGGCAAAACCTCGACAATGATGCCCTTGGCCAAAAAGGGCGTATGCGTTTTTTCCTGAATATATTCAGGAAAAAACGCATACGCCCTTTTTGGCCAACCAAGCAACCTGGAAAGGCAAATCAGCGCTACAAAGAAGTCTCGCTTCCCATCGGTCAAAAGGGCCATGCTGAATAAAGTGTCAAACCCAGAAATGCAGGACAGGCCATGGAGAAACGGGAGCCTTGCTACGCTGATGGGCGGGATGTAAATTGCCAACAGCCCCTCTGGAGAAGTGTACGGTGTGTCCTGAAACATCGAAAAAACTCAGCTTAGAGAGCATAGGGCACTTCCACTCATGGGCGTATAAATTGGGAAAACTAAAAATCAGCAAGACACAGGCACCCCAAAGTTTAGGGCTGCTCTGTTGACAAGAACCTCCACTTCGTTACACCTTAAATATCCCAGGAAAGAGAAAAATGGATAAAGAAGTTGTGGTCCTTATGTACAATGGAATATCACTCAGCCATGAAATCAACGTCATAAGGCTAGTAGCAGCATGATGAGTGGATTTAGGTACAACGATTCTAAGTGAAATAAGTCACACAGAAAAGGACACTTATCATAAGATATCACTTATAGAGGGAATGTAAAAACCGCTACCCTTGAACTGAATTACAAAACAGAACAGAGTCACACGTTTAGAAAACACACTATGGCTGCTTAACGGGAAAGGTGAGGTGGGGTGATGCGTAAAAGAAGGGTTTCAAATTAGCTCAGAGACCGTTCCATAAACCCAATATGTAATAGACACGACCTACTCCTTGCTCAGTGAACTGGACTCAACACCCCCTATTCACCGCCCAAGAATATATCTGACTAGTAAGAATCTTACAACCTATGTATTGATATCTCTCTGTAAGTGAGTCAAGTGGGTGTAAAGCGGCATAAACACAGCAGTGAAAAGCAGCTAAACCCCTTTATAAAAATCAATCACTTTTAAAAACCCGTGAAACAAAGACAGTGAAAGATAGAGAAATTCTTACTAAATTCGTTCAGGGGCTGTGATGCCACCTGGATTGACCATATCTAGACCCACAGCTGATTGAGACATAAGGGTGGACACTCTTGGGGCTGAGAGGTTTGGTGAGGTTGGGTGAGCAAACGCAGACCCTTTAAAGTAATACTGCGTGGTTCCCATCCCATGGGTCCCAAATCTCCAGGTTCAAGGGCATCTTCCTACTTCGAAAACATGCATGAGAAACCCAGAAGATGGTACACCGTGTGATCGGGAAAGGTTTCTAAAACGCACCTCATTTCTCATCTCCCTGTGCTCGGGTTCGCCATTCCAGCCGCTTTACTAGCAATCTCCCTCCTTGGAGAATCAGCACCTTTAACCTCCTGTTCCGTACAGGTTGCAATTTGTCCTGAGGATGAACGGGAAGAGGGAAAACCAATGAGACACTAGCTCTAGGTGTTGGGACAGGCACAGGTCACTCTATTTTCCCATCAGGAAGAAGAATTAACCACAGGCTCAGCCTGCCGCCCGGGACCAGAATAGGGTCTGAAGCAATCCTGCGCTTTTGCGGCCAGCTCCCAAGAAAGCGAGTGGAAAAATGGAGCTCAGGGGCACTGCAATTCACAAACCTGCAGAGTTATAAATGATAACTCTCGTCCACAAATATATTGACGGCAGGCAACGAAGAGGATTTGAAAGCAAGGCAGAACTGCAGGAAACAGATTTCAGGAGGTAGATTCGAATCGCCTTTAAAGCACGGGAAAAGCGGCAAAACCTCGACAATGATGCCCTTGGCCAAAAAGGGCGTATGCGTTTTTTCCTGAATATATTCAGGAAAAAACGCATACGCCCTTTTTGGCCAACCAAGCAACCTGGAAAGGCAAATCAGCGCTACAAAGAAGTCTCGCTTCCCATCGGTCAAAAGGGCCATGCTGAATAAAGTGTCAAACCCAGAAATGCAGGACAGGCCATGGAGAAACGGGAGCCTTGCTACGCTGATGGGCGGGATGTAAATTGCCAACAGCCCCTCTGGAGAAGTGTACGGTGTGTCCTGAAACATCGAAAAAACTCAGCTTAGAGAGCATAGGGCACTTCCACTCATGGGCGTATAAATTGGGAAAACTAAAAATCAGCAAGACACAGGCACCCCAAAGTTTAGGGCTGCTCTGTTGACAAGAACCTCCACTTCGTTACACCTTAAATATCCCAGGAAAGAGAAAAATGGATAAAGAAGTTGTGGTCCTTATGTACAATGGAATATCACTCAGCCATGAAATCAACGTCATAAGGCTAGTAGCAGCATGATGAGTGGATTTAGGTACAACGATTCTAAGTGAAATAAGTCACACAGAAAAGGACACTTATCATAAGATATCACTTATAGAGGGAATGTAAAAACCGCTACCCTTGAACTGAATTACAAAACAGAACAGAGTCACACGTTTAGAAAACACACTATGGCTGCTTAACGGGAAAGGTGAGGTGGGGTGATGCGTAAAAGAAGGGTTTCAAATTAGCTCAGAGACCGTTCCATAAACCCAATATGTAATAGACACGACCTACTCCTTGCTCAGTGAACTGGACTCAACACCCCCTATTCACCGCCCAAGAATATATCTGACTAGTAAGAATCTTACAACCTATGTATTGATATCTCTCTGTAAGTGAGTCAAGTGGGTGTAAAGCGGCATAAACACAGCAGTGAAAAGCAGCTAAACCCCTTTATAAAAATCAATCACTTTTAAAAACCCGTGAAACAAAGACAGTGAAAGATAGAGAAATTCTTACTAAATTCGTTCAGGGGCTGTGATGCCACCTGGATTGACCATATCTAGACCCACAGCTGATTGAGACATAAGGGTGGACACTCTTGGGGCTGAGAGGTTTGGTGAGGTTGGGTGAGCAAACGCAGACCCTTTAAAGTAATACTGCGTGGTTCCCATCCCATGGGTCCCAAATCTCCAGGTTCAAGGGCATCTTCCTACTTCGAAAACATGCATGAGAAACCCAGAAGATGGTACACCGTGTGATCGGGAAAGGTTTCTAAAACGCACCTCATTTCTCATCTCCCTGTGCTCGGGTTCGCCATTCCAGCCGCTTTACTAGCAATCTCCCTCCTTGGAGAATCAGCACCTTTAACCTCCTGTTCCTTACAGGTTGCAATTTGTCCTGAGGATGAACGGGAAGAGGGAAAACCAATGAGACACTAGCTCTAGGTGTTGGGACAGGCACAGGTCACTCTATTTTCCCATCAGGAAGAAGAATTAACCACAGGCTCAGCCTGCCGCCCGGGACCAGAATAGGGTCTGAAGCAATCCTGCGCTTTTGCGGCCAGCTCCCAAGAAAGCGAGTGGAAAAATGGAGCTCAGGGGCACTGCAATTCACAAACCTGCAGAGTTATAAATGATAACTCTCGTCCACAAATATATTGACGGCAGGCAACGAAGAGGATTTGAAAGCAAGGCAGAATTGCAGGAAACAGATTTCAGGAGGTAGATTCGAATCGCCTTTAAAGCACGGGAAAAGCGGCAAAACCTCGACAATGATGCCCTTGGCCAAAAAGGGCGTATGCGTTTTTTCCTGAATATATTCAGGAAAAAACGCATACGCCCTTTTTGGCCAACCAAGCAACCTGGAAAGGCAAATCAGCGCTACAAAGAAGTCTCGCTTCCCATCGGTCAAAAGGGCCATGCTGAATAAAGTGTCAAACCCAGAAATGCAGGACAGGCCATGGAGAAACGGGAGCCTTGCTACGCTGATGGGCGGGATGTAAATTGCCAACAGCCCCTCTGGAGAAGTGTACGGTGTGTCCTGAAACATCGAAAAAACTCAGCTTAGAGAGCATAGGGCACTTCCACTCATGGGCGTATAAATTGGGAAAACTACAAATCAGCAAGACCCAGGCACCCCAAAGTTTAGGGCTGCTCTGTTGACAAGAACCTCCACTTCGTTACACCTTAAATATCCCAGGAAAGAGAAAAATGGATAAAGAAGTTGTGGTCCTTATGTACAATGGAATATCACTCAGCCATGAAATCAACGTCATAAGGCTAGTAGCAGCATGATGAGTGGATTTAGGTACGACGATTCTAAGTGAAATAAGTCACACAGAAAAGGACACTTATCCTAAGATATCACTTATAGAGGGAATGTAAAAACCGCTACCCTTGAACTGAATTACAAAACAGAACAGAGTCACACGTTTAGAAAACACACTATGGCTGCTTAACGGGAAAGGTGAGGTGGGTGATGCGTAAAAGAAGGGTTTCAAATTAGCTCAGAGACCGTTCCATAAACCCAATATGTAATAGACACGACCTACTCCTTGCTCAGTGAACTGGACTCAACACCCCCTATTCACCGCCCAAGAATATATCTGACTAGTAAGAATCTTACAACCTATGTATTGATATCTCTCTGTAAGTGAGTCAAGTGGGTGTAAAGCGGCATAAACACAGCAGTGAAAAGCAGCTAAACCCCTTTATAAAACTCAATCACTTTTAAAAACCCGTGAAACAAAGACAGTGAAAGATAGAGAAATTCTTACTAAATTCGTTCAGGGGCTGTGATGCCACCTGGATTGACCATATCTAGACCCACAGCTGATTGAGACATAAGGGTGGACACTCTTGGGGCTGAGAGGTTTGGTGAGGTTGGGTGAGCAAACGCAGACCCTTTAAAGTAATACTGCGTGGTTCCCATCCCATGGGTCCCAAATCTCCAGGTTCAAGGGCATCTTCCTACTTCGAAAACATGCATGAGAAACCCAGAAGATGGTACACCGTGTGATCGGGAAAGGTTTCTAAAACGCACCTCATTTCTCATCTCCCTGTGCTCGGGTTCGCCATTCCAGCCGCTTTACTAGCAATCTCCCTCCTTGGAGAATCAGCACCTTTAACCTCCTGTTCCGTACAGGTTGCAATTTGTCCTGAGGATGAACGGGAAGAGGGGGAACCAATGAGACACTAGCTCTAGGTGTTGGGACAGGCACAGGTCACTCTATTTTCCCATCAGGAAGAAGAATTAACCACAGGCTCAGCCTGCCGCCCGGGACCAGAATAGGGTCTGAAGCAATCCTGCGCTTTTGCGGCCAGCTCCCAAGAAAGCGAGTGGAAAAATGGAGCTCAGGGGCACTGCAATTCACAAACCTGCAGAGTTATAAATGATAACTCTCGTCCACAAATATATTGACGGCAGGCAACGAAGAGGATTTGAAAGCAAGGCAGAATTGCAGGAAACAGATTTCAGGAGGTAGATTCGAATCGCCTTTAAAGCACGGGAAAAGCGGCAAAACCTCGACAATGATGCCCTTGGCCAAAAAGGGCGTATGCGTTTTTTCCTGAATATATTCAGGAAAAAACGCATACGCCCTTTTTGGCCAACCAAGCAACCTGGAAAGGCAAATCAGCGCTACAAAGAAGTCTCGCTTCCCATCGGTCAAAAGGGCCATGCTGAATAAAGTGTCAAACCCAGAAATGCAGGACAGGCCATGGAGAAACGGGAGCCTTGCTACGCTGATGGGCGGGATGTAAATTGCCAACAGCCCCTCTGGAGAAGTGTACGGTGTGTCCTGAAACATCGAAAAAACTCAGCTTAGAGAGCATAGGGCACTTCCACTCATGGGCGTATAAATTGGGAAAACTAAAAATCAGCAAGACACAGGCACCCCAAAGTTTAGGGCTGCTCTGTTGACAAGAACCTCCACTTCGTTACACCTTAAATATCCCAGGAAAGAGAAAAATGGATAAAGAAGTTGTGGTCCTTATGTACAATGGAATATCACTCAGCCATGAAATCAACGTCATAAGGCTAGTAGCAGCATGATGAGTGGATTTAGGTACAACGATTCTAAGTGAAATAAGTCACACAGAAAAGGACACTTATCATAAGATATCACTTATAGAGGGAATGTAAAAACCGCTACCCTTGAACTGAATTACAAAACAGAACAGAGTCACACGTTTAGAAAACACACTATGGCTGCTTAACGGGAAAGGTGAGGTGGGGTGATGCGTAAAAGAAGGGTTTCAAATTAGCTCAGAGACCGTTCCATAAACCCAATATGTAATAGACACGACCTACTCCTTGCTCAGTGAACTGGACTCAACACCCCCTATTCACCGCCCAAGAATATATCTGACTAGTAAGAATCTTACAACCTATGTATTGATATCTCTCTGTAAGTGAGTCAAGTGGGTGTAAAGCGGCATAAACACAGCAGTGAAAAGCAGCTAAACCCCTTTATAAAAATCAATCACTTTTAAAAACCCGTGAAA
This sequence comes from Balaenoptera borealis, assembly GCF_965194805.1. Taxonomy (NCBI): domain Eukaryota; kingdom Metazoa; phylum Chordata; class Mammalia; order Artiodactyla; family Balaenopteridae; genus Balaenoptera; species Balaenoptera borealis. Next base: position 35,068,101 of record NC_138864.1, read on the forward strand.
CAAAGACAGTGAAAGATAGAGAAATTCTTACTAAATTCGTTCAGGGGCTGTGATGCCACCTGGATTGACCATATCTAGACCCACAGCTGATTGAGACATAAGGGTGGACACTCTTGGGGCTGAGAGGTTTGGTGAGGTTGGGTGAGCAAACGCAGACCCTTTAAAGTAATACTGCGTGGTTCCCATCCCATGGGTCCCAAATCTCCAGGTTCAAGGGCATCTTCCTACTTCGAAAACATGCATGAGAAACCCAGAAGATGGTACACCGTGTGATCGGGAAAGGTTTCTAAAACGCACCTCATTTCTCATCTCCCTGTGCTCGGGTTCGCCATTCCAGCCGCTTTACTAGCAATCTCCCTCCTTGGAGAATCAGCACCTTTAACCTCCTGTTCCTTACAGGTTGCAATTTGTCCTGAGGATGAACGGGAAGAGGGAAAACCAATGAGACACTAGCTCTAGGTGTTGGGACAGGCACAGGTCACTCTATTTTCCCATCAGGAAGAAGAATTAACCACAGGCTCAGCCTGCCGCCCGGGACCAGAATAGGGTCTGAAGCAATCCTGCGCTTTTGCGGCCAGCTCCCAAGAAAGCGAGTGGAAAAATGGAGCTCAGGGGCACTGCAATTCACAAACCTGCAGAGTTATAAATGATAACTCTCGTCCACAAATATATTGACGGCAGGCAACGAAGAGGATTTGAAAGCAAGGCAGAATTGCAGGAAACAGATTTCAGGAGGTAGATTCGAATCGCCTTTAAAGCACGGGAAAAGCGGCAAAACCTCGACAATGATGCCCTTGGCCAAAAAGGGCGTATGCGTTTTTTCCTGAATATATTCAGGAAAAAACGCATACGCCCTTTTTGGCCAACCAAGCAACCTGGAAAGGCAAATCAGCGCTACAAAGAAGTCTCGCTTCCCATCGGTCAAAAGGGCCATGCTGAATAAAGTGTCAAACCCAGAAATGCAGGACAGGCCATGGAGAAACGGGAGCCTTGCTACGCTGATGGGCGGGATGTAAATTGCCAACAGCCCCTCTGGAGAAGTGTACGGTGTGTCCTGAAACATCGAAAAAACTCAGCTTAGAGAGCATAGGGCACTTCCACTCATGGGCGTATAAATTGGGAAAACTACAAATCAGCAAGACCCAGGCACCCCAAAGTTTAGGGCTGCTCTGTTGACAAGAACCTCCACTTCGTCACACCTTAAATATCCCAGGAAAGAGAAAAATGGATAAAGAAGTTGTGGTCCTTATGTACAATGGAATATCACTCAGCCATGAAATCAACGTCATAAGGCTAGTAGCAGCATGATGAGTGGATTTAGGTACGACGATTCTAAGTGAAATAAGTCACACAGAAAAAGACACTTATCCTAAGATATCACTTATAGAGGGAATGTAAAAACCGCTACCCTTGAACTGAATTACAAAACAGAACAGAGTCACACGTTTAGAAAACACACTATGGCTGCTTAACGGGAAAGGTGAGGTGGGTGATGCGTAAAAGAAGGGTTTCAAATTAGCTCAGAGACCGTTCCATAAACCCAATATGTAATAGACACGACCTACTCCTTGCTCAGTGAACTGGACTCAACACCCCCTATTCACCGCCCAAGAATATATCTGACTAGTAAGAATCTTACAACCTATGTATTGATATCTCTCTGTAAGTGAGTCAAGTGGGTGTAAAGCGGCATAAACACAGCAGTGAAAAGCAGCTAAACCCCTTTATAAAAATCAATCACTTTTAAAAACCCGTGAAACAAAGACAGTGAAAGATAGAGAAATTCTTACTACATTCGTTCAGGGGCTGTGATGCCACCTGGATTGACCATATCTAGACCCACAGCTGATTGAGACATAAGGGTGGACACTCTTGGGGCTGAGAGGTTTGGTGAGGTTGGGTGAGCAAACGCAGACCCTTTAAAGTAATACTGCGTGGTTCCCATCCCATGGGTCCCAAATCTCCAGGTTCAAGGGCATCTTCCTACTTCGAAAACATGCATGAGAAACCCAGAAGATGGTACACCGTGTGATCGGGAAAGGTTTCTAAAACGCACCTCATTTCTCATCTCCCTGTGCTCGGGTTCGCCATTCCAGCCGCTTTACTAGCAATCTCCCTCCTTGGAGAATCAGCACCTTTAACCTCCTGTTCCGTACAGGTTGCAATTTGTCCTGAGGATGAACGGGAAGAGGGGGAACCAATGAGACACTAGCTCTAGGTGTTGGGACAGGCACAGGTCACTCTATTTTCCCATCAGGAAGAAGAATTAACCACAGGCTCAGCCTGCCGCCCGGGACCAGAATAGGGTCTGAAGCAATCCTGCGCTTTTGCGGCCAGCTCCCAAGAAAGCGAGTGGAAAAATGAAGCTCAGGGGCACTGCAATTCACAAACCTGCAGAGTTATAAATGATAACTCTCGTCCACAAATATATTGACGGCAGGCAACGAAGAGGATTTGAAAGCAAGGCAGAATTGCAGGAAACAGATTTCAGGAGGTAGATTCGAATCCCCTTTAAAGCACGGGAAAAGCGGCAAAACCTCGACAATGATGCCCTTGGCCAAAAAGGGCGTATGCGTTTTTTCCTGAATATATTCAGGAAAAAACGCATACGCCCTTTTTGGCCAACCAAGCAACCTGGAAAGGCAAATCAGCGCTACAAAGAAGTCTCGCTTCCCATCGGTCAAAAGGGCCATGCTGAATAAAGTGTCAAACCCAGAAATGCAGGACAGCCCATGGAGAAACGGGAGCCTTGCTACGCTGATGGGCGGGATGTAAATTGCCAACAGCCCCTCTGGAGAAGTGTACGGTGTGTCCTGAAACATCGAAAAAACTCAGCTTAGAGAGCATAGGGCACTTCCACTCATGGGCGTATAAATTGGGAAAACTAAAAATCAGCAAGACACAGGCACCCCAAAGTTTAGGGCTGCTCTGTTGACAAGAACCTCCACTTCGTTACACCTTAAATATCCCAGGAAAGAGAAAAATGGATAAAGAAGTTGTGGTCCTTATGTACAATGGAATATCACTCAGCCATGAAATCAACGTCATAAGGCTAGTAGCAGCATGATGAGTGGATTTAGGTACAACGATTCTAAGTGAAATAAGTCACACAGAAAAGGACACTTATCATAAGATATCACTTATAGAGGGAATGTAAAAACCGCTACCCTTGAACTGAATTACAAAACAGAACAGAGTCACACGTTTAGAAAACACACTATGGCTGCTTAACGGGAAAGGTGAGGTGGGGTGATGCGTAAAAGAAGGGTTTCAAATTAGCTCAGAGACCGTTCCATAAACCCAATATGTAATAGACACGACCTACTCCTTGCTCAGTGAACTGGACTCAACACCCCCTATTCACCGCCCAAGAATATATCTGACTAGTAAGAATCTTACAACCTATGTATTGATATCTCTCTGTAAGTGAGTCAAGTGGGTGTAAAGCGGCATAAACACAGCAGTGAAAAGCAGCTAAACCCCTTTATAAAAATCAATCACTTTTAAAAACCCGTGAAACAAAGACAGTGAAAGATAGAGAAATTCTTACTAAATTCGTTCAGGGGCTGTGATGCCACCTGGATTGACCATATCTAGACCCACAGCTGATTGAGACATAAGGGTGGACACTCTTGGGGCTGAGAGGTTTGGTGAGGTTGGGTGAGCAAACGCAGACCCTTTAAAGTAATACTGCGTGGTTCCCATCCCATGGGTCCCAAATCTCCAGGTTCAAGGGCATCTTCCTACTTCGAAAACATGCATGAGAAACCCAGAAGATGGTACACCGTGTGATCGGGAAAGGTTTCTAAAACGCACCTCATTTCTCATCTCCCTGTGCTCGGGTTCGCCATTCCAGCCGCTTTACTAGCAATCTCCCTCCTTGGAGAATCAGCACCTTTAACCTCCTGTTCCGTACAGGTTGCAATTTGTCCTGAGGATGAACGGGAAGAGGGGGAACCAATGAGACACTAGCTCTAGGTGTTGGGACAGGCACAGGTCACTCTATTTTCCCATCAGGAAGAAGAATTAACCACAGGCTCAGCCTGCCGCCCGGGACCAGAATAGGGTCTGAAGCAATCCTGCGCTTTTGCGGCCAGCTCCCAAGAAAGCGAGTGGAAAAATGGAGCTCAGGGGCACTGCAATTCACAAACCTGCAGAGTTATAAATGATAACTCTCGTCCACAAATATATTGACGGCAGGCAACGAAGAGGATTTGAAAGCAAGGCAGAATTGCAGGAAACAGATTTCAGGAGGTAGATTCGAATCGCCTTTAAAGCACGGGAAAAGCGGCAAAACCTCGACAATGATGCCCTTGGCCAAAAAGGGCGTATGCGTTTTTTCCTGAATATATTCAGGAAAAAACGCATACGCCCTTTTTGGCCAACCAAGCAACCTGGAAAGGCAAATCAGCGCTACAAAGAAGTCTCGCTTCCCATCGGTCAAAAGGGCCATGCTGAATAAAGTGTCAAACCCAGAAATGCAGGACAGGCCATGGAGAAACGGGAGCCTTGCTACGCTGATGGGCGGGATGTAAATTGCCAACAGCCCCTCTGGAGAAGTGTACGGTGTGTCCTGAAACATCGAAAAAACTCAGCTTAGAGAGCATAGGGCACTTCCACTCATGGGCGTATAAATTGGGAAAACTACAAATCAGCAAGACCCAGGCACCCCAAAGTTTAGGGCTGCTCTGTTGACAAGAACCTCCACTTCGTTACACCTTAAATATCCCAGGAAAGAGAAAAATGGATAAAGAAGTTGTGGTCCTTATGTACAATGGAATATCACTCAGCCATGAAATCAACGTCATAAGGCTAGTAGCAGCATGATGAGTGGATTTAGGTACGACGATTCTAAGTGAAATAAGTCACACAGAAAAAGACACTTATCCTAAGATATCACTTATAGAGGGAATGTAAAAACCGCTACCCTTGAACTGAATTACAAAACAGAACAGAGTCACACGTTTAGAAAACACACTATGGCTGCTTAACGGGAAAGGTGAGGTGGGTGATGCGTAAAAGAAGGGTTTCAAATTAGCTCAGAGACCGTTCCATAAACCCAATATGTAATAGACACGACCTACTCCTTGCTCAGTGAACTGGACTCAACACCCCCTATTCACCGCCCAAGAATATATCTGACTAGTAAGAATCTTACAACCTATGTATTGATATCTCTCTGTAAGTGAGTCAAGTGGGTGTAAAGCGGCATAAACACAGCAGTGAAAAGCAGCTAAACCCCTTTATAAAAATCAATCACTTTTAAAAACCCGTGAAACAAAGACAGTGAAAGATAGAGAAATTCTTACTAAATTCGTTCAGGGGCTGTGATGCCACCTGGATTGACCATATCTAGACCCACAGCTGATTGAGACATAAGGGTGGACACTCTTGGGGCTGAGAGGTTTGGTGAGGTTGGGTGAGCAAACGCAGACCCTTTAAAGTAATACTGCGTGGTTCCCATCCCATGGGTCCCAAATCTCCAGGTTCAAGGGCATCTTCCTACTTCGAAAACATGCATGAGAAACCCAGAAGATGGTACACCGTGTGATCGGGAAAGGTTTCTAAAACGCACCTCATTTCTCATCTCCCTGTGCTCGGGTTCGCCATTCCAGCCGCTTTACTAGCAATCTCCCTCCTTGGAGAATCAGCACCTTTAACCTCCTGTTCCGTACAGGTTGCAATTTGTCCTGAGGATGAACGGGAAGAGGGGGAACCAATGAGACACTAGCTCTAGGTGTTGGGACAGGCACAGGTCACTCTATTTTCCCATCAGGAAGAAGAATTAACCACAGGCTCAGCCTGCCGCCCGGGACCAGAATAGGGTCTGAAGCAATCCTGCGCTTTTGCGGCCAGCTCCCAAGAAAGCGAGTGGAAAAATGGAGCTCAGGGGCACTGCAATTCACAAACCTGCAGAGTTATAAATGATAACTCTCGTCCACAAATATATTGACGGCAGGCAACGAAGAGGATTTGAAAGCAAGGCAGAATTGCAGGAAACAGATTTCAGGAGGTAGATTCGAATCGCCTTTAAAGCACGGGAAAAGCGGCAAAACCTCGACAATGATGCCCTTGGCCAAAAAGGGCGTATGCGTTTTTTCCTGAATATATTCAGGAAAAAACGCATACGCCCTTTTTGGCCAACCAAGCAACCTGGAAAGGCAAATCAGCGCTACAAAGAAGTCTCGCTTCCCATCAGTCAAAAGGGCCATGCTGAATAAAGTGTCAAACCCAGAAATGCAGGACAGGCCATGGAGAAACGGGAGCCTTGCTACGCTGATGGGCGGGATGTAAATTGCCAACAGCCCCTCTGGAGAAGTGTACGGTGTGTCCTGAAACATCGAAAAAACTCAGCTTAGAGAGCATAGGGCACTTCCACTCATGGGCGTATAAATTGGGAAAACTACAAATCAGCAAGACACAGGCACCCCAAAGTTTAGGGCTGCTCTGTTGACAAGAACCTCCACTTCATTACACCTTAAATATCCCAGGAAAGAGAATAATGGATAAAGAAGTTGTGGTCCTTATGTACAATGGAATATCACTCAGCCATGAAATCAACGTCATAAGGCTAGTAGCAGCATGATGAGTGGATTTAGGTACGACGATTCTAAGTGAAATAAGTCACACAGAAAAAGACACTTATCCTAAGATATCACTTATAGAGGGAATGTAAAAACCGCTACCCTTGAACTGAATTACAAAACAGAACAGAGTCACACGTTTAGAAAACACACTATGGCTGCTTAACAGGAAAGGTGAGGTGGGGTGATGCGTAAAAGAAGGGTTTCAAATTAGCTCAGAGACCGTTCCATAAACCCAATATGTAATAGACACGACCTACTCCTTGCTCAGTGAACTGGACTCAACACCCCCTATTCACCGCCCAAGAATATATCTGACTAGTAAGAATCTTACAACCTATGTATTGATATCTCTCTGTAAGTGAGTCAAGTGGGTGTAAAGCGGCATAAACACAGCAGTGAAAAGCAGCTAAACCCCTTTATAAAAATCAATCACTTTTAAAAACCCGTGAAACAAAGACAGTGAAAGATAGAGAAATTCTTACTAAATTCGTTCAGGGGCTGTGATGCCACCTGGATTGACCATATCTAGACCCACAGCTGATTGAGACATAAGGGTGGACACTCTTGGGGCTGAGAGGTTTGGTGAGGTTGGGTGAGCAAACGCAGACCCTTTAAAGTAATACTGCGTGGTTCCCATCCCATGGGTCCCAAATCTCCAGGTTCAAGGGCATCTTCCTACTTCGAAAACATGCATGAGAAACCCAGAAGATGGTACACCGTGTGATCGGGAAAGGTTTCTAAAACGCACCTCATTTCTCATCTCCCTGTGCTCGGGTTCGCCATTCCAGCCGCTTTACTAGCAATCTCCCTCCTTGGAGAATCAGCACCTTTAACCTCCTGTTCCGTACAGGTTGCAATTTGTCCTGAGGATGAACGGGAAGAGGGAAAACCAATGAGACACTAGCTCTAGGTGTTGGGACAGGCACAGGTCACTCTATTTTCCCATCAGGAAGAAGAATTAACCACAGGCTCAGCCTGCCGCCCGGGACCAGAATAGGGTCTGAAGCAATCCTGCGCTTTTGCGGCCAGCTCCCAAGAAAGCGAGTGGAAAAATGGAGCTCAGGGGCACTGCAATTCACAAACCTGCAGAGTTATAAATGATAACTCTCGTCCACAAATATATTGACGGCAGGCAACGAAGAGGATTTGAAAGCAAGGCAGAACTGCAGGAAACAGATTTCAGGAGGTAGATTCGAATCGCCTTTAAAGCACGGGAAAAGCGGCAAAACCTCGACAATGATGCCCTTGGCCAAAAAGGGCGTATGCGTTTTTTCCTGAATATATTCAGGAAAAAACGCATACGCCCTTTTTGGCCAACCAAGCAACCTGGAAAGGCAAATCAGCGCTACAAAGAAGTCTCGCTTCCCATCGGTCAAAAGGGCCATGCTGAATAAAGTGTCAAACCCAGAAATGCAGGACAGGCCATGGAGAAACGGGAGCCTTGCTACGCTGATGGGCGGGATGTAAATTGCCAACAGCCCCTCTGGAGAAGTGTACGGTGTGTCCTGAAACATCGAAAAAACTCAGCTTAGAGAGCATAGGGCACTTCCACTCATGGGCGTATAAATTGGGAAAACTACAAATCAGCAAGACACAGGCACCCCAAAGTTTAGGGCTGCTCTGTTGACAAGAACCTCCACTTCATTACACCTTAAATATCCCAGGAAAGAGAATAATGGATAAAGAAGTTGTGGTCCTTATGTACAATGGAATATCACTCAGCCATGAAATCAACGTCATAAGGCTAGTAGCAGCATGATGAGTGGATTTAGGTACGACGATTCTAAGTGAAATAAGTCACACAGAAAAAGACACTTATCCTAAGATATCACTTATAGAGGGAATGTAAAAACCGCTACCCTTGAACTGAATTACAAAACAGAACAGAGTCACACGTTTAGAAAACACACTATGGCTGCTTAACAGGAAAGGTGAGGTGGGGTGATGCGTAAAAGAAGGGTTTCAAATTAGCTCAGAGACCGTTCCATAAACCCAATATGTAATAGACACGACCTACTCCTTGCTCAGTGAACTGGACTCAACACCCCCTATTCACCGCCTAAGAATATATCTGACTAGTAAGAATCTTACAACCTATGTATTGATATCTCTCTGTAAGTGAGTCAAGTGGGTGTAAAGCGGCATAAACACAGCAGTGAAAAGCAGCTAAACCCCTTTATAAAAATCAATCACTTTTAAAAACCCGTGAAACAAAGACAGTGAAAGATAGAGAAATTCTTACTAAATTCGTTCAGGGGCTGTGATGCCACCTGGATTGACCATATCTAGACCCACAGCTGATTGAGACATAAGGGTGGACACTCTTGGGGCTGAGAGGTTTGGTGAGGTTGGGTGAGCAAACGCAGACCCTTTAAAGTAATACTGCGTGGTTCCCATCCCATGGGTCCCAAATCTCCAGGTTCAAGGGCATCTTCCTACTTCGAAAACATGCATGAGAAACCCAGAAGATGGTACACCGTGTGATCGGGAAAGGTTTCTAAAACGCACCTCATTTCTCATCTCCCTGTGCTCGGGTTCGCCATTCCAGCCGCTTTACTAGCAATCTCCCTCCTTGGAGAATCAGCACCTTTAACCTCCTGTTCCGTACAGGTTGCAATTTGTCCTGAGGATGAACGGGAAGAGGGAAAACCAATGAGACACTAGCTCTAGGTGTTGGGACAGGCACAGGTCACTCTATTTTCCCATCAGGAAGAAGAATTAACCACAGGCTCAGCCTGCCGCCCGGGACCAGAATAGGGTCTGAAGCAATCCTGCGCTTTTGCGGCCAGCTCCCAAGAAAGCGAGTGGAAAAATGGAGCTCAGGGGCACTGCAATTCACAAACCTGCAGAGTTATAAATGATAACTCTCGTCCACAAATATATTGACGGCAGGCAACGAAGAGGATTTGAAAGCAAGGCAGAACTGCAGGAAACAGATTTCAGGAGGTAGATTCGAATCGCCTTTAAAGCACGGGAAAAGCGGCAAAACCTCGACAATGATGCCCTTGGCCAAAAAGGGCGTATGCGTTTTTTCCTGAATATATTCAGGAAAAAACGCATACGCCCTTTTTGGCCAACCAAGCAACCTGGAAAGGCAAATCAGCGCTACAAAGAAGTCTCGCTTCCCATCGGTCAAAAGGGCCATGCTGAATAAAGTGTCAAACCCAGAAATGCAGGACAGGCCATGGAGAAACGGGAGCCTTGCTACGCTGATGGGCGGGATGTAAATTGCCAACAGCCCCTCTGGAGAAGTGTACGGTGTGTCCTGAAACATCGAAAAAACTCAGCTTAGAGAGCATAGGGCACTTCCACTCATGGGCGTATAAATTGGGAAAACTAAAAATCAGCAAGACACAGGCACCCCAAAGTTTAGGGCTGCTCTGTTGACAAGAACCTCCACTTCGTTACACCTTAAATATCCCAGGAAAGAGAAAAATGGATAAAGAAGTTGTGGTCCTTATGTACAATGGAATATCACTCAGCCATGAAATCAACGTCATAAGGCTAGTAGCAGCATGATGAGTGGATTTAGGTACGACGATTCTAAGTGAAATAAGTCACACAGAAAAGGACACTTATCATAAGATATCACTTATAGAGGGAATGTAAAAACCGCTACCCTTGAACTGAATTACAAAACAGAACAGAGTCACACGTTTAGAAAACACACTATGGCTGCTTAACGGGAAAGGTGAGGTGGGGTGATGCATAAAAGAAGGGTTTCAAATTAGCTCAGAGACCGTTCCATAAACCCAATATGTAATAGACACGACCTACTCCTTGCTCAGTGAACTGGACTCAACACCCCCTATTCACCGCCCAAGAATATATCTGACTAGTAAGAATCTTACAACCTATGTATTGATATCTCTCTGTAAGTGAGTCAAGTGGGTGTAAAGCGGCATAAACACAGCAGTGAAAAGCAGCTAAACCCCTTTATAAAAATCAATCACTTTTAAAAACCCGTGAAACAAAGACAGTGAAAGATAGAGAAATTCTTACTAAATTCGTTCAGGGGCTGTGATGCCACCTGGATTGACCATATCTAGACCCACAGCTGATTGAGACATAAGGGTGGACACTCTTGGGGCTGAGAGGTTTGGTGAGGTTGGGTGAGCAAACGCAGACCCTTTAAAGTAATACTGCGTGGTTCCCATCCCATGGGTCCCAAATCTCCAGGTTCAAGGGCATCTTCCTACTTCGAAAACATGCATGAGAAACCCAGAAGATGGTACACCGTGTGATCGGGAAAGGTTTCTAAAACGCACCTCATTTCTCATCTCCCTGTGCTCGGGTTCGCCATTCCAGCCGCTTTACTAGCAATCTCCCTCCTTGGAGAATCAGCACCTTTAACCTCCTGTTCCGTACAGGTTGCAATTTGTCCTGAGGATGAACGGGAAGAGGGAAAACCAATGAGACACTAGCTCTAGGTGTTGGGACAGGCACAGGTCACTCTATTTTCCCATCAGGAAGAAGAATTAACCACAGGCTCAGCCTGCCGCCCGGGACCAGAATAGGGTCTGAAGCAATCCTGCGCTTTTGCGGCCAGCTCCCAAGAAAGCGAGTGGAAAAATGGAGCTCAGGGGCACTGCAATTCACAAACCTGCAGAGTTATAAATGATAACTCTCGTCCACAAATATATTGACGGCAGGCAACGAAGAGGATTTGAAAGCAAGGCAGAACTGCAGGAAACAGATTTCAGGAGGTAGATTCGAATCGCCTTTAAAGCACGGGAAAAGCGGCAAAACCTCGACAATGATGCCCTTGGCCAAAAAGGGCGTATGCGTTTTTTCCTGAATATATTCAGGAAAAAACGCATACGCCCTTTTTGGCCAACCAAGCAACCTGGAAAGGCAAATCAGCGCTACAAAGAAGTCTCGCTTCCCATCGGTCAAAAGGGCCATGCTGAATAAAGTGTCAAACCCAGAAATGCAGGACAGGCCATGGAGAAACGGGAGCCTTGCTACGCTGATGGGCGGGATGTAAATTGCCAACAGCCCCTCTGGAGAAGTGTACGGTGTGTCCTGAAACATCGAAAAAACTCAGCTTAGAGAGCATAGGGCACTTCCACTCATGGGCGTATAAATTGGGAAAACTACAAATCAGCAAGACACAGGCACCCCAAAGTTTAGGGCTGCTCTGTTGACAAGAACCTCCACTTCATTACACCTTAAATATCCCAGGAAAGAGAATAATGGATAAAGAAGTTGTGGTCCTTATGTACAATGGAATATCACTCAGCCATGAAATCAACGTCATAAGGCTAGTAGCAGCATGATGAGTGGATTTAGGTACGACGATTCTAAGTGAAATAAGTCACACAGAAAAAGACACTTATCCTAAGATATCACTTATAGAGGGAATGTAAAAACCGCTACCCTTGAACTGAATTACAAAACAGAACAGAGTCACACGTTTAGAAAACACACTATGGCTGCTTAACAGGAAAGGTGAGGTGGGGTGATGCGTAAAAGAAGGGTTTCAAATTAGCTCAGAGACCGTTCCATAAACCCAATATGTAATAGACACGACCTACTCCTTGCTCAGTGAACTGGACTCAACACCCCCTATTCACCGCCTAAGAATATATCTGACTAGTAAGAATCTTACAACCTATGTATTGATATCTCTCTGTAAGTGAGTCAAGTGGGTGTAAAGCGGCATAAACACAGCAGTGAAAAGCAGCTAAACCCCTTTATAAAAATCAATCACTTTTAAAAACCCGTGAAACAAAGACAGTGAAAGATAGAGAAATTCTTACTAAATTCGTTCAGGGGCTGTGATGCCACCTGGATTGACCATATCTAGACCCACAGCTGATTGAGACATAAGGGTGGACACTCTTGGGGCTGAGAGGTTTGGTGAGGTTGGGTGAGCAAACGCAGACCCTTTAAAGTAATACTGCGTGGTTCCCATCCCATGGGTCCCAAATCTCCAGGTTCAAGGGCATCTTCCTACTTCGAAAACATGCATGAGAAACCCAGAAGATGGTACACCGTGTGATCGGGAAAGGTTTCTAAAACGCACCTCATTTCTCATCTCCCTGTGCTCGGGTTCGCCATTCCAGCCGCTTTACTAGCAATCTCCCTCCTTGGAGAATCAGCACCTTTAACCTCCTGTTCCGTACAGGTTGCAATTTGTCCTGAGGATGAACGGGAAGAGGGAAAACCAATGAGACACTAGCTCTAGGTGTTGGGACAGGCACAGGTCACTCTATTTTCCCATCAGGAAGAAGAATTAACCACAGGCTCAGCCTGCCGCCCGGGACCAGAATAGGGTCTGAAGCAATCCTGCGCTTTTGCGGCCAGCTCCCAAGAAAGCGAGTGGAAAAATGGAGCTCAGGGGCACTGCAATTCACAAACCTGCAGAGTTATAAATGATAACTCTCGTCCACAAATATATTGACGGCAGGCAACGAAGAGGATTTGAAAGCAAGGCAGAACTGCAGGAAACAGATTTCAGGAGGTAGATTCGAATCGCCTTTAAAGCACGGGAAAAGCGGCAAAACCTCGACAATGATGCCCTTGGCCAAAAAGGGCGTATGCGTTTTTTCCTGAATATATTCAGGAAAAAACGCATACGCCCTTTTTGGCCAACCAAGCAACCTGGAAAGGCAAATCAGCGCTACAAAGAAGTCTCGCTTCCCATCGGTCAAAAGGGCCATGCTGAATAAAGTGTCAAACCCAGAAATGCAGGACAGGCCATGGAGAAACGGGAGCCTTGCTACGCTGATGGGCGGGATGTAAATTGCCAACAGCCCCTCTGGAGAAGTGTACGGTGTGTCCTGAAACATCGAAAAAACTCAGCTTAGAGAGCATAGGGCACTTCCACTCATGGGCGTATAAATTGGGAAAACTAAAAATCAGCAAGACACAGGCACCCCAAAGTTTAGGGCTGCTCTGTTGACAAGAACCTCCACTTCGTTACACCTTAAATATCCCAGGAAAGAGAAAAATGGATAAAGAAGTTGTGGTCCTTATGTACAATGGAATATCACTCAGCCATGAAATCAACGTCATAAGGCTAGTAGCAGCATGATGAGTGGATTTAGGTACGACGATTCTAAGTGAAATAAGTCACACAGAAAAGGACACTTATCATAAGATATCACTTATAGAGGGAATGTAAAAACCGCTACCCTTGAACTGAATTACAAAACAGAACAGAGTCACACGTTTAGAAAACACACTATGGCTGCTTAACGGGAAAGGTGAGGTGGGGTGATGCATAAAAGAAGGGTTTCAAATTAGCTCAGAGACCGTTCCATAAACCCAATATGTAATAGACACGACCTACTCCTTGCTCAGTGAACTGGACTCAACACCCCCTATTCACCGCCCAAGAATATATCTGACTAGTAAGAATCTTACAACCTATGTATTGATATCTCTCTGTAAGTGAGTCAAGTGGGTGTAAAGCGGCATAAACACAGCAGTGAAAAGCAGCTAAACCCCTTTATAAAAATCAATCACTTTTAAAAACCCGTGAAACAAAGACAGTGAAAGATAGAGAAATTCTTACTAAATTCGTTCAGGGGCTGTGATGCCACCTGGATTGACCATATCTAGACCCACAGCTGATTGAGACATAAGGGTGGACACTCTTGGGGCTGAGAGGTTTGGTGAGGTTGGGTGAGCAAACGCAGACCCTTTAAAGTAATACTGCGTGGTTCCCATCCCATGGGTCCCAAATCTCCAGGTTCAAGGGCATCTTCCTACTTCGAAAACATGCATGAGAAACCCAGAAGATGGTACACCGTGTGATCGGGAAAGGTTTCTAAAACGCACCTCATTTCTCATCTCCCTGTGCTCGGGTTCGCCATTCCAGCCGCTTTACTAGCAATCTCCCTCCTTGGAGAATCAGCACCTTTAACCTCCTGTTCCGTACAGGTTGCAATTTGTCCTGAGGATGAACGGGAAGAGGGAAAACCAATGAGACACTAGCTCTAGGTGTTGGGACAGGCACAGGTCACTCTATTTTCCCATCAGGAAGAAGAATTAACCACAGGCTCAGCCTGCCGCCCGGGACCAGAATAGGGTCTGAAGCAATCCTGCGCTTTTGCGGCCAGCTCCCAAGAAAGCGAGTGGAAAAATGGAGCTCAGGGGCACTGCAATTCACAAACCTGCAGAGTTATAAATGATAACTCTCGTCCACAAATATATTGACGGCAGGCAACGAAGAGGATTTGAAAGCAAGGCAGAATTGCAGGAAACAGATTTCAGGAGGTAGATTCGAATCGCCTTTAAAGCACGGGAAAAGCGGCAAAACCTCGACAATGATGCCCTTGGCCAAAAAGGGCGTATGCGTTTTTTCCTGAATATATTCAGGAAAAAACGCATACGCCCTTTTTGGCCAACCAAGCAACCTGGAAAGGCAAATCAGCGCTACAAAGAAGTCTCGCTTCCCATCGGTCAAAAGGGCCATGCTGAATAAAGTGTCAAACCCAGAAATGCAGGACAGGCCATGGAGAAACGGGAGCCTTGCTACGCTGATGGGCGGGATGTAAATTGCCAACAGCCCCTCTGGAGAAGTGTACGGTGTGTCCTGAAACATCGAAAAAACTCAGCTTAGAGAGCATAGGGCACTTCCACTCATGGGCGTATAAATTGGGAAAACTACAAATCAGCAAGACCCAGGCACCCCAAAGTTTAGGGCTGCTCTGTTGACAAGAACCTCCACTTCGTTACACCTTAAATATCCCAGGAAAGAGAAAAATGGATAAAGAAGTTGTGGTCCTTATGTACAATGGAATATCACTCAGCCATGAAATCAACGTCATAAGGCTAGTAGCAGCATGATGAGTGGATTTAGGTACGACGATTCTAAGTGAAATAAGTCACACAGAAAAAGACACTTATCCTAAGATATCACTTATAGAGGGAATGTAAAAACCGCTACCCTTGAACTGAATTACAAAACAGAACAGAGTCACACGTTTAGAAAACACACTATGGCTGCTTAACGGGAAAGGTGAGGTGGGTGATGCGTAAAAGAAGGGTTTCAAATTAGCTCAGAGACCGTTCCATAAACCCAATATGTAATAGACACGACCTACTCCTTGCTCAGTGAACTGGACTCAACACCCCCTATTCACCGCCCAAGAATATATCTGACTAGTAAGAATCTTACAACCTATGTATTGATATCTCTCTGTAAGTGAGTCAAGTGGGTGTAAAGCGGCATAAACACAGCAGTGAAAAGCAGCTAAACCCCTTTATAAAAATCAATCACTTTTAAAAACCCGTGAAACAAAGACAGTGAAAGATAGAGAAATTCTTACTAAATTCGTTCAGGGGCTGTGATGCCACCTGGATTGACCATATCTAGACCCACAGCTGATTGAGACATAAGGGTGGACACTCTTGGGGCTGAGAGGTTTGGTGAGGTTGGGTGAGCAAACGCAGACCCTTTAAAGTAATACTGCGTGGTTCCCATCCCATGGGTCCCAAATCTCCAGGTTCAAGGGCATCTTCCTACTTCGAAAACATGCATGAGAAACCCAGAAGATGGTACACCGTGTGATCGGGAAAGGTTTCTAAAACGCACCTCATTTCTCATCTCCCTGTGCTCGGGTTCGCCATTCCAGCCGCTTTACTAGCAATCTCCCTCCTTGGAGAATCAGCACCTTTAACCTCCTGTTCCGTACAGGTTGCAATTTGTCCTGAGGATGAACGGGAAGAGGGGGAACCAATGAGACACTAGCTCTAGGTGTTGGGACAGGCACAGGTCACTCTATTTTCCCATCAGGAAGAAGAATTAACCACAGGCTCAGCCTGCCGCCCGGGACCAGAATAGGGTCTGAAGCAATCCTGCGCTTTTGCGGCCAGCTCCCAAGAAAGCGAGTGGAAAAATGGAGCTCAGGGGCACTGCAATTCACAAACCTGCAGAGTTATAAATGATAACTCTCGTCCACAAATATATTGACGGCAGGTAACGAAGAGGATTTGAAAGCAAGGCAGAATTGCAGGAAACAGATTTCAGGAGGTAGATTCGAATCCCCTTTAAAGCACGGGAAAAGCGGCAAAACCTCGACAATGATGCCCTTGGCCAAAAAGGGCGTATGCGTTTTTTCCTGAATATATTCAGGAAAAAACGCATACGCCCTTTTTGGCCAACCAAGCAACCTGGAAAGGCAAATCAGCGCTACAAAGAAGTCTCGCTTCCCATCGGTCAAAAGGGCCATGCTGAATAAAGTGTCAAACCCAGAAATGCAGGACAGGCCATGGAGAAACGGGAGCCTTGCTACGCTGATGGGCGGGATGTAAATTGCCAACAGCCCCTCTGGAGAAGTGTACGGTGTGTCCTGAAACATCGAAAAAACTCAGCTTAGAGAGCATAGGGCACTTCCACTCATGGGCGTATAAATTGGGAAAACTAAAAATCAGCAAGACACAGGCACCCCAAAGTTTAGGGCTGCTCTGTTGACAAGAACCTCCACTTCGTTACACCTTAAATATCCCAGGAAAGAGAAAAATGGATAAAGAAGTTGTGGTCCTTATGTACAATGGAATATCACTCAGCCATGAAATCAACGTCATAAGGCTAGTAGCAGCATGATGAGTGGATTTAGGTACAACGATTCTAAGTGAAATAAGTCACACAGAAAAGGACACTTATCATAAGATATCACTTATAGAGGGAATGTAAAAACCGCTACCCTTGAACTGAATTACAAAACAGAACAGAGTCACACGTTTAGAAAACACACTATGGCTGCTTAACGGGAAAGGTGAGGTGGGGTGATGCGTAAAAGAAGGGTTTCAAATTAGCTCAGAGACCGTTCCATAAACCCAATATGTAATAGACACGACCTACTCCTTGCTCAGTGAACTGGACTCAACACCCCCTATTCACCGCCCAAGAATATATCTGACTAGTAAGAATCTTACAACCTATGTATTGATATCTCTCTGTAAGTGAGTCAAGTGGGTGTAAAGCGGCATAAACACAGCAGTGAAAAGCAGCTAAACCCCTTTATAAAAATCAATCACTTTTAAAAACCCGTGAAACAAAGACAGTGAAAGATAGAGAAATTCTTACTAAATTCGTTCAGGGGCTGTGATGCCACCTGGATTGACCATATCTAGACCCACAGCTGATTGAGACATAAGGGTGGACACTCTTGGGGCTGAGAGGTTTGGTGAGGTTGGGTGAGCAAACGCAGACCCTTTAAAGTAATACTGCGTGGTTCCCATCCCATGGGTCCCAAATCTCCAGGTTCAAGGGCATCTTCCTACTTCGAAAACATGCATGAGAAACCCAGAAGATGGTACACCGTGTGATCGGGAAAGGTTTCTAAAACGCACCTCATTTCTCATCTCCCTGTGCTCGGGTTCGCCATTCCAGCCGCTTTACTAGCAATCTCCCTCCTTGGAGAATCAGCACCTTTAACCTCCTGTTCCGTACAGGTTGCAATTTGTCCTGAGGATGAACGGGAAGAGGGAAAACCAATGAGACACTAGCTCTAGGTGTTGGGACAGGCACAGGTCACTCTATTTTCCCATCAGGAAGAAGAATTAACCACAGGCTCAGCCTGCCGCCCGGGACCAGAATAGGGTCTGAAGCAATCCTGCGCTTTTGCGGCCAGCTCCCAAGAAAGCGAGTGGAAAAATGGAGCTCAGGGGCACTGCAATTCACAAACCTGCAGAGTTATAAATGATAACTCTCGTCCACAAATATATTGACGGCAGGCAACGAAGAGGATTTGAAAGCAAGGCAGAATTGCAGGAAACAGATTTCAGGAGGTAGATTCGAATCGCCTTTAAAGCACGGGAAAAGCGGCAAAACCTCGACAATGATGCCCTTGGCCAAAAAGGGCGTATGCGTTTTTTCCTGAATATATTCAGGAAAAAACGCATACGCCCTTTTTGGCCAACCAAGCAACCTGGAAAGGCAAATCAGCGCTACAAAGAAGTCTCGCTTCCCATCGGTCAAAAGGGCCATGCTGAATAAAGTGTCAAACCCAGAAATGCAGGACAGGCCATGGAGAAACGGGAGCCTTGCTACGCTGATGGGCGGGATGTAAATTGCCAACAGCCCCTCTGGAGAAGTGTACGGTGTGTCCTGAAACATCGAAAAAACTCAGCTTAGAGAGCATAGGGCACTTCCACTCATGGGCGTATAAATTGGGAAAACTAAAAATCAGCAAGACACAGGCACCCCAAAGTTTAGGGCTGCTCTGTTGACAAGAACCTCCACTTCGTTACACCTTAAATATCCCAGGAAAGAGAAAAATGGATAAAGAAGTTGTGGTCCTTATGTACAATGGAATATCACTCAGCCATGAAATCAACGTCATAAGGCTAGTAGCAGCATGATGAGTGGATTTAGGTACAACGATTCTAAGTGAAATAAGTCACACAGAAAAGGACACTTATCATAAGATATCACTTATAGAGGGAATGTAAAAACCGCTACCCTTGAACTGAATTACAAAACAGAACAGAGTCACACGTTTAGAAAACACACTATGGCTGCTTAACGGGAAAGGTGAGGTGGGGTGATGCGTAAAAGAAGGGTTTCAAATTAGCTCAGAGACCGTTCCATAAACCCAATATGTAATAGACACGACCTACTCCTTGCTCAGTGAACTGGACTCAACACCCCCTATTCACCGCCCAAGAATATATCTGACTAGTAAGAATCTTACAACCTATGTATTGATATCTCTCTGTAAGTGAGTCAAGTGGGTGTAAAGCGGCATAAACACAGCAGTGAAAAGCAGCTAAACCCCTTTATAAAAATCAATCACTTTTAAAAACCCGTGAAACAAAGACAGTGAAAGATAGAGAAATTCTTACTAAATTCGTTCAGGGGCTGTGATGCCACCTGGATTGACCATATCTAGACCCACAGCTGATTGAGACATAAGGGTGGACACTCTTGGGGCTGAGAGGTTTGGTGAGGTTGGGTGAGCAAACGCAGACCCTTTAAAGTAATACTGCGTGGTTCCCATCCCATGGGTCCCAAATCTCCAGGTTCAAGGGCATCTTCCTACTTCGAAAACATGCATGAGAAACCCAGAAGATGGTACACCGTGTGATCGGGAAAGGTTTCTAAAACGCACCTCATTTCTCATCTCCCTGTGCTCGGGTTCGCCATTCCAGCCGCTTTACTAGCAATCTCCCTCCTTGGAGAATCAGCACCTTTAACCTCCTGTTCCTTACAGGTTGCAATTTGTCCTGAGGATGAACGGGAAGAGGGAAAACCAATGAGACACTAGCTCTAGGTGTTGGGACAGGCACAGGTCACTCTATTTTCCCATCAGGAAGAAGAATTAACCACAGGCTCAGCCTGCCGCCCGGGACCAGAATAGGGTCTGAAGCAATCCTGCGCTTTTGCGGCCAGCTCCCAAGAAAGCGAGTGGAAAAATGGAGCTCAGGGGCACTGCAATTCACAAACCTGCAGAGTTATAAATGATAACTCTCGTCCACAAATATATTGACGGCAGGCAACGAAGAGGATTTGAAAGCAAGGCAGAATTGCAGGAAACAGATTTCAGGAGGTAGATTCGAATCGCCTTTAAAGCACGGGAAAAGCGGCAAAACCTCGACAATGATGCCCTTGGCCAAAAAGGGCGTATGCGTTTTTTCCTGAATATATTCAGGAAAAAACGCATACGCCCTTTTTGGCCAACCAAGCAACCTGGAAAGGCAAATCAGCGCTACAAAGAAGTCTCGCTTCCCATCGGTCAAAAGGGCCATGCTGAATAAAGTGTCAAACCCAGAAATGCAGGACAGGCCATGGAGAAACGGGAGCCTTGCTACGCTGATGGGCGGGATGTAAATTGCCAACAGCCCCTCTGGAGAAGTGTACGGTGTGTCCTGAAACATCGAAAAAACTCAGCTTAGAGAGCATAGGGCACTTCCACTCATGGGCGTATAAATTGGGAAAACTACAAATCAGCAAGACCCAGGCACCCCAAAGTTTAGGGCTGCTCTGTTGACAAGAACCTCCACTTCGTTACACCTTAAATATCCCAGGAAAGAGAAAAATGGATAAAGAAGTTGTGGTCCTTATGTACAATGGAATATCACTCAGCCATGAAATCAACGTCATAAGGCTAGTAGCAGCATGATGAGTGGATTTAGGTACGACGATTCTAAGTGAAATAAGTCACACAGAAAAGGACACTTATCCTAAGATATCACTTATAGAGGGAATGTAAAAACCGCTACCCTTGAACTGAATTACAAAACAGAACAGAGTCACACGTTTAGAAAACACACTATGGCTGCTTAACGGGAAAGGTGAGGTGGGTGATGCGTAAAAGAAGGGTTTCAAATTAGCTCAGAGACCGTTCCATAAACCCAATATGTAATAGACACGACCTACTCCTTGCTCAGTGAACTGGACTCAACACCCCCTATTCACCGCCCAAGAATATATCTGACTAGTAAGAATCTTACAACCTATGTATTGATATCTCTCTGTAAGTGAGTCAAGTGGGTGTAAAGCGGCATAAACACAGCAGTGAAAAGCAGCTAAACCCCTTTATAAAACTCAATCACTTTTAAAAACCCGTGAAACAAAGACAGTGAAAGATAGAGAAATTCTTACTAAATTCGTTCAGGGGCTGTGATGCCACCTGGATTGACCATATCTAGACCCACAGCTGATTGAGACATAAGGGTGGACACTCTTGGGGCTGAGAGGTTTGGTGAGGTTGGGTGAGCAAACGCAGACCCTTTAAAGTAATACTGCGTGGTTCCCATCCCATGGGTCCCAAATCTCCAGGTTCAAGGGCATCTTCCTACTTCGAAAACATGCATGAGAAACCCAGAAGATGGTACACCGTGTGATCGGGAAAGGTTTCTAAAACGCACCTCATTTCTCATCTCCCTGTGCTCGGGTTCGCCATTCCAGCCGCTTTACTAGCAATCTCCCTCCTTGGAGAATCAGCACCTTTAACCTCCTGTTCCGTACAGGTTGCAATTTGTCCTGAGGATGAACGGGAAGAGGGGGAACCAATGAGACACTAGCTCTAGGTGTTGGGACAGGCACAGGTCACTCTATTTTCCCATCAGGAAGAAGAATTAACCACAGGCTCAGCCTGCCGCCCGGGACCAGAATAGGGTCTGAAGCAATCCTGCGCTTTTGCGGCCAGCTCCCAAGAAAGCGAGTGGAAAAATGGAGCTCAGGGGCACTGCAATTCACAAACCTGCAGAGTTATAAATGATAACTCTCGTCCACAAATATATTGACGGCAGGCAACGAAGAGGATTTGAAAGCAAGGCAGAATTGCAGGAAACAGATTTCAGGAGGTAGATTCGAATCGCCTTTAAAGCACGGGAAAAGCGGCAAAACCTCGACAATGATGCCCTTGGCCAAAAAGGGCGTATGCGTTTTTTCCTGAATATATTCAGGAAAAAACGCATACGCCCTTTTTGGCCAACCAAGCAACCTGGAAAGGCAAATCAGCGCTACAAAGAAGTCTCGCTTCCCATCGGTCAAAAGGGCCATGCTGAATAAAGTGTCAAACCCAGAAATGCAGGACAGGCCATGGAGAAACGGGAGCCTTGCTACGCTGATGGGCGGGATGTAAATTGCCAACAGCCCCTCTGGAGAAGTGTACGGTGTGTCCTGAAACATCGAAAAAACTCAGCTTAGAGAGCATAGGGCACTTCCACTCATGGGCGTATAAATTGGGAAAACTAAAAATCAGCAAGACCCAGGCACCCCAAAGTTTAGGGCTGCTCTGTTGACAAGAACCTCCACTTCGTTACACCTTAAATATCCCAGGAAAGAGAAAAATGGATAAAGAAGTTGTGGTCCTTATGTACAATGGAATATCACTCAGCCATGAAATCAACGTCATAAGGCTAGTAGCAGCATGATGAGTGGATTTAGGTACAACGATTCTAAGTGAAATAAGTCACACAGAAAAGGACACTTATCATAAGATATCACTTATAGAGGGAATGTAAAAACCGCTACCCTTGAACTGAATTACAAAACAGAACAGAGTCACACGTTTAGAAAACACACTATGGCTGCTTAACGGGAAAGGTGAGGTGGGGTGATGCGTAAAAGAAGGGTTTCAAATTAGCTCAGAGACCGTTCCATAAACCCAATATGTAATAGACACGACCTACTCCTTGCTCAGTGAACTGGACTCAACACCCCCTATTCACCGCCCAAGAATATATCTGACTAGTAAGAATCTTACAACCTATGTATTGATATCTCTCTGTAAGTGAGTCAAGTGGGTGTAAAGCGGCATAAACACAGCAGTGAAAAGCAGCTAAACCCCTTTATAAAAATCAATCACTTTTAAAAACCCGTGAAACAAAGACAGTGAAAGATAGAGAAATTCTTACTAAATTCGTTCAGGGGCTGTGATGCCACCTGGATTGACCATATCTAGACCCACAGCTGATTGAGACATAAGGGTGGACACTCTTGGGGCTGAGAGGTTTGGTGAGGTTGGGTGAGCAAACGCAGACCCTTTAAAGTAATACTGCGTGGTTCCCATCCCATGGGTCCCAAATCTCCAGGTTCAAGGGCATCTTCCTACTTCGAAAACATGCATGAGAAACCCAGAAGATGGTACACCGTGTGATCGGGAAAGGTTTCTAAAACGCACCTCATTTCTCATCTCCCTGTGCTCGGGTTCGCCATTCCAGCCGCTTTACTAGCAATCTCCCTCCTTGGAGAATCAGCACCTTTAACCTCCTGTTCCTTACAGGTTGCAATTTGTCCTGAGGATGAACGGGAAGAGGGAAAACCAATGAGACACTAGCTCTAGGTGTTGGGACAGGCACAGGTCACTCTATTTTCCCATCAGGAAGAAGAATTAACCACAGGCTCAGCCTGCCGCCCGGGACCAGAATAGGGTCTGAAGCAATCCTGCGCTTTTGCGGCCAGCTCCCAAGAAAGCGAGTGGAAAAATGGAGCTCAGGGGCACTGCAATTCACAAACCTGCAGAGTTATAAATGATAACTCTCGTCCACAAATATATTGACGGCAGGCAACGAAGAGGATTTGAAAGCAAGGCAGAATTGCAGGAAACAGATTTCAGGAGGTAGATTCGAATCGCCTTTAAAGCACGGGAAAAGCGGCAAAACCTCGACAATGATGCCCTTGGCCAAAAAGGGCGTATGCGTTTTTTCCTGAATATATTCAGGAAAAAACGCATACGCCCTTTTTGGCCAACCAAGCAACCTGGAAAGGCAAATCAGCGCTACAAAGAAGTCTCGCTTCCCATCGGTCAAAAGGGCCATGCTGAATAAAGTGTCAAACCCAGAAATGCAGGACAGGCCATGGAGAAACGGGAGCCTTGCTACGCTGATGGGCGGGATGTAAATTGCCAACAGCCCCTCTGGAGAAGTGTACGGTGTGTCCTGAAACATCGAAAAAACTCAGCTTAGAGAGCATAGGGCACTTCCACTCATGGGCGTATAAATTGGGAAAACTACAAATCAGCAAGACCCAGGCACCCCAAAGTTTAGGGCTGCTCTGTTGACAAGAACCTCCACTTCGTTACACCTTAAATATCCCAGGAAAGAGAAAAATGGATAAAGAAGTTGTGGTCCTTATGTACAATGGAATATCACTCAGCCATGAAATCAACGTCATAAGGCTAGTAGCAGCATGATGAGT
Organism: Balaenoptera borealis; assembly: GCF_965194805.1. Classification (NCBI taxonomy): domain Eukaryota; kingdom Metazoa; phylum Chordata; class Mammalia; order Artiodactyla; family Balaenopteridae; genus Balaenoptera; species Balaenoptera borealis. The sequence goes on from NC_138864.1 coordinate 35,092,290, forward strand.
GGATTTAGGTACGACGATTCTAAGTGAAATAAGTCACACAGAAAAAGACACTTATCCTAAGATATCACTTATAGAGGGAATGTAAAAACCGCTACCCTTGAACTGAATTACAAAACAGAACAGAGTCACACGTTTAGAAAACACACTATGGCTGCTTAACGGGAAAGGTGAGGTGGGTGATGCGTAAAAGAAGGGTTTCAAATTAGCTCAGAGACCGTTCCATAAACCCAATATGTAATAGACACGACCTACTCCTTGCTCAGTGAACTGGACTCAACACCCCCTATTCACCGCCCAAGAATATATCTGACTAGTAAGAATCTTACAACCTATGTATTGATATCTCTCTGTAAGTGAGTCAAGTGGGTGTAAAGCGGCATAAACACAGCAGTGAAAAGCAGCTAAACCCCTTTATAAAAATCAATCACTTTTAAAAACCCGTGAAACAAAGACAGTGAAAGATAGAGAAATTCTTACTACATTCGTTCAGGGGCTGTGATGCCACCTGGATTGACCATATCTAGACCCACAGCTGATTGAGACATAAGGGTGGACACTCTTGGGGCTGAGAGGTTTGGTGAGGTTGGGTGAGCAAACGCAGACCCTTTAAAGTAATACTGCGTGGTTCCCATCCCATGGGTCCCAAATCTCCAGGTTCAAGGGCATCTTCCTACTTCGAAAACATGCATGAGAAACCCAGAAGATGGTACACCGTGTGATCGGGAAAGGTTTCTAAAACGCACCTCATTTCTCATCTCCCTGTGCTCGGGTTCGCCATTCCAGCCGCTTTACTAGCAATCTCCCTCCTTGGAGAATCAGCACCTTTAACCTCCTGTTCCGTACAGGTTGCAATTTGTCCTGAGGATGAACGGGAAGAGGGGGAACCAATGAGACACTAGCTCTAGGTGTTGGGACAGGCACAGGTCACTCTATTTTCCCATCAGGAAGAAGAATTAACCACAGGCTCAGCCTGCCGCCCGGGACCAGAATAGGGTCTGAAGCAATCCTGCGCTTTTGCGGCCAGCTCCCAAGAAAGCGAGTGGAAAAATGAAGCTCAGGGGCACTGCAATTCACAAACCTGCAGAGTTATAAATGATAACTCTCGTCCACAAATATATTGACGGCAGGCAACGAAGAGGATTTGAAAGCAAGGCAGAATTGCAGGAAACAGATTTCAGGAGGTAGATTCGAATCCCCTTTAAAGCACGGGAAAAGCGGCAAAACCTCGACAATGATGCCCTTGGCCAAAAAGGGCGTATGCGTTTTTTCCTGAATATATTCAGGAAAAAACGCATACGCCCTTTTTGGCCAACCAAGCAACCTGGAAAGGCAAATCAGCGCTACAAAGAAGTCTCGCTTCCCATCGGTCAAAAGGGCCATGCTGAATAAAGTGTCAAACCCAGAAATGCAGGACAGCCCATGGAGAAACGGGAGCCTTGCTACGCTGATGGGCGGGATGTAAATTGCCAACAGCCCCTCTGGAGAAGTGTACGGTGTGTCCTGAAACATCGAAAAAACTCAGCTTAGAGAGCATAGGGCACTTCCACTCATGGGCGTATAAATTGGGAAAACTAAAAATCAGCAAGACACAGGCACCCCAAAGTTTAGGGCTGCTCTGTTGACAAGAACCTCCACTTCGTTACACCTTAAATATCCCAGGAAAGAGAAAAATGGATAAAGAAGTTGTGGTCCTTATGTACAATGGAATATCACTCAGCCATGAAATCAACGTCATAAGGCTAGTAGCAGCATGATGAGTGGATTTAGGTACAACGATTCTAAGTGAAATAAGTCACACAGAAAAGGACACTTATCATAAGATATCACTTATAGAGGGAATGTAAAAACCGCTACCCTTGAACTGAATTACAAAACAGAACAGAGTCACACGTTTAGAAAACACACTATGGCTGCTTAACGGGAAAGGTGAGGTGGGGTGATGCGTAAAAGAAGGGTTTCAAATTAGCTCAGAGACCGTTCCATAAACCCAATATGTAATAGACACGACCTACTCCTTGCTCAGTGAACTGGACTCAACACCCCCTATTCACCGCCCAAGAATATATCTGACTAGTAAGAATCTTACAACCTATGTATTGATATCTCTCTGTAAGTGAGTCAAGTGGGTGTAAAGCGGCATAAACACAGCAGTGAAAAGCAGCTAAACCCCTTTATAAAAATCAATCACTTTTAAAAACCCGTGAAACAAAGACAGTGAAAGATAGAGAAATTCTTACTAAATTCGTTCAGGGGCTGTGATGCCACCTGGATTGACCATATCTAGACCCACAGCTGATTGAGACATAAGGGTGGACACTCTTGGGGCTGAGAGGTTTGGTGAGGTTGGGTGAGCAAACGCAGACCCTTTAAAGTAATACTGCGTGGTTCCCATCCCATGGGTCCCAAATCTCCAGGTTCAAGGGCATCTTCCTACTTCGAAAACATGCATGAGAAACCCAGAAGATGGTACACCGTGTGATCGGGAAAGGTTTCTAAAACGCACCTCATTTCTCATCTCCCTGTGCTCGGGTTCGCCATTCCAGCCGCTTTACTAGCAATCTCCCTCCTTGGAGAATCAGCACCTTTAACCTCCTGTTCCGTACAGGTTGCAATTTGTCCTGAGGATGAACGGGAAGAGGGGGAACCAATGAGACACTAGCTCTAGGTGTTGGGACAGGCACAGGTCACTCTATTTTCCCATCAGGAAGAAGAATTAACCACAGGCTCAGCCTGCCGCCCGGGACCAGAATAGGGTCTGAAGCAATCCTGCGCTTTTGCGGCCAGCTCCCAAGAAAGCGAGTGGAAAAATGGAGCTCAGGGGCACTGCAATTCACAAACCTGCAGAGTTATAAATGATAACTCTCGTCCACAAATATATTGACGGCAGGCAACGAAGAGGATTTGAAAGCAAGGCAGAATTGCAGGAAACAGATTTCAGGAGGTAGATTCGAATCGCCTTTAAAGCACGGGAAAAGCGGCAAAACCTCGACAATGATGCCCTTGGCCAAAAAGGGCGTATGCGTTTTTTCCTGAATATATTCAGGAAAAAACGCATACGCCCTTTTTGGCCAACCAAGCAACCTGGAAAGGCAAATCAGCGCTACAAAGAAGTCTCGCTTCCCATCGGTCAAAAGGGCCATGCTGAATAAAGTGTCAAACCCAGAAATGCAGGACAGGCCATGGAGAAACGGGAGCCTTGCTACGCTGATGGGCGGGATGTAAATTGCCAACAGCCCCTCTGGAGAAGTGTACGGTGTGTCCTGAAACATCGAAAAAACTCAGCTTAGAGAGCATAGGGCACTTCCACTCATGGGCGTATAAATTGGGAAAACTACAAATCAGCAAGACCCAGGCACCCCAAAGTTTAGGGCTGCTCTGTTGACAAGAACCTCCACTTCGTTACACCTTAAATATCCCAGGAAAGAGAAAAATGGATAAAGAAGTTGTGGTCCTTATGTACAATGGAATATCACTCAGCCATGAAATCAACGTCATAAGGCTAGTAGCAGCATGATGAGTGGATTTAGGTACGACGATTCTAAGTGAAATAAGTCACACAGAAAAAGACACTTATCCTAAGATATCACTTATAGAGGGAATGTAAAAACCGCTACCCTTGAACTGAATTACAAAACAGAACAGAGTCACACGTTTAGAAAACACACTATGGCTGCTTAACGGGAAAGGTGAGGTGGGTGATGCGTAAAAGAAGGGTTTCAAATTAGCTCAGAGACCGTTCCATAAACCCAATATGTAATAGACACGACCTACTCCTTGCTCAGTGAACTGGACTCAACACCCCCTATTCACCGCCCAAGAATATATCTGACTAGTAAGAATCTTACAACCTATGTATTGATATCTCTCTGTAAGTGAGTCAAGTGGGTGTAAAGCGGCATAAACACAGCAGTGAAAAGCAGCTAAACCCCTTTATAAAAATCAATCACTTTTAAAAACCCGTGAAACAAAGACAGTGAAAGATAGAGAAATTCTTACTAAATTCGTTCAGGGGCTGTGATGCCACCTGGATTGACCATATCTAGACCCACAGCTGATTGAGACATAAGGGTGGACACTCTTGGGGCTGAGAGGTTTGGTGAGGTTGGGTGAGCAAACGCAGACCCTTTAAAGTAATACTGCGTGGTTCCCATCCCATGGGTCCCAAATCTCCAGGTTCAAGGGCATCTTCCTACTTCGAAAACATGCATGAGAAACCCAGAAGATGGTACACCGTGTGATCGGGAAAGGTTTCTAAAACGCACCTCATTTCTCATCTCCCTGTGCTCGGGTTCGCCATTCCAGCCGCTTTACTAGCAATCTCCCTCCTTGGAGAATCAGCACCTTTAACCTCCTGTTCCGTACAGGTTGCAATTTGTCCTGAGGATGAACGGGAAGAGGGGGAACCAATGAGACACTAGCTCTAGGTGTTGGGACAGGCACAGGTCACTCTATTTTCCCATCAGGAAGAAGAATTAACCACAGGCTCAGCCTGCCGCCCGGGACCAGAATAGGGTCTGAAGCAATCCTGCGCTTTTGCGGCCAGCTCCCAAGAAAGCGAGTGGAAAAATGGAGCTCAGGGGCACTGCAATTCACAAACCTGCAGAGTTATAAATGATAACTCTCGTCCACAAATATATTGACGGCAGGCAACGAAGAGGATTTGAAAGCAAGGCAGAATTGCAGGAAACAGATTTCAGGAGGTAGATTCGAATCGCCTTTAAAGCACGGGAAAAGCGGCAAAACCTCGACAATGATGCCCTTGGCCAAAAAGGGCGTATGCGTTTTTTCCTGAATATATTCAGGAAAAAACGCATACGCCCTTTTTGGCCAACCAAGCAACCTGGAAAGGCAAATCAGCGCTACAAAGAAGTCTCGCTTCCCATCAGTCAAAAGGGCCATGCTGAATAAAGTGTCAAACCCAGAAATGCAGGACAGGCCATGGAGAAACGGGAGCCTTGCTACGCTGATGGGCGGGATGTAAATTGCCAACAGCCCCTCTGGAGAAGTGTACGGTGTGTCCTGAAACATCGAAAAAACTCAGCTTAGAGAGCATAGGGCACTTCCACTCATGGGCGTATAAATTGGGAAAACTACAAATCAGCAAGACACAGGCACCCCAAAGTTTAGGGCTGCTCTGTTGACAAGAACCTCCACTTCATTACACCTTAAATATCCCAGGAAAGAGAATAATGGATAAAGAAGTTGTGGTCCTTATGTACAATGGAATATCACTCAGCCATGAAATCAACGTCATAAGGCTAGTAGCAGCATGATGAGTGGATTTAGGTACGACGATTCTAAGTGAAATAAGTCACACAGAAAAAGACACTTATCCTAAGATATCACTTATAGAGGGAATGTAAAAACCGCTACCCTTGAACTGAATTACAAAACAGAACAGAGTCACACGTTTAGAAAACACACTATGGCTGCTTAACAGGAAAGGTGAGGTGGGGTGATGCGTAAAAGAAGGGTTTCAAATTAGCTCAGAGACCGTTCCATAAACCCAATATGTAATAGACACGACCTACTCCTTGCTCAGTGAACTGGACTCAACACCCCCTATTCACCGCCCAAGAATATATCTGACTAGTAAGAATCTTACAACCTATGTATTGATATCTCTCTGTAAGTGAGTCAAGTGGGTGTAAAGCGGCATAAACACAGCAGTGAAAAGCAGCTAAACCCCTTTATAAAAATCAATCACTTTTAAAAACCCGTGAAACAAAGACAGTGAAAGATAGAGAAATTCTTACTAAATTCGTTCAGGGGCTGTGATGCCACCTGGATTGACCATATCTAGACCCACAGCTGATTGAGACATAAGGGTGGACACTCTTGGGGCTGAGAGGTTTGGTGAGGTTGGGTGAGCAAACGCAGACCCTTTAAAGTAATACTGCGTGGTTCCCATCCCATGGGTCCCAAATCTCCAGGTTCAAGGGCATCTTCCTACTTCGAAAACATGCATGAGAAACCCAGAAGATGGTACACCGTGTGATCGGGAAAGGTTTCTAAAACGCACCTCATTTCTCATCTCCCTGTGCTCGGGTTCGCCATTCCAGCCGCTTTACTAGCAATCTCCCTCCTTGGAGAATCAGCACCTTTAACCTCCTGTTCCGTACAGGTTGCAATTTGTCCTGAGGATGAACGGGAAGAGGGAAAACCAATGAGACACTAGCTCTAGGTGTTGGGACAGGCACAGGTCACTCTATTTTCCCATCAGGAAGAAGAATTAACCACAGGCTCAGCCTGCCGCCCGGGACCAGAATAGGGTCTGAAGCAATCCTGCGCTTTTGCGGCCAGCTCCCAAGAAAGCGAGTGGAAAAATGGAGCTCAGGGGCACTGCAATTCACAAACCTGCAGAGTTATAAATGATAACTCTCGTCCACAAATATATTGACGGCAGGCAACGAAGAGGATTTGAAAGCAAGGCAGAACTGCAGGAAACAGATTTCAGGAGGTAGATTCGAATCGCCTTTAAAGCACGGGAAAAGCGGCAAAACCTCGACAATGATGCCCTTGGCCAAAAAGGGCGTATGCGTTTTTTCCTGAATATATTCAGGAAAAAACGCATACGCCCTTTTTGGCCAACCAAGCAACCTGGAAAGGCAAATCAGCGCTACAAAGAAGTCTCGCTTCCCATCGGTCAAAAGGGCCATGCTGAATAAAGTGTCAAACCCAGAAATGCAGGACAGGCCATGGAGAAACGGGAGCCTTGCTACGCTGATGGGCGGGATGTAAATTGCCAACAGCCCCTCTGGAGAAGTGTACGGTGTGTCCTGAAACATCGAAAAAACTCAGCTTAGAGAGCATAGGGCACTTCCACTCATGGGCGTATAAATTGGGAAAACTACAAATCAGCAAGACACAGGCACCCCAAAGTTTAGGGCTGCTCTGTTGACAAGAACCTCCACTTCATTACACCTTAAATATCCCAGGAAAGAGAATAATGGATAAAGAAGTTGTGGTCCTTATGTACAATGGAATATCACTCAGCCATGAAATCAACGTCATAAGGCTAGTAGCAGCATGATGAGTGGATTTAGGTACGACGATTCTAAGTGAAATAAGTCACACAGAAAAAGACACTTATCCTAAGATATCACTTATAGAGGGAATGTAAAAACCGCTACCCTTGAACTGAATTACAAAACAGAACAGAGTCACACGTTTAGAAAACACACTATGGCTGCTTAACAGGAAAGGTGAGGTGGGGTGATGCGTAAAAGAAGGGTTTCAAATTAGCTCAGAGACCGTTCCATAAACCCAATATGTAATAGACACGACCTACTCCTTGCTCAGTGAACTGGACTCAACACCCCCTATTCACCGCCTAAGAATATATCTGACTAGTAAGAATCTTACAACCTATGTATTGATATCTCTCTGTAAGTGAGTCAAGTGGGTGTAAAGCGGCATAAACACAGCAGTGAAAAGCAGCTAAACCCCTTTATAAAAATCAATCACTTTTAAAAACCCGTGAAACAAAGACAGTGAAAGATAGAGAAATTCTTACTAAATTCGTTCAGGGGCTGTGATGCCACCTGGATTGACCATATCTAGACCCACAGCTGATTGAGACATAAGGGTGGACACTCTTGGGGCTGAGAGGTTTGGTGAGGTTGGGTGAGCAAACGCAGACCCTTTAAAGTAATACTGCGTGGTTCCCATCCCATGGGTCCCAAATCTCCAGGTTCAAGGGCATCTTCCTACTTCGAAAACATGCATGAGAAACCCAGAAGATGGTACACCGTGTGATCGGGAAAGGTTTCTAAAACGCACCTCATTTCTCATCTCCCTGTGCTCGGGTTCGCCATTCCAGCCGCTTTACTAGCAATCTCCCTCCTTGGAGAATCAGCACCTTTAACCTCCTGTTCCGTACAGGTTGCAATTTGTCCTGAGGATGAACGGGAAGAGGGAAAACCAATGAGACACTAGCTCTAGGTGTTGGGACAGGCACAGGTCACTCTATTTTCCCATCAGGAAGAAGAATTAACCACAGGCTCAGCCTGCCGCCCGGGACCAGAATAGGGTCTGAAGCAATCCTGCGCTTTTGCGGCCAGCTCCCAAGAAAGCGAGTGGAAAAATGGAGCTCAGGGGCACTGCAATTCACAAACCTGCAGAGTTATAAATGATAACTCTCGTCCACAAATATATTGACGGCAGGCAACGAAGAGGATTTGAAAGCAAGGCAGAACTGCAGGAAACAGATTTCAGGAGGTAGATTCGAATCGCCTTTAAAGCACGGGAAAAGCGGCAAAACCTCGACAATGATGCCCTTGGCCAAAAAGGGCGTATGCGTTTTTTCCTGAATATATTCAGGAAAAAACGCATACGCCCTTTTTGGCCAACCAAGCAACCTGGAAAGGCAAATCAGCGCTACAAAGAAGTCTCGCTTCCCATCGGTCAAAAGGGCCATGCTGAATAAAGTGTCAAACCCAGAAATGCAGGACAGGCCATGGAGAAACGGGAGCCTTGCTACGCTGATGGGCGGGATGTAAATTGCCAACAGCCCCTCTGGAGAAGTGTACGGTGTGTCCTGAAACATCGAAAAAACTCAGCTTAGAGAGCATAGGGCACTTCCACTCATGGGCGTATAAATTGGGAAAACTAAAAATCAGCAAGACACAGGCACCCCAAAGTTTAGGGCTGCTCTGTTGACAAGAACCTCCACTTCGTTACACCTTAAATATCCCAGGAAAGAGAAAAATGGATAAAGAAGTTGTGGTCCTTATGTACAATGGAATATCACTCAGCCATGAAATCAACGTCATAAGGCTAGTAGCAGCATGATGAGTGGATTTAGGTACGACGATTCTAAGTGAAATAAGTCACACAGAAAAGGACACTTATCATAAGATATCACTTATAGAGGGAATGTAAAAACCGCTACCCTTGAACTGAATTACAAAACAGAACAGAGTCACACGTTTAGAAAACACACTATGGCTGCTTAACGGGAAAGGTGAGGTGGGGTGATGCATAAAAGAAGGGTTTCAAATTAGCTCAGAGACCGTTCCATAAACCCAATATGTAATAGACACGACCTACTCCTTGCTCAGTGAACTGGACTCAACACCCCCTATTCACCGCCCAAGAATATATCTGACTAGTAAGAATCTTACAACCTATGTATTGATATCTCTCTGTAAGTGAGTCAAGTGGGTGTAAAGCGGCATAAACACAGCAGTGAAAAGCAGCTAAACCCCTTTATAAAAATCAATCACTTTTAAAAACCCGTGAAACAAAGACAGTGAAAGATAGAGAAATTCTTACTAAATTCGTTCAGGGGCTGTGATGCCACCTGGATTGACCATATCTAGACCCACAGCTGATTGAGACATAAGGGTGGACACTCTTGGGGCTGAGAGGTTTGGTGAGGTTGGGTGAGCAAACGCAGACCCTTTAAAGTAATACTGCGTGGTTCCCATCCCATGGGTCCCAAATCTCCAGGTTCAAGGGCATCTTCCTACTTCGAAAACATGCATGAGAAACCCAGAAGATGGTACACCGTGTGATCGGGAAAGGTTTCTAAAACGCACCTCATTTCTCATCTCCCTGTGCTCGGGTTCGCCATTCCAGCCGCTTTACTAGCAATCTCCCTCCTTGGAGAATCAGCACCTTTAACCTCCTGTTCCGTACAGGTTGCAATTTGTCCTGAGGATGAACGGGAAGAGGGAAAACCAATGAGACACTAGCTCTAGGTGTTGGGACAGGCACAGGTCACTCTATTTTCCCATCAGGAAGAAGAATTAACCACAGGCTCAGCCTGCCGCCCGGGACCAGAATAGGGTCTGAAGCAATCCTGCGCTTTTGCGGCCAGCTCCCAAGAAAGCGAGTGGAAAAATGGAGCTCAGGGGCACTGCAATTCACAAACCTGCAGAGTTATAAATGATAACTCTCGTCCACAAATATATTGACGGCAGGCAACGAAGAGGATTTGAAAGCAAGGCAGAACTGCAGGAAACAGATTTCAGGAGGTAGATTCGAATCGCCTTTAAAGCACGGGAAAAGCGGCAAAACCTCGACAATGATGCCCTTGGCCAAAAAGGGCGTATGCGTTTTTTCCTGAATATATTCAGGAAAAAACGCATACGCCCTTTTTGGCCAACCAAGCAACCTGGAAAGGCAAATCAGCGCTACAAAGAAGTCTCGCTTCCCATCGGTCAAAAGGGCCATGCTGAATAAAGTGTCAAACCCAGAAATGCAGGACAGGCCATGGAGAAACGGGAGCCTTGCTACGCTGATGGGCGGGATGTAAATTGCCAACAGCCCCTCTGGAGAAGTGTACGGTGTGTCCTGAAACATCGAAAAAACTCAGCTTAGAGAGCATAGGGCACTTCCACTCATGGGCGTATAAATTGGGAAAACTACAAATCAGCAAGACACAGGCACCCCAAAGTTTAGGGCTGCTCTGTTGACAAGAACCTCCACTTCATTACACCTTAAATATCCCAGGAAAGAGAATAATGGATAAAGAAGTTGTGGTCCTTATGTACAATGGAATATCACTCAGCCATGAAATCAACGTCATAAGGCTAGTAGCAGCATGATGAGTGGATTTAGGTACGACGATTCTAAGTGAAATAAGTCACACAGAAAAAGACACTTATCCTAAGATATCACTTATAGAGGGAATGTAAAAACCGCTACCCTTGAACTGAATTACAAAACAGAACAGAGTCACACGTTTAGAAAACACACTATGGCTGCTTAACAGGAAAGGTGAGGTGGGGTGATGCGTAAAAGAAGGGTTTCAAATTAGCTCAGAGACCGTTCCATAAACCCAATATGTAATAGACACGACCTACTCCTTGCTCAGTGAACTGGACTCAACACCCCCTATTCACCGCCTAAGAATATATCTGACTAGTAAGAATCTTACAACCTATGTATTGATATCTCTCTGTAAGTGAGTCAAGTGGGTGTAAAGCGGCATAAACACAGCAGTGAAAAGCAGCTAAACCCCTTTATAAAAATCAATCACTTTTAAAAACCCGTGAAACAAAGACAGTGAAAGATAGAGAAATTCTTACTAAATTCGTTCAGGGGCTGTGATGCCACCTGGATTGACCATATCTAGACCCACAGCTGATTGAGACATAAGGGTGGACACTCTTGGGGCTGAGAGGTTTGGTGAGGTTGGGTGAGCAAACGCAGACCCTTTAAAGTAATACTGCGTGGTTCCCATCCCATGGGTCCCAAATCTCCAGGTTCAAGGGCATCTTCCTACTTCGAAAACATGCATGAGAAACCCAGAAGATGGTACACCGTGTGATCGGGAAAGGTTTCTAAAACGCACCTCATTTCTCATCTCCCTGTGCTCGGGTTCGCCATTCCAGCCGCTTTACTAGCAATCTCCCTCCTTGGAGAATCAGCACCTTTAACCTCCTGTTCCGTACAGGTTGCAATTTGTCCTGAGGATGAACGGGAAGAGGGAAAACCAATGAGACACTAGCTCTAGGTGTTGGGACAGGCACAGGTCACTCTATTTTCCCATCAGGAAGAAGAATTAACCACAGGCTCAGCCTGCCGCCCGGGACCAGAATAGGGTCTGAAGCAATCCTGCGCTTTTGCGGCCAGCTCCCAAGAAAGCGAGTGGAAAAATGGAGCTCAGGGGCACTGCAATTCACAAACCTGCAGAGTTATAAATGATAACTCTCGTCCACAAATATATTGACGGCAGGCAACGAAGAGGATTTGAAAGCAAGGCAGAACTGCAGGAAACAGATTTCAGGAGGTAGATTCGAATCGCCTTTAAAGCACGGGAAAAGCGGCAAAACCTCGACAATGATGCCCTTGGCCAAAAAGGGCGTATGCGTTTTTTCCTGAATATATTCAGGAAAAAACGCATACGCCCTTTTTGGCCAACCAAGCAACCTGGAAAGGCAAATCAGCGCTACAAAGAAGTCTCGCTTCCCATCGGTCAAAAGGGCCATGCTGAATAAAGTGTCAAACCCAGAAATGCAGGACAGGCCATGGAGAAACGGGAGCCTTGCTACGCTGATGGGCGGGATGTAAATTGCCAACAGCCCCTCTGGAGAAGTGTACGGTGTGTCCTGAAACATCGAAAAAACTCAGCTTAGAGAGCATAGGGCACTTCCACTCATGGGCGTATAAATTGGGAAAACTAAAAATCAGCAAGACACAGGCACCCCAAAGTTTAGGGCTGCTCTGTTGACAAGAACCTCCACTTCGTTACACCTTAAATATCCCAGGAAAGAGAAAAATGGATAAAGAAGTTGTGGTCCTTATGTACAATGGAATATCACTCAGCCATGAAATCAACGTCATAAGGCTAGTAGCAGCATGATGAGTGGATTTAGGTACGACGATTCTAAGTGAAATAAGTCACACAGAAAAGGACACTTATCATAAGATATCACTTATAGAGGGAATGTAAAAACCGCTACCCTTGAACTGAATTACAAAACAGAACAGAGTCACACGTTTAGAAAACACACTATGGCTGCTTAACGGGAAAGGTGAGGTGGGGTGATGCATAAAAGAAGGGTTTCAAATTAGCTCAGAGACCGTTCCATAAACCCAATATGTAATAGACACGACCTACTCCTTGCTCAGTGAACTGGACTCAACACCCCCTATTCACCGCCCAAGAATATATCTGACTAGTAAGAATCTTACAACCTATGTATTGATATCTCTCTGTAAGTGAGTCAAGTGGGTGTAAAGCGGCATAAACACAGCAGTGAAAAGCAGCTAAACCCCTTTATAAAAATCAATCACTTTTAAAAACCCGTGAAACAAAGACAGTGAAAGATAGAGAAATTCTTACTAAATTCGTTCAGGGGCTGTGATGCCACCTGGATTGACCATATCTAGACCCACAGCTGATTGAGACATAAGGGTGGACACTCTTGGGGCTGAGAGGTTTGGTGAGGTTGGGTGAGCAAACGCAGACCCTTTAAAGTAATACTGCGTGGTTCCCATCCCATGGGTCCCAAATCTCCAGGTTCAAGGGCATCTTCCTACTTCGAAAACATGCATGAGAAACCCAGAAGATGGTACACCGTGTGATCGGGAAAGGTTTCTAAAACGCACCTCATTTCTCATCTCCCTGTGCTCGGGTTCGCCATTCCAGCCGCTTTACTAGCAATCTCCCTCCTTGGAGAATCAGCACCTTTAACCTCCTGTTCCGTACAGGTTGCAATTTGTCCTGAGGATGAACGGGAAGAGGGAAAACCAATGAGACACTAGCTCTAGGTGTTGGGACAGGCACAGGTCACTCTATTTTCCCATCAGGAAGAAGAATTAACCACAGGCTCAGCCTGCCGCCCGGGACCAGAATAGGGTCTGAAGCAATCCTGCGCTTTTGCGGCCAGCTCCCAAGAAAGCGAGTGGAAAAATGGAGCTCAGGGGCACTGCAATTCACAAACCTGCAGAGTTATAAATGATAACTCTCGTCCACAAATATATTGACGGCAGGCAACGAAGAGGATTTGAAAGCAAGGCAGAATTGCAGGAAACAGATTTCAGGAGGTAGATTCGAATCGCCTTTAAAGCACGGGAAAAGCGGCAAAACCTCGACAATGATGCCCTTGGCCAAAAAGGGCGTATGCGTTTTTTCCTGAATATATTCAGGAAAAAACGCATACGCCCTTTTTGGCCAACCAAGCAACCTGGAAAGGCAAATCAGCGCTACAAAGAAGTCTCGCTTCCCATCGGTCAAAAGGGCCATGCTGAATAAAGTGTCAAACCCAGAAATGCAGGACAGGCCATGGAGAAACGGGAGCCTTGCTACGCTGATGGGCGGGATGTAAATTGCCAACAGCCCCTCTGGAGAAGTGTACGGTGTGTCCTGAAACATCGAAAAAACTCAGCTTAGAGAGCATAGGGCACTTCCACTCATGGGCGTATAAATTGGGAAAACTACAAATCAGCAAGACACAGGCACCCCAAAGTTTAGGGCTGCTCTGTTGACAAGAACCTCCACTTCGTTACACCTTAAATATCCCAGGAAAGAGAAAAATGGATAAAGAAGTTGTGGTCCTTATGTACAATGGAATATCACTCAGCCATGAAATCAACGTCATAAGGCTAGTAGCAGCATGATGAGTGGATTTAGGTACGACGATTCTAAGTGAAATAAGTCACACAGAAAAAGACACTTATCCTAAGATATCACTTATAGAGGGAATGTAAAAACCGCTACCCTTGAACTGAATTACAAAACAGAACAGAGTCACACGTTTAGAAAACACACTATGGCTGCTTAACGGGAAAGGTGAGGTGGGTGATGCGTAAAAGAAGGGTTTCAAATTAGCTCAGAGACCGTTCCATAAACCCAATATGTAATAGACACGACCTACTCCTTGCTCAGTGAACTGGACTCAACACCCCCTATTCACCGCCCAAGAATATATCTGACTAGTAAGAATCTTACAACCTATGTATTGATATCTCTCTGTAAGTGAGTCAAGTGGGTGTAAAGCGGCATAAACACAGCAGTGAAAAGCAGCTAAACCCCTTTATAAAAATCAATCACTTTTAAAAACCCGTGAAACAAAGACAGTGAAAGATAGAGAAATTCTTACTAAATTCGTTCAGGGGCTGTGATGCCACCTGGATTGACCATATCTAGACCCACAGCTGATTGAGACATAAGGGTGGACACTCTTGGGGCTGAGAGGTTTGGTGAGGTTGGGTGAGCAAACGCAGACCCTTTAAAGTAATACTGCGTGGTTCCCATCCCATGGGTCCCAAATCTCCAGGTTCAAGGGCATCTTCCTACTTCGAAAACATGCATGAGAAACCCAGAAGATGGTACACCGTGTGATCGGGAAAGGTTTCTAAAACGCACCTCATTTCTCATCTCCCTGTGCTCGGGTTCGCCATTCCAGCCGCTTTACTAGCAATCTCCCTCCTTGGAGAATCAGCACCTTTAACCTCCTGTTCCGTACAGGTTGCAATTTGTCCTGAGGATGAACGGGAAGAGGGGGAACCAATGAGACACTAGCTCTAGGTGTTGGGACAGGCACAGGTCACTCTATTTTCCCATCAGGAAGAAGAATTAACCACAGGCTCAGCCTGCCGCCCGGGACCAGAATAGGGTCTGAAGCAATCCTGCGCTTTTGCGGCCAGCTCCCAAGAAAGCGAGTGGAAAAATGGAGCTCAGGGGCACTGCAATTCACAAACCTGCAGAGTTATAAATGATAACTCTCGTCCACAAATATATTGACGGCAGGCAACGAAGAGGATTTGAAAGCAAGGCAGAATTGCAGGAAACAGATTTCAGGAGGTAGATTCGAATCGCCTTTAAAGCACGGGAAAAGCGGCAAAACCTCGACAATGATGCCCTTGGCCAAAAAGGGCGTATGCGTTTTTTCCTGAATATATTCAGGAAAAAACGCATACGCCCTTTTTGGCCAACCAAGCAACCTGGAAAGGCAAATCAGCGCTACAAAGAAGTCTCGCTTCCCATCAGTCAAAAGGGCCATGCTGAATAAAGTGTCAAACCCAGAAATGCAGGACAGGCCATGGAGAAACGGGAGCCTTGCTACGCTGATGGGCGGGATGTAAATTGCCAACAGCCCCTCTGGAGAAGTGTACGGTGTGTCCTGAAACATCGAAAAAACTCAGCTTAGAGAGCATAGGGCACTTCCACTCATGGGCGTATAAATTGGGAAAACTACAAATCAGCAAGACACAGGCACC
Organism: Balaenoptera borealis; assembly: GCF_965194805.1. Taxonomy (NCBI): domain Eukaryota; kingdom Metazoa; phylum Chordata; class Mammalia; order Artiodactyla; family Balaenopteridae; genus Balaenoptera; species Balaenoptera borealis. Next base: position 35,107,965 of record NC_138864.1, read on the forward strand.
CCAAAGTTTAGGGCTGCTCTGTTGACAAGAACCTCCACTTCATTACACCTTAAATATCCCAGGAAAGAGAATAATGGATAAAGAAGTTGTGGTCCTTATGTACAATGGAATATCACTCAGCCATGAAATCAACGTCATAAGGCTAGTAGCAGCATGATGAGTGGATTTAGGTACGACGATTCTAAGTGAAATAAGTCACACAGAAAAAGACACTTATCCTAAGATATCACTTATAGAGGGAATGTAAAAACCGCTACCCTTGAACTGAATTACAAAACAGAACAGAGTCACACGTTTAGAAAACACACTATGGCTGCTTAACAGGAAAGGTGAGGTGGGGTGATGCGTAAAAGAAGGGTTTCAAATTAGCTCAGAGACCGTTCCATAAACCCAATATGTAATAGACACGACCTACTCCTTGCTCAGTGAACTGGACTCAACACCCCCTATTCACCGCCCAAGAATATATCTGACTAGTAAGAATCTTACAACCTATGTATTGATATCTCTCTGTAAGTGAGTCAAGTGGGTGTAAAGCGGCATAAACACAGCAGTGAAAAGCAGCTAAACCCCTTTATAAAAATCAATCACTTTTAAAAACCCGTGAAACAAAGACAGTGAAAGATAGAGAAATTCTTACTAAATTCGTTCAGGGGCTGTGATGCCACCTGGATTGACCATATCTAGACCCACAGCTGATTGAGACATAAGGGTGGACACTCTTGGGGCTGAGAGGTTTGGTGAGGTTGGGTGAGCAAACGCAGACCCTTTAAAGTAATACTGCGTGGTTCCCATCCCATGGGTCCCAAATCTCCAGGTTCAAGGGCATCTTCCTACTTCGAAAACATGCATGAGAAACCCAGAAGATGGTACACCGTGTGATCGGGAAAGGTTTCTAAAACGCACCTCATTTCTCATCTCCCTGTGCTCGGGTTCGCCATTCCAGCCGCTTTACTAGCAATCTCCCTCCTTGGAGAATCAGCACCTTTAACCTCCTGTTCCGTACAGGTTGCAATTTGTCCTGAGGATGAACGGGAAGAGGGAAAACCAATGAGACACTAGCTCTAGGTGTTGGGACAGGCACAGGTCACTCTATTTTCCCATCAGGAAGAAGAATTAACCACAGGCTCAGCCTGCCGCCCGGGACCAGAATAGGGTCTGAAGCAATCCTGCGCTTTTGCGGCCAGCTCCCAAGAAAGCGAGTGGAAAAATGGAGCTCAGGGGCACTGCAATTCACAAACCTGCAGAGTTATAAATGATAACTCTCGTCCACAAATATATTGACGGCAGGCAACGAAGAGGATTTGAAAGCAAGGCAGAATTGCAGGAAACAGATTTCAGGAGGTAGATTCGAATCGCCTTTAAAGCACGGGAAAAGCGGCAAAACCTCGACAATGATGCCCTTGGCCAAAAAGGGCGTATGCGTTTTTTCCTGAATATATTCAGGAAAAAACGCATACGCCCTTTTTGGCCAACCAAGCAACCTGGAAAGGCAAATCAGCGCTACAAAGAAGTCTCGCTTCCCATCGGTCAAAAGGGCCATGCTGAATAAAGTGTCAAACCCAGAAATGCAGGACAGGCCATGGAGAAACGGGAGCCTTGCTACGCTGATGGGCGGGATGTAAATTGCCAACAGCCCCTCTGGAGAAGTGTACGGTGTGTCCTGAAACATCGAAAAAACTCAGCTTAGAGAGCATAGGGCACTTCCACTCATGGGCGTATAAATTGGGAAAACTAAAAATCAGCAAGACACAGGCACCCCAAAGTTTAGGGCTGCTCTGTTGACAAGAACCTCCACTTCGTTACACCTTAAATATCCCAGGAAAGAGAAAAATGGATAAAGAAGTTGTGGTCCTTATGTACAATGGAATATCACTCAGCCATGAAATCAACGTCATAAGGCTAGTAGCAGCATGATGAGTGGATTTAGGTACGACGATTCTAAGTGAAATAAGTCACACAGAAAAAGACACTTATCCTAAGATATCACTTATAGAGGGAATGTAAAAACCGCTACCCTTGAACTGAATTACAAAACAGAACAGAGTCACACGTTTAGAAAACACACTATGGCTGCTTAACGGGAAAGGTGAGGTGGGTGATGCGTAAAAGAAGGGTTTCAAATTAGCTCAGAGACCGTTCCATAAACCCAATATGTAATAGACACGACCTACTCCTTGCTCAGTGAACTGGACTCAACACCCCCTATTCACCGCCCAAGAATATATCTGACTAGTAAGAATCTTACAACCTATGTATTGATATCTCTCTGTAAGTGAGTCAAGTGGGTGTAAAGCGGCATAAACACAGCAGTGAAAAGCAGCTAAACCCCTTTATAAAAATCAATCACTTTTAAAAACCCGTGAAACAAAGACAGTGAAAGATAGAGAAATTCTTACTAAATTCGTTCAGGGGCTGTGATGCCACCTGGATTGACCATATCTAGACCCACAGCTGATTGAGACATAAGGGTGGACACTCTTGGGGCTGAGAGGTTTGGTGAGGTTGGGTGAGCAAACGCAGACCCTTTAAAGTAATACTGCGTGGTTCCCATCCCATGGGTCCCAAATCTCCAGGTTCAAGGGCATCTTCCTACTTCGAAAACATGCATGAGAAACCCAGAAGATGGTACACCGTGTGATCGGGAAAGGTTTCTAAAACGCACCTCATTTCTCATCTCCCTGTGCTCGGGTTCGCCATTCCAGCCGCTTTACTAGCAATCTCCCTCCTTGGAGAATCAGCACCTTTAACCTCCTGTTCCGTACAGGTTGCAATTTGTCCTGAGGATGAACGGGAAGAGGGGGAACCAATGAGACACTAGCTCTAGGTGTTGGGACAGGCACAGGTCACTCTATTTTCCCATCAGGAAGAAGAATTAACCACAGGCTCAGCCTGCCGCCCGGGACCAGAATAGGGTCTGAAGCAATCCTGCGCTTTTGCGGCCAGCTCCCAAGAAAGCGAGTGGAAAAATGGAGCTCAGGGGCACTGCAATTCACAAACCTGCAGAGTTATAAATGATAACTCTCGTCCACAAATATATTGACGGCAGGCAACGAAGAGGATTTGAAAGCAAGGCAGAATTGCAGGAAACAGATTTCAGGAGGTAGATTCGAATCGCCTTTAAAGCACGGGAAAAGCGGCAAAACCTCGACAATGATGCCCTTGGCCAAAAAGGGCGTATGCGTTTTTTCCTGAATATATTCAGGAAAAAACGCATACGCCCTTTTTGGCCAACCAAGCAACCTGGAAAGGCAAATCAGCGCTACAAAGAAGTCTCGCTTCCCATCAGTCAAAAGGGCCATGCTGAATAAAGTGTCAAACCCAGAAATGCAGGACAGGCCATGGAGAAACGGGAGCCTTGCTACGCTGATGGGCGGGATGTAAATTGCCAACAGCCCCTCTGGAGAAGTGTACGGTGTGTCCTGAAACATCGAAAAAACTCAGCTTAGAGAGCATAGGGCACTTCCACTCATGGGCGTATAAATTGGGAAAACTACAAATCAGCAAGACACAGGCACCCCAAAGTTTAGGGCTGCTCTGTTGACAAGAACCTCCACTTCATTACACCTTAAATATCCCAGGAAAGAGAATAATGGATAAAGAAGTTGTGGTCCTTATGTACAATGGAATATCACTCAGCCATGAAATCAACGTCATAAGGCTAGTAGCAGCATGATGAGTGGATTTAGGTACGACGATTCTAAGTGAAATAAGTCACACAGAAAAAGACACTTATCCTAAGATATCACTTATAGAGGGAATGTAAAAACCGCTACCCTTGAACTGAATTACAAAACAGAACAGAGTCACACGTTTAGAAAACACACTATGGCTGCTTAACAGGAAAGGTGAGGTGGGGTGATGCGTAAAAGAAGGGTTTCAAATTAGCTCAGAGACCGTTCCATAAACCCAATATGTAATAGACACGACCTACTCCTTGCTCAGTGAACTGGACTCAACACCCCCTATTCACCGCCCAAGAATATATCTGACTAGTAAGAATCTTACAACCTATGTATTGATATCTCTCTGTAAGTGAGTCAAGTGGGTGTAAAGCGGCATAAACACAGCAGTGAAAAGCAGCTAAACCCCTTTATAAAAATCAATCACTTTTAAAAACCCGTGAAACAAAGACAGTGAAAGATAGAGAAATTCTTACTAAATTCGTTCAGGGGCTGTGATGCCACCTGGATTGACCATATCTAGACCCACAGCTGATTGAGACATAAGGGTGGACACTCTTGGGGCTGAGAGGTTTGGTGAGGTTGGGTGAGCAAACGCAGACCCTTTAAAGTAATACTGCGTGGTTCCCATCCCATGGGTCCCAAATCTCCAGGTTCAAGGGCATCTTCCTACTTCGAAAACATGCATGAGAAACCCAGAAGATGGTACACCGTGTGATCGGGAAAGGTTTCTAAAACGCACCTCATTTCTCATCTCCCTGTGCTCGGGTTCGCCATTCCAGCCGCTTTACTAGCAATCTCCCTCCTTGGAGAATCAGCACCTTTAACCTCCTGTTCCGTACAGGTTGCAATTTGTCCTGAGGATGAACGGGAAGAGGGAAAACCAATGAGACACTAGCTCTAGGTGTTGGGACAGGCACAGGTCACTCTATTTTCCCATCAGGAAGAAGAATTAACCACAGGCTCAGCCTGCCGCCCGGGACCAGAATAGGGTCTGAAGCAATCCTGCGCTTTTGCGGCCAGCTCCCAAGAAAGCGAGTGGAAAAATGGAGCTCAGGGGCACTGCAATTCACAAACCTGCAGAGTTATAAATGATAACTCTCGTCCACAAATATATTGACGGCAGGCAACGAAGAGGATTTGAAAGCAAGGCAGAACTGCAGGAAACAGATTTCAGGAGGTAGATTCGAATCGCCTTTAAAGCACGGGAAAAGCGGCAAAACCTCGACAATGATGCCCTTGGCCAAAAAGGGCGTATGCGTTTTTTCCTGAATATATTCAGGAAAAAACGCATACGCCCTTTTTGGCCAACCAAGCAACCTGGAAAGGCAAATCAGCGCTACAAAGAAGTCTCGCTTCCCATCGGTCAAAAGGGCCATGCTGAATAAAGTGTCAAACCCAGAAATGCAGGACAGGCCATGGAGAAACGGGAGCCTTGCTACGCTGATGGGCGGGATGTAAATTGCCAACAGCCCCTCTGGAGAAGTGTACGGTGTGTCCTGAAACATCGAAAAAACTCAGCTTAGAGAGCATAGGGCACTTCCACTCATGGGCGTATAAATTGGGAAAACTACAAATCAGCAAGACACAGGCACCCCAAAGTTTAGGGCTGCTCTGTTGACAAGAACCTCCACTTCATTACACCTTAAATATCCCAGGAAAGAGAATAATGGATAAAGAAGTTGTGGTCCTTATGTACAATGGAATATCACTCAGCCATGAAATCAACGTCATAAGGCTAGTAGCAGCATGATGAGTGGATTTAGGTACGACGATTCTAAGTGAAATAAGTCACACAGAAAAAGACACTTATCCTAAGATATCACTTATAGAGGGAATGTAAAAACCGCTACCCTTGAACTGAATTACAAAACAGAACAGAGTCACACGTTTAGAAAACACACTATGGCTGCTTAACAGGAAAGGTGAGGTGGGGTGATGCGTAAAAGAAGGGTTTCAAATTAGCTCAGAGACCGTTCCATAAACCCAATATGTAATAGACACGACCTACTCCTTGCTCAGTGAACTGGACTCAACACCCCCTATTCACCGCCCAAGAATATATCTGACTAGTAAGAATCTTACAACCTATGTATTGATATCTCTCTGTAAGTGAGTCAAGTGGGTGTAAAGCGGCATAAACACAGCAGTGAAAAGCAGCTAAACCCCTTTATAAAAATCAATCACTTTTAAAAACCCGTGAAACAAAGACAGTGAAAGATAGAGAAATTCTTACTAAATTCGTTCAGGGGCTGTGATGCCACCTGGATTGACCATATCTAGACCCACAGCTGATTGAGACATAAGGGTGGACACTCTTGGGGCTGAGAGGTTTGGTGAGGTTGGGTGAGCAAACGCAGACCCTTTAAAGTAATACTGCGTGGTTCCCATCCCATGGGTCCCAAATCTCCAGGTTCAAGGGCATCTTCCTACTTCGAAAACATGCATGAGAAACCCAGAAGATGGTACACCGTGTGATCGGGAAAGGTTTCTAAAACGCACCTCATTTCTCATCTCCCTGTGCTCGGGTTCGCCATTCCAGCCGCTTTACTAGCAATCTCCCTCCTTGGAGAATCAGCACCTTTAACCTCCTGTTCCGTACAGGTTGCAATTTGTCCTGAGGATGAACGGGAAGAGGGAAAACCAATGAGACACTAGCTCTAGGTGTTGGGACAGGCACAGGTCACTCTATTTTCCCATCAGGAAGAAGAATTAACCACAGGCTCAGCCTGCCGCCCGGGACCAGAATAGGGTCTGAAGCAATCCTGCGCTTTTGCGGCCAGCTCCCAAGAAAGCGAGTGGAAAAATGGAGCTCAGGGGCACTGCAATTCACAAACCTGCAGAGTTATAAATGATAACTCTCGTCCACAAATATATTGACGGCAGGCAACGAAGAGGATTTGAAAGCAAGGCAGAACTGCAGGAAACAGATTTCAGGAGGTAGATTCGAATCGCCTTTAAAGCACGGGAAAAGCGGCAAAACCTCGACAATGATGCCCTTGGCCAAAAAGGGCGTATGCGTTTTTTCCTGAATATATTCAGGAAAAAACGCATACGCCCTTTTTGGCCAACCAAGCAACCTGGAAAGGCAAATCAGCGCTACAAAGAAGTCTCGCTTCCCATCGGTCAAAAGGGCCATGCTGAATAAAGTGTCAAACCCAGAAATGCAGGACAGGCCATGGAGAAACGGGAGCCTTGCTACGCTGATGGGCGGGATGTAAATTGCCAACAGCCCCTCTGGAGAAGTGTACGGTGTGTCCTGAAACATCGAAAAAACTCAGCTTAGAGAGCATAGGGCACTTCCACTCATGGGCGTATAAATTGGGAAAACTAAAAATCAGCAAGACACAGGCACCTCAAAGTTTAGGGCTGCTCTGTTGACAAGAACCTCCACTTCGTTACACCTTAAATATCCCAGGAAAGAGAAAAATGGATAAAGAAGTTGTGGTCCTTATGTACAATGGAATATCACTCAGCCATGAAATCAACGTCATAAGGCTAGTAGCAGCATGATGAGTGGATTTAGGTACGACGATTCTAAGTGAAATAAGTCACACAGAAAAGGACACTTATCATAAGATATCACTTATAGAGGGAATGTAAAAACCGCTACCCTTGAACTGAATTACAAAACAGAACAGAGTCACACGTTTAGAAAACACACTATGGCTGCTTAACGGGAAAGGTGAGGTGGGGTGATGCATAAAAGAAGGGTTTCAAATTAGCTCAGAGACCGTTCCATAAACCCAATATGTAATAGACACGACCTACTCCTTGCTCAGTGAACTGGACTCAACACCCCCTATTCACCGCCCAAGAATATATCTGACTAGTAAGAATCTTACAACCTATGTATTGATATCTCTCTGTAAGTGAGTCAAGTGGGTGTAAAGCGGCATAAACACAGCAGTGAAAAGCAGCTAAACCCCTTTATAAAAATCAATCACTTTTAAAAACCCGTGAAACAAAGACAGTGAAAGATAGAGAAATTCTTACTAAATTCGTTCAGGGGCTGTGATGCCACCTGGATTGACCATATCTAGACCCACAGCTGATTGAGACATAAGGGTGGACACTCTTGGGGCTGAGAGGTTTGGTGAGGTTGGGTGAGCAAACGCAGACCCTTTAAAGTAATACTGCGTGGTTCCCATCCCATGGGTCCCACATCTCCAGGTTCAAGGGCATCTTCCTACTTCGAAAACATGCATGAGAAACCCAGAAGATGGTACACCGTGTGATCGGGAAAGGTTTCTAAAACGCACCTCATTTCTCATCTCCCTGTGCTCGGGTTCGCCATTCCAGCCGCTTTACTAGCAATCTCCCTCCTTGGAGAATCAGCACCTTTAACCTCCTGTTCCGTACAGGTTGCAATTTGTCCTGAGGATGAACGGGAAGAGGGAAAACCAATGAGACACTAGCTCTAGGTGTTGGGACAGGCACAGGTCACTCTATTTTCCCATCAGGAAGAAGAATTAACCACAGGCTCAGCCTGCCGCCCGGGACCAGAATAGGGTCTGAAGCAATCCTGCGCTTTTGCGGCCAGCTCCCAAGAAAGCGAGTGGAAAAATGGAGCTCAGGGGCACTGCAATTCACAAACCTGCAGAGTTATAAATGATAACTCTCGTCCACAAATATATTGACGGCAGGCAACGAAGAGGATTTGAAAGCAAGGCAGAATTGCAGGAAACAGATTTCAGGAGGTAGATTCGAATCGCCTTTAAAGCACGGGAAAAGCGGCAAAACCTCGACAATGATGCCCTTGGCCAAAAAGGGCGTATGCGTTTTTTCCTGAATATATTCAGGAAAAAACGCATACGCCCTTTTTGGCCAACCAAGCAACCTGGAAAGGCAAATCAGCGCTACAAAGAAGTCTCGCTTCCCATCGGTCAAAAGGGCCATGCTGAATAAAGTGTCAAACCCAGAAATGCAGGACAGGCCATGGAGAAACGGGAGCCTTGCTACGCTGATGGGCGGGATGTAAATTGCCAACAGCCCCTCTGGAGAAGTGTACGGTGTGTCCTGAAACATCGAAAAAACTCAGCTTAGAGAGCATAGGGCACTTCCACTCATGGGCGTATAAATTGGGAAAACTACAAATCAGCAAGACCCAGGCACCCCAAAGTTTAGGGCTGCTCTGTTGACAAGAACCTCCACTTCGTTACACCTTAAATATCCCAGGAAAGAGAAAAATGGATAAAGAAGTTGTGGTCCTTATGTACAATGGAATATCACTCAGCCATGAAATCAACGTCATAAGGCTAGTAGCAGCATGATGAGTGGATTTAGGTACGACGATTCTAAGTGAAATAAGTCACACAGAAAAAGACACTTATCCTAAGATATCACTTATAGAGGGAATGTAAAAACCGCTACCCTTGAACTGAATTACAAAACAGAACAGAGTCACACGTTTAGAATACACACTATGGCTGCTTAACGGGAAAGGTGAGGTGGGGTGATGCATAAAAGAAGGGTTTCAAATTAGCTCAGAGACCGTTCCATAAACCCAATATGTAATAGACACGACCTACTCCTTGCTCAGTGAACTGGACTCAACACCCCCTATTCACCGCCCAAGAATATATCTGACTAGTAAGAATCTTACAACCTATGTATTGATATCTCTCTGTAAGTGAGTCAAGTGGGTGTAAAGCGGCATAAACACAGCAGTGAAAAGCAGCTAAACCCCTTTATAAAAATCAATCACTTTTAAAAACCCGTGAAACAAAGACAGTGAAAGAGAGAGAAATTCTTACTAAATTCGTTCAGGGGCTGTGATGCCACCTGGATTGACCATATCTAGACCCACAGCTGATTGAGACATAAGGGTGGACACTCTTGGGGCTGAGAGGTTTGGTGAGGTTGGGTGAGCAAACGCAGGCCCTTTAAAGTAATACTGCGTGGTTCCCATCCCATGGGTCCCAAATCTCCAGGTTCAAGGGCATCTTCCTACTTCGAAAACATGCATGAGAAACCCAGAAGATGGTACACCGTGTGATCGGGAAAGGTTTCTAAAACGCACCTCATTTCTCATCTCCCTGTGCTCGGGTTCGCCATTCCAGCCGCTTTACTAGCAATCTCCCTCCTTGGAGAATCAGCACCTTTAACCTCCTGTTCCGTACAGGTTGCAATTTGTCCTGAGGATGAACGGGAATAGGGAAAACCAATGAGACACTAGTTCTAGGTGTTGGGACAGGCACAGGTCACTCTATTTTCCCATCAGGAAGAAGAATTAACCACACGCTCAGCCTGCCACCCGGGACCAGAATAGGGTCTGAAGCAATCCTGCGCTTTTGCGGCCAGCTCCCAAGAAAGCGAGTGGAAAAATGGAGCTCAGGGGCACTGCAATTCACAAACCTGCAGAGTTATAAATGATAACTCTCGTCCACAAATATATTGACGGCAGGCAACGAAGAGGATTTGAAAGCAAGGCAGAATTGCAGGAAACAGATTTCAGGAGGTAGATTCGAATCGCCTTTAAAGCACGGGAAAAGCGGCAAAACCTCGACAATGATGCCCTTGGCCAAAAAGGGCGTATGCGTTTTTTCCTGAATATATTCAGGAAAAAACGCATACGCCCTTTTTGGCCAACCAAGCAACCTGGAAAGGCAAATCAGCGCTACAAAGAAGTCTCGCTTCCCATCGGTCAAAAGGGCCATGCTGAATAAAGTGTCAAACCCAGAAATGCAGGACAGCCCATGGAGAAACGGGAGCCTTGCTACGCTGATGGGCGGGATGTAAATTGCCAACAGCCCCTCTGGAGAAGTGTACGGTGTGTCCTGAAACATCGAAAAAACTCAGCTTAGAGAGCATAGGGCACTTCCACTCATGGGCGTATAAATTGGGAAAACTACAAATCAGCAAGACCCAGGCACCCCAAAGTTTAGGGCTGCTCTGTTGACAAGAACCTCCACTTCGTTACACCTTAAATATCCCAGGAAAGAGAAAAATGGATAAAGAAGTTGTGGTCCTTATGTACAATGGAATATCACTCAGCCATGAAATCAACGTCATAAGGCTAGTAGCAGCATGATGAGTGGATTTAGGTACGACGATTCTAAGTGAAATAAGTCACACAGAAAAAGACACTTATCCTAAGATATCACTTATAGAGGGAATGTAAAAACCGCTACCCTTGAACTGAATTACAAAACAGAACAGAGTCACACGTTTAGAAAACACACTATGGCTGCTTAACGGGAAAGGTGAGGTGGGGTGATGCATAAAAGAAGGGTTTCAAATTAGCTCAGAGACCGTTCCATAAACCCAATATGTAATAGACACGACCTACTCCTTGCTCAGTGAACTGGACTCAACACCCCCTATTCACCGCCCAAGAATATATCTGACTAGTAAGAATCTTACAACCTATGTATTGATATCTCTCTGTAAGTGAGTCAAGTGGGTGTAAAGCGGCATAAACACAGCAGTGAAAAGCAGCTAAACCCCTTTATAAAAATCAATCACTTTTAAAAACCCGTGAAACAAAGACAGTGAAAGATAGAGAAATTCTTACTAAATTCGTTCAGGGGCTGTGATGCCACCTGGATTGACCATATCTAGACCCACAGCTGATTGAGACATAAGGGTGGACACTCTTGGGGCTGAGAGGTTTGGTGAGGTTGGGTGAGCAAACGCAGACCCTTTAAAGTAATACTGCGTGGTTCCCATCCCATGGGTCCCAAATCTCCAGGTTCAAGGGCATCTTCCTACTTCGAAAACATGCATGAGAAACCCAGAAGATGGTACACCGTGTGATCGGGAAAGGTTTCTAAAACGCACCTCATTTCTCATCTCCCTGTGCTCGGGTTCGCCATTCCAGCCGCTTTACTAGCAATCTCCCTCCTTGGAGAATCAGCACCTTTAACCTCCTGTTCCGTACAGGTTGCAATTTGTCCTGAGGATGAACGGGAAGAGGGGGAACCAATGAGACACTAGCTCTAGGTGTTGGGACAGGCACAGGTCACTCTATTTTCCCATCAGGAAGAAGAATTAACCACAGGCTCAGCCTGCCGCCCGGGACCAGAAGAGGGCCTGAAGCAATCCTGCGCTTTTGCGGCCAGCTCCCAAGAAAGCGAGTGGAAAAATGGAGCTCAGGGGCACTGCAATTCACAAACCTGCAGAGTTATAAATGATAACTCTCGTCCACAAATATATTGACGGCAGACAACGAAGAGGATTTGAAAGCAAGGCAGAATTGCAGGAAACAGATTTCAGGAGGTAGATTCGAATCGCCTTTAAAGCACGGGAAAAGCGGCAAAACCTCGACAATGATGCCCTTGGCCAAAAAGGGCGTATGCGTTTTTTCCTGAATATATTCAGGAAAAAACGCATACGCCCTTTTTGGCCAACCAAGCAACCTGGAAAGGCAAATCAGCGCTACAAAGAAGTCTCGCTTCCCATCGGTCAAAAGGGCCATGCTGAATAAAGTGTCAAACCCAGAAATGCAGGACAGGCCATGGAGAAACGGGAGCCTTGCTACGCTGATGGGCGGGATGTAAATTGCCAACAGCCCCTCTGGAGAAGTGTACGGTGTGTCCTGAAACATCGAAAAAACTCAGCTTAGAGAGCATAGGGCACTTCCACTCATGGGCGTATAAATTGGGAAAACTACAAATCAGCAAGACCCAGGCACCCCAAAGTTTAGGGCTGCTCTGTTGACAAGAACCTCCACTTCGTTACACCTTAAATATCCCAGGAAAGAGAAAAATGGATAAAGAAGTTGTGGTCCTTATGTACAATGGAATATCACTCAGCCATGAAATCAACGTCATAAGGCTAGTAGCAGCATGATGAGTGGATTTAGGTACGACGATTCTAAGTGAAATAAGTCACACAGAAAAAGACACTTATCCTAAGATATCACTTATAGAGGGAATGTAAAAACCGCTACCCTTGAACTGAATTACAAAACAGAACAGAGTCACACGTTTAGAAAACACACTATGGCTGCTTAACGGGAAAGGTGAGGTGGGGTGATGCGTAAAAGAAGGGTTTCAAATTAGCTCAGAGACCGTTCCATAAACCCAATATGTAATAGACACGACCTACTCCTTGCTCAGTGAACTGGACTCAACACCCCCTATTCACCGCCCAAGAATATATCTGACTAGTAAGAATCTTACAACCTATGTATTGATATCTCTCTGTAAGTGAGTCAAGTGGGTGTAAAGCGGCATAAACACAGCAGTGAAAAGCAGCTAAACCCCTTTATAAAAATCAATCACTTTTAAAAACCCGTGAAACAAAGACAGTGAAAGATAGAGAAATTCTTACTAAATTCGTTCAGGGGCTGTGATGCCACCTGGATTGACCATATCTAGACCCACAGCTGATTGAGACATAAGGGTGGACACTCTTGGGGCTGAGAGGTTTGGTGAGGTTGGGTGAGCAAACGCAGACCCTTTAAAGTAATACTGCGTGGTTCCCATCCCATGGGTCCCAAATCTCCAGGTTCAAGGGCATCTTCCTACTTCGAAAACATGCATGAGAAACCCAGAAGATGGTACACCGTGTGATCGGGAAAGGTTTCTAAAACGCACCTCATTTCTCATCTCCCTGTGCTCGGGTTCGCCATTCCAGCCGCTTTACTAGCAATCTCCCTCCTTGGAGAATCAGCACCTTTAACCTCCTGTTCCGTACAGGTTGCAATTTGTCCTGAGGATGAACGGGAAGAGGGAAAACCAATGAGACACTAGCTCTAGGTGTTGGGACAGGCACAGGTCACTCTATTTTCCCATCAGGAAGAAGAATTAACCACAGGCTCAGCCTGCCGCCCGGGACCAGAAGAGGGCCTGAAGCAATCCTGCGCTTTTGCGGCCAGCTCCCAAGAAAGCGAGTGGAAAAATGGAGCTCAGGGGCACTGCAATTCACAAACCTGCAGAGTTATAAATGATAACTCTCGTCCACAAATATATTGACGGCAGGCAACGAAGAGGATTTGAAAGCAAGGCAGAATTGCAGGAAACAGATTTCAGGAGGTAGATTCGAATCGCCTTTAAAGCACGGGAAAAGCGGCAAAACCTCGACAATGATGCCCTTGGCCAAAAAGGGCGTATGCGTTTTTTCCTGAATATATTCAGGAAAAAACGCATACGCCCTTTTTGGCCAACCAAGCAACCTGGAAAGGCAAATCAGCGCTACAAAGAAGTCTCGCTTCCCATCGGTCAAAAGGGCCATGCTGAATAAAGTGTCAAACCCAGAAATGCAGGACAGGCCATGGAGAAACGGGAGCCTTGCTACGCTGATGGGCGGGATGTAAATTGCCAACAGCCCCTCTGGAGAAGTGTACGGTGTGTCCTGAAACATCGAAAAAACTCAGCTTAGAGAGCATAGGGCACTTCCACTCATGGGCGTATAAATTGGGAAAACTACAAATCAGCAAGACCCAGGCACCCCAAAGTTTAGGGCTGCTCTGTTGACAAGAACCTCCACTTCGTTACACCTTAAATATCCCAGGAAAGAGAAAAATGGATAAAGAAGTTGTGGTCCTTATGTACAATGGAATATCACTCAGCCATGAAATCAACGTCATAAGGCTAGTAGCAGCATGATGAGTGGATTTAGGTACGACGATTCTAAGTGAAATAAGTCACACAGAAAAAGACACTTATCCTAAGATATCACTTATAGAGGGAATGTAAAAACCGCTACCCTTGAACTGAATTACAAAACAGAACAGAGTCACACGTTTAGAAAACACACTATGGCTGCTTAACGGGAAAGGTGAGGTGGGTGATGCATAAAAGAAGGGTTTCAAATTAGCTCAGAGACCGTTCCATAAACCCAATATGTAATAGACACGACCTACTCCTTGCTCAGTGAACTGGACTCAACACCCCCTATTCACCGCCCAAGAATATATCTGACTAGTAAGAATCTTACAACCTATGTATTGATATCTCTCTGTAAGTGAGTCAAGTGGGTGTAAAGCGGCATAAACACAGCAGTGAAAAGCAGCTAAACCCCTTTATAAAAATCAATCACTTTTAAAAACCCGTGAAACAAAGGCAGTGAAAGAGAGAGAAATTCTTACTAAATTCGTTCAGGGGCTGTGATGCCACCTGGATTGACCATATCTAGACCCACAGCTGATTGAGACATAAGGGTGGACACTCTTGGGGCTGAGAGGTTTGGTGAGGTTGGGTGAGCAAACGCAGACCCTTTAAAGTAATACTGCGTGGTTCCCATCCCATGGGTCCCAAATCTCCAGGTTCAAGGGCATCTTCCTACTTCGAAAACATGCATGAGAAACCCAGAAGATGGTACACCGTGTGATCGGGAAAGGTTTCTAAAACGCACCTCATTTCTCATCTCCCTGTGCTCGGGTTCGCCATTCCAGCCGCTTTACTAGCAATCTCCCTCCTTGGAGAATCAGCACCTTTAACCTCCTGTTCCGTACAGGTTGCAATTTGTCCTGAGGATGAACGGGAAGAGGGGGAACCAATGAGACACTAGCTCTAGGTGTTGGGACAGGCACAGGTCACTCTATTTTCCCATCAGGAAGAAGAATTAACCACAGGCTCAGCCTGCCGCCCGGGACCAGAATAGGGTCTGAAGCAATCCTGCGCTTTTGCGGCCAGCTCCCAAGAAAGCGAGTGGAAAAATGGAGCTCAGGGGCACTGCAATTCACAAACCTGCAGAGTTATAAATGATAACTCTCGTCCACAAATATATTGACGGCAGGCAATGAAGAGGATTTGAAAGCAAGGCAGAATTGCAGGAAACAGATTTCAGGAGGTAGATTCGAATCGCCTTTAAAGCACGGGAAAAGCGGCAAAACCTCGACAATGATGCCCTTGGCCAAAAAGGGCGTATGCGTTTTTTCCTGAATATATTCAGGAAAAAACGCATACGCCCTTTTTGGCCAACCAAGCAACCTGGAAAGGCAAATCAGCGCTACAAAGAAGTCTCGCTTCCCATCGGTCAAAAGGGCCATGCTGAATAAAGTGTCAAACCCAGAAATGCAGGACAGGCCATGGAGAAACGGGAGCCTTGCTACGCTGATGGGCGGGATGTAAATTGCCAACAGCCCCTCTGGAGAAGTGTACGGTGTGTCCTGAAACATCGAAAAAACTCAGCTTAGAGAGCATAGGGCACTTCCACTCATGGGCGTATAAATTGGGAAAACTACAAATCAGCAAGACCCAGGCACCCCAAAGTTTAGGGCTGCTCTGTTGACAAGAACCTCCACTTCGTTACACCTTAAATATCCCAGGAAAGAGAAAAATGGATAAAGAAGTTGTGGTCCTTATGTACAATGGAATATCACTCAGCCATGAAATCAACGTCATAAGGCTAGTAGCAGCATGATGAGTGGATTTAGGTACGACGATTCTAAGTGAAATAAGTCACACAGAAAAAGACACTTATCATAAGATATCACTTATAGAGGGAATGTAAAAACCGCTACCCTTGAACTGAATTACAAAACAGAACAGAGTCACACGTTTAGAAAACACACTATGGCTGCTTAACGGGAAAGGTGAGGTGGGGTGATGCGTAAAAGAAGGGTTTCAAATTAGCTCAGAGACCGTTCCATAAACCCAATATGTAATAGACACGACCTACTCCTTGCTCAGTGAACTGGACTCAACACCCCCTATTCACCGCCCAAGAATATATCTGACTAGTAAGAATCTTACAACCTATGTATTGATATCTCTCTGTAAGTGAGTCAAGTGGGTGTAAAGCGGCATAAACACAGCAGTGAAAAGCAGCTAAACCCCTTTATAAAAATCAATCACTTTTAAAAACCCGTGAAACAAAGACAGTGAAAGATAGAGAAATTCTTACTAAATTCGTTCAGGGGCTGTGATGCCACCTGGATTGACCATATCTAGACCCACAGCTGATTGAGACATAAGGGTGGACACTCTTGGGGCTGAGAGGTTTGGTGAGGTTGGGTGAGCAAACGCAGACCCTTTAAAGTAATACTGCGTGGTTCCCATCCCATGGGTCCCAAATCTCCAGGTTCAAGGGCATCTTCCTACTTCGAAAACATGCATGAGAAACCCAGAAGATGGTACACCGTGTGATCGGGAAAGGTTTCTAAAACGCACCTCATTTCTCATCTCCCTGTGCTCGGGTTCGACATTCCAGCCGCTTTACTAGCAATCTCCCTCCTTGGAGAATCAGCACCTTTAACCTCCTGTTCCGTACAGGTTGCAATTTGTCCTGAGGATGAACGGGAAGAGGGAAAACCAATGAGACAATAGCTCTAGGTGTTGGGACAGGCACAGGTCACTCTATTTTCCCATCAGGAAGAAGAATTAACCACAGGCTCAGCCTGCCGCCCGGGACCAGAATAGGGTCTGAAGCAATCCTGCGCTTTTGCGGCCAGCTCCCAAGAAAGCGAGTGGAAAAATGGAGCTCAGGGGCACTGCAATTCACAAACCTGCAGAGTTATAAATGATAACTCTCGTCCACAAATATATTGACGGCAGGCAACGAAGAGGATTTGAAAGCAAGGCAGAATTGCAGGAAACAGATTTCAGGAGGTAGATTCGAATCGCCTTTAAAGCACGGGAAAAGCGGCAAAACCTCGACAATGATGCCCTTGGCCAAAAAGGGCGTATGCGTTTTTTCCTGAATATATTCAGGAAAAAAAGCATACGCCCTTTTTGGCCAACCAAGCAACCTGGAAAGGCAAATCAGCGCTACAAAGAAGTCTCGCTTCCCATCGGTCAAAAGGGCCATGCTGAATAAAGTGTCAAACCCAGAAATGCAGGACAGGCCATGGAGAAACGGGAGCCTTGCTACGCTGATGGGCGGGATGTAAATTGCCAACAGCCCCTCTGGAGAAGTGTACGGTGTGTCCTGAAACATCGAAAAAACTCAGCTTAGAGAGCATAGGGCACTTCCACTCATGGGCGTATAAATTGGGAAAACTACAAATCAGCAAGACCCAGGCACCCCAAAGTTTAGGGCTGCTCTGTTGACAAGAACCTCCACTTCGTTACACCTTAAATATCCCAGGAAAGAGAAAAATGGATAAAGAAGTTGTGGTCCTTATGTACAATGGAATATCACTCAGCCATGAAATCAACGTCATAAGGCTAGTAGCAGCATGATGAGTGGATTTAGGTACGACGATTCTAAGTGAAATAAGTCACACAGAAAAAGACACTTATCATAAGATATCACTTATAGAGGGAATGTAAAAACCGCTACCCTTGAACTGAATTACAAAACAGAACAGAGTCACACGTTTAGAAAACACACTATGGCTGCTTAACGGGAAAGGTGAGGTGGGGTGATGCGTAAAAAAAGGGTTTCAAATTAGCTCAGAGACCGTTCCATAAACCCAATATGTAATAGACACGACCTACTCCTTGCTCAGTGAACTGGACTCAACACCCCCTATTCACCGCCCAAGAATATATCTGACTAGTAAGAATCTTACAACCTATGTATTGATATCTCTCTGTAAGTGAGTCAAGTGGGTGTAAAGCGGCATAAACACAGCAGTGAAAAGCAGCTAAACCCCTTTATAAAAATCAATCACTTTTAAAAACCCGTGAAACAAAGACAGTGAAAGATAGAGAAATTCTTACTAAATTCGTTCAGGGGCTGTGATGCCACCTGGATTGACCATATCTAGACCCACAGCTGATTGAGACATAAGGGTGGACACTCTTGGGGCTGAGAGGTTTGGTGAGGTTGGGTGAGCAAACGCAGACCCTTTAAAGTAATACTGCGTGGTTCCCATCCCATGGGTCCCAAATCTCCAGGTTCAAGGGCATCTTCCTACTTCGAAAACATGCATGAGAAACCCAGAAGATGGTACACCGTGTGATCGGGAAAGGTTTCTAAAACGCACCTCATTTCTCATCTCCCTGTGCTCGGGTTCGCCATTCCAGCCGCTTTACTAGCAATCTCCCTCCTTGGAGAATCAGCACCTTTAACCTCCTGTTCCGTACAGGTTGCAATTTGTCCTGAGGATGAACGGGAAGAGGGGGAACCAATGAGACACTAGCTCTAGGTGTTGGGACAGGCACAGGTCACTCTATTTTCCCATCAGGAAGAAGAATTAACCACAGGCTCAGCCTGCCGCCCGGGACCAGAAGAGGGCCTGAAGCAATCCTGCGCTTTTGCGGCCAGCTCCCAAGAAAGCGAGTGGAAAAATGGAGCTCAGGGGCACTGCAATTCACAAACCTGCAGAATTATAAATGATAACTCTCGTCCACAAATATATTGACGGCAGACAACGAAGAGGATTTGAAAGCAAGGCAGAATTGCAGGAAACAGATTTCAGGAGGTAGATTCGAATCGCCTTTAAAGCACGGGAAAAGCGGCAAAACCTCGACAATGATGCCCTTGGCCAAAAAGGGCGTATGCGTTTTTTCCTGAATATATTCAGGAAAAAACGCATACGCCCTTTTTGGCCAACCAAGCAACCTGGAAAGGCAAATCAGCGCTACAAAGAAGTCTCGCTTCCCATCGGTCAAAAGGGCCATGCTGAATAAAGTGTCAAACCCAGAAATGCAGGACAGGCCATGGAGAAACAGGAGCCTTGCTACGCTGATGGGCGGGATGTAAATTGCCAACAGCCCCTCTGGAGAAGTGTACGGTGTGTCCTGAAACATCGAAAAAACTCAGCTTAGAGAGCATAGGGCACTTCCACTCATGGGCGTATAAATTGGGAAAATTAAAAATCAGCAAGACACAGGCACCCCAAAGTTTAGGGCTGCTCTGTTGACAAGAACCTCCACTTCGTTACACCTTAAATATCCCAGGAAAGAGAAAAATGGATAAAGAAGTTGTGGTCCTTATGTACAATGGAATATCACTCAGCCATGAAATCAACGTCATAAGGCTAGTAGCAGCATGATGAGTGGATTTAGGTACGACGATTCTAAGTGAAATAAGTCACACAGAAAAAGACACTTATCCTAAGATATCACTTATAGAGGGAATGTAAAAACCGCTACCCTTGAACTGAATTACAAAACAGAACAGAGTCACACGTTTAGAAAACACACTATGGCTGCTTAACGGGAAAGGTGAGGTGGGTGATGCATAAAAGAAGGGTTTCAAATTAGCTCAGAGACCGTTCCATAAACCCAATATGTAATAGACACGACCTACTCCTTGCTCAGTGAACTGGACTCAACACCCCCTATTCACCGCCCAAGAATATATCTGACTAGTAAGAATCTTACAACCTATGTATTGATATCTCTCTGTAAGTGAGTCAAGTGGGTGTAAAGCGGCATAAACACAGCAGTGAAAAGCAGCTAAACCCCTTTATAAAAATCAATCACTTTGAAAAACCCGTGAAACAAAGACAGTGAAAGAGAGAGAAATTCTTACTAAATTCGTTCAGGGGCTGTGATGCCACCTGGATTGACCATATCTAGACCCACAGCTGATTGAGACATAAGGGTGGACACTCTTGGGGCTGAGAGGTTTGGTGAGGTTGGGTGAGCAAACGCAGACCCTTTAAAGTAATACTGCGTGGTTCCCATCCCATGGGTCCCAAATCTCCAGGTTCAAGGGCATCTTCCTACTTCGAAAACATGCATGAGAAACCCAGAAGATGGTACACCGTGTGATCGGGAAAGGTTTCTAAAACGCACCTCATTTCTCATCTCCCTGTGCTCGGGTTCGCCATTCCAGCCGCTTTACTAGCAATCTCCCTCCTTGGAGAATCAGCACCTTTAACCTCCTGTTCCGTACAGGTTGCAATTTGTCCTGAGGATGAACGGGAAGAGGGGGAACCAATGAGACACTAGCTCTAGGTGTTGGGACAGGCACAGGTCACTCTATTTTCCCATCAGGAAGAAGAATTAACCACAGGCTCAGCCTGCCGCCCGGGACCAGAAGAGGGCCTGAAGCAATCCTGCGCTTTTGCGGCCAGCTCCCAAGAAAGCGAGTGGAAAAATGGAGCTCAGGGGCACTGCAATTCACAAACCTGCAGAATTATAAATGATAACTCTCGTCCACAAATATATTGACGGCAGACAACGAAGAGGATTTGAAAGCAAGGCAGAATTGCAGGAAACAGATTTCAGGAGGTAGATTCGAATCGCCTTTAAAGCACGGGAAAAGCGGCAAAACCTCGACAATGATGCCCTTGGCCAAAAAGGGCGTATGCGTTTTTTCCTGAATATATTCAGGAAAAAACGCATACGCCCTTTTTGGCCAACCAAGCAACCTGGAAAGGCAAATCAGCGCTACAAAGAAGTCTCGCTTCCCATCGGTCAAAAGGGCCATGCTGAATAAAGTGTGAAACCCAGAAATGCAGGACAGGCCATGGAGAAACAGGAGCCTTGCTACGCTGATGGGCGGGATGTAAATTGCCAACAGCCCCTCTGGAGAAGTGTACGGTGTGTCCTGAAACATCGAAAAAACTCAGCTTAGAGAGCATAGGGCACTTCCACTCATGGGCGTATAAATTGGGAAAATTAAAAATCAGCAAGACACAGGCACCCCAAAGTTTAGGGCTGCTCTGTTGACAAGAACCTCCACTTCGTTACACCTTAAATATCCCAGGAAAGAGAAAAATGGATAAAGAAGTTGTGGTCCTTATGTACAATGGAATATCACTCAGCCATGAAATCAACGTCATAAGGCTAGTAGCAGCATGATGAGTGGATTTAGGTACGACGATTCTAAGTGAAATAAGTCACACAGAAAAAGACACTTATCCTAAGATATCACTTATAGAGGGAATGTAAAAACCGCTACCCTTGAACTGAATTACAAAACAGAACAGAGTCACACGTTTAGAAAACACACTATGGCTGCTTAACGGGAAAGGTGAGGTGGGTGATGCATAAAAGAAGGGTTTCAAATTAGCTCGGAGACCGTTCCATAAACCCAATATGTAATAGACACGACCTACTCCTTGCTCAGTGAACTGGACTCAACACCCCCTATTCACCGCCCAAGAATATATCTGACTAGTAAGAATCTTACAACCTATGTATTGATATCTCTCTGTAAGTGAGTCAAGTGGGTGTAAAGCGGCATAAACACAGCAGTGAAAAGCAGCTAAACCCCTTTATAAAAATCAATCACTTTGAAAAACCCGTGAAACAAAGACAGTGAAAGAGAGAGAAATTCTTACTAAATTCGTTCAGGGGCTGTGATGCCACCTGGATTGACCATATCTAGACCCACAGCTGATTGAGACATAAGGGTGGACACTCTTGGGGCTGAGAGGTTTGGTGAGGTTGGGTGAGCAAACGCAGACCCTTTAAAGTAATACTGCGTGGTTCCCATCCCATGGGTCCCAAATCTCCAGGTTCAAGGGCATCTTCCTACTTCGAAAACATGCATGAGAAACCCAGAAGATGGTACACCGTGTGATCGGGAAAGGTTTCTAAAACGCACCTCATTTCTCATCTCCCTGTGCTCGGGTTCGCCATTCCAGCCGCTTTACTAGCAATCTCCCTCCTTGGAGAATCAGCACCTTTAACCTCCTGTTCCGTACAGGTTGCAATTTGTCCTGAGGATGAACGGGAAGAGGGAAAACCAATGAGACAATAGCTCTAGGTGTTGGGACAGGCACAGGTCACTCTATTTTCCCATCAGGAAGAAGAATTAACCACAGGCTCAGCCTGCCGCCCGGGACCAGAATAGGGTCTGAAGCAATCCTGCGCTTTTGCGGCCAGCTCCCAAGAAAGCGAGTGGAAAAATGGAGCTCAGGGGCACTGCAATTCACAAACCTGCAGAGTTATAAATGATAACTCTCGTCCACAAATATATTGACGGCAGGCAACGAAGAGGATTTGAAAGCAAGGCAGAATTGCAGGAAACAGATTTCAGGAGGTAGATTCGAATCGCCTTTAAAGCACGGGAAAAGCGGCAAAACCTCGACAATGATGCCCTTGGCCAAAAAGGGCGTATGCGTTTTTTCCTGAATATATTCAGGAAAAAACGCAAACGCCCTTTTTGGCCAACCAAGCAACCTGGAAAGGCAAATCAGCGCTACAAAGAAGTCTCGCTTCCCATCGGTCAAAAGGGCCATGCTGAATAAAGTGTCAAACCCAGAAATGCAGGACAGGCCATGGAGAAACGGGAGCCTTGCTACGCTGATGGGCGGGATGTAAATTGCCAACAGCCCCTCTGGAGAAGTGTACGGTGTGTCCTGAAACATCGAAAAAACTCAGCTTAGAGAGCATAGGGCACTTCCACTCATGGGCGTATAAATTGGGAAAACTACAAATCAGCAAGACCCAGGCACCCCAAAGTTTAGGGCTGCTCTGTTGACAAGAACCTCCACTTCGTTACACCTTAAATATCCCAGGAAAGAGAAAAATGGATAAAGAAGTTGTGGTCCTTATGTACAATGGAATATCACTCAGCCATGAAATCAACGTCATAAGGCTAGTAGCAGCATGATGAGTGGATTTAGGTACGACGATTCTAAGTGAAATAAGTCACACAGAAAAAGACACTTATCCTAAGATATCACTTATAGAGGGAATGTAAAAACCGCTACCCTTGAACTGAATTACAAAACAGAACAGAGTCACACGTTTTGAAAACACACTATGGCTGCTTAACGGGAAAGGTGAGGTGGGGTGATGCATAAAAGAAGGGTTTCAAATTAGCTCAGAGACCGTTCCATAAACCCAATATGTAATAGACACGACCTACTCCTTGCTCAGAGAACTGGACTCAACACCCCCTATTCACCGCCCAAGAATATATCTGACTAGTAAGAATCTTACAACCTATGTATTGATATCTCTCTGTAAGTGAGTCAAGTGGGTGTAAAGCGGCATAAACACAGCAGTGAAAAGCAGCTAAACCCCTTTATAAAAATCAATCACTTTTAAAAACCCGTGAAACAAAGACAGTGAAAGATAGAGAAATTCTTACTAAATTCGTTCAGGGGCTGTGATGCCACCTGGATTGACCATATCTAGACCCACAGCTGATTGAGACATAAGGGTGGACACTCTTGGGGCTGAGAGGTTTGGTGAGGTTGGGTGAGCAAACGCAGACCCTTTAAAGTAATACTGCGTGGTTCCCATCCCATGGGTCCCAAATCTCCAGGTTCAAGGGCATCTTCCTACTTCGAAAACATGCATGAGAAACCCAGAAGATGGTACACCGTGTGATCGGGAAAGGTTTCTAAAACGCACCTCATTTCTCATCTCCCTGTGCTCGGGTTCGCCATTCCAGCCGCTTTACTAGCAATCTCCCTCCTTGGAGAATCAGCACCTTTAACCTCCTGTTCCATACAGGTTGCAATTTGTCCTGAGGATGAACGGGAAGAGGGAAAACCAATGAGACACTAGCTCTAGGTGTTGGGACAGGCACAGGTCACTCTATTTTCCCATCAGGAAGAAGAATTAACCACAGGCTCAGCCTGCCGCCCGGGACCAGAAGAGGGTCTGAAGCAATCCTGCGCTTTTGCGGCCAGCTCCCAAGAAAGCGAGTGGAAAAATGGAGCTCAGGGGCACTGCAATTCACAAACCTGCAGAGTTATAAATGATAACTCTCGTCCACAAATATATTGACGGCAGGCAACGAAGAGGATTTGAAAGCAAGGCAGAATTGCAGGAAACAGATTTCAGGAGGTAGATTCGAATCGCCTTTAAAGCACGGGAAAAGCGGCAAAACCTCGACAATGATGCCCTTGGCCAAAAAGGGCGTATGCGTTTTTTCCTGAATATATTCAGGAAAAAAAGCATACGCCCTTTTTGGCCAACCAAGCAACCTGGAAAGGCAAATCAGCGCTACAAAGAAGTCTCGCTTCCCATCGGTCAAAAGGGCCATGCTGAATAAAGTGTCAAACCCAGAAATGCAGGACAGGCCATGGAGAAACGGGAGCCTTGCTACGCTGATGGGCGGGATGTAAATTGCCAACAGCCCCTCTGGAGAAGTGTACGGTGTGTCCTGAAACATCGAAAAAACTCAGCTTAGAGAGCATAGGGCACTTCCACTCATGGGCGTATAAATTGGGAAAACTACAAATCAGCAAGACCCAGGCACCCCAAAGTTTAGGGCTGCTCTGTTGACAAGAACCTCCACTTCGTTACACCTTAAATATCCCAGGAAAGAGAAAAATGGATAAAGAAGTTGTGGTCCTTATGTACAATGGAATATCACTCAGCCATGAAATCAACGTCATAAGGCTAGTAGCAGCATGATGAGTGGATTTAGGTACGACGATTCTAAGTGAAATAAGTCACACAGAAAAAGACACTTATCATAAGATATCACTTATAGAGGGAATGTAAAAACCGCTACCCTTCAACTGAATTACAAAACAGAACAGAGTCACACGTTTAGAAAACACACTATGGCTGCTTAACGGGAAAGGTGAGGTGGGGTGATGCGTAAAAAAAGGGTTTCAAATTAGCTCAGAGACCGTTCCATAAACCCAATATGTAATAGACACGACCTACTCCTTGCTCAGTGAACTGGACTCAACACCCCCTATTCACCGCCCAAGAATATATCTGACTAGTAAGAATCTTACAACCTATGTATTGATATCTCTCTGTAAGTGAGTCAAGTGGGTGTAAAGCGGCATAAACACAGCAGTGAAAAGCAGCTAAACCCCTTTATAAAAATCAATCACTTTTAAAAACCCGTGAAACAAAGACAGTGAAAGATAGAGAAATTCTTACTAAATTCGTTCAGGGGCTGTGATGCCACCTGGATTGACCATATCTAGACCCACAGCTGATTGAGACATAAGGGTGGACACTCTTGGGGCTGAGAGGTTTGGTGAGGTTGGGTGAGCAAACGCAGACCCTTTAAAGTAATACTGCGTGGTTCCCATCCCATGGGTCCCAAATCTCCAGGTTCAAGGGCATCTTCCTACTTCGAAAACATGCATGAGAAACCCAGAAGATGGTACACCGTGTGATCGGGAAAGGTTTCTAAAACGCACCTCATTTCTCATCTCCCTGTGCTCGGGTTCGCCATTCCAGCCGCTTTACTAGCAATCTCCCTCCTTGGAGAATCAGCACCTTTAACCTCCTGTTCCGTACAGGTTGCAATTTGTCCTGAGGATGAACGGGAAGAGGGGGAACCAATGAGACACTAGCTCTAGGTGTTGGGACAGGCACAGGTCACTCTATTTTCCCATCAGGAAGAAGAATTAACCACAGGCTCAGCCTGCCGCCCGGGACCAGAAGAGGGCCTGAAGCAATCCTGCGCTTTTGCGGCCAGCTCCCAAGAAAGCGAGTGGAAAAATGGAGCTCAGGGGCACTGCAATTCACAAACCTGCAGAATTATAAATGATAACTCTCGTCCACAAATATATTGACGGCAGACAACGAAGAGGATTTGAAAGCAAGGCAGAATTGCAGGAAACAGATTTCAGGAGGTAGATTCGAATCGCCTTTAAAGCACGGGAAAAGCGGCAAAACCTCGACAATGATGCCCTTGGCCAAAAAGGGCGTATGCGTTTTTTCCTGAATATATTCAGGAAAAAACGCATACGCCCTTTTTGGCCAACCAAGCAACCTGGAAAGGCAAATCAGCGCTACAAAGAAGTCTCGCTTCCCATCGGTCAAAAGGGCCATGCTGAATAAAGTGTCAAACCCAGAAATGCAGGACAGGCCATGGAGAAACGGGAGCCTTGCTACGCTGATGGGCGGGATGTAAATTGCCAACAGCCCCTCTGGAGAAGTGTACGGTGTGTCCTGAAACATCGAAAAAACTCAGCTTAGAGAGCATAGGGCACTTCCACTCATGGGCGTATAAATTGGGAAAATTAAAAATCAGCAAGACACAGGCACCCCAAAGTTTAGGGCTGCTCTGTTGACAAGAACCTCCACTTCGTTACACCTTAAATATCCCAGGAAAGAGAAAAATGGATAAAGAAGTTGTGGTCCTTATGTACAATGGAATATCACTCAGCCATGAAATCAACGTCATAAGGCTAGTAGCAGCATGATGAGTGGATTTAGGTACGACGATTCTAAGTGAAATAAGTCACACAGAAAAAGACACTTATCATAAGATATCACTTATAGAGGGAATGTAAAAACCGCTACCCTTGAACTGAATTACAAAACAGAACAGAGTCACACGTTTAGAAAACACACTATGGCTGCTTAACGGGAAAGGTGAGGTGGGTGATGCATAAAAGAAGGGTTTCAAATTAGCTCAGAGACCGTTCCATAAACCCAATATGTAATAGACACGACCTACTCCTTGCTCAGTGAACTGGACTCAACACCCCCTATTCACCGCCCAAGAATATATCTGACTAGTAAGAATCTTACAACCTATGTATTGATATCTCTCTGTAAGTGAGTCAAGTGGGTGTAAAGCGGCATAAACACAGCAGTGAAAAGCAGCTAAACCCCTTTATAAAAATCAATCACTTTGAAAAACCCGTGAAACAAAGACAGTGAAAGAGAGAGAAATTCTTACTAAATTCGTTCAGGGGCTGTGATGCCACCTGGATTGACCATATCTAGACCCACAGCTGATTGAGACATAAGGGTGGACACTCTTGGGGCTGAGAGGTTTGGTGAGGTTGGGTGAGCAAACGCAGACCCTTTAAAGTAATACTGCGTGGTTCCCATCCCATGGGTCCCAAATCTCCAGGTTCAAGGGCATCTTCCTACTTCGAAAACATGCATGAGAAACCCAGAAGATGGTACACCGTGTGATCGGGAAAGGTTTCTAAAACGCACCTCATTTCTCATCTCCCTGTGCTCGGGTTCGCCATTCCAGCCGCTTTACTAGCAATCTCCCTCCTTGGAGAATCAGCACCTTTAACCTCCTGTTCCGTACAGGTTGCAATTTGTCCTGAGGATGAACGGGAAGAGGGGGAACCAATGAGACACTAGCTCTAGGTGTTGGGACAGGCACAGGTCACTCTATTTTCCCATCAGGAAGAAGAATTAACCACAGGCTCAGCCTGCCGCCCGGGACCAGAATAGGGTCTGAAGCAATCCTGCGCTTTTGCGGCCAGCTCCCAAGAAAGCGAGTGGAAAAATGGAGCTCAGGGGCACTGCAATTCACAAACCTGCAGAGTTATAAATGATAACTCTCGTCCACAAATATATTGACGGCAGGCAACGAAGAGGATTTGAAAGCAAGGCAGAATTGCAGGAAACAGATTTCAGGAGGTAGATTCGAATCGCCTTTAAAGCACGGGAAAAGCGGCAAAACCTCGACAATGATGCCCTTGGCCAAAAAGGGCGTATGCGTTTTTTCCTGAATATATTCAGGAAAAAACGCATACGCCCTTTTTGGCCAACCAAGCAACCTGGAAAGGCAAATCAGCGCTACAAAGAAGTCTCGCTTCCCATCGGTCAAAAGGGCCATGCTGAATAAAGTGTCAAACCCAGAAATGCAGGACAGGCCATGGAGAAACGGGAGCCTTGCTACGCTGATGGGCGGGATGTAAATTGCCAACAGCCCCTCTGGAGAAGTGTACGGTGTGTCCTGAAACATCGAAAAAACTCAGCTTAGAGAGCATAGGGCACTTCCACTCATGGGCGTATAAATTGGGAAAACTACAAATCAGCAAGACCCAGGCACCCCAAAGTTTAGGGCTGCTCTGTTGACAAGAACCTCCACTTCGTTACACCTTAAATATCCCAGGAAAGAGAAAAATGGATAAAGAAGTTGTGGTCCTTATGTACAATGGAATATCACTCAGCCATGAAATCAACGTCATAAGGCTAGTAGCAGCATGATGAGTGGATTTAGGTACGACGATTCTAAGTGAAATAAGTCACACAGAAAAAGACACTTATCCTAAGATATCACTTATAGAGGGAATGTAAAAACCGCTACCCTTGAACTGAATTACAAAACAGAACAGAGTCACACGTTTAGAAAACACACTATGGCTGCTTAACGGGAAAGGTGAGGTGGGGTGATGCATAAAAGAAGGGTTTCAAATTAGCTCGGAGACCGTTCCATAAACCCAATATGTAATAGACACGACCTACTCCTTGCTCAGTGAACTGGACTCAACACCCCCTATTCACCGCCCAAGAATATATCTGACTAGTAAGAATCTTACAACCTATGTATTGATATCTCTCTGTAAGTGAGTCAAGTGGGTGTAAAGCGGCATAAACACAGCAGTGAAAAGCAGCTAAACCCCTTTATAAAAATCAATCACTTTTAAAAACCCGTGAAACAAAGACAGTGAAAGATAGAGAAATTCTTACTAAATTCGTTCAGGGGCTGTGATGCCACCTGGATTGACCATATCTAGACCCACAGCTGATTGAGACATAAGGGTGGACACTCTTGGGGCTGAGAGGTTTGGTGAGGTTGGGTGAGCAAACGCAGACCCTTTAAAGTAATACTGCGTGGTTCCCATCCCATGGGTCCCACATCTCCAGGTTCAAGGGCATCTTCCTACTTCGAAAACATGCATGAGAAACCCAGAAGATGGTACACCGTGTGATCGGGAAAGGTTTCTAAAACGCACCTCATTTCTCATCTCCCTGTGCTCGGGTTCGCCATTCCAGCCGCTTTACTAGCAATCTCCCTCCTTGGAGAATCAGCACCTTTAACCTCCTGTTCCGTACAGGTTGCAATTTGTCCTGAGGATGAACGGGAAGAGGGAAAACCAATGAGACAATAGCTCTAGGTGTTGGGACAGGCACAGGTCACTCTATTTTCCCATCAGGAAGAAGAATTAACCACAGGCTCAGCCTGCCGCCCGGGACCAGAATAGGGTCTGAAGCAATCCTGCGCTTTTGCGGCCAGCTCCCAAGAAAGCGAGTGGAAAAATGGAGCTCAGGGGCACTGCAATTCACAAACCTGCAGAGTTATAAATGATAACTCTCGTCCACAAATATATTGACGGCAGGCAACGAAGAGGATTTGAAAGCAAGGCAGAATTGCAGGAAACAGATTTCAGGAGGTAGATTCGAATCGCCTTTAAAGCACGGGAAAAGCGGCAAAACCTCGACAATGATGCCCTTGGCCAAAAAGGGCGTATGCGTTTTTTCCTGAATATATTCAGGAAAAAACGCAAACGCCCTTTTTGGCCAACCAAGCAACCTGGAAAGGCAAATCAGCGCTACAAAGAAGTCTCGCTTCCCATCGGTCAAAAGGGCCATGCTGAATAAAGTGTCAAACCCAGAAATGCAGGACAGGCCATGGAGAAACGGGAGCCTTGCTACGCTGATGGGCGGGATGTAAATTGCCAACAGCCCCTCTGGAGAAGTGTACGGTGTGTCCTGAAACATCGAAAAAACTCAGCTTAGAGAGCATAGGGCACTTCCACTCATGGGCGTATAAATTGGGAAAACTACAAATCAGCAAGACCCAGGCACCCCAAAGTTTAGGGCTGCTCTGTTGACAAGAACCTCCACTTCGTTACACCTTAAATATCCCAGGAAAGAGAAAAATGGATAAAGAAGTTGTGGTCCTTATGTACAATGGAATATCACTCAGCCATGAAATCAACGTCATAAGGCTAGTAGCAGCATGATGAGTGGATTTAGGTACGACGATTCTAAGTGAAATAAGTCACACAGAAAAAGACACTTATCATAAGATATCACTTATAGAGGGAATGTAAAAACCGCTACCCTTGAACTGAATTACAAAACAGAACAGAGTCACACGTTTAGAAAACACACTATGGCTGCTTAACGGGAAAGGTGAGGTGGGGTGATGCATAAAAGAAGGGTTTCAAATTAGCTCAGAGACCGTTCCATAAACCCAATATGTAATAGACACGACCTACTCCTTGCTCAGTGAACTGGACTCAACACCCCCTATTCACCGCCCAAGAATATATCTGACTAGTAAGAATCTTACAACCTATGTATTGATATCTCTCTGTAAGTGAGTCAAGTGGGTGTAAAGCGGCATAAACACAGCAGTGAAAAGCAGCTAAACCCCTTTATAAAAATCAATCACTTTTAAAAACCCGTGAAACAAAGACAGTGAAAGATAGAGAAATTCTTACTACATTCGTTCAGGGGCTGTGATGCCACCTGGATTGACCATATCTAGACCCACAGCTGATTGAGACATAAGGGTGGACACTCTTGGGGCTGAGAGGTTTGGTGAGGTTGGGTGAGCAAACGCAGACCCTTTAAAGTAATACTGCGTGGTTCCCATCCCATGGGTCCCAAATCTCCAGGTTCAAGGGCATCTTCCTACTTCGAAAACATGCATGAGAAACCCAGAAGATGGTACACCGTGTGATCGGGAAAGGTTTCTAAAACGCACCTCATTTCTCATCTCCCTGTGCTCGGGTTCGCCATTCCAGCCGCTTTACTAGCAATCTCCCTCCTTGGAGAATCAGCACCTTTAACCTCCTGTTCCATACAGGTTGCAATTTGTCCTGAGGATGAACGGGAAGAGGGAAAACCAATGAGACACTAGCTCTAGGTGTTGGGACAGGCACAGGTCACTCTATTTTCCCATCAGGAAGAAGAATTAACCACAGGCTCAGCCTGCCGCCCGGGACCAGAATAGGGTCTGAAGCAATCCTGCGCTTTTGCGGCCAGCTCCCAAGAAAGCGAGTGGAAAAATGGAGCTCAGGGGCACTGC
Source organism: Balaenoptera borealis (assembly GCF_965194805.1). NCBI lineage: Eukaryota > Metazoa > Chordata > Mammalia > Artiodactyla > Balaenopteridae > Balaenoptera > Balaenoptera borealis. Next base: position 35,139,110 of record NC_138864.1, read on the forward strand.
AATTCACAAACCTGCAGAGTTATAAATGATAACTCTCGTCCACAAATATATTGACGGCAGGCAACGAAGAGGATTTGAAAGCAAGGCAGAATTGCAGGAAACAGATTTCAGGAGGTAGATTCGAATCGCCTTTAAAGCACGGGAAAAGCGGCAAAACCTCGACAATGATGCCCTTGGCCAAAAAGGGCGTATGCGTTTTTTCCTGAATATATTCAGGAAAAAACGCATACGCCCTTTTTGGCCAACCAAGCAACCTGGAAAGGCAAATCAGCGCTACAAAGAAGTCTCGCTTCCCATCGGTCAAAAGGGCCATGCTGAATAAAGTGTCAAACCCAGAAATGCAGGACAGGCCATGGAGAAACGGGAGCCTTGCTACGCTGATGGGCGGGATGTAAATTGCCAACAGCCCCTCTGGAGAAGTGTACGGTGTGTCCTGAAACATCGAAAAAACTCAGCTTAGAGAGCATAGGGCACTTCCACTCATGGGCGTATAAATTGGGAAAACTAAAAATCAGCAAGACCCAGGCACCCCAAAGTTTAGGGCTGCTCTGTTGACAAGAACCTCCACTTCGTTACACCTTAAATATCCCAGGAAAGAGAAAAATGGATAAAGAAGTTGTGGTCCTTATGTACAATGGAATATCACTCAGCCATGAAATCAACGTCATAAGGCTAGTAGCAGCATGATGAGTGGATTTAGGTACGACGATTCTAAGTGAAATAAGTCACACAGAAAAAGACACATCCTAAGATATCACTTATAGAGGGAATGTAAAAACCGCTACCCTTGAACTGAATTACAAAACAGAACAGAGTCACACGTTTAGAAAACACACTATGGCTGCTTAACGGGAAAGGTGAGGTGGGGTGATGCATAAAAGAAGGGTTTCAAATTAGCTCAGAGACCGTTCCATAAACCCAATATGTAATAGACACGACCTACTCCTTGCTCAGTGAACTGGACTCAACACCCCCTATTCACCGCCCAAGAATATATCTGACTAGTAAGAATCTTACAACCTATGTATTGATATCTCTCTGTAAGTGAGTCAAGTGGGTGTAAAGCGGCATAAACACAGCAGTGAAAAGCAGCTAAACCCCTTTATAAAAATCAATCACTTTTAAAAACCCGTGAAACAAAGACAGTGAAAGATAGAGAAATTCTTACTAAATTCGTTCAGGGGCTGTGATGCCACCTGGATTGACCATATCTAGACCCACAGCTGATTGAGACATAAGGGTGGACACTCTTGGGGCTGAGAGGTTTGGTGAGGTTGGGTGAGCAAACGCAGACCCTTTAAAGTAATACTGCGTGGTTCCCATCCCATGGGTCCCAAATCTCCAGGTTCAAGGGCATCTTCCTACTTCGAAAACATGCATGAGAAACCCAGAAGATGGTACACCGTGTGATCGGGAAAGGTTTCTAAAACGCACCTCATTTCTCATCTCCCTGTGCTCGGGTTCGCCATTCCAGCCGCTTTACTAGCAATCTCCCTCCTTGGAGAATCAGCACCTTTAACCTCCTGTTCCGTACAGGTTGCAATTTGTCCTGAGGATGAACGGGAAGAGGGGGAACCAATGAGACACTAGCTCTAGGTGTTGGGACAGGCACAGGTCACTCTATTTTCCCATCAGGAAGAAGAATTAACCACAGGCTCAGCCTGCCGCCCGGGACCAGAATAGGGTCTGAAGCAATCCTGCGCTTTTGCGGCCAGCTCCCAAGAAAGCGAGTGGAAAAATGGAGCTCAGGGGCACTGCAATTCACAAACCTGCAGAGTTATAAATGATAACTCTCGTCCACAAATATATTGACGGCAGGCAACGAAGAGGATTTGAAAGCAAGGCAGAATTGCAGGAAACAGATTTCAGGAGGTAGATTCGAATCGCCTTTAAAGCACGGGAAAAGCGGCAAAACCTCGACAATGATGCCCTTGGCCAAAAAGGGCGTATGCGTTTTTTCCTGAATATATTCAGGAAAAAACGCATACGCCCTTTTTGGCCAACCAAGCAACCTGGAAAGGCAAATCAGCGCTACAAAGAAGTCTCGCTTCCCATCGGTCAAAAGGGCCATGCTGAATAAAGTGTCAAACCCAGAAATGCAGGACAGGCCATGGAGAAACGGGAGCCTTGCTACGCTGATGGGCGGGATGTAAATTGCCAACAGCCCCTCTGGAGAAGTGTACGGTGTGTCCTGAAACATCGAAAAAACTCAGCTTAGAGAGCATAGGGCACTTCCACTCATGGGCGTATAAATTGGGAAAACTAAAAATCAGCAAGACACAGGCACCCCAAAGTTTAGGGCTGCTCTGTTGACAAGAACCTCCACTTCGTTACACCTTAAATATCCCAGGAAAGAGAAAAATGGATAAAGAAGTTGTGGTCCTTATGTACAATGGAATATCACTCAGCCATGAAATCAACGTCATAAGGCTAGTAGCAGCATGATGAGTGGATTTAGGTACAACGATTCTAAGTGAAATAAGTCACACAGAAAAGGACACTTATCATAAGATATCACTTATAGAGGGAATGTAAAAACCGCTACCCTTGAACTGAATTACAAAACAGAACAGAGTCACACGTTTAGAAAACACACTATGGCTGCTTAACGGGAAAGGTGAGGTGGGGTGATGCGTAAAAGAAGGGTTTCAAATTAGCTCAGAGACCGTTCCATAAACCCAATATGTAATAGACACGACCTACTCCTTGCTCAGTGAACTGGACTCAACACCCCCTATTCACCGCCCAAGAATATATCTGACTAGTAAGAATCTTACAACCTATGTATTGATATCTCTCTGTAAGTGAGTCAAGTGGGTGTAAAGCGGCATAAACACAGCAGTGAAAAGCAGCTAAACCCCTTTATAAAAATCAATCACTTTGAAAAACCCGTGAAACAAAGACAGTGAAAGATAGAGAAATTCTTACTAAATTCGTTCAGGGGCTGTGATGCCACCTGGATTGACCATATCTAGACCCACAGCTGATTGAGACATAAGGGTGGACACTCTTGGGGCTGAGAGGTTTGGTGAGGTTGGGTGAGCAAACGCAGACCCTTTAAAGTAATACTGCGTGGTTCCCATCCCATGGGTCCCAAATCTCCAGGTTCAAGGGCATCTTCCTACTTCGAAAACATGCATGAGAAACCCAGAAGATGGTACACCGTGTGATCGGGAAAGGTTTCTAAAACGCACCTCATTTCTCATCTCCCTGTGCTCGGGTTCGCCATTCCAGCCGCTTTACTAGCAATCTCCCTCCTTGGAGAATCAGCACCTTTAACCTCCTGTTCCGTACAGGTTGCAATTTGTCCTGAGGATGAACGGGAAGAGGGAAAACCAATGAGACACTAGCTCTAGGTGTTGGGACAGGCACAGGTCACTCTATTTTCCCATCAGGAAGAAGAATTAACCACAGGCTCAGCCTGCCGCCCGGGACCAGAATAGTGTCTGAAGCAATCCTGCGCTTTTGCGGCCAGTTCCCAAGAAAGCGAGTGGAAAAATGGAGCTCAGGGGCACTGCAATTCACAAACCTGCAGAGTTATAAATGATAACTCTCGTCCACAAATATATTGACGGCAGGCAACGAAGAGGATTTGAAAGCAAGGCAGAATTGCAGGAAACAGATTTCAGGAGGTAGATTCGAATCGCCTTTAAAGCACGGGAAAAGCGGCAAAACCTCGACAATGATGCCCTTGGCCAAAAAGGGCGTATGCGTTTTTTCCTCAATATATTCAGGAAAAAACGCATACGCCCTTTTTGGCCAACCAAGCAACCTGGAAAGGCAAATCAGCGCTACAAAGAAGTCTCGCTTCCCATCGGTCAAAAGGGCCATGCTGAATAAAGTGTCAAACCCAGAAATGCAGGACAGGCCATGGAGAAACGGGAGCCTTGCTACGCTGATGGGCGGGATGTAAATTGCCAACAGCCCCTCTGGAGAAGTGTACGGTGTATCCTGAAACATCGAAAAAACTCAGCTTAGAGAGCATAGGGCACTTCCACTCATGGGCGTATAAATTGGGAAAACTACAAATCAGCAAGACCCAGGCACCCCAAAGTTTAGGGCTGCTCTGTTGACAAGAACCTCCACTTCGTTACACCTTAAATATCCCAGGAAAGAGAAAAATGGATAAAGAAGTTGTGGTCCTTATGTACAATGGAATATCACTCAGCCATGAAATCAACGTCATAAGGCTAGTAGCAGCATGATGAGTGGATTTAGGTACGACGATTCTAAGTGAAATAAGTCACACAGAAAAAGACACTTATCCTAAGATATCACTTATAGAGGGAATGTAAAAACCGCTACCCTTGAACTGAATTACAAAACAGAACAGAGTCACACGTTTAGAAAACACACTATGGCTGCTTAACGGGAAAGGTGAGGTGGGGTGATGCGTAAAAAAAGGGTTTCAAATTAGCTCAGAGACCGTTCCATAAACCCAATATGTAATAGACACGACCTACTCCTTGCTCAGTGAACTGGACTCAACACCCCCTATTCACCGCCCAAGAATATATCTGACTAGTAAGAATCTTACAACCTATGTATTGATATCTCTCTGTAAGTGAGTCAAGTGGGTGTAAAGCGGCATAAACACAGCAGTGAAAAGCAGCTAAACCCCTTTATAAAAATCAATCACTTTTAAAAACCCGTGAAACAAAGACAGTGAAAGATAGAGAAATTCTTACTACATTCGTTCAGGGGCTGTGATGCCACCTGGATTGACCATATCTAGACCCACAGCTGATTGAGACATAAGGGTGGACACTCTTGGGGCTGAGAGGTTTGGTGAGGTTGGGTGAGCAAACGCAGACCCTTTAAAGTAATACTGCGTGGTTCCCATCCCATGGGTCCCAAATCTCCAGGTTCAAGGGCATCTTCCTACTTCGAAAACATGCATGAGAAACCCAGAAGATGGTACACCGTGTGATCGGGAAAGGTTTCTAAAACGCACCTCATTTCTCATCTCCCTGTGCTCGGGTTCGCCATTCCAGCCGCTTTACTAGCAATCTCCCTCCTTGGAGAATCAGCACCTTTAACCTCCTGTTCCGTACAGGTTGCAATTTGTCCTGAGGATGAACGGGAAGAGGGGGAACCAATGAGACACTAGCTCTAGGTGTTGGGACAGGCACAGGTCACTCTATTTTCCCATCAGGAAGAAGAATTAACCACAGGCTCAGCCTGCCGCCCGGGACCAGAAGAGGGCCTGAAGCAATCCTGCGCTTTTGCGGCCAGCTCCCAAGAAAGCGAGTGGAAAAATGGAGCTCAGGGGCACTGCAATTCACAAACCTGCAGAATTATAAATGATAACTCTCGTCCACAAATATATTGACGGCAGACAACGAAGAGGATTTGAAAGCAAGGCAGAATTGCAGGAAACAGATTTCAGGAGGTAGATTCGAATCGCCTTTAAAGCACGGGAAAAGCGGCAAAACCTCGACAATGATGCCCTTGGCCAAAAAGGGCGTATGCGTTTTTTCCTGAATATATTCAGGAAAAAACGCATACGCCCTTTTTGGCCAACCAAGCAACCTGGAAAGGCAAATCAGCGCTACAAAGAAGTCTCGCTTCCCATCGGTCAAAAGGGCCATGCTGAATAAAGTGTCAAACCCAGAAATGCAGGACAGGCCATGGAGAAACGGGAGCCTTGCTACGCTGATGGGCGGGATGTAAATTGCCAACAGCCCCTCTGGAGAAGTGTACGGTGTGTCCTGAAACATCGAAAAAACTCAGCTTAGAGAGCATAGGGCACTTCCACTCATGGGCGTATAAATTGGGAAAACTAAAAATCAGCAAGACACAGGCACCCCAAAGTTTAGGGCTGCTCTGTTGACAAGAACCTCCACTTCGTTACACCTTAAATATCCCAGGAAAGAGAAAAATGGATAAAGAAGTTGTGGTCCTTATGTACAATGGAATATCACTCAGCCATGAAATCAACGTCATAAGGCTAGTAGCAGCATGATGAGTGGATTTAGGTACGACGATTCTAAGTGAAATAAGTCACACAGAAAAGGACACTTATCATAAGATATCACTTATAGAGGGAATGTAAAAACCGCTACCCTTGAACTGAATTACAAAACAGAACAGAGTCACACGTTTAGAAAACACACTATGGCTGCTTAACGGGAAAGGTGAGGTGGGGTGATGCGTAAAAGAAGGGTTTCAAATTAGCTCAGAGACCGTTCCATAAACCCAATATGTAATAGACACGACCTACTCCTTGCTCAGTGAACTGGACTCAACACCCCCTATTCACCGCCCAAGAGTATATCTGACTAGTAAGAATCTTACAACCTATGTATTGATATCTCTCTGTAAGTGAGTCAAGTGGGTGTAAAGCGGCATAAACACAGCAGTGAAAAGCAGCTAAACCCCTTTATAAAAATCAATCACTTTTAAAAACCCGTGAAACAAAGACAGTGAAAGATAGAGAAATTCTTACTAAATTCGTTCAGGGGCTGTGATGCCACCTGGATTGACCATATCTAGACCCACAGCTGATTGAGACATAAGGGTGGACACTCTTGGGGCTGAGAGGTTTGGTGAGGTTGGGTGAGCAAACGCAGACCCTTTAAAGTAATACTGCGTGGTTCCCATCCCATGGGTCCCAAATCTCCAGGTTCAGGGGCATCTTCCTACTTCGAAAACATGCATGAGAAACCCAGAAGATGGTACACCGTGTGATCGGGAAAGGTTTCTAAAACGCACCTCATTTCTCATCTCCCTGTGCTCGGGTTCGCCATTCCAGCCGCTTTACTAGCAATCTCCCTCCTTGGAGAATCAGCACCTTTAACCTCCTGTTCCGTACAGGTTGCAATTTGTCCTGAGGATGAACGGGAAGAGGGGGAACCAATGAGACACTAGCTCTAGGTGTTGGGACAGGCACAGGTCACTCTATTTTCCCATCAGGAAGAAGAATTAACCACAGGCTCAGCCTGCCGCCCGGGACCAGAAGAGGGCCTGAAGCAATCCTGCGCTTTTGCGGCCAGCTCCCAAGAAAGCGAGTGGAAAAATGGAGCTCAGGGGCACTGCAATTCACAAACCTGCAGAGTTATAAATGATAACTCTCGTCCACAAATATATTGACGGCAGACAACGAAGAGGATTTGAAAGCAAGGCAGAATTGCAGGAAACAGATTTCAGGAGGTAGATTCGAATCGCCTTTAAAGCACGGGAAAAGCGGCAAAACCTCGACAATGATGCCCTTGGCCAAAAAGGGCGTATGCGTTTTTTCCTGAATATATTCAGGAAAAAACGCATACGCCCTTTTTGGCCAACCAAGCAACCTGGAAAGGCAAATCAGCGCTACAAAGAAGTCTCGCTTCCCATCGGTCAAAAGGGCCATGCTGAATAAAGTGTCAAACCCAGAAATGCAGGACAGGCCATGGAGAAACGGGAGCCTTGCTACGCTGATGGGCGGGATGTAAATTGCCAACAGCCCCTCTGGAGAAGTGTACGGTGTGTCCTGAAGCATCGAAAAAATTCAGCTTAGAGAGCATAGGGCACTTCCACTCATGGGCGTATAAATTGGGAAAACTACAAATCAGCAAGACCCAGGCACCCCAAAGTTTAGGGCTGCTCTGTTGACAAGAACCTCCACTTCGTTACACCTTAAATATCCCAGGAAAGAGAAAAATGGATAAAGAAGTTGTGGTCCTTATGTACAATGGAATATCACTCACCCATGAAATCAGCGTCATAAGGCTAGTAGCAGCATGATGAGTGGATTTAGGTACGACGATTCTAAGTGAAATAAGTCACACAGAAAAAGACACTTATCCTAAGATATCACTTATAGAGGGAATGTAAAAACCGCTACCCTTGAACTGAATTACAAAACAGAACAGAGTCACACGTTTAGAAAACACACTATGGCTGCTTAACGGGAAAGGTGAGGTGGGGTGATGCGTAAAAGAAGGGTTTCAAATTAGCTCAGAGACCGTTCCATAACCCAATATGTAATAGACACGACCTACTCCTTGCTCAGTGAACTGGACTCAACACCCCCTATTCACCGCCCAAGAATATATCTGAATACTAAGAATCTTACAACCTATGTATTGATATCTCTCTGTAAGTGAGTCAAGTGGGTGTAAAGCGGCATAAACACAGCAGTGAAAAGCAGCTAAACCCCTTTATAAAAATCAATCACTTTGAAAAACCCGTGAAACAAAGACAGTGAAAGAGAGAGAAATTCTTACTAAATTCGTTCAGGGGCTGTGATGCCACCTGGATTGACCATATCTAGACCCACAGCTGATTGAGACATAAGGGTGGACACTCTTGGGGCTGAGAGGTTTGGTGAGGTTGGGTGAGCAAACGCAGACCCTTTAAAGTAATACTGCGTGGTTCCCATCCCATGGGTCCCAAATCTCCAGGTTCAAGGGCATCTTCCTACTTCGAAAACATGCATGAGAAACCCAGAAGATGGTACACCGTGTGATCGGGAAAGGTTTCTAAAACGCACCTCATTTCTCATCTCCCTGTGCTCGGGTTCGCCATTCCAGCCGCTTTACTAGCAATCTCCCTCCTTGGAGAATCAGCACCTTTAACCTCCTGTTCCGTACAGGTTGCAATTTGTCCTGAGGATGAACGGGAAGAGGGAAAACCAATGAGACACTAGCTCTAGGTGTTGGGACAGGCACAGGTCACTCTATTTTCCCATCAGGAAGAAGAATTAACCACACGCTCAGCCTGCCGCCCGGGACCAGAATAGGGTCTGAAGCAATCCTGCGCTTTTGCGGCCAGCTCCCAAGAAAGCGAGTGGAAAAATGGAGCTCAGGGGCACTGCAATTCACACACCTGCAGAGTTATAAATGATAACTCTCGTCCACAAATATATTGACGGCAGGCAACGAAGAGGATTTGAAAGCAAGGCAGAATTGCAGGAAACAGATTTCAGGAGGTAGATTCGAATCGCCTTTAAAGCACGGGAAAAGCGGCAAAACCTCGACAATGATGCCCTTGGCCAAAAAGGGCGTATGCGTTTTTTCCTGAATATATTCAGGAAAAAACGCATACGCCCTTTTTGGCCAACCAAGCAACCTGGAAAGGCAAATCAGCGCTACAAAGAAGTCTCGCTTCCCATCGGTCAAAAGGGCCATGCTGAATAAAGTGTCAAACCCAGAAATGCAGGACAGGCCATGGAGAAACGGGAGCCTTGCTACGCTGATGGGCGGGATGTAAATTGCCAACAGCCCCTCTGGAGAAGTGTACGGTGTGTCCTGAAACATCGAAAAAACTCAGCTTAGAGAGCATAGGGCACTTCCACTCATGGGCGTATAAATTGGGAAAACTACAAATCAGCAAGACCCAGGCACCCCAAAGTTTAGGGCTGCTCTGTTGACAAGAACCTCCACTTCGTTACACCTTAAATATCCCAGGAAAGAGAAAAATGGATAAAGAAGTTGTGGTCCTTATGTACAATGGAATATCACTCAGCCATGAAATCAACGTCATAAGGCTAGTAGCAGCATGATGAGTGGATTTAGGTACGACGATTCTAAGTGAAATAAGTCACACAGAAAAAGACACTTATCCTAAGATATCACTTATAGAGGGAATGTAAAAACCGCTACCCTTGAACTGAATTACAAAACAGAACAGAGTCACACGTTTAGAAAACACACTATGGCTGCTTAACGGGAAAGGTGAGGTGGGTGATGCGTAAAAGAAGGGTTTCAAATTAGCTCAGAGACCGTTCCATAAACCCAATATGTAATAGACACGACCTACTCCTTGCTCAGTGAACTGGACTCAACACCCCCTATTCACCGCCCAAGAATATATCTGACTAGTAAGAATCTTACAACCTATGTATTGATATCTCTCTGTAAGTGAGTCAAGTGGGTGTAAAGCGGCATAAACACAGTAGTGAAAAGCAGCTAAACCCCTTTATAAAAATCAATCACTTTTAAAAACCCGTGAAACAAAGACAGTGAAAGATAGAGAAATTCTTACTAAATTCGTTCAGGGGCTGTGATGCCACCTGGATTGACCATATCTAGACCCACAGCTGATTGAGACATAAGGGTGGACACTCTTGGGGCTGAGAGGTTTGGTGAGGTTGGGTGAGCAAACGCAGACCCTTTAAAGTAATACTGCGTGGTTCCCATCCCATGGGTCCCAAATCTCCAGGTTCAAGGGCATCTTCCTACTTCGAAAACATGCATGAGAAACCCAGAAGATGGTACACCGTGTGATCGGGAAAGGTTTCTAAAACGCACCTCATTTCTCATCTCCCTGTGCTCGGGTTCGCCATTCCAGCCGCTTTACTAGCAATCTCCCTCCTTGGAGAATCAGCACCTTTAACCTCCTGTTCCGTACAGGTTGCAATTTGTCCTGAGGATGAACGGGAAGAGGGGGAACCAATGAGACACTAGCTCTAGGTGTTGGGACAGGCACAGGTCACTCTATTTTCCCATCAGGAAGAAGAATTAACCACAGGCTCAGCCTGCCGCCCGGGACCAGAATAGGGTCTGAAGCAATCCTGCGCTTTTGCGGCCAGCTCCCAAGAAAGCGAGTGGAAAAATGGAGCTCAGGGGCACTGCAATTCACAAACCTGCAGAGTTATAAATGATAACTCTCGTCCACAAATATATTGACGGCAGGCAACGAAGAGGATTTGAAAGCAAGGCAGAATTGCAGGAAACAGATTTCAGGAGGTAGATTCGAATCGCCTTTAAAGCACGGGAAAAGCGGCAAAACCTCGACAATGATGCCCTTGGCCAAAAAGGGCGTATGCGTTTTTTCCTGAATATATTCAGGAAAAAAAGCATACGCCCTTTTTGGCCAACCAAGCAACCTGGAAAGGCAAATCAGCGCTACAAAGAAGTCTCGCTTCCCATCGGTCAAAAGGGCCATGCTGAATAAAGTGTCAAACCCAGAAATGCAGGACAGGCCATGGAGAAACGGGAGCCTTGCTACGCTGATGGGCGGGATGTAAATTGCCAACAGCCCCTCTGGAGAAGTGTACTGTGTGTCCTGAAACATCGAAAAAACTCAGCTTAGAGAGCATAGGGCACTTCCACTCATGGGCGTATAAATTGGGAAAACTACAAATCAGCAAGACCCAGGCACCCCAAAGTTTAGGGCTGCTCTGTTGACAAGAACCTCCACTTCGTTACACCTTAAATATCCCAGGAAAGAGAAAAATGGATAAAGAAGTTGTGGTCCTTATGTACAATGGAATATCACTCAGCCATGAAATCAACGTCATAAGGCTAGTAGCAGCATGATGAGTGGATTTAGGTACGACGATTCTAAGTGAAATAAGTCACACAGAAAAAGACACTTATCATAAGATATCACTTATAGAGGGAATGTAAAAACCGCTACCCTTGAACTGAATTACAAAACAGAACAGAGTCACACGTTTAGAAAACACACTATGGCTGCTTAACGGGAAAGGTGAGGTGGGGTGATGCGTAAAAAAAGGGTTTCAAATTAGCTCAGAGACCGTTCCATAAACCCAATATGTAATAGACACGACCTACTCCTTGCTCAGTGAACTGGACTCAACACCCCCTATTCACCGCCCAAGAATATATCTGACTAGTAAGAATCTTACAACCTATGTATTGATATCTCTCTGTAAGTGAGTCAAGTGGGTGTAAAGCGGCATAAACACAGCAGTGAAAAGCAGCTAAACCCCTTTATAAAAATCAATCACTTTTAAAAACCCGTGAAACAAAGACAGTGAAAGATAGAGAAATTCTTACTAAATTCGTTCAGGGGCTGTGATGCCACCTGGATTGACCATATCTAGACCCACAGCTGATTGAGACATAAGGGTGGACACTCTTGGGGCTGAGAGGTTTGGTGAGGTTGGGTGAGCAAACGCAGACCCTTTAAAGTAATACTGCGTGGTTCCCATCCCATGGGTCCCAAATCTCCAGGTTCAAGGGCATCTTCCTACTTCGAAAACATGCATGAGAAACCCAGAAGATGGTACACCGTGTGATCGGGAAAGGTTTCTAAAACGCACCTCATTTCTCATCTCCCTGTGCTCGGGTTCGCCATTCCAGCCGCTTTACTAGCAATCTCCCTCCTTGGAGAATCAGCACCTTTAACCTCCTGTTCCGTACAGGTTGCAATTTGTCCTGAGGATGAACGGGAAGAGGGGGAACCAATGAGACACTAGCTCTAGGTGTTGGGACAGGCACAGGTCACTCTATTTTCCCATCAGGAAGAAGAATTAACCACAGGCTCAGCCTGCCGCCCGGGACCAGAAGAGGGCCTGAAGCAATCCTGCGCTTTTGCGGCCAGCTCCCAAGAAAGCGAGTGGAAAAATGGAGCTCAGGGGCACTGCAATTCACAAACCTGCAGAATTATAAATGATAACTCTCGTCCACAAATATATTGACGGCAGACAACGAAGAGGATTTGAAAGCAAGGCAGAATTGCAGGAAACAGATTTCAGGAGGTAGATTCGAATCGCCTTTAAAGCACGGGAAAAGCGGCAAAACCTCGACAATGATGCCCTTGGCCAAAAAGGGCGTATGCGTTTTTTCCTGAATATATTCAGGAAAAAGGGCGTATGCGTTTTTTCCTGAATATATTCAGGAAAAAACGCATACGCCCTTTTTGGCCAACCAAGCAACCTGGAAAGGCAAATCAGCGCTACAAAGAAGTCTCGCTTCCCATCGGTCAAAAGGGCCATGCTGAATAAAGTGTCAAACCCAGAAATGCAGGACAGGCCATGGAGAAACGGGAGCCTTGCTACGCTGATGGGCGGGATGTAAATTGCCAACAGCCCCTCTGGAGAAGTGTACGGTGTGTCCTGAAACATCGAAAAAACTCAGCTTAGAGAGCATAGGGCACTTCCACTCATGGGCGTATACATTGGGAAAACTACAAATCAGCAAGACCCAGGCACCCCAAAGTTTAGGGCTGCTCTGTTGACAAGAACCTCCTCTTCGTTACACCTTAAATATCCCAGGAAAGAGAAAAATGGATAAAGAAGTTGTGGTCCTTATGTACAATGGAATATCACTCAGCCATGAAATCAACGTCATAAGGCTAGTAGCAGCATGATGAGTGGATTTAGGTACGACGATTCTAAGTGAAATAAGTCACACAGAAAAAGACACTTATCCTAAGATATCACTTATAGAGGGAATGTAAAAACCGCTACCCTTGAACTGAATTACAAAACAGAACAGAGTCACACGTTTAGAAAACACACTATGGCTGCTTAACGGGAAAGGTGAGGTGGGGTGATGCGTAAAAGAAGGGTTTCAAATTAGCTCAGAGACCGTTCCATAAACCCAATATGTAATAGACACGACCTACTCCTTGCTCAGTGAACTGGACTCAACACCCCCTATTCACCGCCCAAGAATATATCTGACTACTAAGAATCTTAAAACCTATGTATTGATATCTCTCTGTAAGTGAGTCAAGTGGGTGTAAAGCGGCATAAACACAGCAGTGAAAAGCAGCTAAACCCCTTTATAAAAATCAATCACTTTGAAAAACCCGTGAAACAAAGACAGTGAAAGAGAGAGAAATTCTTACTAAATTCGTTCAGGGGCTGTGATGCCACCTGGATTGACCATATCTAGACCCACAGCTGATTGAGACATAAGGGTGGACACTCTTGGGGCTGAGAGGTTTGGTGAGGTTGGGTGAGCAAACGCAGACCCTTTAAAGTAATACTGCGTGGTTCCCATCCCATGGGTCCCAAATCTCCAGGTTCAAGGGCATCTTCCTACTTCGAAAACATGCATGAGAAACCCAGAAGATGGTACACCGTGTGATCGGGAAAGGTTTCTAAAACGCACCTCATTTCTCATCTCCCTGTGCTCGGGTTCGCCATTCCAGCCGCTTTACTAGCAATCTCCCTCCTTGGAGAATCAGCACCTTTAACCTCCTGTTCCGTACAGGTTGCAATTTGTCCTGAGGATGAACGGGAAGAGGGGGAACCAATGAGACACTAGCTCTAGGTGTTGGGACAGGCACAGGTCACTCTATTTTCCCATCAGGAAGAAGAATTAACCACAGGCTCAGCCTGCCGCCCGGGACCAGAAGAGGGCCTGAAGCAATCCTGCGCTTTTGCGGCCAGCTCCCAAGAAAGCGAGTGGAAAAATGGAGCTCAAGGGCACTGCAATTCACAAACCTGCAGAGTTATAAATGATAACTCTCGTCCACAAATATATTGACGGCAGGCAACGAAGAGGATTTGAAAGCAAGGCAGAATTGCAGGAAACAGATTTCAGGAGGTAGATTCGAATCGCCTTTAAAGCACGGGAAAAGCGGCAAAACCTCGACAATGATGCCCTTGGCCAAAAAGGGCGTATGCGTTTTTTCCTGAATATATTCAGGAAAAAGGGCGTATGCGTTTTTTCCTGAATATATTCAGGAAAAAACGCATACGCCCTTTTTGGCCAACCAAGCAACCTGGAAAGGCAAATCAGCGCTACAAAGAAGTCTCGCTTCCCATCGGTCAAAAGGGCCATGCTGAATAAAGTGTCAAACCCAGAAATGCAGGACAGGCCATGGAGAAACGGGAGCCTTGCTACGCTGATGGGCGGGATGTAAATTGCCAACAGCCCCTCTGGAGAAGTGTACGGTGTGTCCTGAAACATCGAAAAAACTCAGCTTAGAGAGCATAGGGCACTTCCACTCATGGGCGTATACATTGGGAAAACTACAAATCAGCAAGACCCAGGCACCCCAAAGTTTAGGGCTGCTCTGTTGACAAGAACCTCCTCTTCGTTACACCTTAAATATCCCAGGAAAGAGAAAAATGGATAAAGAAGTTGTGGTCCTTATGTACAATGGAATATCACTCAGCCATGAAATCAACGTCATAAGGCTAGTAGCAGCATGATGAGTGGATTTAGGTACGACGATTCTAAGTGAAATAAGTCACACAGAAAAAGACACTTATCCTAAGATATCACTTATAGAGGGAATGTAAAAACCGCTACCCTTGAACTGAATTACAAAACAGAACAGAGTCACACGTTTAGAAAACACACTATGGCTGCTTAACGGGAAAGGTGAGGTGGGGTGATGCGTAAAAGAAGGGTTTCAAATTAGCTCAGAGACCGTTCCATAAACCCAATATGTAATAGACACGACCTACTCCTTGCTCAGTGAACTGGACTCAACACCCCCTATTCACCGCCCAAGAATATATCTGACTACTAAGAATCTTAAAACCTATGTATTGATATCTCTCTGTAAGTGAGTCAAGTGGGTGTAAAGCGGCATAAACACAGCAGTGAAAAGCAGCTAAACCCCTTTATAAAAATCAATCACTTTGAAAAACCCGTGAAACAAAGACAGTGAAAGAGAGAGAAATTCTTACTAAATTCGTTCAGGGGCTGTGATGCCACCTGGATTGACCATATCTAGACCCACAGCTGATTGAGACATAAGGGTGGACACTCTTGGGGCTGAGAGGTTTGGTGAGGTTGGGTGAGCAAACGCAGACCCTTTAAAGTAATACTGCGTGGTTCCCATCCCATGGGTCCCAAATCTCCAGGTTCAAGGGCATCTTCCTACTTCGAAAACATGCATGAGAAACCCAGAAGATGGTACACCGTGTGATCGGGAAAGGTTTCTAAAACGCACCTCATTTCTCATCTCCCTGTGCTCGGGTTCGCCATTCCAGCCGCTTTACTAGCAATCTCCCTCCTTGGAGAATCAGCACCTTTAACCTCCTGTTCCGTACAGGTTGCAATTTGTCCTGAGGATGAACGGGAAGAGGGGGAACCAATGAGACACTAGCTCTAGGTGTTGGGACAGGCACAGGTCACTCTATTTTCCCATCAGGAAGAAGAATTAACCACAGGCTCAGCCTGCCGCCCGGGACCAGAAGAGGGCCTGAAGCAATCCTGCGCTTTTGCGGCCAGCTCCCAAGAAAGCGAGTGGAAAAATGGAGCTCAGGGGCACTGCAATTCACACACCTGCAGAGTTATAAATGATAACTCTCGTCCACAAATATATTGACGGCAGGCAACGAAGAGGATTTGAAAGCAAGGCAGAATTGCAGGAAACAGATTTCAGGAGGTAGATTCGAATCGCCTTTAAAGCACGGGAAAAGCGGCAAAACCTCGACAATGATGCCCTTGGCCAAAAAGGGCGTATGCGTTTTTTCCTGAATATATTCAGGAAAAAGGGCGTATGCGTTTTTTCCTGAATATATTCAGGAAAAAACGCATACGCCCTTTTTGGCCAACCAAGCAACCTGGAAAGGCAAATCAGCGCTACAAAGAAGTCTCGCTTCCCATCGGTCAAAAGGGCCATGCTGAATAAAGTGTCAAACCCAGAAATGCAGGACAGGCCATGGAGAAACGGAAGCCTTGCTACGCTGATGGGCGGGATGTAAATTGCCAACAGCCCCTCTGGAGAAGTGTACGGTGTGTCCTGAAACATCGAAAAAACTCAGCTTAGAGAGCATAGGGCACTTCCACTCATGGGCGTATACATTGGGAAAACTACAAATCAGCAAGACCCAGGCACCCCAAAGTTTAGGGCTGCTCTGTTGACAAGAACCTCCTCTTCGTTACACCTTAAATATCCCAGGAAAGAGAAAAATGGATAAAGAAGTTGTGGTCCTTATGTACAATGGAATATCACTCAGCCATGAAATCAACGTCATAAGGCTAGTAGCAGCATGATGAGTGGATTTAGGTACGACGATTCTAAGTGAAATAAGTCACACAGAAAAAGACACTTATCCTAAGATATCACTTATAGAGGGAATGTAAAAACCGCTACCCTTGAACTGAATTACAAAACAGAACAGAGTCACACGTTTAGAAAACACACTATGGCTGCTTAACGGGAAAGGTGAGGTGGGGTGATGCATAAAAGAAGGGTTTCAAATTAGCTCAGAGACCGTTCCATAAACCCAATATGTAATAGACACGACCTACTCCTTGCTCAGTGAACTGGACTCAACACCCCCTATTCACCGCCCAAGAATATATCTGACTACTAAGAATCTTAAAACCTATGTATTGATATCTCTCTGTAAGTGAGTCAAGTGGGTGTAAAGCGGCATAAACACAGCAGTGAAAAGCAGCTAAACCCCTTTATAAAAATCAATCACTTTGAAAAACCCGTGAAACAAAGACAGTGAAAGAGAGAGAAATTCTTACTAAATTCGTTCAGGGGCTGTGATGCCACCTGGATTGACCATATCTAGACCCACAGCTGATTGAGACATAAGGGTGGACACTCTTGGGGCTGAGAGGTTTGGTGAGGTTGGGTGAGCAAACGCAGACCCTTTAAAGTAATACTGCGTGGTTCCCATCCCATGGGTCCCAAATCTCCAGGTTCAAGGGCATCTTCCTACTTCGAAAACATGCATGAGAAACCCAGAAGATGGTACACCGTGTGATCGGGAAAGGTTTCTAAAACGCACCTCATTTCTCATCTCCCTGTGCTCGGGTTCGCCATTCCAGCTGCTTTACTAGCAATCTCCCTCCTTGGAGAATCAGCACCTTTAACCTCCTGTTCCGTACAGGTTGCAATTTGTCCTGAGGATGAACGGGAAGAGGGGGAACCAATGAGACACTAGCTCTAGGTGTTGGGACAGGCACAGGTCACTCTATTTTCCCATCAGGAAGAAGAATTAACCACAGGCTCAGCCTGCCGCCCGGGACCAGAAGAGGGCCTGAAGCAATCCTGCGCTTTTGCGGCCAGCTCCCAAGAAAGCGAGTGGAAAAATGGAGCTCAGGGGCACTGCAATTCACAAACCTGCAGAGTTATAAATGATAACTCTCGTCCACAAATATATTGACGGCAGGCAACGAAGAGGATTTGAAAGCAAGGCAGAATTGCAGGAAACAGATTTCAGGAGGTAGATTCGAATCGCCTTTAAAGCACGGGAAAAGCGGCAAAACCTCGACAATGATGCCCTTGGCCAAAAAGGGCGTATGCGTTTTTTCCTGAATATATTCAGGAAAAAGGGCGTATGCGTTTTTTCCTGAATATATTCAGGAAAAAACGCATACGCCCTTTTTGGCCAACCAAGCAACCTGGAAAGGCAAATCAGCGCTACAAAGAAGTCTCGCTTCCCATCGGTCAAAAGGGCCATGCTGAATAAAGTGTCAAACCCAGAAATGCAGGACAGGCCATGGAGAAACGGGAGCCTTGCTACGCTGATGGGCGGGATGTAAATTGCCAACAGCCCCTCTGGAGAAGTGTACGGTGTGTCCTGAAACATCGAAAAAACTCAGCTTAGAGAGCATAGGGCACTTCCACTCATGGGCGTATAAATTGGGAAAACTACAAATCAGCAAGACCCAGGCACCCCAAAGTTTAGGGCTGCTCTGTTGACAAGAACCTCCTCTTCGTTACACCTTAAATATCCCAGGAAAGAGAAAAATGGATAAAGAAGTTGTGGTCCTTATGTACAATGGAATATCACTCAGCCATGAAACCAACGTCATAAGGCTAGTAGCAGCATGATGAGTGGATTTAGGTACGACGATTCTAAGTGAAATAAGTCACACAGAAAAAGACACTTATCCTAAGATATCACTTATAGAGGGAATGTAAAAACCGCTACCCCTGAACTGAATTACAAAACAGAACAGAGTCACACGTTTAGAAAACACACTATGGCTGCTTAACGGGAAAGGTGAGGTGGGGTGATGCGTAAAAGAAGGGTTTCAAATTAGCTCAGAGACCGTTCCATAAACCCAATATGTAATAGACACGACCTACTCCTTGCTCAGTGAACTGGACTCAACACCCCCTATTCACCGCCCAAGAATATATCTGACTACTAAGAATCTTAAAACCTATGTATTGATATCTCTCTGTAAGTGAGTCAAGTGGGTGTAAAGCGGCATAAACACAGCAGTGAAAAGCAGCTAAACCCCTTTATAAAAATCAATCACTTTGAAAAACCCGTGAAACAAAGACAGTGAAAGAGAGAGAAATTCTTACTAAATTCGTTCAGGGGCTGTGATGCCACCTGGATTGACCATATCTAGACCCACAGCTGATTGAGACATAAGGGTGGACACTCTTGGGGCTGAGAGGTTTGGTGAGGTTGGGTGAGCAAACGCAGACCCTTTAAAGTAATACTGCGTGGTTCCCATCCCATGGGTCCCAAATCTCCAGGTTCAAGGGCATCTTCCTACTTCGAAAACATGCATGAGAAACCCAGAAGATGGTACACCGTGTGATCGGGAAAGGTTTCTAAAACGCACCTCATTTCTCATCTCCCTGTGCTCGGGTTCGCCATTCCAGCCGCTTTACTAGCAATCTCCCTCCTTGGAGAATCAGCACCTTTAACCTCCTGTTCCGTACAGGTTGCAATTTGTCCTGAGGATGAACGGGAAGAGGGGGAACCAATGAGACACTAGCTCTAGGTGTTGGGACAGGCACAGGTCACTCTATTTTCCCATCAGGAAGAAGAATTAACCACAGGCTCAGCCTGCCGCCCGGGACCAGAAGAGGGCCTGAAGCAATCCTGCGCTTTTGCGGCCAGCTCCCAAGAAAGCGAGTGGAAAAATGGAGCTCAGGGGCACTGCAATTCACACACCTGCAGAGTTATAAATGATAACTCTCGTCCACAAATATATTGACGGCAGGCAACGAAGAGGATTTGAAAGCAAGGCAGAATTGCAGGAAACAGATTTCAGGAGGTAGATTCGAATCGCCTTTAAAGCACGGGAAAAGCGGCAAAACCTCGACAATGATGCCCTTGGCCAAAAAGGGCGTATGCGTTTTTTCCTGAATATATTCAGGAAAAAACGCATACGCCCTTTTTGGCCAACCAAGCAACCTGGAAAGGCAAATCAGCGCTACAAAGAAGTCTCGCTTCCCATCGGTCAAAAGGGCCATGCTGAATAAAGTGTCAAACCCAGAAATGCAGGACAGGCCATGGAGAAACGGGAGCCTTGCTACGCTGATGGGCGGGATGTAAATTGCCAACAGCCCCTCTGGAGAAGTGTACGGTGTGTCCTGAAACATCGAAAAAACTCAGCTTAGAGAGCATAGGGCACTTCCACTCATGGGCGTATACATTGGGAAAACTACAAATCAGCAAGACCCAGGCACCCCAAAGTTTAGGGCTGCTCTGTTGACAAGAACCTCCTCTTCGTTACACCTTAAATATCCCAGGAAAGAGAAAAATGGATAAAGAAGTTGTGGTCCTTATGTACAATGGAATATCACTCAGCCATGAAATCAACGTCATAAGGCTAGTAGCAGCATGATGAGTGGATTTAGGTACGACGATTCTAAGTGAAATAAGTCACACAGAAAAAGACACTTATCCTAAGATATCACTTATAGAGGGAATGTAAAAACCGCTACCCCTGAACTGAATTACAAAACAGAACAGAGTCACACGTTTAGAAAACACACTATGGCTGCTTAACGGGAAAGGTGAGGTGGGGTGATGCGTAAAAGAAGGGTTTCAAATTAGCTCAGAGACCGTTCCATAAACCCAATATGTAATAGACACGACCTACTCCTTGCTCAGTGAACTGGACTCAACACCCCCTATTCACCGCCCAAGAATATATCTGACTACTAAGAATCTTAAAACCTATGTATTGATATCTCTCTGTAAGTGAGTCAAGTGGGTGTAAAGCGGCATAAACACAGCAGTGAAAAGCAGCTAAACCCCTTTATAAAAATCAATCACTTTGAAAAACCCGTGAAACAAAGACAGTGAAAGAGAGAGAAATTCTTACTAAATTCGTTCAGGGGCTGTGATGCCACCTGGATTGACCATATCTAGACCCACAGCTGATTGAGACATAAGGGTGGACACTCTTGGGGCTGAGAGGTTTGGTGAGGTTGGGTGAGCAAACGCAGACCCTTTAAAGTAATACTGCGTGGTTCCCATCCCATGGGTCCCAAATCTCCAGGTTCAAGGGCATCTTCCTACTTCGAAAACATGCATGAGAAACCCAGAAGATGGTACACCGTGTGATCGGGAAAGGTTTCTAAAACGCACCTCATTTCTCATCTCCCTGTGCTCGGGTTCGCCATTCCAGCCGCTTTACTAGCAATCTCCCTCCTTGGAGAATCAGCACCTTTAACCTCCTGTTCCGTACAGGTTGCAATTTGTCCTGAGGATGAACGGGAAGAGGGGGAACCAATGAGACACTAGCTCTAGGTGTTGGGACAGGCACAGGTCACTCTATTTTCCCATCAGGAAGAAGAATTAACCACAGGCTCAGCCTGCCGCCCGGGACCAGAAGAGGGCCTGAAGCAATCCTGCGCTTTTGCGGCCAGCTCCCAAGAAAGCGAGTGGAAAAATGGAGCTCAGGGGCACTGCAATTCACAAACCTGCAGAGTTATAAATGATAACTCTCGTCCACAAATATATTGACGGCAGGCAACGAAGAGGATTTGAAAGCAAGGCAGAATTGCAGGAAACAGATTTCAGGAGGTAGATTCGAATCGCCTTTAAAGCACGGGAAAAGCGGCAAAACCTCGACAATGATGCCCTTGGCCAAAAAGGGCGTATGCGTTTTTTCCTGAATATATTCAGGAAAAAGGGCGTATGCGTTTTTTCCTGAATATATTCAGGAAAAAACGCATACGCCCTTTTTGGCCAACCAAGCAACCTGGAAAGGCAAATCAGCGCTACAAAGAAGTCTCGCTTCCCATCGGTCAAAAGGGCCATGCTGAATAAAGTGTCAAACCCAGAAATGCAGGACAGGCCATGGAGAAACGGGAGCCTTGCTACGCTGATGGGCGGGATGTAAATTGCCAACAGCCCCTCTGGAGAAGTGTACGGTGTGTCCTGAAACATCGAAAAAACTCAGCTTAGAGAGCATAGGGCACTTCCACTCATGGGCGTATAAATTGGGAAAACTACAAATCAGCAAGACCCAGGCACCCCAAAGTTTAGGGCTGCTCTGTTGACAAGAACCTCCTCTTCGTTACACCTTAAATATCCCAGGAAAGAGAAAAATGGATAAAGAAGTTGTGGTCCTTATGTACAATGGAATATCACTCAGCCATGAAATCAACGTCATAAGGCTAGTAGCAGCATGATGAGTGGATTTAGGTACGACGATTCTAAGTGAAATAAGTCACACAGAAAAAGACACTTATCCTAAGATATCACTTATAGAGGGAATGTAAAAACCGCTACCCCTGAACTGAATTACAAAACAGAACAGAGTCACACGTTTAGAAAACACACTATGGCTGCTTAACGGGAAAGGTGAGGTGGGGTGATGCGTAAAAGAAGGGTTTCAAATTAGCTCAGAGACCGTTCCATAAACCCAATATGTAATAGACACGACCTACTCCTTGCTCAGTGAACTGGACTCAACACCCCCTATTCACCGCCCAAGAATATATCTGACTACTAAGAATCTTAAAACCTATGTATTGATATCTCTCTGTAAGTGAGTCAAGTGGGTGTAAAGCGGCATAAACACAGCAGTGAAAAGCAGCTAAACCCCTTTATAAAAATCAATCACTTTGAAAAACCCGTGAAACAAAGACAGTGAAAGAGAGAGAAATTCTTACTAAATTCGTTCAGGGGCTGTGATGCCACCTGGATTGACCATATCTAGACCCACAGCTGACTGAGACATAAGGGTGGACACTCTTGGGGCTGAGAGGTTTGGTGAGGTTGGGTGAGCAAACGCAGACCCTTTAAAGTAATACTGCGTGGTTCCCATCCCATGGGTCCCAAATCTCCAGGTTCAAGGGCATCTTCCTACTTCGAAAACATGCATGAGAAACCCAGAAGATGGTACACCGTGTGATCGGGAAAGGTTTCTAAAACGCACCTCATTTCTCATCTCCCTGTGCTCGGGTTCGCCATTCCAGCCGCTTTACTAGCAATCTCCCTCCTTGGAGAATCAGCACCTTTAACCTCCTGTTCCGTACAGGTTGCAATTTGTCCTGAGGATGAACGGGAAGAGGGGGAACCAATGAGACACTAGCTCTAGGTGTTGGGACAGGCACAGGTCACTCTATTTTCCCATCAGGAAGAAGAATTAACCACAGGCTCAGCCTGCCGCCCGGGACCAGAAGAGGGCCTGAAGCAATCCTGCGCTTTTGCGGCCAGCTCCCAAGAAAGCGAGTGGAAAAATGGAGCTCAGGGGCACTGCAATTCACACACCTGCAGAGTTATAAATGATAACTCTCGTCCACAAATATATTGACGGCAGGCAACGAAGAGGATTTGAAAGCAAGGCAGAATTGCAGGAAACAGATTTCAGGAGGTAGATTCGAATCGCCTTTAAAGCACGGGAAAAGCGGCAAAACCTCGACAATGATGCCCTTGGCCAAAAAGGGCGTATGCGTTTTTTCCTGAATATATTCAGGAAAAAACGCATACGCCCTTTTTGGCCAACCAAGCAACCTGGAAAGGCAAATCAGCGCTACAAAGAAGTCTCGCTTCCCATCGGTCAAAAGGGCCATGCTGAATAAAGTGTCAAACCCAGAAATGCAGGACAGGCCATGGAGAAACGGGAGCCTTGCTACGCTGATGGGCGGGATGTAAATTGCCAACAGCCCCTCTGGAGAAGTGTACGGTGTGTCCTGAAACATCGAAAAAACTCAGCTTAGAGAGCATAGGGCACTTCCACTCATGGGCGTATACATTGGGAAAACTACAAATCAGCAAGACCCAGGCACCCCAAAGTTTAGGGCTGCTCTGTTGACAAGAACCTCCTCTTCGTTACACCTTAAATATCCCAGGAAAGAGAAAAATGGATAAAGAAGTTGTGGTCCTTATGTACAATGGAATATCACTCAGCCATGAAATCAACGTCATAAGGCTAGTAGCAGCATGATGAGTGGATTTAGGTACGACGATTCTAAGTGAAATAAGTCACACAGAAAAAGACACTTATCCTAAGATATCACTTATAGAGGGAATGTAAAAACCGCTACCCTTGAACTGAATTACAAAACAGAACAGAGTCACACGTTTAGAAAACACACTATGGCTGCTTAACGGGAAAGGTGAGGTGGGGTGATGCGTAAAAGAAGGGTTTCAAATTAGCTCAGAGACCGTTCCATAAACCCAATATGTAATAGACACGACCTACTCCTTGCTCAGTGAACTGGACTCAACACCCCCTATTCACCGCCCAAGAATATATCTGACTACTAAGAATCTTAAAACCTATGTATTGATATCTCTCTGTAAGTGAGTCAAGTGGGTGTAAAGCGGCATAAACACAGCAGTGAAAAGCAGCTAAACCCCTTTATAAAAATCAATCACTTTGAAAAACCCGTGAAACAAAGACAGTGAAAGAGAGAGAAATTCTTACTAAATTCGTTCAGGGGCTGTGATGCCACCTGGATTGACCATATCTAGACCCACAGCTGATTGAGACATAAGGGTGGACACTCTTGGGGCTGAGAGGTTTGGTGAGGTTGGGTGAGCAAACGCAGACCCTTTAAAGTAATACTGCGTGGTTCCCATCCCATGGGTCCCAAATCTCCAGGTTCAAGGGCATCTTCCTACTTCGAAAACATGCATGAGAAACCCAGAAGATGGTACACCGTGTGATCGGGAAAGGTTTCTAAAACGCACCTCATTTCTCATCTCCCTGTGCTCGGGTTCGCCATTCCAGCCGCTTTACTAGCAATCTCCCTCCTTGGAGAATCAGCACCTTTAACCTCCTGTTCCGTACAGGTTGCAATTTGTCCTGAGGATGAACGGGAAGAGGGGGAACCAATGAGACACTAGCTCTAGGTGTTGGGACAGGCACAGGTCACTCTATTTTCCCATCAGGAAGAAGAATTAACCACAGGCTCAGCCTGCCGCCCGGGACCAGAAGAGGGCCTGAAGCAATCCTGCGCTTTTGCGGCCAGCTCCCAAGAAAGCGAGTGGAAAAATGGAGCTCAGGGGCACTGCAATTCACACACCTGCAGAGTTATAAATGATAACTCTCGTCCACAAATATATTGACGGCAGGCAACGAAGAGGATTTGAAAGCAAGGCAGAATTGCAGGAAACAGATTTCAGGAGGTAGATTCGAATCGCCTTTAAAGCACGGGAAAAGCGGCAAAACCTCGACAATGATGCCCTTGGCCAAAAAGGGCGTATGCGTTTTTTCCTGAATATATTCAGGAAAAAGGGCGTATGCGTTTTTTCCTGAATATATTCAGGAAAAAACGCATACGCCCTTTTTGGCCAACCAAGCAACCTGGAAAGGCAAATCAGCGCTACAAAGAAGTCTCGCTTCCCATCGGTCAAAAGGGCCATGCTGAATAAAGTGTCAAACCCAGAAATGCAGGACAGGCCATGGAGAAACGGGAGCCTTGCTACGCTGATGGGCGGGATGTAAATTGCCAACAGCCCCTCTGGAGAAGTGTACGGTGTGTCCTGAAACATCGAAAAAACTCAGCTTAGAGAGCATAGGGCACTTCCACTCATGGGCGTATACATTGGGAAAACTACAAATCAGCAAGACCCAGGCACCCCAAAGTTTAGGGCTGCTCTGTTGACAAGAACCTCCTCTTCGTTACACCTTAAATATCCCAGGAAAGAGAAAAATGGATAAAGAAGTTGTGGTCCTTATGTACAATGGAATATCACTCAGCCATGAAATCAACGTCATAAGGCTAGTAGCAGCATGATGAGTGGATTTAGGTACGACGATTCTAAGTGAAATAAGTCACACAGAAAAAGACACTTATCCTAAGATATCACTTATAGAGGGAATGTAAAAACCGCTACCCTTGAACTGAATTACAAAACAGAACAGAGTCACACGTTTAGAAAACACACTATGGCTGCTTAACGGGAAAGGTGAGGTGGGGTGATGCGTAAAAGAAGGGTTTCAAATTAGCTCAGAGACCGTTCCATAAACCCAATATGTAATAGACACGACCTACTCCTTGCTCAGTGAACTGGACTCAACACCCCCTATTCACCGCCCAAGAATATATCTGACTACTAAGAATCTTAAAACCTATGTATTGATATCTCTCTGTAAGTGAGTCAAGTGGGTGTAAAGCGGCATAAACACAGCAGTGAAAAGCAGCTAAACCCCTTTATAAAAATCAATCACTTTGAAAAACCCGTGAAACAAAGACAGTGAAAGAGAGAGAAATTCTTACTAAATTCGTTCAGGGGCTGTGATGCCACCTGGATTGACCATATCTAGACCCACAGCTGATTGAGACATAAGGGTGGACACTCTTGGGGCTGAGAGGTTTGGTGAGGTTGGGTGAGCAAACGCAGACCCTTTAAAGTAATACTGCGTGGTTCCCATCCCATGGGTCCCAAATCTCCAGGTTCAAGGGCATCTTCCTACTTCGAAAACATGCATGAGAAACCCAGAAGATGGTACACCGTGTGATCGGGAAAGGTTTCTAAAACGCACCTCATTTCTCATCTCCCTGTGCTCGGGTTCGCCATTCCAGCCGCTTTACTAGCAATCTCCCTCCTTGGAGAATCAGCACCTTTAACCTCCTGTTCCGTACAGGTTGCAATTTGTCCTGAGGATGAACGGGAAGAGGGGGAACCAATGAGACACTAGCTCTAGGTGTTGGGACAGGCACAGGTCACTCTATTTTCCCATCAGGAAGAAGAATTAACCACAGGCTCAGCCTGCCGCCCGGGACCAGAAGAGGGCCTGAAGCAATCCTGCGCTTTTGCGGCCAGCTCCCAAGAAAGCGAGTGGAAAAATGGAGCTCAGGGGCACTGCAATTCACACACCTGCAGAGTTATAAATGATAACTCTCGTCCACAAATATATTGACGGCAGGCAACGAAGAGGATTTGAAAGCAAGGCAGAATTGCAGGAAACAGATTTCAGGAGGTAGATTCGAATCGCCTTTAAAGCACGGGAAAAGCGGCAAAACCTCGACAATGATGCCCTTGGCCAAAAAGGGCGTATGCGTTTTTTCCTGAATATATTCAGGCAAAAACGCATACGCCCTTTTTGGCCAACCAAGCAACCTGGAAAGGCAAATCAGCGCTACAAAGAAGTCTCGCTTCCCATCGGTCAAAAGGGCCATGCTGAATAAAGTGTCAAACCCAGAAATGCAGGACAGGCCATGGAGAAACGGGAGCCTTGCTACGCTGATGGGCGGGATGTAAATTGCCAACAGCCCCTCTGGAGAAGTGTACGGTGTGTCCTGAAACCTCGAAAAAACTCAGCTTAGAGAGCATAGGGCACTTCCACTCATGGGCGTATACATTGGGAAAACTACAAATCAGCAAGACCCAGGCACCCCAAAGTTTAGGGCTGCTCTGTGGACAAGAACCTCCACTTCGGTACACCTTAAATATCCCAGGAAAGAGAAAAATGGATAAAGAAGTTGTGGTCCTTATGTACAATGGAATATCACTCAGCCATGAAATCAACGTCATAAGGCTAGTAGCAGCATGATGAGTGGATTTAGGTACGACGACTCTAAGTGAAATAAGTCACACAGAAAAAGACACTTATCCTAAGATATCACTTATAGAGGGAATGTAAAAACCGCTACCCTTGAACTGAATTACAAAACAGAACAGAGTCACACGTTTAGAAAACACACTATGGCTGCTTAACGGGAAAGGTGAGGTGGGGTGATGCGTAAAAGAAGGGTTTCAAATTAGCTCAGAGACCGTTCCATAAACCCAATATGTAATAGACACGACCTACTCCTTGCTCAGTGAACTGGACTCAACACCCCCTATTCACCGCCCAAGAATATATCTGACTAGTAAGAATCTTACAACCTATGTATTGATATCTCTCTGTAAGTGAGTCAAGTGGGGGTAAAGCGGCATAAACACAGCAGTGAAAAGCAGCTAAACCCCTTTATAAAAATCAATCACTTTGAAAAACCCGTGAAACAAAGACAGTGAAAGAGAGAGAAATTCTTACTAAATTCGTTCAGGGGCTGTGATGCCACCTGGATTGACCATATCTAGACCCACAGCTGATTGAGACATAAGGGTGGACACTCTTGGGGCTGAGAGGTTTGGTGAGGTTGGGTGAGCAAACGCAGACCCTTTAAAGTAATACTGCGTGGTTCCCATCCCATGGGTCCCAAATCTCCAGGTTCAAGGGCATCTTCCTACTTCGAAAACATGCATGAGAAACCCAGAAGATGGTACACCGTGTGATCGGGAAAGGTTTCTAAAACGCACCTCATTTCTCATCTCCCTGTGCTCGGGTTCGCCATTCCAGCCGCTTTACTAGCAATCTCCCTCCTTGGAGAATCAGCACCTTTAACCTCCTGTTCCGTACAGGTTGCAATTTGTCCTGAGGATGAACGGGAAGAGGGGGAACCAATGAGACACTAGCTCTAGGTGTTGGGACAGGCACAGGTCACTCTATTTTCCCATCAGGAAGAAGAATTAACCACAGGCTCAGCCTGCCGCCCGGGACCAGAAGAGGGCCTGAAGCAATCCTGCGCTTTTGCGGCCAGCTCCCAAGAAAGCGAGTGGAAAAATGGAGCTCAGGGGCACTGCAATTCACACACCTGCAGAGTT
Organism: Balaenoptera borealis; assembly: GCF_965194805.1. Classification (NCBI taxonomy): domain Eukaryota; kingdom Metazoa; phylum Chordata; class Mammalia; order Artiodactyla; family Balaenopteridae; genus Balaenoptera; species Balaenoptera borealis. The sequence goes on from NC_138864.1 coordinate 35,167,515, forward strand.
ATAAATGATAACTCTCGTCCACAAATATATTGACGGCAGGCAACGAAGAGGATTTGAAAGCAAGGCAGAATTGCAGGAAACAGATTTCAGGAGGTAGATTCGAATCGCCTTTAAAGCACGGGAAAAGCGGCAAAACCTCGACAATGATGCCCTTGGCCAAAAAGGGCGTATGCGTTTTTTCCTGAATATATTCAGGCAAAAACGCATACGCCCTTTTTGGCCAACCAAGCAACCTGGAAAGGCAAATCAGCGCTACAAAGAAGTCTCGCTTCCCATTGGTCAAAAGGGTCATGCTGAATAAAGTGTCAAACCCAGAAATGCAGGACAGGCCATGGAGAAACGGGAGCCTTGCTACGCTGATGGGCGGGATGTAAATTGCCAACAGCCCCTCTGGAGAAGTGTACGGTGTGTCCTGAAACCTCGAAAAAACTCAGCTTAGAGAGCATAGGGCACTTCCACTCATGGGCGTATACATTGGGAAAACTACAAATCAGCAAGACCCAGGCACCCCAAAGTTTAGGGCTGCTCTGTGGACAAGAACCTCCACTTCGGTACACCTTAAATATCCCAGGAAAGAGAAAAATGGATAAAGAAGTTGTGGTCCTTATGTACAATGGAATATCACTCAGCCATGAAATCAACGTCATAAGGCTAGTAGCAGCATGATGAGTGGATTTAGGTACGACGACTCTAAGTGAAATAAGTCACACAGAAAAAGACACTTATCCTAAGATATCACTTATAGAGGGAATGTAAAAACCGCTACCCTTGAACTGAATTACAAAACAGAACAGAGTCACACGTTTAGAAAACACACTATGGCTGCTTAACGGGAAAGGTGAGGTGGGGTGATGCGTAAAAGAAGGGTTTCAAATTAGCTCAGAGACCGTTCCATAAACCCAATATGTAATAGACACGACCTACTCCTTGCTCAGTGAACTGGACTCAACACCCCCTATTCACCGCCCAAGAATATATCTGACTAGTAAGAATCTTACAACCTATGTATTGATATCTCTCTGTAAGTGAGTCAAGTGGGGGTAAAGCGGCATAAACACAGCAGTGAAAAGCAGCTAAACCCCTTTATAAAAATCAATCACTTTGAAAAACCCGTGAAACAAAGACAGTGAAAGAGAGAGAAATTCTTACTAAATTCGTTCAGGGGCTGTGATGCCACCTGGATTGACCATATCTAGACCCACAGCTGATTGAGACATAAGGGTGGACACTCTTGGGGCTGAGAGGTTTGGTGAGGTTGGGTGAGCAAACGCAGACCCTTTAAAGTAATACTGCGTGGTTCCCATCCCATGGGTCCCAAATCTCCAGGTTCAAGGGCATCTTCCTACTTCGAAAACATGCATGAGAAACCCAGAAGATGGTACACCGTGTGATCGGGAAAGGTTTCTAAAACGCACCTCATTTCTCATCTCCCTGTGCTCGGGTTCGCCATTCCAGCCGCTTTACTAGCAATCTCCCTCCTTGGAGAATCAGCACCTTTAACCTCCTGTTCCGTACAGGTTGCAATTTGTCCTGAGGATGAACGGGAAGAGGGGGAACCAATGAGACACTAGCTCTAGGTGTTGGGACAGGCACAGGCCACTCTATTTTCCCATCAGGAAGAAGAATTAACCACAGGCTCAGCCTGCCGCCCGGGACCAGAATAGGGCCTGAAGCAATCCTGCGCTTTTGCGGCCAGCTCCCAAGAAAGCGAGTGGAAAAATGGAGCTCAGGGGCACTGCAATTCACAAACCTGCAGAGTTATAAATGATAACTCTCGTCCACAAATATATTGACGGCAGGCAACGAAGAGGATTTGAAAGCAAGGCAGAATTGCAGGAAACAGATTTCAGGAGGTAGATTCGAATCGCCTTTAAAGCACGGGAAAAGCGGCAAAACCTCGACAATGATGCCCTTGGCCAAAAAGGGCGTATGCGTTTTTTCCTGAATATATTCAGGAAAAAACGCATACGCCCTTTTTGGCCAACCAAGCAACCTGGAAAGGCAAATCAGCGCTACAAAGAAGTCTCGCTTCCCATCGGTCAAAAGGGCCATGCTGAATAAAGTGTCAAACCCAGAAATGCAGGACAGGCCATGGAGAAACGGGAGCCTTGCTACGCTGATGGGCGGGATGTAAATTGCCAACAGCCCCTCTGGAGAAGTGTACGGTGTGTCCTGAAACCTCGAAAAAACTCAGCTTCGAGAGCATAGGGCACTTCCACTCATGGGCGTATACATTGGGAAAACTACAAATCAGCAAGACCCAGGCACCCCAAAGTTTAGGGCTGCTCTGTGGACAAGAACCTCCACTTCGGTACACCTTAAATATCCCAGGAAAGAGAAAAATGGATAAAGAAGTTGTGGTCCTTATGTACAATGGAATATCACTCAGCCATGAAATCAACGTCATAAGGCTAGTAGCAGCATGATGAGTGGATTTAGGTACGACGACTCTAAGTGAAATAAGTCACACAGAAAAAGACACTTATCCTAAGATATCACTTATAGAGGGAATGTAAAAACCGCTACCCTTGAACTGAATTACAAAACAGAACAGAGTCACACGTTTAGAAAACACACTATGGCTGCTTAACGGGAAAGGTGAGGTGGGGTGATGCGTAAAAGAAGGGTTTCAAATTAGCTCAGAGACCGTTCCATAAACCCAATATGTAATAGACACGACCTACTCCTTGCTCAGTGAACTGGACTCAACACCCCCTATTCACCGCCCAAGAATATATCTGACTAGTAAGAATCTTACAACCTATGTATTGATATCTCTCTGTAAGTGAGTCAAGTGGGGGTAAAGCGGCATAAACACAGCAGTGAAAAGCAGCTAAACCCCTTTATAAAAATCAATCACTTTGAAAAACCCGTGAAACAAAGACAGTGAAAGAGAGAGAAATTCTTACTAAATTCGTTCAGGGGCTGTGATGCCACCTCGATTGACCATATCTAGACCCACAGCTGACTGAGACATAAGGGTGGACACTCTTGGGGCTGAGAGGTTTGGTGAGGTTGGGTGAGCAAACGCAGACCCTTTAAAGTAATACTGCGTGGTTCCCATCCCATGGGTCCCAAATCTCCAGGTTCAAGGGCATCTTCCTACTTCGAAAACATGCATGAGAAACCCAGAAGATGGTACACCGTGTGATCGGGAAAGGTTTCTAAAACGCACCTCATTTCTCATCTCCCTGTGCTCGGGTTCGCCATTCCAGCCGCTTTACTAGCAATCTCCCTCCTTGGAGAATCAGCACCTTTAACCTCCTGTTCCGTACAGGTTGCAATTTGTCCTGAGGATGAACGGGAAGAGGGGGAACCAATGAGACACTAGCTCTAGGTGTTGGGACAGGCACAGGTCACTCTATTTTCCCATCAGGAAGAAGAATTAACCACAGGCTCAGCCTGCCGCCCGGGACCAGAAGAGGGCCTGAAGCAATCCTGCGCTTTTGCGGCCAGCTCCCAAGAAAGCGAGTGGAAAAATGGAGCTCAGGGGCACTGCAATTCACACACCTGCAGAGTTATAAATGATAACTCTCGTCCACAAATATATTGACGGCAGGCAACGAAGAGGATTTGAAAGCAAGGCAGAATTGCAGGAAACAGATTTCAGGAGGTAGATTCGAATCGCCTTTAAAGCACGGGAAAAGCGGCAAAACCTCGACAATGATGCCCTTGGCCAAAAAGGGCGTATGCGTTTTTTCCTGAATATATTCAGGAAAAAACGCATACGCCCTTTTTGGCCAACCAAGCAACCTGAAAAGGCAAATCAGCGCTACAAAGAAGTCTCGCTTCCCATCGGTCAAAAGGGCCATGCTGAATAAAGTGTCAAACCCAGAAATGCAGGACAGGCCATGGAGAAACGGGAGCCTTGCTACGCTGATGGGCGGGATGTAAATTGCCAACAGCCCCTCTGGAGAAGTGTACGGTGTGTCCTGAAACCTCGAAAAAACTCAGCTTAGAGAGCATAGGGCACTTCCACTCATGGGCGTATACATTGGGAAAACTACAAATCAGCAAGACCCAGGCACCCCAAAGTTTAGGGCTGCTCTGTGGACAAGAACCTCCACTTCGTTACACCTTAAATATCCCAGGAAAGAGAAAAATGGATAAAGAAGTTGTGGTCCTTATGTACAATGGAATATCACTCAGCCATGAAATCAACGTCATAAGGCTAGTAGCAGCATGATGAGTGGATTTAGGTACGACGACTCTAAGTGAAATAAGTCACACAGAAAAAGACACTTATCCTAAGATATCACTTATAGAGGGAATGTAAAAACCGCTACCCTTGAACTGAATTACAAAACAGAACAGAGTCACACGTTTAGAAAACACACTATGGCTGCTTAACGGGAAAGGTGAGGTGGGGTGATGCGTAAAAGAAGGGTTTCAAATTAGCTCAGAGACCGTTCCATAAACCCAATATGTAATAGACACGACCTACTCCTTGCTCAGTGAACTGGACTCAACACCCCCTATTCACCGCCCAAGAATATATCTGACTAGTAAGAATCTTACAACCTATGTATTGATATCTCTCTGTAAGTGAGTCAAGTGGGGGTAAAGCGGCATAAACACAGCAGTGAAAAGCAGCTAAACCCCTTTATAAAAATCAATCACTTTGAAAAACCCGTGAAACAAAGACAGTGAAAGAGAGAGAAATTCTTACTAAATTCGTTCAGGGGCTGTGATGCCACCTCGATTGACCATATCTAGACCCACAGCTGATTGAGACATAAGGGTGGACACTCTTGGGGCTGAGAGGTTTGGTGAGGTTGGGTGAGCAAACGCAGACCCTTTAAAGTAATACTGCGTGGTTCCCATCCCATGGGTCCCAAATCTCCAGGTTCAAGGGCATCTTCCTACTTCGAAAACATGCATGAGAAACCCAGAAGATGGTACACCGTGTGATCGGGAAAGGTTTCTAAAACGCACCTCATTTCTCATCTCCCTGTGCTCGGGTTCGCCATTCCAGCCGCTTTACTAGCAATCTCCCTCCTTGGAGAATCAGCACCTTTAACCTCCTGTTCCGTACAGGTTGCAATTTGTCCTGAGGATGAACGGGAAGAGGGGGAACCAATGAGACACTAGCTCTAGGTGTTGGGACAGGCACAGGCCACTCTATTTTCCCATCAGGAAGAAGAATTAACCACAGGCTCAGCCTGCCGCCCGGGACCAGAATAGGGCCTGAAGCAATCCTGCGCTTTTGCGGCCAGCTCCCAAGAAAGCGAGTGGAAAAATGGAGCTCAGGGGCACTGCAATTCACAAACCTGCAGAGTTATAAATGATAACTCTCGTCCACAAATATATTGACGGCAGGCAACGAAGAGGATTTGAAAGCAAGGCAGAATTGCAGGAAACAGATTTCAGGAGGTAGATTCGAATCGCCTTTAAAGCACGGGAAAAGCGGCAAAACCTCGACAATGATGCCCTTGGCCAAAAAGGGCGTATGCGTTTTTTCCTGAATATATTCAGGCAAAAACGCATACGCCCTTTTTGGCCAACCAAGCAACCTGGAAAGGCAAATCAGCGCTACAAAGAAGTCTCGCTTCCCATCGGTCAAAAGGGCCATGCTGAATAAAGTGTCAAACCCAGAAATGCAGGACAGGCCATGGAGAAACGGGAGCCTTGCTACGCTGATGGGCGGGATGTAAATTGCCAACAGCCCCTCTGGAGAAGTGTACGGTGTGTCCTGAAACCTCGAAAAAACTCAGCTTAGAGAGCATAGGGCACTTCCACTCATGGGCGTATACATTGGGAAAACTACAAATCAGCAAGACCCAGGCACCCCAAAGTTTAGGGCTGCTCTGTGGACAAGAACCTCCACTTCGGTACACCTTAAATATCCCAGGAAAGAGAAAAATGGATAAAGAAGTTGTGGTCCTTATGTACAATGGAATATCACTCAGCCATGAAATCAACGTCATAAGGCTAGTAGCAGCATGATGAGTGGATTTAGGTACGACGACTCTAAGTGAAATAAGTCACACAGAAAAAGACACTTATCCTAAGATATCACTTATAGAGGGAATGTAAAAACCGCTACCCTTGAACTGAATTACAAAACAGAACAGAGTCACACGTTTAGAAAACACACTATGGCTGCTTAACGGGAAAGGTGAGGTGGGGTGATGCGTAAAAGAAGGGTTTCAAATTAGCTCAGAGACCGTTCCATAAACCCAATATGTAATAGACACGACCTACTCCTTGCTCAGTGAACTGGACTCAACACCCCCTATTCACCGCCCAAGAATATATCTGACTAGTAAGAATCTTACAACCTATGTATTGATATCTCTCTGTAAGTGAGTCAAGTGGGGGTAAAGCGGCATAAACACAGCAGTGAAAAGCAGCTAAACCCCTTTATAAAAATCAATCACTTTGAAAAACCCGTGAAACAAAGACAGTGAAAGAGAGAGAAATTCTTACTAAATTCGTTCAGGGGCTGTGATGCCACCTGGATTGACCATATCTAGACCCACAGCTGATTGAGACATAAGGGTGGACACTCTTGGGGCTGAGAGGTTTGGTGAGGTTGGGTGAGCAAACGCAGACCCTTTAAAGTAATACTGCGTGGTTCCCATCCCATGGGTCCCAAATCTCCAGGTTCAAGGGCATCTTCCTACTTCGAAAACATGCATGAGAAACCCAGAAGATGGTACACCGTGTGATCGGGAAAGGTTTCTAAAACGCACCTCATTTCTCATCTCCCTGTGCTCGGGTTCGCCATTCCAGCCGCTTTACTAGCAATCTCCCTCCTTGGAGAATCAGCACCTTTAACCTCCTGTTCCGTACAGGTTGCAATTTGTCCTGAGGATGAACGGGAAGAGGGGGAACCAATGAGACACTAGCTCTAGGTGTTGGGACAGGCACAGGTCACTCTATTTTCCCATCAGGAAGAAGAATTAACCACAGGCTCAGCCTGCCGCCCGGGACCAGAAGAGGGCCTGAAGCAATCCTGCGCTTTTGCGGCCAGCTCCCAAGAAAGCGAGTGGAAAAATGGAGCTCAGGGGCACTGCAATTCACACACCTGCAGAGTTATAAATGATAACTCTCGTCCACAAATATATTGACGGCAGGCAACGAAGAGGATTTGAAAGCAAGGCAGAATTGCAGGAAACAGATTTCAGGAGGTAGATTCGAATCGCCTTTAAAGCACGGGAAAAGCGGCAAAACCTCGACAATGATGCCCTTGGCCAAAAAGGGCGTATGCGTTTTTTCCTGAATATATTCAGGCAAAAACGCATACGCCCTTTTTGGCCAACCAAGCAACCTGGAAAGGCAAATCAGCGCTACAAAGAAGTCTCGCTTCCCATCGGTCAAAAGGGTCATGCTGAATAAAGTGTCAAACCCAGAAATGCAGGACAGGCCATGGAGAAACGGGAGCCTTGCTACGCTGATGGGCGGGATGTAAATTGCCAACAGCCCCTCTGGAGAAGTGTACGGTGTGTCCTGAAACCTCGAAAAAACTCAGCTTAGAGAGCATAGGGCACTTCCACTCATGGGCGTATACATTGGGAAAACTACAAATCAGCAAGACCCAGGCACCCCAAAGTTTAGGGCTGCTCTGTGGACAAGAACCTCCACTTCGGTACACCTTAAATATCCCAGGAAAGAGAAAAATGGATAAAGAAGTTGTGGTCCTTATGTACAATGGAATATCACTCAGCCATGAAATCAACGTCATAAGGCTAGTAGCAGCATGATGAGTGGATTTAGGTACGACGACTCTAAGTGAAATAAGTCACACAGAAAAAGACACTTATCCTAAGATATCACTTATAGAGGGAATGTAAAAACCGCTACCCTTGAACTGAATTACAAAACAGAACAGAGTCACACGTTTAGAAAACACACTATGGCTGCTTAACGGGAAAGGTGAGGTGGGGTGATGCGTAAAAGAAGGGTTTCAAATTAGCTCAGAGACCGTTCCATAAACCCAATATGTAATAGACACGACCTACTCCTTGCTCAGTGAACTGGACTCAACACCCCCTATTCACCGCCCAAGAATATATCTGACTAGTAAGAATCTTACAACCTATGTATTGATATCTCTCTGTAAGTGAGTCAAGTGGGGGTAAAGCGGCATAAACACAGCAGTGAAAAGCAGCTAAACCCCTTTATAAAAATCAATCACTTTGAAAAACCCGTGAAACAAAGACAGTGAAAGAGAGAGAAATTCTTACTAAATTCGTTCAGGGGCTGTGATGCCACCTGGATTGACCATATCTAGACCCACAGCTGATTGAGACATAAGGGTGGACACTCTTGGGGCTGAGAGGTTTGGTGAGGTTGGGTGAGCAAACGCAGACCCTTTAAAGTAATACTGCGTGGTTCCCATCCCATGGGTCCCAAATCTCCAGGTTCAAGGGCATCTTCCTACTTCGAAAACATGCATGAGAAACCCAGAAGATGGTACACCGTGTGATCGGGAAAGGTTTCTAAAACGCACCTCATTTCTCATCTCCCTGTGCTCGGGTTCGCCATTCCAGCCGCTTTACTAGCAATCTCCCTCCTTGGAGAATCAGCACCTTTAACCTCCTGTTCCGTACAGGTTGCAATTTGTCCTGAGGATGAACGGGAAGAGGGGGAACCAATGAGACACTAGCTCTAGGTGTTGGGACAGGCACAGGTCACTCTATTTTCCCATCAGGAAGAAGAATTAACCACAGGCTCAGCCTGCCGCCCGGGACCAGAAGAGGGCCTGAAGCAATCCTGCGCTTTTGCGGCCAGCTCCCAAGAAAGCGAGTGGAAAAATGGAGCTCAGGGGCACTGCAATTCACACACCTGCAGAGTTATAAATGATAACTCTCGTCCACAAATATATTGACGGCAGGCAACGAAGAGGATTTGAAAGCAAGGCAGAATTGCAGGAAACAGATTTCAGGAGGTAGATTCGAATCGCCTTTAAAGCACGGGAAAAGCGGCAAAACCTCGACAATGATGCCCTTGGCCAAAAAGGGCGTATGCGTTTTTTCCTGAATATATTCAGGCAAAAACGCATACGCCCTTTTTGGCCAACCAAGCAACCTGGAAAGGCAAATCAGCGCTACAAAGAAGTCTCGCTTCCCATCGGTCAAAAGGGTCATGCTGAATAAAGTGTCAAACCCAGAAATGCAGGACAGGCCATGGAGAAACGGGAGCCTTGCTACGCTGATGGGCGGGATGTAAATTGCCAACAGCCCCTCTGGAGAAGTGTACGGTGTGTCCTGAAACCTCGAAAAAACTCAGCTTAGAGAGCATAGGGCACTTCCACTCATGGGCGTATACATTGGGAAAACTACAAATCAGCAAGACCCAGGCACCCCAAAGTTTAGGGCTGCTCTGTGGACAAGAACCTCCACTTCGGTACACCTTAAATATCCCAGGAAAGAGAAAAATGGATAAAGAAGTTGTGGTCCTTATGTACAATGGAATATCACTCAGCCATGAAATCAACGTCATAAGGCTAGTAGCAGCATGATGAGTGGATTTAGGTACGACGACTCTAAGTGAAATAAGTCACACAGAAAAAGACACTTATCCTAAGATATCACTTATAGAGGGAATGTAAAAACCGCTACCCTTGAACTGAATTACAAAACAGAACAGAGTCACACGTTTAGAAAACACACTATGGCTGCTTAACGGGAAAGGTGAGGTGGGGTGATGCGTAAAAGAAGGGTTTCAAATTAGCTCAGAGACCGTTCCATAAACCCAATATGTAATAGACACGACCTACTCCTTGCTCAGTGAACTGGACTCAACACCCCCTATTCACCGCCCAAGAATATATCTGACTAGTAAGAATCTTACAACCTATGTATTGATATCTCTCTGTAAGTGAGTCAAGTGGGGGTAAAGCGGCATAAACACAGCAGTGAAAAGCAGCTAAACCCCTTTATAAAAATCAATCACTTTGAAAAACCCGTGAAACAAAGACAGTGAAAGAGAGAGAAATTCTTACTAAATTCGTTCAGGGGCTGTGATGCCACCTGGATTGACCATATCTAGACCCACAGCTGATTGAGACATAAGGGTGGACACTCTTGGGGCTGAGAGGTTTGGTGAGGTTGGGTGAGCAAACGCAGACCCTTTAAAGTAATACTGCGTGGTTCCCATCCCATGGGTCCCAAATCTCCAGGTTCAAGGGCATCTTCCTACTTCGAAAACATGCATGAGAAACCCAGAAGATGGTACACCGTGTGATCGGGAAAGGTTTCTAAAACGCACCTCATTTCTCATCTCCCTGTGCTCGGGTTCGCCATTCCAGCCGCTTTACTAGCAATCTCCCTCCTTGGAGAATCAGCACCTTTAACCTCCTGTTCCGTACAGGTTGCAATTTGTCCTGAGGATGAACGGGAAGAGGGGGAACCAATGAGACACTAGCTCTAGGTGTTGGGACAGGCACAGGTCACTCTATTTTCCCATCAGGAAGAAGAATTAACCACAGGCTCAGCCTGCCGCCCGGGACCAGAAGAGGGCCTGAAGCAATCCTGCGCTTTTGCGGCCAGCTCCCAAGAAAGCGAGTGGAAAAATGGAGCTCAGGGGCACTGCAATTCACACACCTGCAGAGTTATAAATGATAACTCTCGTCCACAAATATATTGACGGCAGGCAACGAAGAGGATTTGAAAGCAAGGCAGAATTGCAGGAAACAGATTTCAGGAGGTAGATTCGAATCGCCTTTAAAGCACGGGAAAAGCGGCAAAACCTCGACAATGATGCCCTTGGCCAAAAAGGGCGTATGCGTTTTTTCCTGAATATATTCAGGCAAAAACGCATACGCCCTTTTTGGCCAACCAAGCAACCTGGAAAGGCAAATCAGCGCTACAAAGAAGTCTCGCTTCCCATCGGTCAAAAGGGCCATGCTGAATAAAGTGTCAAACCCAGAAATGCAGGACAGGCCATGGAGAAACGGGAGCCTTGCTACGCTGATGGGCGGGATGTAAATTGCCAACAGCCCCTCTGGAGAAGTGTACGGTGTGTCCTGAAACCTCGAAAAAACTCAGCTTAGAGAGCATAGGGCACTTCCACTCATGGGCGTATACATTGGGAAAACTACAAATCAGCAAGACCCAGGCACCCCAAAGTTTAGGGCTGCTCTGTGGACAAGAACCTCCACTTCGGTACACCTTAAATATCCCAGGAAAGAGAAAAATGGATAAAGAAGTTGTGGTCCTTATGTACAATGGAATATCACTCAGCCATGAAATCAACGTCATAAGGCTAGTAGCAGCATGATGAGTGGATTTAGGTACGACGACTCTAAGTGAAATAAGTCACACAGAAAAAGACACTTATCCTAAGATATCACTTATAGAGGGAATGTAAAAACCGCTACCCTTGAACTGAATTACAAAACAGAACAGAGTCACACGTTTAGAAAACACACTATGGCTGCTTAACGGGAAAGGTGAGGTGGGGTGATGCGTAAAAGAAGGGTTTCAAATTAGCTCAGAGACCGTTCCATAAACCCAATATGTAATAGACACGACCTACTCCTTGCTCAGTGAACTGGACTCAACACCCCCTATTCACCGCCCAAGAATATATCTGACTAGTAAGAATCTTACAACCTATGTATTGATATCTCTCTGTAAGTGAGTCAAGTGGGGGTAAAGCGGCATAAACACAGCAGTGAAAAGCAGCTAAACCCCTTTATAAAAATCAATCACTTTGAAAAACCCGTGAAACAAAGACAGTGAAAGAGAGAGAAATTCTTACTAAATTCGTTCAGGGGCTGTGATGCCACCTGGATTGACCATATCTAGACCCACAGCTGATTGAGACATAAGGGTGGACACTCTTGGGGCTGAGAGGTTTGGTGAGGTTGGGTGAGCAAACGCAGACCCTTTAAAGTAATACTGCGTGGTTCCCATCCCATGGGTCCCAAATCTCCAGGTTCAAGGGCATCTTCCTACTTCGAAAACATGCATGAGAAACCCAGAAGATGGTACACCGTGTGATCGGGAAAGGTTTCTAAAACGCACCTCATTTCTCATCTCCCTGTGCTCGGGTTCGCCATTCCAGCCGCTTTACTAGCAATCTCCCTCCTTGGAGAATCAGCACCTTTAACCTCCTGTTCCGTACAGGTTGCAATTTGTCCTGAGGATGAACGGGAAGAGGGGGAACCAATGAGACACTAGCTCTAGGTGTTGGGACAGGCACAGGTCACTCTATTTTCCCATCAGGAAGAAGAATTAACCACAGGCTCAGCCTGCCGCCCGGGACCAGAAGAGGGCCTGAAGCAATCCTGCGCTTTTGCGGCCAGCTCCCAAGAAAGCGAGTGGAAAAATGGAGCTCAGGGGCACTGCAATTCACACACCTGCAGAGTTATAAATGATAACTCTCGTCCACAAATATATTGACGGCAGGCAACGAAGAGGATTTGAAAGCAAGGCAGAATTGCAGGAAACAGATTTCAGGAGGTAGATTCGAATCGCCTTTAAAGCACGGGAAAAGCGGCAAAACCTCGACAATGATGCCCTTGGCCAAAAAGGGCGTATGCGTTTTTTCCTGAATATATTCAGGCAAAAACGCATACGCCCTTTTTGGCCAACCAAGCAACCTGGAAAGGCAAATCAGCGCTACAAAGAAGTCTCGCTTCCCATCGGTCAAAAGGGTCATGCTGAATAAAGTGTCAAACCCAGAAATGCAGGACAGGCCATGGAGAAACGGGAGCCTTGCTACGCTGATGGGCGGGATGTAAATTGCCAACAGCCCCTCTGGAGAAGTGTACGGTGTGTCCTGAAACCTCGAAAAAACTCAGCTTAGAGAGCATAGGGCACTTCCACTCATGGGCGTATACATTGGGAAAACTACAAATCAGCAAGACCCAGGCACCCCAAAGTTTAGGGCTGCTCTGTGGACAAGAACCTCCACTTCGGTACACCTTAAATATCCCAGGAAAGAGAAAAATGGATAAAGAAGTTGTGGTCCTTATGTACAATGGAATATCACTCAGCCATGAAATCAACGTCATAAGGCTAGTAGCAGCATGATGAGTGGATTTAGGTACGACGACTCTAAGTGAAATAAGTCACACAGAAAAAGACACTTATCCTAAGATATCACTTATAGAGGGAATGTAAAAACCGCTACCCTTGAACTGAATTACAAAACAGAACAGAGTCACACGTTTAGAAAACACACTATGGCTGCTTAACGGGAAAGGTGAGGTGGGGTGATGCGTAAAAGAAGGGTTTCAAATTAGCTCAGAGACCGTTCCATAAACCCAATATGTAATAGACACGACCTACTCCTTGCTCAGTGAACTGGACTCAACACCCCCTATTCACCGCCCAAGAATATATCTGACTAGTAAGAATCTTACAACCTATGTATTGATATCTCTCTGTAAGTGAGTCAAGTGGGGGTAAAGCGGCATAAACACAGCAGTGAAAAGCAGCTAAACCCCTTTATAAAAATCAATCACTTTGAAAAACCCGTGAAACAAAGACAGTGAAAGAGAGAGAAATTCTTACTAAATTCGTTCAGGGGCTGTGATGCCACCTGGATTGACCATATCTAGACCCACAGCTGATTGAGACATAAGGGTGGACACTCTTGGGGCTGAGAGGTTTGGTGAGGTTGGGTGAGCAAACGCAGACCCTTTAAAGTAATACTGCGTGGTTCCCATCCCATGGGTCCCAAATCTCCAGGTTCAAGGGCATCTTCCTACTTCGAAAACATGCATGAGAAACCCAGAAGATGGTACACCGTGTGATCGGGAAAGGTTTCTAAAACGCACCTCATTTCTCATCTCCCTGTGCTCGGGTTCGCCATTCCAGCCGCTTTACTAGCAATCTCCCTCCTTGGAGAATCAGCACCTTTAACCTCCTGTTCCGTACAGGTTGCAATTTGTCCTGAGGATGAACGGGAAGAGGGGGAACCAATGAGACACTAGCTCTAGGTGTTGGGACAGGCACAGGTCACTCTATTTTCCCATCAGGAAGAAGAATTAACCACAGGCTCAGCCTGCCGCCCGGGACCAGAAGAGGGCCTGAAGCAATCCTGCGCTTTTGCGGCCAGCTCCCAAGAAAGCGAGTGGAAAAATGGAGCTCAGGGGCACTGCAATTCACACACCTGCAGAGTTATAAATGATAACTCTCGTCCACAAATATATTGACGGCAGGCAACGAAGAGGATTTGAAAGCAAGGCAGAATTGCAGGAAACAGATTTCAGGAGGTAGATTCGAATCGCCTTTAAAGCACGGGAAAAGCGGCAAAACCTCGACAATGATGCCCTTGGCCAAAAAGGGCGTATGCGTTTTTTCCTGAATATATTCAGGCAAAAACGCATACGCCCTTTTTGGCCAACCAAGCAACCTGGAAAGGCAAATCAGCGCTACAAAGAAGTCTCGCTTCCCATCGGTCAAAAGGGTCATGCTGAATAAAGTGTCAAACCCAGAAATGCAGGACAGGCCATGGAGAAACGGGAGCCTTGCTACGCTGATGGGCGGGATGTAAATTGCCAACAGCCCCTCTGGAGAAGTGTACGGTGTGTCCTGAAACCTCGAAAAAACTCAGCTTAGAGAGCATAGGGCACTTCCACTCATGGGCGTATACATTGGGAAAACTACAAATCAGCAAGACCCAGGCACCCCAAAGTTTAGGGCTGCTCTGTGGACAAGAACCTCCACTTCGTTACACCTTAAATATCCCAGGAAAGAGAAAAATGGATAAAGAAGTTGTGGTCCTTATGTACAATGGAATATCACTCAGCCATGAAATCAACGTCATAAGGCTAGTAGCAGCATGATGAGTGGATTTAGGTACGACGACTCTAAGTGAAATAAGTCACACAGAAAAAGACACTTATCCTAAGATATCACTTATAGAGGGAATGTAAAAACCGCTACCCTTGAACTGAATTACAAAACAGAACAGAGTCACACGTTTAGAAAACACACTATGGCTGCTTAACGGGAAAGGTGAGGTGGGGTGATGCGTAAAAGAAGGGTTTCAAATTAGCTCAGAGACCGTTCCATAAACCCAATATGTAATAGACACGACCTACTCCTTGCTCAGTGAACTGGACTCAACACCCCCTATTCACCGCCCAAGAATATATCTGACTAGTAAGAATCTTACAACCTATGTATTGATATCTCTCTGTAAGTGAGTCAAGTGGGGGTAAAGCGGCATAAACACAGCAGTGAAAAGCAGCTAAACCCCTTTATAAAAATCAATCACTTTGAAAAACCCGTGAAACAAAGACAGTGAAAGAGAGAGAAATTCTTACTAAATTCGTTCAGGGGCTGTGATGCCACCTGGATTGACCATATCTAGACCCACAGCTGATTGAGACATAAGGGTGGACACTCTTGGGGCTGAGAGGTTTGGTGAGGTTGGGTGAGCAAACGCAGACCCTTTAAAGTAATACTGCGTGGTTCCCATCCCATGGGTCCCAAATCTCCAGGTTCAAGGGCATCTTCCTACTTCGAAAACATGCATGAGAAACCCAGAAGATGGTACACCGTGTGATCGGGAAAGGTTTCTAAAACGCACCTCATTTCTCATCTCCCTGTGCTCGGGTTCGCCATTCCAGCCGCTTTACTAGCAATCTCCCTCCTTGGAGAATCAGCACCTTTAACCTCCTGTTCCGTACAGGTTGCAATTTGTCCTGAGGATGAACGGGAAGAGGGGGAACCAATGAGACACTAGCTCTAGGTGTTGGGACAGGCACAGGTCACTCTATTTTCCCATCAGGAAGAAGAATTAACCACAGGCTCAGCCTGCCGCCCGGGACCAGAAGAGGGCCTGAAGCAATCCTGCGCTTTTGCGGCCAGCTCCCAAGAAAGCGAGTGGAAAAATGGAGCTCAGGGGCACTGCAATTCACACACCTGCAGAGTTATAAATGATAACTCTCGTCCACAAATATATTGACGGCAGGCAACGAAGAGGATTTGAAAGCAAGGCAGAATTGCAGGAAACAGATTTCAGGAGGTAGATTCGAATCGCCTTTAAAGCACGGGAAAAGCGGCAAAACCTCGACAATGATGCCCTTGGCCAAAAAGGGCGTATGCGTTTTTTCCTGAATATATTCAGGCAAAAACGCATACGCCCTTTTTGGCCAACCAAGCAACCTGGAAAGGCAAATCAGCGCTACAAAGAAGTCTCGCTTCCCATCGGTCAAAAGGGTCATGCTGAATAAAGTGTCAAACCCAGAAATGCAGGACAGGCCATGGAGAAACGGGAGCCTTGCTACGCTGATGGGCGGGATGTAAATTGCCAACAGCCCCTCTGGAGAAGTGTACGGTGTGTCCTGAAACCTCGAAAAAACTCAGCTTAGAGAGCATAGGGCACTTCCACTCATGGGCGTATACATTGGGAAAACTACAAATCAGCAAGACCCAGGCACCCCAAAGTTTAGGGCTGCTCTGTGGACAAGAACCTCCACTTCGTTACACCTTAAATATCCCAGGAAAGAGAAAAATGGATAAAGAAGTTGTGGTCCTTATGTACAATGGAATATCACTCAGCCATGAAATCAACGTCATAAGGCTAGTAGCAGCATGATGAGTGGATTTAGGTACGACGACTCTAAGTGAAATAAGTCACACAGAAAAAGACACTTATCCTAAGATATCACTTATAGAGGGAATGTAAAAACCGCTACCCTTGAACTGAATTACAAAACAGAACAGAGTCACACGTTTAGAAAACACACTATGGCTGCTTAACGGGAAAGGTGAGGTGGGGTGATGCGTAAAAGAAGGGTTTCAAATTAGCTCAGAGACCGTTCCATAAACCCAATATGTAATAGACACGACCTACTCCTTGCTCAGTGAACTGGACTCAACACCCCCTATTCACCGCCCAAGAATATATCTGACTAGTAAGAATCTTACAACCTATGTATTGATATCTCTCTGTAAGTGAGTCAAGTGGGGGTAAAGCGGCATAAACACAGCAGTGAAAAGCAGCTAAACCCCTTTATAAAAATCAATCACTTTGAAAAACCCGTGAAACAAAGACAGTGAAAGAGAGAGAAATTCTTACTAAATTCGTTCAGGGGCTGTGATGCCACCTGGATTGACCATATCTAGACCCACAGCTGATTGAGACATAAGGGTGGACACTCTTGGGGCTGAGAGGTTTGGTGAGGTTGGGTGAGCAAACGCAGACCCTTTAAAGTAATACTGCGTGGTTCCCATCCCATGGGTCCCAAATCTCCAGGTTCAAGGGCATCTTCCTACTTCGAAAACATGCATGAGAAACCCAGAAGATGGTACACCGTGTGATCGGGAAAGGTTTCTAAAACGCACCTCATTTCTCATCTCCCTGTGCTCGGGTTCGCCATTCCAGCCGCTTTACTAGCAATCTCCCTCCTTGGAGAATCAGCACCTTTAACCTCCTGTTCCGTACAGGTTGCAATTTGTCCTGAGGATGAACGGGAAGAGGGGGAACCAATGAGACACTAGCTCTAGGTGTTGGGACAGGCACAGGTCACTCTATTTTCCCATCAGGAAGAAGAATTAACCACAGGCTCAGCCTGCCGCCCGGGACCAGAAGAGGGCCTGAAGCAATCCTGCGCTTTTGCGGCCAGCTCCCAAGAAAGCGAGTGGAAAAATGGAGCTCAGGGGCACTGCAATTCACACACCTGCAGAGTTATAAATGATAACTCTCGTCCACAAATATATTGACGGCAGGCAACGAAGAGGATTTGAAAGCAAGGCAGAATTGCAGGAAACAGATTTCAGGAGGTAGATTCGAATCGCCTTTAAAGCACGGGAAAAGCGGCAAAACCTCGACAATGATGCCCTTGGCCAAAAAGGGCGTATGCGTTTTTTCCTGAATATATTCAGGCAAAAACGCATACGCCCTTTTTGGCCAACCAAGCAACCTGGAAAGGCAAATCAGCGCTACAAAGAAGTCTCGCTTCCCATCGGTCAAAAGCGTCATGCTGAATAAAGTGTCAAACCCAGAAATGCAGGACAGGCCATGGAGAAACGGGAGCCTTGCTACGCTGATGGGCGGGATGTAAATTGCCAACAGCCCCTCTGGAGAAGTGTACGGTGTGTCCTGAAACCTCGAAAAAACTCAGCTTAGAGAGCATAGGGCACTTCCACTCATGGGCGTATTCATTGGGAAAACTACAAATCAGCAAGACCCAGGCACCCCAAAGTTTAGGGCTGCTCTGTGGACAAGAACCTCCACTTCGGTACACCTTAAATATCCCAGGAAAGAGAAAAATGGATAAAGAAGTTGTGGTCCTTATGTACAATGGAATATCACTCAGCCATGAAATCAACGTCATAAGGCTAGTAGCAGCATGATGAGTGGATTTAGGTACGACGACTCTAAGTGAAATAAGTCACACAGAAAAAGACACTTATCCTAAGATATCACTTATAGAGGGAATGTAAAAACCGCTACCCTTGAACTGAATTACAAAACAGAACAGAGTCACACGTTTAGAAAACACACTATGGCTGCTTAACGGGAAAGGTGAGGTGGGGTGATGCGTAAAAGAAGGGTTTCAAATTAGCTCAGAGACCGTTCCATAAACCCAATATGTAATAGACACGACCTACTCCTTGCTCAGTGAACTGGACTCAACACCCCCTATTCACCGCCCAAGAATATATCTGACTAGTAAGAATCTTACAACCTATGTATTGATATCTCTCTGTAAGTGAGTCAAGTGGGGGTAAAGCGGCATAAACACAGCAGTGAAAAGCAGCTAAACCCCTTTATAAAAATCAATCACTTTGAAAAACCCGTGAAACAAAGACAGTGAAAGAGAGAGAAATTCTTACTAAATTCGTTCAGGGGCTGTGATGCCACCTGGATTGACCATATCTAGACCCACAGCTGATTGAGACATAAGGGTGGACACTCTTGGGGCTGAGAGGTTTGGTGAGGTTGGGTGAGCAAACGCAGACCCTTTAAAGTAATACTGCGTGGTTCCCATCCCATGGGTCCCAAATCTCCAGGTTCAAGGGCATCTTCCTACTTCGAAAACATGCATGAGAAACCCAGAAGATGGTACACCGTGTGATCGGGAAAGGTTTCTAAAACGCACCTCATTTCTCATCTCCCTGTGCTCGGGTTCGCCATTCCAGCCGCTTTACTAGCAATCTCCCTCCTTGGAGAATCAGCACCTTTAACCTCCTGTTCCGTACAGGTTGCAATTTGTCCTGAGGATGAACGGGAAGAGGGGGAACCAATGAGACACTAGCTGTAGGTGTTGGGACAGGCACAGGCCACTCTATTTTCCCATCAGGAAGAAGAATTAACCACAGGCTCAGCCTGCCGCCCGGGACCAGAATAGGGCCTGAAGCAATCCTGCGCTTTTGCGGCCAGCTCCCAAGAAAGCGAGTGGAAAAATGGAGCTCAGGGGCACTGCAATTCACAAACCTGCAGAGTTATAAATGATAACTCTCGTCCACAAATATATTGACGGCAGGCAACGAAGAGGATTTGAAAGCAAGGCAGAATTGCAGGAAACAGATTTCAGGAGGTAGATTCGAATCGCCTTTAAAGCACGGGAAAAGCGGCAAAACCTCGACAATGATGCCCTTGGCCAAAAAGGGCGTATGCGTTTTTTCCTGAATATATTCAGGAAAAAACGCATACGCCCTTTTTGGCCAACCAAGCAACCTGGAAAGGCAAATCAGCGCTACAAAGAAGTCTCGCTTCCCATCGGTCAAAAGGGCCATGCTGAATAAAGTGTCAAACCCAGAAATGCAGGACAGGCCATGGAGAAACGGGAGCCTTGCTACGCTGATGGGCGGGATGTAAATTGCCAACAGCCCCTCTGGAGAAGTGTACGGTGTGTCCTGAAACCTCGAAAAAACTCAGCTTAGAGAGCATAGGGCACTTCCACTCATGGGCGTATACATTGGGAAAACTACAAATCAGCAAGACCCAGGCACCCCAAAGTTTAGGGCTGCTCTGTGGACAAGAACCTCCACTTCGGTACACCTTAAATATCCCAGGAAAGAGAAAAATGGATAAAGAAGTTGTGGTCCTTATGTACAATGGAATATCACTCAGCCATGAAATCAACGTCATAAGGCTAGTAGCAGCATGATGAGTGGATTTAGGTACGACGACTCTAAGTGAAATAAGTCACACAGAAAAAGACACTTATCCTAAGATATCACTTATAGAGGGAATGTAAAAACCGCTACCCTTGAACTGAATTACAAAACAGAACAGAGTCACACGTTTAGAAAACACACTATGGCTGCTTAACGGGAAAGGTGAGGTGGGGTGATGCGTAAAAGAAGGGTTTCAAATTAGCTCAGAGACCGTTCCATAAACCCAATATGTAATAGACACGACCTACTCCTTGCTCAGTGAACTGGACTCAACACCCCCTATTCACCGCCCAAGAATATATCTGACTAGTAAGAATCTTACAACCTATGTATTGATATCTCTCTGTAAGTGAGTCAAGTGGGGGTAAAGCGGCATAAACACAGCAGTGAAAAGCAGCTAAACCCCTTTATAAAAATCAATCACTTTGAAAAACCCGTGAAACAAAGACAGTGAAAGAGAGAGAAATTCTTACTAAATTCGTTCAGGGGCTGTGATGCCACCTGGATTGACCATATCTAGACCCACAGCTGATTGAGACATAAGGGTGGACACTCTTGGGGCTGAGAGGTTTGGTGAGGTTGGGTGAGCAAACGCAGACCCTTTAAAGTAATACTGCGTGGTTCCCATCCCATGGGTCCCAAATCTCCAGGTTCAAGGGCATCTTCCTACTTCGAAAACATGCATGAGAAACCCAGAAGATGGTACACCGTGTGATCGGGAAAGGTTTCTAAAACGCACCTCATTTCTCATCTCCCTGTGCTCGGGTTCGCCATTCCAGCCGCTTTACTAGCAATCTCCCTCCTTGGAGAATCAGCACCTTTAACCTCCTGTTCCGTACAGGTTGCAATTTGTCCTGAGGATGAACGGGAAGAGGGGGAACCAATGAGACACTAGCTCTAGGTGTTGGGACAGGCACAGGTCACTCTATTTTCCCATCAGGAAGAAGAATTAACCACAGGCTTAGCCTGCCGCCCGGGACCAGAAGAGGGCCTGAAGCAATCCTGCGCTTTTGCGGCCAGCTCCCAAGAAAGCGAGTGGAAAAATGGAGCTCAGGGGCACTGCAATTCACACACCTGCAGAGTTATAAATGATAACTCTCGTCCACAAATATATTGACGGCAGGCAACGAAGAGGATTTGAAAGCAAGGCAGAATTGCAGGAAACAGATTTCAGGAGGTAGATTCGAATCGCCTTTAAAGCACGGGAAAAGCGGCAAAACCTCGACAATGATGCCCTTGGCCAAAAAGGGCGTATGCGTTTTTTCCTGAATATATTCAGGAAAAAACGCATACGCCCTTTTTGGCCAACCAAGCAACCTGGAAAGGCAAATCAGCGCTACAAAGAAGTCTCGCTTCCCATCATCGGTCAAAAGGGCCATGCTGAATAAAGTGTCAAACCCAGAAATGCAGGACAGGCCATGGAGAAACGGGAGCCTTGCTACGCTGATGGGCGGGATGTAAATTGCCAACAGCCCCTCTGGAGAAGTGTACGGTGTGTCCTGAAACCTCGAAAAAACTCAGCTTAGAGAGCATAGGGCACTTCCACTCATGGGCGTATACATTGGGAAAACTACAAATCAGCAAGACCCAGGCACCCCAAAGTTTAGGGCTGCTCTGTGGACAAGAACCTCCACTTCGGTACACCTTAAATATCCCAGGAAAGAGAAAAATGGATAAAGAAGTTGTGGTCCTTATGTACAATGGAATATCACTCAGCCATGAAATCAACGTCATAAGGCTAGTAGCAGCATGATGAGTGGATTTAGGTACGACGACTCTAAGTGAAATAAGTCACACAGAAAAAGACACTTATCCTAAGATATCACTTATAGAGGGAATGTAAAAACCGCTACCCTTGAACTGAATTACAAAACAGAACAGAGTCACACGTTTAGAAAACACACTATGGCTGCTTAACGGGAAAGGTGAGGTGGGGTGATGCATAAAAGAAGGGTTTCAAATTAGCTCAGAGACCGTTCCATAAACCCAATATGTAATAGACACGACCTACTCCTTGCTCAGTGAACTGGACTCAACACCCCCTATTCACCGCCCAAGAATATATCTGACTAGTAAGAATCTTACAACCTATGTATTGATATCTCTCTGTAAGTGAGTCAAGTGGGGGTAAAGCGGCATAAACACAGCAGTGAAAAGCAGCTAAACCCCTTTATAAAAATCAATCACTTTGAAAAACCCGTGAAACAAAGACAGTGAAAGAGAGAGAAATTCTTACTAAATTCGTTCAGGGGCTGTGATGCCACCTGGATTGACCATATCTAGACCCACAGCTGATTGAGACATAAGGGTGGACACTCTTGGGGCTGAGAGGTTTGGTGAGGTTGGGTGAG
The DNA here is from genome assembly GCF_965194805.1 of Balaenoptera borealis. Taxonomy (NCBI): domain Eukaryota; kingdom Metazoa; phylum Chordata; class Mammalia; order Artiodactyla; family Balaenopteridae; genus Balaenoptera; species Balaenoptera borealis. The sequence goes on from NC_138864.1 coordinate 35,189,902, forward strand.
CAAACGCAGACCCTTTAAAGTAATACTGCGTGGTTCCCATCCCATGGGTCCCAAATCTCCAGGTTCAAGGGCATCTTCCTACTTCGAAAACATGCATGAGAAACCCAGAAGATGGTACACCGTGTGATCGGGAAAGGTTTCTAAAACGCACCTCATTTCTCATCTCCCTGTGCTCGGGTTCGCCATTCCAGCCGCTTTACTAGCAATCTCCCTCCTTGGAGAATCAGCACCTTTAACCTCCTGTTCCGTACAGGTTGCAATTTGTCCTGAGGATGAACGGGAAGAGGGGGAACCAATGAGACACTAGCTCTAGGTGTTGGGACAGGCACAGGCCACTCTATTTTCCCATCAGGAAGAAGAATTAACCACAGGCTCAGCCTGCCGCCCGGGACCAGAATAGGGCCTGAAGCAATCCTGCGCTTTTGCGGCCAGCTCCCAAGAAAGCGAGTGGAAAAATGGAGCTCAGGGGCACTGCAATTCACAAACCTGCAGAGTTATAAATGATAACTCTCGTCCACAAATATATTGACGGCAGGCAACGAAGAGGATTTGAAAGCAAGGCAGAATTGCAGGAAACAGATTTCAGGAGGTAGATTCGAATCGCCTTTAAAGCACGGGAAAAGCGGCAAAACCTCGACAATGATGCCCTTGGCCAAAAAGGGCGTATGCGTTTTTTCCTGAATATATTCAGGAAAAAACGCATACGCCCTTTTTGGCCAACCAAGCAACCTGGAAAGGCAAATCAGCGCTACAAAGAAGTCTCGCTTCCCATCGGTCAAAAGGGCCATGCTGAATAAAGTGTCAAACCCAGAAATGCAGGACAGGCCATGGAGAAACGGGAGCCTTGCTACGCTGATGGGCGGGATGTAAATTGCCAACAGCCCCTCTGGAGAAGTGTACGGTGTGTCCTGAAACCTCGAAAAAACTCAGCTTAGAGAGCATAGGGCACTTCCACTCATGGGCGTATACATTGGGAAAACTACAAATCAGCAAGACCCAGGCACCCCAAAGTTTAGGGCTGCTCTGTGGACAAGAACCTCCACTTCGGTACACCTTAAATATCCCAGGAAAGAGAAAAATGGATAAAGAAGTTGTGGTCCTTATGTACAATGGAATATCACTCAGCCATGAAATCAACGTCATAAGGCTAGTAGCAGCATGATGAGTGGATTTAGGTACGACGACTCTAAGTGAAATAAGTCACACAGAAAAAGACACTTATCCTAAGATATCACTTATAGAGGGAATGTAAAAACCGCTACCCTTGAACTGAATTACAAAACAGAACAGAGTCACACGTTTAGAAAACACACTATGGCTGCTTAACGGGAAAGGTGAGGTGGGGTGATGCGTAAAAGAAGGGTTTCAAATTAGCTCAGAGACCGTTCCATAAACCCAATATGTAATAGACACGACCTACTCCTTGCTCAGTGAACTGGACTCAACACCCCCTATTCACCGCCCAAGAATATATCTGACTAGTAAGAATCTTACAACCTATGTATTGATATCTCTCTGTAAGTGAGTCAAGTGGGGGTAAAGCGGCATAAACACAGCAGTGAAAAGCAGCTAAACCCCTTTATAAAAATCAATCACTTTGAAAAACCCGTGAAACAAAGACAGTGAAAGAGAGAGAAATTCTTACTACATTCGTTCAGGGGCTGTGATGCCACCTGGATTGACCATATCTAGACCCACAGCTGATTGAGACATAAGGGTGGACACTCTTGGGGCTGAGAGGTTTGGTGAGGTTGGGTGAGCAAACGCAGACCCTTTAAAGTAATACTGCATGGTTCCCATCCCATGGGTCCCAAATCTCCAGGTTCAAGGGCATCTTCCTACTTCGAAAACATGCATGAGAAACCCAGAAGATGGTACACCGTGTGATCGGGAAAGGTTTCTAAAACGCACCTCATTTCTCATCTCCCTGTGCTCGGGTTCGCCATTCCAGCCGCTTTACTAGCAATCTCCCTCCTTGGAGAATCAGCACCTTTAACCTCCTGTTCCGTACAGGTTGCAATTTGTCCTGAGGATGAACGGGAAGAGGGGGAACCAATGAGACACTAGCTCTAGGTGTTGGGACAGGCACAGGTCACTCTATTTTCCCATCAGGAAGAAGAATTAACCACAGGCTCAGCCTGCCGCCCGGGACCAGAATAGGGCCTGAAGCAATCCTGCGCTTTTGCGGCCAGCTCCCAAGAAAGCGAGTGGAAAAATGGAGCTCAGGGGCACTGCAATTCACAAACCTGCAGAGTTATAAATGATAACTCTCGTCCACAAATATATTGACGGCAGGCAACGAAGAGGATTTGAAAGCAAGGCAGAATTGCAGGAAACAGATTTCAGGAGGTAGATTCGAATCGCCTTTAAAGCACGGGAAAAGCGGCAAAACCTCGACAATGATGCCCTTGGCCAAAAAGGGCGTATGCGTTTTTTCCTGAATATATTCAGGAAAAAACGCATACGCCCTTTTTGGCCAACCAAGCAACCTGGAAAGGCAAATCAGCGCTACAAAGAAGTCTCGCTTCCCATCGGTCAAAAGGGTCATGCTGAATAAAGTGTCAAACCCAGAAATGCAGGACAGGCCATGGAGAAACGGGAGCCTTGCTACGCTGATGGGCGGGATGTAAATTGCCAACAGCCCCTCTGGAGAAGTGTACGGTGTGTCCTGAAACCTCGAAAAAACTCAGCTTAGAGAGCATAGGGCACTTCCACTCATGGGCGTATACATTGGGAAAACTACAAATCAGCAAGACCCAGGCACCCCAAAGTTTAGGGCTGCTCTGTGGACAAGAACCTCCACTTCGGTACGCCTTAAATATCCCAGGAAAGAGAAAAATGGATAAAGAAGTTGTGGTCCTTATGTACAATGGAATATCACTCAGCCATGAAATCAACGTCATAAGGCTAGTAGCAGCATGATGAGTGGATTTAGGTACGACGACTCTAAGTGAAATAAGTCACACAGAAAAAGACACTTATCCTAAGATATCACTTATAGAGGGAATGTAAAAACCGCTACCCTTGAACTGAATTACAAAACAGAACAGAGTCACACGTTTAGAAAACACACTATGGCTGCTTAACGGGAAAGGTGAGGTGGGGTGATGCGTAAAAGAAGGGTTTCAAATTAGCTCAGAGACCGTTCCATAAACCCAATATGTAATAGACACGACCTACTCCTTGCTCAGTGAACTGGACTCAACACCCCCTATTCACCGCCCAAGAATATATCTGACTAGTAAGAATCTTACAACCTATGTATTGATATCTCTCTGTAAGTGAGTCAAGTGGGGGTAAAGCGGCATAAACACAGCAGTGAAAAGCAGCTAAACCCCTTTATAAAAATCAATCACTTTGAAAAACCCGTGAAACAAAGACAGTGAAAGAGAGAGAAATTCTTACTAAATTCGTTCAGGGGCTGTGATGCCACCTCGATTGACCATATCTAGACCCACAGCTGATTGAGACATAAGGGTGGACACTCTTGGGGCTGAGAGGTTTGGTGAGGTTGGGTGAGCAAACGCAGACCCTTTAAAGTAATACTGCGTGGTTCCCATCCCATGGGTCCCAAATCTCCAGGTTCAAGGGCATCTTCCTACTTCGAAAACATGCATGAGAAACCCAGAAGATGGTACACCGTGTGATCGGGAAAGGTTTCTAAAACGCACCTCATTTCTCATCTCCCTGTGCTCGGGTTCGCCATTCCAGCCGCTTTACTAGCAATCTCCCTCCTTGGAGAATCAGCACCTTTAACCTCCTGTTCCGTACAGGTTGCAATTTGTCCTGAGGATGAACGGGAAGAGGGGGAACCAATGAGACACTAGCTCTAGGTGTTGGGACAGGCACAGGTCACTCTATTTTCCCATCAGGAAGAAGAATTAACCACAGGCTCAGCCTACCGCCCGGGACCAGAAGAGGGCCTGAAGCAATCCTGCGCTTTTGCGACCAGCTCCCAAGAAAGCGAGTGGAAAAATGGAGCTCAGGGGCACTGCAATTCACAAACCTGCAGAGTTATGAATGATAACTCTCGTCCACAAATATATTGACGGCAGGCAACGAAGAGGATTTGAAAGCAAGGCAGAATTGCAGGAAACAGATTTCAGGAGGTAGATTCGAATCGCCTTTGAAGCACGGGAAAAGCGGCAAAACCTCGACAATGATGCCCTTGGCCAAAAAGGGCGTATGCGTTTTTTCCTGAATATATTCAGGAAAAAACGCATACGCCCTTTTTGGCCAACCAAGCAACCTGGAAAGGCAAATCAGCGCTACAAAGAAGTCTCGCTTCCCATCGGTCAAAAGGGCCATGCTGAATAAAGTGTCAAACCCAGAAATGCAGGACAGGCCATGGAGAAACGGGAGCCTTGCTACGCTGATGGGCGGGATGTAAATTGCCAACAGCCCCTCTGGAGAAGTGTACGGTGTGTCCTGAAACCTCGAAAAAACTCAGCTTAGAGAGCATAGGGCACTTCCACTCATGGGCGTATACATTGGGAAAACTACAAATCAGCAAGACCCAGGCACCCCAAAGTTTAGGGCTGCTCTGTGGACAAGAACCTCCACTTCGGTACACCTTAAATATCCCAGGAAAGAGAAAAATGGATAAAGAAGTTGTGGTCCTTATGTACAATGGAATATCACTCAGCCATGAAATCAACGTCATAAGGCTAGTAGCAGCATGATGAGTGGATTTAGGTACGACGACTCTAAGTGAAATAAGTCACACAGAAAAAGACACTTATCCTAAGATATCACTTATAGAGGGAATGTAAAAACCGCTACCCTTGAACTGAATTACAAAACAGAACAGAGTCACACGTTTAGAAAACACACTATGGCTGCTTAACGGGAAAGGTGAGGTGGGGTGATGCGTAAAAGAAGGGTTTCAAATTAGCTCAGAGACCGTTCCATAAACCCAATATGTAATAGACACGACCTACTCCTTGCTCAGTGAACTGGACTCAACACCCCCTATTCACCGCCCAAGAATATATCTGACTAGTAAGAATCTTACAACCTATGTATTGATATCTCTCTGTAAGTGAGTCAAGTGGGGGTAAAGCGGCATAAACACAGCAGTGAAAAGCAGCTAAACCCCTTTATAAAAATCAATCACTTTGAAAAACCCGTGAAACAAAGACAGTGAAAGAGAGAGAAATTCTTACTAAATTCGTTCAGGGGCTGTGATGCCACCTGGATTGACCATATCTAGACCCACAGCTGATTGAGACATAAGGGTGGACACTCTTGGGGCTGAGAGGTTTGGTGAGGTTGGGTGAGCAAACGCAGACCCTTTAAAGTAATACTGCGTGGTTCCCATCCCATGGGTCCCAAATCTCCAGGTTCAAGGGCATCTTCCTACTTCGAAAACATGCATGAGAAACCCAGAAGATGGTACACCGTGTGATCGGGAAAGGTTTCTAAAACGCACCTCATTTCTCATCTCCCTGTGCTCGGGTTCGCCATTCCAGCCGCTTTACTAGCAATCTCCCTCCTTGGAGAATCAGCACCTTTAACCTCCTGTTCCGTACAGGTTGCAATTTGTCCTGAGGATGAACGGGAAGAGGGGGAACCAATGAGACACTAGCTCTAGGTGTTGGGACAGGCACAGGCCACTCTATTTTCCCATCAGGAAGAAGAATTAACCACAGGCTCAGCCTGCCGCCCGGGACCAGAAGAGGGCCTGAAGCAATCCTGCGCTTTTGCGGCCAGCTCCCAAGAAAGCGAGTGGAAAAATGGAGCTCAGGGGCACTGCAATTCACAAACCTGCAGAGTTATAAATGATAACTCTCGTCCACAAATATATTGACGGCAGGCAACGAAGAGGATTTGAAAGCAAGGCAGAATTGCAGGAAACAGATTTCAGGAGGTAGATTCGAATCGCCTTTAAAGCACGGGAAAAGCGGCAAAACCTCGACAATGATGCCCTTGGCCAAAAAGGGCGTATGCGTTTTTTCCTGAATATATTCAGGAAAAAACGCATACGCCCTTTTTGGCCAACCAAGCAACCTGGAAAGGCAAATCAGCGCTACAAAGAAGTCTCGCTTCCCATCGGTCAAAAGGGCCATGCTGAATAAAGTGTCAAACCCAGAAATGCAGGACAGGCCATGGAGAAACGGGAGCCTTGCTACGCTGATGGGCGGGATGTAAATTGCCAACAGCCCCTCTGGAGAAGTGTACGGTGTGTCCTGAAACCTCGAAAAAACTCAGCTTAGAGAGCATAGGGCACTTCCACTCATGGGCGTATACATTGGGAAAACTACAAATCAGCAAGACCCAGGCACCCCAAAGTTTAGGGCTGCTCTGTGGACAAGAACCTCCACTTCGTTACACCTTAAATATCCCAGGAAAGAGAAAAATGGATAAAGAAGTTGTGGTCCTTATGTACAATGGAATATCACTCAGCCATGAAATCAACGTCATAAGGCTAGTAGCAGCATGATGAGTGGATTTAGGTACGACGACTCTAAGTGAAATAAGTCACACAGAAAAAGACACTTATCCTAAGATATCACTTATAGAGGGAATGTAAAAACCGCTACCCTTGAACTGAATTACAAAACAGAACAGAGTCACACGTTTAGAAAACACACTATGGCTGCTTAACGGGAAAGGTGAGGTGGGGTGATGCGTAAAAGAAGGGTTTCAAATTAGCTCAGAGACCGTTCCATAAACCCAATATGTAATAGACACGACCTACTCCTTGCTCAGTGAACTGGACTCAACACCCCCTATTCACCGCCCAAGAATATATCTGACTAGTAAGAATCTTACAACCTATGTATTGATATCTCTCTGTAAGTGAGTCAAGTGGGGGTAAAGCGGCATAAACACAGCAGTGAAAAGCAGCTAAACCCCTTTATAAAAATCAATCACTTTGAAAAACCCGTGAAACAAAGACAGTGAAAGAGAGAGAAATTCTTACTAAATTCGTTCAGGGGCTGTGATGCCACCTGGATTGACCATATCTAGACCCACAGCTGATTGAGACATAAGGGTGGACACTCTTGGGGCTGAGAGGTTTGGTGAGGTTGGGTGAGCAAACGCAGACCCTTTAAAGTAATACTGCGTGGTTCCCATCCCATGGGTCCCAAATCTCCAGGTTCAAGGGCATCTTCCTACTTCGAAAACATGCATGAGAAACCCAGAAGATGGTACACCGTGTGATCGGGAAAGGTTTCTAAAACGCACCTCATTTCTCATCTCCCTGTGCTCGGGTTCGCCATTCCAGCCGCTTTACTAGCAATCTCCCTCCTTGGAGAATCAGCACCTTTAACCTCCTGTTCCGTACAGGTTGCAATTTGTCCTGAGGATGAACGGGAAGAGGGGGAACCAATGAGACACTAGCTCTAGGTGTTGGGACAGGCACAGGCCACTCTATTTTCCCATCAGGAAGAAGAATTAACCACAGGCTCAGCCTGCCGCCCGGGACCAGAATAGGGCCTGAAGCAATCCTGCGCTTTTGCGGCCAGCTCCCAAGAAAGCGAGTGGAAAAATGGAGCTCAGGGGCACTGCAATTCACAAACCTGCAGAGTTATAAATGATAACTCTCGTCCACAAATATATTGACGGCAGGCAACGAAGAGGATTTGAAAGCAAGGCAGAATTGCAGGAAACAGATTTCAGGAGGTAGATTCGAATCGCCTTTAAAGCACGGGAAAAGCGGCAAAACCTCGACAATGATGCCCTTGGCCAAAAAGGGCGTATGCGTTTTTTCCTGAATATATTCAGGAAAAAACGCATACGCCCTTTTTGGCCAACCAAGCAACCTGGAAAGGCAAATCAGCGCTACAAAGAAGTCTCGCTTCCCATCGGTCAAAAGGGCCATGCTGAATAAAGTGTCAAACCCAGAAATGCAGGACAGGCCATGGAGAAACGGGAGCCTTGCTACGCTGATGGGCGGGATGTAAATTGCCAACAGCCCCTCTGGAGAAGTGTACGGTGTGTCCTGAAACCTCGAAAAAACTCAGCTTAGAGAGCATAGGGCACTTCCACTCATGGGCGTATACATTGGGAAAACTACAAATCAGCAAGACCCAGGCACCCCAAAGTTTAGGGCTGCTCTGTGGACAAGAACCTCCACTTCGTTACACCTTAAATATCCCAGGAAAGAGAAAAATGGATAAAGAAGTTGTGGTCCTTATGTACAATGGAATATCACTCAGCCATGAAATCAACGTCATAAGGCTAGTAGCAGCATGATGAGTGGATTTAGGTACGACGACTCTAAGTGAAATAAGTCACACAGAAAAAGACACTTATCCTAAGATATCACTTATAGAGGGAATGTAAAAACCGCTACCCTTGAACTGAATTACAAAACAGAACAGAGTCACACGTTTAGAAAACACACTATGGCTGCTTAACGGGAAAGGTGAGGTGGGGTGATGCGTAAAAGAAGGGTTTCAAATTAGCTCAGAGACCGTTCCATAAACCCAATATGTAATAGACACGACCTACTCCTTGCTCAGTGAACTGGACTCAACACCCCCTATTCACCGCCCAAGAATATATCTGACTAGTAAGAATCTTACAACCTATGTATTGATATCTCTCTGTAAGTGAGTCAAGTGGGGGTAAAGCGGCATAAACACAGCAGTGAAAAGCAGCTAAACCCCTTTATAAAAATCAATCACTTTGAAAAACCCGTGAAACAAAGACAGTGAAAGAGAGAGAAATTCTTACTAAATTCGTTCAGGGGCTGTGATGCCACCTGGATTGACCATATCTAGACCCACAGCTGATTGAGACATAAGGGTGGACACTCTTGGGGCTGAGAGGTTTGGTGAGGTTGGGTGAGCAAACGCAGACCCTTTAAAGTAATACTGCGTGGTTCCCATCCCATGGGTCCCAAATCTCCAGGTTCAAGGGCATCTTCCTACTTCGAAAACATGCATGAGAAACCCAGAAGATGGTACACCGTGTGATCGGGAAAGGTTTCTAAAACGCACCTCATTTCTCATCTCCCTGTGCTCGGGTTCGCCATTCCAGCCGCTTTACTAGCAATCTCCCTCCTTGGAGAATCAGCACCTTTAACCTCCTGTTCCGTACAGGTTGCAATTTGTCCTGAGGATGAACGGGAAGAGGGGGAACCAATGAGACACTAGCTCTAGGTGTTGGGACAGGCACAGGCCACTCTATTTTCCCATCAGGAAGAAGAATTAACCACAGGCTCAGCCTGCCGCCCGGGACCAGAATAGGGCCTGAAGCAATCCTGCGCTTTTGCGGCCAGCTCCCAAGAAAGCGAGTGGAAAAATGGAGCTCAGGGGCACTGCAATTCACAAACCTGCAGAGTTATAAATGATAACTCTCGTCCACAAATATATTGACGGCAGGCAACGAAGAGGATTTGAAAGCAAGGCAGAATTGCAGGAAACAGATTTCAGGAGGTAGATTCGAATCGCCTTTAAAGCACGGGAAAAGCGGCAAAACCTCGACAATGATGCCCTTGGCCAAAAAGGGCGTATGCGTTTTTTCCTGAATATATTCAGGAAAAAACGCATACGCCCTTTTTGGCCAACCAAGCAACCTGGAAAGGCAAATCAGCGCTACAAAGAAGTCTCGCTTCCCATCGGTCAAAAGGGCCATGCTGAATAAAGTGTCAAACCCAGAAATGCAGGACAGGCCATGGAGAAACGGGAGCCTTGCTACGCTGATGGGCGGGATGTAAATTGCCAACAGCCCCTCTGGAGAAGTGTACGGTGTGTCCTGAAACCTCGAAAAAACTCAGCTTAGAGAGCATAGGGCACTTCCACTCATGGGCGTATACATTGGGAAAACTACAAATCAGCAAGACCCAGGCACCCCAAAGTTTAGGGCTGCTCTGTGGACAAGAACCTCCACTTCGGTACACCTTAAATATCCCAGGAAAGAGAAAAATGGATAAAGAAGTTGTGGTCCTTATGTACAATGGAATATCACTCAGCCATGAAATCAACGTCATAAGGCTAGTAGCAGCATGATGAGTGGATTTAGGTACGACGACTCTAAGTGAAATAAGTCACACAGAAAAAGACACTTATCCTAAGATATCACTTATAGAGGGAATGTAAAAACCGCTACCCTTGAACTGAATTACAAAACAGAACAGAGTCACACGTTTAGAAAACACACTATGGCTGCTTAACGGGAAAGGTGAGGTGGGGTGATGCGTAAAAGAAGGGTTTCAAATTAGCTCAGAGACCGTTCCATAAACCCAATATGTAATAGACACGACCTACTCCTTGCTCAGTGAACTGGACTCAACACCCCCTATTCACCGCCCAAGAATATATCTGACTAGTAAGAATCTTACAACCTATGTATTGATATCTCTCTGTAAGTGAGTCAAGTGGGGGTAAAGCGGCATAAACACAGCAGTGAAAAGCAGCTAAACCCCTTTATAAAAATCAATCACTTTGAAAAACCCGTGAAACAAAGACAGTGAAAGAGAGAGAAATTCTTACTACATTCGTTCAGGGGCTGTGATGCCACCTGGATTGACCATATCTAGACCCACAGCTGATTGAGACATAAGGGTGGACACTCTTGGGGCTGAGAGGTTTGGTGAGGTTGGGTGAGCAAACGCAGACCCTTTAAAGTAATACTGCGTGGTTCCCATCCCATGGGTCCCAAATCTCCAGGTTCAAGGGCATCTTCCTACTTCGAAAACATGCATGAGAAACCCAGAAGATGGTACACCGTGTGATCGGGAAAGGTTTCTAAAACGCACCTCATTTCTCATCTCCCTGTGCTCGGGTTCGCCATTCCAGCCGCTTTACTAGCAATCTCCCTCCTTGGAGAATCAGCACCTTTAACCTCCTGTTCCGTACAGGTTGCAATTTGTCCTGAGGATGAACGGGAAGAGGGGGAACCAATGAGACACTAGCTCTAGGTGTTGGGACAGGCACAGGTCACTCTATTTTCCCATCAGGAAGAAGAATTAACCACAGGCTCAGCCTGCCGCCCGGGACCAGAAGAGGGCCTGAAGCAATCCTGCGCTTTTGCGACCAGCTCCCAAGAAAGCGAGTGGAAAAATGGAGCTCAGGGGCACTGCAATTCACAAACCTGCAGAGTTATGAATGATAACTCTCGTCCACAAATATATTGACGGCAGGCAACGAAGAGGATTTGAAAGCAAGGCAGAATTGCAGGAAACAGATTTCAGGAGGTAGATTCGAATCGCCTTTAAAGCACGGGAAAAGCGGCAAAACCTCGACAATGATGCCCTTGGCCAAAAAGGGCGTATGCGTTTTTTCCTGAATATATTCAGGAAAAAACGCATACGCCCTTTTTGGCCAACCAAGCAACCTGGAAAGGCAAATCAGCGCTACAAAGAAGTCTCGCTTCCCATCGGTCAAAAGGGTCATGCTGAATAAAGTGTCAAACCCAGAAATGCAGGACAGGCCATGGAGAAACGGGAGCCTTGCTACGCTGATGGGCGGGATGTAAATTGCCAACAGCCCCTCTGGAGAAGTGTACGGTGTGTCCTGAAACCTCGAAAAAACTCAGCTTAGAGAGCATAGGGCACTTCCACTCATGGGCGTATACATTGGGAAAACTACAAATCAGCAAGACCCAGGCACCCCAAAGTTTAGGGCTGCTCTGTGGACAAGAACCTCCACTTCGGTACGCCTTAAATATCCCAGGAAAGAGAAAAATGGATAAAGAAGTTGTGGTCCTTATGTACAATGGAATATCACTCAGCCATGAAATCAACGTCATAAGGCTAGTAGCAGCATGATGAGTGGATTTAGGTACGACGACTCTAAGTGAAATAAGTCACACAGAAAAAGACACTTATCCTAAGATATCACTTATAGAGGGAATGTAAAAACCGCTACCCTTGAACTGAATTACAAAACAGAACAGAGTCACACGTTTAGAAAACACACTATGGCTGCTTAACGGGAAAGGTGAGGTGGGGTGATGCGTAAAAGAAGGGTTTCAAATTAGCTCAGAGACCGTTCCATAAACCCAATATGTAATAGACACGACCTACTCCTTGCTCAGTGAACTGGACTCAACACCCCCTATTCACCGCCCAAGAATATATCTGACTAGTAAGAATCTTACAACCTATGTATTGATATCTCTCTGTAAGTGAGTCAAGTGGGGGTAAAGCGGCATAAACACAGCAGTGAAAAGCAGCTAAACCCCTTTATAAAAATCAATCACTTTGAAAAACCCGTGAAACAAAGACAGTGAAAGAGAGAGAAATTCTTACTAAATTCGTTCAGGGGCTGTGATGCCACCTGGATTGACCATATCTAGACCCACAGCTGATTGAGACATAAGGGTGGACACTCTTGGGGCTGAGAGGTTTGGTGAGGTTGGGTGAGCAAACGCAGACCCTTTAAAGTAATACTGCGTGGTTCCCATCCCATGGGTCCCAAATCTCCAGGTTCAAGGGCATCTTCCTACTTCGAAAACATGCATGAGAAACCCAGAAGATGGTACACCGTGTGATCGGGAAAGGTTTCTAAAACGCACCTCATTTCTCATCTCCCTGTGCTCGGGTTCGCCATTCCAGCCGCTTTACTAGCAATCTCCCTCCTTGGAGAATCAGCACCTTTAACCTCCTGTTCCGTACAGGTTGCAATTTGTCCTGAGGATGAACGGGAAGAGGGGGAACCAATGAGACACTAGCTCTAGGTGTTGGGACAGGCACAGGCCACTCTATTTTCCCATCAGGAAGAAGAATTAACCACAGGCTCAGCCTGCCGCCCGGGACCAGAAGAGGGCCTGAAGCAATCCTGCGCTTTTGCGGCCAGCTCCCAAGAAAGCGAGTGGAAAAATGGAGCTCAGGGGCACTGCAATTCACAAACCTGCAGAGTTATAAATGATAACTCTCGTCCACAAATATATTGACGGCAGGCAACGAAGAGGATTTGAAAGCAAGGCAGAATTGCAGGAAACAGATTTCAGGAGGTAGATTCGAATCGCCTTTAAAGCACGGGAAAAGCGGCAAAACCTCGACAATGATGCCCTTGGCCAAAAAGGGCGTATGCGTTTTTTCCTGAATATATTCAGGAAAAAACGCATACGCCCTTTTTGGCCAACCAAGCAACCTGGAAAGGCAAATCAGCGCTACAAAGAAGTCTCGCTTCCCATCGGTCAAAAGGGCCATGCTGAATAAAGTGTCAAACCCAGAAATGCAGGACAGGCCATGGAGAAACGGGAGCCTTGCTACGCTGATGGGCGGGATGTAAATTGCCAACAGCCCCTCTGGAGAAGTGTACGGTGTGTCCTGAAACCTCGAAAAAACTCAGCTTAGAGAGCATAGGGCACTTCCACTCATGGGCGTATACATTGGGAAAACTACAAATCAGCAAGACCCAGGCACCCCAAAGTTTAGGGCTGCTCTGTGGACAAGAACCTCCACTTCGTTACACCTTAAATATCCCAGGAAAGAGAAAAATGGATAAAGAAGTTGTGGTCCTTATGTACAATGGAATATCACTCAGCCATGAAATCAACGTCATAAGGCTAGTAGCAGCATGATGAGTGGATTTAGGTACGACGACTCTAAGTGAAATAAGTCACACAGAAAAAGACACTTATCCTAAGATATCACTTATAGAGGGAATGTAAAAACCGCTACCCTTGAACTGAATTACAAAACAGAACAGAGTCACACGTTTAGAAAACACACTATGGCTGCTTAACGGGAAAGGTGAGGTGGGGTGATGCGTAAAAGAAGGGTTTCAAATTAGCTCAGAGACCGTTCCATAAACCCAATATGTAATAGACACGACCTACTCCTTGCTCAGTGAACTGGACTCAACACCCCCTATTCACCGCCCAAGAATATATCTGACTAGTAAGAATCTTACAACCTATGTATTGATATCTCTCTGTAAGTGAGTCAAGTGGGGGTAAAGCGGCATAAACACAGCAGTGAAAAGCAGCTAAACCCCTTTATAAAAATCAATCACTTTGAAAAACCCGTGAAACAAAGACAGTGAAAGAGAGAGAAATTCTTACTAAATTCGTTCAGGGGCTGTGATGCCACCTGGATTGACCATATCTAGACCCACAGCTGATTGAGACATAAGGGTGGACACTCTTGGGGCTGAGAGGTTTGGTGAGGTTGGGTGAGCAAACGCAGACCCTTTAAAGTAATACTGCGTGGTTCCCATCCCATGGGTCCCAAATCTCCAGGTTCAAGGGCATCTTCCTACTTCGAAAACATGCATGAGAAACCCAGAAGATGGTACACCGTGTGATCGGGAAAGGTTTCTAAAACGCACCTCATTTCTCATCTCCCTGTGCTCGGGTTCGCCATTCCAGCCGCTTTACTAGCAATCTCCCTCCTTGGAGAATCAGCACCTTTAACCTCCTGTTCCGTACAGGTTGCAATTTGTCCTGAGGATGAACGGGAAGAGGGGGAACCAATGAGACACTAGCTCTAGGTGTTGGGACAGGCACAGGCCACTCTATTTTCCCATCAGGAAGAAGAATTAACCACAGGCTCAGCCTGCCGCCCGGGACCAGAAGAGGGCCTGAAGCAATCCTGCGCTTTTGCGGCCAGCTCCCAAGAAAGCGAGTGGAAAAATGGAGCTCAGGGGCACTGCAATTCACAAACCTGCAGAGTTATAAATGATAACTCTCGTCCACAAATATATTGACGGCAGGCAACGAAGAGGATTTGAAAGCAAGGCAGAATTGCAGGAAACAGATTTCAGGAGGTAGATTCGAATCGCCTTTAAAGCACGGGAAAAGCGGCAAAACCTCGACAATGATGCCCTTGGCCAAAAAGGGCGTATGCGTTTTTTCCTGAATATATTCAGGAAAAAACGCATACGCCCTTTTTGGCCAACCAAGCAACCTGGAAAGGCAAATCAGCGCTACAAAGAAGTCTCGCTTCCCATCGGTCAAAAGGGCCATGCTGAATAAAGTGTCAAACCCAGAAATGCAGGACAGGCCATGGAGAAACGGGAGCCTTGCTACGCTGATGGGCGGGATGTAAATTGCCAACAGCCCCTCTGGAGAAGTGTACGGTGTGTCCTGAAACCTCGAAAAAACTCAGCTTAGAGAGCATAGGGCACTTCCACTCATGGGCGTATACATTGGGAAAACTACAAATCAGCAAGACCCAGGCACCCCAAAGTTTAGGGCTGCTCTGTGGACAAGAACCTCCACTTCGTTACACCTTAAATATCCCAGGAAAGAGAAAAATGGATAAAGAAGTTGTGGTCCTTATGTACAATGGAATATCACTCAGCCATGAAATCAACGTCATAAGGCTAGTAGCAGCATGATGAGTGGATTTAGGTACGACGACTCTAAGTGAAATAAGTCACACAGAAAAAGACACTTATCCTAAGATATCACTTATAGAGGGAATGTAAAAACCGCTACCCTTGAACTGAATTACAAAACAGAACAGAGTCACACGTTTAGAAAACACACTATGGCTGCTTAACGGGAAAGGTGAGGTGGGGTGATGCGTAAAAGAAGGGTTTCAAATTAGCTCAGAGACCGTTCCATAAACCCAATATGTAATAGACACGACCTACTCCTTGCTCAGTGAACTGGACTCAACACCCCCTATTCACCGCCCAAGAATATATCTGACTAGTAAGAATCTTACAACCTATGTATTGATATCTCTCTGTAAGTGAGTCAAGTGGGGGTAAAGCGGCATAAACACAGCAGTGAAAAGCAGCTAAACCCCTTTATAAAAATCAATCACTTTGAAAAACCCGTGAAACAAAGACAGTGAAAGAGAGAGAAATTCTTACTAAATTCGTTCAGGGGCTGTGATGCCACCTGGATTGACCATATCTAGACCCACAGCTGATTGAGACATAAGGGTGGACACTCTTGGGGCTGAGAGGTTTGGTGAGGTTGGGTGAGCAAACGCAGACCCTTTAAAGTAATACTGCGTGGTTCCCATCCCATGGGTCCCAAATCTCCAGGTTCAAGGGCATCTTCCTACTTCGAAAACATGCATGAGAAACCCAGAAGATGGTACACCGTGTGATCGGGAAAGGTTTCTAAAACGCACCTCATTTCTCATCTCCCTGTGCTCGGGTTCGCCATTCCAGCCGCTTTACTAGCAATCTCCCTCCTTGGAGAATCAGCACCTTTAACCCCCTGTTCCGTACAGGTTGCAATTTGTCCTGAGGATGAACGGGAAGAGGGGGAACCAATGAGACACTAGCTCTAGGTGTTGGGACAGGCACAGGCCACTCTATTTTCCCATCAGGAAGAAGAATTAACCACAGGCTCAGCCTGCCGCCCGGGACCAGAAGAGGGCCTGAAGCAATCCTGCGCTTTTGCGGCCAGCTCCCAAGAAAGCGAGTGGAAAAATGGAGCTCAGGGGCACTGCAATTCACAAACCTGCAGAGTTATAAATGATAACTCTCGTCCACAAATATATTGACGGCAGGCAACGAAGAGGATTTGAAAGCAAGGCAGAATTGCAGGAAACAGATTTCAGGAGGTAGATTCGAATCGCCTTTAAAGCACGGGAAAAGCGGCAAAACCTCGACAATGATGCCCTTGGCCAAAAAGGGCGTATGCGTTTTTTCCTGAATATATTCAGGAAAAAACGCATACGCCCTTTTTGGCCAACCAAGCAACCTGGAAAGGCAAATCAGCGCTACAAAGAAGTCTCGCTTCCCATCGGTCAAAAGGGCCATGCTGAATAAAGTGTCAAACCCAGAAATGCAGGACAGGCCATGGAGAAACGGGAGCCTTGCTACGCTGATGGGCGGGATGTAAATTGCCAACAGCCCCTCTGGAGAAGTGTACGGTGTGTCCTGAAACCTCGAAAAAACTCAGCTTAGAGAGCATAGGGCACTTCCACTCATGGGCGTATACATTGGGAAAACTACAAATCAGCAAGACCCAGGCACCCCAAAGTTTAGGGCTGCTCTGTGGACAAGAACCTCCACTTCGTTACACCTTAAATATCCCAGGAAAGAGAAAAATGGATAAAGAAGTTGTGGTCCTTATGTACAATGGAATATCACTCAGCCATGAAATCAACGTCATAAGGCTAGTAGCAGCATGATGAGTGGATTTAGGTACGACGACTCTAAGTGAAATAAGTCACACAGAAAAAGACACTTATCCTAAGATATCACTTATAGAGGGAATGTAAAAACCGCTACCCTTGAACTGAATTACAAAACAGAACAGAGTCACACGTTTAGAAAACACACTATGGCTGCTTAACGGGAAAGGTGAGGTGGGGTGATGCGTAAAAGAAGGGTTTCAAATTAGCTCAGAGACCGTTCCATAAACCCAATATGTAATAGACACGACCTACTCCTTGCTCAGTGAACTGGACTCAACACCCCCTATTCACCGCCCAAGAATATATCTGACTAGTAAGAATCTTACAACCTATGTATTGATATCTCTCTGTAAGTGAGTCAAGTGGGGGTAAAGCGGCATAAACACAGCAGTGAAAAGCAGCTAAACCCCTTTATAAAAATCAATCACTTTGAAAAACCCGTGAAACAAAGACAGTGAAAGAGAGAGAAATTCTTACTAAATTCGTTCAGGGGCTGTGATGCCACCTGGATTGACCATATCTAGACCCACAGCTGATAGAGACATAAGGGTGGACACTCTTGGGGCTGAGAGGTTTGGTGAGGTTGGGTGAGCAAACGCAGACCCTTTAAAGTAATACTGCGTGGTTCCCATCCCATGGGTCCCAAATCTCCAGGTTCAAGGGCATCTTCCTACTTCGAAAACATGCATGAGAAACCCAGAAGATGGTACACCGTGTGATCGGGAAAGGTTTCTAAAACGCACCTCATTTCTCATCTCCCTGTGCTCGGGTTCGCCATTCCAGCCGCTTTACTAGCAATCTCCCTCCTTGGAGAATCAGCACCTTTAACCCCCTGTTCCGTACAGGTTGCAATTTGTCCTGAGGATGAACGGGAAGAGGGGGAACCAATGAGACACTAGCTCTAGGTGTTGGGACAGGCACAGGCCACTCTATTTTCCCATCAGGAAGAAGAATTAACCACAGGCTCAGCCTGCCGCCCGGGACCAGAATAGGGCCTGAAGCAATCCTGCGCTTTTGCGGCCAGCTCCCAAGAAAGCGAGTGGAAAAATGGAGCTCAGGGGCACTGCAATTCACAAACCTGCAGAGTTATAAATGATAACTCTCGTCCACAAATATATTGACGGCAGGCAACGAAGAGGATTTGAAAGCAAGGCAGAATTGCAGGAAACAGATTTCAGGAGGTAGATTCGAATCGCCTTTAAAGCACGGGAAAAGCGGCAAAACCTCGACAATGATGCCCTTGGCCAAAAAGGGCGTATGCGTTTTTTCCTGAATATATTCAGGAAAAAACGCATACGCCCTTTTTGGCCAACCAAGCAACCTGGAAAGGCAAATCAGCGCTACAAAGAAGTCTCGCTTCCCATCGGTCAAAAGGGCCATGCTGAATAAAGTGTCAAACCCAGAAATGCAGGACAGGCCATGGAGAAACGGGAGCCTTGCTACGCTGATGGGCGGGATGTAAATTGCCAACAGCCCCTCTGGAGAAGTGTACGGTGTGTCCTGAAACCTCGAAAAAACTCAGCTTAGAGAGCATAGGGCACTTCCACTCATGGGCGTATACATTGGGAAAACTACAAATCAGCAAGACCCAGGCACCCCATAGTTTAGGGCTGCTCTGTGGACAAGAACCTCCACTTCGGTACACCTTAAATATCCCAGGAAAGAGAAAAATGGATAAAGAAGTTGTGGTCCTTATGTACAATGGAATATCACTCAGCCATGAAATCAACGTCATAAGGCTAGTAGCAGCATGATGAGTGGATTTAGGTACGACGATTCTAAGTGAAATAAGTCACACAGAAAAAGACACTTATCCTAAGATATCACTTATAGAGGGAATGTAAAAACCGCTACCCTTGAACTGAATTACAAAACAGAACAGAGTCACACGTTTAGAAAACACACTATGGCTGCTTAACGGGAAAGGTGAGGTGGGGTGATGCCTAAAAGAAGGGTTTCAAATTAGCTCAGAGACCGTTCCATAAACCCAATATGTAATAGACACGACCTACTCCTTGCTCAGTGAACTGGACTCAACACCCCCTATTCACCGCCCAAGAATATATCTGACTAGTAAGAATCTTACAACCTATGTATTGATATCTCTCTGTAAGTGAGTCAAGTGGGGGTAAAGCGGCATAAACACAGCAGTGAAAAGCAGCTAAACCCCTTTATAAAAATCAATCACTTTGAAAAACCCGTGAAACAAAGACAGTGAAAGAGAGAGAAATTCTTACTAAATTCGTTCAGGGGCTGTGATGCCACCTGGATTGACCATATCTAGACCCACAGCTGATTGAGACATAAGGGTGGACACTCTTGGGGCTGAGAGGTTTGGTGAGGTTGGGTGAGCAAACGCAGACCCTTTAAAGTAATACTGCGTGGTTCCCATCCCATGGGTCCCAAATCTCCAGGTTCAAGGGCATCTTCCTACTTCGAAAACATGCATGAGAAACCCAGAAGATGGTACACCGTGTGATCGGGAAAGGTTTCTAAAACGCACCTCATTTCTCATCTCCCTGTGCTCGGGTTCGCCATTCCAGCCGCTTTACTAGCAATCTCCCTCCTTGGAGAATCAGCACCTTTAACCCCCTGTTCCGTACAGGTTGCAATTTGTCCTGAGGATGAACGGGAAGAGGGGGAACCAATGAGACACTAGCTCTAGGTGTTGGGACAGGCACAGGCCACTCTATTTTCCCATCAGGAAGAAGAATTAACCACAGGCTCAGCCTGCCGCCCGGGACCAGAAGAGGGCCTGAAGCAATCCTGCGCTTTTGCGGCCAGCTCCCAAGAAAGCGAGTGGAAAAATGGAGCTCAGGGGCACTGCAATTCACAAACCTGCAGAGTTATAAATGATAACTCTCGTCCACAAATATATTGACGGCAGGCAACGAAGAGGATTTGAAAGCAAGGCAGAATTGCAGGAAACAGATTTCAGGAGGTAGATTCGAATCGCCTTTAAAGCACGGGAAAAGCGGCAAAACCTCGACAATGATGCCCTTGGCCAAAAAGGGCGTATGCGTTTTTTCCTGAATATATTCAGGAAAAAACGCATACGCCCTTTTTGGCCAACCAAGCAACCTGGAAAGGCAAATCAGCGCTACAAAGAAGTCTCGCTTCCCATCGGTCAAAAGGGCCATGCTGAATAAAGTGTCAAACCCAGAAATGCAGGACAGGCCATGGAGAAACGGGAGCCTTGCTACGCTGATGGGCGGGATGTAAATTGCCAACAGCCCCTCTGGAGAAGTGTACGGTGTGTCCTGAAACCTCGAAAAAACTCAGCTTAGAGAGCATAGGGCACTTCCACTCATGGGCGTATACATTGGGAAAACTACAAATCAGCAAGACCCAGGCACCCCAAAGTTTAGGGCTGCTCTGTGGACAAGAACCTCCACTTCGGTACACCTTAAATATCCCAGGAAAGAGAAAAATGGATAAAGAAGTTGTGGTCCTTATGTACAATGGAATATCACTCAGCCATGAAATCAACGTCATAAGGCTAGTAGCAGCATGATGAGTGGATTTAGGTACGACGACTCTAAGTGAAATAAGTCACACAGAAAAAGACACTTATCCTAAGATATCACTTATAGAGGGAATGTAAAAACCGCTACCCTTGAACTGAATTACAAAACAGAACAGAGTCACACGTTTAGAAAACACACTATGGCTGCTTAACGGGAAAGGTGAGGTGGGGTGATGCGTAAAAGAAGGGTTTCAAATTAGCTCAGAGACCGTTCCATAAACCCAATATGTAATAGACACGACCTACTCCTTCCTCAGTGAACTGGACTCAACACCCCCTATTCACCGCCCAAGAATATATCTGACTAGTAAGAATCTTACAACCTATGTATTGATATCTCTCTGTAAGTGAGTCAAGTGGGGGTAAAGCGGCATAAACACAGCAGTGAAAAGCAGCTAAACCCCTTTATAAAAATCAATCACTTTGAAAAACCCGTGAAACAAAGACAGTGAAAGAGAGAGAAATTCTTACTAAATTCGTTCAGGGGCTGTGATGCCACCTGGATTGACCATATCTAGACCCACAGCTGATTGAGACATAAGGGTGGACACTCTTGGGGCTGAGAGGTTTGGTGAGGTTGGGTGAGCAAACGCAGACCCTTTAAAGTAATACTGCGTGGTTCCCATCCCATGGGTCCCAAATCTCCAGGTTCAAGGGCATCTTCCTACTTCGAAAACATGCATGAGAAACCCAGAAGATGGTACACCGTGTGATCGGGAAAGGTTTCTAAAACGCACCTCATTTCTCATCTCCCTGTGCTCGGGTTCGCCATTCCAGCCGCTTTACTAGCAATCTCCCTCCTTGGAGAATCAGCACCTTTAACCCCCTGTTCCGTACAGGTTGCAATTTGTCCTGAGGATGAACGGGAAGAGGGGGAACCAATGAGACACTAGCTCTAGGTGTTGGGACAGGCACAGGCCACTCTATTTTCCCATCAGGAAGAAGAATTAACCACAGGCTCAGCCTGCCGCCCGGGACCAGAATAGGGCCTGAAGCAATCCTGCGCTTTTGCGGCCAGCTCCCAAGAAAGCGAGTGGAAAAATGGAGCTCAGGGGCACTGCAATTCACAAACCTGCAGAGTTATAAATGATAACTCTCGTCCACAAATATATTGACGGCAGGCAACGAAGAGGATTTGAAAGCAAGGCAGAATTGCAGGAAACAGATTTCAGGAGGTAGATTCGAATCGCCTTTAAAGCACGGGAAAAGCGGCAAAACCTCGACAATGATGCCCTTGGCCAAAAAGGGCGTATGCGTTTTTTCCTGAATATATTCAGGAAAAAACGCATACGCCCTTTTTGGCCAACCAAGCAACCTGGAAAGGCAAATCAGCGCTACAAAGAAGTCTCGCTTCCCATCGGTCAAAAGGGCCATGCTGAATAAAGTGTCAAACCCAGAAATGCAGGACAGGCCATGGAGAAACGGGAGCCTTGCTACGCTGATGGGCGGGATGTAAATTGCCAACAGCCCCTCTGGAGAAGTGTACGGTGTGTCCTGAAACCTCGAAAAAACTCAGCTTAGAGAGCATAGGGCACTTCCACTCATGGGCGTATACATTGGGAAAACTACAAATCAGCAAGACCCAGGCACCCCAAAGTTTAGGGCTGCTCTGTGGACAAGAACCTCCACTTCGGTACACCTTAAATATCCCAGGAAAGAGAAAAATGGATAAAGAAGTTGTGGTCCTTATGTACAATGGAATATCACTCAGCCATGAAATCAACGTCATAAGGCTAGTAGCAGCATGATGAGTGGATTTAGGTACGACGATTCTAAGTGAAATAAGTCACACAGAAAAAGACACTTATCCTAAGATATCACTTATAGAGGGAATGTAAAAACCGCTACCCTTGAACTGAATTACAAAACAGAACAGAGTCACACGTTTAGAAAACACACTATGGCTGCTTAACGGGAAAGGTGAGGTGGGGTGATGCGTAAAAGAAGGGTTTCAAATTAGCTCAGAGACCGTTCCATAAACCCAATATGTAATAGACACGACCTACTCCTTGCTCAGTGAACTGGACTCAACACCCCCTATTCACCGCCCAAGAATATATCTGACTAGTAAGAATCTTACAACCTATGTATTGATATCTCTCTGTAAGTGAGTCAAGTGGGGGTAAAGCGGCATAAACACAGCAGTGAAAAGCAGCTAAACCCCTTTATAAAAATCAATCACTTTGAAAAACCCGTGAAACAAAGACAGTGAAAGAGAGAGAAATTCTTACTAAATTCGTTCAGGGGCTGTGATGCCACCTGGATTGACCATATCTAGACCCACAGCTGATTGAGACATAAGGGTGGACACTCTTGGGGCTGAGAGGTTTGGTGAGGTTGGGTGAGCAAACGCAGACCCTTTAAAGTAATACTGCGTGGTTCCCATCCCATGGGTCCCAAATCTCCAGGTTCAAGGGCATCTTCCTACTTCGAAAACATGCATGAGAAACCCAGAAGATGGTACACCGTGTGATCGGGAAAGGTTTCTAAAACGCACCTCATTTCTCATCTCCCTGTGCTCGGGTTCGCCATTCCAGCCGCTTTACTAGCAATCTCCCTCCTTGGAGAATCAGCACCTTTAACCCCCTGTTCCGTACAGGTTGCAATTTGTCCTGAGGATGAACGGGAAGAGGGGGAACCAATGAGACACTAGCTCTAGGTGTTGGGACAGGCACAGGCCACTCTATTTTCCCATCAGGAAGAAGAATTAACCACAGGCTCAGCCTGCCGCCCGGGACCAGAAGAGGGCCTGAAGCAATCCTGCGCTTTTGCGGCCAGCTCCCAAGAAAGCGAGTGGAAAAATGGAGCTCAGGGGCACTGCAATTCACAAACCTGCAGAGTTATAAATGATAACTCTCGTCCACAAATATATTGACGGCAGGCAACGAAGAGGATTTGAAAGCAAGGCAGAATTGCAGGAAACAGATTTCAGGAGGTAGATTCGAATCGCCTTTAAAGCACGGGAAAAGCGGCAAAACCTCGACAATGATGCCCTTGGCCAAAAAGGGCGTATGCGTTTTTTCCTGAATATATTCAGGAAAAAACGCATACGCCCTTTTTGGCCAACCAAGCAACCTGGAAAGGCAAATCAGCGCTACAAAGAAGTCTCGCTTCCCATCGGTCAAAAGGGCCATGCTGAATAAAGTGTCAAACCCAGAAATGCAGGACAGGCCATGGAGAAACGGGAGCCTTGCTACGCTGATGGGCGGGATGTAAATTGCCAACAGCCCCTCTGGAGAAGTGTACGGTGTGTCCTGAAACCTCGAAAAAACTCAGCTTAGAGAGCATAGGGCACTTCCACTCATGGGCGTATACATTGGGAAAACTACAAATCAGCAAGACCCAGGCACCCCAAAGTTTAGGGCTGCTCTGTGGACAAGAACCTCCACTTCGGTACACCTTAAATATCCCAGGAAAGAGAAAAATGGATAAAGAAGTTGTGGTCCTTATGTACAATGGAATATCACTCAGCCATGAAATCAACGTCATAAGGCTAGTAGCAGCATGATGAGTGGATTTAGGTACGACGACTCTAAGTGAAATAAGTCACACAGAAAAAGACACTTATCCTAAGATATCACTTATAGAGGGAATGTAAAAACCGCTACCCTTGAACTGAATTACAAAACAGAACAGAGTCACACGTTTAGAAAACACACTATGGCTGCTTAACGGGAAAGGTGAGGTGGGGTGATGCGTAAAAGAAGGGTTTCAAATTAGCTCAGAGACCGTTCCATAAACCCAATATGTAATAGACACGACCTACTCCTTCCTCAGTGAACTGGACTCAACACCCCCTATTCACCGCCCAAGAATATATCTGACTAGTAAGAATCTTACAACCTATGTATTGATATCTCTCTGTAAGTGAGTCAAGTGGGGGTAAAGCGGCATAAACACAGCAGTGAAAAGCAGCTAAACCCCTTTATAAAAATCAATCACTTTGAAAAACCCGTGAAACAAAGACAGTGAAAGAGAGAGAAATTCTTACTAAATTCGTTCAGGGGCTGTGATGCCACCTGGATTGACCATATCTAGACCCACAGCTGATTGAGACATAAGGGTGGACACTCTTGGGGCTGAGAGGTTTGGTGAGGTTGGGTGAGCAAACGCAGACCCTTTAAAGTAATACTGCGTGGTTCCCATCCCATGGGTCCCAAATCTCCAGGTTCAAGGGCATCTTCCTACTTCGAAAACATGCATGAGAAACCCAGAAGATGGTACACCGTGTGATCGGGAAAGGTTTCTAAAACGCACCTCATTTCTCATCTCCCTGTGCTCGGGTTCGCCATTCCAGCCGCTTTACTAGCAATCTCCCTCCTTGGAGAATCAGCACCTTTAACCTCCTGTTCCGTACAGGTTGCAATTTGTCCTGAGGATGAACGGGAAGAGGGGGAACCAATGAGACACTAGCTCTAGGTGTTGGGACAGGCACAGGCCACTCTATTTTCCCATCAGGAAGAAGAATTAACCACAGGCTCAGCCTGCCGCCCGGGACCAGAAGAGGGCCTGAAGCAATCCTGCGCTTTTGCGGCCAGCTCCCAAGAAAGCGAGTGGAAAAATGGAGCTCAGGGGCACTGCAATTCACAAACCTGCAGAGTTATAAATGATAACTCTCGTCCACAAATATATTGACGGCAGGCAACGAAGAGGATTTGAAAGCAAGGCAGAATTGCAGGAAACAGATTTCAGGAGGTAGATTCGAATCGCCTTTAAAGCACGGGAAAAGCGGCAAAACCTCGACAATGATGCCCTTGGCCAAAAAGGGCGTATGCGTTTTTTCCTGAATATATTCAGGAAAAAACGCATACGCCCTTTTTGGCCAACCAAGCAACCTGGAAAGGCAAATCAGCGCTACAAAGAAGTCTCGCTTCCCATCGGTCAAAAGGGCCATGCTGAATAAAGTGTCAAACCCAGAAATGCAGGACAGGCCATGGAGAAACGGGAGCCTTGCTACGCTGATGGGCGGGATGTAAATTGCCAACAGCCCCTCTGGAGAAGTGTACGGTGTGTCCTGAAACCTCGAAAAAACTCAGCTTAGAGAGCATAGGGCACTTCCACTCATGGGCGTATACATTGGGAAAACTACAAATCAGCAAGACCCAGGCACCCCAAAGTTTAGGGCTGCTCTGTGGACAAGAACCTCCACTTCGTTACACCTTAAATATCCCAGGAAAGAGAAAAATGGATAAAGAAGTTGTGGTCCTTATGTACAATGGAATATCACTCAGCCATGAAATCAACGTCATAAGGCTAGTAGCAGCATGATGAGTGGATTTAGGTACGACGACTCTAAGTGAAATAAGTCACACAGAAAAAGACACTTATCCTAAGATATCACTTATAGAGGGAATGTAAAAACCGCTACCCTTGAACTGAATTACAAAACAGAACAGAGTCACACGTTTAGAAAACACACTATGGCTGCTTAACGGGAAAGGTGAGGTGGGGTGATGCGTAAAAGAAGGGTTTCAAATTAGCTCAGAGACCGTTCCATAAACCCAATATGTAATAGACACGACCTACTCCTTGCTCAGTGAACTGGACTCAACACCCCCTATTCACCGCCCAAGAATATATCTGACTAGTAAGAATCTTACAACCTATGTATTGATATCTCTCTGTAAGTGAGTCAAGTGGGGGTAAAGCGGCATAAACACAGCAGTGAAAAGCAGCTAAACCCCTTTATAAAAATCAATCACTTTGAAAAACCCGTGAAACAAAGACAGTGAAAGAGAGAGAAATTCTTACTAAATTCGTTCAGGGGCTGTGATGCCACCTGGATTGACCACATCTAGACCCACAGCTGATTGAGACATAAGGGTGGACACTCTTGGGGCTGAGAGGTTTGGTGAGGTTGGGTGAGCAAACGCAGACCCTTTAAAGTAATACTGCGTGGTTCCCATCCCATGGGTCCCAAATCTCCAGGTTCAAGGGCATCTTCCTACTTCGAAAACATGCATGAGAAACCCAGAAGATGGTACACCGTGTGATCGGGAAAGGTTTCTAAAACGCACCTCATTTCTCATCTCCCTGTGCTCGGGTTCGCCATTCCAGCCGCTTTACTAGCAATCTCCCTCCTTGGAGAATCAGCACCTTTAACCTCCTGTTCCGTACAGGTTGCAATTTGTCCTGAGGATGAACGGGAAGAGGGGGAACCAATGAGACACTAGCTCTAGGTGTTGGGACAGGCACAGGCCACTCTATTTTCCCATCAGGAAGAAGAATTAACCACAGGCTCAGCCTGCCGCCCGGGACCAGAAGAGGGCCTGAAGCAATCCTGCGCTTTTGCGGCCAGCTCCCAAGAAAGCGAGTGGAAAAATGGAGCTCAGGGGCACTGCAATTCACAAACCTGCAGAGTTATAAATGATAACTCTCGTCCACAAATATATTGACGGCAGGCAACGAAGAGGATTTGAAAGCAAGGCAGAATTGCAGGAAACAGATTTCAGGAGGTAGATTCGAATCGCCTTTAAAGCACGGGAAAAGCGGCAAAACCTCGACAATGATGCCCTTGGCCAAAAAGGGCGTATGCGTTTTTTCCTGAATATATTCAGGAAAAAACGCATACGCCCTTTTTGGCCAACCAAGCAACCTGGAAAGGCAAATCAGCGCTACAAAGAAGTCTCGCTTCCCATCGGTCAAAAGGGCCATGCTGAATAAAGTGTCAAACCCAGAAATGCAGGACAGGCCATGGAGAAACGGGAGCCTTGCTACGCTGATGGGCGGGATGTAAATTGCCAACAGCCCCTCTGGAGAAGTGTACGGTGTGTCCTGAAACCTCGAAAAAACTCAGCTTAGAGAGCATAGGGCACTTCCACTCATGGGCGTATACATTGGGAAAACTACAAATCAGCAAGACCCAGGCACCCCAAAGTTTAGGGCTGCTCTGTGGACAAGAACCTCCACTTCGGTACACCTTAAATATCCCAGGAAAGAGAAAAATGGATAAAGAAGTTGTGGTCCTTATGTACAATGGAATATCACTCAGCCATGAAATCAACGTCATAAGGCTAGTAGCAGCATGATGAGTGGATTTAGGTACGACGACTCTAAGTGAAATAAGTCACACAGAAAAAGACACTTATCCTAAGATATCACTTATAGAGGGAATGTAAAAACCGCTACCCTTGAACTGAATTACAAAACAGAACAGAGTCACACGTTTAGAAAACACACTATGGCTGCTTAACGGGAAAGGTGAGGTGGGGTGATGCGTAAAAGAAGGGTTTCAAATTAGCTCAGAGACCGTTCCATAAACCCAATATGTAATAGACACGACCTACTCCTTGCTCAGTGAACTGGACTCAACACCCCCTATTCACCGCCCAAGAATATATCTGACTAGTAAGAATCTTACAACCTATGTATTGATATCTCTCTGTAAGTGAGTCAAGTGGGGGTAAAGCGGCATAAACACAGCAGTGAAAAGCAGCTAAACCCCTTTATAAAAATCAATCACTTTGAAAAACCCGTGAAACAAAGACAGTGAAAGAGAGAGAAATTCTTACTAAATTCGTTCAGGGGCTGTGATGCCACCTGGATTGACCATATCTAGACCCACAGCTGATTGAGACATAAGGGTGGACACTCTTGGGGCTGAGAGGTTTGGTGAGGTTGGGTGAGCAAACGCAGACCCTTTAAAGTAATACTGCGTGGTTCCCATCCCATGGGTCCCAAATCTCCAGGTTCAAGGGCATCTTCCTACTTCGAAAACATGCATGAGAAACCCAGAAGATGGTACACCGTGTGATCGGGAAAGGTTTCTAAAACGCACCTCATTTCTCATCTCCCTGTGCTCGGGTTCGCCATTCCAGCCGCTTTACTAGCAATCTCCCTCCTTGGAGAATCAGCACCTTTAACCCCCTGTTCCGTACAGGTTGCAATTTGTCCTGAGGATGAACGGGAAGAGGGGGAACCAATGAGACACTAGCTCTAGGTGTTGGGACAGGCACAGGCCACTCTATTTTCCCATCAGGAAGAAGAATTAACCACAGGCTCAGCCTGCCGCCCGGGACCAGAATAGGGCCTGAAGCAATCCTGCGCTTTTGTGGCCAGCTCCCAAGAAAGCGAGTGGAAAAATGGAGCTCAGGGGCACTGCAATTCACAAACCTGCAGAGTTATAAATGATAACTCTCGTCCACAAATATATTGACGGCAGGCAACGAAGAGGATTTGAAAGCAAGGCAGAATTGCAGGAAACAGATTTCAGGAGGTAGATTCGAATCGCCTTTAAAGCACGGGAAAAGCGGCAAAACCTCGACAATGATGCCCTTGGCCAAAAAGGGCGTATGCGTTTTTTCCTGAATATATTCAGGAAAAAACGCATACGCCCTTTTTGGCCAACCAAGCAACCTGGAAAGGCAAATCAGCGCTACAAAGAAGTCTCGCTTCCCATCGGTCAAAAGGGCCATGCTGAATAAAGTGTCAAACCCAGAAATGCAGGACAGGCCATGGAGAAACGGGAGCCTTGCTACGCTGATGGGCGGGATGTAAATTGCCAACAGCCCCTCTGGAGAAGTGTACGGTGTGTCCTGAAACCTCGAAAAAACTCAGCTTAGAGAGCATAGGGCACTTCCACTCATGGGCGTATACATTGGGAAAACTACAAATCAGCAAGACCCAGGCACCCCAAAGTTTAGGGCTGCTCTGTGGACAAGAACCTCCACTTCGGTACACCTTAAATATCCCAGGAAAGAGAAAAATGGATAAAGAAGTTGTGGTCCTTATGTACAATGGAATATCACTCAGCCATGAAATCAACGTCATAAGGCTAGTAGCAGCATGATGAGTGGATTTAGGTACGACGACTCTAAGTGAAATAAGTCACACAGAAAAAGACACTTATCCTAAGATATCACTTATAGAGGGAATGTAAAAACCGCTACCCTTGAACTGAATTACAAAACAGAACAGAGTCACACGTTTAGAAAACACACTATGGCTGCTTAACGGGAAAGGTGAGGTGGGGTGATGCGTAAAAGAAGGGTTTCAAATTAGCTCAGAGACCGTTCCATAAACCCAATATGTAATAGACACGACCTACTCCTTCCTCAGTGAACTGGACTCAACACCCCCTATTCACCGCCCAAGAATATATCTGACTAGTAAGAATCTTACAACCTATGTATTGATATCTCTCTGTAAGTGAGTCAAGTGGGGGTAAAGCGGCATAAACACAGCAGTGAAAAGCAGCTAAACCCCTTTATAAAAATCAATCACTTTGAAAAACCCGTGAAACAAAGACAGTGAAAGAGAGAGAAATTCTTACTAAATTCGTTCAGGGGCTGTGATGCCACCTGGATTGACCATATCTAGACCCACAGCTGATTGAGACATAAGGGTGGACACTCTTGGGGCTGAGAGGTTTGGTGAGGTTGGGTGAGCAAACGCAGACCCTTTAAAGTAATACTGCGTGGTTCCCATCCCATGGGTCCCAAATCTCCAGGTTCAAGGGCATCTTCCTACTTCGAAAACATGCATGAGAAACCCAGAAGATGGTACACCGTGTGATCGGGAAAGGTTTCTAAAACGCACCTCATTTCTCATCTCCCTGTGCTCGGGTTCGCCATTCCAGCCGCTTTACTAGCAATCTCCCTCCTTGGAGAATCAGCACCTTTAACCCCCTGTTCCGTACAGGTTGCAATTTGTCCTGAGGATGAACGGGAAGAGGGGGAACCAATGAGACACTAGCTCTAGGTGTTGGGACAGGCACAGGCCACTCTATTTTCCCATCAGGAAGAAGAATTAACCACAGGCTCAGCCTGCCGCCCGGGACCAGAAGAGGGCCTGAAGCAATCCTGCGCTTTTGCGGCCAGCTCCCAAGAAAGCGAGTGGAAAAATGGAGCTCAGGGGCACTGCAATTCACAAACCTGCAGAGTTATAAATGATAACTCTCGTCCACAAATATATTGACGGCAGGCAACGAAGAGGATTTGAAAGCAAGGCAGAATTGCAGGAAACAGATTTCAGGAGGTAGATTCGAATCGCCTTTAAAGCACGGGAAAAGCGGCAAAACCTCGACAATGATGCCCTTGGCCAAAAAGGGCGTATGCGTTTTTTCCTGAATATATTCAGGAAAAAACGCATACGCCCTTTTTGGCCAACCAAGCAACCTGGAAAGGCAAATCAGCGCTACAAAGAAGTCTCGCTTCCCATCGGTCAAAAGGGCCATGCTGAATAAAGTGTCAAACCCAGAAATGCAGGACAGGCCATGGAGAAACGGGAGCCTTGCTACGCTGATGGGCGGGATGTAAATTGCCAACAGCCCCTCTGGAGAAGTGTACGGTGTGTCCTGAAACCTCGAAAAAACTCAGCTTAGAGAGCATAGGGCACTTCCACTCATGGGCGTATACATTGGGAAAACTACAAATCAGCAAGACCCAGGCACCCCAAAGTTTAGGGCTGCTCTGTGGACAAGAACCTCCACTTCGGTACACCTTAAATATCCCAGGAAAGAGAAAAATGGATAAAGAAGTTGTGGTCCTTATGTACAATGGAATATCACTCAGCCATGAAATCAACGTCATAAGGCTAGTAGCAGCATGATGAGTGGATTTAGGTACGACGACTCTAAGTGAAATAAGTCACACAGAAAAAGACACTTATCCTAAGATATCACTTATAGAGGGAATGTAAAAACCGCTACCCTTGAACTGAATTA
Source organism: Balaenoptera borealis (assembly GCF_965194805.1). Lineage (NCBI taxonomy): Eukaryota > Metazoa > Chordata > Mammalia > Artiodactyla > Balaenopteridae > Balaenoptera > Balaenoptera borealis. The sequence goes on from NC_138864.1 coordinate 35,221,099, forward strand.
CAAAACAGAACAGAGTCACACGTTTAGAAAACACACTATGGCTGCTTAACGGGAAAGGTGAGGTGGGGTGATGCGTAAAAGAAGGGTTTCAAATTAGCTCAGAGACCGTTCCATAAACCCAATATGTAATAGACACGACCTACTCCTTCCTCAGTGAACTGGACTCAACACCCCCTATTCACCGCCCAAGAATATATCTGACTAGTAAGAATCTTACAACCTATGTATTGATATCTCTCTGTAAGTGAGTCAAGTGGGGGTAAAGCGGCATAAACACAGCAGTGAAAAGCAGCTAAACCCCTTTATAAAAATCAATCACTTTGAAAAACCCGTGAAACAAAGACAGTGAAAGAGAGAGAAATTCTTACTAAATTCGTTCAGGGGCTGTGATGCCACCTGGATTGACCATATCTAGACCCACAGCTGATTGAGACATAAGGGTGGACACTCTTGGGGCTGAGAGGTTTGGTGAGGTTGGGTGAGCAAACGCAGACCCTTTAAAGTAATACTGCGTGGTTCCCATCCCATGGGTCCCAAATCTCCAGGTTCAAGGGCATCTTCCTACTTCGAAAACATGCATGAGAAACCCAGAAGATGGTACACCGTGTGATCGGGAAAGGTTTCTAAAACGCACCTCATTTCTCATCTCCCTGTGCTCGGGTTCGCCATTCCAGCCGCTTTACTAGCAATCTCCCTCCTTGGAGAATCAGCACCTTTAACCCCCTGTTCCGTACAGGTTGCAATTTGTCCTGAGGATGAACGGGAAGAGGGGGAACCAATGAGACACTAGCTCTAGGTGTTGGGACAGGCACAGGCCACTCTATTTTCCCATCAGGAAGAAGAATTAACCACAGGCTCAGCCTGCCGCCCGGGACCAGAAGAGGGCCTGAAGCAATCCTGCGCTTTTGCGGCCAGCTCCCAAGAAAGCGAGTGGAAAAATGGAGCTCAGGGGCACTGCAATTCACAAACCTGCAGAGTTATAAATGATAACTCTCGTCCACAAATATATTGACGGCAGGCAACGAAGAGGATTTGAAAGCAAGGCAGAATTGCAGGAAACAGATTTCAGGAGGTAGATTCGAATCGCCTTTAAAGCACGGGAAAAGCGGCAAAACCTCGACAATGATGCCCTTGGCCAAAAAGGGCGTATGCGTTTTTTCCTGAATATATTCAGGAAAAAACGCATACGCCCTTTTTGGCCAACCAAGCAACCTGGAAAGGCAAATCAGCGCTACAAAGAAGTCTCGCTTCCCATCGGTCAAAAGGGCCATGCTGAATAAAGTGTCAAACCCAGAAATGCAGGACAGGCCATGGAGAAACGGGAGCCTTGCTACGCTGATGGGCGGGATGTAAATTGCCAACAGCCCCTCTGGAGAAGTGTACGGTGTGTCCTGAAACCTCGAAAAAACTCAGCTTAGAGAGCATAGGGCACTTCCACTCATGGGCGTATACATTGGGAAAACTACAAATCAGCAAGACCCAGGCACCCCAAAGTTTAGGGCTGCTCTGTGGACAAGAACCTCCACTTCGGTACACCTTAAATATCCCAGGAAAGAGAAAAATGGATAAAGAAGTTGTGGTCCTTATGTACAATGGAATATCACTCAGCCATGAAATCAACGTCATAAGGCTAGTAGCAGCATGATGAGTGGATTTAGGTACGACGACTCTAAGTGAAATAAGTCACACAGAAAAAGACACTTATCCTAAGATATCACTTATAGAGGGAATGTAAAAACCGCTACCCTTGAACTGAATTACAAAACAGAACAGAGTCACACGTTTAGAAAACACACTATGGCTGCTTAACGGGAAAGGTGAGGTGGGGTGATGCGTAAAAGAAGGGTTTCAAATTAGCTCAGAGACCGTTCCATAAACCCAATATGTAATAGACACGACCTACTCCTTGCTCAGTGAACTGGACTCAACACCCCCTATTCACCGCCCAAGAATATATCTGACTAGTAAGAATCTTACAACCTATGTATTGATATCTCTCTGTAAGTGAGTCAAGTGGGGGTAAAGCGGCATAAACACAGCAGTGAAAAGCAGCTAAACCCCTTTATAAAAATCAATCACTTTGAAAAACCCGTGAAACAAAGACAGTGAAAGAGAGAGAAATTCTTACTAAATTCGTTCAGGGGCTGTGATGCCACCTGGATTGACCACATCTAGACCCACAGCTGATTGAGACATAAGGGTGGACACTCTTGGGGCTGAGAGGTTTGGTGAGGTTGGGTGAGCAAACGCAGACCCTTTAAAGTAATACTGCGTGGTTCCCATCCCATGGGTCCCAAATCTCCAGGTTCAAGGGCATCTTCCTACTTCGAAAACATGCATGAGAAACCCAGAAGATGGTACACCGTGTGATCGGGAAAGGTTTCTAAAACGCACCTCATTTCTCATCTCCCTGTGCTCGGGTTCGCCATTCCAGCCGCTTTACTAGCAATCTCCCTCCTTGGAGAATCAGCACCTTTAACCTCCTGTTCCGTACAGGTTGCAATTTGTCCTGAGGATGAACGGGAAGAGGGGGAACCAATGAGACACTAGCTCTAGGTGTTGGGACAGGCACAGGCCACTCTATTTTCCCATCAGGAAGAAGAATTAACCACAGGCTCAGCCTGCCGCCCGGGACCAGAAGAGGGCCTGAAGCAATCCTGCACTTTTGCGGCCAGCTCCCAAGAAAGCGAGTGGAAAAATGGAGCTCAGGGGCACTGCAATTCACAAACCTGCAGAGTTATAAATGATAACTCTCGTCCACAAATATATTGACGGCAGGCAACGAAGAGGATTTGAAAGCAAGGCAGAATTGCAGGAAACAGATTTCAGGAGGTAGATTCGAATCGCCTTTAAAGCACGGGAAAAGCGGCAAAACCTCGACAATGATGCCCTTGGCCAAAAAGGGCGTATGCGTTTTTTCCTGAATATATTCAGGAAAAAACGCATACGCCCTTTTTGGCCAACCAAGCAACCTGGAAAGACAAATCAGCGCTACAAAGAAGTCTCGCTTCCCATCGGTCAAAAGGGCCATGCTGAATAAAGTGTCAAACCCAGAAATGCAGGACAGGCCATGGAGAAACGGGAGCCTTGCTACGCTGATGGGCGGGATGTAAATTGCCAACAGCCCCTCTGGAGAAGTGTACGGTGTGTCCTGAAACCTCGAAAAAACTCAGCTTAGAGAGCATAGGGCACTTCCACTCATGGGCGTATACATTGGGAAAACTACAAATCAGCAAGACCCAGGCACCCCAAAGTTTAGGGCTGCTCTGTGGACAAGAACCTCCACTTCGGTACACCTTAAATATCCCAGGAAAGAGAAAAATGGATAAAGAAGTTGTGGTCCTTATGTACAATGGAATATCACTCAGCCATGAAATCAACGTCATAAGGCTAGTAGCAGCATGATGAGTGGATTTAGGTACGACGACTCTAATTGAAATAAGTCACACAGAAAAAGACACTTATCCTAAGATATCACTTATAGAGGGAATGTAAAAACCGCTACCCTTGAACTGAATTACAAAACAGAACAGAGTCACACGTTTAGAAAACACACTATGGCTGCTTAACGGGAAAGGTGAGGTGGGGTGATGCGTAAAAGAAGGGTTTCAAATTAGCTCAGAGACCGTTCCATAAACCCAATATGTAATAGACACGACCTACTCCTTGCTCAGTGAACTGGACTCAACACCCCCTATTCACCGCCCAAGAATATATCTGACTAGTAAGAATCTTACAACCTATGTATTGATATCTCTCTGTAAGTGAGTCAAGTGGGGGTAAAGCGGCATAAACACAGCAGTGAAAAGCAGCTAAACCCCTTTATAAAAATCAATCACTTTGAAAAACCCGTGAAACAAAGACAGTGAAAGAGAGAGAAATTCTTACTAAATTCGTTCAGGGGCTGTGATGCCACCTGGATTGACCACATCTAGACCCACAGCTGATTGAGACATAAGGGTGGACACTCTTGGGGCTGAGAGGTTTGGTGAGGTTGGGTGAGCAAACGCAGACCCTTTAAAGTAATACTGCGTGGTTCCCATCCCATGGGTCCCAAATCTCCAGGTTCAAGGGCATCTTCCTACTTCGAAAACATGCATGAGAAACCCAGAAGATGGTACACCGTGTGATCGGGAAAGGTTTCTAAAACGCACCTCATTTCTCATCTCCCTGTGCTCGGGTTCGCCATTCCAGCCGCTTTACTAGCAATCTCCCTCCTTGGAGAATCAGCACCTTTAACCTCCTGTTCCGTACAGGTTGCAATTTGTCCTGAGGATGAACGGGAAGAGGGGGAACCAATGAGACACTAGCTCTAGGTGTTGGGACAGGCACAGGCCACTCTATTTTCCCATCAGGAAGAAGAATTAACCACAGGCTCAGCCTGCCGCCCGGGACCAGAAGAGGGCCTGAAGCAATCCTGCGCTTTTGCGGCCAGCTCCCAAGAAAGCGAGTGGAAAAATGGAGCTCAGGGGCACTGCAATTCACAAACCTGCAGAGTTATAAATGATAACTCTCGTCCACAAATATATTGACGGCAGGCAACGAAGAGGATTTGAAAGCAAGGCAGAATTGCAGGAAACAGATTTCAGGAGGTAGATTCGAATCGCCTTTAAAGCACGGGAAAAGCGGCAAAACCTCGACAATGATGCCCTTGGCCAAAAAGGGCGTATGCGTTTTTTCCTGAATATATTCAGGAAAAAACGCATACGCCCTTTTTGGCCAACCAAGCAACCTGGAAAGGCAAATCAGCGCTACAAAGAAGTCTCGCTTCCCATCGGTCAAAAGGGCCATGCTGAATAAAGTGTCAAACCCAGAAATGCAGGACAGGCCATGGAGAAACGGGAGCCTTGCTACGCTGATGGGCGGGATGTAAATTGCCAACAGCCCCTCTGGAGAAGTGTACGGTGTGTCCTGAAACCTCGAAAAAACTCAGCTTAGAGAGCATAGGGCACTTCCACTCATGGGCGTATACATTGGGAAAACTACAAATCAGCAAGACCCAGGCACCCCAAAGTTTAGGGCTGCTCTGTGGACAAGAACCTCCACTTCGGTACACCTTAAATATCCCAGGAAAGAGAAAAATGGATAAAGAAGTTGTGGTCCTTATGTACAATGGAATATCACTCAGCCATGAAATCAACGTCATAAGGCTAGTAGCAGCATGATGAGTGGATTTAGGTACGACGACTCTAAGTGAAATAAGTCACACAGAAAAAGACACTTATCCTAAGATATCACTTATAGAGGGAATGTAAAAACCGCTACCCTTGAACTGAATTACAAAACAGAACAGAGTCACACGTTTAGAAAACACACTATGGCTGCTTAACGGGAAAGGTGAGGTGGGGTGATGCGTAAAAGAAGGGTTTCAAATTAGCTCAGAGACCGTTCCATAAACCCAATATGTAATAGACACGACCTACTCCTTGCTCAGTGAACTGGACTCAACACCCCCTATTCACCGCCCAAGAATATATCTGACTAGTAAGAATCTTACAACCTATGTATTGATATCTCTCTGTAAGTGAGTCAAGTGGGGGTAAAGCGGCATAAACACAGCAGTGAAAAGCAGCTAAACCCCTTTATAAAAATCAATCACTTTGAAAAACCCGTGAAACAAAGACAGTGAAAGAGAGAGAAATTCTTACTAAATTCGTTCAGGGGCTGTGATGCCACCTGGATTGACCATATCTAGACCCACAGCTGATTGAGACATAAGGGTGGACACTCTTGGGGCTGAGAGGTTTGGTGAGGTTGGGTGAGCAAACGCAGACCCTTTAAAGTAATACTGCGTGGTTCCCATCCCATGGGTCCCAAATCTCCAGGTTCAAGGGCATCTTCCTACTTCGAAAACATGCATGAGAAACCCAGAAGATGGTACACCGTGTGATCGGGAAAGGTTTCTAAAACGCACCTCATTTCTCATCTCCCTGTGCTCGGGTTCGCCATTCCAGCCGCTTTACTAGCAATCTCCCTCCTTGGAGAATCAGCACCTTTAACCTCCTGTTCCGTACAGGTTGCAATTTGTCCTGAGGATGAACGGGAAGAGGGGGAACCAATGAGACACTAGCTCTAGGTGTTGGGACAGGCACAGGCCACTCTATTTTCCCATCAGGAAGAAGAATTAACCACAGGCTCAGCCTGCCGCCCGGGACCAGAAGAGGGCCTGAAGCAATCCTGCGCTTTTGCGGCCAGCTCCCAAGAAAGCGAGTGGAAAAATGGAGCTCAGGGGCACTGCAATTCACAAACCTGCAGAGTTATAAATGATAACTCTCGTCCACAAATATATTGACGGCAGGCAACGAAGAGGATTTGAAAGCAAGGCAGAATTGCAGGAAACAGATTTCAGGAGGTAGATTCGAATCGCCTTTAAAGCACGGGAAAAGCGGCAAAACCTCGACAATGATGCCCTTGGCCAAAAAGGGCGTATGCGTTTTTTCCTGAATATATTCAGGAAAAAACGCATACGCCCTTTTTGGCCAACCAAGCAACCTGGAAAGGCAAATCAGCGCTACAAAGAAGTCTCGCTTCCCATCGGTCAAAAGGGCCATGCTGAATAAAGTGTCAAACCCAGAAATGCAGGACAGGCCATGGAGAAACGGGAGCCTTGCTACGCTGATGGGCGGGATGTAAATTGCCAACAGCCCCTCTGGAGAAGTGTACGGTGTGTCCTGAAACCTCGAAAAAACTCAGCTTAGAGAGCATAGGGCACTTCCACTCATGGGCGTATACATTGGGAAAACTACAAATCAGCAAGACCCAGGCACCCCAAAGTTTAGGGCTGCTCTGTGGACAAGAACCTCCACTTCGGTACACCTTAAATATCCCAGGAAAGAGAAAAATGGATAAAGAAGTTGTGGTCCTTATGTACAATGGAATATCACTCAGCCATGAAATCAACGTCATAAGGCTAGTAGCAGCATGATGAGTGGATTTAGGTACGACGACTCTAAGTGAAATAAGTCACACAGAAAAAGACACTTATCCTAAGATATCACTTATAGAGGGAATGTAAAAACCGCTACCCTTGAACTGAATTACAAAACAGAACAGAGTCACACGTTTAGAAAACACACTATGGCTGCTTAACGGGAAAGGTGAGGTGGGGTGATGCGTAAAAGAAGGGTTTCAAATTAGCTCAGAGACCGTTCCATAAACCCAATATGTAATAGACACGACCTACTCCTTGCTCAGTGAACTGGACTCAACACCCCCTATTCACCGCCCAAGAATATATCTGACTAGTAAGAATCTTACAACCTATGTATTGATATCTCTCTGTAAGTGAGTCAAGTGGGGGTAAAGCGGCATAAACACAGCAGTGAAAAGCAGCTAAACCCCTTTATAAAAATCAATCACTTTGAAAAACCCGTGAAACAAAGACAGTGAAAGAGAGAGAAATTCTTACTAAATTCGTTCAGGGGCTGTGATGCCACCTCGATTGACCACATCTAGACCCACAGCTGATTGAGACATAAGGGTGGACACTCTTGGGGCTGAGAGGTTTGGTGAGGTTGGGTGAGCAAACGCAGACCCTTTAAAGTAATACTGCGTGGTTCCCATCCCATGGGTCCCAAATCTCCAGGTTCAAGGGCATCTTCCTACTTCGAAAACATGCATGAGAAACCCAGAAGATGGTACACCGTGTGATCGGGAAAGGTTTCTAAAACGCACCTCATTTCTCATCTCCCTGTGCTCGGGTTCGCCATTCCAGCCGCTTTACTAGCAATCTCCCTCCTTGGAGAATCAGCACCTTTAACCTCCTGTTCCGTACAGGTTGCAATTTGTCCTGAGGATGAACGGGAAGAGGGGGAACCAATGAGACACTAGCTCTAGGTGTTGGGACAGGCACAGGCCACTCTATTTTCCCATCAGGAAGAAGAATTAACCACAGGCTCAGCCTGCCGCCCGGGACCAGAATAGGGCCTGAAGCAATCCTGCGCTTTTGCGGCCAGCTCCCAAGAAAGCGAGTGGAAAAATGGAGCTCAGGGGCACTGCAATTCACAAACCTGCAGAGTTATAAATGATAACTCTCGTCCACAAATATATTGACGGCAGGCAACGAAGAGGATTTGAAAGCAAGGCAGAATTGCAGGAAACAGATTTCAGGAGGTAGATTCGAATCGCCTTTAAAGCACGGGAAAAGCGGCAAAACCTCGACAATGATGCCCTTGGCCAAAAAGGGCGTATGCGTTTTTTCCTGAATATATTCAGGAAAAAACGCATACGCCCTTTTTGGCCAACCAAGCAACCTGGAAAGACAAATCAGCGCTACAAAGAAGTCTCGCTTCCCATCGGTCAAAAGGGCCATGCTGAATAAAGTGTCAAACCCAGAAATGCAGGACAGGCCATGGAGAAACGGGAGCCTTGCTACGCTGATGGGCGGGATGTAAATTGCCAACAGCCCCTCTGGAGAAGTGTACGGTGTGTCCTGAAACCTCGAAAAAACTCAGCTTAGAGAGCATAGGGCACTTCCACTCATGGGCGTATACATTGGGAAAACTACAAATCAGCAAGACCCAGGCACCCCAAAGTTTAGGGCTGCTCTGTGGACAAGAACCTCCACTTCGGTACACCTTAAATATCCCAGGAAAGAGAAAAATGGATAAAGAAGTTGTGGTCCTTATGTACAATGGAATATCACTCAGCCATGAAATCAACGTCATAAGGCTAGTAGCAGCATGATGAGTGGATTTAGGTACGACGACTCTAAGTGAAATAAGTCACACAGAAAAAGACACTTATCCTAAGATATCACTTATAGAGGGAATGTAAAAACCGCTACCCTTGAACTGAATTACAAAACAGAACAGAGTCACACGTTTAGAAAACACACTATGGCTGCTTAACGGGAAAGGTGAGGTGGGGTGATGCGTAAAAGAAGGGTTTCAAATTAGCTCAGAGACCGTTCCATAAACCCAATATGTAATAGACACGACCTACTCCTTGCTCAGTGAACTGGACTCAACACCCCCTATTCACCGCCCAAGAATATATCTGACTAGTAAGAATCTTACAACCTATGTATTGATATCTCTCTGTAAGTGAGTCAAGTGGGGGTAAAGCGGCATAAACACAGCAGTGAAAAGCAGCTAAACCCCTTTATAAAAATCAATCACTTTGAAAAACCCGTGAAACAAAGACAGTGAAAGAGAGAGAAATTCTTACTAAATTCGTTCAGGGGCTGTGATGCCACCTGGATTGACCATATCTAGACCCACAGCTGATTGAGACATAAGGGTGGACACTCTTGGGGCTGAGAGGTTTGGTGAGGTTGGGTGAGCAAACGCAGACCCTTTAAAGTAATACTGCGTGGTTCCCATCCCATGGGTCCCAAATCTCCAGGTTCAAGGGCATCTTCCTACTTCGAAAACATGCATGAGAAACCCAGAAGATGGTACACCGTGTGATCGGGAAAGGTTTCTAAAACGCACCTCATTTCTCATCTCCCTGTGCTCGGGTTCGCCATTCCAGCCGCTTTACTAGCAATCTCCCTCCTTGGAGAATCAGCACCTTTAACCTCCTGTTCCGTACAGGTTGCAATTTGTCCTGAGGATGAACGGGAAGAGGGGGAACCAATGAGACACTAGCTCTAGGTGTTGGGACAGGCACAGGCCACTCTATTTTCCCATCAGGAAGAAGAATTAACCACAGGCTCAGCCTGCCGCCCGGGACCCGAAGAGGGCCTGAAGCAATCCTGCGCTTTTGCGGCCAGCTCCCAAGAAAGCGAGTGGAAAAATGGAGCTCAGGGGCACTGCAATTCACAAACCTGCAGAGTTATAAATGATAACTCTCGTCCACAAATATATTGACGGCAGGCAACGAAGAGGATTTGAAAGCAAGGCAGAATTGCAGGAAACAGATTTCAGGAGGTAGATTCGAATCGCCTTTAAAGCACGGGAAAAGCGGCAAAACCTCGACAATGATGCCCTTGGCCAAAAAGGGCGTATGCGTTTTTTCCTGAATATATTCAGGAAAAAACGCATACGCCCTTTTTGGCCAACCAAGCAACCTGGAAAGGCAAATCAGCGCTACAAAGAAGTCTCGCTTCCCATCGGTCAAAAGGGCCATGCTGAATAAAGTGTCAAACCCAGAAATGCAGGACAGGCCATGGAGAAACGGGAGCCTTGCTACGCTGATGGGCGGGATGTAAATTGCCAACAGCCCCTCTGGAGAAGTGTACGGTGTGTCCTGAAACCTCGAAAAAACTCAGCTTAGAGAGCATAGGGCACTTCCACTCATGGGCGTATACATTGGGAAAACTACAAATCAGCAAGACCCAGGCACCCCAAAGTTTAGGGCTGCTCTGTGGACAAGAACCTCCACTTCGGTACACCTTAAATATCCCAGGAAAGAGAAAAATGGATAAAGAAGTTGTGGTCCTTATGTACAATGGAATATCACTCAGCCATGAAATCAACGTCATAAGGCTAGTAGCAGCATGATGAGTGGATTTAGGTACGACGACTCTAAGTGAAATAAGTCACACAGAAAAAGACACTTATCCTAAGATATCACTTATAGAGGGAATGTAAAAACCGCTACCCTTGAACTGAATTACAAAACAGAACAGAGTCACACGTTTAGAAAACACACTATGGCTGCTTAACGGGAAAGGTGAGGTGGGGTGATGCGTAAAAGAAGGGTTTCAAATTAGCTCAGAGACCGTTCCATAAACCCAATATGTAATAGACACGACCTACTCCTTCCTCAGTGAACTGGACTCAACACCCCCTATTCACCGCCCAAGAATATATCTGACTAGTAAGAATCTTACAACCTATGTATTGATATCTCTCTGTAAGTGAGTCAAGTGGGGGTAAAGCGGCATAAACACAGCAGTGAAAAGCAGCTAAACCCCTTTATAAAAATCAATCACTTTGAAAAACCCGTGAAACAAAGACAGTGAAAGAGAGAGAAATTCTTACTAAATTCGTTCAGGGGCTGTGATGCCACCTGGATTGACCATATCTAGACCCACAGCTGATTGAGACATAAGGGTGGACACTCTTGGGGCTGAGAGGTTTGGTGAGGTTGGGTGAGCAAACGCAGACCCTTTAAAGTAATACTGCGTGGTTCCCATCCCATGGGTCCCAAATCTCCAGGTTCAAGGGCATCTTCCTACTTCGAAAACATGCATGAGAAACCCAGAAGATGGTACACCGTGTGATCGGGAAAGGTTTCTAAAACGCACCTCATTTCTCATCTCCCTGTGCTCGGGTTCGCCATTCCAGCCGCTTTACTAGCAATCTCCCTCCTTGGAGAATCAGCACCTTTAACCCCCTGTTCCGTACAGGTTGCAATTTGTCCTGAGGATGAACGGGAAGAGGGGGAACCAATGAGACACTAGCTCTAGGTGTTGGGACAGGCACAGGCCACTCTATTTTCCCATCAGGAAGAAGAATTAACCACAGGCTCAGCCTGCCGCCCGGGACCAGAAGAGGGCCTGAAGCAATCCTGCGCTTTTGCGGCCAGCTCCCAAGAAAGCGAGTGGAAAAATGGAGCTCAGGGGCACTGCAATTCACAAACCTGCAGAGTTATAAATGATAACTCTCGTCCACAAATATATTGACGGCAGGCAACGAAGAGGATTTGAAAGCAAGGCAGAATTGCAGGAAACAGATTTCAGGAGGTAGATTCGAATCGCCTTTAAAGCACGGGAAAAGCGGCAAAACCTCGACAATGATGCCCTTGGCCAAAAAGGGCGTATGCGTTTTTTCCTGAATATATTCAGGAAAAAACGCATACGCCCTTTTTGGCCAACCAAGCAACCTGGAAAGGCAAATCAGCGCTACAAAGAAGTCTCGCTTCCCATCGGTCAAAAGGGCCATGCTGAATAAAGTGTCAAACCCAGAAATGCAGGACAGGCCATGGAGAAACGGGAGCCTTGCTACGCTGATGGGCGGGATGTAAATTGCCAACAGCCCCTCTGGAGAAGTGTACGGTGTGTCCTGAAACCTCGAAAAAACTCAGCTTAGAGAGCATAGGGCACTTCCACTCATGGGCGTATACATTGGGAAAACTACAAATCAGCAAGACCCAGGCACCCCAAAGTTTAGGGCTGCTCTGTGGACAAGAACCTCCACTTCGGTACACCTTAAATATCCCAGGAAAGAGAAAAATGGATAAAGAAGTTGTGGTCCTTATGTACAATGGAATATCACTCAGCCATGAAATCAACGTCATAAGGCTAGTAGCAGCATGATGAGTGGATTTAGGTACGACGACTCTAAGTGAAATAAGTCACACAGAAAAAGACACTTATCCTAAGATATCACTTATAGAGGGAATGTAAAAACCGCTACCCTTGAACTGAATTACAAAACAGAACAGAGTCACACGTTTAGAAAACACACTATGGCTGCTTAACGGGAAAGGTGAGGTGGGGTGATGCGTAAAAGAAGGGTTTCAAATTAGCTCAGAGACCGTTCCATAAACCCAATATGTAATAGACACGACCTACTCCTTGCTCAGTGAACTGGACTCAACACCCCCTATTCACCGCCCAAGAATATATCTGACTAGTAAGAATCTTACAACCTATGTATTGATATCTCTCTGTAAGTGAGTCAAGTGGGGGTAAAGCGGCATAAACACAGCAGTGAAAAGCAGCTAAACCCCTTTATAAAAATCAATCACTTTGAAAAACCCGTGAAACAAAGACAGTGAAAGAGAGAGAAATTCTTACTAAATTCGTTCAGGGGCTGTGATGCCACCTGGATTGACCACATCTAGACCCACAGCTGATTGAGACATAAGGGTGGACACTCTTGGGGCTGAGAGGTTTGGTGAGGTTGGGTGAGCAAACGCAGACCCTTTAAAGTAATACTGCGTGGTTCCCATCCCATGGGTCCCAAATCTCCAGGTTCAAGGGCATCTTCCTACTTTGAAAACATGCATGAGAAACCCAGAAGATGGTACACCGTGTGATCGGGAAAGGTTTCTAAAACGCACCTCATTTCTCATCTCCCTGTGCTCGGGTTCGCCATTCCAGCCGCTTTACTAGCAATCTCCCTCCTTGGAGAATCAGCACCTTTAACCTCCTGTTCCGTACAGGTTGCAATTTGTCCTGAGGATGAACGGGAAGAGGGGGAACCAATGAGACACTAGCTCTAGGTGTTGGGACAGGCACAGGCCACTCTATTTTCCCATCAGGAAGAAGAATTAACCACAGGCTCAGCCTGCCGCCCGGGACCAGAATAGGGCCTGAAGCAATCCTGCGCTTTTGCGGCCAGCTCCCAAGAAAGCGAGTGGAAAAATGGAGCTCAGGGGCACTGCAATTCACAAACCTGCAGAGTTATAAATGATAACTCTCGTCCACAAATATATTGACGGCAGGCAACGAAGAGGATTTGAAAGCAAGGCAGAATTGCAGGAAACAGATTTCAGGAGGTAGATTCGAATCGCCTTTAAAGCACGGGAAAAGCGGCAAAACCTCGACAATGATGCCCTTGGCCAAAAAGGGCGTATGCGTTTTTTCCTGAATATATTCAGGAAAAAACGCATACGCCCTTTTTGGCCAACCAAGCAACCTGGAAAGGCAAATCAGCGCTACAAAGAAGTCTCGCTTCCCATCGGTCAAAAGGGCCATGCTGAATAAAGTGTCAAACCCAGAAATGCAGGACAGGCCATGGAGAAACGGGAGCCTTGCTACGCTGATGGGCGGGATGTAAATTGCCAACAGCCCCTCTGGAGAAGTGTACGGTGTGTCCTGAAACCTCGAAAAAACTCAGCTTAGAGAGCATAGGGCACTTCCACTCATGGGCGTATACATTGGGAAAACTACAAATCAGCAAGACCCAGGCACCCCAAAGTTTAGGGCTGCTCTGTGGACAAGAACCTCCACTTCGGTACACCTTAAATATCCCAGGAAAGAGAAAAATGGATAAAGAAGTTGTGGTCCTTATGTACAATGGAATATCACTCAGCCATGAAATCAACGTCATAAGGCTAGTAGCAGCATGATGAGTGGATTTAGGTACGACGACTCTAAGTGAAATAAGTCACACAGAAAAAGACACTTATCCTAAGATATCACTTATAGAGGGAATGTAAAAACCGCTACCCTTGAACTGAATTACAAAACAGAACAGAGTCACACGTTTAGAAAACACACTATGGCTGCTTAACGGGAAAGGTGAGGTGGGGTGATGCGTAAAAGAAGGGTTTCAAATTAGCTCAGAGACCGTTCCATAAACCCAATATGTAATAGACACGACCTACTCCTTCCTCAGTGAACTGGACTCAACACCCCCTATTCACCGCCCAAGAATATATCTGACTAGTAAGAATCTTACAACCTATGTATTGATATCTCTCTGTAAGTGAGTCAAGTGGGGGTAAAGCGGCATAAACACAGCAGTGAAAAGCAGCTAAACCCCTTTATAAAAATCAATCACTTTGAAAAACCCGTGAAACAAAGACAGTGAAAGAGAGAGAAATTCTTACTAAATTCGTTCAGGGGCTGTGATGCCACCTGGATTGACCATATCTAGACCCACAGCTGATTGAGACATAAGGGTGGACACTCTTGGGGCTGAGAGGTTTGGTGAGGTTGGGTGAGCAAACGCAGACCCTTTAAAGTAATACTGCGTGGTTCCCATCCCATGGGTCCCAAATCTCCAGGTTCAAGGGCATCTTCCTACTTCGAAAACATGCATGAGAAACCCAGAAGATGGTACACCGTGTGATCGGGAAAGGTTTCTAAAACGCACCTCATTTCTCATCTCCCTGTGCTCGGGTTCGCCATTCCAGCCGCTTTACTAGCAATCTCCCTCCTTGGAGAATCAGCACCTTTAACCCCCTGTTCCGTACAGGTTGCAATTTGTCCTGAGGATGAACGGGAAGAGGGGGAACCAATGAGACACTAGCTCTAGGTGTTGGGACAGGCACAGGCCACTCTATTTTCCCATCAGGAAGAAGAATTAACCACAGGCTCAGCCTGCCGCCCGGGACCAGAATAGGGCCTGAAGCAATCCTGCGCTTTTGCGGCCAGCTCCCAAGAAAGCGAGTGGAAAAATGGAGCTCAGGGGCACTGCAATTCACAAACCTGCAGAGTTATAAATGATAACTCTCGTCCACAAATATATTGACGGCAGGCAACGAAGAGGATTTGAAAGCAAGGCAGAATTGCAGGAAACAGATTTCAGGAGGTAGATTCGAATCGCCTTTAAAGCACGGGAAAAGCGGCAAAACCTCGACAATGATGCCCTTGGCCAAAAAGGGCGTATGCGTTTTTTCCTGAATATATTCAGGAAAAAACGCATACGCCCTTTTTGGCCAACCAAGCAACCTGGAAAGGCAAATCAGCGCTACAAAGAAGTCTCGCTTCCCATCGGTCAAAAGGGCCATGCTGAATAAAGTGTCAAACCCAGAAATGCAGGACAGGCCATGGAGAAACGGGAGCCTTGCTACGCTGATGGGCGGGATGTAAATTGCCAACAGCCCCTCTGGAGAAGTGTACGGTGTGTCCTGAAACCTCGAAAAAACTCAGCTTAGAGAGCATAGGGCACTTCCACTCATGGGCGTATACATTGGGAAAACTACAAATCAGCAAGACCCAGGCACCCCAAAGTTTAGGGCTGCTCTGTGGACAAGAACCTCCACTTCGTTACACCTTAAATATCCCAGGAAAGAGAAAAATGGATAAAGAAGTTGTGGTCCTTA
The DNA here is from genome assembly GCF_965194805.1 of Balaenoptera borealis. NCBI lineage: Eukaryota > Metazoa > Chordata > Mammalia > Artiodactyla > Balaenopteridae > Balaenoptera > Balaenoptera borealis. The sequence goes on from NC_138864.1 coordinate 35,236,765, forward strand.
TGTACAATGGAATATCACTCAGCCATGAAATCAACGTCATAAGGCTAGTAGCAGCATGATGAGTGGATTTAGGTACGACGACTCTAAGTGAAATAAGTCACACAGAAAAAGACACTTATCCTAAGATATCACTTATAGAGGGAATGTAAAAACCGCTACCCTTGAACTGAATTACAAAACAGAACAGAGTCACACGTTTAGAAAACACACTATGGCTGCTTAACGGGAAAGGTGAGGTGGGGTGATGCGTAAAAGAAGGGTTTCAAATTAGCTCAGAGACCGTTCCATAAACCCAATATGTAATAGACACGACCTACTCCTTGCTCAGTGAACTGGACTCAACACCCCCTATTCACCGCCCAAGAATATATCTGACTAGTAAGAATCTTACAACCTATGTATTGATATCTCTCTGTAAGTGAGTCAAGTGGGGGTAAAGCGGCATAAACACAGCAGTGAAAAGCAGCTAAACCCCTTTATAAAAATCAATCACTTTGAAAAACCCGTGAAACAAAGACAGTGAAAGAGAGAGAAATTCTTACTAAATTCGTTCAGGGGCTGTGATGCCACCTGGATTGACCATATCTAGACCCACAGCTGATTGAGACATAAGGGTGGACACTCTTGGGGCTGAGAGGTTTGGTGAGGTTGGGTGAGCAAACGCAGACCCTTTAAAGTAATACTGCGTGGTTCCCATCCCATGGGTCCCAAATCTCCAGGTTCAAGGGCATCTTCCTACTTCGAAAACATGCATGAGAAACCCAGAAGATGGTACACCGTGTGATCGGGAAAGGTTTCTAAAACGCACCTCATTTCTCATCTCCCTGTGCTCGGGTTCGCCATTCCAGCCGCTTTACTAGCAATCTCCCTCCTTGGAGAATCAGCACCTTTAACCCCCTGTTCCGTACAGGTTGCAATTTGTCCTGAGGATGAACGGGAAGAGGGGGAACCAATGAGACACTAGCTCTAGGTGTTGGGACAGGCACAGGCCACTCTATTTTCCCATCAGGAAGAAGAATTAACCACAGGCTCAGCCTGCCGCCCGGGACCAGAAGAGGGCCTGAAGCAATCCTGCGCTTTTGCGGCCAGCTCCCAAGAAAGCGAGTGGAAAAATGGAGCTCAGGGGCACTGCAATTCACAAACCTGCAGAGTTATAAATGATAACTCTCGTCCACAAATATATTGACGGCAGGCAACGAAGAGGATTTGAAAGCAAGGCAGAATTGCAGGAAACAGATTTCAGGAGGTAGATTCGAATCGCCTTTAAAGCACGGGAAAAGCGGCAAAACCTCGACAATGATGCCCTTGGCCAAAAAGGGCGTATGCGTTTTTTCCTGAATATATTCAGGAAAAAACGCATACGCCCTTTTTGGCCAACCAAGCAACCTGGAAAGGCAAATCAGCGCTACAAAGAAGTCTCGCTTCCCATCGGTCAAAAGGGCCATGCTGAATAAAGTGTCAAACCCAGAAATGCAGGACAGGCCATGGAGAAACGGGAGCCTTGCTACGCTGATGGGCGGGATGTAAATTGCCAACAGCCCCTCTGGAGAAGTGTACGGTGTGTCCTGAAACCTCGAAAAAACTCAGCTTAGAGAGCATAGGGCACTTCCACTCATGGGCGTATACATTGGGAAAACTACAAATCAGCAAGACCCAGGCACCCCAAAGTTTAGGGCTGCTCTGTGGACAAGAACCTCCACTTCGGTACACCTTAAATATCCCAGGAAAGAGAAAAATGGATAAAGAAGTTGTGGTCCTTATGTACAATGGAATATCACTCAGCCATGAAATCAACGTCATAAGGCTAGTAGCAGCATGATGAGTGGATTTAGGTACGACGACTCTAAGTGAAATAAGTCACACAGAAAAAGACACTTATCCTAAGATATCACTTATAGAGGGAATGTAAAAACCGCTACCCTTGAACTGAATTACAAAACAGAACAGAGTCACACGTTTAGAAAACACACTATGGCTGCTTAACGGGAAAGGTGAGGTGGGGTGATGCGTAAAAGAAGGGTTTCAAATTAGCTCAGAGACCGTTCCATAAACCCAATATGTAATAGACACGACCTACTCCTTGCTCAGTGAACTGGACTCAACACCCCCTATTCACCGCCCAAGAATATATCTGACTAGTAAGAATCTTACAACCTATGTATTGATATCTCTCTGTAAGTGAGTCAAGTGGGGGTAAAGCGGCATAAACACAGCAGTGAAAAGCAGCTAAACCCCTTTATAAAAATCAATCACTTTGAAAAACCCGTGAAACAAAGACAGTGAAAGAGAGAGAAATTCTTACTAAATTCGTTCAGGGGCTGTGATGCCACCTGGATTGACCATATCTAGACCCACAGCTGATTGAGACATAAGGGTGGACACTCTTGGGGCTGAGAGGTTTGGTGAGGTTGGGTGAGCAAACGCAGACCCTTTAAAGTAATACTGCGTGGTTCCCATCCCATGGGTCCCAAATCTCCAGGTTCAAGGGCATCTTCCTACTTCGAAAACATGCATGAGAAACCCAGAAGATGGTACACCGTGTGATCGGGAAAGGTTTCTAAAACGCACCTCATTTCTCATCTCCCTGTGCTCGGGTTCGCCATTCCAGCCGCTTTACTAGCAATCTCCCTCCTTGGAGAATCAGCACCTTTAACCCCCTGTTCCGTACAGGTTGCAATTTGTCCTGAGGATGAACGGGAAGAGGGGGAACCAATGAGACACTAGCTCTAGGTGTTGGGACAGGCACGGGCCACTCTATTTTCCCATCAGGAAGAAGAATTAACCACAGGCTCAGCCTGCCGCCCGGGACCAGAAGAGGGCCTGAAGCAATCCTGCGCTTTTGCGGCCAGCTCCCAAGAAAGCGAGTGGAAAAATGGAGCTCAGGGGCACTGCAATTCACAAACCTGCAGAGTTATAAATGATAACTCTCGTCCACAAATATATTGACGGCAGGCAACGAAGAGGATTTGAAAGCAAGGCAGAATTGCAGGAAACAGATTTCAGGAGGTAGATTCGAATCGCCTTTGAAGCACGGGAAAAGCGGCAAAACCTCGACAATGATGCCCTTGGCCAAAAAGGGCGTATGCGTTTTTTCCTGAATATATTCAGGAAAAAACGCATACGCCCTTTTTGGCCAACCAAGCAACCTGGAAAGGCAAATCAGCGCTACAAAGAAGTCTCGCTTCCCATCGGTCAAAAGGGCCATGCTGAATAAAGTGTCAAACCCAGAAATGCAGGACAGGCCATGGAGAAACGGGAGCCTTGCTACGCTGATGGGCGGGATGTAAATTGCCAACAGCCCCTCTGGAGAAGTGTACGGTGTGTCCTGAAACCTCGAAAAAACTCAGCTTAGAGAGCATAGGGCACTTCCACTCATGGGCGTATACATTGGGAAAACTACAAATCAGCAAGACCCAGGCACCCCAAAGTTTAGGGCTGCTCTGTGGACAAGAACCTCCACTTCGGTACACCTTAAATATCCCAGGAAAGAGAAAAATGGATAAAGAAGTTGTGGTCCTTGTGTACAATGGAATATCACTCAGCCATGAAATCAACGTCATAAGGCTAGTAGCAGCATGATGAGTGGATTTAGGTACGACGACTCTAAGTGAAATAAGTCACACAGAAAAAGACACTTATCCTAAGATATCACTTATAGAGGGAATGTAAAAACCGCTACCCTTGAACTGAATTACAAAACAGAACAGAGTCACACGTTTAGAAAACACACTATGGCTGCTTAACGGGAAAGGTGAGGTGGGGTGATGCGTAAAAGAAGGGTTTCAAATTAGCTCAGAGACCGTTCCATAAACCCAATATGTAATAGACACGACCTACTCCTTGCTCAGTGAACTGGACTCAACACCCCCTATTCACCGCCCAAGAATATATCTGACTAGTAAGAATCTTACAACCTATGTATTGATATCTCTCTGTAAGTGAGTCAAGTGGGGGTAAAGCGGCATAAACACAGCAGTGAAAAGCAGCTAAACCCCTTTATAAAAATCAATCACTTTGAAAAACCCGTGAAACAAAGACAGTGAAAGAGAGAGAAATTCTTACTAAATTCGTTCAGGGGCTGTGATGCCACCTGGATTGACCATATCTAGACCCACAGCTGATTGAGACATAAGGGTGGACACTCTTGGGGCTGAGAGGTTTGGTGAGGTTGGGTGAGCAAACGCAGACCCTTTAAAGTAATACTGCGTGGTTCCCATCCCATGGGTCCCAAATCTCCAGGTTCAAGGGCATCTTCCTACTTCGAAAACATGCATGAGAAACCCAGAAGATGGTACACCGTGTGATCGGGAAAGGTTTCTAAAACGCACCTCATTTCTCATCTCCCTGTGCTCGGGTTCGCCATTCCAGCCGCTTTACTAGCAATCTCCCTCCTTGGAGAATCAGCACCTTTAACCTCCTGTTCCGTACAGGTTGCAATTTGTCCTGAGGATGAACGGGAAGAGGGGGAACCAATGAGACACTAGCTCTAGGTGTTGGGACAGGCACGGGCCACTCTATTTTCCCATCAGGAAGAAGAATTAACCACAGGCTCAGCCTGCCGCCCGGGACCAGAAGAGGGCCTGAAGCAATCCTGCGCTTTTGCGGCCAGCTCCCAAGAAAGCGAGTGGAAAAATGGAGCTCAGGGGCACTGCAATTCACAAACCTGCAGAGTTATAAATGATAACTCTCGTCCACAAATATATTGACGGCAGGCAACGAAGAGGATTTGAAAGCAAGGCAGAATTGCAGGAAACAGATTTCAGGAGGTAGATTCGAATCGCCTTTAAAGCACGGGAAAAGCGGCAAAACCTCGACAATGATGCCCTTGGCCAAAAAGGGCGTATGCGTTTTTTCCTGAATATATTCAGGAAAAAACGCATACGCCCTTTTTGGCCAACCAAGCAACCTGGAAAGGCAAATCAGCGCTACAAAGAAGTCTCGCTTCCCATCGGTCAAAAGGGCCATGCTGAATAAAGTGTCAAACCCAGAAATGCAGGACAGGCCATGGAGAAACGGGAGCCTTGCTACGCTGATGGGCGGGATGTAAATTGCCAACAGCCCCTCTGGAGAAGTGTACGGTGTGTCCTGAAACCTCGAAAAAACTCAGCTTAGAGAGCATAGGGCACTTCCACTCATGGGCGTATACATTGGGAAAACTACAAATCAGCAAGACCCAGGCACCCCAAAGTTTAGGGCTGCTCTGTGGACAAGAACCTCCACTTCGGTACACCTTAAATATCCCAGGAAAGAGAAAAATGGATAAAGAAGTTGTGGTCCTTATGTACAATGGAATATCACTCAGCCATGAAATCAACGTCATAAGGCTAGTAGCAGCATGATGAGTGGATTTAGGTACGACGACTCTAAGTGAAATAAGTCACACAGAAAAAGACACTTATCCTAAGATATCACTTATAGAGGGAATGTAAAAACCGCTACCCTTGAACTGAATTACAAAACAGAACAGAGTCACACGTTTAGAAAACACACTATGGCTGCTTAACGGGAAAGGTGAGGTGGGGTGATGCGTAAAAGAAGGGTTTCAAATTAGCTCAGAGACCGTTCCATAAACCCAATATGTAATAGACACGACCTACTCCTTGCTCAGTGAACTGGACTCAACACCCCCTATTCACCGCCCAAGAATATATCTGACTAGTAAGAATCTTACAACCTATGTATTGATATCTCTCTGTAAGTGAGTCAAGTGGGGGTAAAGCGGCATAAACACAGCAGTGAAAAGCAGCTAAACCCCTTTATAAAAATCAATCACTTTGAAAAACCCGTGAAACAAAGACAGTGAAAGAGAGAGAAATTCTTACTAAATTCGTTCAGGGGCTGTGATGCCACCTGGATTGACCATATCTAGACCCACAGCTGATTGAGACATAAGGGTGGACACTCTTGGGGCTGAGAGGTTTGGTGAGGTTGGGTGAGCAAACGCAGACCCTTTAAAGTAATACTGCGTGGTTCCCATCCCATGGGTCCCAAATCTCCAGGTTCAAGGGCATCTTCCTACTTCGAAAACATGCATGAGAAACCCAGAAGATGGTACACCGTGTGATCGGGAAAGGTTTCTAAAACGCACCTCATTTCTCATCTCCCTGTGCTCGGGTTCGCCATTCCAGCCGCTTTACTAGCAATCTCCCTCCTTGGAGAATCAGCACCTTTAACCCCCTGTTCCGTACAGGTTGCAATTTGTCCTGAGGATGAACGGGAAGAGGGGGAACCAATGAGACACTAGCTCTAGGTGTTGGGACAGGCACGGGCCACTCTATTTTCCCATCAGGAAGAAGAATTAACCACAGGCTCAGCCTGCCGCCCGGGACCAGAAGAGGGCCTGAAGCAATCCTGCGCTTTTGCGGCCAGCTCCCAAGAAAGCGAGTGGAAAAATGGAGCTCAGGGGCACTGCAATTCACAAACCTGCAGAGTTATAAATGATAACTCTCGTCCACAAATATATTGACGGCAGGCAACGAAGAGGATTTGAAAGCAAGGCAGAATTGCAGGAAACAGATTTCAGGAGGTAGATTCGAATCGCCTTTGAAGCACGGGAAAAGCGGCAAAACCTCGACAATGATGCCCTTGGCCAAAAAGGGCGTATGCGTTTTTTCCTGAATATATTCAGGAAAAAACGCATACGCCCTTTTTGGCCAACCAAGCAACCTGGAAAGGCAAATCAGCGCTACAAAGAAGTCTCGCTTCCCATCGGTCAAAAGGGCCATGCTGAATAAAGTGTCAAACCCAGAAATGCAGGACAGGCCATGGAGAAACGGGAGCCTTGCTACGCTGATGGGCGGGATGTAAATTGCCAACAGCCCCTCTGGAGAAGTGTACGGTGTGTCCTGAAACCTCGAAAAAACTCAGCTTAGAGAGCATAGGGCACTTCCACTCATGGGCGTATACATTGGGAAAACTACAAATCAGCAAGACCCAGGCACCCCAAAGTTTAGGGCTGCTCTGTGGACAAGAACCTCCACTTCGGTACACCTTAAATATCCCAGGAAAGAGAAAAATGGATAAAGAAGTTGTGGTCCTTGTGTACAATGGAATATCACTCAGCCATGAAATCAACGTCATAAGGCTAGTAGCAGCATGATGAGTGGATTTAGGTACGACGACTCTAAGTGAAATAAGTCACACAGAAAAAGACACTTATCCTAAGATATCACTTATAGAGGGAATGTAAAAACCGCTACCCTTGAACTGAATTACAAAACAGAACAGAGTCACACGTTTAGAAAACACACTATGGCTGCTTAACGGGAAAGGTGAGGTGGGGTGATGCGTAAAAGAAGGGTTTCAAATTAGCTCAGAGACCGTTCCATAAACCCAATATGTAATAGACACGACCTACTCCTTGCTCAGTGAACTGGACTCAACACCCCCTATTCACCGCCCAAGAATATATCTGACTAGTAAGAATCTTACAACCTATGTATTGATATCTCTCTGTAAGTGAGTCAAGTGGGGGTAAAGCGGCATAAACACAGCAGTGAAAAGCAGCTAAACCCCTTTATAAAAATCAATCACTTTGAAAAACCCGTGAAACAAAGACAGTGAAAGAGAGAGAAATTCTTACTAAATTCGTTCAGGGGCTGTGATGCCACCTGGATTGACCATATCTAGACCCACAGCTGATTGAGACATAAGGGTGGACACTCTTGGGGCTGAGAGGTTTGGTGAGGTTGGGTGAGCAAACGCAGACCCTTTAAAGTAATACTGCGTGGTTCCCATCCCATGGGTCCCAAATCTCCAGGTTCAAGGGCATCTTCCTACTTCGAAAACATGCATGAGAAACCCAGAAGATGGTACACCGTGTGATCGGGAAAGGTTTCTAAAACGCACCTCATTTCTCATCTCCCTGTGCTCGGGTTCGCCATTCCAGCCGCTTTACTAGCAATCTCCCTCCTTGGAGAATCAGCACCTTTAACCTCCTGTTCCGTACAGGTTGCAATTTGTCCTGAGGATGAACGGGAAGAGGGGGAACCAATGAGACACTAGCTCTAGGTGTTGGGACAGGCACGGGCCACTCTATTTTCCCATCAGGAAGAAGAATTAACCACAGGCTCAGCCTGCCGCCCGGGACCAGAAGAGGGCCTGAAGCAATCCTGCGCTTTTGCGGCCAGCTCCCAAGAAAGCGAGTGGAAAAATGGAGCTCAGGGGCACTGCAATTCACAAACCTGCAGAGTTATAAATGATAACTCTCGTCCACAAATATATTGACGGCAGGCAACGAAGAGGATTTGAAAGCAAGGCAGAATTGCAGGAAACAGATTTCAGGAGGTAGATTCGAATCGCCTTTAAAGCACGGGAAAAGCGGCAAAACCTCGACAATGATGCCCTTGGCCAAAAAGGGCGTATGCGTTTTTTCCTGAATATATTCAGGAAAAAACGCATACGCCCTTTTTGGCCAACCAAGCAACCTGGAAAGGCAAATCAGCGCTACAAAGAAGTCTCGCTTCCCATCGGTCAAAAGGGCCATGCTGAATAAAGTGTCAAACCCAGAAATGCAGGACAGGCCATGGAGAAACGGGAGCCTTGCTACGCTGATGGGCGGGATGTAAATTGCCAACAGCCCCTCTGGAGAAGTGTACGGTGTGTCCTGAAACCTCGAAAAAACTCAGCTTAGAGAGCATAGGGCACTTCCACTCATGGGCGTATACATTGGGAAAACTACAAATCAGCAAGACCCAGGCACCCCAAAGTTTAGGGCTGCTCTGTGGACAAGAACCTCCACTTCGGTACACCTTAAATATCCCAGGAAAGAGAAAAATGGATAAAGAAGTTGTGGTCCTTATGTACAATGGAATATCACTCAGCCATGAAATCAACGTCATAAGGCTAGTAGCAGCATGATGAGTGGATTTAGGTACGACGACTCTAAGTGAAATAAGTCACACAGAAAAAGACACTTATCCTAAGATATCACTTATAGAGGGAATGTAAAAACCGCTACCCTTGAACTGAATTACAAAACAGAACAGAGTCACACGTTTAGAAAACACACTATGGCTGCTTAACGGGAAAGGTGAGGTGGGGTGATGCGTAAAAGAAGGGTTTCAAATTAGCTCAGAGACCGTTCCATAAACCCAATATGTAATAGACACGACCTACTCCTTGCTCAGTGAACTGGACTCAACACCCCCTATTCACCGCCCAAGAATATATCTGACTAGTAAGAATCTTACAACCTATGTATTGATATCTCTCTGTAAGTGAGTCAAGTGGGGGTAAAGCGGCATAAACACAGCAGTGAAAAGCAGCTAAACCCCTTTATAAAAATCAATCACTTTGAAAAACCCGTGAAACAAAGACAGTGAAAGAGAGAGAAATTCTTACTAAATTCGTTCAGGGGCTGTGATGCCACCTGGATTGACCATATCTAGACCCACAGCTGATTGAGACATAAGGGTGGACACTCTTGGGGCTGAGAGGTTTGGTGAGGTTGGGTGAGCAAACGCAGACCCTTTAAAGTAATACTGCGTGGTTCCCATCCCATGGGTCCCAAATCTCCAGGTTCAAGGGCATCTTCCTACTTCGAAAACATGCATGAGAAACCCAGAAGATGGTACACCGTGTGATCGGGAAAGGTTTCTAAAACGCACCTCATTTCTCATCTCCCTGTGCTCGGGTTCGCCATTCCAGCCGCTTTACTAGCAATCTCCCTCCTTGGAGAATCAGCACCTTTAACCCCCTGTTCCGTACAGGTTGCAATTTGTCCTGAGGATGAACGGGAAGAGGGGGAACCAATGAGACACTAGCTCTAGGTGTTGGGACAGGCACAGGCCACTCTATTTTCCCATCAGGAAGAAGAATTAACCACAGGCTCAGCCTGCCGCCCGGGACCAGAAGAGGGCCTGAAGCAATCCTGCGCTTTTGCGGCCAGCTCCCAAGAAAGCGAGTGGAAAAATGGAGCTCAGGGGCACTGCAATTCACAAACCTGCAGAGTTATAAATGATAACTCTCGTCCACAAATATATTGACGGCAGGCAACGAAGAGGATTTGAAAGCAAGGCAGAATTGCAGGAAACAGATTTCAGGAGGTAGATTCGAATCGCCTTTAAAGCACGGGAAAAGCGGCAAAACCTCGACAATGATGCCCTTGGCCAAAAAGGGCGTATGCGTTTTTTCCTGAATATATTCAGGAAAAAACGCATACGCCCTTTTTGGCCAACCAAGCAACCTGGAAAGGCAAATCAGCGCTACAAAGAAGTCTCGCTTCCCATCGGTCAAAAGGGCCATGCTGAATAAAGTGTCAAACCCAGAAATGCAGGACAGGCCATGGAGAAACGGGAGCCTTGCTACGCTGATGGGCGGGATGTAAATTGCCAACAGCCCCTCTGGAGAAGTGTACGGTGTGTCCTGAAACCTCGAAAAAACTCAGCTTAGAGAGCATAGGGCACTTCCACTCATGGGCGTATACATTGGGAAAACTACAAATCAGCAAGACCCAGGCACCCCAAAGTTTAGGGCTGCTCTGTGGACAAGAACCTCCACTTCGGTACACCTTAAATATCCCAGGAAAGAGAAAAATGGATAAAGAAGTTGTGGTCCTTATGTACAATGGAATATCACTCAGCCATGAAATCAACGTCATAAGGCTAGTAGCAGCATGATGAGTGGATTTAGGTACGACGACTCTAAGTGAAATAAGTCACACAGAAAAAGACACTTATCCTAAGATATCACTTATAGAGGGAATGTAAAAACCGCTACCCTTGAACTGAATTACAAAACAGAACAGAGTCACACGTTTAGAAAACACACTATGGCTGCTTAACGGGAAAGGTGAGGTGGGGTGATGCGTAAAAGAAGGGTTTCAAATTAGCTCAGAGACCGTTCCATAAACCCAATATGTAATAGACACGACCTACTCCTTGCTCAGTGAACTGGACTCAACACCCCCTATTCACCGCCCAAGAATATATCTGACTAGTAAGAATCTTACAACCTATGTATTGATATCTCTCTGTAAGTGAGTCAAGTGGGGGTAAAGCGGCATAAACACAGCAGTGAAAAGCAGCTAAACCCCTTTATAAAAATCAATCACTTTGAAAAACCCGTGAAACAAAGACAGTGAAAGAGAGAGAAATTCTTACTAAATTCGTTCAGGGGCTGTGATGCCACCTGGATTGACCATATCTAGACCCACAGCTGATTGAGACATAAGGGTGGACACTCTTGGGGCTGAGAGGTTTGGTGAGGTTGGGTGAGCAAACGCAGACCCTTTAAAGTAATACTGCGTGGTTCCCATCCCATGGGTCCCAAATCTCCAGGTTCAAGGGCATCTTCCTACTTCGAAAACATGCATGAGAAACCCAGAAGATGGTACACCGTGTGATCGGGAAAGGTTTCTAAAACGCACCTCATTTCTCATCTCCCTGTGCTCGGGTTCGCCATTCCAGCCGCTTTACTAGCAATCTCCCTCCTTGGAGAATCAGCACCTTTAACCCCCTGTTCCGTACAGGTTGCAATTTGTCCTGAGGATGAACGGGAAGAGGGGGAACCAATGAGACACTAGCTCTAGGTGTTGGGACAGGCACGGGCCACTCTATTTTCCCATCAGGAAGAAGAATTAACCACAGGCTCAGCCTGCCGCCCGGGACCAGAAGAGGGCCTGAAGCAATCCTGCGCTTTTGCGGCCAGCTCCCAAGAAAGCGAGTGGAAAAATGGAGCTCAGGGGCACTGCAATTCACAAACCTGCAGAGTTATAAATGATAACTCTCGTCCACAAATATATTGACGGCAGGCAACGAAGAGGATTTGAAAGCAAGGCAGAATTGCAGGAAACAGATTTCAGGAGGTAGATTCGAATCGCCTTTGAAGCACGGGAAAAGCGGCAAAACCTCGACAATGATGCCCTTGGCCAAAAAGGGCGTATGCGTTTTTTCCTGAATATATTCAGGAAAAAACGCATACGCCCTTTTTGGCCAACCAAGCAACCTGGAAAGGCAAATCAGCGCTACAAAGAAGTCTCGCTTCCCATCGGTCAAAAGGGCCATGCTGAATAAAGTGTCAAACCCAGAAATGCAGGACAGGCCATGGAGAAACGGGAGCCTTGCTACGCTGATGGGCGGGATGTAAATTGCCAACAGCCCCTCTGGAGAAGTGTACGGTGTGTCCTGAAACCTCGAAAAAACTCAGCTTAGAGAGCATAGGGCACTTCCACTCATGGGCGTATACATTGGGAAAACTACAAATCAGCAAGACCCAGGCACCCCAAAGTTTAGGGCTGCTCTGTGGACAAGAACCTCCACTTCGGTACACCTTAAATATCCCAGGAAAGAGAAAAATGGATAAAGAAGTTGTGGTCCTTATGTACAATGGAATATCACTCAGCCATGAAATCAACGTCATAAGGCTAGTAGCAGCATGATGAGTGGATTTAGGTACGACGACTCTAAGTGAAATAAGTCACACAGAAAAAGACACTTATCCTAAGATATCACTTATAGAGGGAATGTAAAAACCGCTACCCTTGAACTGAATTACAAAACAGAACAGAGTCACACGTTTAGAAAACACACTATGGCTGCTTAACGGGAAAGGTGAGGTGGGGTGATGCGTAAAAGAAGGGTTTCAAATTAGCTCAGAGACCGTTCCATAAACCCAATATGTAATAGACACGACCTACTCCTTCCTCAGTGAACTGGACTCAACACCCCCTATTCACCGCCCAAGAATATATCTGACTAGTAAGAATCTTACAACCTATGTATTGATATCTCTCTGTAAGTGAGTCAAGTGGGGGTAAAGCGGCATAAACACAGCAGTGAAAAGCAGCTAAACCCCTTTATAAAAATCAATCACTTTGAAAAACCCGTGAAACAAAGACAGTGAAAGAGAGAGAAATTCTTACTAAATTCGTTCAGGGGCTGTGATGCCACCTGGATTGACCATATCTAGACCCACAGCTGATTGAGACATAAGGGTGGACACTCTTGGGGCTGAGAGGTTTGGTGAGGTTGGGTGAGCAAACGCAGACCCTTTAAAGTAATACTGCGTGGTTCCCATCCCATGGGTCCCAAATCTCCAGGTTCAAGGGCATCTTCCTACTTCGAAAACATGCATGAGAAACCCAGAAGATGGTACACCGTGTGATCGGGAAAGGTTTCTAAAACGCACCTCATTTCTCATCTCCCTGTGCTCGGGTTCGCCATTCCAGCCGCTTTACTAGCAATCTCCCTCCTTGGAGAATCAGCACCTTTAACCCCCTGTTCCGTACAGGTTGCAATTTGTCCTGAGGATGAACGGGAAGAGGGGGAACCAATGAGACACTAGCTCTAGGTGTTGGGACAGGCACAGGCCACTCTATTTTCCCATCAGGAAGAAGAATTAACCACAGGCTCAGCCTGCCGCCCGGGACCAGAAGAGGGCCTGAAGCAATCCTGCGCTTTTGCGGCCAGCTCCCAAGAAAGCGAGTGGAAAAATGGAGCTCAGGGGCACTGCAATTCACAAACCTGCAGAGTTATAAATGATAACTCTCGTCCACAAATATATTGACGGCAGGCAACGAAGAGGATTTGAAAGCAAGGCAGAATTGCAGGAAACAGATTTCAGGAGGTAGATTCGAATCGCCTTTAAAGCACGGGAAAAGCGGCAAAACCTCGACAATGATGCCCTTGGCCAAAAAGGGCGTATGCGTTTTTTCCTGAATATATTCAGGAAAAAACGCATACGCCCTTTTTGGCCAACCAAGCAACCTGGAAAGGCAAATCAGCGCTACAAAGAAGTCTCGCTTCCCATCGGTCAAAAGGGCCATGCTGAATAAAGTGTCAAACCCAGAAATGCAGGACAGGCCATGGAGAAACGGGAGCCTTGCTACGCTGATGGGCGGGATGTAAATTGCCAACAGCCCCTCTGGAGAAGTGTACGGTGTGTCCTGAAACCTCGAAAAAACTCAGCTTAGAGAGCATAGGGCACTTCCACTCATGGGCGTATACATTGGGAAAACTACAAATCAGCAAGACCCAGGCACCCCAAAGTTTAGGGCTGCTCTGTGGACAAGAACCTCCACTTCGTTACACCTTAAATATCCCAGGAAAGAGAAAAATGGATAAAGAAGTTGTGGTCCTTATGTACAATGGAATATCACTCAGCCATGAAATCAACGTCATAAGGCTAGTAGCAGCATGATGAGTGGATTTAGGTACGACGACTCTAAGTGAAATAAGTCACACAGAAAAAGACACTTATCCTAAGATATCACTTATAGAGGGAATGTAAAAACCGCTACCCTTGAACTGAATTACAAAACAGAACAGAGTCACACGTTTAGAAAACACACTATGGCTGCTTAACGGGAAAGGTGAGGTGGGGTGATGCGTAAAAGAAGGGTTTCAAATTAGCTCAGAGACCGTTCCATAAACCCAATATGTAATAGACACGACCTACTCCTTGCTCAGTGAACTGGACTCAACACCCCCTATTCACCGCCCAAGAATATATCTGACTAGTAAGAATCTTACAACCTATGTATTGATATCTCTCTGTAAGTGAGTCAAGTGGGGGTAAAGCGGCATAAACACAGCAGTGAAAAGCAGCTAAACCCCTTTATAAAAATCAATCACTTTGAAAAACCCGTGAAACAAAGACAGTGAAAGAGAGAGAAATTCTTACTAAATTCGTTCAGGGGCTGTGATGCCACCTGGATTGACCATATCTAGACCCACAGCTGATTGAGACATAAGGGTGGACACTCTTGGGGCTGAGAGGTTTGGTGAGGTTGGGTGAGCAAACGCAGACCCTTTAAAGTAATACTGCGTGGTTCCCATCCCATGGGTCCCAAATCTCCAGGTTCAAGGGCATCTTCCTACTTCGAAAACATGCATGAGAAACCCAGAAGATGGTACACCGTGTGATCGGGAAAGGTTTCTAAAACGCACCTCATTTCTCATCTCCCTGTGCTCGGGTTCGCCATTCCAGCCGCTTTACTAGCAATCTCCCTCCTTGGAGAATCAGCACCTTTAACCCCCTGTTCCGTACAGGTTGCAATTTGTCCTGAGGATGAACGGGAAGAGGGGGAACCAATGAGACACTAGCTCTAGGTGTTGGGACAGGCACAGGCCACTCTATTTTCCCATCAGGAAGAAGAATTAACCACAGGCTCAGCCTGCCGCCCGGGACCAGAAGAGGGCCTGAAGCAATCCTGCGCTTTTGCGGCCAGCTCCCAAGAAAGCGAGTGGAAAAATGGAGCTCAGGGGCACTGCAATTCACAAACCTGCAGAGTTATAAATGATAACTCTCGTCCACAAATATATTGACGGCAGGCAACGAAGAGGATTTGAAAGCAAGGCAGAATTGCAGGAAACAGATTTCAGGAGGTAGATTCGAATCGCCTTTAAAGCACGGGAAAAGCGGCAAAACCTCGACAATGATGCCCTTGGCCAAAAAGGGCGTATGCGTTTTTTCCTGAATATATTCAGGAAAAAACGCATACGCCCTTTTTGGCCAACCAAGCAACCTGGAAAGGCAAATCAGCGCTACAAAGAAGTCTCGCTTCCCATCGGTCAAAAGGGCCATGCTGAATAAAGTGTCAAACCCAGAAATGCAGGACAGGCCATGGAGAAACGGGAGCCTTGCTACGCTGATGGGCGGGATGTAAATTGCCAACAGCCCCTCTGGAGAAGTGTACGGTGTGTCCTGAAACCTCGAAAAAACTCAGCTTAGAGAGCATAGGGCACTTCCACTCATGGGCGTATACATTGGGAAAACTACAAATCAGCAAGACCCAGGCACCCCAAAGTTTAGGGCTGCTCTGTGGACAAGAACCTCCACTTCGGTACACCTTAAATATCCCAGGAAAGAGAAAAATGGATAAAGAAGTTGTGGTCCTTATGTACAATGGAATATCACTCAGCCATGAAATCAACGTCATAAGGCTAGTAGCAGCATGATGAGTGGATTTAGGTACGACGACTCTAAGTGAAATAAGTCACACAGAAAAAGACACTTATCCTAAGATATCACTTATAGAGGGAATGTAAAAACCGCTACCCTTGAACTGAATTACAAAACAGAACAGAGTCACACGTTTAGAAAACACACTATGGCTGCTTAACGGGAAAGGTGAGGTGGGGTGATGCGTAAAAGAAGGGTTTCAAATTAGCTCAGAGACCGTTCCATAAACCCAATATGTAATAGACACGACCTACTCCTTGCTCAGTGAACTGGACTCAACACCCCCTATTCACCGCCCAAGAATATATCTGACTAGTAAGAATCTTACAACCTATGTATTGATATCTCTCTGTAAGTGAGTCAAGTGGGGGTAAAGCGGCATAAACACAGCAGTGAAAAGCAGCTAAACCCCTTTATAAAAATCAATCACTTTGAAAAACCCGTGAAACAAAGACAGTGAAAGAGAGAGAAATTCTTACTAAATTCGTTCAGGGGCTGTGATGCCACCTGGATTGACCATATCTAGACCCACAGCTGATTGAGACATAAGGGTGGACACTCTTGGGGCTGAGAGGTTTGGTGAGGTTGGGTGAGCAAACGCAGACCCTTTAAAGTAATACTGCGTGGTTCCCATCCCATGGGTCCCAAATCTCCAGGTTCAAGGGCATCTTCCTACTTCGAAAACATGCATGAGAAACCCAGAAGATGGTACACCGTGTGATCGGGAAAGGTTTCTAAAACGCACCTCATTTCTCATCTCCCTGTGCTCGGGTTCGCCATTCCAGCCGCTTTACTAGCAATCTCCCTCCTTGGAGAATCAGCACCTTTAACCCCCTGTTCCGTACAGGTTGCAATTTGTCCTGAGGATGAACGGGAAGAGGGGGAACCAATGAGACACTAGCTCTAGGTGTTGGGACAGGCACGGGCCACTCTATTTTCCCATCAGGAAGAAGAATTAACCACAGGCTCAGCCTGCCGCCCGGGACCAGAAGAGGGCCTGAAGCAATCCTGCGCTTTTGCGGCCAGCTCCCAAGAAAGCGAGTGGAAAAATGGAGCTCAGGGGCACTGCAATTCACAAACCTGCAGAGTTATAAATGATAACTCTCGTCCACAAATATATTGACGGCAGGCAACGAAGAGGATTTGAAAGCAAGGCAGAATTGCAGGAAACAGATTTCAGGAGGTAGATTCGAATCGCCTTTGAAGCACGGGAAAAGCGGCAAAACCTCGACAATGATGCCCTTGGCCAAAAAGGGCGTATGCGTTTTTTCCTGAATATATTCAGGAAAAAACGCATACGCCCTTTTTGGCCAACCAAGCAACCTGGAAAGGCAAATCAGCGCTACAAAGAAGTCTCGCTTCCCATCGGTCAAAAGGGCCATGCTGAATAAAGTGTCAAACCCAGAAATGCAGGACAGGCCATGGAGAAACGGGAGCCTTGCTACGCTGATGGGCGGGATGTAAATTGCCAACAGCCCCTCTGGAGAAGTGTACGGTGTGTCCTGAAACCTCGAAAAAACTCAGCTTAGAGAGCATAGGGCACTTCCACTCATGGGCGTATACATTGGGAAAACTACAAATCAGCAAGACCCAGGCACCCCAAAGTTTAGGGCTGCTCTGTGGACAAGAACCTCCACTTCGGTACACCTTAAATATCCCAGGAAAGAGAAAAATGGATAAAGAAGTTGTGGTCCTTGTGTACAATGGAATATCACTCAGCCATGAAATCAACGTCATAAGGCTAGTAGCAGCATGATGAGTGGATTTAGGTACGACGACTCTAAGTGAAATAAGTCACACAGAAAAAGACACTTATCCTAAGATATCACTTATAGAGGGAATGTAAAAACCGCTACCCTTGAACTGAATTACAAAACAGAACAGAGTCACACGTTTAGAAAACACACTATGGCTGCTTAACGGGAAAGGTGAGGTGGGGTGATGCGTAAAAGAAGGGTTTCAAATTAGCTCAGAGACCGTTCCATAAACCCAATATGTAATAGACACGACCTACTCCTTGCTCAGTGAACTGGACTCAACACCCCCTATTCACCGCCCAAGAATATATCTGACTAGTAAGAATCTTACAACCTATGTATTGATATCTCTCTGTAAGTGAGTCAAGTGGGGGTAAAGCGGCATAAACACAGCAGTGAAAAGCAGCTAAACCCCTTTATAAAAATCAATCACTTTGAAAAACCCGTGAAACAAAGACAGTGAAAGAGAGAGAAATTCTTACTAAATTCGTTCAGGGGCTGTGATGCCACCTGGATTGACCATATCTAGACCCACAGCTGATTGAGACATAAGGGTGGACACTCTTGGGGCTGAGAGGTTTGGTGAGGTTGGGTGAGCAAACGCAGACCCTTTAAAGTAATACTGCGTGGTTCCCATCCCATGGGTCCCAAATCTCCAGGTTCAAGGGCATCTTCCTACTTCGAAAACATGCATGAGAAACCCAGAAGATGGTACACCGTGTGATCGGGAAAGGTTTCTAAAACGCACCTCATTTCTCATCTCCCTGTGCTCGGGTTCGCCATTCCAGCCGCTTTACTAGCAATCTCCCTCCTTGGAGAATCAGCACCTTTAACCTCCTGTTCCGTACAGGTTGCAATTTGTCCTGAGGATGAACGGGAAGAGGGGGAACCAATGAGACACTAGCTCTAGGTGTTGGGACAGGCACGGGCCACTCTATTTTCCCATCAGGAAGAAGAATTAACCACAGGCTCAGCCTGCCGCCCGGGACCAGAAGAGGGCCTGAAGCAATCCTGCGCTTTTGCGGCCAGCTCCCAAGAAAGCGAGTGGAAAAATGGAGCTCAGGGGCACTGCAATTCACAAACCTGCAGAGTTATAAATGATAACTCTCGTCCACAAATATATTGACGGCAGGCAACGAAGAGGATTTGAAAGCAAGGCAGAATTGCAGGAAACAGATTTCAGGAGGTAGATTCGAATCGCCTTTAAAGCACGGGAAAAGCGGCAAAACCTCGACAATGATGCCCTTGGCCAAAAAGGGCGTATGCGTTTTTTCCTGAATATATTCAGGAAAAAACGCATACGCCCTTTTTGGCCAACCAAGCAACCTGGAAAGGCAAATCAGCGCTACAAAGAAGTCTCGCTTCCCATCGGTCAAAAGGGCCATGCTGAATAAAGTGTCAAACCCAGAAATGCAGGACAGGCCATGGAGAAACGGGAGCCTTGCTACGCTGATGGGCGGGATGTAAATTGCCAACAGCCCCTCTGGAGAAGTGTACGATGTGTCCTGAAACCTCGAAAAAACTCAGCTTAGAGAGCATAGGGCACTTCCACTCATGGGCGTATACATTGGGAAAACTACAAATCAGCAAGACCCAGGCACCCCAAAGTTTAGGGCTGCTCTGTGGACAAGAACCTCCACTTCGTTACACCTTAAATATCCCAGGAAAGAGAAAAATGGATAAAGAAGTTGTGGTCCTTATGTACAATGGAATATCACTCAGCCATGAAATCAACGTCATAAGGCTAGTAGCAGCATGATGAGTGGATTTAGGTACGACGACTCTAAGTGAAATAAGTCACACAGAAAAAGACACTTATCCTAAGATATCACTTATAGAGGGAATGTAAAAACCGCTACCCTTGAACTGAATTACAAAACAGAACAGAGTCACACGTTTAGAAAACACACTATGGCTGCTTAACGGGAAAGGTGAGGTGGGGTGATGCGTAAAAGAAGGGTTTCAAATTAGCTCAGAGACCGTTCCATAAACCCAATATGTAATAGACACGACCTACTCCTTGCTCAGTGAACTGGACTCAACACCCCCTATTCACCGCCCAAGAATATATCTGACTAGTAAGAATCTTACAACCTATGTATTGATATCTCTCTGTAAGTGAGTCAAGTGGGGGTAAAGCGGCATAAACACAGCAGTGAAAAGCAGCTAAACCCCTTTATAAAAATCAATCACTTTGAAAAACCCGTGAAACAAAGACAGTGAAAGAGAGAGAAATTCTTACTAAATTCGTTCAGGGGCTGTGATGCCACCTGGATTGACCATATCTAGACCCACAGCTGATTGAGACATAAGGGTGGACACTCTTGGGGCTGAGAGGTTTGGTGAGGTTGGGTGAGCAAACGCAGACCCTTTAAAGTAATACTGCGTGGTTCCCATCCCATGGGTCCCAAATCTCCAGGTTCAAGGGCATCTTCCTACTTCGAAAACATGCATGAGAAACCCAGAAGATGGTACACCGTGTGATCGGGAAAGGTTTCTAAAACGCACCTCATTTCTCATCTCCCTGTGCTCGGGTTCGCCATTCCAGCCGCTTTACTAGCAATCTCCCTCCTTGGAGAATCAGCACCTTTAACCCCCTGTTCCGTACAGGTTGCAATTTGTCCTGAGGATGAACGGGAAGAGGGGGAACCAATGAGACACTAGCTCTAGGTGTTGGGACAGGCACAGGCCACTCTATTTTCCCATCAGGAAGAAGAATTAACCACAGGCTCAGCCTGCCGCCCGGGACCAGAAGAGGGCCTGAAGCAATCCTGCGCTTTTGCGGCCAGCTCCCAAGAAAGCGAGTGGAAAAATGGAGCTCAGGGGCACTGCAATTCACAAACCTGCAGAGTTATAAATGATAACTCTCGTCCACAAATATATTGACGGCAGGCAACGAAGAGGATTTGAAAGCAAGGCAGAATTGCAGGAAACAGATTTCAGGAGGTAGATTCGAATCGCCTTTAAAGCACGGGAAAAGCGGCAAAACCTCGACAATGATGCCCTTGGCCAAAAAGGGCGTATGCGTTTTTTCCTGAATATATTCAGGAAAAAACGCATACGCCCTTTTTGGCCAACCAAGCAACCTGGAAAGGCAAATCAGCGCTACAAAGAAGTCTCGCTTCCCATCGGTCAAAAGGGCCATGCTGAATAAAGTGTCAAACCCAGAAATGCAGGACAGGCCATGGAGAAACGGGAGCCTTGCTACGCTGATGGGCGGGATGTAAATTGCCAACAGCCCCTCTGGAGAAGTGTACGGTGTGTCCTGAAACCTCGAAAAAACTCAGCTTAGAGAGCATAGGGCACTTCCACTCATGGGCGTATACATTGGGAAAACTACAAATCAGCAAGACCCAGGCACCCCAAAGTTTAGGGCTGCTCTGTGGACAAGAACCTCCACTTCGGTACACCTTAAATATCCCAGGAAAGAGAAAAATGGATAAAGAAGTTGTGGTCCTTATGTACAATGGAATATCACTCAGCCATGAAATCAACGTCATAAGGCTAGTAGCAGCATGATGAGTGGATTTAGGTACGACGACTCTAAGTGAAATAAGTCACACAGAAAAAGACACTTATCCTAAGATATCACTTATAGAGGGAATGTAAAAACCGCTACCCTTGAACTGAATTACAAAACAGAACAGAGTCACACGTTTAGAAAACACACTATGGCTGCTTAACGGGAAAGGTGAGGTGGGGTGATGCGTAAAAGAAGGGTTTCAAATTAGCTCAGAGACCGTTCCATAAACCCAATATGTAATAGACACGACCTACTCCTTGCTCAGTGAACTGGACTCAACACCCCCTATTCACCGCCCAAGAATATATCTGACTAGTAAGAATCTTACAACCTATGTATTGATATCTCTCTGTAAGTGAGTCAAGTGGGGGTAAAGCGGCATAAACACAGCAGTGAAAAGCAGCTAAACCCCTTTATAAAAATCAATCACTTTGAAAAACCCGTGAAACAAAGACAGTGAAAGAGAGAGAAATTCTTACTAAATTCGTTCAGGGGCTGTGATGCCACCTGGATTGACCATATCTAGACCCACAGCTGATTGAGACATAAGGGTGGACACTCTTGGGGCTGAGAGGTTTGGTGAGGTTGGGTGAGCAAACGCAGACCCTTTAAAGTAATACTGCGTGGTTCCCATCCCATGGGTCCCAAATCTCCAGGTTCAAGGGCATCTTCCTACTTCGAAAACATGCATGAGAAACCCAGAAGATGGTACACCGTGTGATCGGGAAAGGTTTCTAAAACGCACCTCATTTCTCATCTCCCTGTGCTCGGGTTCGCCATTCCAGCCGCTTTACTAGCAATCTCCCTCCTTGGAGAATCAGCACCTTTAACCTCCTGTTCCGTACAGGTTGCAATTTGTCCTGAGGATGAACGGGAAGAGGGGGAACCAATGAGACACTAGCTCTAGGTGTTGGGACAGGCACGGGCCACTCTATTTTCCCATCAGGAAGAAGAATTAACCACAGGCTCAGCCTGCCGCCCGGGACCAGAAGAGGGCCTGAAGCAATCCTGCGCTTTTGCGGCCAGCTCCCAAGAAAGCGAGTGGAAAAATGGAGCTCAGGGGCACTGCAATTCACAAACCTGCAGAGTTATAAATGATAACTCTCGTCCACAAATATATTGACGGCAGGCAACGAAGAGGATTTGAAAGCAAGGCAGAATTGCAGGAAACAGATTTCAGGAGGTAGATTCGAATCGCCTTTGAAGCACGGGAAAAGCGGCAAAACCTCGACAATGATGCCCTTGGCCAAAAAGGGCGTATGCGTTTTTTCCTGAATATATTCAGGAAAAAACGCATACGCCCTTTTTGGCCAACCAAGCAACCTGGAAAGGCAAATCAGCGCTACAAAGAAGTCTCGCTTCCCATCGGTCAAAAGGGCCATGCTGAATAAAGTGTCAAACCCAGAAATGCAGGACAGGCCATGGAGAAACGGGAGCCTTGCTACGCTGATGGGCGGGATGTAAATTGCCAACAGCCCCTCTGGAGAAGTGTACGGTGTGTCCTGAAACCTCGAAAAAACTCAGCTTAGAGAGCATAGGGCACTTCCACTCATGGGCGTATACATTGGGAAAACTACAAATCAGCAAGACCCAGGCACCCCAAAGTTTAGGGCTGCTCTGTGGACAAGAACCTCCACTTCGGTACACCTTAAATATCCCAGGAAAGAGAAAAATGGATAAAGAAGTTGTGGTCCTTGTGTACAATGGAATATCACTCAGCCATGAAATCAACGTCATAAGGCTAGTAGCAGCATGATGAGTGGATTTAGGTACGACGACTCTAAGTGAAATAAGTCACACAGAAAAAGACACTTATCCTAAGATATCACTTATAGAGGGAATGTAAAAACCGCTACCCTTGAACTGAATTACAAAACAGAACAGAGTCACACGTTTAGAAAACACACTATGGCTGCTTAACGGGAAAGGTGAGGTGGGGTGATGCCTAAAAGAAGGGTTTCAAATTAGCTCAGAGACCGTTCCATAAACCCAATATGTAATAGACACGACCTACTCCTTGCTCAGTGAACTGGACTCAACACCCCCTATTCACCGCCCAAGAATATATCTGACTAGTAAGAATCTTACAACCTATGTATTGATATCTCTCTGTAAGTGAGTCAAGTGGGGGTAAAGCGGCATAAACACAGCAGTGAAAAGCAGCTAAACCCCTTTATAAAAATCAATCACTTTGAAAAACCCGTGAAACAAAGACAGTGAAAGAGAGAGAAATTCTTACTAAATTCGTTCAGGGGCTGTGATGCCACCTGGATTGACCATATCTAGACCCACAGCTGATTGAGACATAAGGGTGGACACTCTTGGGGCTGAGAGGTTTGGTGAGGTTGGGTGAGCAAACGCAGACCCTTTAAAGTAATACTGCGTGGTTCCCATCCCATGGGTCCCAAATCTCCAGGTTCAAGGGCATCTTCCTACTTCGAAAACATGCATGAGAAACCCAGAAGATGGTACACCGTGTGATCGGGAAAGGTTTCTAAAACGCACCTCATTTCTCATCTCCCTGTGCTCGGGTTCGCCATTCCAGCCGCTTTACTAGCAATCTCCCTCCTTGGAGAATCAGCACCTTTAACCTCCTGTTCCGTACAGGTTGCAATTTGTCCTGAGGATGAACGGGAAGAGGGGGAACCAATGAGACACTAGCTCTAGGTGTTGGGACAGGCACGGGCCACTCTATTTTCCCATCAGGAAGAAGAATTAACCACAGGCTCAGCCTGCCGCCCGGGACCAGAAGAGGGCCTGAAGCAATCCTGCGCTTTTGCGGCCAGCTCCCAAGAAAGCGAGTGGAAAAATGGAGCTCAGGGGCACTGCAATTCACAAACCTGCAGAGTTATAAATGATAACTCTCGTCCACAAATATATTGACGGCAGGCAACGAAGAGGATTTGAAAGCAAGGCAGAATTGCAGGAAACAGATTTCAGGAGGTAGATTCGAATCGCCTTTGAAGCACGGGAAAAGCGGCAAAACCTCGACAATGATGCCCTTGGCCAAAAAGGGCGTATGCGTTTTTTCCTGAATATATTCAGGAAAAAACGCATACGCCCTTTTTGGCCAACCAAGCAACCTGGAAAGGCAAATCAGCGCTACAAAGAAGTCTCGCTTCCCATCGGTCAAAAGGGCCATGCTGAATAAAGTGTCAAACCCAGAAATGCAGGACAGGCCATGGAGAAACGGGAGCCTTGCTACGCTGATGGGCGGGATGTAAATTGCCAACAGCCCCTCTGGAGAAGTGTACGGTGTGTCCTGAAACCTCGAAAAAACTCAGCTTAGAGAGCATAGGGCACTTCCACTCATGGGCGTATACATTGGGAAAACTACAAATCAGCAAGACCCAGGCACCCCAA
Source organism: Balaenoptera borealis (assembly GCF_965194805.1). Lineage (NCBI taxonomy): Eukaryota > Metazoa > Chordata > Mammalia > Artiodactyla > Balaenopteridae > Balaenoptera > Balaenoptera borealis. Next base: position 35,261,311 of record NC_138864.1, read on the forward strand.
AGTTTAGGGCTGCTCTGTGGACAAGAACCTCCACTTCGGTACACCTTAAATATCCCAGGAAAGAGAAAAATGGATAAAGAAGTTGTGGTCCTTGTGTACAATGGAATATCACTCAGCCATGAAATCAACGTCATAAGGCTAGTAGCAGCATGATGAGTGGATTTAGGTACGACGATTCTAAGTGAAATAAGTCACACAGAAAAAGACACTTATCCTAAGATATCACTTATAGAGGGAATGTAAAAACCGCTACCCTTGAACTGAATTACAAAACAGAACAGAGTCACACGTTTAGAAAACACACTATGGCTGCTTAACGGGAAAGGTGAGGTGGGGTGATGCGTAAAAGAAGGGTTTCAAATTAGCTCAGAGACCGTTCCATAAACCCAATATGTAATAGACACGACCTACTCCTTGCTCAGTGAACTGGACTCAACACCCCCTATTCACCGCCCAAGAATATATCTGACTAGTAAGAATCTTACAACCTATGTATTGATATCTCTCTGTAAGTGAGTCAAGTGGGGGTAAAGCGGCATAAACACAGCAGTGAAAAGCAGCTAAACCCCTTTATAAAAATCAATCACTTTGAAAAACCCGTGAAACAAAGACAGTGAAAGAGAGAGAAATTCTTACTAAATTCGTTCAGGGGCTGTGATGCCACCTGGATTGACCATATCTAGACCCACAGCTGATTGAGACATAAGGGTGGACACTCTTGGGGCTGAGAGGTTTGGTGAGGTTGGGTGAGCAAACGCAGACCCTTTAAAGTAATACTGCGTGGTTCCCATCCCATGGGTCCCAAATCTCCAGGTTCAAGGGCATCTTCCTACTTCGAAAACATGCATGAGAAACCCAGAAGATGGTACACCGTGTGATCGGGAAAGGTTTCTAAAACGCACCTCATTTCTCATCTCCCTGTGCTCGGGTTCGCCATTCCAGCCGCTTTACTAGCAATCTCCCTCCTTGGAGAATCAGCACCTTTAACCTCCTGTTCCGTACAGGTTGCAATTTGTCCTGAGGATGAACGGGAAGAGGGGGAACCAATGAGACACTAGCTCTAGGTGTTGGGACAGGCACGGGCCACTCTATTTTCCCATCAGGAAGAAGAATTAACCACAGGCTCAGCCTGCCGCCCGGGACCAGAATAGGGCCTGAAGCAATCCTGCGCTTTTGCGGCCAGCTCCCAAGAAAGCGAGTGGAAAAATGGAGCTCAGGGGCACTGCAATTCACAAACCTGCAGAGTTATAAATGATAACTCTCGTCCACAAATATATTGACGGCAGGCAACGAAGAGGATTTGAAAGCAAGGCAGAATTGCAGGAAACAGATTTCAGGAGGTAGATTCGAATCGCCTTTGAAGCACGGGAAAAGCGGCAAAACCTCGACAATGATGCCCTTGGCCAAAAAGGGCGTATGCGTTTTTTCCTGAATATATTCAGGAAAAAACGCATACGCCCTTTTTGGCCAACCAAGCAACCTGGAAAGGCAAATCAGCGCTACAAAGAAGTCTCGCTTCCCATCGGTCAAAAGGGCCATGCTGAATAAAGTGTCAAACCCAGAAATGCAGGACAGGCCATGGAGAAACGGGAGCCTTGCTACGCTGATGGGCGGGATGTAAATTGCCAACAGCCCCTCTGGAGAAGTGTACGGTGTGTCCTGAAACCTCGAAAAAACTCAGCTTAGAGAGCATAGGGCACTTCCACTCATGGGCGTATACATTGGGAAAACTACAAATCAGCAAGACCCAGGCACCCCAAAGTTTAGGGCTGCTCTGTGGACAAGAACCTCCACTTCGGTACACCTTAAATATCCCAGGAAAGAGAAAAATGGATAAAGAAGTTGTGGTCCTTGTGTACAATGGAATATCACTCAGCCATGAAATCAACGTCATAAGGCTAGTAGCAGCATGATGAGTGGATTTAGGTACGACGATTCTAAGTGAAATAAGTCACACAGAAAAAGACACTTATCCTAAGATATCCCTTATAGAGGGAATGTAAAAACCGCTACCCTTGAACTGAATTACAAAACAGAACAGAGTCACACGTTTAGAAAACACACTATGGCTGCTTAACGGGAAAGGTGAGGTGGGGTGATGCCTAAAAGAAGGGTTTCAAATTAGCTCAGAGACCGTTCCATAAACCCAATATGTAATAGACACGACCTACTCCTTGCTCAGTGAACTGGACTCAACACCCCCTATTCACCGCCCAAGAATATATCTGACTAGTAAGAATCTTACAACCTATGTATTGATATCTCTCTGTAAGTGAGTCAAGTGGGGGTAAAGCGGCATAAACACAGCAGTGAAAAGCAGCTAAACCCCTTTATAAAAATCAATCACTTTGAAAAACCCGTGAAACAAAGACAGTGAAAGAGAGAGAAATTCTTACTAAATTCGTTCAGGGGCTGTGATGCCACCTGGATTGACCATATCTAGACCCACAGCTGATTGAGACATAAGGGTGGACACTCTTGGGGCTGAGAGGTTTGGTGAGGTTGGGTGAGCAAACGCAGACCCTTTAAAGTAATACTGCGTGGTTCCCATCCCATGGGTCCCAAATCTCCAGGTTCAAGGGCATCTTCCTACTTCGAAAACATGCATGAGAAACCCAGAAGATGGTACACCGTGTGATCGGGAAAGGTTTCTAAAACGCACCTCATTTCTCATCTCCCTGTGCTCGGGTTCGCCATTCCAGCCGCTTTACTAGCAATCTCCCTCCTTGGAGAATCAGCACCTTTAACCTCCTGTTCCGTACAGGTTGCAATTTGTCCTGAGGATGAACGGGAAGAGGGGGAACCAATGAGACACTAGCTCTAGGTGTTGGGACAGGCACGGGCCACTCTATTTTCCCATCAGGAAGAAGAATTAACCACAGGCTCAGCCTGCCGCCCGGGACCAGAAGAGGGCCTGAAGCAATCCTGCGCTTTTGCGGCCAGCTCCCAAGAAAGCGAGTGGAAAAATGGAGCTCAGGGGCACTGCAATTCACAAACCTGCAGAGTTATAAATGATAACTCTCGTCCACAAATATATTGACGGCAGGCAACGAAGAGGATTTGAAAGCAAGGCAGAATTGCAGGAAACAGATTTCAGGAGGTAGATTCGAATCGCCTTTGAAGCACGGGAAAAGCGGCAAAACCTCGACAATGATGCCCTTGGCCAAAAAGGGCGTATGCGTTTTTTCCTGAATATATTCAGGAAAAAACGCATACGCCCTTTTTGGCCAACCAAGCAACCTGGAAAGGCAAATCAGCGCTACAAAGAAGTCTCGCTTCCCATCGGTCAAAAGGGCCATGCTGAATAAAGTGTCAAACCCAGAAATGCAGGACAGGCCATGGAGAAACGGGAGCCTTGCTACGCTGATGGGCGGGATGTAAATTGCCAACAGCCCCTCTGGAGAAGTGTACGGTGTGTCCTGAAACCTCGAAAAAACTCAGCTTAGAGAGCATAGGGCACTTCCACTCATGGGCGTATACATTGGGAAAACTACAAATCAGCAAGACCCAGGCACCCCAAAGTTTAGGGCTGCTCTGTGGACAAGAACCTCCACTTCGGTACACCTTAAATATCCCAGGAAAGAGAAAAATGGATAAAGAAGTTGTGGTCCTTGTGTACAATGGAATATCACTCAGCCATGAAATCAACGTCATAAGGCTAGTAGCAGCATGATGAGTGGATTTAGGTACGACGATTCTAAGTGAAATAAGTCACACAGAAAAAGACACTTATCCTAAGATATCACTTATAGAGGGAATGTAAAAACCGCTACCCTTGAACTGAATTACAAAACAGAACAGAGTCACACGTTTAGAAAACACACTATGGCTGCTTAACGGGAAAGGTGAGGTGGGGTGATGCCTAAAAGAAGGGTTTCAAATTAGCTCAGAGACCGTTCCATAAACCCAATATGTAATAGACACGACCTACTCCTTGCTCAGTGAACTGGACTCAACACCCCCTATTCACCGCCCAAGAATATATCTGACTAGTAAGAATCTTACAACCTATGTATTGATATCTCTCTGTAAGTGAGTCAAGTGGGGGTAAAGCGGCATAAACACAGCAGTGAAAAGCAGCTAAACCCCTTTATAAAAATCAATCACTTTGAAAAACCCGTGAAACAAAGACAGTGAAAGAGAGAGAAATTCTTACTAAATTCGTTCAGGGGCTGTGATGCCACCTGGATTGACCATATCTAGACCCACAGCTGATTGAGACATAAGGGTGGACACTCTTGGGGCTGAGAGGTTTGGTGAGGTTGGGTGAGCAAACGCAGACCCTTTAAAGTAATACTGCGTGGTTCCCATCCCATGGGTCCCAAATCTCCAGGTTCAAGGGCATCTTCCTACTTCGAAAACATGCATGAGAAACCCAGAAGATGGTACACCGTGTGATCGGGAAAGGTTTCTAAAACGCACCTCATTTCTCATCTCCCTGTGCTCGGGTTCGCCATTCCAGCCGCTTTACTAGCAATCTCCCTCCTTGGAGAATCAGCACCTTTAACCTCCTGTTCCGTACAGGTTGCAATTTGTCCTGAGGATGAACGGGAAGAGGGGGAACCAATGAGACACTAGCTCTAGGTGTTGGGACAGGCACGGGCCACTCTATTTTCCCATCAGGAAGAAGAATTAACCACAGGCTCAGCCTGCCGCCCGGGACCAGAATAGGGCCTGAAGCAATCCTGCGCTTTTGCGGCCAGCTCCCAAGAAAGCGAGTGGAAAAATGGAGCTCAGGGGCACTGCAATTCACAAACCTGCAGAGTTATAAATGATAACTCTCGTCCACAAATATATTGACGGCAGGCAACGAAGAGGATTTGAAAGCAAGGCAGAATTGCAGGAAACAGATTTCAGGAGGTAGATTCGAATCGCCTTTGAAGCACGGGAAAAGCGGCAAAACCTCGACAATGATGCCCTTGGCCAAAAAGGGCGTATGCGTTTTTTCCTGAATATATTCAGGAAAAAACGCATACGCCCTTTTTGGCCAACCAAGCAACCTGGAAAGGCAAATCAGCGCTACAAAGAAGTCTCGCTTCCCATCGGTCAAAAGGGCCATGCTGAATAAAGTGTCAAACCCAGAAATGCAGGACAGGCCATGGAGAAACGGGAGCCTTGCTACGCTGATGGGCGGGATGTAAATTGCCAACAGCCCCTCTGGAGAAGTGTACGGTGTGTCCTGAAACCTCGAAAAAACTCAGCTTAGAGAGCATAGGGCACTTCCACTCATGGGCGTATACATTGGGAAAACTACAAATCAGCAAGACCCAGGCACCCCAAAGTTTAGGGCTGCTCTGTGGACAAGAACCTCCACTTCGGTACACCTTAAATATCCCAGGAAAGAGAAAAATGGATAAAGAAGTTGTGGTCCTTGTGTACAATGGAATATCACTCAGCCATGAAATCAACGTCATAAGGCTAGTAGCAGCATGATGAGTGGATTTAGGTACGACGATTCTAAGTGAAATAAGTCACACAGAAAAAGACACTTATCCTAAGATATCACTTATAGAGGGAATGTAAAAACCGCTACCCTTGAACTGAATTACAAAACAGAACAGAGTCACACGTTTAGAAAACACACTATGGCTGCTTAACGGGAAAGGTGAGGTGGGGTGATGCCTAAAAGAAGGGTTTCAAATTAGCTCAGAGACCGTTCCATAAACCCAATATGTAATAGACACGACCTACTCCTTGCTCAGTGAACTGGACTCAACACCCCCTATTCACCGCCCAAGAATATATCTGACTAGTAAGAATCTTACAACCTATGTATTGATATCTCTCTGTAAGTGAGTCAAGTGGGGGTAAAGCGGCATAAACACAGCAGTGAAAAGCAGCTAAACCCCTTTATAAAAATCAATCACTTTGAAAAACCCGTGAAACAAAGACAGTGAAAGAGAGAGAAATTCTTACTAAATTCGTTCAGGGGCTGTGATGCCACCTGGATTGACCATATCTAGACCCACAGCTGATTGAGACATAAGGGTGGACACTCTTGGGGCTGAGAGGTTTGGTGAGGTTGGGTGAGCAAACGCAGACCCTTTAAAGTAATACTGCGTGGTTCCCATCCCATGGGTCCCAAATCTCCAGGTTCAAGGGCATCTTCCTACTTCGAAAACATGCATGAGAAACCCAGAAGATGGTACACCGTGTGATCGGGAAAGGTTTCTAAAACGCACCTCATTTCTCATCTCCCTGTGCTCGGGTTCGCCATTCCAGCCGCTTTACTAGCAATCTCCCTCCTTGGAGAATCAGCACCTTTAACCTCCTGTTCCGTACAGGTTGCAATTTGTCCTGAGGATGAACGGGAAGAGGGGGAACCAATGAGACACTAGCTCTAGGTGTTGGGACAGGCACGGGCCACTCTATTTTCCCATCAGGAAGAAGAATTAACCACAGGCTCAGCCTGCCGCCCGGGACCAGAATAGGGCCTGAAGCAATCCTGCGCTTTTGCGGCCAGCTCCCAAGAAAGCGAGTGGAAAAATGGAGCTCAGGGGCACTGCAATTCACAAACCTGCAGAGTTATAAATGATAACTCTCGTCCACAAATATATTGACGGCAGGCAACGAAGAGGATTTGAAAGCAAGGCAGAATTGCAGGAAACAGATTTCAGGAGGTAGATTCGAATCGCCTTTGAAGCACGGGAAAAGCGGCAAAACCTCGACAATGATGCCCTTGGCCAAAAAGGGCGTATGCGTTTTTTCCTGAATATATTCAGGAAAAAACGCATACGCCCTTTTTGGCCAACCAAGCAACCTGGAAAGGCAAATCAGCGCTACAAAGAAGTCTCGCTTCCCATCGGTCAAAGGGGCCATGCTGAATAAAGTGTCAAACCCAGAAATGCAGGACAGGCCATGGAGAAACGGGAGCCTTGCTACGCTGATGGGCGGGATGTAAATTGCCAACAGCCCCTCTGGAGAAGTGTACGGTGTGTCCTGAAACCTCGAAAAAACTCAGCTTAGAGAGCATAGGGCACTTCCACTCATGGGCGTATACATTGGGAAAACTACAAATCAGCAAGACCCAGGCACCCCAAAGTTTAGGGCTGCTCTGTGGACAAGAACCTCCACTTCGGTACACCTTAAATATCCCAGGAAAGAGAAAAATGGATAAAGAAGTTGTGGTCCTTGTGTACAATGGAATATCACTCAGCCATGAAATCAACGTCATAAGGCTAGTAGCAGCATGATGAGTGGATTTAGGTACGACGATTCTAAGTGAAATAAGTCACACAGAAAAAGACACTTATCCTAAGATATCACTTATAGAGGGAATGTAAAAACCGCTACCCTTGAACTGAATTACAAAACAGAACAGAGTCACACGTTTAGAAAACACACTATGGCTGCTTAACGGGAAAGGTGAGGTGGGGTGATGCCTAAAAGAAGGGTTTCAAATTAGCTCAGAGACCGTTCCATAAACCCAATATGTAATAGACACGACCTACTCCTTGCTCAGTGAACTGGACTCAACACCCCCTATTCACCGCCCAAGAATATATCTGACTAGTAAGAATCTTACAACCTATGTATTGATATCTCTCTGTAAGTGAGTCAAGTGGGGGTAAAGCGGCATAAACACAGCAGTGAAAAGCAGCTAAACCCCTTTATAAAAATCAATCACTTTGAAAAACCCGTGAAACAAAGACAGTGAAAGAGAGAGAAATTCTTACTAAATTCGTTCAGGGGCTGTGATGCCACCTGGATTGACCATATCTAGACCCACAGCTGATTGAGACATAAGGGTGGACACTCTTGGGGCTGAGAGGTTTGGTGAGGTTGGGTGAGCAAACGCAGACCCTTTAAAGTAATACTGCGTGGTTCCCATCCCATGGGTCCCAAATCTCCAGGTTCAAGGGCATCTTCCTACTTCGAAAACATGCATGAGAAACCCAGAAGATGGTACACCGTGTGATCGGGAAAGGTTTCTAAAACGCACCTCATTTCTCATCTCCCTGTGCTCGGGTTCGCCATTCCAGCCGCTTTACTAGCAATCTCCCTCCTTGGAGAATCAGCACCTTTAACCTCCTGTTCCGTACAGGTTGCAATTTGTCCTGAGGATGAACGGGAAGAGGGGGAACCAATGAGACACTAGCTCTAGGTGTTGGGACAGGCACGGGCCACTCTATTTTCCCATCAGGAAGAAGAATTAACCACAGGCTCAGCCTGCCGCCCGGGACCAGAATAGGGCCTGAAGCAATCCTGCGCTTTTGCGGCCAGCTCCCAAGAAAGCGAGTGGAAAAATGGAGCTCAGGGGCACTGCAATTCACAAACCTGCAGAGTTATAAATGATAACTCTCGTCCACAAATATATTGACGGCAGGCAACGAAGAGGATTTGAAAGCAAGGCAGAATTGCAGGAAACAGATTTCAGGAGGTAGATTCGAATCGCCTTTGAAGCACGGGAAAAGCGGCAAAACCTCGACAATGATGCCCTTGGCCAAAAAGGGCGTATGCGTTTTTTCCTGAATATATTCAGGAAAAAACGCATACGCCCTTTTTGGCCAACCAAGCAACCTGGAAAGGCAAATCAGCGCTACAAAGAAGTCTCGCTTCCCATCGGTCAAAAGGGCCATGCTGAATAAAGTGTCAAACCCAGAAATGCAGGACAGGCCATGGAGAAACGGGAGCCTTGCTACGCTGATGGGCGGGATGTAAATTGCCAACAGCCCCTCTGGAGAAGTGTACGGTGTGTCCTGAAACCTCGAAAAAACTCAGCTTAGAGAGCATAGGGCACTTCCACTCATGGGCGTATACATTGGGAAAACTACAAATCAGCAAGACCCAGGCACCCCAAAGTTTAGGGCTGCTCTGTGGACAAGAACCTCCACTTCGGTACACCTTAAATATCCCAGGAAAGAGAAAAATGGATAAAGAAGTTGTGGTCCTTGTGTACAATGGAATATCACTCAGCCATGAAATCAACGTCATAAGGCTAGTAGCAGCATGATGAGTGGATTTAGGTACGACGATTCTAAGTGAAATAAGTCACACAGAAAAAGACACTTATCCTAAGATATCACTGATAGAGGGAATGTAAAAACCGCTACCCTTGAACTGAATTACAAAACAGAACAGAGTCACACGTTTAGAAAACACACTATGGCTGCTTAACGGGAAAGGTGAGGTGGGGTGATGCGTAAAAGAAGGGTTTCAAATTAGCTCAGAGACCGTTCCATAAACCCAATATGTAATAGACACGACCTACTCCTTGCTCAGTGAACTGGACTCAACACCCCCTATTCACCGCCCAAGAATATATCTGACTAGTAAGAATCTTACAACCTATGTATTGATATCTCTCTGTAAGTGAGTCAAGTGGGGGTAAAGCGGCATAAACACAGCAGTGAAAAGCAGCTAAACCCCTTTATAAAAATCAATCACTTTGAAAAACCCGTGAAACAAAGACAGTGAAAGAGAGAGAAATTCTTACTAAATTCGTTCAGGGGCTGTGATGCCACCTGGATTGACCATATCTAGACCCACAGCTGATTGAGACATAAGGGTGGACACTCTTGGGGCTGAGAGGTTTGGTGAGGTTGGGTGAGCAAACGCAGACCCTTTAAAGTAATACTGCGTGGTTCCCATCCCATGGGTCCCAAATCTCCAGGTTCAAGGGCATCTTCCTACTTCGAAAACATGCATGAGAAACCCAGAAGATGGTACACCGTGTGATCGGGAAAGGTTTCTAAAACGCACCTCATTTCTCATCTCCCTGTGCTCGGGTTCGCCATTCCAGCCGCTTTACTAGCAATCTCCCTCCTTGGAGAATCAGCACCTTTAACCTCCTGTTCCGTACAGGTTGCAATTTGTCCTGAGGATGAACGGGAAGAGGGGGAACCAATGAGACACTAGCTCTAGGTGTTGGGACAGGCACGGGCCACTCTATTTTCCCATCAGGAAGAAGAATTAACCACAGGCTCAGCCTGCCGCCCGGGACCAGAATAGGGCCTGAAGCAATCCTGCGCTTTTGCGGCCAGCTCCCAAGAAAGCGAGTGGAAAAATGGAGCTCAGGGGCACTGCAATTCACAAACCTGCAGAGTTATAAATGATAACTCTCGTCCACAAATATATTGACGGCAGGCAACGAAGAGGATTTGAAAGCAAGGCAGAATTGCAGGAAACAGATTTCAGGAGGTAGATTCGAATCGCCTTTAAAGCACGGGAAAAGCGGCAAAACCTCGACAATGATGCCCTTGGCCAAAAAGGGCGTATGCGTTTTTTCCTGAATATATTCAGGAAAAAACGCATACGCCCTTTTTGGCCAACCAAGCAACCTGGAAAGGCAAATCAGCGCTACAAAGAAGTCTCGCTTCCCATCGGTCAAAAGGGCCATGCTGAATAAAGTGTCAAACCCAGAAATGCAGGACAGGCCATGGAGAAACGGGAGCCTTGCTACGCTGATGGGCGGGATGTAAATTGCCAACAGCCCCTCTGGAGAAGTGTACGGTGTGTCCTGAAACCTCGAAAAAACTCAGCTTAGAGAGCATAGGGCACTTCCACTCATGGGCGTATACATTGGGAAAACTACAAATCAGCAAGACCCAGGCACCCCAAAGTTTAGGGCTGCTCTGTGGACAAGAACCTCCACTTCGGTACACCTTAAATATCCCAGGAAAGAGAAAAATGGATAAAGAAGTTGTGGTCCTTATGTACAATGGAATATCACTCAGCCATGAAATCAACGTCATAAGGCTAGTAGCAGCATGATGAGTGGATTTAGGTACGACGACTCTAAGTGAAATAAATCACACAGAAAAAGACACTTATCCTAAGATATCACTTATAGAGGGAATGTAAAAACCGCTACCCTTGAACTGAATTACAAAACAGAACAGAGTCACACGTTTAGAAAACACACTATGGCTGCTTAACGGGAAAGGTGAGGTGGGGTGATGCGTAAAAGAAGGGTTTCAAATTAGCTCAGAGACCGTTCCATAAACCCAATATGTAATAGACACGACCTACTCCTTGCTCAGTGAACTGGACTCAACACCCCCTATTCACCGCCCAAGAATATATCTGACTAGTAAGAATCTTACAACCTATGTATTGATATCTCTCTGTAAGTGAGTCAAGTGGGGGTAAAGCGGCATAAACACAGCAGTGAAAAGCAGCTAAACCCCTTTATAAAAATCAATCACTTTGAAAAACCCGTGAAACAAAGACAGTGAAAGAGAGAGAAATTCTTACTAAATTCGTTCAGGGGCTGTGATGCCACCTGGATTGACCATATCTAGACCCACAGCTGATTGAGACATAAGGGTGGACACTCTTGGGGCTGAGAGGTTTGGTGAGGTTGGGTGAGCAAACGCAGACCCTTTAAAGTAATACTGCGTGGTTCCCATCCCATGGGTCCCAAATCTCCAGGTTCAAGGGCATCTTCCTACTTCGAAAACATGCATGAGAAACCCAGAAGATGGTACACCGTGTGATCGGGAAAGGTTTCTAAAACGCACCTCATTTCTCATCTCCCTGTGCTCGGGTTCGCCATTCCAGCCGCTTTACTAGCAATCTCCCTCCTTGGAGAATCAGCACCTTTAACCTCCTGTTCCGTACAGGTTGCAATTTGTCCTGAGGATGAACGGGAAGAGGGGGAACCAATGAGACACTAGCTCTAGGTGTTGGGACAGGCACAGGCCACTCTATTTTCCCATCAGGAAGAAGAATTAACCACAGGCTCAGCCTGCCGCCCGGGACCAGAATAGGGCCTGAAGCAATCCTGCGCTTTTGCGGCCAGCTCCCAAGAAAGCGAGTGGAAAAATGGAGCTCAGGGGCACTGCAATTCACAAACCTGCAGAGTTATAAATGATAACTCTCGTCCACAAATATATTGACGGCAGGCAACGAAGAGGATTTGAAAGCAAGGCAGAATTGCAGGAAACAGATTTCAGGAGGTAGATTCGAATCGCCTTTAAAGCACGGGAAAAGCGGCAAAACCTCGACAATGATGCCCTTGGCCAAAAAGGGCGTATGCGTTTTTTCCTGAATATATTCAGGCAAAAACGCATACGCCCTTTTTGGCCAACCAAGCAACCTGGAAAGGCAAATCAGCGCTACAAAGAAGTCTCGCTTCCCATCGGTCAAAAGGGCCATGCTGAATAAAGTGTCAAACCCAGAAATGCAGGACAGGCCATGGAGAAACGGGAGCCTTGCTACGCTGATGGGCGGGATGTAAATTGCCAACAGCCCCTCTGGAGAAGTGTACGGTGTGTCCTGAAACCTCGAAAAAACTCAGCTTAGAGAGCATAGGGCACTTCCACTCATGGGCGTATACATTGGGAAAACTACAAATCAGCAAGACCCAGGCACCCCAAAGTTTAGGGCTGCTCTGTGGACAAGAACCTCCACTTCGGTACACCTTAAATATCCCAGGAAAGAGAAAAATGGATAAAGAAGTTGTGGTCCTTATGTACAATGGAATATCACTCAGCCATGAAATCAACGTCATAAGGCTAGTAGCAGCATGATGAGTGGATTTAGGTACGACGACTCTAAGTGAAATAAGTCACACAGAAAAAGACACTTATCCTAAGATATCACTTATAGAGGGAATGTAAAAACCGCTACCCTTGAACTGAATTACAAAACAGAACAGAGTCACACGTTTAGAAAACACACTATGGCTGCTTAACGGGAAAGGTGAGGTGGGGTGATGCGTAAAAGAAGGGTTTCAAATTAGCTCAGAGACCGTTCCATAAACCCAATATGTAATAGACACGACCTACTCCTTGCTCAGTGAACTGGACTCAACACCCCCTATTCACCGCCCAAGAATATATCTGACTAGTAAGAATCTTACAACCTATGTATTGATATCTCTCTGTAAGTGAGTCAAGTGGGGGTAAAGCGGCATAAACACAGCAGTGAAAAGCAGCTAAACCCCTTTATAAAAATCAATCACTTTGAAAAACCCGTGAAACAAAGACAGTGAAAGAGAGAGAAATTCTTACTAAATTCGTTCAGGGGCTGTGATGCCACCTGGATTGACCATATCTAGACCCACAGCTGATTGAGACATAAGGGTGGACACTCTTGGGGCTGAGAGGTTTGGTGAGGTTGGGTGAGCAAACGCAGACCCTTTAAAGTAATACTGCGTGGTTCCCATCCCATGGGTCCCAAATCTCCAGGTTCAAGGGCATCTTCCTACTTCGAAAACATGCATGAGAAACCCAGAAGATGGTACACCGTGTGATCGGGAAAGGTTTCTAAAACGCACCTCATTTCTCATCTCCCTGTGCTCGGGTTCGCCATTCCAGCCGCTTTACTAGCAATCTCCCTCCTTGGAGAATCAGCACCTTTAACCTCCTGTTCCGTACAGGTTGCAATTTGTCCTGAGGATGAACGGGAAGAGGGGGAACCAATGAGACACTAGCTCTAGGTGTTGGGACAGGCACGGGCCACTCTATTTTCCCATCAGGAAGAAGAATTAACCACAGGCTCAGCCTGCCGCCCGGGACCAGAAGAGGGCCTGAAGCAATCCTGCGCTTTTGCGGCCAGCTCCCAAGAAAGCGAGTGGAAAAATGGAGCTCAGGGGCACTGCAATTCACAAACCTGCAGAGTTATAAATGATAACTCTCGTCCACAAATATATTGACGGCAGGCAACGAAGAGGATTTGAAAGCAAGGCAGAATTGCAGGAAACAGATTTCAGGAGGTAGATTCGAATCGCCTTTGAAGCACGGGAAAAGCGGCAAAACCTCGACAATGATGCCCTTGGCCAAAAAGGGCGTATGCGTTTTTTCCTGAATATATTCAGGAAAAAACGCATACGCCCTTTTTGGCCAACCAAGCAACCTGGAAAGGCAAATCAGCGCTACAAAGAAGTCTCGCTTCCCATCGGTCAAAAGGGCCATGCTGAATAAAGTGTCAAACCCAGAAATGCAGGACAGGCCATGGAGAAACGGGAGCCTTGCTACGCTGATGGGCGGGATGTAAATTGCCAACAGCCCCTCTGGAGAAGTGTACGGTGTGTCCTGAAACCTCGAAAAAACTCAGCTTAGAGAGCATAGGGCACTTCCACTCATGGGCGTATACATTGGGAAAACTACAAATCAGCAAGACCCAGGCACCCCAAAGTTTAGGGCTGCTCTGTGGACAAGAACCTCCACTTCGGTACACCTTAAATATCCCAGGAAAGAGAAAAATGGATAAAGAAGTTGTGGTCCTTGTGTACAATGGAATATCACTCAGCCATGAAATCAACGTCATAAGGCTAGTAGCAGCATGATGAGTGGATTTAGGTACGACGATTCTAAGTGAAATAAGTCACACAGAAAAAGACACTTATCCTAAGATATCACTTATAGAGGGAATGTAAAAACCGCTACCCTTGAACTGAATTACAAAACAGAACAGAGTCACACGTTTAGAAAACACACTATGGCTGCTTAACGGGAAAGGTGAGGTGGGGTGATGCCTAAAAGAAGGGTTTCAAATTAGCTCAGAGACCGTTCCATAAACCCAATATGTAATAGACACGACCTACTCCTTGCTCAGTGAACTGGACTCAACACCCCCTATTCACCGCCCAAGAATATATCTGACTAGTAAGAATCTTACAACCTATGTATTGATATCTCTCTGTAAGTGAGTCAAGTGGGGGTAAAGCGGCATAAACACAGCAGTGAAAAGCAGCTAAACCCCTTTATAAAAATCAATCACTTTGAAAAACCCGTGAAACAAAGACAGTGAAAGAGAGAGAAATTCTTACTAAATTCGTTCAGGGGCTGTGATGCCACCTGGATTGACCATATCTAGACCCACAGCTGATTGAGACATAAGGGTGGACACTCTTGGGGCTGAGAGGTTTGGTGAGGTTGGGTGAGCAAACGCAGACCCTTTAAAGTAATACTGCGTGGTTCCCATCCCATGGGTCCCAAATCTCCAGGTTCAAGGGCATCTTCCTACTTCGAAAACATGCATGAGAAACCCAGAAGATGGTACACCGTGTGATCGGGAAAGGTTTCTAAAACGCACCTCATTTCTCATCTCCCTGTGCTCGGGTTCGCCATTCCAGCCGCTTTACTAGCAATCTCCCTCCTTGGAGAATCAGCACCTTTAACCTCCTGTTCCGTACAGGTTGCAATTTGTCCTGAGGATGAACGGGAAGAGGGGGAACCAATGAGACACTAGCTCTAGGTGTTGGGACAGGCACGGGCCACTCTATTTTCCCATCAGGAAGAAGAATTAACCACAGGCTCAGCCTGCCGCCCGGGACCAGAATAGGGCCTGAAGCAATCCTGCGCTTTTGCGGCCAGCTCCCAAGAAAGCGAGTGGAAAAATGGAGCTCAGGGGCACTGCAATTCACAAACCTGCAGAGTTATAAATGATAACTCTCGTCCACAAATATATTGACGGCAGGCAACGAAGAGGATTTGAAAGCAAGGCAGAATTGCAGGAAACAGATTTCAGGAGGTAGATTCGAATCGCCTTTGAAGCACGGGAAAAGCGGCAAAACCTCGACAATGATGCCCTTGGCCAAAAAGGGCGTATGCGTTTTTTCCTGAATATATTCAGGAAAAAACGCATACGCCCTTTTTGGCCAACCAAGCAACCTGGAAAGGCAAATCAGCGCTACAAAGAAGTCTCGCTTCCCATCGGTCAAAAGGGCCATGCTGAATAAAGTGTCAAACCCAGAAATGCAGGACAGGCCATGGAGAAACGGGAGCCTTGCTACGCTGATGGGCGGGATGTAAATTGCCAACAGCCCCTCTGGAGAAGTGTACGGTGTGTCCTGAAACCTCGAAAAAACTCAGCTTAGAGAGCATAGGGCACTTCCACTCATGGGCGTATACATTGGGAAAACTACAAATCAGCAAGACCCAGGCACCCCAAAGTTTAGGGCTGCTCTGTGGACAAGAACCTCCACTTCGTTACACCTTAAATATCCCAGGAAAGAGAAAAATGGATAAAGAAGTTGTGGTCCTTGTGTACAATGGAATATCACTCAGCCATGAAATCAACGTCATAAGGCTAGTAGCAGCATGATGAGTGGATTTAGGTACGACGATTCTAAGTGAAATAAGTCACACAGAAAAAGACACTTATCCTAAGATATCACTTATAGAGGGAATGTAAAAACCGCTACCCTTGAACTGAATTACAAAACAGAACAGAGTCACACGTTTAGAAAACACACTATGGCTGCTTAACGGGAAAGGTGAGGTGGGGTGATGCCTAAAAGAAGGGTTTCAAATTAGCTCAGAGACCGTTCCATAAACCCAATATGTAATAGACACGACCTACTCCTTGCTCAGTGAACTGGACTCAACACCCCCTATTCACCGCCCAAGAATATATCTGACTAGTAAGAATCTTACAACCTATGTATTGATATCTCTCTGTAAGTGAGTCAAGTGGGGGTAAAGCGGCATAAACACAGCAGTGAAAAGCAGCTAAACCCCTTTATAAAAATCAATCACTTTGAAAAACCCGTGAAACAAAGACAGTGAAAGAGAGAGAAATTCTTACTAAATTCGTTCAGGGGCTGTGATGCCACCTGGATTGACCATATCTAGACCCACAGCTGATTGAGACATAAGGGTGGACACTCTTGGGGCTGAGAGGTTTGGTGAGGTTGGGTGAGCAAACGCAGACCCTTTAAAGTAATACTGCGTGGTTCCCATCCCATGGGTCCCAAATCTCCAGGTTCAAGGGCATCTTCCTACTTCGAAAACATGCATGAGAAACCCAGAAGATGGTACACCGTGTGATCGGGAAAGGTTTCTAAAACGCACCTCATTTCTCATCTCCCTGTGCTCGGGTTCGCCATTCCAGCCGCTTTACTAGCAATCTCCCTCCTTGGAGAATCAGCACCTTTAACCTCCTGTTCCGTACAGGTTGCAATTTGTCCTGAGGATGAACGGGAAGAGGGGGAACCAATGAGACACTAGCTCTAGGTGTTGGGACAGGCACGGGCCACTCTATTTTCCCATCAGGAAGAAGAATTAACCACAGGCTCAGCCTGCCGCCCGGGACCAGAATAGGGCCTGAAGCAATCCTGCGCTTTTGCGGCCAGCTCCCAAGAAAGCGAGTGGAAAAATGGAGCTCAGGGGCACTGCAATTCACAAACCTGCAGAGTTATAAATGATAACTCTCGTCCACAAATATATTGACGGCAGGCAACGAAGAGGATTTGAAAGCAAGGCAGAATTGCAGGAAACAGATTTCAGGAGGTAGATTCGAATCGCCTTTGAAGCACGGGAAAAGCGGCAAAACCTCGACAATGATGCCCTTGGCCAAAAAGGGCGTATGCGTTTTTTCCTGAATATATTCAGGAAAAAACGCATACGCCCTTTTTGGCCAACCAAGCAACCTGGAAAGGCAAATCAGCGCTACAAAGAAGTCTCGCTTCCCATCGGTCAAAAGGGCCATGCTGAATAAAGTGTCAAACCCAGAAATGCAGGACAGGCCATGGAGAAACGGGAGCCTTGCTACGCTGATGGGCGGGATGTAAATTGCCAACAGCCCCTCTGGAGAAGTGTACGGTGTGTCCTGAAACCTCGAAAAAACTCAGCTTAGAGAGCATAGGGCACTTCCACTCATGGGCGTATACATTGGGAAAACTACAAATCAGCAAGACCCAGGCACCCCAAAGTTTAGGGCTGCTCTGTGGACAAGAACCTCCACTTCGTTACACCTTAAATATCCCAGGAAAGAGAAAAATGGATAAAGAAGTTGTGGTCCTTGTGTACAATGGAATATCACTCAGCCATGAAATCAACGTCATAAGGCTAGTAGCAGCATGATGAGTGGATTTAGGTACGACGATTCTAAGTGAAATAAGTCACACAGAAAAAGACACTTATCCTAAGATATCACTTATAGAGGGAATGTAAAAACCGCTACCCTTGAACTGAATTACAAAACAGAACAGAGTCACACGTTTAGAAAACACACTATGGCTGCTTAACGGGAAAGGTGAGGTGGGGTGATGCCTAAAAGAAGGGTTTCAAATTAGCTCAGAGACCGTTCCATAAACCCAATATGTAATAGACACGACCTACTCCTTGCTCAGTGAACTGGACTCAACACCCCCTATTCACCGCCCAAGAATATATCTGACTAGTAAGAATCTTACAACCTATGTATTGATATCTCTCTGTAAGTGAGTCAAGTGGGGGTAAAGCGGCATAAACACAGCAGTGAAAAGCAGCTAAACCCCTTTATAAAAATCAATCACTTTGAAAAACCCGTGAAACAAAGACAGTGAAAGAGAGAGAAATTCTTACTAAATTCGTTCAGGGGCTGTGATGCCACCTGGATTGACCATATCTAGACCCACAGCTGATTGAGACATAAGGGTGGACACTCTTGGGGCTGAGAGGTTTGGTGAGGTTGGGTGAGCAAACGCAGACCCTTTAAAGTAATACTGCGTGGTTCCCATCCCATGGGTCCCAAATCTCCAGGTTCAAGGGCATCTTCCTACTTCGAAAACATGCATGAGAAACCCAGAAGATGGTACACCGTGTGATCGGGAAAGGTTTCTAAAACGCACCTCATTTCTCATCTCCCTGTGCTCGGGTTCGCCATTCCAGCCGCTTTACTAGCAATCTCCCTCCTTGGAGAATCAGCACCTTTAACCTCCTGTTCCGTACAGGTTGCAATTTGTCCTGAGGATGAACGGGAAGAGGGGGAACCAATGAGACACTAGCTCTAGGTGTTGGGACAGGCACGGGCCACTCTATTTTCCCATCAGGAAGAAGAATTAACCACAGGCTCAGCCTGCCGCCCGGGACCAGAATAGGGCCTGAAGCAATCCTGCGCTTTTGCGGCCAGCTCCCAAGAAAGCGAGTGGAAAAATGGAGCTCAGGGGCACTGCAATTCACAAACCTGCAGAGTTATAAATGATAACTCTCGTCCACAAATATATTGACGGCAGGCAACGAAGAGGATTTGAAAGCAAGGCAGAATTGCAGGAAACAGATTTCAGGAGGTAGATTCGAATCGCCTTTGAAGCACGGGAAAAGCGGCAAAACCTCGACAATGATGCCCTTGGCCAAAAAGGGCGTATGCGTTTTTTCCTGAATATATTCAGGAAAAAACGCATACGCCCTTTTTGGCCAACCAAGCAACCTGGAAAGGCAAATCAGCGC